>NC_086448.1:551885805-553330182 GCF_028390025.1 Pseudophryne corroboree | reverse complement strand
CACCGGTGGGCCCTACTGGCTGGGGGTCAACTCCCTCCTCTAGGGATCAGGTTCCAGACTGTGCTGTTCCTAATCTAGTACATTATTATGTATGCACTACAGTATTTACTGTATATATTTATCTAGGGGACCAACCCATGCAAAATGGTTAGGCAAACCAATGTGGCAGCTGGCACAGCCCCTCTAGAGACTGGCCACACCCCAAAACATGGGCCCCTACATGCCCCAGTCTGACACTGGATGCAATACTCATTACTGCCTCTGAAAGCAACATCAGCACAATATTTGACAGGAGATACAGGAGCAAAGAGGGACCAACTCCATATTAATGCCCATGGTACTGGAATGAGATGCTCAACAAGCACATGAGGGTGTGATGTTCGGCGTCCACAATTGTTTGCCCATCCAGTGGCGCATGCAGGGGGGGTTTCTGAGTACCCAGAAACCCTCCTTACGGACCAAAACTGTTATTTCAGCAGACGGGGACAGCCTTGTCCCCGTCTCTGCACCACCCGCGGGACACCCGCGAGCAGTGCTGCCCGGCCAGCCGCTGCCTGTTCAGCTCAGTTGTCAGTGCTTCTACAGAAGCGCTGACTGACTGCTGACCCGGCTGTTTACAGCACAGCGCGCGCAATAATAGGTAGCGCTCGGCTCCCAGAAGGGGAGTGAGAGGGAAGAGGATTTGCACCGCAGCACGGCATTTTGGGGTCACAGAGGAGATCCGCAGCTCGAAGGGCATGCTGTAATATGTAGTGTGTGTGAGTATGTATGCTATTTGTATGTATACTATTTGTGTGTGTATGTATGTACTGTATTTGTGTGTGTGTGTGTGTGTGTGTGTATGTATGTAAGTATGTTCTGTGTATGTTTATAAGTATGGTGTGTGTTATGCAATGTGTGTGTATGTATGTATGTATGTATGTTGTATGTGTGTCACACACATATACTGTATATATATATATATATATATATATATATGCATGTATTTGTATGTATCTGTGTATATATATATATATATATATATATATATATACACACACACACACACACCCTGAACAACCAGCACTCCCTGTACCATATGCAGCAGCGGCGGTGCACAGCTCCAAGATCAGAATATCAATAAATACAGTGGCACTCCAGCGGACTTGTATACCAGAAAATAACTGCAACACCAGTTGCATGAAAAGCGAAAAGTTCATGCAACTGGTGTTGTAGTTATCTTCTGGAATACTGTATTTATTGAGATATATATATGGTATGCTACGCTGGGCTTTCTGGCTTATGCTGGTGTTTTGGGGTGCCACACCCTGCACCGAGATATAGCGCTAGGGACCCCAAATATACAGAGACGCCTTGATGTGGCTTTGGGGCTTATTCACACATTTGCGCAAATATGTGTAACGAAGATCTCTGAATTCTATTATTATGTGGAATTTATATCTGGTTACGGTTATTCAGGGTGCTGGGGGAAACAAATGGCTTTTTTTCTTGCTTAGAAATACCCCTCCCTTTCGAGCACCTGAATGATATCACTAAGCTAATTGAGCATCTACCAATATATATATATATATATATATATATATATTTATACATACATAGATACATACATAAGCACACACACACACCACACCAGTGCGTGGAACCCCCCCCCCCCCCCCCCCCCCCTAAAAATCCTGCGTTTGCCCCTGCCATCCAGTGCATGTAAGTGGAGATACACAATCACATTTTTAAGTAGAGCTTGTGATATGCACAATATAACAATGAAAGGAATATGTAACCTAAGTATGTGAAAATGCCAAGGCAGACTCTAAATCACTTTCATGTATCTGACAATACATATGAAAATATTACTGAAAAAAATTACTGAAGGCTACATTTTCGCTGTTGTAACAATCCATCTTATTTTACAAGCAAAAAAAAAAATCACTTTTGTATCTGTAACAAATGGACAGAAAAAAAGGGATAGTTACTTTTGTAAATGGGTCTGTAATGTCTCACTTGCAGTAATAGCACTGACTTCACAATGAACATTATCTCCCTATCCTTGATATCACATTGGTGTAAACACTCAATTAGATGAGGGGTGCTGCTGTGATACAAGATGTTTTATGACAGAAAAGGAAGATTCTAAAAGTACAGACTTCTTGTTACAGACCAAGCAAGGCCATGCCCTAAGCTGTGCTGAATTGTCACTATATACATTACCAGTAGATAAAAACAACAAACTCCAGTAGCATACCAACATAAATAATTTTCATGGTAATTCCATAAAACACTGTGGGGCAGATTTATTAAGCCTGGTGAAGTGATAAAGTGGAAGGTGATAACATACCAGCCAGTCGAAACCTAACTGTCATTTCTCTGACGTCCTAAGTGGATGCTGGGGACTCCGTAAGGACCATGGGGAATAGCGGCTCCGCAGGAGACAGGGCACAAAAGTAAAAGCTTTAGGATCAGGTGGTGTGCACTGGCTCCTCCCCCTATGACCCTCCTCCAAGCCTCAGTTAGGTTTTTGTGCCCGGCCGAGAAGGGTGCAATCTAGGTGGCTCTCCTAAAGAGCTGCTTAGAGTAAAAGTTTTGTTAGGTTTTTTATTTTCAGTGAGTCCTGCTGGCAACAGGCTCACTGCAACGAGGGACTTAGGGGAGAAGAAGTGAACTCACCTGCGTGCAGGATGGATTGGCTTCTTAGGCTACTGGACACTAGCTCCAGAGGGACGATCACAGGTACAGCCTGGATGGGTCACCGGAGCCGCGCTGCCGACCCCCTTGCAGATGCCGAAGAGAGAAGAGGTCCAGAAATCGGCGGCTGAAGACTTCCCAGTCTTCTTAAGGTAGCGCACAGCACGGCAGCTGTGCGCCATTGCTCTCAGCACACTTCACACCAACGGTCACTGAGGGTGCAGGGCGCTGGGGGGGGCGCCCTGGGCAGCAATGAAAGTATCTATGCTGGCTAAAAATACATCACATATAGCCTCTGGGGCTATATGGATGTATTTAACCCCTGCCAGGTTGTCAGAAAAACGGGATTAGAAGCCCGCCAAAAAGGGGGCGGGGCCTATTCTCCTCAGCACACAGCGCCATTTTCCTACACAGCTCCGCTGCTAGGAAGGCTCCCAGGCTCTCCCCTGCACTACACTACAGAAACAGGGTTAAAACAGAGAGGGGGGGCATTTTATGTGGCGATATTATAATATATTAAGATGCTATAAGGGAAAACACTTATATAAGGTTGTCCCTGTATAATTATAGCGTTTTGGTGTGTGCTGGCAAACTCTCCCTCTGTCTCCCCAAAGGGCTAGTGGGGTCCTGTCCTCTATCAGAGCATTCCCTGTGTGTGTGCTGTGTGTCGGTACGTGTGTGTCGACATGTATGAGGACGATGTTGGTGAGGAGGCGGAGCAATTGCCTGTAATGGTGATGTCACGCTCTAGGGAGTCGACACCGGAATGGATGGCTTATTTAGGGAATTACGTGATAATGTCAACACGCTGCAAGGTCGGTTGACGACATGAGACGGCCGGCAAACCAATTAGTACCTGTCCAGGCGTCTCAAACACCGTCAGGGGCTTTAAAACGCCCATTTACCTCAGTCGGTCGACACAGATACAGACACGGACACTGACTCCAGTGTCGACGGTGAAGAAACAAACGTATTTTCCATTAGGGCCACACGTTACATGTTAAGGGCAATGAAGGAGGTGTTACATATTTCTGATACTACAAGTACCACAAAAAAGGGTATTATGTGGGGTGTGAAAAAACTACCTGTAGTTTTTCCTGAATCAGATAAATTAAATGAAGTGTGTGATGATGCGTGGGTTTCCCCCGATAGAAAATTATTGGCGTTATATCCTTTTCCGCCAGAAGCTAGGGCGCGTTGGGAAACACCCCCCAGGGTGGATAAGGCGCTCACATGCTTATCAAAACAAGTGGCGTTACCGTCTCCAGATACGGCCGCCCTCAAGGAACCAGCTGATAGGAGGCTGGAAAATATCCTAAAAAGTATATACACACATACTGGTGTTATACTGCGACCAGCGATCGCTTCAGCCTGGATGTGCAGCGCTGGGGTGGCTTGGTCGGATTCACTGACTGAAAATATTGATACCCTTGACAGGGACAGTATTTTATTGACTATAGAGCATTTAAAGGATGCATTTCTATATATGCGAGATGCACAGAGGGATATTTGCACTCTGGCATCAAGAGTAAGTGCGATGTCCATGTCTGCCAGAAGATGTTATGGACACGACAGTGGTCAGGTGATGCAGATTCCAAACGGCACATGGAAGTATTGCCGTATAAAGGGGAGGAGTTATTTGGGGTCGGTCCATCGGACCTGGTGGCCACGGCAACAGCTGGAAAATCCACCTTTTTTACCCCAAGTCACATCTCAGCAGAAAAAGACACCGTCTTTTCAGCCTCAGTCCTTTCGTCCCCATAAGGGCAAGCGGGCAAAAGGCCAGTCATATCTGCCCAGGGGTAGAGGAAAGGGAAGAAGACTGCAGCAGGCAGCCCCTTCCCAGGAACAGAAGCCCTCCACCGCTTCTGCCAAGTCCTCAGCATGACGCTGGGGCCGTACAAGCGGACTCAGGTGCGGTGGGGGGTCGTCTCAAGAGTTTCAGCGCGCAGTGGGCTCACTCGCAAGTGGACCCCTGGATCCTACAAGTAGTATCCCAGGGGTACAGATTGGAATTTCGAGACGTCTCCCCCTCGCAGGTTCCTGAAGTCTGCTTTACCAACGTCTCCCTCCGACAGGGAGGCAGTATTGGAAACAATTCACAAGCTGTATTCTCAGCAGGTGATAATCAAAGCACCCCTCCTACAACAAGGAAAGGGGTATTATTCCACACTATTTGTGGTACTGAAGCCAGACGGCTCGGTGAGACCTATTCTAAATCTGAAATCTTTGAACACTTACATACAAAGGTTCAAATCAAGATGGAGTCACTCAGAGCAGTGATAGCGAACCAGGAAGAAGGGGACTATATGGTGTCCCTGGACATCAAGGATGCTTACCTCCATGTCCCAATTTGCCCTTCTCACCAAGGGTACCTCAGGTTCGTGGTACAGAACTGTCACTATCAGTTTCAGACGCTGCCGTTTGGATTGTCCACGGCACCCCGGGTCTTTACCAAGGTAATGGCCGAAATGATGATTCTTCTTCAAAGAAAAGGCGTCTTAATTATCCCTTACTTGGACGATCTCCTGATAAGGGCAAGGTCCAGAGAACAGTTGGAGGTCGGAGTAGCACTATCTCAAGTAGTTCTACGACAGCACGGGTGGATTCTAAATATTCCAAAATCGCAGCTGATTCCGACGACACGTCTGCTGTTCCTAGGGATGATTCTGGACACAGTCCAGAAAAAGGTGTTTCTCCCGGAGGAGAAAGCCAGGGAGTTATCCGAGCTAGTCAGAAACCTCCTAAAACCAGGCCAAGTGTCAGTGCATCAATGCACAAGAGTCCTGGGAAAAATGGTGGCTTCTTACGAAGCGATTCCATTCGGCAGATTTCACGCAAGAATTTTTCAGTGGGATCTGCTGGACGAATGGTCCGGATCGCATCTTCAGATGCATCAGCGGATAATCCTGTCTCCAAGGACAAGGGTGTCTCTTCTGTGGTGGCTGCAGAGTGCTCATCTACTAGAGGGCAGCAGATTCGGCATTCAGGACTGGGTCCTGGTGACCACGGATTCCAGCCTGAGAGGCTGGGGAGCAGTCACACAGGGAAGAAATTTCCAAGGAGTGTGGTCAAGTCTGGAGACTTCTCTCCACATAAATATACTGGAGCTAAGGGCAATTTACAATGCTCTGAGCCTAGGAAGACCTCTGCTTCAAAGTCAACCGGTGCTGATCCAGTCGGACAACATCACGGCAGTCGCCCACGTAAACAGACAGGGCGGCACAAGAAGCAGGAGGGCAATGGCAGCAAGGATTCTTCGCTGGGCGAAAAATCATGTGATAACACTGTCAGCGGTGTTCATTCCGGGAGTGGACAACTGGGAAGCAGACTTCCTCAGCAGGCACGACCTCCACCCGGGAGAGTGGGGACTTCATCTGGAAGTCTTCCACATGATTGTGAACCGTTGGGAAAGACCAAAGGTGGACATGATGGCGTCCCGTCTGAACAAAAAACTGGACAGGTATTGCGCCAGGTCAAGAGACCCTCAGGCAATAGCTGGGACGCTCTGGTAACACCGTGGGTGTACCAGTCGGTGTATGTGTTCCCTCCTCTGCCTCTCATACCCAAGGTACTGAGAATTATAAGACGGAGAGGAGTAAGAACTATACTCGTGGCTCCGGATTGGCCAAGAAGGACTTGGTACCCGGAACTTCAAGAGATACTAAGAAGGGACTTGCTTCAGCAAGGATCATGTCTGTTCCAAGACTTACCGCGGCTGCGTTGACGGCATGGCGGTTGAACGCCGGATCCTAAGGGAAAAAGGCATTCCGGAAGAGGTCATCCCTACCCTGGTCAGAGCCAGGAAGGAGGTGACCGCACAACATTATCACCGCATTTGGCGAAAATATGTTGCATGGTGTGAGGCCAGGAAGGCCCCCACGGAGGAATTTCAACTCGGTCGATTCCTGCATTTCCTACAAACAGGAGTGTCTATGGGCCTCAAATTGGGGTCCATTAAGGTTCAAATTTCGGCCCTGTCGATTTTCTTCCAGAAAGAATTGGCTTCAGTTCCTGAAGTCCAGAAGTTTGTCAAGGGAGTACTGCATATACAACCCCCTTTTGTGCCTCCAGTGGCACTGTGGGATCTCAACGTAGTTCTGGGATTCCTCAAATCACATTGGTTTAAACCGCTCAAATCTGTGGATTTGAAATATCTCACATGGAAAGTGACCACGCTGTTGGCCCTGGCCTCGGCCAGGCGAGTGTCAGAATTGGCGGCTTTGTCTCACAAAAGCCCATATCTGATTGTCCATTCGGACAGGGCAGAGCTGCGGACTCGTTCCCAGTTTCTCCCTAAGGTGGTGTCAGCGTTTCACCTGAACCAGCTTATTGTGGTACCTGCGGCTACTAGGGACTTGGAGGACTCCAAGTTGCTAGATGTTGTCAGGGCCCTGAAAATATAGGTTTCCAGGACGGCTGGAGTCAGGAAAACTGACTTGCGGTTATCCTGTATGCACCCAACAAACTGGGTGCTCTTGCTTCTAAGCAGACGATTGCTAGTTGGATGTGTAGTACAATTCAGCTTGCACATTCTGTGGCAGGCCTGCCACAGCCAAAATATGTAAATGCCCATTCCACAAGGAAGGTGGGCTCATCTTGGGCGGCTGCCCGAGGGGTCTCGGCTTTACAACTTTGCCGAGCTGCTACTTGGTCAGGGGCAAACATGTTTGCAAAATTCTACAAATTTGATACCCTGGCTGAGGAGGACCTGGAGTTCTCTCATTCGGTGCTGCAGAGTCATCCGCACTCTCCCGCCCATTTGGGAGCTTTGGTATAATCCCCATGGTCCTTACGGAGTCCCCAGCATCCACTTAGGACGTCAGAGAAAATAAGAATTTACTTACCGATAATTCTATTTCTCGTAGTCCGTAGTGGATGCTGGGCGCCCATCCCAAGTGCGGATTGTCTGCAATACTTGTACATAGTTATTGTTACAAAAATCGCGTTATTATTGTTGTGAGCCATCTTTTCAGAGGCTCCGCTGTTATCATGCTGTTAACTGGGTTCAGATCACAGGTTGTACAGTGTGATTGGTGTGGCTGGTATGAGTCTTACCCGGGATTCAAAATCCTTCCTTATTGTGTACGCTCGTCCGGGCACAGTATCCTAACTGAGGCTTGGAGGAGGGTCATAGGGGGAGGAGCCAGTGCACACCACCTGATCCTAAAGATTTTACTTTTGTGCCCTGTCTCCTGCGGAGCCGCTATTCCCCATGGTCCTTACGGAGTCCCCAGCATCCACTACGGACTACGAGAAATAGAATTATCGGTAAGTAAATTCTTATTTTTTCAAACCCAGCCTATAACATGGAAGTTAGGAGCTGATTGGCTGGTGTGTTATGACCTTCCACTTTATCACTTCACTAGGCTTAATAAATCTGCCCCTGTATCCTCTGTAATACATTTTGTGGCCTATAAGCATTTCATTTGAAAAAGCATTTCAGGGAGACGTGAAAGTAAAACCTATCAGTGCGGATGTGTACTGCTACATCTGAAAGGTGTGTCATAAAAATGACGGGTCTGGGACTCCAGGTCGACAACAAAAAGGTCAACACACCTTAGGTCGACGTCAATTGGTCGACATGGACAAAAGGTCGACATGGACAAAAGGTCGACAGGAACAAGGTCGACATGAGTTTTTTATGGGGTTTTTGTGTCGTTTTCTTCGTAGAGTGACCGGGAACCCCAATTAGTGCACCGCATCCCCTCGCTTCGCTCGCCATGCTTCGGGCATGGTGCCTTCGCTCGGCACACTTTACCGTTCCAATCGTAGTCCACGTGGATCATTAAGTATGAAAAAGTTCCAAAAAAGAAAAAAATTGTGAAAAACTCATGTCGACCTTGTTCCTGTCGACCTTTTGTCCATGTCGACCCTTTGTCCATGTGGACCTAAGGTGTGTCGACCAATTGGTGTCGACCTAAGGTGTGTCGACCTTTTTGTTGTCGACCTGGAGTCCGTATACCAAAAATTACTTACATCCAAATGTAAATGAGCCCCAAAGTTAGTAAGATCTACTTGTTGAAGAAAAGACTCATACAGTATTTTGGAGAATTTGTTTGTGTATTGTGCTTTATAAGAGATTCCATATACCGCAAGTGGCCACGAAAAACTTTATTTAAAATGCATGTAGCCATAGGGATCACTGTGTCTTATGCAAGGAAATGGCACAGATGATCCCATTTGAATGTATGTATAGTATCTGTGATTTATCCCCCCCCCCCAAGAATGTAACAGCTGCACAATGTGGTTAAGGTGCAATCAGGGAGATTGCTGGACTATTCAGGGAGTCAAGGGGATTACTTCCATTGCAGGGAGTCTCCTGCAGAATGAGGGAGTGTAGGCAAGTACGATATAAATTTTATATATATATATATATATATATACACACACATATATATATATATATATATATATATATATATATATATATATATAGAGAGAGAGAGATAATTTGCTGCGCTATGTAATAATCTGTTAATAATTAAATATATTTATTTATACACATATAAATATGTATAACTCTCCTTCCTCCCCCCCACACACACACACACACCACAGCCTGTCTTTCCCCAATGACTCCATGCTGCATTCCCAGCTCCCCCACCCCATCCCACATCCCTGTATCCCCTCACTGAGCCACTCTTACCCCGGGGAGAGGCTCACCTGCGCTGCACTCCCCAGTATCCACACCTGAACACCACACAGTAGGAACCATGCAGTCCTCACACCCCACCAGAAGAGGCTGGCGCAGGGCAAAGGAATCCTGGCCAGCGGTGCTGCTGCCATGTCCCATAACTGCAACAGAGCTGGGTCCAGAAGAGCGGGCGCACTCTTGTGTGGAACAGTCACTGTGTGTGAGAGGTTCCTGGCACTCTAAGGCTGCAGCCACACCAACTACAGCTTGCTGCCCTATTTGGACATGACGGTTCCCATCCCTACTAGGCACTAAGTGGCATATCCTTGGAGCCCGATACAGGTGTCTCTGTTGACCCACCCTGTCACCGGCCCTGCCCACAAGTGTTAAGTATAGCCGCCACAATAAAACCAGGGGCACATGTAAGGAAGTCAGGAGTTCTAGCAGCTGGAGCTCCATCTTGACTGTACCAACCTTGCAGAAATGTAAATCACAATGTTACAGAGACCGCCAGCAGAAACATATAGGGTGTATGTGCAATATATATGACCATACTTAGGGGCCGATTAATCAAGTTTTCCAGAAAATTATGTAGAAACTGAAGATTCTGCATAAGTGTATGGTTTGTGGCTATGTACTACTACAGCAGATTTCACAGAATGCTGATTAGCACCACAGATCGCAGTCCCCATTATTATCAATGGGGACTACGATCTGAACCCTATGTATTAAACCCTGAAAAGCAACGATATTCAAAGTTTGGCCACGTTAGTTTATACCATCTGAAGATGGTGTAATCTGCTTTAAGTCTATGGAGGCATAGCAGAAGGAAAGATATCTTTCAATCCTCCTCCTGCAGCTTCCGTCTGGCGCCATCCCCAATTCTGAAAATTGACAGTGTGCGCGTGCACAAAGTCAGGTTTCCCCAGAGGAGTTTTTCACAAATGCAAAAACCTCCTCCAAAATGCCGGGGAAGTAACTAGTGAGGACATCGGTTATCGATACCGCTGCACCTGTGGGGTTTCCTACGTACATAGTGGGGATATGTTTATTAAGAGTGAAAATACCACCACAAAACAGAGTGTTAATAATCATGGCAGTTCCGTGATTATTAATAGGTATGCCCATAATTATACAAAGCAAAAATGATTCTTTAGGAACATAGGAATAATTTGAGTATAGAACATACTACAAAAATAGTAGTACTGTAGTAGAGAATGTATAGCGGTTATGCATGCGAGCACGTTCTGGAAAGCATCAAGCATAAATATTGCAAAGCTGATCACTTAAAAAAAAAGTTTATAGATAGCCAGACCTTTTACTCTCTGAAGGGAATCTGGCAGCTGCACACTGAACGATCGTATGGGGAAAGCCAGAGTCACACTTCAGCAAGAAAAGATTTAACCCAGCTAGGGACCGTGTCATCAACGCCACAGAAATCTTTCAAGGGCTCTATTAAATTTTAAGTTCACAGTATCAAACACTGCGAGAAGGTTCACAAATAAGTGTAGAGCAAATCATTTTTTGTCACTGTATATATGAAGGTCATCAAGTACCCGAACAAAAGCCTTCACACAGTGTTCTGAACCTGACTTGATGCAATCATAAATACAGTAGGCTACACTTTATTTTAATTATTATTTTATTTTTAAACTGCTATGTTACTACTAAGCCTACTACAGTAACTTCCCAAATGATGATACAAGTTTATGACCCCTACTAAACGTAGTATAATAATAATAAAAATATCAAACAAAAATATTAAAAAAAAATTAATTGCAGGATTTCCAAGCAACGATAAAACAAAAGGTTCACTTATATATTTCCAAAGAAATACCCATTTCACATACAGATATAGAGTGTGTGTGTTTGTATGTATATATATATATATATATATATATATATTGTCAAAAGAAAATCTGAATGTACTGGCATAAAATAGTAAATGAGGGGCACTTATCACGGATGACATGTACTTTTGGCAATTAAGATTTTCAAATGCTAGCATTTATTTTTATAATTTGTACATAAAGAAATGTTAAGAATCCCACATCAATTAAGTTTCTATTATCATATCTTCATTATCAAGATGTATATATATATTTATTTGCTTGCTGGCAATTCTCATTCAGAGATTAGATCCATTTTATACAGGTGACTGCACTTAACTTTTAAACAAGATAATACCGTTACTGTACTGATGAAAGGTCAGTGACAACCATTTTCATAAATATCACAAAAGTTGAAAAAACGCCTAATAAATTAGTACATAGCTGATTACAAGACTTTAAGCATATAAAAAAGTTCTCTCTTGTTTCTGATGGGTCCCTGTCTGTCAAGTAAGCCTATAAGACATATCAAATGTAAACTCAAAATTGTTAGTGTTGCACAAAAGACAATATAGGTCTGCCATAACGACTGCCACACTAAACTTTAAAACATACTTTTTTTTACTGTGCATAAAGAAATCCCCAAACATAATATAATAAAGAAATGTCTAGCTAAAAAATCAGTTGAACTTCCTAGTCTCTGTATTACAAACATAAAGTCATGTGTATCATCAGTTTATGATAGATTACAAAAGTGATCCTATAAGAAAAAGGTTACACACAAATAGTGACAGGCCATTACATTTTAATGTTTTTGTTTTGTTTTTGTTAATACATCATACTTTTCTCTGTAGTTTTAATATAAAGAATTTTTAGAGTGTCTTTGTGCGGACACTTGTTGGCAGTGAGAATTTCTGCAGGTTGTCTGGGCTCCAGGCTCTTAGCTTTGACCTTCCTGCACTTATCAATAACTCTCTATCCTATTTCCTTTCCAACTGAGAATTCTTCTGGCAGCTTATAGAACAGCCAAGACTACTGAAATCTCCCTGTGCAACTCAAAAATCTCAAAGACCATCTGCCAAGAGGGGGCCTGACATAAATGTTTGTCAAAAATTGCCTGCAGTCTCAGGGACAATCAATCCAAGGCTGCCAGACAAGCTCCTCAGCTTGGCCTTTACAATTCATTGCTAGATGAACGTCAGTGCCTTGATAACGCGAGACAGACAGGGGAGCTCTGTGACCTGAATTCCATTTCATTTGATCTTGTTGAGCAGTCTGTCACCCTCACCTGCACCTATTTCCTTCATTAACTAGACAGCATGGTTCAGCATGTCAAACATTTTTAAAACAACTGGCCGATGCAGCGGTCTTCCCTAAAATGATTGAACTCATTTATTGCCCATCTATTGTCATATTGGTAGGTTTTTGTTTTTTTGCACTATACACTTTTCAAAAAGCGATCAAGTATCCATAGTAAAAACAAGAAAAATGATTACTGTGGGTTGAAATTTAACTAGCCCCATTAATTTACCAAGGGTAAAAAAGGGTTTTAGCCGCAGGCTAGAAACGGCTGTGCTATTTAATTAGAGCCCCTTTTTCTTGCCTGGTATATGAACGGTTAACGGGCGTTAACAAATACTGTACAATCTGGGACACGTTCCCAGACCTATGTGTTAACAGTATCCGGACTCCAGGTCGACACCAACAAGGTTGACACCACTTAGGTCGACACCAATTGGTCGACACACCTTGGGTCCACATGGACAAAAGGTCGACATGGGCAATATGTCGACATGCACAAGGTCAACCTGGAAAATGTTGACATGGAAAAAGGTCGACATGAGTTTTTCACATTTTTCATACTTTACGATCCACGTGGACTACAATTGGGAGTGGTAAGTTGTGCCAAGCGCAGCGGTAGCGGAGTGAGGCATCTTGCCCGAACCATGGCATGCGAAGCGAGCCATGTGAGGGGACACGGTGCACTAATTGAGGTTCCCGGTCACATTACGGAGAAAACGACACCAAAAAAACATAAAAAACTCACGTCTACCCTTTTCCATGTCATGTCCATGTTGACCTAAGAAGTGTCGACCAATTGGTGTTGACCCTGAGTCCCAGACCCGTGTTAACGTGGCCGCAGCACCCGAAAAAAGGCCATTTTTTGGAGATTTATTTTTAAGCCTGCTCAGGCACGGAAAAAAAAAATCCCTATTAAATGCAGCCTGTGGGATTTATCCCCAGGGGATCAATTAGCCCACAGTGGATTACCGCGGCTAATTGAATTCCCACCTGTATGTCTAATTTAAACTTTGTGGACCACACTTCTTTTCACTAGTGTGAAATGTACAGGTAGATGAGAAATGTAACGGTTTGCGAATACAATGCATTAATGTGGTATAAAAAAAGACCCTCAACCTGTCCTGCGTTTCTAAGCGTACTCTTTTATCAACTCATTTTGAGTTTTTACCAAGAAGGAAAATTAATATAAAGCTCAATGCGCCCCCACACAAAAAAAAAAAAAAAAAAATGAAAATTGAAAAATAAATTAAATAAATAAATAAATAAATTGAACAAAAAACAAAAATAATTGATGCTGTGTTGCAGGCAAAGTGTGGTCACACCTAATATTGGTTTGATTCAAATTTCTGATCGTTCACTTTGCATTTTGTTAATTGTAGAAATAAACAATTAACTCCTCTATTTTTTAAAACACTCTTACTTTGCAGCATTTTTTCCCACACCTGCCTAACACTTTTGCACAGTATTGTGTGCGCGTGTGTGTGTGTGCATTTGTGTTTAACATTGTAATTATACAGGAGAAGGAACAACATCATATAGAAATAAATATTTTTGTAATAACGTAAACTTTACATAGATGGTACTGTATATGCAATGAGGGCAGGGCTTAAATTGCAGGCATCAACAGACTGCTTCATTACATTAAGAGGATGTAGGGGTTCTGGGTACTCATTAACCCACCCCTGTGTGTGCCCCCGGAAGGTAGTACATTTATATTCTATAAACGGTATCACATTTTTATTTCTCATTGGGGTATATTTACTAAAGTGAGGGTTTACAGAAGTAGAGATCTACAGCAACCAATCATATTCTTTTTATCGTTTCTCTAGTACCTTCTACAAGATAATAGCTAGAATCTGATTGGTTACTATGGACAACATCTCCACTTCTATAAACATGCACTTTAGTAAATATACCCCATAATGTAATATTTTGAAAATAGGATTTTGGTACCTACCGGTAAATCCTTTTCTCGTAGTCCGTAGAGGATGCTGGGGTCCACATTAGTACCAAGGGGTATAGATGGGTCCACCAGGAGCCATTGGCACTTTAAGAGTTTGAGAGTGTGGGCTGGCTCCTCCCTCTATGACCCTCTTACCAAACTCAGTCTAGAAACTGTGCCCGAGGAGACAACATACTTAGAGAGAAGGACTTAACACAGAAAGTGGTGAGAGGCCAAGGCCAACAAAGTGACCGTCTTCCATGTAAGAGATTTGAGCTCCACCTCCAGTAGAGGCTCAAACCAATCCGACTGGAGAAACTACAACACGTTAAGGTCCCATGGCGCCGTAGTCGGTACAAAGGGAGGTTGGATATGCAGAACCCCCTTCAAAAAGGTCTGAACCTCAGGGAGGGCAGCCAATTGTTTTTGAAAGAAAATGGATAAGGCTGAAATCAGGACCTTCACAGATCCCAACTTCAGACCCATATCCACTCCTACTTGCAGGAAGAGGAGAAAATGTCCCAGTTGAAATTCCACCGCAGGAAACTTCTTGGACTCACACCAAGAAACATATTTCTTCCAAATATGATGGTAATGTTTTGATGTTACCCTTTTCCTAGCCTGTATGAGGGTAGGAATAATTTTCTTCGGAATGCCCTTCCGAGCAAGAATCAGGCGCTCAACTTCCATGCAGTCAAACGTAGCCGCGGTAAGTCTTGATAGGCGAACGGCCCCTGCTGCAGCAGGTCCTCCCAAAGAGAAAGAGGCCTTGGCTTTTATAGCAGTAGATTCAGAAGGTCTGCGTACCAAGCCCTTCTTGGCCAGTCTGCGCAATGAGGATCGCTTGAACCCTTGTTCTCCTTATGAGCTTTAGGATTCTTGGGATGAGTGGGAGAGGTGGAAACACGTACACTGACTGGAACACCCACGGAGACACCAGGGCGTCAACTGCCACTGCCTGTGGGTCCCTCGACCTGGAACAATAACGCCAAAGCTTCTTGTTGAGACGAGAGGCCATCTTGTCTATTTGGGGCAATCCTCAAAGATCTGTTATTTCCTTGAAAACCTCCGGATGGAGTCCCCACTCTCCTGGATGGAGATCATGTCTGCTGAGGAAGTCTGCTTCCCAGTTGTCTACTCCCGGAATGAAGATGGCTGACAGTGCTAACGCATGTTTTTCTGTCAAGAGGAGTATTCTTGTCACCTCTGACATTGCCGCTCTGCTCTTCATTCCGCCATGACAGTTTATGTAAGCCACTGTTGTTACGTTGTCCGACTGCACTTGGATGGCCCGATTGCTCAGAAGAAGGGCCGCTTGAAGAAGACCGTTGTAGACGGCTCATAGTTCCAGGATGTTGATGTGCAGGCCAGCTCCCAGGCTTGACCGCCGACCTTGGAAGGTTACTCCTTGAGTGACTGCTTCCCAGCCCCGGAGGTTCGCATCCGTTGTTAGCAAGACTCAGTCCTGAATCCCGAACCTGAAGCCTTCCAGGAGGTGAGGCAATTGGAGCCACCAGAGGAGAGAAATCCTTGCCTTTGGCGACAGATTAATTCTCTGATGCATGTGGAGGTTAGATCCCGACCACTTGTCCAGGAGATCCAGTTGGAAGGGCCGAGCATTCCCATACTGGAGAGCCTTGAAGGAGGCTACCATCTTTCCCAATAGGCGAATGCATTGATAAATTGACACCCGGGGTGGCTTCAAGACATCCCAGACCATGGATTGGATCATCAACACCTTGTTCCATGGAAGAAACACCTGCTGCACTTCCGTATCCAGGATCATTCCCAGAAATGATAATCTCTGGGTTGGTTCCAAATGTGACTTTGGAAAATTCAGAATCCACCCGTGACTCTGGAGCAGTCGCATTGTGAGAACAATGGACTGTAGCAGCTGCTCCTTGGACGATGCCTTTATCAGGAGATCGTCCAGATAGGGGATGATGTTCATACCCTGCTTGCGGAGTAGTATTATCATTTCCGCCATCACCTTGGTAAACACCCTTGGTGCTGTGGAGAGGCCGAATGGCAGGGCCTGGAACTGAAAATGACAGTACAGGAGTGCAAAGCGGAGATAAGCCTGATGCGGCAGCCAGATCAGAATGTGAAGGTACGCATCCTTGATATCCAGTGATACCAGGAATTCCCGTTCTTCCAGACCTGATATCACCGCCCTGAGAAACTCCATTTTGAACTTGAACTCCTTCAGAAAGGGGTTCAATGATTTTAGGTTCAGAATGGGCCAGACCGAACCATCCGGTTTCAGTACCACGAAAAGGTTCGAATAGTAACTTTTGGTCAGCATGTGAGCTGGCACCGGCACAATGACCTGTGCCTCCACCAGCTTTTGGATAACGTCTTGAAGCACTGTGCTGTCCTCCAACAGAGTTGGTAAGCCCAACTTGAAAAAACGATGAGGAGGGAGACTTTGAAATTCCAGCCTGTATCCCTGAGACACAATATCTACTATCCAGGGATCCAGGCCGGACGATACCCAGACATAACAATACTGTCTGAGTCTCGCTCCCACAGGCCCCACCTCCGGGCCGTGCCGTCCACCGTCATGCGGAGGACTTTGGGGTACCTGAAGCAGGCTTTTGTTCCTGGGAACCTGCAGCGGCAGGTTTCTTGGACTTAACCTTACCTCCCCAAAGGAAGGTATTGGATAATCTGGCCTTTCTAGGCTTGATAGGCCGATAGGACTGCTGCGCAGCTGAGGAGAAGGATTTCTTCGGAGCAGGTGCTGCTGAGGGAAGAAACGGAGACTTGCCCGCTGTAGCGGTGGATATCCGCGTGTCTAGAGCTTCCCCAAAGAGAGCCTGACCTGTATAGGGTAGCGACTCCACACTTCTTCTGGATTCCGCGTCGGCCGACCACTGGCTGAGTCACATTCCCCGACGAGCTGAAACAGACATGGAAGAAATTCCCGCAGCCATGGAATCCAGGACTTTCATGGATTCTACCATAAAGCCTGCAGAATCATGAATGTTGCGTAAATACAATGCAACGTCATACCTATCCATTGTATCCCAATCCTCTATTAAGGTAGCCGACCACTTCACTATTGCCTTTGCAATCCATGCACTAGCAATAGTGGAACGTAATATGGCCCCTGAAGCAGTGTACATTGATTTAAGCGTGTTATACATTTTCCTATCTGCCGGCTCCTTTAAGGCGGTAGAACCCGGAACAGGTAAAACCACCTTTTTTGAGAGTCTGGATACAGATGCGTCAACAATAGGCAGGTTTTCCCACCTTTTCCTATCCTCCTCAGGGAAAGGAAAAGCCACCAGAATCCTCTTAGGGATCGGAAACGTCTTTTCAGGGTTTACCCATGCTTTTTCATATATAGCATTCAGCTCCTTTGACGCAGGGAAGGTTAGCGAGGCTTTCTTATTTTCAGTGAAAAAAGCAACCTCAACCTGCTCAGGTGTGGTATCATTTACATTTAACACATCCCTGATAGCCTCTATCAACAATTGCACCCCCCTTGCAAGAGATGCGGACCCCCGCAACACATCCCCATCACCATCTGTAGTATCAGAATCGGTATCCGTGTCGTCTTGTGTGACCTGCACAAGCACACGTTTGTGGGGGTATACAGCGGGGTGTCCTGAGGTACCAGACACAGGCCAAACTGCCATAGAGCTCTGTAATACCTGGGTTGCAGATTCATTACTAGCAACCCTGTCAGAAATCTGAGAAATCCAAGTTTTTGATAGCAAAAAAACACTCTGTTTCCCTTGCTGGTATCTGTGCTAATCCAGTGCTAACCTGATTACATGGAAAGGGATCATCCCGATAGCTAAAGGTGACCACCAAACACTCCACACACACACACACACACACACACACACACACACACACACACACACACGTGGGGGCAGAGTTTCCCCCCCAAAAATGGCAAGAGAGAGACAGAGATTGGAGCGAACCCACACACAGTGCTTTTTAGCAAGGAGATACCCGCTGTCAGCGCTGACTGTGCTCCTTAATAGGATACACAGTCTAATTACAGCCTCCCCTCCCTTCTACAGCCCCCTGGTACTGTGTACAGTAAACTGGAGTTGCCTTGGAGGGACCTGAATCTTCCTCTCAGCGCTTGCATGCAGGAAAATGGCGCTGGAACGCTGCTGGGTCCGCTCTGAGAAGCTCCGCCCCCTTAATGGCGCTGTCTTCCCGCCAATGGCTACTGGTGGACCCGTCTATACTCCATGGTACTAATGTGGACTCCAGCATCCTCTAGGATGTAAGAGATATATAAACTAACTTTTTGGGGTCTGTTTAACAGGTACGTAGGCAGTGGAAGAAGACTAGAGAAAACTATCATACCACTAAATAGTAAGTGTAACACTGTACTAGTCACACCTTACACATATGCCATTTAAAATAACAGTAAAAAAAAAAAAAATATTTCATAAAGGGTGTACATTTTTATACATATATGTGAAAGAAATGGTCATTGCTAGAGTTAATGTATCATTGAATTGTAAGGCAAATTGTTTGACCTCACGGCAGACAAACTAATAATGTGTATGTAAGGTTCTGTATCTCTACTGGCATGAAGTACAGAAGACTAACAGGAGCGCTAAGTGCTTGCCTGTGGGCTAAGGACAGCACACCTGGGATTTCTATATCATTGGGAAGCAAGAGAAAACACACACAAAAGCCCCTGAATTCAGGTCTTTATAACTCACATACACAAGGAATCTATTTCAAAACTCTTTTATCACTTAGAATTTTCCCAAGATGTTAAACAATTTATCCCTTGAATGACTTCAGCCACTCTGCTATATCGGCCTTTCCTAAGTCTCTAGTGGGGGCTTCTATCAAAGGCCACTTGTGATGTTCTGGAACGGCACTATGTGAGAAGCATCCAGCAAGGGGTACATGGCCTTAGCCATTAGGATATCTTAGCAGTAGTCTGTATTAACAGTTGAAGGAGTCACCTGCAAGCTTACCCTCCCTAACACTACATAGCTGCTATGTTAGGGCTTGTGCTAAACAACTAACATCTAAAGCTGCCACTTTATCACTTACTCTGATTACATGCACTGTCTACTGTCAAGCGGCAGAATAGTATAGTGAGATACACTGTAGACACATTTCAATAAGTGTTACTACACTAAATTGTGATTAGCACACAAATCTACTGGAAAATGTGATACCATTTTAAGCACTATTTAAGCACATTAGAATACAAATAAGTATTAAGTAGTTGAATGGATATTGTAGATCGAGGTTATTCAGGCAATACAGGTTGAGTATCCCATATCCAAATATTCCGAAATACGGAATATTCCGAAATACGGACTTTTTTGAGTGAGAGTGAGATAGTGAAACCTTTGTTTTTTGATGGCTCAATGTACACAAACTTTGTTTAATACACAAAGTTATTAAAAATATTGTATTAAATGACCTTCAGGCTGTGTGTATAAGGTGTATATGAAACATAAATGAATTGTGTGAATGTAGACACACTTTGTTTAATGCACAAAGTTATAAAAAATATTGGCTACAATTACCTTCAGGCTGTGTGTATAAGGTGTATATGTAACATAAATGCATTCTGTGCTTAGATTTAGGTCCCATCACCATGATATCTCATTATGGTATGCAATTATTCCAAAATACGGAAAAATCCCATATCCAAAATACCTCTGGTCCCAAGCATTTTGGATAAGGGAGACTCAACCTGTACTACAAAAAAACAAACAAAACAACCCACAGAGTATCAATTCATATGGACGAGGAGTGTTAAGCCCCGAACACACGGAGACACAGGACGATATGAACAATAACAAGCTTTTTTGCAAGATCTATCGTTCATATCATCCAGTGTTTGTAGATATAGCACTGATTTAGAGCTATATCTGATATAGCGCTGTTTGTGAACTAGGAGAGGTCGCCCAGTGTGTACCCGGCTTTAAACAGTGACACAAATCACTGTATATACATCAGGCCTCATTTATTATTAAGACAAAAATAAATACACAATTTGGACCTAAACAGATAATGAATAAAAATGTTTGTATGCGGGAAACTGTCTGGTCTTTATATACCATACAAATACTGACCAAATATTTTTATATACCGTGAATCAAGAGTTGAGATAGGGAACACCGCCTCCTAGCTCTAAATCTGTCTGTATCACATGTTGACCCTGGGTGTAGGATGATATATAGACAGTGTCTAGTTAGACAGTCAATAGATAGACACCACATGTTAGACAGACATCAGGTCGACAGGGTCAAAAGGTCAACATGAAAAAAAGGTAGAAAGAACAAAAGGTTGACAATTTTAAAAGGACGACATGAAAATGGTCGTCACAAAAAAGGTAGTCCCTTTCTTTTAATTAATTTTTTGTGGTTTGTGGGGATAGTTTTGTCATCTGGGACCCCTAATAATCGAAAAGCATCCCCTCACGAAACTTGCTTCGTTCGCCATGCTTCGGGCTCGGTGGCTCACTGCGCTCGCCACAAGGTTTATAACCAACTCTATGCCAGCATGTATAGAAAATGTATGAAATAGTCCAAAAATATGTCAAATTAAAAAGAAACCTGTGTCTACCTTTTTTCATGTCGACCATTTCCATGTCAACCTTTTGACCTTGTCGACCTTTTGTACTATCTGCCTTTTTCAGGTCAACCTTTTGACTCTGTCAACCTAATGTCTGTCTAACATATGGTGTCTATCTATTGACTGTCTAACTAGACACTATCTATCATCTGGATACCGTTGTCCCCAATGACCTGCAGTACAACATGGTTTCACCTAGATGGAGTTACTGCAAACTGAAAGGATTCTGATATAAAGGATATAATCATTAAACTAGATTTAAACTTGATTTGGGTATTTATTAGTGTTCCGAACCAGATATTGGAGATATCTGCTGTGGTCCCTCTCATGGCCGCAGTCAGGGGGGTGCTGGGGGCCCAGCCTCTCTGACAGAGAAGGGATAGCCCGGGCTGCTAATGCCGCCATCCGCAGCCGTCCCCGTCCGTCCGCCCGCCAGCTGCCATAGCGCTATTGAAAATGTATCTTCCAAAATGGCTGCCGCCTCACAGGGGACAGTTATTAAAGATACTAGAGGAGGCGCCTCTAGTTTCTTTAATAACTGTCTACTCTGAGACGGCGGCCATTTTGGGATGGATGTTTTTAATACTTTTACATAAATTTTAAGCCGACAGGCGCGAACGGTGGGAGTGGGGGGTGAGGAATCCCCTGACAATGAACAGGTACTGTTTAAATTATTGTGTGGGGCATAATATGATGACAAGGGCATTAATGTGGTGGCATAATATGCTGTCAAAGGCATTACTGTGGGAGGCATAATATGGTGACAGGGAATAACTGTGGGGGTATAATATGGTGTCAGGGTCATTACTATTTGAACTTAATATGGTGCAATGGGCGTAATATGGCGGTGCTTTGTATGTGCATAGGAATTTTTTTTTTTTTAAATACATGTAGTATTCCCGGCACTCCAGGCGTCCTTGTAGGGATTCTCATAGCCTCCCCTGCCCTCCCCCAGGGTAGAACCTCACAATGCAGAACAAAATAAGAGGCGGCACTCAGAGACTTCAAAAGTAGCCAAAACGTGTATTACGGTGTAAAATATGATATGACACCATAATACACGTTTTGGCTACTTTTAAAGTCTCCGAGTGCCGCCTCTTTTTTCATTCTGTATTTAAAAAAAATAATAATAATAAAAAATAAATATATATATATATATATATATATATATATATATAAAATTGTTTTTTTAAAGGGGGGGGGGGGGGGGATCACAATTTATGATGGCAGCCCTGGTCCCTCTTATTGTTCACAAAGAAGTCCCCATAGCAGTCTATGGAGCCTGCGGTAATGGTGAATTTGCTTAGATTCAAAAAAGTTTGGCTTTTCAGATTCTGGCTCCAGTAACCAACACCATTATCATGTTAGCTAAGGGGATATTGGGGGTTATTCAGTAAAGATCACAGGAGCTATCCCCTGATTATTGGGACCCTGCACATGTGCAGAATGGGCCCTGCGATCGCATTGCAGTACTGTGAACGACTCTGCCTGATTGACAGACAGAGGCATTCGGGGTGTGGGATGGGGGCGTTTTCCTGGAGTAGCGAGGCAAAGGACTGCGTTGTGAGACTCAGTTTCCTTGGCCTAACAAGGGCCCCTGCGATGGCCATCCTGGCAGTCTGCGAGAAACATCACAACCATCAATTGTGAAGTTGATCCCAGGCTGCAACACAGTCATATCGCTTGGATCACAGATGCAGCAATAGGTGTTTAACACCTCATACTGTACTTGCATTTTTAGTGGGATTCAGTATGATTTCCCGATGGTCAGAATCCCAACAGTGGTGCATTGAGTCCCCGCAGGCTCGCTTCACTCGCCACACTATTATATTCCCCCTCGGTTTGTGGCGTGGACCCACCAACCAAGGGGAATACCAACCGTTTGTCGGGATTCCGACCGTTGTTATTTCCTCGGTTGTCGGGATTCCGGCATCAGTCTCCTGACCGCTGGGATTCCAACTGTCTGGAAATGAATTGCATCCCTTTTAATGATTGCAATTGCAATGTAATCCTCACTGAATTAGGCCCATTGTCACAGAAAATGTTCAGCCCACACTGGCAAGTGACTTATTAAACTATACATCCCAGCATGCCCTGCAAAAGTTTTAGCATGGCCAGATAGCAAAACTGTAACAAGGCATGCTGGTATGTGTAGTTAAACAACTGCTGGAGGGTCAACGTTTCCCCACGCCTGCGTTAAAGTGAGGGGGAGAGGGAGAATGTGTTACAGTGAGGGGGAATGTGTTACAGTGGGGGGAGGGGGGGGGGAGGGGATGTGTTACCGTGAGGAGAAAAGGGGGATTGTGTTACAGTGAAGGGGAGAGAGGGAATGTGTTACAGTGAAGGGGAGAGAGGGAACGTGTTACAGTGAGGGGGAGAGAGGGAACGTGTTACAGTGAGGGGGAGAGAGGGAACGTGTTACAGTGAGGGGGAGAGAGGGAACGTGTTACAGTGAGGGGGAGAGAGGGAATGCGTTACAGTGAGGGGGAGAGAGGGAATGTGGAACAGTGAGGGGGAGAGAGGGAACGTGTTACAGTGAGGGGGAGAGAGGGAATGCGTTACAGTGAGGGGGAGAAGGGGAATGTGTTACAGTGAGGGGGAGAGAGGGAACGTGTTACAGTGAGGGGGAGAGAGGGAATGCGTTACAGTGAGGGGGAGAGACGGAATGCGTTACAGTGAGGGGGAGAGGGAATGTGTTACAGTGAGGGGGAGAGAGGGAATGTGAAACAGTGAGGGGGAGAAGGGGAATGTGTTACAGTGAGGGGGAGAAGGGGAATGTGTTACAGTGAGGAGGAGAGGAGGAATGTGTTACAGTGATGGGGAGAGAGGGAATGTGTTACAGTGAGGAGGAATGTGTTACAGTGAGAGGGAGAGGGGGAATGTGTTACAGTGAGGGGGAATGTGTTACAGTGAGAGGGGGAATGTGTTACAGTGAGGGGGAGAGGGTGGATGTGTTACAGAGAAGGGGTAGGTAGAATGTGTTAAAGTGAGGGGGTAAGAGGAAATGTGTTATAGTGGGGGGGAATGTGTTACAGTGAGGGGGAAGGTGTTACAGAGAGTGGGAATGTGTTACAGTGAGGGGTAAGGTGTTACAGAGAGTGGGAATGTGTTACAGTGAGGGGGAATGTGTTACAGTAAGGGGGAGAGAGGGAATGTGTTACAGTAAGGAGGAGAGGGTGGATGTGTTACAGTGAGGGGGAATGAATGTGTTACAGTGAGGTGGAATGAATGTGTTACAGTGAGGGGGAATGTGTTACAGTAAGGGGGAGAGGGTGGATGTGTTACAGTGAGGGGGAATGAATGTGTTACAGTGAGGGGGAATGTGTTACAGTGATGGGGAGAAAAGGAATGTGCTACAGTAAGGGGGAGAGAGGGAATGTGTTACAGCATACTTGCCTACTTTTGAAAAGTAGTTTCAGGGAGATTATAGATTGCACTATAATGTGGGGAGTGCACCATACCATTGACGGGGTGTGTCACATTCCACCCAAGGGGTGTGTTTATCTCCACCCATGTCTTAGGGGTGTGTCCTGCAGTGGCAGGTGAAAACTAAAGTACAAAGCGCAGTACATGGTACACACTCACAACACAGCTACATTACACATCACAGCTATGCACCGACATCACAACTACATTACACGGCAGGGCTACGCAAAGACATCACATGTACATTACACGCAGGATTATACACCAACAATACAGCTACATTACATGGTAAGTATATGGACCGACATTACACGGCAGAGCTACACACTGACATCACACCTACATTATTATACACATACAGTATATGTAACATACACATGTGACAGTCATTATTTTGGCCTTTAAAGTTTAAACTTTAATATTCTTAACTTTTCTCTATCGTCCTAGTGGATGCTGGGGTTCCTGAAAGGACCATGGGGAATAGCGGCTCCGCAGGAGACAGGGCACAAAAGTAAAGCTTTCCGATCAGGTGGTGTGCACTGGCTCCTCCCCCTATGACCCTCCTCCAAACCAGTTAGATTTTTGTGCCCGGCCGAGAAGGGTGCAATCTAGGTGGCTCTCCTAAAGAGCTGCTTAGAAAAGTTTAGCTTAGGTTTTTTATTTTACAGTGAGTCCTGCTGGCAACAGGATCACTGCAACGAGGGACTTAGGGGAGAAGAAGTGAACTCACCTGCGTGCAGGATGGATTGGCTTCTTGGCTACTGGACATCAGCTCCAGAGGGACGATCACAGGTACAGCCTGGATGGTCACCGGAGCCTTGCCGCCGGCCCCCTTGCAGATGCTGAAGTAAGAAGAGGTCCAGAATCGGCGGCAGAAGACTCCTCAGTCTTCTAAAGGTAGCGCACAGCACTGCAGCTGTGCGCCATTTTCCTCTCAGCACACTTCACACGGCAGTCACTGAGGGTGCAGGGCGCTGGGAGGGGGGCGCCCTGGGAGGCAAATGAATACCTATTTTGGCTAAAAATACCTCACATATAGCCTCCGGAGGCTATATGGAGATATTTAACCCCTGCCAGAATCCGTTAAGAGCGGGAGACGAGGCCGCCGAAAAAGGGGCGGGGCCTATCTCCTCAGCACACAGCGCCATTTTCCCTCACAGAAAGGCTGGAGGGAAGGCTCCCAGGCTCTCCCCTGCACTGCACTACAGAAACAGGGTTAAAACAGAGAGGGGGGGCACTAATTTGGCGATATGCTTATATATATTAAGATGCTATAAGGGAAAACACTTATATAAGGTTGTCCCTATATACTTATAGCGTTTTTGGTGTGTGCTGGCAAACTCTCCCTCTGTCTCTCCAAAGGGCTAGTGGGTCCTGTCCTCTATCAGAGCATTCCCTGTGTGTGTGCTGTGTGTCGGTACGTGTGTGTCGACATGTAGGAGGACGATGTTGGTGAGGAGGCGGAGCAATTGCCTGTAATGGTGATGTCACTCTCTAGGGAGTCGACACCGGAATGGATGGCTTATTTAGGGAATTACGTGATAATGTCAACACGCTGCAAGGTCGGTTGACGACATGAGACGGCCGACAAACAATTAGTACCGGTCCAGACGTCTCAAAAACACCGTCAGGGGTTTTAAAACGCCCGTTGACTTTAGTCGGTCGACACAGACACAGACAGGGACACTGAATCCAGTGTCGACGGTGAATAAACAAACGTATTCCTTATTAGGGCCACACGTTAAAGGCAATGAAGGAGGTGTTACATATTTCTGATACTACAAGTACCACAAAAGAGGGTATTATGTGGGATGTGAAAAAACTACCATAGTTTTTCCTGAATCAGATAAATTAAATAAAGTGTGTGATGATGCGTGGGTTCCCCCCGATAGAAAATTATGGGAGGTATACCCTTTCCCGCCAGAAATTAGGGCGCGTTGGGAAACACCCCTTAGGGTGGATAAGGCGCTCACACGCTTATCAAAAAGTGGCGGTACCGTCTATAGATAGGGCCGTCCTCAAGGACCAGCTGACAGGAGGCTGGAAAATATCATAAAAAGTATATACACACATACTGGTGTTATACTGCGACCAGCGATCGCCTCAGCCTGGATGTGCAGAGCTGGGGTGGCTTGGTCGGATTCCCTGACTAAAAATATTGATACCCTTGACAGGGACAGTATTTTATTGACTATAGAGCATTTAAAGGATGCATTTCTATATATGCGAGATGCACAGAGGGATATGTGCACTCTGGCATCAAGAGTAAATGCGATGTCCATAACTGCCTGAAGATGTTATGGACACGACAGTGGTCAGGTGATGCAGATTCCAAACGGCACAAAGGTGTATTGCCGTATAAAGGAAGAGGAGTTATTTGGGGTCGGTCCATCGGACCTGGTGGCCACGGCAACTGCTGGAAAATCCACCGGTTTTACCCTAAGTCACATCTCTGCAGAAAAAGACACCGTCTTTTCAGCCTCAGTCCTTTCGTCCCTATAAGATCATATCTGCCCAGGGATAGAGGAAAGGGAAGAAGACTGCAGCAGGCAGCCCATTCCCAGGAACAGAAGCGTTCCACCGCTTCTGACAAGTTCTCAGCATGGCGCTGAGACCGTACAGGACCCCTGGATCCTACAAGTAGTATCCCAGGGGTACAGATTGGAATGTCGAGACGTTTCCCCTTCGCAGGCTCCTGAAGTCTGCTTTACCAAGGTCTCCCTCCGACAAGGAGGCAGTATGGGAAAAAATTCACAAGCTGTATTCCCAGCAGGTGAAAATTAAATTACCCCTCCTACTACAAGAAAAGGGGTATTATTCCACACTATATTGTGGTACTGAAGCCAGAAGGCTAGGTGAGACTTATTCTAAAAAAATTTTTGAACACTTACAAAGGTTCAAATCAAGATGGAGTCACTCAGAGCAGTGATAACGAACCAGGAAGAAGGGGACTATATAGTGTCCCGGGACATCAGGGATGCTTACCTCTATGTCCCAAATTTGCCCTTCTCACTAAGGGTACCTCAGGTTCGTGGTGCAGAACTGTCACTATCAGTTTCAGACGCTGCCGTTTGGATTGTCCACGGCACCCCGGGTCTTTACCAAGGTAATGGCCGAAATGATGATTCTTCTTCGAAGAAAAGGCGTCTTAATTATCCCTTACTTGGACGATCTCCTGATAAGGGCATAGTCCAGGGAACAGTTGGAGGTCGGAGTAGCACTATCTAGGATACTGCTACAACAGCACGGGTGGATTCTAAATATTCCAAAATCGCAGCTGATCCCGACGACACGTCTGCTGTGCCTAGGGATGATTCTGGACACAGTCCAGAAAAAGGTGTTTCTCCCGGAAGAGAAAGCCAGGGAGTTATCCGAGCTAGTCAGGAACCTCCTAAAAACAGTGCATCATTGCACAAGGGTCCTGGTAAAAATGGTGGCTTCCTACGAAGCAATTCCATTCGGCAGATTTCACGCAAGAACTTTTCAGTGGGATCTGCTGGACAAATGGGCCGGATCGCATCTTCAGATGCATCAGCGGATAACCCTATATCCAAGGACAAGGGTGTCTCTCCTGTGGTGATTATAGAGTGCTCATCTTCTAGAGGGCCGCAGATTCGGCATTCAGGATTGGATGCTGGTGACCACGGAGCCCAGCCCGAGAGGCTGGGGAGCAGTCACACAAGGAAAAAATTTCCAGGGAGTGTGATCAAGTCTGGAGACTTTTCTCCACATAAATATACTGGAGCTAAGGGTAAATTTATAATGCTCTAAGCTTAGCAAGACCTCTGCTTCAAGGTCAGCCGGTATTGATCCAGTGGGAAAAACATCACGGCAGTCGCCCACGTAAACAGACAGGGCGACACAAGAAGCAGGAGGGCAATGGCAAAAACTGCAAGGACTTTTCGCTGGGCGGAAAATCATGTGATAGCACTGTCAGCAGTGTTTCATCCCGGGAATGGAAACTGGGAAGCAGACTTCCTCAGCAGGCACGGCCTCCACCCGGGAGAGTGGAAACTTCATCGGGAAGTTTTTTCCACATGATTGTAAACCGTTGGGAAATACCAAAGGTGGACATGATGGCGTCCCGTCTGAAAAAAAAAAAAAAAAAAAAAAAAACCGGGACAGGTATTGCGCCAGGTCAAGAGACCCTCAGGCAATAGCTGTGGACGTTCTGGTAACACCGTGGGTGTACCAGTCGGTGTATGTGTTCCCTCCTCTGCTTCTCATACCTAAGGTGCTGAGAATTATAAGACGTAGAGGAGTAAGAACTATACTCATGGCTCCGGATTGGCCAAGAAGGACTTGGTACCCGGAACTTCAAGAGATGCTTACAGAGGTCTTATGGCCTCTGCCGCTAAGAAGGGACTTGCTTCAGCAAGTACCATGTCTGTTCCAAGACTTACCGCAGCTGCGTTGTCGGCATGGCGGTGGAAAGCCGGATCCTAAGGGAAAAAGGCATTCCGGAAGAGGTCATTCCTACCCTGGTCAAAGCCAGAAAGGAGGTGACCGCACAACATTATCACCACATGTGGCGAAAATATGTTGCGTGGTGTGAGGCCAGGAAGGCCCCACAAAGAAATTTCAACTCGGTCGTTTCCTGCATTTCCTGCACACAGGAGTGTCTATGGGCCTCAAATTGGGGTCCATTAAGGTTCAAATTTCGGCCCTGTCGATTTTCTTCCAGAAAGAATTGGCTTCAGTTCCTGAAGTCCAGAAGTTTGTCAAGGGAGTATTGCATATACAACCCCCTTTTGTGCCTCCAGTGGCACTGTGGGATCTCAACGTAGTTCTGGGATTCCTCAAATCACATTGGTTTAAAACCAGTCAAATCTGTGGATTTGAATCATCTCACATGAAAAGTGACCATGCTCTTGGCCCTGGCCTGGACCAGGCGAGTGTCAAATTGGTGGTTTTTTCTCAAAAAAGCCCATATCTGTTTGTCCATTCGGACAGGGCAGTGCTGCGGACTCGTCCCCAGTTCTCTCCCTAAGGTGGTGTCAGTGTTTCACCTGAACCAGCTTATTGTGGTGCCTTGCACCTACTAGGGACTTGGAGGACTCCAAGTTGCTAGATGTTGTCAGGGCCCTGAAAATATGTTCCAGGACGGCTGGAGTCAGGAAAACTGACTTGCTGTTATCCTGTATGCACCCAACAAACTGGGTGCTCTTGCTTCTAAGCAGACTATTGCTAGTTGGATGTGTAATACAATTCAGCTTGCACATTCTGTGGCAGGCCTGCCACAGCCAAAATATGTAAATGCCCATTCCACAAGGAAGGTGGGCTCATCTTGGGCGGCTGCCCGAGGGGTCTCGGCTTTACAACTTTGCCGAGCAGCTACTTGGTCAGGGGCAAACACGTTTGCTAAATTCTACAAATTTGATACCCTGGCTAAGGAGGACCTGGAGTTCTCTCATTCGGTGCTGCAGAGTCATCCGCACTCTCCCGCCCGTTTGGGAGCTTTGGTATAATCCCCATGGTCCTTTCAGGAACCCCAGCATCCACTAGGACGATAGAGAACATAAGAATTTACTTACCGATAATTCTATTTCTCGGAGTCCGTAGTGGATGCTGGGCGCCCATCCCAAGTGCGGATTATCTGCAATACTTGTACATAGTTACAAAAATCGGGTTATTATTGTTGTGAGCCATCTTTTCAGAGGCTCCGCTGTTATCATACTGTTAACTGGGTTTAGATCACAAGTTGTACGGTGTGATTGGTGTGGCTGGTATGAGTCTTACCCGGGATTCAAAATTCCTCCCTTATTGTGTACGCTCGTCCGGGCACAGTACCTAACTGGCTTGGAGGAGGGTCATAGGGGGAGGAGCCAGTGCACACCACCTGATCGGAAAGCTTTACTTTTGTGCCCTGTCTCCTGCGGAGCCGCTATTCCCCATGGTCCTTTCAGGAACCCCAGCATCCACTACGGACTCCGAGAAATAGAATTATCGGTAAGTAAATTCTTATTTTTTTTTAAAAACAGGCCACTACTTCCACTCCCGCTACTGCCGATAAACAGTCTCACCCAGTGATACATCACCCTGCTAGCGCTACTATGCTAGGCGGCCACCGGTACTTACAACCCCGCGGCGGTACCAACCTTTAAACATCACAACGTCTCCCCTACAGGTCCTGCAGTAAATTTGTGGGGCAGCAGGAGACGGGCAACAAACGGGACCCTCACGCATGGCAAGTCTGCTCCAAATAGGTATATGTTCATTACTTCCCACTAATACCTCTTTTACACCCAAATCCTGGATCCAACCCAGGATGTGGAACACAGTTTCAATCTGGGTCAGATACAGAATTTACCCCATTTCCACTGCAGTGCCGACCCAGGATATTCCCGTGTCGGCACTGTTCACACTGCACATGGGTGGGTGCAGTGTCTTAAAGGCTGGCACTTGTGTGAGTGTGTGTGTGGGGGGACGGGGGGGGGGGGGGGTCGGGGCTGCCTTGGATGGGGGAGAAGGATGTGAAGTGAGCAAGTGAGCAGGAGAGGGGAATCTATGTCGGGGGGACGGGGGCGGGGGATACTACGGATGCGGAAAGGGGGAGTTTGTAGCTGTGAGGGGGAAAAAAATAAGCCTAAGCAACAAGCCACTCACTGACAGTGGACCAGCTACAATAGGGGCAGTAACACAGGTTCTATCATGCCTACACCAGAGGTAAATGCAGAATTTATGTGTTGTGTGTGTGTGGGGGGGGGGGGGGGGTGTTATAATTACAAACACACACACACATACAATATAATACATGCATGCTCACACACAATGCTACAGATACCACCAGGTCTTACAGATGACAACCCCCAGACTCTCCCATGTACAGTCCTATGCCAAAGTACAGATGTACATGGCTGTTCATTGTGCATGAATGGTGCATACAACAGAATGGTGGGTGGCATGAAGTGTGCATGTGCAGTGCATACAGCAAAACTGGTGGATAACAGGCAGAATACATGTGCCACAGATGAGTCAAGTGTGGTGCTTACAGCAGAATGGGGGGTGGCATGAAGTGTGCATGTGCCACAGATGAGCCCTGTGTGGTGCATACAGCTCCTTCCCGTTATTTCACCCAGTACTGGGTGCAGATCCTGGCCGCCGGCCTCTGCGCACCTATACAGCAGCCAAGTGTGTATAGTCCCTGGCCCCCCGGGGATCCTTCAGACCGCACCCAGGTGCAACAGCGGGCGCTTCCCCTGCTCCTTCTCTGCCAGCTTTGTTGTGCGCTCCCCTGGCGGCCAGCAGGTGGCAGGAGCGAGCTGCCGGGCCAGTGTGTGCTGCCAGTGAGTCTCTCAATGACCGCGGCCGTGGAACGTACCACACACAGGGCAATCGGCGGGGGGATTATATGGCAGCAATGAGGCATCCACACTCACTACCGCCCACAGTCCTACCGGCTTCCCTTGCATATACACAGCATATTCTCACGGACTGGGGAAGGGTTTGTTGTAGTGGGAATCCAGGAGCTGCAGGTCAGTGAGCGTGGCAGCGGGGGACTCTGGCAAAATACGGGGTCCTCCCGCTAATTGCGGGAGGTTTGGCAAGTCTGGTTACAGTGAGGGGGAGAGAAGGAATGTGTTACAGTGCGGAGTAGAGGGGGAATGTGTTACAGTGAGGGTGAATGTGTTACAGTGAGGGGGAATGTGTTACAGTGAGGGGGAATGTGTTACAGTGAGGGGGAGAGGGGGAATGTGTTACAGTGAGGAGGAGAGGAGGAATGTGTTACAGTGATGGGGAGAGAGGGAATGTGTTACAGTGAGGGGGAGAGGGGGAATGTGTTACAGTGAGGGGGAGAGGGGGAATGTGTTACAGTGAGGGGGAGAGGGGGAATGTGTTACAGTGAGGGGGAGAGGGGGAATGTGTTACAGTGAGGGGGAATGTGTTACAGTGAGGGGGAGAGGGGGAATGTGTTACAGTGAGGGGTAGAGGGGGAATGTGTTACTGTAACACATTCCCCCTCACTGTAACACATTCCCCCTCACTGTAACACATTTCCCCTCTCCCCTCACTAACACATTCCCCCTCTCCCCCTCACTGTAACACATTCCCCCTCTCCCCCTCACTGTAACACATTCCCCCTCTCCCCCTCACTGTAACACATTCCCCCTCTCCCCCTCACTGTGAGGGGGAGAGGGGGAATGTGTTACAGTGAGGGGGAGAGGGGGAATGTGATACAGTGAGGGGGAGAGGGGGAATGTGTTACAGTGAGGGGAGAGGGGGAATGTGTTAGTGAGGGGGAGAGGGGGAATGTGTTAGTGAGGGGAGAGGGGGAATGTGTTACAATGAGGGGAGAGGGGGAATGTGTTACAATGAGTGGAGAGGGGGAATGTGTTAGTGAGGGGGAGAGGGGGAATGTGTTAGTGAGGGGGAATGTGTTACAGTGAGGGGTGAGGGGAGAGGGGGACTGTGTTAGTGAGGGGGGAGGGGGAATGTGTTAGTGAGGGAAGAGGGGGAATGTGTTAGTGAGGGGGAAAGTGTTAGTGAGGGGAGATGTGTTATAGTGAGGGGGAGAGGGGGGATGTGTTACAGTGAGGAGGAGAGGGGGGATGTGTTACAGTGAGGGGGAGAGGGGGGAATGTGTTACAGTGAGGGGGAGAGGGGGAATGTGTTACAGTGAGGGGGAGAGGGGGAATGTGTTACAGTGAGGGGGAATGTGTTACAGTGAGGGAGAGAGGGGGAAAGTGTTACAGTGAGGGAGAGAGGGGGAATGTGTTACAGTGAGGGGAGAGGGGGAATGTGTTACAGTGAGGGGAGAGGGGGAATGTGTTACAGTGAGGGGAGAGGGGGAATGTGTTACAGTGAGGGGAGAGGGGGAATGTGTTACAGTGAGGGGAGAGGGGGAATGTGTTACAGTGCGGGGGAGGGGGGAATGTGTTACAGTGAGGGGGAATGTGTTACAGTGAGGGGGAATGTGTTACAGTGAGGGGGAATGTGTTACAGTGAGGGGGAGAGGGGGAATGTGTTACAGTGAGGAGGAGAGGGGGAATGTGTTACAGTGAGGGGGAGAGGGGGAATGTGTTACAGTGAGGGGGAGAGGGGGAATGTGTTACAGTGAGGGGGAGATGGGGAATGTGTTACAGTGAGGGGAGAGGGGAAATGTGTTACAGTGAGGGGAGAGGGGGAATGTGTTACAGTGCGGGGAGGGGGGAATGTGTTACAGTGAGGGGGAATGTGTTACAGTTAGGGGAGAGGGGGAATGTGTTACAATGAGGGGAGAGGGGGAATGTGTTACAATGAGGGGAGAGGGGGAATGTGTTACAATGAGGGGAGAGGGGGAATGTGTTACAATGAGGGGTGAGGGGGAATGTGTTACAGTGAGGGGGAATGTGTTACAGTGAGGGGAGAGGGGGAATGTGTTAGTGAGGGGGAGAGGGGGAATGTGTTAGTGAGGGGGAATGTGTTATAGTGAGGGGGAGAGGGGGAATGTGTTACAGTGAGGGGAGAGGGGGAATGTGTTAGTGAGGGGGGAGGGGGAATGTGTTAGTGAGGGGGGAGGGGGAATGTGTTAGTGAGGGAAGAGGGGGAATGTGTTAGTGAGGGGGAAAGGGGGAATGTGTTAGTGAGGGGGAAAGGGGGAATGTGTTAGTGAGGGGGGATGTGTTATAGAGGGGGGATGTGTTACAGTGAGGGGAGAGGGGGAATGTGTTACAGTGAGGGGGAGAGGGGGAATGTGTTACAGTGAGGGGAGAGGGGGAATGTGTTACAGTGAGCAGTGCGGGGGAGGGGGGAATGTGTTACAGTGAGGGGGAATGTGTTACAGTGAGGGGGAGAGGGGGAATGTGTTACAGTGAGGGGGAGAGGGGGAATGTGTTACAGTGAGGGGAGAGGGGAAATGTGTTACAGTGAGGGGAGAGGGGGAATGTGTTACAGTGAGGGGGAATGTGTTACAGTGAGGGGAGAGGGGGAATGTGTTACAATGAGGGGAGAGGGGGAATGTGTTAGTGAGAGGGAGAGGGGGAATGTGTTAGTGAGGGGGAATGTGTTACAGTGAGGGGGAATGTGTTACAGTGAGGGAGAGAGGGGGAATGTGTTACAGTGAGGGGAGAGGGGGGATGTGTTACAGTGAGGGGAGAGGGGGAATGTGTTACAGTGAGGGGGAGAGGGGGAATGTGTTACAGTGAGGGGGAGAGGGGGAATGTGTTACAGTGAGGGGGAGAGGGGGAATGTGTTACAGTGAGGGGGAGAGGGGGAATGTGTTACAGTGAGGGGGAGAGGGGGAATGTGTTACAGTGAGGGGGAGAGGGGGAATGTGTTACAGTGAGGAGGAGAGGGGGAATGTGTTACAGTGAGGGGGAGAGGGGGAATGTGTTACAGTGAGGGGGAGAGGGGGAATGTGTTACAGTGAGGGGAGAGGGGAAATGTGTTACAGTGAGGGGAGAGGGGGAATGTGTTACAGTGAGGGGGAATTTGTTACAGTGCGGGGGAGGGGGGAATGTGTTACAGTGAGGGGGAATGTGTTACAGTGAGGGGGAGAGGGGAAATGTGTTACAGTGAGGGGAGAGGGGGAATGTGTTACAATGAGGGGAGAGGGGGAATGTGTTACAATGAGGGGAGAGGGGGAATGTGTTACAATGAGGGGAGAGGGGGAATGTGTTACAATGAGGGGAGAGGGGGAATGTGTTACAATGAGGGGAGAGGGGGAATGTGTTAGTGAGGGGGAATGTGTTACAGTGAGGGGGAATGTATTACAGTGAGGGGAGAGGGGGAATGTGTTAGTGAGGGGGAGAGGGGGAATGTGTTACAGTGAGGGGGAGAGGGGGAATGTGTTACAGTGAGGGGGGAGAGGGGGAATGTGTTACAGTGAGGGGATAGGGGGAATGTGTTACAGTGAGCAGTGCGGGGGAGGGGGGAATGTGTTACAGTGAGGGGGAATGTGTTACAGTGAGGGGGAGAGGGGGAATGTGTTACAGTGAGGGAAGAGGGGGAATGTGTTAGTGAGGGGGAAAGGGGGAATGTGTTAGTGAGGGGGGATGTGTTATAGAGAGGGGGGATGTGTTACAGTGAGGGGAGAGGGGGAATGTGTTACAGTGAGGGGGAGAGGGGGAATGTGTTACAGTGAGGGAGAGAGGGGGAATGTGTTACAGTGAGGGGAGAGGGGGAATGTGTTACAGTGAGGGGGAGAGGGGGAATGTGTTACAGTGAGGGGAGAGGGGGAATGTGTTACAGTGAGGGGAGAGGGGGAATGTGTTACAGTGAGGGGAGAGGAGGAATGTGTTACAGTGCGGGGGAGGGGGGAATGTGTTACAGTGCGGGGGAGGGGGGAATGTGTTACAGTGAGGGGGAATGTGTTACAGTGAGGGGGAATGTGTTACAGTGAGGGGGAATGTGTTACAGTGAGGGGGAGAGGGGGAATGAGTTACAGTGAGGGGGAGAGGGGGAATGAGTTACAGTGAGGGGAGAGGGGAAATGTGTTACAGTGAGGGGAGAGGGGGAATGTGTTACAGTGAGGGGGGAATGTGTTACAGTGAGGGGGAATGTGTTACAGTGAGGGGAGAGGGGGAATGTGTTACAATGAGGGGAGAGGGGGAATGTGTTAGTGAGGGGGAGAGGGGGAATGTGTTACAGTGAGGGGGAATGTGTTACAGTGAGGGGGAATGTGTTACAGTGAGGGGAGAGGGGGAATGTGTTAGTGAGGGGAGAGGGGGAATGTGTTAGTGAGGGGAGAGGGGGAATGTGTTAGTGAGGGGGAGAGGGGGAATGTGTTAGTGAGGGGGAGAGGGGGAATGTGTTAGTGAGGGGGAATGTGTTAGTGAGGGGGAATGTGTTACAGTGAGGGGGAGAGGGGGAATGTGTTAGTGAGGGGGAAATGGGGAATGTGTTAGTGAGGGGGGATGTGTTATAGAGAGGGGGGATGTGTTACAGTGAGGGGAGAGGGGGAATGTGTTACAGTGAGGGGGAGAGGGGGAATGTGTTACAGTGAGGGGAGAGGGGGAATGTGTTACAGTGAGGGAGAGAGGGGGAATGTGTTACATTGAGGGGAGAGGGGGAATGTGTTACAATGAGGGGAGAGGGGGAATGTGTTAGTGAGGGGGAATGTGTTACAGTGAGGGGGAATGTATTACAGTGAGGGGAGAGGGGGAATGTGTTAGTGAGGGGGAGAGGGGGAATGTGTTACAGTGAGGGGAGAGGGGGAATGTGTTACAGTGCGGGGGAGGGGGGAATGTGTTACAGAAGGGGGAATGTGTTACAGTGAGGGGGAGAGGGGGAATGTGTTACAGTGAGGGGGAGAGGGGAAATGTGTTACAGTGAGGGGAGAGGGGAAATGTGTTACAGTGAGGGGAGAGGGGGAATGTGTTACAGTGAGGGGGAATGTGTTACAGTGAGGGGAGAGGGGGAATGTGTTACAATGAGGGGAGAGGGGGAATGTGTTACAATGAGGGGAGAGGGGGAATGTGTTACAATGAGGGGAGAGGGGGAATGTGTTAGTGAGGGGGAGAGGGGGAATGTGTTAGTGAGGGGGAATGTGTTACAGTGAGGGGGAGAGGGGGAATGTGTTAGTGAGGGAAGAGGGGGAATGTGTTACAGTGAGGGGGAGAGGGGGAATGTGTTACAGTGAGGGGGAGAGGGGGAATGTGTTACAGTGAGGGGAGAGGGGGAATGTGTTACAGTGAGGGGAGAGGGGGAATGTGTTACAGTGAGGGGAGAGGGGGAATGTGTTACAGTGCGGGGGAGGGGGGAATGTGTTACAGTGAGGGGGAATTTGTTACAGTGAGGGGGAGAGGGGGAATGTGTTACAGTGAGGGGGAGAGGGGGAATGTGTTACAGTGAGGGGAGAGGGGAAATGTGTTACAGTGAGGGGAGAGGGGGAATGTGTTACAGTGAGGGGGAATGTGTTACAGTGAGGGGAGAGGGGGAATGTGTTACAATGAGTGGAGAGGGGGAATGTGTTACAATGAGGGGAGAGGGTGAATGTGTTACAATGAGGGGAGAGGGGGAATGTGTTAGTGAGGGGGAGAGGGGGAATGTGTTAGTGAGGGGGAATGTGTTACAGTGAGGGGGAATGTGTTACAGTGAGGGGAGAGGGGGAATGTGTTAGTGAGGGGGAGAGGGGGAATGTGTTAGTGAGGGGGAATGTGTTACAGTGAGGGGGAGAGGGGGAATGTGTTACAGTGAGGGGGAGAGGGGGAATGTGTTAGTGAGGGGGAAAGGGGGAATGTGTTAGTGAGGGGAGAGGGGGAATGTGTTACAGTGAGGGGGAATGTGTTACAGTGAGGGGAGAGGGGGAATGTGTTACAATGAGGGGAGAGGGGGAATGTGTTACAATGAGGGGAGAGGGGGAATGTGTTACAATGAGGGGAGAGGGGGAATGTGTTAGTGAGGGGGAGAGGGGGAATGTGTTAGTGAGGGGGAATGTGTTACAGTGAGGGGGAATGTGTTACAGTGAGAGGGAGAGGGGGAATGTGTTACAGTGAGGGGGAGAGGGGGAATGTGTTAGTGAGGGGGAGAGGGGGAATGTGTTAGTGAGGGGGGATGTGTTATAGTGAGGGGGAGAGGGGGAATGTGTTAGTGAGGGGGAGAGGGGGAATGTGTTAGTGAGGGGGGATGTGTTATAGTGAGGGGGAGAGGGGGGATGTGTTACAGTGAGGGGGAGAGGGGGAATGTGTTACAGTGAGGGGGAGAGGGGGAATGTGTTATAGTGAGGGGGAGAGGGGGGATGTGTTACAGTGAGGGGGAGAGGGGGAATGTGTTACAGTGAGGGGGAGAGGGGGAATGTGTTACAGTGAGGGGGAGAGGGGGAATGTGTTACAGTGAGGGGAGAGGGGAAATGTGTTACAGTGAGGGGAGAGGGGGAATGTGTTACAGTGAGGGGGAATTTGTTACAGTGCGGGGGAGGGGGGAATGTGTTACAGTGAGGGGGAATGTGTTACAGTGAGGGGGAGAGGGGAAATGTGTTACAGTGAGGGGAGAGGGGGAATGTGTTACAATGAGGGGAGAGGGGGAATGTGTTACAATGAGGGGAGAGGGGGAATGTGTTACAATGAGGGGAGAGGGGGAATGTGTTACAATGAGGGGAGAGGGGGAATGTGTTAGTGAGGGGGAATGTGTTACAGTGAGGGGGAATGTATTACAGTGAGGGGAGAGGGGGAATGTGTTAGTGAGGGGGAGAGGGGGAATGTGTTACAGTGAGGGGGAGAGGGGGAATGTGTTACAGTGAGGGGGAGAGGGGGAATGTGTTACAGTGAGGGGATAGGGGGAATGTGTTACAGTGAGCAGTGCGGGGGAGGGGGGAATGTGTTACAGTGAGGGGGAATGTGTTACAGTGAGGGAAGAGGGGGAATGTGTTAGTGAGGGGGAAAGGGGGAATGTGTTAGTGAGGGGGGATGTGTTATAGAGAGGGGGGATGTGTTACAGTGAGGGGAGAGGGGGAATGTGTTACAGTGAGGGGGAGAGGGGGAATGTGTTACAGTGAGGGAGAGAGGGGGAATGTGTTACAGTGAGGGGAGAGGGGGAATGTGTTACAGTGAGGGGGAGAGGGGGAATGTGTTACAGTGAGGGGAGAGGGGGAATGTGTTACAGTGAGGGGAGAGGGGGAATGTGTTACAGTGAGGGGAGAGGAGGAATGTGTTACAGTGCGGGGGAGGGGGAATGTGTTACAGTGCGGGGGAGGGGGGAATGTGTTACAGTGAGGGGGAATGTGTTACAGTGAGGGGGAATGTGTTACAGTGAGGGGGAATGTGTTACAGTGAGGGGGAGAGGGGGAATGAGTTACAGTGAGGGGGAGAGGGGGAATGAGTTACAGTGAGGGGAGAGGGGAAATGTGTTACAGTGAGGGGAGAGGGGGAATGTGTTACAGTGAGGGGGGAATGTGTTACAGTGAGGGGGAATGTGTTACAGTGAGGGGAGAGGGGGAATGTGTTACAATGAGGGGAGAGGGGGAATGTGTTAGTGAGGGGGAGAGGGGGAATGTGTTACAGTGAGGGGGAATGTGTTACAGTGAGGGGGAATGTGTTACAGTGAGGGGAGAGGGGGAATGTGTTAGTGAGGGGGAGAGGGGGAATGTGTTAGTGAGGGGGAGAGGGGGAATGTGTTAGTGAGGGGGAGAGGGGGAATGTGTTAGTGAGGGGGAGAGGGGGAATGTGTTAGTGAGGGGGAGAGGGGGAATGTGTTAGTGAGGGGGAATGTGTTAGTGAGGGGGAATGTGTTACAGTGAGGGGGAGAGGGGGAATGTGTTAGTGAGGGGGAAATGGGGAATGTGTTAGTGAGGGGGGATGTGTTATAGAGAGGGGGGATGTGTTACAGTGAGGGGAGAGGGGGAATGTGTTACAGTGAGGGGGAGAGGGGGAATGTGTTACAGTGAGGGGAGAGGGGGAATGTGTTACAGTGAGGGAGAGAGGGGGAATGTGTTACATTGAGGGGAGAGGGGGAATGTGTTACAATGAGGGGAGAGGGGGAATGTGTTAGTGAGGGGGAATGTGTTACAGTGAGGGGGAATGTATTACAGTGAGGGGAGAGGGGGAATGTGTTAGTGAGGGGGAGAGGGGGAATGTGTTACAGTGAGGGGAGAGGGGGAATGTGTTACAGTGCGGGGGAGGGGGGAATGTGTTACAGAAGGGGGAATGTGTTACAGTGAGGGGGAGAGGGGGAATGTGTTACAGTGAGGGGGAGAGGGGAAATGTGTTACAGTGAGGGGAGAGGGGAAATGTGTTACAGTGAGGGGAGAGGGGGAATGTGTTACAGTGAGGGGGAATGTGTTACAGTGAGGGGAGAGGGGGAATGTGTTACAATGAGGGGAGAGGGGGAATGTGTTACAATGAGGGGAGAGGGGGAATGTGTTACAATGAGGGGAGAGGGGGAATGTGTTAGTGAGGGGGAGAGGGGGAATGTGTTAGTGAGGGGGAATGTGTTACAGTGAGGGGGAGAGGGGGTATGTGTTAGTGAGGGAAGAGGGGGAATGTGTTACAGTGAGGGGGAGAGGGGGAATGTGTTACAGTGAGGGGGAGAGGGGGAATGTGTTACAGTGAGGGGAGAGGGGGAATGTGTTACAGTGAGGGGAGAGGGGGAATGTGTTACAGTGAGGGGAGAGGGGGAATGTGTTACAGTGCGGGGGAGGGGGGAATGTGTTACAGTGAGGGGGAATTTGTTACAGTGAGGGGGAGAGGGGGAATGTGTTACAGTGAGGGGGAGAGGGGGAATGTGTTACAGTGAGGGGAGAGGGGAAATGTGTTACAGTGAGGGGAGAGGGGGAATGTGTTACAGTGAGGGGGAATGTGTTACAGTGAGGGGAGAGGGGGAATGTGTTACAATGAGTGGAGAGGGGGAATGTGTTACAATGAGGGGAGAGGGTGAATGTGTTACAATGAGGGGAGAGGGGGAATGTGTTAGTGAGGGGGAGAGGGGGAATGTGTTAGTGAGGGGGAATGTGTTACAGTGAGGGGGAATGTGTTACAGTGAGGGGAGAGGGGGAATGTGTTAGTGAGGGGGAGAGGGGGAATGTGTTAGTGAGGGGGAGAGGGGGAATGTGTTACAGTGAGGGGGAGAGGGGGAATGTGTTAGTGAGGGGGAAAGGGGGAATGTGTTAGTGAGGGGAGAGGGGGAATGTGTTACAGTGAGGGGGAATGTGTTACAGTGAGGGGAGAGGGGGAATGTGTTACAATGAGGGGAGAGGGGGAATGTGTTACAATGAGGGGAGAGGGGGAATGTGTTACAATGAGGGGAGAGGGGGAATGTGTTAGTGAGGGGGAGAGGGGGAATGTGTTAGTGAGGGGGAATGTGTTACAGTGAGGGGGAATGTGTTACAGTGAGGGGAGAGGGGGAATGTGTTAGTGAGAGGGGGAATGTGTTACAGTGAGGGGGAGAGGGGGAATGTGTTAGTGAGGGGGAGAGGGGGAATGTGTTAGTGAGGGGGGATGTGTTATAGTGAGGGGGAGAGGGGGAATGTGTTAGTGAGGGGGAGAGGGGGAATGTGTTAGTGAGGGGGGATGTGTTATAGTGAGGGGGAGAGGGGGGATGTGTTACAGTGAGGGGGAGAGGGGGAATGTGTTACAGTGAGGGGGAGAGGGGGAATGTGTTATAGTGAGGGGGAGAGGGGGGATGTGTTACAGTGAGGGGGAGAGGGGGAATGTGTTACAGTGAGGGGGAGAGGGGGAATGTGTTACAGTGAGGGGGAGAGGGGGAATGTGTTACAGTGAGGGGGAGAGGGGGAATGTGTTACAGTGAGGGGGAGAGGGGGAATGTGTTACAGTGAGGGGAGAGGGGGAATGTGTTAGTGAGGGGAGAGGGGGAATGCGTTAGTGAGGGGGAGAGGGGGAATGCGTTAGTGAGGGGGAGAGGGGGAATGCGTTAGTGAGGGGGAGAGGGGGAATGTGTTAGTGAGGGGGAGAGGGGGAATGTGTTAGTGAGGGGGAGAGGGGGAATGTGTTACAGTGAGGGGGAGAGGGGGAATGTGTTACAGTGAGGGGGAGAGGGGGAATGTGTTACAGTGAGTGGGAGAGGGGGAATGTGTTACAGTGAGGGGGAGAGGGGGAATATGTTACAGTGAGGGGGAGAGGGGGAATGTGTTACAGTGAGGGGAGAGGGGGAATGTGTTAGTGAGGGGAGAGGGGGAATGCGTTAGTGAGGGGGAGAGGGGGAATGTGTTAGTGAGGGGAGAGGGGGAATGTGTTAGTGAGGGGGAGAGGGGGAATGTGTTAGTGAGGGGGAGAGGGGGAATGTGTTAGTGAGGGGGAGAGGGGGGAATGTGTTAGTGAGGGGGAGAGGGGGAATGTGTTACAGTGAGGGGGAATGCGTTACAGTGAGGGGGAATGTGTTACAGTGAGGGGAGAGGGGGAATGTGTTAGTGAGGGGGAATGTGTTACAGTGAGGGGGAGAGGGGGAATGTGTTACAGTGAGGGGGAGAGGGGGAATGTGTTAGTGAGGGGGAGAGGGGGAATGTGTTAGTGAGGGGGGATGTGTTATATTGAGGGGGAGAGGGGGATGTGTTACAGTGAGGGGGAGAGGGGGAATGTGTTACAGTGAGGGGGAGAGGGGGAATGTGTTACAGTGAGGGGAGAGGGGGAATGTGTTAGTGAGGGGAGAGGGGGAATGTGTTACAGTGAGGGGAGAGGGGGAATGCGTTAGTGAGGGGAGAGGGGGAATGCGTTAGTGACGGGGAGAGGGGGAATGTGTTAGTGAGGGGGAGAGGGGGAATGTGTTAGTGAGGGGGAGAGGGGGAATGTGTTAGTGAGGGGGAGAGGGGTAATGTGTTAGTGAGGGGAAATGTGTTACAGTGAGGGGGAGAGGGGGAATGTGTTACAGTGAGGGGGAGAGGGGGAATGTGTTACAGTGAGGAGGAGAGGGGGAATGTGTTACAGTGAGGAGGAGAGGGGGAATGTGTTACAGTGAGGGGAGAGGGAAAACGTGTTACAGTGAGGGGAGAGGGAGAACGTGTTACAGTGAGGGGGAGAGGGGGAACGTATTCCAGTGAGGGGGAGAGGGGGAACGTATTCCAGTGAGGGGGAGAGGGGGAATGTGTTACAGTGAGGGGGAGAGGCGGAATCTGTTACAGTGAGGGGGAATGTGTTACAGTGAGGGGGAATGTGTTACAGTGAGGGGAGAAGGGGAATGTGTTACAGTGAGGGGAGAGGGGGAATGTGTTAGTGAGAGGGAGAGGAGGAATGTGTTACAGTGAGGAGGCATGTGTTACAGTGAAGGGGAGAGAGATGTGTTACAGTGAAGGGGGGAGGGGTATGTGTTACAGTAAGGGGTGAAGGGGGAATGTGTTACAGCAACAGTTCAATGGGGAGTGTGTTAGTAAGGGGTGAAGGTGTGATGTGTTACAGTAAGGGGCAATGTGTGTTTCTTATTTTCCTGTGGGGCCAATGTGTGATATATGCTACATAACCCTATCATCGCTGAAATATGTTTGAATTTTCACCCCATATAAACTAATAAGTAGTAAACTCATTATACATGAGGAACAGCACAGGTATTAATGCCAACGGTATATACACAATCAATGCTACCAACAGGTTAACTATAATAATACAATCAATGTAAAAAGGGTTTTAGACAATCAGTTCACTTTTGTTCTTGTTTACCTAACCTTAATTTGAGAATGTTTTTCAGAAGTTTTTACACTGTAATACCTAAAATCTTATCATTAAATATGCATGAGAACGATATTTACAAATATCTATACCTGTAAAAAACTATTATATTGTTCTAAAGTCCATATTTCTAGCTTCCTATATTTCTGCTCACATATTGTATGTTGCAAGGACACTGTAACAAATAAACTACAGTGTGAGAATTACATAAGAGATTGTATTTGATGTGCTGTATTATTCATAAAGGAACAAAACCTATTTAGTCTTTAATTAATGCTTTATTACAAGCTTTAGTATGTTTACATGGAGAGAAACATTTACATTTCAAGGAAAAAATAATTAAAAAGGGATCTTTCTGCAGAAGGCAAAGAGTATTCTTGAGATTCGGAGATTATCAAGACAATTTCCCGTTCCCATGATGCCTAGGTCGGGACGTCACAAAAATTCAACATGTTGGTAATTTGCGATTCTGCATTTAGAACCCAAATAATTCTTGGTCTCGGTAAGTCAGGGTTTCTCAACAAGTAGACTTTTGCCTATCCACCATCAAATTGCCAATCAATGGATGTTCATCACAGTAAACCACTCTAATATAATGGTCCGGATGTGTGGGGATGATGAAAATATAACGAGATGTCCTAGGACGGAGGGCATACTGCCGGTTAGCTGGGGAGAGGTGAGGCTATGGTGTCCTTGCAGAAGCCAGGTAGAGCTGTGAGGGGTAGGAGGAATTGGGGATTTCTGAGACTGTTACACATGTACAATATACATAACATGGTGTTTCCCTGAAAAAGACATTCGTGAGAAGATGATGCTTTATTAAATACTTTAGCTTTTTTTTTTGCTTTTGACAAGCTCCATGCAATTAATGGGAGGGTGTGACCTGGCTTATTAACATTACTAGATTGGACACTATTGATCTAATAGCAACTGCAAACAAGGTGGATTTAGCTTTTCTAGATTTGTCATACACTAGAATTGGGGCACCGTCTTCACAGACAATTTATGGAGGTAGACTGCGTCTTGCCCCTAACAATAACCGTGGAAGCACTTTTCACATTTAAATTATGTACAACATGTTCAATTTGAGTAAGGTGTACTGGAGATCAGATTCACAGAATCCTGCAGCTAATGGTAATGGACCAGGCCCCAAGAATGGTGACTCACCAGTAGCAAGCTGTCACCATTAAGGGGGGAATCTTATTAGCCACAATTCATTTTTATTTTTTTTACACAATTTTTTTTTCTCCCTAATCAATTAAACCCCAATTTTTCCATGGAGAAAAGTAAAACGTTTGGCGAAAATACATAGAATTTGTGATAAGTTAACGAAGTTATGCGTTTTCATGATCGTAGCCGCAAAAACGTTTGGGGGGGGGGATTAGGGTTCAGTATCTGGGATTTTTTTTCTGCATGCCTTAGGTGACAAAAATCCTCTATGAATGCAGGCTTCAGGGACAACTGAATAGCCCCAGGGAAATGGTCGATTAACAGCGGGTAAATTAACGCGACAAATCACATTTCCCCCTAAATCATTAAAATACACTAAAGCAAACAAAATGATGGACCAAAAACACAGATAAAAAACAATCTAGAAGTGAATATAAATTAAATTTACAAAAAAGCATACTTACATTAAGCAATTCATTTAGATGATCTAATACTTTAAAATATTACATAACACATACATATTCTTTTTCATGTAAAATCCTAATATTGTACTAAAAAGTAGCTGTGGATAATAAGAATAATTTACCTATTTAACTACAAGCTTTTTACATTTGTCTTTTTTTAAATTTTTTTACATTTTGCCTGTATTTGCCTGTATAACGTATTCAGCATAAATAAGTCATTTTAGCATTCAAAAGGAAATAAAATCCTATGAGCGTCCCCCTCCCAAAAATAAATACAAGAAACAGTCCTTTAACACCATTTCCTCTCTCTTACTAAACCACACATGATAGACCTCAAATTATATAGATTTTTTTCTGTCTCTTATTAACTAACCACAGTCATTGTTTTCACTTACAGTATCTCAAATAATACTTGAAATAATAAAGATCTCACAAACAACCACAGACATATACAGAAAACCAGAAACCCATATTGTAAATTTGCAATTGAAGAAGAGGAAGAAAAGGAAGAAAATCACAAACACAGATATTAGGAGCAATTCAATATTTAAAAGAAAGTGGTATATTCAATTTGTCGAATAAACAACGAACAGATCCTCGAATCTCCTATTAAGCAAAGGTTTTTCATATGCTTATAGAGTCAAACCTAATAGTTTTCAAATATTTGTGGACCTAAACAAATATGCCCAAAAAAACTAACTATGACAGTTTGTTAAAAAAAAATAAAAAAAATAAAAAGCATCAGGTGAACTAAAAACTTATGTAACACTTCAAAACAAATCTAGGTAAAAAGAAACAAAAAAACAAAACAAAAAAAAAACGTTCAATACTATCCGCTAAAATAGAAAAGTAGTCAGATATAGATATTCTACAAATTAGTTAATAACAATATCTGCAAAGATGATCTGTCTATTAAAATGAAAGAATCTAACTCTAAGAAAAAAAAAGAAAGCATTAAAACAACTTAGATCTGATACAGATAGTTTTAAAACCTGCTGATAATGGAGTTTGCTTCATGATAATGAACAAATTTAGAATTATGATTCGTGATAACGGATTTAGAACTATTAGAATATATGTATATATGTACGTAAATGTATAATGTACAGATGTGCCCTCATACGGGTGGTCTTCAGTATGCCGACTGACGGGATCCCGGCGCACAGTATACCGGCGCCGGGATCCCGACAGCCGGCATACAGACACTTATTCTCCCTTGTGGGGGTCCACGACCCCCCCCCCCTGGATGGAGAACAAAATGCACGCCACCGTGCCCGTAGCGTGGCGAGCGCAGCGAGCCCGCAAGGGGCTCATTTGCGCTCGCCACACTGTCGGTAAGCCGGCGGTCGGGCTCCCGGCGCCGGTATGCTGGTCGCCCGGAGCACGACCGCCGGCATATCGTAGTGAACCCCCTCATACATCTAGCCCAGGGATAGCCAACCAGTCAGAGGCAAAGAGCCAGAAAAGATATGTAGTCAAGGGCAAGAGCCACTATCAAGCGCGCGCCGAGGCGTGGCATAGTTGTCACAAAGCCACACCCCATTTTGATGCACACACCTTTCGGTATGACATTTGTAGGAGTATGACCTTGTGTCATAACTCCGTTTTTAGTCATGTTGTGCAGTGCCACATACAAATAAAGCCCCTGTACAGTGCCACATACATATAAAAACACCAAAAAATGTGTGCCTCCACAGTGCCAGATACATATATGCTCCACAGTGCCAGATATATATATATATATATATATATATATATATATATATACCCCCAGTGCCAGATACACATGTCCCCACAGTGCCAGATACACACATGTCCCCAGTGCCAGGTACACACATGCCCTCAGTGCCAGATGCACATGTCCCCACAGTGCCAGGTACACACATATGCCCCCAGTGCCAGATGCACATGTCCCCCCAGTGACAGATACACATGTACCCCCAGTGACAGATATGCCCCCATTCTAAGATACACATGTCCCCACAGTGCCAGATATGACCCCAGTGTAAGATACACATGTCCTCACAGTGGCAGATATGCCCCCAGTGTAAGATACATATGCCCTCTCCAGTACCAGATATGCCCCCAGTGTAAGATACACGTCCCCCCCAGTGCCAGATATGCCCACAGTGCCAGATACACGTCTCCCCAGTGCCAGATATGCCCCCAGTACCAGATACACGTCTCACACTTGTCTCCCCCCCCACCAGTGCTGCTCACCGCCGTGCTGCTGCTCTGCTGCTTCTGAGGGGTCGTCTCTCCTGCAGCGTTGATTCTCTCTAATTATGCGCCGGTTCGTGAGACAATCAGAGCTCGCAGACCGGCAGCTAAAACTCCTGACCGGCTGCCGGTCCGCAAGCTCTGATTGGGTCACGGGCCGGCGCCGGGCACTGCAGTCGGGCAGCGGGAGGTGCCACGGGAGCTTATGAGCCACATGCGGAGGAAGAAAGAACCGCATGCGGCTTGAAAGCCACATGTTGGACACCGCTGATCTCTGCTAAGATTAACGTCTTTTTTGCAGAAAATGTGTGTTATGTTACAGTGTTTTTCAGGAAAAACACTGTACATAAGCATGCTGCATATCATAGGAACATAGGCATGGTGCATACAGTATCTTAGGAACATAGGCATGCTTCATATCATTTTAATCAGCAGAGACTGTCTGTGCATCTTATTAGCATAGCACAAAAATTAACAAAAGATGCCTGGCATTAGTAAACACAATCACGACAAGGCAACTATCTATCCATTGAGTCCTGTTGGAGAAAGAGCGCTATATAAATAAAATTATAATAATTATTATTATTATCTATGACTATGTCCCTGCTGACCCTACCCTGTCCCTCTATCCCTACTGTCCCTCTCTATATCTATGCTCCTGCTGTCTCTCTCTGTCCCTGCTGCACATTACTCTTTTTCTCTATGTTCCTGCTGCCTCTGTCTGTCTCTATGTCCCTAATGCCTATGTATGCATCTATGTTCCTGCTATCTCTCTCTCTGTCTCTGCTCCCACTTTATGTCCCTGCTCTCTCTCTCTCTAGCCTGGTGGAGACATGAGTTGGGGGCCTCTTAACATTTTTTACTATGGGGCCCACAAAGTTCTAGTTACGCCCCTGATAGAAAATACCCACATACACAGCTTACATAGCTTGTTCTACAGTTCCTTAACACCAGCATGCATGAATAACTACCAATCACTATGGGTGGAATCAGATAACAAGAAAGAATAGGAGATTGGTTGCATCCCGGCACTATTATTATAACATTAATATAATTGAAATGCTGGTCTGCTTTATATGGGACACTTCACCGGATTAGAGAAAGCAAAGTTTCTCAGGGAAATTCCACAAACAAAGTTCTCTCTAAACCACAGAAGTAATGTAGGCACATCTACATCACTGAGTGCAGTAAAGGCTCATAATAAGTACTTTATAGTCCAGATGCTGACATACAACCAGTCATGCATAACAGCAAAAACTATGTGGACAACATTCTTTAGGACATGAAAAGGGAAAAACAAGTCAACTGATTACAAAAAGCTCCATGTGGTACAGCTTAACACTCTGCTGAAAATGTCTGGATTCCCTAAAATCAGTGACTCGGTGCTTTGCACTGGCTATTGTTCTACATATTTGCTGAGGTTATTAATCCAGACTCGCAACCTCTACATGTAACTCAGGAAAATGCTCTCAGTGTGCTAGATCTTGACCGCCTGCATCTCATACAAAATAGGCAAAGTGTAGATTGATTTGTTTTATTTCTTCCCATTAACTTATTGCCAACCAGCTGAATGTTACAAAATAAACCAAATTATCAAAACTTAATATATATATATATATATATATATATATATATATATATATATATGGTCAGAATTTATTTCAATGGTCAGAATTTATTTCCCGCACATCAGAGGGGCAATGTAGAATCTCAAAAATAATGATTTTAACGGTTCTTTAATGGAAATAAATAATGATAATAATAATAATAATATTAATAATAATAATTTATATATATATATATATATATATGTGTGTGTGTGTGTGTGTGTGTTTAAATATATAGCGTGCTACAGTACTTTGTGCCCTATTATATTCCAAATTTTAGTGATTAAAGGTTGAAGACTAAATTAAATAAAAAATGTAAACATAAAAATAAGTCAGACATGAGCTAGAACTTACAGGTAAATGCAGACTTTTACACATTCTGTAATGAACTAATAAGAGAGGTAACATATTAGATTTACCTAGATGAGGCCACATCAGCCTTGGGCACAGGTAATATTTTCCTGTATTAGACCACACCTTCAAAATTCTATGTATCTCAGTTATACTTACTGTGCTAAAAAATTTCCTCTTTTTAAAGGTCATACAGCTCACTATAAAGTAAACATAATTTCATTATATTTTAATCTTATTTAATTTAGGAGCATGATATTTAATTTTGATACCAACCTATGTTAGATATGTGAGGACGAGGCATAGTTTACAGATACGTACGTATGTATGTATGTATGTATGTATGTATGTATGTAGACACACACAACAAAACTTTCTTAATCATTATAGGTAGGCATGGTAAGCCTATCATCTCTGTGTCCATGGCAATTTAAGGTTGTTTAAGAGTTTGAGGGTGGGGCCTAGGCAGTGGCATCACTATGGGGGTGCGGGTAACAGCTGGGAGTCACCTGCCGAGGAGTGACACCAAAATGTTGGCTCCTGCTCAGTAACAGGAGCCGTGTGCTGCACTGTAATATTACAGTGGGAACCAGGAAGTGCAGGCAGTCAAGTTTCAAGGAGCAGCTTGCATCACCGGGACCCCCGTAGTGAAGAAAAACGGGAGTCGGGACACAAAGCCATGCCCCTGCCACAAAGTCCTTTTCGGTGCGCGCACGAGATTCTTCACGACCACTCCGGGTGTCACTGTGGTAAGTGACACCCCAGGGCCTAAACATTCTGAAATTGTACACCAATAACCTCACAACAACGGACTGCCATAGGCACCTTAATTAGTACCTCAGTTAGGGTGCCTTGAGGACGGCGTTAGGGAACCTCTTCTGAGTTTGGGGACTGACACAAGATAAAAGTAGTGATTAATTTAGCATGCAAGCACATCACTGAGTTTTAATAAAAATTATTGTGTGTATCTGGAAATTTATAAACTGCATAGTGTGAAATAATAATGATTAAACACATGTTCTGAAGTAAGGTTTTTTTTTTGCATATGACAAAAACATCCTTTTTCTGCAAGTTTATATTTATGAAAAGGCCACAGAGGCTTGGGATAAGGGTAGAATAACTGCAGGTGTGGTACCACAGCTTGGGTATGTCTACTATGTTTTTTTTTGTACTTAGAGATCCCTGCTGATTCACACTACAGATGATAACATAACGGAGCTATCCCCAATCCATAAATAGGAATTTTCATGCTTATCTATAATCTCACTGACCTCTCTCCACTCTCTAATTTTATCACTTGGACATCTTGGCAAAATGCCACAAAAGCAGCACCTGCTGAGGTCACTTACTTCAAAATGGCAACTCTAATAACACCTTTTAGATGTGTTTTGTGGCATAGAAAAGCAAAAAAAACAAAACTACTAACTGTATGAAGGTAAAAGCGGATAAAAAGTCTGAACAATGCTCTAAAATAGAAGTCAGCTTGACGCATTCTGCTAAAATCAATGGCAGAGTGCTGAGTCTAACACACATAAGAGGAAAAAACCCTAGCAGTGCATTTTAAAGCAAAGTGGACATCAAACAAATCTGAGTTTAAACTGCTCTCGGAATTGGGGAAGATTAATTAATGGGTTTTTATTAGAAAGAACAACAAGAATACATACAGAGCTAGGACAAAAACAACACTGCAAACAAAAGTCAAATTCTTTACTATGAGTAGTCAATTATTTTCACAAGACAGGCTAGTTTTCCTGCAGATATTATAAAGGTGGACAATACCTCGGAGAGGTACAGAAAATTGTACTGACCTACATTAATAAAACATACTAGCCTACCTTTCTTTTTTTCTCTCTGGGAGAAGCCTGGAGAGGACAGGCAGGTGGGCGATGATGAGGGTGGGGCCAGGCTAGTTGGGTCATTAGGAGGTCCCACCCCCTCATGGGAAAATTGGTACGATTGGCTCTTATTTGTATAGGGGCTGGGCCAAAATGACACATTTTCATAGAAACTTTGCTATTAGGCCCCATCACCTCCTTGAGACCCCCGGGTTTCACTATATTTATCTCCACATTCTACCCACCTCACTAAGAAGTGGGTGGGATGCGGGAGTGTTGCCCACTCTTCCATGGCTGTGGGGAAATATCTGAAAAATCGGGTGTCTCCCACATGTTTAGGAGAGTAGGCAAGTACAGTATGTACTAAAGCTAGGCATACATGCTACCATTATCTGTCCAATTTGCCAGATATCGGCAGATTACCCAGATAATTGTAAAGTGTGTGGGCGACCCATCAGAAAATATTGGTTTGAAAGACCTGATCGTTCAGCATGTAATGCAATATTTTCCAAGTTGAAAGTCAGTCACACCGGGCAGTGTATGTCCTGCTGCACCTGACATGTCAAACAGTTTTCCTGTACCTCCACATGGGAAGGAACAGGAAAATGTCTCCACTCCAGGGGCAGATACTTGTGAAAGACCTCACAGTGTACTGTATGTCCACAATATCTGCTGGGTTACAGGCTGGCAGATAAAATGCCTGTTGGTCTGGCAGGCAGTTTTGCCCTTATTTATCAATGAGTAATAAATTTCACGGTGAGTGATTAATTGCACCAGCCAACCAGCTCCTAACTGACAATTTTCAAACACAGCCTGTGACATGGAAGTTAGGAGCTGATTAGCTCATGCAATGTATCACTCACAGTGAAATGTATCACTCATTGATAAAGAAGGGCATTTATCTGCAAGTTTATGCCCAGCTTTAGGGCACCACAGTGACATTGTAGACTCAACACTGGGCTCATGGGTTCCATTTTAATAACGGTGCTATCTGTGTGGAGTTTGCAAATTCCCCTCGTTTGCATGGGGTTTCTCATAAATTTCAAAAACATACTGGCAGGTAAACTGACTTATGACAAAAAATAAATAATAACAACAACAACAACCTAGTGTGTGTCCATGTCATAGGGTATATAGTTTGTAAAAACTAATGGGGCAGGGACCATACTTGCCAACTCTCCCAAAGGATACAGGAGGCTGACAATTTTTCAAGTAGCCCCTTGCAACCCCGGGTGAGTGGGCAGATCCCCTGCACCCTGTCCGCTTACTAGTGAAGTGGGAAGGATGGGGAGATTATCATGGATATCGAAAGGAGGGGAGCAGTAGGAAGGCCTAAATGAAGTGAATAACAATTTTTGTGCTGCTATGAACAATCTATAGCTAATAATTCCATTTATCTTTATAAAAAATAAATAAAAAAACACAAAAAAATAAGGTATCATTTACTTTACTTGCCGGGGGGGGGGAGAGAAGAGATCTCGACCCGGGCAACCACTTCTTGTGTTAGCGGACCCCAGGAGCATGTTGCAGTTCACGATAATATTTAGCTAGTGTTGATAATCGATTATTAGCAACAATCAATGGTCTGATGATGATTGAAACTAGTTTTGCCACCAATGGGAAGCCCCAATGGTGTACAGAGAGACGGGTAATACCAGCCATGTTTTGCACATGTCTGAAGGTGAACCATTCATGGTTCAACAATAAATAGTTTCTAACCGATGATTTATGAACATCGATCATAGACGACAGAACCTTTATTGATCAACCCTATGTAGAGTTATTTCACATACTACTTACCTAACATTTGCAAGTCCCAGTGCCACTAGTCGCCATACTGAGAATTTATAATCCTGCAAGTTTGTTATAGCAATCACTGCACAATGGGTTCCCCCTGATGAATGTGCACTTTCTTTAGTGGTTCACTGCCCTAATACAATATTAAGGCACATGGGAGAGACACTGTCTATTCATACAAGGGTCGAGTAAGCAGTTTTTTAAAAGTTCTTTATTAGGCAAAATTTGTCTTTATCTAATAAATATAGTAATAAATATAGTATTACCTCAACAACAAACAATATTATTCAGTATCTGGGGCCCAGTAGTTTTAGCAACATACATATTGAATGACAATGAATGTACTTCAACAGAATATAGTTAACATCTAAATGTTGGAAAAATGCTGATCACTGAGGAACACCACAACTCTTGTACATTTTAAATTATCTCCTCATACTCCTAACAGGCTCACTCTCAGCACGACATCCTAATTAGTACCCTTGCTGGAGTCCAAGCTGCTAAAATCCATGACTTGGTTTTCTACTGTTTGAGAGCTAGACAATATTTAATACAATTAATGATGTGGGTAGCTATACATAAGAAGTGTGAAAACAGAAACTACCCAAATAGACTATTAAATGCGTGCATATGTGTGAATTACAATTTGTAGGACTAAGTTAAATAGAGATGTGCAGTTTGGTTCTCCAGAAATCTGAATCCACCTGAATTTTAAGGATCTGAACCGAACCAAAACCAGGTCCGGGTCACCTGAGGAAATCGGGTCTGAACAGAGTAATAGTTTGGATCTTTCCACAGTTTGGAATTTTGATTTTAGCTGTTTGTATCGATTTTTATCAAAATATTATCGATCCCACCCCCAAATGTTTAATTAAGAAAAAATTATACGAACAAAAACACTATGATGACAAAACATCAAACACAATGATGAATTAGAACCAAAACATGGGGTCTCGAAAATTAACAAGATATTCATTTGATTGAAGTTACTCGCTGAATTATGAAAGAAATCTATAGAATGTATATTAAGATGGCAGAAAATTGGAGTGACTCGGATTGTTGTATTTGAACTAGAGTCTAAATGGAACTGGAATAACAAGCCAACAACACACTTGTTGTTGGGCTTAGTATTATGTTAGTAGCCAGACTGGCTTGTAAGCAATACCTAGACTTTTATACTGTACTTCGATAGCAGAAGTATAAGATGTCCACTGACTGCAATGCACTGGCATATCTATAATGGGTGCAGTGTGTGCAGTGCACACGAGCCCCTGGGTCCAGAGGGGGCCCACACTGCACCCATTTCTTCTATACTTACCTTTCCGGCGTCCATTGGTGACTGTGTGTGGGCCCCCTCTTTCCCTTAGCCGTCAACACCGCTGCTAGCACACTGAGCGCAGAGATTCTGCCACAGTGGCAGAGTCTACAGCGCATGCGCAGGACCCCGAAAAAATGTTGCGGCAGCCATTTTTTTGGAGTCCTGCGCATGCGCTGTAGACTCTGCCACTGTGCCAGAATCTCAGCGCTGAGAGCGCTAACAGTGGCGGTGATGGCTACAGGAGAGGAGGGGGCCCACACACAGGTCCCCTCCTCTCTAGAAACGCCGCTGCTGCAATGGTCATAACACTACTGGAGAACTGTAACATTTGTGTCGTTTAAAAACAATAAACAAAAAACTGTCAGTTGTCCAAATGGAAAATTTAACAGTAATTAAAACATGTAATACACCGACAATGGAGATTAAGACTATTTAAAAATTTATTTGGTCTATTCCCCACATAAAGAGAAATTCCCATCAATCAGAGCCAGATCACTGTTTCCACAAGGAAACTCTGAAATACTGGCATTTTGTCTTTTTTTGAGTTAGGAACATGTAACCACTGTTCTCACTGATAAATGACCTAGAGAAATGTAGCTTAAGGAAAAGTTAACACAATCTAGGGTAAAAGGAAAATTACAGGTCTGATATGAGTGACGTGTGCCATGCGTCATTTTGCTTTATCGACGTCTTTATACCAATTCCTTTGCAAAAACATACTAATCTTAAGTAGCTAATACACTGGAAGCAAACTAAGACACAAACTTTGTAGCAAAAGTATCAAAATTGAAAAAAAAAAGTATGCAGCAGGCATCTTGCACCATAAAACATAAAAAGGATAGGTGTATAAGGGCACATCTGTATATTTCTCTCTATTTCTACAATAGTATCACTTGAGTCAAAACTAGAAAAAGCCAACACTTGGCTAAATGTGTAAGAAAAGAATCTATCAAAAGTCACAGCACCAGCACATAATATCATCAGTCACAAAGTGTACAACAAAATGCTTGATACTTATCAGAAGTCATATCATGTAGATAGTTATCTCTCCCATGTTAGCTACTGTGTGCAGCAGACACTTCTGGATGCATATGTCACTCCATTAATTATAAAGACTCTTGAGTTTATTGCACTTGAAGCACTAAAAAATGTCAGCACAGATGGTGTAATGGTTAGCATTACTGCCTTACAGCACTGAGGCCATGGGTTTGATTCCCACCATGGCCCTAACTGTGTGGAGTTTGTATGCTTGCATTGGTTTCCGCCCATAATCCAAAAATATACTGGTAGGTTACTTGGCTACCGACAAAATCAACCATGGCATGCATGCGTGCGTGCGTGTGTATGTACATGTGATAGGGAATATAGATTGTAAGCTCCGCTGGGGCAGGGACTGATGTGAAAGGTCAAATATTCTCTGTAAAGCACTGACGAATGTGTGAGCTATATAAATGGGATGCAGTTAAAATGCCGGCTGTTGGAATCCCGGTGTCAGAAAACCGATGCTGGAATCCCAACAAACGACATTATACTGGCAACCGGAAACCTGACACCTGCCCGGTATCCCCACTCAGCTGGTTGGTCCAACCGAGTGGGAATAGAACCCGTGGCCGCCGGGACCAAAACGCGGCGTGCCCACAAAGAGCCTTATTGCCGGGATTCTGGCAGACGGAATGCCGCTGTCGATATACCGGATCTATATAAATACCTGATAAAAAATAAAAAGGATTTATAAATATGTGGTATGGAGCACCAGATATAAAAAACGCTTTGCCACCTCTCTATTGCTACATCACACTGAGTGTACAGATACTCCTCATTTAACGTCCGAGTTCCGTTCCTATGACTGGGTCGTTAATCAAATTGGTAGTTAAGCAAGGAGCCCATACTTAATACAGGTAATCATATTTATTTATTCTGAACAAACAAAATGTTTAAATGAAATTTCAACTTGATGAGTTTGTTTTACTTTCCATAACTTTTACATAATGTACAGTATTACAGAACATAAAAAAATAATAATTGAAAATTATAAAAATGAATAAAGTGGCATTTCCAGCTGGTCAGAGAGCTGGTTGTAAGTCCGAGTGGCTGTTAAACAGGTAGGTTGTTACGTCAGGAGCATCTGCATATATTTATGAAAGGCAAATACCACTCTTGGTTAAGCACTTAAAAGGCAAATACCACTGACTCATCACAAAATCTCCTGAACCATAAGGACTAGGAAGTTGACATTTGGATAGTAGCTTGCTTTTGTGACGTAGGCACCCACTAAGAAGATATTTTTTTAAATTCCACCCACAAATGGGTTAAAAGGGGTGAGATGATTATTGGGAATTCCCCCTTCACAGAGGAGTGTTAAGACAGCCCACCCAGCCGGGCATATAAAGAGTGCATGGTGCCGGCGATACCAAGTTGCAGAGGGGTAGCACACAATGCTCTGTTCCTGGACTTCCTTGCTACTGACAGTTGAAAAGCAGTCCATTATTCAAATAGGGTAGCCACAACAACTGCCACCCCTAAACACTGTCAAACATCGCTGGGTGTGTCTTCCCTATTTTAATAATGGACTGCTCTGCAACTGCCACTAGCAACAAAGTCCAGCCTTAAGGTTCAGGGGATTCTGTGATGAGTCAGTACTATTTGCCTTTTAAGTACTAAACCAAACTATTTCCAGTCAGGAGAAGATAGTGTCTCAATTATCAGAGGTTAACCTGTCACTTAAACTAAACATTGCCAAACCTCTCAGAGAGAAATAGGAAGAAAGGATAGATATTTTGATTCTTAAATGCATTAAAGGAAAGCTTGATAGTTAGCAACTGCTTATCTGCTGTGTGAAGGGGACCAACAGCTCTCCCTTTAGTGTTGTGCGAAAATCTTTACCTTTTTACCTCAAAGGAGGAGCCCTAAGGAGAGCGAGAGGCTAAGCAAGGAGAACTTTGGAATAGAGTCAGCCTATCCCTGCAACCTTACATATTTAATATACAGCGGGCGGAGCTTAGCCTGTTGTCCCAGCATTTACAGCACAGAGCAGGGCAGCATCAGAGGCAAGACGGAGCAGAGAAGGAGGCGGATTATTCTCCTTAGTGCCAGCCTTTTGACAGCATCAATACAGGGAAGGCCTGCCTGACAAAGATTGGCATTATACTTGAACTTGTATTTCATTGCATTAGCAGTGCACTTCAATTATTATCATTGTTTGTGTATATAACACCACCACATTAAATGGTTTCCGGATATATGGCAGACATTCATGCTGTCGACATGGTTGTGAAGTTGATATTGAACATGTTGGCAGAGCCGGCCCTAACCAATATGAAGCCCTAGGCAAGATTTTGGCTGGTGGCCCCTAACACCACCGCTATTTCTGCCTCTGACACAGCACCCCTTTCCTAGCACCATCACATCTCACCCATAGCAGTCCTCATTTTGGTGGTCCTAACCCCTATATTTTAAATAGCAACAGTGCACACAAAAGGGGTGTGTTCTTGCTGGGAAGGGGCATGCCCACACAACAGTACCCCCAAATTAAATTACACCACACAGTAGTGCAACTTTATTCACATTATATCATGCGATAGTGTACCTTATTCATGTTACATCACACTGTAGTACCACTTTGCCTTATGTACTTTACTCCTCACAGTAGTGCCCCCTATTCACATTATATCAGACTGAATTGCCCTTTATTCACATTAGACCACACAGTAGTGCCCTTTCTATACGTTACGCCACAAAGTAGAGCACCTTATATACATAATTAGTAATGCCTTTATACCCCTAATACCACACAGTAATTCCCCCTACACATATGACACACATTATTAATGCTTTTATAAACATAATGCACCTTACACATTTGGCAACCTTTATTAATGCCCTTATACACATAATATCCCTTACACATACGCCGCACATTATTAATGCCCTTATACACATAATGGCACACATTATGCCCCTTACACATATGCTGCTCATTATTAATGCCCTTATACATATAATGACACACATAGTGCCCCTTACACATTTGCAGCAGATTATTAATGCATTTATACACATGGCGCACATAATGCCCCTTACACATATGCCGAACACTATTGCACAATCAACCCACCTGCACACAGCACTCACACAACCGCTAACACTATGACCTCTGCCTCTGCTTGGAGACATATGTGTCCTCATACATCTTGCCTCAATACACCACGCAGCAGGAGATGACTGGCGTGAGTCAGCTGGCAGCTCCTGGCAAGCTCTGCTAATGTTGGGAGCCTTTTTTTTTTGCATCTTATTAGAGTTGTTACGTGACTAGGATGCACGAGCAGCTTCTGATTATTAAAATGATATGCGGCATGCCTATATTCTGTGTGCGACTGTGGTTGTATCTGCATACAAAATGCTATGTTACAGTGATTTGCAGGAATACAATGTAACGTAGCATTTTGTATGTAGATACAACTGCAGTCGCACACAGAATATAGGCATGATGCATATAATTTTAATCAGCAGAAGCTGCTTGTGCCCCTAAGCATTCCAAATGCCTAGTTTGCCTATGCCTAGGGCAGGCTCTGCATGTTGGCATGCTCATAATGGTCACAATGACCATGTCAATACTAATAAAATGTCAACATGGTCAGAATGTAGACATGCTGTTTTTCTTGACAAGAAAAAACAAAAACAAAGAAATTTCCCCAAAAGAGATTTGCATCCTAAATAATAATAACAAGCAGAGATCTCAGTTATACCCTTTTCCATGCTTACTTCAAAATCCTGAGTTTTTGCATGTGACCGCCTATCAACACGGGATTTCTGTATGTCTGAAAGGAAACGACCCACACTCCTTACTATGATCATGCTGAGACTTGGGAAATTGTTGGCTTGCTAGACCCGGTAATTTCCCCAGTCTGGTGTCTGAAAGGAGTATTACGTGGCAAGGTGTCTCTGCTCTGGGGGTCCTACAATACATGATAATAGCACTTTGTGACAGATATGTTTGCAAATGCATGTAACCGAAGAGTTGGGGCTGACATGCAAGTACTCAAAATACTGACCCCGGCATCCCACTGATTAGAATCCCGGGGGGTTGGTTAAACATGTATCCCCCTCACCTTAACCCACCCTTACTTCAGCCTAAACCTAACTAACCCCCCCCCCCCCCCCCTGCAGCCTAACCCTAGCCGGTGGAGCCTAAACTTAACCCCCCCTTCCTGCAGCCTAAAACTAACCCCCGCTTCCCACAGCCTATCCCTAACCTCCCCTCCACGGCTTACCTCTCAGGCGGCCCGGGCCCCTAACCGAGATCTCTGGATTTTATTATTATGTACTTTGCACATCTCTTTTGCTGGCGTATTGCAGTGTGCAGCTGGAATTTCTGTTTTTCTTATCATTTTGTCCCTAACGGCAACCCCTAACTTTAATGCTAACCATAATTAAAATGTCAACACTTTAAACGTATCAATGTCAACCTTCTGTTGGCGACAATGCGAATATCGACATAGGAGATGGTGAAATGGTGACTGCATACATATTAAACAGTGCTGTAGCATACAGAGCATAGCTAAATCATTTATATCGGTCTCTGCCTCATTGAGTACGTTTTCGATGACAATGACTTGCATTAAGAGCACTGTAATTTAACACAAATAAGCTTGAAACAATGCCATGTAGCACAACACAAGTTAAACGCAAACATGTACTGACTTATTTAGGAACATAATATTTAAGGTACATCCGTTTTAATACACTTACATCATATTAGAAACACATCTTAAATGCGGAACACAAGTGTGTGCAGAGCTCTAGGTCAAGATACTTTTGCATATTGGCCAGCCTAGAAATGAGCACTACATGTGCTCTAGCATGACCAGGTAAATTCCAATTAATGTACTTAATAGCAATTTCAGCTTGTCCTTGCATTTATCACAAAAGCAATATGACTGAATTACTACCTTCATAAAGTGCCAGGAAGCTTTAAATCAGTTTGTAAATTTCACTCCAGCTTTGTGAACAGCCTCACTAGCATTAATTACTCATGGGTACTCAAGCACTGCGATTGTTCGCTGAGTGACATTTCCACAGAAACAAGATATGAGTATGATATTGGTGGCACCCATCAAGACCAAAAGGGCTGAGACTATAGGGTAAAGAAAATAGTAGTCCTCTAATTACACACACTTACCTTGACAAATAGAAAACATTCTGTGATTAGAACACAGTAATTAGCTACAAAATGTTTCACATGAATTTAATTACCCATCAGTCTATGTGTTTCTTAATTACTTCTATCTCATTGCATCAGTAAAAATTTCTGCCTGCGGCAACTGCCAGACCTGGGTTTACAGGGAATCTGAGGTTTACAGTGAATACTTAATACAAAGGTAAATTATTTAGCAGCTGAATGGCTGCTTTTCTGAAAAATCAGATACCCAGGAACTGGAGTTTAATGCAAGTAACAGTGGGAAGTATTAATAAAAAAAACAAAAACGTGTGTTCCACTTACCCTCTCCTTCTCTGCTCACTTGTAAAAAACATGCTCAGATATTTAAAGATCAAATCAAGTTTAAAAAAATAATTTCAGATGTTTATTTTTAGTTCCAATGCGGAGTGTGTAGTTAAAAGAAAATATGTTATATTATGTATATAATATAATCTCTACTGTAAAATAAGGATATTATAAGCCACCACGGAGTTTAGTGAGCACATGAAAATTCAAAGCCACAGGTGATGAAACTCAGAGTGGTATTTGGATCCTTGTGCAGCTATCTGCGTTTATTGGACCTTTATTGGACTGGTTGAGTACACCATTGAGCCTGCAGCATGGGCGTAACTATAGTGGGTCCAAATTCTGCCATTGCTATGGGGCCCTGAGGTTTAGAGAGCATATAATTGTCTACCAATGTTTTTGGAAGTGCCTGTTAAGCAACTGGGCCAGCTTGAATGAGGTGGCATTCCATTGTCAGTAAGTTGTGTGTGTAGTGGATGTTATAATGGTATGGGTGCACTGTAATGTTACATAATATGAACTGGAGACACTGTAGTGTTGCACAGTATGAACTGTGATCACTTCAGTGTGGCAAAATACGAAGTGACATTTTATGACATGGGGCACTAAACTGTGGTATATTATGAACTGGAGCACTTCAGTGTGGCATATGTTCTGGGGACACTATGGCATAATGTGAATTGGGGGCACTGTGTGGCATGTGTACTGGCAGTAGTACAATGTGACATATTGTGAACTAAGGCACTACTAGGGTTCATAAAATGCGCAACTGCTGCCAACAGAGGTGTCTCACTAGAAGTACTGCTATGAAGCCTATGGAATTCAGGCTGCCCATGGATTGTGGCATCAGTGTTCTAGAATATATTTATGCAGATAAGCCTTTTATTGCTATTTCATTGTGAGTGCATTGGCAATAGGTTAGGCTATGCATTTGCAGCATTTCATATTATAGTCATTTTTATGCAGATTAACAAACAAATATGATATGCATTGCTGCAACCTTTCTACAAAAGATGACAATAATGGCTTTAAAATTAAATAAGTCATATATTGGCTAATAAGCTCTAAACAATTACAATAAACCAACCACAATGATTTAGAAAAATTATAATAATTATCCCCCCAACTTCAAGAATGAATGTAGAAGATAATGTATTGCTAACCATCCAACCACAACATGGAAGTAAGCTGTAATGTGGGGGCATACCTGCGCTCCTCACATAGCAGTCTGGATTGAAAGGAAAAACCACTACCTCTTACCGGACTACATTTAAAATATTTAACAAGGACACACTCCGAACCATTGTCAAGGACAGGACCACTCGCCTTACTTCAAAGCCGAAGGTGCCTCCCAAAACTACAATCATAATACTGGTTTCAGACGTTATGGGCTATATTTACTAAGGCAGCACATTCTTTGTCAATTGGAAACAGCAGATTGACGGCAGATTCAAGGGTCTAATTGGAAGTGTTTATTAATTTATATTTTTGGCGTCCTAACTAAATCTGCCCATGGCAGAATCTAAAAGACAATGTCCTGTAGCGTGTTCTATTTTATGATGGCTTCTATTGAAACCACTGTGGAATATAAGCTGTGGAGGGACCATAAGTGCAGCATAGAAACACAAGGACTCACAGCTAATAGGATGGAGCCCTTAGATGTTAGTGTTACTGTAGGGCATTAAAACTGCATAAAAATTAAAGGACTGGACTCCCTTTATCAAACAGCCGAACCAACGTAAATGGTTTGAACCCTAACTTTTCACTTTGCTGTTTGCCTCTTGCATAGTTCTGCCATCACCTACCTGATGGAGATTGGATAATATCACCAGACTCTACCAAGTGTGTGCACATTATGAATAAAATAGGCCAAACCAAGTGTGAGAGTTTCTAATGATGGTGTGTAGAACCACTAAAAGGCTGGGCATGAGGAGGTTGTGACATAATAAATGGGCATGCTGATGATGACTAATTTCTCAATAGGGGGCACTGATGTAGGGGTGAGAAGGGCCTCTATTTGGCATATGTAGGCATGTAAGGGTGAAATGCATTTGCTTGCTATATATTGGATTGGGCAGAGCCGGCCCTAACCAATATGATGCCCTAGGCAAGATTTTGGCTGGTGCCCCATAGCACCACCGCTGGTTCTGCCTCTAACCTTGCACCTCTTTCCCAGCACCATCACCTCTCACCCATAGCAGTGCTTGTGCCCCCTATATTTTAAATAGGAACAGTTCGCACATTTGACGCACAGCCCAAAAAGGGGCATCTTCTTGCTGGGAAGGGACATGGCCACACATTAGTAACCCCAATTCCAATTACGCTACACAGTACTGCAACTTTATTCACATTTTATCTTGCAATAGTGTCCATAATTCATATTACATCCCACAGTTGTATCACTTTACCTTATAAACGTTACTCCTCACAGTAGAGCCCCTTATTCACATTACATCACACTGAGTTGCTCCTTATTCACATTACACCACACCTTATTGCTGTTTATTCACATTAGACGACACAGTAGTGCCCTTTCTATTTGTAACGCCACATAGTAGAGCAGGCCTGGCCAACCTGTGGCTCTCCAGATGTAGTGAAACTACACATCCCAGCATGCCCTGCCACAGTTTTAGCATTCCCTAATAGCAAAACTGTGGTAAGGCATGATGGGACTTGTAGTTTTACAACAGCTGGAGAGCCACAGGTTGGCCAGGCCTGTAGTAGAGCACCATATACACATAATGCCACACATTAGTAATGCATTTATACACAATTCCACACAGTAATGCCCCTTACACATGAGACACATTAATGTCCTTATAAACATAATGCACCTTACACATTATGACAACCTTTATTAATGCCCTTTAACACATAATGTCCCTTACACATATGCCGCACATTATTAATGCCCTTATACACATATTGACACACATAGTGCCCCCTACACATTTGCTGCACATTAGTGCCCCTATACACATAATGACACACATACAGTAGTACCCTGTTACACATATGCCGCACATTATTAATGCCCTTATACACATAATGACACACATAGTAGCCCTTTACACATATGTTGCACATTATTAATGCATTTCTACATGACACACATAATGCTCCTTACACATATTCTGAACAATACTGCACAACCAACCCACTCACATGCACACAGCACTCACACTTCCACTAACACTGTGACCTCTGCCTCTGCTTGGATACAGATGTGTCCTCACAAATCTTGCATCAATGCTAACGTCGGGCACCTTTTTTTTTAAATGAAAATGCATCTTATTTGCATTGCTATGTGGCTAGGATGCACAAGCAGCTTCTGCTGATTAAACTGATATGCAGCATGCCAATATACTGTGTGAGACTGTGGCTGTATCTGCATATGAAATGCTACACACAGAATATAGGCATGTCGCATATCATTTTAATCAGCAGAAGCTGATGATGTCCCTAGGCATATCAAATGCCCTAGGCAATTGCCTAGTTTGCCTATGCCTATGGCCGGCTCTGGGAGTGGGGAGGGGGGTGCTTGTTATGTTAAGTAAATGGAAAGGTGTGTTTTAAGAAAACATGTTTGGATTGTGGATAAAAGGGAAGCATATCTGCAAATGTGACACCATAAATCAATTTCTCTGTCTTAATCAGATTGTTAAAAAATGTGCACTATAAATACATTGGTACTGCAGTTTTGGTCACTCCCCTTGACCAGAAATACACAGATGAAATGGTGGTAAATGATCTTTACTTTCAACCCATAACCCAAGCACTTAAACTAACCCTAATCCAAACCCAGGACTGGATTAAGGCTGGTGGGGGCCCCGGGACAACCAAGTTGTGGGGGTCCCCACTAGTAAAAGTGGTGCCAAACCCTGAGCACCCCTCTGTACAGTTAAAAACACACAATGCAGTAGACACACTACCTGGAAGCTGTATCCTGAGCTGTCCAGGGCCATCTTGACAGAATTGTTTACCCCTGGGAAAGCAATGCACTGAGGCCCCTACCCACCCATTCAAGGGAATAAATAATAATAACAAAAAAAACCCAACAAAAAAATCAATATGCCTGCTGCAGTCCCTATACCTCCACATGCTATCTGGCTATTGCTCTTCATCCACCCTGACTGTATGCACGCCTACTGCTCCGCCCGACTGTATGCATGAAATTGGTGTGCTGTTGAAAGCAGGATATACTGCACAGTCGTACATGGGGTCGTGCAGTGTGTACAGCCACCCGGTAATTCTTCCATTGGGCGTTGGGTCAGCTGGGATACACATCATTCTGATATGTACCCAACCAAGGGGGCTGCGAGGGGATGTGCCTCACAGTCAATGTACCCAGTACGGGAGGGGAATACTATATGGGTAGGCAGGATAGGCAGAGGGGAACAAAATGAAGAAAAAAAAGAAGAAGGTGCAGGCCACAGAGGGGGAGAGCACTGCGGAGAAAGAACGTGTAGAGAAAAAAGTAGGGGGACGGAATGGAGAAGGGCATTAACAGAGCTGGGGAACCTGCCAAACTGCCAAAGATGCTCATCCAACAGGGGAAGGAGGTGGTGTTGCAGGACCATGCGCCCCCTCCCCCCGTGCACCATTGTGTGATAGTTCCTTCATAGCCCGATACATAGAAACATAGAATTTGACTGCAGATAAGAACCACTTGGCCCATTCAGCCTGCTCATTTACATACACACAATTGCACACTTGACTTAATTTTTGTCAGGAGCCAATTAACCTACCAGTATATTTTTAGATTATGGGAGGAAACCACAGTACCCAGTGGAAACCCACACAAGCACGGAGAGAATATAAAAATTCCACATTGTTAGGTCCATGGTGGGAATCAAGCTCAAGTAGTTGGTGCTGCGAGGCAGTAAACTGTATATAGTGGTAACCAGTGATATAGAATAACCCACACAGGGCATCAAGCTGTGTCTGGTACTCCCATCTTCACCCCATGAAGGAAATATAAGAGCCAAAACTGTGGATCTGTTGCCAGCACTGGTCTATAATACATTATCACAGCAAGGGACGTAGTTATGTGACTGGCGGATTACTGACAGCTACATCCCGTCCCCCTCTAAATCCCGACAGTCGGCATGCCGATTAGCAGGGATTATTCCCACTCGTGGGTGTACACGACACCCATAGGGGTAAATTTACTAAGGTGGGAGGTTTTTGTTTTTTCAGAGCTGATGATATTGCCCATAGCAACCAATCTATTATCTTCTAGAAGCAGCTAGATAAATGTTAAGTAGAATATGATTGGTTGCTATGGGCAACATCACCAGTTCTAAAAAAACTCCAACCTTAGTAAATTTACTCCACAGAGTGAGAATAGAACCTGTGGCGAGCACAGCTCACCACCCGCCACCGATCCCACAATAGGCTTGTTGTGCTCGCCCCCCCCAGGGTTTACCAGTCAAAATGTCCCAGGCTTCTATAGACAGAAGACCTTCTCGGCGGCTGCTGTTAATATACAGCTGAGCCGCCGGAGGGAGACTCCCCCAGCTGACACAATAGTGTGTGGGGGGCCTGGGACGACTGCCCATGTCGCCGCTCCCTAAACTATCGCTAATACCCTAACTTTAATACTCTAACTCTTAACATTAATACCTTAATCCTAAAGGGCAGACTGGATGGGCCATATGGATCTTATCTGCTGTCAAATTCTATGTTTCTATGTAATCATTAGGACAGATAAACAGGAGAAATTAAAGAAACAATTGTATAGTGTGCACGCGGGAATACTGGAGGTTTTCCTAGCAAGGGCAAATTGTAAAAACTGTGACCTGGAAGCCTGCTATGTGCTAAGTATCAAGTATCCCTTTCACTTACTTATTAAAGTGTGTGGGAGATATAAGCAACCAATACTAAACACTGAATGTGAAAGAACACATTTTACATACTGACTGGATTCTCTTTCTCTCTCTCTCTCTATATATATATATATATATATATATATATACACACACACACACACACACATACTGTAATACATAATCATTTATAATGTAAGCACTGTGTGCATTAGCAGACAATTTATATTGGAGAGACAATTACTGGTATTCAAAATAAACAGTGTTCTCCACATGAGTAAGTGATCACCAGTGAGATTAGAACACGTGGGTACTGAGCAAAATACCCTGAAGTGACTGTAACTGATGATCCAGCCCAGACGATCCGGAGCCTTGACTACTTGGAGAACCCAGGACTGCAGCTGGGACTACCTTTGTGTTCATGTTGGGACCTCCTATTTCTGGGTACTTTCCATTGGCTGTAAGTTGGGAGGAAATTGCATACCAAATCTGCAGCAGAGTGGTGCAGTTCTACCATTTGACAAGGGATGTGGATGATACTCTACATACTGCAATGAGGAATGTAACAACATTTCCTGTTATTTAAAAGCACTGGTAAAGCTATCTTCCTTTTTTGTGTACACTCTGCATTTAATATTAGCTAGCCACATACTGACCCTGATTCTTTAGCAAACTGTGCATGTGCAGATGCATATTTACACAATATTGTGTAAGTGTGTTTGAATGAAATAACGAGTTTTATGGTAAGAACTAGTGATGAGCGGGTTCGGTTTCCGAGAAACCGAACCCCCCCGAACTTCACCCTTTTTACACGGGTCCGAGGCCGGTTCGAACCTTCCTGCCTTGCTCGGCTAACCCGAGCGCGCCCGAACGTCATCATCCCGCTGTCGGATTCTCGCGAGATTCGGATTCTATATAAGCAGCCGCGCGTCGCAGCCATTTTCACACGTGCATTGAGATTGATAGGGAGAGGACGTGGCTGGCGTCCTCTCCGTTTATATAGTTATATACTACACAGTTGATCTGATTGCTTAGCTTATTGTGGGGAGGATTGGGGAGCAGCTGTTAGGAGGAGTACAGTGCAGAGTTTTGCTAATAATGACCACCAGTTTTTTATCCGTTCTCTGCCTGAAAAAAAACGCTCCATACCATATCTGTGCTCAGTGTGCAGCATGATATATCTGTGCTGAGTGCTCACACTGCTTAATTGTGGGAACTGGGGAGCAGCTATAGCAGGAGTACAGTGCACAGTTTTGCTGACAGTGACCACCAGTCAGGCCCGGCGCTACCCGCTCAGCGAAGGGATGCAGTGCAGGGAGGCGCTGGGACGGATAGGCGCTTCCCCTACTCTGCATCCCTTCCCTGCTGCGCCGTCCTGTCCCCCCCCCTGCTGCTGCTGCTGACACTGCTGTGTCTGTCACTGTGTGACAGGCACTGGCAGCGGGCACCTGCAGCATGAAACACCTCCTCCTTCCCTTCCCCTCATCTCATCTGTGTGAGAGCGCCGTGTACGGGACAGAAGGGGGCGGAGCTACATGGGACGACAGGGGGCGTGGCTAAACGGGCCATCCATAAGGGGGCGGAGCTACACGGACCTGGCTGCTGTACAGAGGGAGACTGGATTAGGTAAGTAGAGGGTGAGAGAGAAGTGTGTGTGTGTGTGTGTGTATGTGTGTGTATGTGAATTGTGTGTGTGTGTGTGTGGTGGGTGTGTATGTGTGTGTATATATGTGTATATATGTGTGAATTGTGTGTGTGTGTGGTATGTCTGTGCGCGCGCTCTATGGACGCCACTACTGGGGGGCATTACGTATAAGGACGCTATTACTACAGGGGGGCATTACATGTAACAACGCTACTACTGGAGGGGCCATTACGTGTAAGGACGCTACTACTACTGGGGCTGGGGGCATTACGTATAAGGACGATACTACTACTGGGGTACACTACGTATAAGAACGCTACTACTACTGGGGGGGCATTATGTACAAGGACGCTACTATTACCGGGAGGGCATTACGTATAAGGACGCTACTACTACAGGGGGGTATTACGTATAAGGACACGTCTACTACTGGGGGTGCACTACGTATAAGGACGCTACTACTACTGTGGGTGCATTATGTATAAGAATGCTACTACTACTCGGGGGGCATTATGTATAAGGATGATACTACTATTGGGGGTGCATTATGTAAAAGGATGCTACTACTACTGGGGTGCATTACATATAAGGACGCTACTACTACGGGTGGGGCATTACGTATAAGATTAATAAGATTGTGCTACATTGTGGCGTAATTTTACTACTGTGTGGCGTAATTTTACTAAGGGGCCATGCCCCTTACTTGTGAGACCACACCCCTTTTCCCGGTGCGCGCCAAATGAATATGGGAGGGCGCAAATTTAGAGTTTGCAGGGGGGCGCCGAACACCCTAGCACCGGCCCTGCCACCAGTATACGTTTGTCTGCCTGAAAAACACTCCTGTGGTATCTTTTTTTTATATACTATAAACGCAGTCTGCTGACAGTGTCCACCAGGTCCATTATACTGTATATAGCAGTACGATAGGCCACTGCTGTACCTACCTCTGTGTCGTCACTCGTCGTCCATAAGTATACTATACATCCATCTACATTGTATACCTGTGGTGTCTTTTTTTCTTTATACTATAAACGCAGTCTGCTGACAGTGTCCACCAGGTCCATTATACTGTATATAGCAGTACGGTAGGCCACTGCTGTACCTACCTCTGTGTCGTCACTCGTCGTCCATAAATATACTATCCATCCATATACATTGTATACCTGTGGTGTCTTTTTTTCTTTATACTATAAACGCAGTCTGCTGACAGTGTCCACCAGGTCCATTATACTGTATATAGCAGTACGGTAGGCCACTGCTGTACCTACCTCTGTGTCGTCACTCGTCGTCCATAAGTATACTATCCATCCATCTACATTGTATACCTGTGGTGTCTTTTTTTCTTTATACTATAAACGCAGTCTGCTGACAGTGTCCACCAGGTCCATTATACTGTATATAGCAGTACGGTAGGCCACTGCTGTACCTACCTCTGTATCGTCACTCGTCGTCCATAAGTATACTATCCATCCATCTACATTGTATACCTGTGGTGCCTTTTAGTTGTGCGCATTAAAATATGGAGAACAAAAATGTGGAGGTTAAAAAAATAGGGAAAGATCAAGATCCACTTCCACCTCGTGCTGAAGCTGCTGCCACTAGTCATGGCCGAGACGATGAAATGCCATCAACGTCGTCTGCCAAGGCTGATGCCCAATGTCATAGTACAGAGCATGTAAAATCCAAAACACAAAAGATCAGTAAAATGACCCAAAAATCAAAATTAAAAGCGTCTGAGGAGAAGCGTAAACTTGCCAATATGCCATTTACGACACGGAGTGGCAAGGAACGGCTGAGGCCCTGGCCTATGTTCATGGCTAGTGGTTCAGCTTCACATGAGGATGGAAGCACTCATCCTCTCGCTAGAAAAAAGAAAAGACTTAAGCTGGCAAAAGCACAGCAAAGAACTGTGCGTTCTTCGAAATCACAAATCCCCAAGGAGAGTCCATTGTGTCGGTTGCGATGCCTGACCTTCCCAACACTGGACGGGAAGAGCTTGCGCCTTCCACCATTTGCACGCCCCCTGCAAGTGCTGGAAGGAGCACCCGCAGTCCAATTCCTGATAGTCAAATTGAAGATGTCAGTGTTGAAGTACACCAGGATGAGGATATGGGTGTTGCTGGCGCTGGGGAGGAAATTGACAAGTAGGATTCTCATGGTGAGGTGGTTTGTTTAAGTCAGGCACCCGGGGAGACACCTGTTGTCCGTGGGACGAATATGGCCATTGACATGCCTGGTCAAAATACAAAAAAAATCAGCTCTTCGGTGTGGAATTATTTCAACACAAATGTGGACAACAGGTGTCAAGCCGTGTGTTGCCTTTGTCAAGCTGTAATAAGTAGGGGTAAGGACGTTAACCACCTCGGAACATCCTCACTTATACGTCACCTGCAGCGCATTCATCATAAGTCAGTGACAAGTTCAAAAACTTTGGGCGACAGCGGAAGCAGTCCACTGACCACTAAATCCCTTCCTCTTGTAACCAAGCTCCCGCAAACCACACCACCAACTCCCTCAGTGTCAATTTCCTCCTTACCCAGGAAAGCCAATAGTCCTGCAGGCCATGTCACTGGCAAGTCTGACGAGTCCTCTCCTGCTTGGGATTCCTCCGATGCATCCTTGAGTGTAACGCCTACTGCTGCTGGCGCTGCTGTTGTTGCTGCTGGGAGTCGATCGGCATCCCAGAAAGGAAGTCGGAAGACCACTTGTACTACTTCCAGTAAGCAATTGACTGTCCAACAGTCCTTTGCGAGGAAGATGAAATATCACAGCAGTCATCCTGCTGCAAAGCAGATAACTCAGGCCTTGGCAGCCTGGGCGGTGAGAAACGTGGATCCGGTATCCATCGTTACTTCAGAGCCAACTATAGACTTGATTGAGGTACTGTGTCCCCGGTACCAAATACCATCTAGGTTCCATTTCTCTAGGCAGACGATACCGAAAATGTACACAGACCTCAGAAAAAGAGTCAACAGTGTCCTAAAAAATGCAGTTGTACCCAATGTCCACTTAACCACGGACATGTGGACAAGTGGAGCAGGGCAGACTCAGGACTATATGACTGTGACAGCCCACTGGGTAGATGTATTGCCTCCCGCTGCAAGAACAGCAGCGGCGGCACCAGTAGCAGCATCTCGCAAACGCCAACTCGTTCCTAGGCAGGCTACGCTTTGTATCACCGCTTTCCAGAATACGCACACAGCTGAAAACCTCTTACGGCAACTGAGGAAGATCATCGCAGAATGGCTTACCCCAATTGGACTCTCCTGGGGATTTGTGACATCGGACAACGCCAGCAATATTGTGCGTGCATTACATCTGGGCAAATTCCAGCACGTCCCATGTTTTGCACATACCTTGAATTTGGTGGTGCAGAATTATTTAAAAAACGACAGGGGCGTGCAAGAGATGCTGTCGGTGGCCCGAAGAATTGCGGGCCACTTTCGGCATTCAGGCACCGCATACAGAAGACTGGAGCACCACCAAACACACCTGAACCTGCCCTGCCATCATCTGAAGCAGGAGGTGGTAACGAGGTGGAATTCAACCCTCTATATGCTTCAGAGGATGGAGGAGCAGCAAAAGGCCATTCAAGCCTATACATCTGGCCACGATATAGGCAAAGGAGGTGGAATGCACCTGTCTCAAGCGCAGTGGAGAATGATTTCAACGTTGTGCAAGGTTCTGCAACCCTTTGAACTTGCCACACGTGAAGTCAGTTCAGACGCTGCCAGCCTGAGTCAGGTCATTCCCCTCATCAGGCTTTTGCAGAAGAAGCTGGAGACATTGAAGGAGGAGCTAAAACAGAGCGATTCCGCTAGGCATGTGGGACTTGTGGATGGAGCCCTTCATTCGCTTAACCAGGATTCACGGGTGGTCAATCCGTTGAAATCAGAGCACTACATTTTGGCCACCATGCTCGATCCTAGATTTAAAACCTACGTTGTATCTCTCTTTCCGGCAGACACAAGTCTGCAGGGGTTCAAAGACCTGCTGGTGAGAAAATTGTCAAGTCAAGCGGAACGTGACCCGTCAACAGCTCCTCCTTCACATTCCCCCGCAACTGGGGGTGCGAGGAAAAGGCTAAGAATTCCGAGCCCACCCGCTGGCGGTGATGCAGGGCAGTCTGGAGCGAGTGCTGACATCTGGTCCGGACTGAAGGACCTGCCAACGACTACTGACATGTCGTCTACTGTCACTGCATATGATTCTCTCACCATTGAAAGAATGGTGTAGGATTATATGAGTGACCGCATCCAAGTAGGCACGTCAGACAGTCCGTATGTATACTGGCAGGAAAAGAGGCAATTTGGAGGCCCTTGCAGAAACTGGCTTTATTCTACCTTAGTTGCCCTCCCTCCAGTGTGTACTCCGAAAGAGTGTTTAGTGCCGCCGCTCACCTTGTCAGCAATCGGCGTACGAGGTTACTTCCAGAAAATATGGAGAAGATGATGTTCATTAAAATGAATTATAATCAATTCCTCCGTGGAGACATTCACCAGCAGCAATTGCCTCCAGAAAGTGCACGGGGACCTGAGATGGTGGATTTCAGTGGGGATGAATTAATAATCTGTGAGGAGGGGGATGTACACAGTGAAAGGGGTGATGAATCGGACGATGATGATGAGGTGGACATCTTGCCTCTGTAGAGCCAGTTTGTGCAAGGAGAGATTGATTGCTTCTTTTTTGGTGGGGGCCCAAACCAACCAGTCATTTCAGTCACAGTCGTGTGGCAGACCCTGTCGCTGAAATGATGGGTTGGTTAAAGTGTGCATGTCCTGTTTATACAACATAAGGGTGGGTGGGAGGGCCCAAGGACAATTCCATCTTGCACCTCTTTTTTCTTTCATTTTTATTTGCATCATGTGCTGTTTGGGGACAATTTTTTTGTAGTGCCATCCTGTCTGACACTGCAGTGCCACTCCTAGATGGGACAGGTGTTTGTGTCGGCCACTTGGGTCGCTTAGCTTAGTCACACAGCTACCTCATTGCGCCTCTTTTTTTCTTTGCGTCATGTGCTGTTTGGGGAGTATTTTTTTGAAGGGCCATCCTGCGTGACACTGCAGTGCCACTCCTAGATGGGCCAGGTGTTTGTGTCGGCCACTAGGGTCGCTTAGCTTAGTCACACATCTACCTCATTGCGCCTCTTTTTTTCTTTGCATCATGTGCTGTTTGGGGAGTATTTTTTTGAAGGGCCATCCTGCGTGACACTGCAGTGCCACTCCTAGATGGGCCAGGTGTTTGTGTCGGCCACTTGTGTCGCTTAGCTTAGCCATCCAGCGACCTCGGTGCAAATTTTAGGACTAAAAATAATATTGTGAGGTGTGAGGTGTTCAGAATAGACAGGAAATTAGTGGAAATTATGGTTATTGAGGTTAATAATACTATAGGATCAAAATGACCCCCAAATTCTATGATTTAAGCTGTTTTTTAGGGTTTTTTGAAATAAACACCCGAATCCAAAACACACCCGAATCCGACAAAAAAATTTCGGTGAGGTTTTGCCAAAACGCGTCCGATTCCAAAACACGGCAGCGGAACCGAACCCAAAACCCGAAAAATTTCCGGTGCACATCACTAGTAAGAACTTAACTTTGTTAAAACTATTTCTGCGAGGTACACTGGGCTCCACAAGGAATGGACAATGGGGTGTAGAGTAGGATCTTGATCCGAGGCACCAACAGGCTCAAAGCTTTGAATGTTCCCAGAATGCATAGCGCCGCCTCCTATATCACCCCGCCTCCCTGCACAGGATCTCAGTTTTTAGTTAACCAGTCCAATGCAGTAGCAGGAAAAGAGACAACGGTTAGTAGCTACAACACCGCATTCTCGCGACAGGAGACGTGTCAGTGGCTAATGCCATACCAACCCAAAGAAGTTAAGTGCGTCAGGGTGGGCGCCTTGCGGAGCCCAGTGTACCTCGCAGAAAGAGTTTTGACAAAGGTAAAGTTCTTACAATAAAACTCGTTTTCTGCTGCGGGGTACACTGGGGTCCACAAGGAATGGACAATAGGGATGTCCTAAAGCAGTTCCTTACAGGAGAAGACGCACTGTAGCGGGCACAAGAACCCGGCGCCCAAAGGAAGCATCCTGGGAAGCGGCAGTATCGAAGGCATAGAACCTTATGAACGTGTTCACAGAGGACCACGTAGCCACCTTGCACAATTGTTCAAGGGTCGCACCACGGCGGGCCACCCAAGAAGGTCCAACAGACCGAGTAGAATGGGCCTTAATGTGATCAGGAGCAGAGAGACCAGCCTTCACATAAGCATGTGCAATCACCATTCTAATGCATCTGGCCAGAGTTTGCTTGTGAGCAGGCCAGCCACGTTTGTGAAACCCAAACACAACAAAAAGAGAATCCGATTTCCTAATAGGAGCAGTTCTCTTCACATAGATACGGAGAGCCCGTACCACATCCAAAGACCGTTCTTTGGGAGACAGATCAGGAGAAACAAGTGCCGGAGCTACAATCTCCTGATTAAGGTGCAACGAAGAAACCACCTTAGGTAGATAGCCGGGACGAGTCCTAAGAACCGCCCGGTCACGGTGAAATATCAGATATGGGGAACTACAGGACAAGGCACCCAACTCTTCTAGCTGAAGCAATAGCCAGCAGAAACACCACCTTAAGGGAAAGCCATTTAAGGTCAGCTGAACCAAGAGGTTCAAACGGAGACTCTTGTAACGCCTCCAAAACCACCAACAAGTCCCAAGGAGCCACAGGCCAGACATAGGGAGGTTGGATACGCAACACGCCCTTTGTAAAGGTATGCACATCAGGTAAGGTTGCAATTTTTCTTTGAAACCACACCGACAAGGCAGATATTTGAACCTTGAGGGAAGCCAGACGCAGGCCTAAGTCCCTCCACCTTCGAGAAAGTCACGTGAACGTGACGAAACGCGTCAGGACCCGCCCCTATCCGTACTCAGCTCAGGTGAAATTTTACAGGTGCTCCTTGGTCCCCGCTGCACCCTCCGTCTACAGCATCCGACATCAGCGGCTTCAGCACATACGCCGCCACGACCGGGTTGTGAGAGAGACGGTCTCCTCCTTTCCGCTGCACAGCGTACATGGGCATTGCAGGACATTGAAGCCGAGGACGCTCGGCACTTACCAGCCCATTTGGAAAGGTATTGAATCTCAATTTCAACTGAGGGACTTTGAATTTATTAGGATTCCACTAGTACACCTGGTACTTATCAATTACTTAACAAGTGGAACACGGAACTTTTCACCCCAAAAAGCTGAGTTATTACAACATACCACCAGTTCACGTTTAGTGAATGTTCTTATATATATATATATATATATATATATATATTATTCACCGGTTATATGATAATTAATCTTTTTATATGTTTTACTAATAAACATTGTTATTTTTTACGTTGGCTCTCTGTACATTATGTTTCGTTCCTGATATTCAGCGCAGCCGCTTGTTCTTTTTCTAAGTCCAGGCCCTGCTGAAGAAAAGCCAACAAGTGGGCTATACTAAACTTGGAAGCGTCAAAATCGTTAGATGCGCACCAAACAAAGTAAGAATGCCAGACCCTATAGTAAATCCAAGCCGAAGCCGGTTTCCGGGCCCGCAACATAGTTTGAATGACCGCCTCAGAAAACCCTTTAGCCCTTAAGACGGAAGCTTCAAGAGCCACGCCGTCAAAGACAGCCAGGCTAGGTACTGGTAGACACAGGGGTCCTGAACGAGGAGGTCTGGGCGCTGTGGAAGTAGAAATGGACGTTCTGACGATAGGCCTTGCAGGTCTGAGAACCAGTGCTGTCTGGGCCACGCTGGAGGTATGAGAAGCAGAATTCCTTTTTCTTGCTTGAACTTCCGAATTACCCTGGGCAGGAGTGACATTGGAGGGAACATGTATGGCAGCCAAAACCTCCACAGTACCGCCAGCGCATCCATGAATGCTGTTTGAGGATCCCTTGTCCTTGCTCCGAAGACCGGAACCTTGTGATTGTGTCGAGACGCCATCAGATCTACGTCTGGAAGGTCCCACTTTTCCACTAGGAGTTTAAATACTTCTGGATGGAGGCCCCACTCGCCGGCATGCATGTCCTGACGACTGAGAAAGTCCGCTTCCCAATTCAGGACTCCCGGAATGAATATTGCCGATATGGCCGGTAGATGGCGTTCTACCCACTGTAGAATCCGTGAGACTTCCTTCATTGCTAGGCGGCTTCGAGTGCCGCCATGATGATTTATGTAAGCCACTGTGGTGGCGTTGTCCGACTGTACTTGAACAGGACAGTTCTGAATTAAATGCTGGGCTAGGTTCAAGGCATTGAAGACCGCCCGCAACTCCAGAATATTGATCGAGGGGAGGGACTCCTCCTTGGTCCACCGCCCCTGAAGGGGGTGTTGCTCCAGCACCGCACCCCAACCTCTTAGACTGGCATCTGTCGTCAACAGGACCCAGTCGGATATCCAGAACGGACGGCCCCTGCACAGTTGTTGGTCCCGGAGCCACCAGAGCAGCGAAAGACGGACCTCCGGAGTCAATGAGATCATTTGACACCTGATCCGGTGACGCAGGCCGTCCCATTTGGCTAGAATCAGCCTCTGGAGGGGGCGAGCATGGAATTGAGCTTACTCCACCATGTCGAATGCTGAGACCATGAGGCCCAGCACCTGCATCACCGAATGTATCGACACTTGCGGACGAGATAGGAAGCAACTAATCCTGTCCTGAAGTTTCAGGAATTTCTCCTGAGACAGGAACAACTGCTGGTTGTGAGTGTCCAATAGTGCTCCCAGATGCACCATGCTCTGAGCAGGGATTAGGGATGACTTCTTCCAGTTGATGAGCCACCCGTGGGCTTGCAGAAACCGGACCATCACATCTAGATGACGCAGGAGAAGTTCTGGGGAATTTGCCAGGATTAACAAGTCGTACAAATACGGCAGTATCCTGACCCCTTGACGGCGGAGTACCACCGTCATCACCGCCATGACTTTTGTAAAGACTTGTGGAGCCGTTGTTAAACCAAAAGGTGACGCCCGAAACTGGTAATGGCAGTTGCCAATCGCAAATCTCAGGTATTGCTGATGAGACACTGCTATAGGAACATGCAGGTAAGCATCCTTTATATCCAGGGAGACCATGAAGTCCCCAGGTTCCAAGGCCAGAACTATAGAGCGAAGGGTTTCCATCCGGAACTTGTAAACCTTCACAAACCTGTTCAATGCCTTGAGGTTGAGAATGGGCCGGGAGGACCCATTCGGTTTCGGGACTAGAAACAGCGGAGAATAGTACCCCCGGCCCCTCTGCGCAAGAGGCACCTGTACTACGACTCCTGTATCCAGGAGGGTCTGTACCACCGAATGTAGAGTGTTTGCCTTTGTCTTGTCCAACGGGACATTGGCAAGATCGATGAGGGGGTCAGTTTTTGAAGGCTATGGCGTAACCTCGTGTGACGACTTCCCATACCCAGGCATCTGAAGTGGTCTTCAACCATTCCTGGGTATACCCTAGAAGCCGGCCCCCCACCCTGGGATCCCCCAGAGGGAGTCCCGCCCCGTCATGCGGCAGGCTTATCTTTCTTGGAAGCTGGCTGATGGGTTGGGCTTAGGCTTACCAGGTTTGGAAGTGCGGGCCTGCTTATTGTACGCCTGACAAGAAGAAAACTGGAGCCTCCAGCTCTAGTTACCCGGCAACCAGGGCTCGGGAGTGTACAGCGCCGCTGGAGAGAGCCGGAGCTGCAGCCGTGAATGTCCACTGACATGTAACACTGCTGCTGCCCTTGAAGTCTTCTCTATTTTCATCAGAAAAAAAGCTCTTCTTAGGGCTGCCTGCAGCACCACCTCTAAAAAGTGCCTGCTACTGCAGCACCAACTACAAAACGGAGATCCTGTGCAGGGAGGTAGGGTAATATAGGAGGTGGCGCTATGCATTCTGGGAACAGTTAAAGCTTTGAGCCTGTTGGTGCCTCTTTTTATATATTGTTCAGCTGGTGGACAGCTAGTGGGAAGAAGGCTTTAATGGATCTGGTCAACTTCTCGGGAATGTACCTGTAGCGTCTGCCTGATGGAAGCGGTTCAAACAGTTTGTGACCTAGGTGCTGCATATCTGCCACAATTTTCTCCGCTCACTTCCTGACCCTTGACTGGTATAATTCCTGGACGGGAGGGAGGTCAGCCCCAACGATCTTGCTGTCCTCACCACCCTTTGGAGCCTCCATCTGTCACTCTCATTGGCAGCTCCATACCAGACTGTGATCGAGGAACATAGGACCGATTCTATGATCGCTGTGTAGAAGATGATCAGCAGCTTCTGTGGGATGTTGAATTTCCTGAGTTGCTTCAGAAAGAACATCCACTACTGGGCCTTCTTTACGACAGTGCTTACGTTGGGTCCCCATTTGAGGTCTCGGGAAATTTTTGACCCTAGGAATTTGAAGGACTCGACCCACGAAACCACGCTGTTGGCTATTACGAGTGGTTGCATGGCATTGGGTTTCCTTCTGAAGTCCACCAACATCTCAACTGTTTTGAGGGGATTTAGGTCAAGGTTGTCCCTGCGACACCACTGCGTTAGCTGTTCCACTTCACGTCTATATGCAGATTCGTCTTCGTCCTTGATTAAGCCGATGACGGTGGTGTCATCTGCAAATTTTATAATTTTTACTGATTGCTCAGCTGAGGTGCAGTCGTTGGTATATAGAGAGAAGAGCAGGAGGGGGAGGACATATCCTTGAGGGACCCCCATGCTGATCGTGCGCCCACTAGATATGAATGACCCGGCTTTCACCGCCTGTTTCCTTGCTGTCAGGAAGTCGACGATCCAGAAGCATGTTGATTCTGGGACCCCTAAGGAGAGGAGTTTGGCTTGCAGGATACTGGGGATGATTGTGTTGAATGGCAAACTGAAGTCGACAAATAGGACCCTCGCATAAGAGCCCGGTCAGTCTAGGATGTAGTGCAGCCCCAAGTTAACTGTGCCCTTGACACTCCAGTTTACTCGGTATGCGAACTGCAAGGGGTCCAGGTGGGTGTTAGTCGCTTCTCTCAGGTGGTTTAGCACCAGCCGTTCAAACACTTTCATTGCCACAGATGTAAGTGCGATTGGCCTGTAGTCGTTTAGGTCTTTTGCATCTGTGCTCTTTGGAACCAGGACGATTGTTGAACATTTAGAGCAGGAGGGAACCTTGTACATCTCCAGTGAGGTGTTGAAGATCCTGGAGTAGATGGGGGCGAGCTGAATAGCACAGTTCTTTAGGGCAGATGGCGATACTTCGTCCGTGCTTGTGGCTTTCCTAGGTTTGACCCTTCTGAACATTCCTTTTACCTCTTTATGATCCACCCGCAGTGCCTGGGAGTGGAGACCAGGATGGGGGGAGTGGAAGGTCAGCTTCGCCCGGGACAGGGGTGGGACTGGGACAGGAGTCCTTCTCAAATCTGCAATAAAAGTTGTTCAGCTCATACGCCAGTTCCTGGTGCATGACAGTGGATTTTCTGGTTTTCTTGTAGCTGGTTATGGCTTGCATACCTCTCCAAACTGACGCGGGGCCGTTGGCCAAAAGGATGTTAGTCAGCATGTTGGAGAATCGTTTTTTAGCCAGCATGATTTTGCGTGTCTGGGAGTTTCTGGCCTGTTTGTACAGGGCCCTGTCCCCGCTGCTGTATGCCTCCTTCTTGGCCTGATGAAGCTTACTGAGCTGGGAGTTGAAGGCTTGTTATTGAAGGTGCGGACTGTTTTTGTTGGCACACACGCGTCCTCACAGAAGTGTCGGTCTCATGGAAGTGTTGTGGGCATGTAGCTAGAGTTCAAAGGGCTAAAGTGGGGGGCTGGGCAGTTCCTCACTTTTCTTAAGACTCTGTTCCTTTCTATGAGGTGTGCATGGCTTAGTGGACCAAAATTGTCAGGGAGTGACTGTGCCCAGCATGTTCTGACTGTCACTGGGTGAAAACACAGGGTCACAGCATGGAGCAGACACCCCACCGGTGAACTGAGTTACTAATGGCAGCTGGTTCATACACGGAATAACAAGCTGACAGAGCCTGAGCTGCAGATCCCAAGTACTCTGTCCCCGCTGAGACCCTCACCTTGAGTTCCCGTGCCCTCCTCTCCTCCACCCCATCTATCTACTCAGCTACTCCCTCCTATCCCTGCCTGTGACCCCGCAGGCTCACCCTGAGTCCTTGCCCCTTCCTCTCATGGTGCCTGCACTGTCTCTGTATTCTTCATGTCACAGAGGAGCATTGTAAATGCAGGACACTCTTGAACTTCACCAGACAGATCCCCCCTCTATACAGGAAGTGACAGTGGAGGTGTGAATATATTTTTTGTTATCTAGGGTGTGGTATATTTACACAATGAGAAGGGGTGTATTTGTTCTGGGGAGGGGGAGGGGGGGGGGGTTTGAGGTTAGTTAATACTATCTGTTATGGGGGTATTAATGTTGTGTGTGAAGGGAGTGTTATTATTTTTGGTGTTATATGTGGGTCACTGCAATGCTCTCTGCATTATATGAAGAGAACTGCAATACTTTCTACATTATGTGGTGGTCACTGCATTACTGTCTGTATTATATGGTGATAACTGCGTGAATCTCTATTATACGGCGGTGACTATGCTGCTTTCTGTATTATACAGTGGTGACTGCATTGCTATCTGTATTATATGGCAGTCACTGTATTGCTCTCTGTATTATATGGCAGTGAATGTGTTGCTCTCTGCATTATATGGTGGTTACTGCATCGCTCTCTGTATTATATTGTGGGAATTGATATAATCTTTGTATTATTATGGCTGTCACTGCGACACTCTTCAATCAGCTGGCCACAACTCTTCATCTTTGTGCGGCCTCCCTTCAGTGAGCTCCTACCATTGCAATACCCTGTCGGACACTGTGCCTACGAGTAAGGTGCACCTGTTTCTGACTGATCACTTGCAAGTGCTGATACTAATGATAATGATTCAAGCTGTGGGCAAATACAGCCATTTTGCAGCCGACTCAGGCCTACTATCTCTGTATAATATGATCTATATGTAACTTTATAATTAACATCTGTTTTATACAGAACGAGTTACTTTAAATGACATTAAACTGAAAAACTGTAGATATAATACTTCTAAAAGAGGATATGTTTTTTCTATCTTTATTAGGATTTTCTTTTTTACACTTATAAAACTTGAAAAAAAAAACACAAAACATACATCTAGCTACAGTAGCTGTGTTGCTTGAGAAATAGTTTTCCCCATACAAAAGGCAGTGGAAAGACAGACCTCCATAAATAACCTTTCATATGTGGGTCACTGGGATAGAGAGCCCTATTGCCCAATGGCAGTAGTAGTTTGTCCACTGATGTAATCAGCCCTTACACTTATATGTTTTACAGGCACAAAATCTTTGTATGTGAAGATTATAGTTGCTGTAAGTAAAGCCCAAATGACAAAGACAAGGTACTCACACAAACATAACGGGGTAGAAAAGCAAATGTAAATGACACATTACTACATAGCTGTCAGTTTTCTTATTTGAACCAACATATTTTCAACTCTCAGATTTCCAGTTTAAAACCAATCCAGACTTATGCAATCACTTTAATAAAAACATCAAAGTATTTTTGTAGTAAATTCTAATATATTAGAAAACATATTTGGACCTCACTTAAATTTTGGACAGTGTGAACAACAAGAAATATTTAAGAACCTGTTCTGAACAATTTTCTTTAGAAACACAGATTAAGGGTTCTTTTTTTTTTTTTTAATATACGAGTTGCCTCTCACGTGAACCTGCTGGCACCTTTTCAGAAAATGTCCTTAATTGCAGCTGCAGGCTTTTTCTCCCATCTTCGAGGTGCAGATAAAGCACCATCTTTTGTGCTTGGTCTTTTCAGAGCTGAATAGACGTCCAATTGTTAAGCTTAGGCAGCTTGCAACATTTCAAACAAAAAAAAAAAAAAAGAAAGAAAAGGGTGGGAGTGAGAGAGCACCTAAAAAAGCTCAGATTTCCTAAAGGCACGCTGCAGTCTTTATGCTTTGCGCTTCTTTAGATCCTTGTCGCGCTATCCTAACTGATCCTCACTGACCCTAGCGTTTGTCACCTTTGCAGTGCTGTCATGGTAACCCACTCATTTCAGAGGTATTCAAAAGACTGGAGTTAGCATGGCTTGGATTTGGTCGGCCCTAATTCTACTTGGGGTCAACAATATCAGCTGAGCAGTAGAACAGGCAGAGCAGATGGCACAGCTTTGGCTCTGTGTGCACAAATAGATAATTTAATCCTTTCAGCACCCTAGGGGCCCTACAACACATTTCAGTGGAACACATACATATACAATGAAGTGCTGATTTGCCCATACACATCAGCAATATGTACATGCTTTTAAATGTTCAAATAAAATTATATGTTATTGCTACTCCTGCAAGGTTTAATAAAGTGGGCAAAAATTACAAAATAAATATGAAAATGTTCTAACGATTCTAATGTTACTCAATATAACAGACAGAGTCATACTTAGAATAACATTTATAATTGTATTATCTCAGGCACAATTAGCACATACTATGGGGCTTACTTATCAATAGAAGTACGCTGTGCACAAATACTATAAACCAGGGGTGGCCAACCAGTCAGAGGCAAAGAGCCAGAAAAGATCTGTAGCCAAGAGCAAAAGCCACTATAATGTGTGCGCCGAAGGCGCGTGCGCAAATATGAGGGTATGGCCTAGTTGTCACAAAGCCACACCACATTTTTGTGTGCACACCTTTTGGTATGACTTTTGTAGAAGTATGACCTCATATCATAACCCCATTTTTCGTCATGTTGTACAGTGTCAGATACAAATAATGCCCCAGTACAGTGTCACATACATATAAAAACACCCAAAAAAGGGTGCCTCCACAGTGCCAGATACATATATGCCCCCACAGTGCCAGACACATACTGTGTGTCCCCACAGTGCCTGCTATGCCCCCAGTGCCAGATACACATGTCCCCACAGTGCCAGATATGCCCCCAGTGCCTGCTATGCCCCCAGTGCAGATACACATGTCCCCACAGTGCCAGATATGCCCCCAGTGCCTGCTAAGCTCCCAGTGCCAGATATGCCCCCAGTGCCTACTATGCCCCCAGTGCAGATACACATGTCCCCACAGTGCCTGCTATGCCCCCAGTGCCAGATACATAGTGTTCACGGTAGGCAGCCGCGCCCTGCCCGATTTTTTAAGGGCAAAACCCGCCCTGCCCTTTCTGCGGTGCCCTGCTAAAACTGCCGCCCGCTTCCTGCCATCACAGCGTGTAAGAGAGCGCACTTGGGAGAAGCCCAGCACCTCCGTAGGTGCTGGGCACGCCCCCAACAGTGACGCTGTCGGCCTCCCACACCCCCTTTAATTACCTGCGATGACCCTGCCCCCTTTTCGCCACGCACTAATGCCCCTCTAGAACCGGCGCCCTGCCCGGATTCTAGAGTGAACACTAGATACACATGTCCCCACAGTGCCTGCTATGACCCCACTGCCAGATATACATGTCCGCACAGTGCCTGCTATGCCCCCAGTGTGATATGACCCCGTGCCAGATACACATGTCCACACAGTGTCTGCTATGCCCCCAGTGCCTGCTATGCTCCCAGTGCCAGATACACATGTCCCCACAGTGCCTGCTATGCCCCCAGTGCCAGATATGCCCCCCATGCCAGATACACATGCCCCCACAGTGCCTGCTATGCCTCCAGTGCCAGATATGCCCCCAGTGCCAGATACACATCCCCACTGTGCCTGCTATGCCCCCAGTGCAAGATACATATGCCCCCCAGTGCCAGCTATATCCCCCAGTGCCAGATACACATGTCCCCACAGTGCCTGCTATGCCCCCAGTTCCAGATATGTCCCCAGCGCCAGATACACATGTCCCCACAGTGCCTGTTGTGCCCCCAGTGCCAGATATGCCCCCAGTGCAGATACACATGTCCCCACAGTGCCTGCTATGCCCCCAGTGCCCGATACACATCCCCCACAGTGCTCACCAGCCCCCCCCCCCCCACCGCGCGCTCTGCTCCCCGCGCTGCTTCTGCTCACTCTCTGGCGGCGGTGTCTATCTTCAATTAGGCGCCGGTTCGTGAACCAATCAAAGCTCGCGGTCCGGCAGCCAATCAGGAGCCTTAGCTGCCGATCCGCTAGCTCTAATTGGCTCACAGGCTGGCGCCGTATTGAATCAAGACACCACCGCCGAAGAGGCGTGCGTGTGTATGGGGGCAGCGGTCGCCAGGAGCCGAACGAGCCGCATGCGGCGGATGAAATAGCCGCGGGTTGGCCACTGCTGCTATAAACCATAACAAGAGATCAGACAGTCTGTTAAATTTTTTTTTAACTGGTGCTATTAAGTAACAAATATAATTTGATTAGTTACTATGGATTACAGCACAGGGTCTAGTCAGTAAATTCACACAATAACAGATAATTTTTGGGAATGCTGGATAGTGCAGCTGGCAGATGATCCACTTGGTCTGGAAATGTACCAGCCACCGAAGCTAAATAACAACCAACCATTTCCTGACCAATATTACCACCAATGTGTGGCCTCAGTCCATGTGTACCCATCTCTAAACTTGCTCTGCTCACAATGATATCTATAAGCTATACCAGTGGTTCCCAATCTTTTTTGAATCATGGAGCCCTAAAGTATCAGAATTTTTTTTCACGGCACTCCTAGGTCAAAAGTTTCTTACTGAGAAATATAAAAAGAAATATTAAATAAGTAAATTGTGTTTATATGCCATCCCAAGGTTCAATTATGGGGTGAGGAGAAAGATTTGCTTCTGCTTGTCCACATAGTTTATGATTGGCAGCCACCAGCACTGGTTTTGCCTATTACATTGACCATAAATAATTTGAATTGGTCCTAGACCTCCAACCCAGAGCACCCCTGCAAGTGTCCCGAGGCACCCCAGGGGGCCACGGAACACAGTTTGATAATCACTGAGCTATACACGACATCCCCACAGCCTATAACTGGCAATAGCACCAGGTGTGAGATGTGCTATCTGGCCACAGGAGACAGACAGAAGTTGTCTCCATACGGCAAGCCCAGTTTGTAATGTATATTTGGAGGTCATTCCTACTGATATACAAAGAAAGTGTTTGGATCAAGCCATGTAGCCACATACTTCAATTTTGACTTTGATATCAGAACGTTTTGACGATCACTTTAATCAGTAGATTGGATATAATATACTTTGCAGGTTTAATGTTCCAAATAATGTGGTTTCTATTTTTGAAGAGTTTAACTAGTTAACTTGTTTTACCTTTTATACATAAGCTTAATGGGCCAAATAGCCCTTAAAAGGGTCTATTTCGTAAATCTAAATCATACCTTTGACAACAATTGGTTTAATAAACTCTATATGTGGAACACATCTATTGAGTAACTTATGGAAGAGATTTCTCAAACAAAGCTGAACAGAATCTATGCAGTCCACTGCCTATGCCAGGTCTGTCACGGCACACTACAAACCTACTGCATCACCACTGAATGACAATACAGTAACATATATAGCCACGTGTAACATACAGCAAAAGTGCTGACATTAGCAATTTAGCGAATAGCAAGAGACTGTCGAGGCGGTGGCCAAGCCTAGAGGACACAGAGGACTCTGGACCATTTGAAGATGGAGAATCTGGTGCATATAAAACTTGTTAAATGCACTCCACTACAGGATGCAGTGAGTATATATTTATTCTGGTAAAAAAAAAAAAAAAAAAAGTCTACAAAGACAGACTTAATGTATCCTTTAATAAGCAGTTAATGAAAACGAACACATGCATTTCCTGGCACCAGGATTACAGCATTCATACTGGCCACAAAGACAGCCAGTAGCTGCTCTTTGCTACACAATCTTCGGTGGGCTCATCATTGTCAGCAACCATGTATTATTTGGGTAAGGTTACTACAGTATCTTAACTTTCTTTTTACTTTTTATTAAAGATCAACAACATTCATGTAAAATCAGGTAGAAAAACTGCAAACACATGTATAGAAAATGCTACATAGTACTAAAGTAGCTAAATATATAATGTGGTTTTTTTTTTCTATCCCTGCTGGCTTATCCCGTGGAGCTGACTGCAAGTTCAGACACGACAATTTTAGTTACTAGAGCAGAGAACGCCAGCCTGCCTGATCACAGACACAGGCTAGCATAAAACAAACACAAAAGTGTGGTCTGTTTGTACTTTAACAAAGGAAGACCAGGATCAACACCAGGTGCATTTTCCAGAGCTCATTCCATAATGATATTACAGTATGGCATACTGTATCAATGTAGTTCACAGAGGATACACCTGGTATATACAGACCAAAGACATGTGAACATTATCTACATACTGTAGGACATTTTACATACAGTTTTGCTCAATTTCCTGAAAAAAATCTAACCATGAAGCTTATTGAACATATATATATATATATTTTTTTTTTTTTGGGGGGGGGGGAATAGACACCTAGGGGGCAATTAAATTGTTTTTTTGTGCGCAGTCTCCCATCTAAAGTGATGGGAGAATGGGGGGCAATATTCAAATTTGTTTTTATAGCACTGATCGCGCCCTACAGTGCTGGGTTTAGCCACGTAAATCGTCTAAACCCCAACACAAAAAGTGCTGTTTGGGTGACCAAACAGATGACCCCCGGGTGCTACGAGCTGAAATGCCAGCACCTGCAGCTGTTCGCGTCTGAACAGAGCAACAGTTGACTTGCTACATCGGGCCCCGACAGCAAAAACGATCAAACTCCCCCCATAGAAATCAATTTTAAAAATCTTGTTGATGAAAGGTGAAATTGAGACCTTTTCTTAAATAAATGATCAACCAGCATAGCAAGACTGCACAATGCCTACAGTACATTGCCTTTGCATGAAGATCTAACTTTCATTCTGTAGGAACTGAACCACAGCTTTAGACAGGAAGGCATGGCAATAAAGAGCTTGCAGTTTGTCTGCCCAAGGATGATCTGAAAAAGTTGTTTAATCACTTAATGTATTTTTAAGCAATTTTAAGTGGAACAGAAGACAAAGGCCCTAAGGCAATGTTTCAGTTCTGTGTATGTGAGAACAAGCTAGACTGTATCATGTATGCTACAGAGTTTTCTTCCACTGGATGGATTGGGGCTGTATTTCTGCCCTGGCATTTATGTGTGGCATTTCGTCACAGGGGCGCGCGCACACGTCACAGGGGGAGTGGACACTGCAAGCCACAAGTTAGGGGAGCGTGGACTCATGGCCTGCCCCCTGTTTCTAGTCAACAAGCACATCGGCCGGTGGAGGGGGGGGGGGGAGGTCTGCGTGGCCATCCCGACTCTGTGTGGCCGGACTGGCCCAACAAACTATCAGCCCTTCAGGCATTTGCCTGAAGTGCCAGATGGTCATGGCCTTAACGCCACATATCAATAAACAGAACCCCAAGTCTCTCTGGTGAGATTAAGCTCTGTAGTGACTGTAGCAATTAACTGAGACTGAACTGACAAATCCTAGCCTTCACTGTGGGAGCAGATGTGGAGACTATCTGAGTGTTCCCCAAGCCACAGTGAACAACAGAATGATGCAGGGGCTAGTGGAAAGCTGGATGTTAACTGTATCTGTTTTGCTTCCTATGAGCTGTAAAAAATGAACGTTATGGTAAGAACTTACCGTTGATAACGTGATTTCTCTTATATCCACAGGTATCCACAGGATAACATTGGGATATTGTCGAGCGACAGCGAAAATGGCACCAACACGGTCACGGGCTTTCTGGCCTCCCAGGATGCATTGGGGCCTCCACTATATAGTCCCGCCCACTGACTCAGTCAGATCAGTTCTTTCCACAGCGATTTTAGGCAGGAACATTAGGTAGAGACCTGTACAGGCGATAAGAACACACATGCACACCCTTCCATACAAGAAGGAAGAGGTTTTAGTGATTGTCTAGATCCTCAAATCAGATGCGTCAGGGTGGGATCCCTGTGGACATAAGAGAAATCACGTTATCAACGGTAAGTTCTTACCATAACGTTCATTTCTCTGGCTGGGTCCACAGGATAACATTGGGATTCCCAAAGCCATTTCAGTGGTGGGGACGCTCCTGATTGCATAGGAGGACCTTCCGCCCGAAGTCTGCGTCATGAGAGGCAAAAGTGTCCAAGGCATAATGTCTGATGTATGGGTTTATGGGAGACCACGTGGCTGCCCTACATATCTGTTCTGCTGATGCACCCTGTTGTGCTGCCCAAGAAGGACCTACCTTACGTGTAGAGTGTGCAGAGACATTAGCCGGAATAGGGAGATCTGCATGAGAATAAGCTTCTGATATTACCATTCGGAGCCATCTCGCCAGCGTCTGTTTACTAGCAGGCCATCCTCTTCTATGGAATCCGTAGAGGATGAAGAGGGAATCTGTTTTCCTGATGGCACTAGAACGATCTACGTAGATTTTTAAAGACCGGACTACGTCCAGCGACGCTTCTCCCGCAGATAGTCCCGATGCCTGAAAGGCTGGGACTACAATCTCTTCATTCAGGTGAAACTTTGACACCACCTTTGGAAGATAACTAGATCTCGTTCTGAGAACTGCTCTGTCTGGAAAAAAACTTAGGAAAGGAGACTTACATGATAATGCTCCTAAATCTGACACTCTTCTGGCTGACGCCATTGCCAGTAAAAAAAGAACTTTAACCATTAACCACTTAAGATCTGTTCTCTCAAGTGGTTCAAACAAAGGACCCTGTAGAAATTTAAGAACTAAATTCAAATCCCAGGGAGCTGCAGGAGGAACAAATGGAGGTTGAATATGTACTACTCCTTGGAAAAACGTACGTACATCCTGTAGGTCAGCAATCTTCTGCTGAAACCATACAGTCAACACTGAGACTTGCACCCTCAAGGAAGCAACCTTAAACCCTTTATCCAATCCTGCCTGCAGGAAATCCAAAATTCTAGCTACTTTAAAATATCTTGGATTGTAATTTTTTTCCAGAACACCAATGAATATAGGCTTGCCATATTCTATGATACACACGGGCCGAAGAAGGCTTTCTTGCTCTAAGCATGGTTTGAATTACTTGCTTTGAAAATCCTTTAGCCTCTAAGATAGAGGTTTCAACAGCCACGCCGTCAAAGATAGGCGATCCAGAGGACTGTGACAACAAGGACCCTGCATTAACAGATCTGGACGTTGAGGGAGCAGTATCGGTGCTTCCACGGACATTCTCAACAGATCTGTGTACCAATGCCTTCTTGGCCAAGCTGGAGCTATTAGAATGATTGCTCCTTTTGCCTGTTTTATCTTTCTCACTACTCTGGGTAACAGAGATATTGGAGGGAACAGATATGCCAGCTGAAACCTCCATTCTACTGATAGTGCGTCTACCAGGACCGCTCCTGGGTCCCTTGTTCTTGATCCGTACCTCGGAACTTTGTTGTTTAGACGAGACGCCATAAGGTCTATCTCCGGTAGACCCCATCTGTTCACCAGTGTCTGAAACACTTCTGGGTGTAGTGCCCATTCGGTTTCCTGAATGGTGTGCCGACTGAGAAAATCTGCTTCCCAATTTAGTACACCCGGGACAAATACTGCTGACAATGCTGGGAGATGGAGTTCTGCCCATTTTAGAATGGGGGTTACTTCCTCCATCAGACTCTTGCTGTGAGTTCCTCACTGATGATTGAGGTATGCTACTGCTGTCGCATTGTCTGACCGGATCTGGACTGGTCTTCCTTGTAGATTGTCCTTTGCCTGAACCAGAGCCAAGTAAATGGCTCTTATTTCTAACAGATTTATCGGCAGGCGACATTCCCTTGCGGTCCATTTTCCCTGGAACCATAGGCTTCCGAGTACCGCCCCCCAGCCTTGCAGGCTGGCATCTATTGTCAGGACTTGCCACTCTTTTATCCAAAAGGGTCTCCCCTTGTTTAAATGGTCTGTCTGTAGCCACCATGCTAGAGACCTTTTTACATTTAGTGGAATCTTTATCATCTGCTTCTTTATCGTTTGATGATTTCCGTTCCATTTGGTCAAAATGAGATGCTGCAACGGTCTGGAGTGGAATTGCACATATCCCACCATGTCGAAGGTTGATACCATCAAACCCAACAGTCGCATTGCTGCATGGACTGACATTGTCTGGGCTTGCAACGCTTCCTGAGCCATGACCTGCACCTTGACTATTTTTCTCTCTGGTAAGAGAACTCTCTGTAGGTCTGAATCCAATATGGCTCCCAAATGAACCATCCGCTGTGACGGATTCAAGGACGACTTCTCCCAATTTATGAGCCACCCGTGTCTCTGTAAACAAACTATCGTCTGTTGGAGATGGCTCAACAGTAAATCTTGCGATTGTGCTAAGATTAATAGGTCGTCTAGGTATGGGCATATTCTTATCCCTTGTTTGTGCAGACAAGCTGCCATAACCACCATGATCTTGGTAAACACCCTGGGTGCTGTAGCTAGTCCGAAAGGCAGAGCTTGGAACTGGAAATGTTCCTGGAGGATGGCAAACCTGAGGTAACACTGATGTGACAGTGCTATAGGCACATGTAGGTAAGCATCCTGCACATACTGAGATATCATGTAGTCTCCCGGTTCCATAGCCAACATTATGGAGCGTAACGTCTCCATGTGGAACTTCGGGATCCATATGTAGTTGTTCAACATTTTTAGATTTAGAATTGGTCGATATGACCCATTTGGTTTCTGGATTAGAAATAGATTGGAGTAATACCCCTGTCCCTTTTGTGATGGAGGTACTGGGACAATCACACCTGACTGCAGTAATTTTTGGACTGCTTCTTGCAGGGCATTGGCCTTCGACTCTATACGAGATGGGCTGGTGCAAAAAAATCTTTGAGGAGGCTGCCTCCTGAATGGGAACCCATACCCCTGAGATACTACCTTCTGCACCCAGGCATCTGCCGTTGACTGTTGCCATATGTGTGCAAATTGCAGGAGTCGGCCCCCAACTCTGGAATCCTCCAGGCGGAGGCCCGTCTCTTCAGGCTGAGGGTTTCTGTTCAGGTTTGGAAGCCGGCTTCTTGCTAGCCCACTGCTTCCTATCCCTGGATTTAAACTGGGGTTGCATAGGCTCCTCTTTAGCTTTCGCTTTGCTTTGCCAACGAAAAGAGCGAAATTTTAAACCCTTGGACTTAGGGTTATAAGCAGCCGGAAATCTGACCTTTTTCGATTCAGCCTCTGATTCTAGGATATCCGATAAAGGTTTTCCAAATAATATATTACCCACGAAAGGCAATGCTTCCAATTCTTTCTTGGACTCCGCATCCGCCTTCCAGGTCCGTAGCCAAACTGCTCTGCGAGCGACTACTGTCAAGGCTGAAGCTTTAGAAGTAACAGTGCCTATGTCAATTGCTGCTTCTTCTAAATACTGGGCAGATTGTCTTAAACGGCAAAGACGATCCTCTTGCTCCCTAGTAGGAGAGGGGATGTCATTCTCTAGTTCCTCTATCCATTCGCCCATTGCCTTTGCTACCCAGGCCGAAGCCATAGCAGGTCTTACCACTGCTCCTACAAGAGAAAAAATATTTTTCAATAGGCTCTCTACCCTTCTATCTGTGACATCATTCAATGAGGTAGATGACAGTGGTAAAGAAGATTTATGCACGAGTCGCAGAACATGTGCATCTACTTTTGGAGGAACTTCTCTCTTCGAACAATCCACAGCAGGAAATGGATAATAAGAATCCCATCTCTTAGGAATCTTATACTTTTTACTGGGCGCTGCCCAAGACTCATCCATCATTTCCGTCAACTCATCTGACGCTGGAAATTCAGCTTTCACTGATTTTGTTCGTTTAAATACAAGTGCTTTTGCTTTTAACGCTGTCTTAGCTGGCTCTTCCAGAGAAAGCACAGCCTTCACTGCATTAATAAGTTCAGCTACATCTTCTGAACTAAAGCTCTGCGACTGATCATCATACGGAGTTGAATCTATTGTTTCCACATCATCATCCAATGTATCATCTTGTGTAGTCTGCCATACAGACGTATCTGTCTTAGTCTTACCTGCCCCTTGGTTGCTTGTAGAAGCTACTGGAACCAAACCATAGGAAGGGAGCTGCATGTATGGGTTCATAGTGTAACCTAACCCTTGAGGTGGTGCTACCGGAGCTAACCTGTCCGCTATTGAAGACAGAGTCTTTGCGAACATATTCCATGGTGGCTCTACTGGAGGTTGAACTAACTCCTGTTTTTTACTTCGCTGAAAAGCGAAACAGTTTGCACACAAACCCTCATAAGTGACCAATTGATTCATATCAATTACCCCTGACTTACAAGGTAAGCATGTTAGGGTTATAGGAGTGCTTGGTAAATTCTCCTCATCACTTTTGCCGCTCATAGACATGGTATTAACCTGTTATCGACTACACACTTTGTGACTGAAAAACACCCTATATGTGAGTATAGAGAGGTGAGATCAATCTGACCACAGTGCACCTGATTTGAGGGTCAGAACAGGACTGACATTACACAGAAAAGTCAGCACATATACTAGCAGTCAGTCACATGTTAAAGCATTAGACATTGTCATATGAGAATACAACCTCCATAATAACTTATACATAAGTAGGAAAATTGTACTTCTGTTTTAACTGGTTCTAATTTCAACATAACATGCAGAAAACACAGTAATATACAGGTCTCATATGCAATAGGTACTAAAAATTAACAATGCATACAAAAAAATAAGAATTTACTTACCGATAATTCTATTTCTCGTAGTCCGTAGTGGATGCTGGGAACTCCGTAAGGACCATGGGGAATAGCGGCTCCGCAGGAGACTGGGCACAAAAGTAAAAGCTTTAGGACTACCTGGTGTGCACTGGCTCCTCCCCCTATCACCCTCCTCCAAGCCTCAGTTAGGATACTGTGCCCGGACGAGCGTACACAATAAGGAAGGATTTTGAATCCCGGGTAAGACTCATACCAGCCACACCAATCACACCGTACAACCTGTGATCTGAACCCAGTTAACAGCATGATAACAGAGGAGCCTCTGAAAAGATGGCTCACAACAATAATAACCCGATTTTTGTAACAATAACTATGTACAAGTATTGCAGACAATCCGCACTTGGGATGGGCGCCCAGCATCCACTACGGACTACGAGAAATAGAATTATCGGTAAGTAAATTCTTATTTTCTCTGACGTCCGCTTGTAAGGCCCCAGCGTCAGTGGATTCAGACGCTACTGGAGTATAAACTGCCGCTCTTGATAACTGATAACAGACACGGACGCTCACCAACGGACACGGACGCTGAGCGACTTCCACGTGTATGCAGACGCTAAGGCCTGCGACTCGGTCTGGGCGGGTTTATCTCCAGTGTACACAACCGCAGCATCTAAGCTACGACAGAGTACCCTCGTGGTAGCATCTGAGCCGGAAGTGAGGTCATTTAGTTCATGAAACGAGAGACACGCGGGAACTGGCCATGAACTCGGAGGAGGGACGGCCAGGAGAGCGTCTGAAACCCCCTGTTGACAGGATCGGGGCCTCACCTAGTCCTGGCGCATATGGTCCCCGGAGCGTAGCGCTGTCACACTCGAGATGTTCGGCGCATCAACACACTGTTTGTAGTCTCCACCAAATCAGCGTAGCTGTGTCCTGACCCCTCTAGTAAGAGGAAGTCCATAGACTCACCGTCTCCCCATGCTCCGGCCACAGCCTGGTTACGTCTGCTGGACCTGCTAGAACATCCGACACAGACGCCCGTCGAGACAGCACTGATACCCGAAGGTAAGCGTTGTTGCGACCCGGTGGGGAATTGTTGGAGCGACTCTTTCTAATATGCATTTATGACGCTGTTAAGAGAAGTCGCTCTAAAAAACATTATAGTAAGTCTATAAAAATAAAGTAATGAAAACTTGAGGCTGCTCTCACAGCAGCCCTGTGACCATGCGGCTTCCTGCCGCACCAAGCAAAAAACTGATCTGACTGAGTCAGTGGGCGGGACTATATAGTGAAGGCCCCAATGCATCCTGGGAGGCCAGAATGCTCGTGACCGTGTTGGTGCCATTTTTGCTGTTGCTCGACAATATCCCAATGTTATCCTGTGGATAATCCTGTGGACCCAGCCAGAGAAAAAATTATTGTGGGCAGCAAGTGGCCTGTGGGACATATACATAGGGGCGTAGCCAGAACTTTGTGGGACCCATATCAACATTTTGTCCCAATGCTTCTAGTGAGACACCTCTGCACAGCAGCTGGTAATTTTAGGCCCCATAATAGTGCCTTAGTTCATTTCCTGAACCACAGTAGTGCCCTAGTTCATGTTGTGCTCCATAGTAGTACCCTAGTTTACTTTATGAACCATAGTGTCCTAGTTCCCATTATGTTACCTTGTAGGGCTGCCAGTACACATTATGTAGCACAGTAACCCCAATTCACATGACATACAGTGACTACAGTTTACAGTATATGATGCTACATTACAGTGCTATATATTATGCACTTTATAATGCCTTCAGTTCGTATTGTGCCACATTATTGCGCCCCACTTCATATTAAAAAACCCAAAACATATTAATGCCCTCCAGTTCATTTTATACCACATTACAATGAGCAGGTCCAAGGGCATAACTAGATATATTGTAGGCCCCTAGGAAAAAACTTTGTAAGGGCCCCTATGTGATACTTGCCTCTATGGAAGAGTGACCGAATCTCATGCATCCCGTCTGCTTCCTAATAAAGCAGGCAGGATGAGGAGGTATTACTGGGATTCTGGCTCCATATATAGGTGGCAGGGCTAAATGACATGGATTTGTGTCATTTTAGCTCCTTCCCACAGACCCGCAAATCTGCATTTTGCCACGACGGGAGTGGGGCTTATTGAGTAGAGAGCCCATCCCTGTGTCCCCCCCCCAAAGTGATCTGTAGTGTCTACTCTCTGGGCTTCTCCCGGAGAGACCATAAAGGCAGGTAAGTATGCCCTATGTAGCTATGATCACAAATGTATATAACACTTGTAACTTGGCAGGGAAAGTGGGCCCCTCTCAGCTATGGGCCCTGTAGCAGCTGCATTCCTATGCTAGCTACACCCTTGCTGTGTATCATTTATTTGGCGCAAGTGCAAAAAAACAACTATAATTAAGCTCGAAAAATGGGATTTTTTTTTTAAAGACAAATATTCTAGTATAAAATGTATTTAAATCTGAGTTTGTGACTATATTTATAAATGTCTAAACTGTAAAGTTAACAATTTTCTTTTATATAAAATAATGTAATGTCCCAGATGAGGTATCTAAAAATCACATTTACATATAGCAAATGGATAGTCCTTGTAGAAACAAGAAATTATAAAGTTAGCGTCCCTTACTGACCAAATCTTGTACTACAGCAAAGTATAAATACATGGGGCGTGGCCACGGCAGCTCAGGAGTAGGAAGCAGATCCCGGGAGCTCCCTGGATAAAACATCCTTATATACCATCCTGATACCCTCTGGTGTGCCAAACCACCCTGTTTCCCTTCACTGTGCTGCAGGGCACCGGCAGGCGACTTCCCCGCTCCCCCTGAGGTCTGTACGGCCGCGGCGGCACACTTCCGGATCCGAGGCCTATACCTCCTCCGGATCCCCGGCCTCAATTTTGGCGTCTCCCGGCCGCGCTGTGTCCGGAGCCTTGGAGGCGGCCTGCTGTCACCGCTGGACGCCGCGGAGAGGTGTGGAAGCAGCGGCTGGTCCCCCTCTTGATTGTGGGCTGTAATCTGTGGCCCCGAACACCGGAGCACACCCAGCAGCTCCTGGAAGGGGGAAGAGGGCTCTGTATGTGGCAGCCATTTCATGATCAGCTGCATGGCCCCAGTGCTCTGGACTGCTACTCCAGGACATAAAGGGGATATTATTCTCATTTAAAGGCTGCCTGATCTGCAACTGGTGAGTGACTTTTACCTCCTGGGATCAATTTATATTTTGCCTGCATCTGCTATCTCATTTTACATACTAAAAGACTGCATCGCTCCTGATCTCCCCTATACTCTGAGACGCTGCCAATACCTTATTTTATACTTACCTATTACTCAGACGACCAGCTGTGGATGTATTTCTGCTTATTACAACCTTAAAAATTTATTATTGCCGTCTCCTTCTATATTTCTGACCTAAAAATATACCGGAGTGTTTGTTATTACCTATTGCCCGCCATGGTTCGGGACGGCCAGCGCGCGGCGGCGGCGAAGCTGGAGAAATTTGTCAGACAACCTAATCCACCTAACATACGGGCCTCGCAGGCTGCTACGCACTGGGCCTCTCCGTCCCACTCCTACTCCCCATCTGCATCAGCTGCTGAATCCCCTAACACACCAACAGCTCCATCCCTTCAACAAGTGCTGGAGGCAATAGCAGGGTCGGAGCAGCGTCTTTCAGATAAGATGGAGAAAGTGCAGTGTGATCTCTCACTGCTTCGGCAGGACGTCCAACGCATACGAGAGAGAGTGGGAGAGGCAGAAACCCGTGTCTCGAATCTGGAGGATATGTGCGGTCCTATGAAACAGTGCATTTCCACGGTAACCCAGCAAGTAACATCCCTTCAATCCAAGATACTAGACATGGAGGGAAGGCTGCGTAGAAATAATGTGCGTTTTGTTGGCCTGCCGGAGAAGGAGGAGGGCTCCCAGCCTGAGGCCTTCCTAGAGTCATGGCTTAAGGAATTGTACGGCGTTGAATCCTTCACGGCACAGTTTACGGTGGAGCGTGCACATCGGATACCATCTCGTCCTCTACCTCCTGGCGCCCCTCCGCGCACCTTCATCGCCAAATTTCTGCATTATAGGGATCGTGACTCGGTCCTCCGTTTGGGACGCACAAAAGGCCCTCTTGTCAGGAATGGAGTTACCGTGTCAGCTTTTCCTGATTTTGCCGCGGACGTCCAGAAGGATCGAGCCCAGTTTATGCCTATCAAGAGGCGCCTCAGAGACCTGAACCTCTCCTACTCTATGCTGTTTCCTTCCCGCCTTAGGGTGGTAGCGGACGGGGAAACCAAATTCTTCAATTCCCCCAGAGAGGCGGCCCAATGGCTGGACGGATATGCACCGGGTGTTATGATTCCCATACTCCAGACCAGAGGAGATCTTTATGGCAGAGGTCTGAGTACTGGAAAGATATGCTGGTACGGGAGCAGGAAAGCCTAGTAACCCCTGGCGCCCTAACTCCGTTGTCTCGCCCGTGTTATCAGAAATCCCCTGCGAGACTATGGTTGCTTGAGCCCATGGCAGCCGCGTTCGAAGGGCGGATTATGTCTGCCCAACCCCGATGCCCCCTCAGGTCTTAATGGGAGACAAAGGGAAATCCGAGACAGGGTGATAACAAGGGGCCATCTGACTAAGCAACCAGGCCAGGGGTTACAAGCTATCTAACTTAAACCAAAAAGTATGTGCGGACAAACCGCCAGGGAAAAGGACAACCAAAGATCCACTGATCCGTTACTCCTATCCAGCACCGCTGGATACCAGAGTGGATTTGTGGGAGCGGAATCCTCCGCAAAAGCTCCAGAACACAATAAACTAAATAATAAATAGTAAGCGGTCAAGCCGCAACACACGGCTACGCCGCGACTCACGAACACCACAGGATGTTAAAGGTGCTCGGTCGGACTCCAGGAATAGATGACAAATTCCGAGTACTGGATCACTGAGGACAGGAACAACCGGGTTGAGCAGGACTGGAAACTCTCTGTAACTGACACAGCAAACAGGAAGCTATCACCGGCGTCTGTGAGAAGTCCTGAGAGTGCTTAAATTTGGGAGCCCTCCAATCATGATCCAGACAGGGTAATCACATAATGATGCCGTGCAGCTGCATGCTGCACGGCCAGAATACACAAGCACTGATTAATTAAGACCCAGCAACGGGGAACGCGGTCTGACCGTGGCGTCCCCGTTGCTAGGGTCTGAGCGGCTCCGTGCGCCCGGCGTCTAGCGTTGCTAGGGAGCCGGCGGCTGTCTGCCTGCGGCGTCCCTAGTTGCTAGGCGCCGGGCCGCACTGACGGGCGGACCCTCGGCGCCTAACAGTACCCCCCCCTTGAGGAGGGGTCAAGGAACCCCTAAGGCCAGGTTTCTGAGGAAATTCTCGAAAAAATGCCCTTTTGACCCTCGGGGCATGGAGATCCTCATCCAGGACCCAAGACCTTTCTTCTGGACCATAACCTCTCCAATGTACCAAAAAATAAAGCCGACCCCGGGACAACTTGGAATCGAGAACCTTCTCCACTAAGAACTCCTGCTGCCCCTGTACATCTATTGGTGATTTCCCCTGAGAGATCTTGCGAGGAAATCTACTGGACGAAACATATGGTTTTAACAAGGAGCAATGGAAGGTATTTCCGATCCGTAAAGTTTTTGGTAAACGTAACCGGAAAGCCACTGGATTGACTTTTTTGATAATATGAAATGGTCCAATAAATTTAGGACCCAATCTGGCTGAGGTTTGTCGAAGTTTAATGTTGCGAGTCGACAACCATACCCTATCTCCAACTTTAAAAGTGCACGGCCGCCGGAGCCTGTCAGAAAAAATTTTCTCCCGAAATGCCGCTTTTCTGAGAGCCAGGTGCACTTTTCTCCAAATGAGTTTGAGATGAGAGGTCAAGGTCAGTGAGGAGACAGAGGAATGTTGAAAAAAGGAATTAGCTCTGGGGTGAAAACCAAAAACTGTAAAAAATGGAGATACATTGGTGGAGGAATGACAGGCATTGTTGTAAGCAAACTCGGCAAACGGAAGAAACTCAGACCAGTCATTTTGGAGTTTGGCCGAGTACAAATGCAAATATTGTTTTAATGATTGATTAACTCGCTCAGTCTGCCCGTTGGATTGGGGATGGTAGCCAGACGTTAAAGATAATTTCATCTTTAATGAGGCACAAAAAGACTTCCAAAATTGTGCAATGAATTGTGGACCCCGATCAGAAACAATATCAGTGGGTAACCCATGGAGTCTGAAAACATGGCGGAGGAACAAGACTGCCAATCCCTGGGCAGATGGCAATCGGGGAAGAGCAATGAAATGGGCCATTTTGCTAAAACGGTCCACTACCACCCATATGACTCGGCATCCGGCTGACAGAGGGAGGTCCACCACAAAATCCATGGAAATATGAGACCATGGCCTAAGAGGAACATTCAAGGGCATAAGTTGACCGATAGGCAAGGAACGGGGAACCTTATGCTGTGCACAGACCTGACAAGAAAAAACAAACTCCTTAGTGTCTTTGGAAAGACCAGGCCACCATACCGAGCGGGAAACTAATTCAAAAGTTTTAGCGATCCCCGGATGCCCGGCAATCTTGCTATCATGAAACTCCGTCAAAACCGTTGCTCTCAAAAACTCGGGAACATAAAGACGACCAGCAGGAGTATTTCCAGGAGCTTGATGTTGAAGCTGCTTTAACTGGGTAAATAAATCTTGTGTGAGACCTGCCCGAATGACTGAAGACGGAAGTATGGGAGTAACAGGACTGTTGTCTTGAACTGGAAGAAAACTGCGTGACAGGGCAACTGCCTTGGTATTCTTGGAACCTGGCCTGAAGGTGATAATGAACTTGAAACGAGTAAAAAATAAAGCCCACCGAGCTTGCCGGGCATTCAGCCGTTTAGCTGATTCAATGTATTGAAGATTTTTGTGATCAGTCAAAACTGAAATGGTATGAGTGGCTCCTTCAAGCCAATGCCTCCACTCCTCGAAAGCCCATTTAATAGCCAGTAATTCCCGGTTACCAACATCGTAGTTGGATTCAGCAGATGAGAATTTCCTGGACATAAAGGCACAAGGATGTAATTCCAGGGAATCCGGATCCTTCTGAGATAGGATAGCCCCTACTCCAACCTCCGAGGCATCAACCTCAACAATGAAAGGCAATTCTGGGTTGGGATGTCTGAGGACCGGGGCTGAGACAAAGGCTTGTTTCAAGGCCTGAAAAGATAACTCCGCTTCACGTGACCAGTTGGTAGGATCTGCTCCCTTTTTAGTCAGTGCCACAATGGGAGCAACTAGGTCAGAGAAAGAGTGAATAAATCTTCTATAGTAATTCGCAAACCCTAAAAAGCGCTGAATTGCTTTTAAATTGGTGGGTTGCGCCCAACTAAGGATGGCTTGGAGCTTCTTTGGTTCCATACAGAATCCCCGAGGGGAAATAATGTACCCTAAAAAGGATACCTCCGTGAGATGAAATTCACACTTCTCCAGCTTGGCATATAGGTGATTTTCACGTAATTTTTTTAGAACCTGACGCACCTGGGTAACATGTTGTTCAATAGAGTCAGAATATATCAAAATATCGTCTAAGTAGACTACAACGAATCTTCCAAGAAATTCACGGAGCACATCGTTAATGAGATCCTGGAAAACTGCCGGAGCGTTGGACAGGCCGAATGGCATAACCAGATACTCATAGTGGCCTGATTGAGTACTGAATGCCGTTTTCCACTCATCCCCTGACTTGATTCTGATGAGGTTATATGCTCCTCTCAGGTCAATCTTAGAAAAAATCACAGCCGAACGTAGCTGATCAAAGAGGACAGAAATCAGCGGCAAAGGGTAAGTATTCTTTACTGAGATTTTATTCAAGGCTCTAAAGTCAATGCAAGGTCTGAGTGATCCATCCTTCTTCTCCACGAAGAAGAAGCCTGCACTTAAAGGGGATTTAGATGGCCTGATAAATCCTTTCCCTAGGCTTTCTTTAACATACTCATTCATGGCCACAGTTTCAGGTCCGGACAATGCATATAACCTTCCCTTAGGCAAAGTGGCACCAGGAATTAACTCGATAGCACAATCATAAGGCCTATGGGGAGGCAGAATATCCGCATTGCCCTTGGAAAATACATCAACAAAATCCTGGTATTCCACAGGAATGGGTGCGGGAATGACAGCAGCTATTCTGATGGGAAGCGTAATACATTCCTTATTACAGATGGTACCCCATTGTAAGATCTCCCCCGACTGCCAATCAATGATGGGATTATGAAAGGCCAGCCAAGGGTGACCCAGAACCACAGGAACTGCTGGGCAATGGGTAAGGAAAAACTCAATCTTTTCAGAATGCAGAGCTCCTACCGAAAGTAGAACAGGAGGTGTACAGAGAGAAATAACCCCATTGGACAAGGGACTCCCATCTAAACCATGCATGGTGATACACCTACCCAAGGCTAACTGAGGAATACCTAAGGCCTTAGCCCATGTTAAATCCATAAAGTTCCCTGCAGCTCCACTGTCCACAAAAGCCGAGACCGAGGAACAGAGGCTGCCAAAGGAAACTTTAGCTGGAACCAACAGTGAATTATTTGAGGAGATAAGCTGCAGACCAAAGTGAACCCCCTCACAACTCACTTGGTCGAGGCGTTTCCCGACTTGTTCGTACAACTACGGGCAAAATGTCCCTTACCCCCACAGTATAAACAAAGACCAGAATTTTGCCTTCTGATTCTTTCTTCAGGAGACAGTTTGGAGAGGCCTATCTGCATGGGCTCCTCTATGTCCACAGGAATGGAAAAAACACAAGGAGAAGACCCGACAGATGCTCCTTTTTCAGCCCTCCGCTCTCTGAGACGACGATCAATCTTAATAGAGAGCTCCATGAGTTTATCGAGAGTCTCAGGAGCGGGATACTGAAGGAGACTGTCCTTTATAGACTCGGATAAGCCGAGGCGAAACTGACTGTGCAGGGCTGGGTCATTCCATCCACAGTCGTTCGACCAACGGCGAAACTCCGTACAATAAATCTCTGCGGGATTCCTACCCTGTCTGAGAGCACGCAACTGGCTCTCGGCGGATGCCTCTCTATCAGAGTCGTCATACAATAGCCCTAAAGACCCCAGAAAGGCGTCTACAGACAATAAAGCCGGATCGTCTGTCTTTAAGCCAAAAGCCCAGGTCTGAGGATCCCCCTGTAGCAAAGAAATAATAATTCCTACCCGCTGAGATTCCGTACCTGAGGAGACTGGTCTTAAACAAAAATACAGTTTACAAGACTCTTTAAAATTAAAAAACTGCTTTCTATCCCCAGAAAAACGGTCAGGCAGATGCATTTTTGGTTCAGGAATGACCCTCGGGGAAGTCCGTAACAGATCTTCCTGTGACCTCACCCGAAGGGACAGATCTTGAACCATCTGAGTAAGCTCTTGAATCTGGCTAACTAAAAGCTGGCCAGGATTTGGCCCAACACCGGAGGGATTCATGAGGCTGACAAATCTCCCAACAGAATAAGGGAAAAAATTAACTCCTGTTTAATTTAAAATTTTAGTCTGGCCGGTGATAATGTTATGATTCCCGTACTCCAGACCAGAGGAGATCTTTATGGCAGAGGTCTGAGTACTGGAAAGATATGCTGGTACGGGAGCAGGAAAGCCTAGTAACCCCTGGCGCCCTAACTCCGTTGTCTCGCCCGTGTTATCAGAAATCCCCTGCGAGACTATGGTTGCTTGAGCCCATGGCAGCCGCGTTCGAAGGGCGGATTATGTCTGCCCAACCCCGATGCCCCCTCAGGTCTTAATGGGAGACAAAGGGAAATCCGAGACAGGGTGATAACAAGGGGCCCTCTGACTAAGCAACCAGGCCAGGGGTTACAAGCTATCTAACTTAAACCAAAAAGTATGTGCGGACAAACCGCCAGGGAAAAGGACAACCAAAGATCCACTGATCCGTTACTCCTATCCAGCACCGCTGGATACCAGAGTGGATTTGTGGGAGCGGAATCCTCCGCAAAAGCTCCAGAACACAATAAACTAAATAATAAATAGTAAGCGGTCAAGCCGCAACACACGGCTACGCCGCGACTCACGAACACCACAGGATGTTAAAGGTGCTCGGTCGGACTCCAGGAATAGATGACAAATTCCGAGTACTGGATCACTGAGGACAGGAACAACCGGGTTGAGCAGGACTGGAAACTCTCTGTAACTGACACAGCAAACAGGAAGCTATCACCGGCGTCTGTGAGAAGTCCTGAGAGTGCTTAAATTTGGGAGCCCTCCAATCATGATCCAGACAGGGTAATCACATAATGATGCCGTGCAGCTGCATGCTGCACGGCCAGAATACACAAGCACTGATTAATTAAGACCCAGCAACGGGGAACGCGGTCTGACCGTGGCGTCCCCGTTGCTAGGGTCTGAGAGGCTCCGTGCGCCCGGCGTCTAGCGTTGCTAGGGAGCCGGCGGCTGTCTGCCTGCGGCGTCCCTAGTTGCTAGGCGCCGGGCCGCACTGACGGGCGGACCCTCGGCGCCTAACACCGGGAGCGCGCCAGCTAGCCCCGGACTGAGGCCCTGCATAGTATAATGTTTGGGTGGGATCACCGGAGGCCTCTACCCATTGTCCAGGGAGCCCCCCTTTGGCGTTGGTGGCTCAGGATTTTTTTTCTTTTTCTTTCTTATTCTTGCTCGCTTGATCTGGTTAAGGGCTTTGCCTGAAATTAGCATTTGAGAGTTGGATTTGATTGTTTGGGATTTAAGTATGCCGAAGTTAGGGGTGGTATACGGGGAGGGAGGGGGAGATCAACGAACAGCTTGTTGCTGTTCCTTCTGCAAGTTTTTTTCTTTCTATAGTTTGTTATTTTTCTCATGCTTCAATTTGTTTTTGAGTATGTTTTTTTTGTTGTGGGAAGTATGTTTGATGCATTGGACACTGTCGTATAAGTTAAGCACTGTTCCTGCTCGTATTAGCGATTTCCAGGAACACTCCCTGGGTTGTTCCTCTAGGTTACTACATAGCATACTACCAGGTCTATGGCTAATTTGAAATTTCTGACATGGAATGTTCGAGGTTTAAATAATAAGATAAAACGTTCCTTAGTTTTGACTACACTTCGGAAATATGGCCCGGATATTGCGTGTCTCTGCGAGACTCACTTGGAAGGGAATAGGTTACTGTCACTTAGAAGACCCTGGGTGGGCTGGGCCTATCACGCTTCTCACTCCTCTTCCTCCAGGGGAGTGTCAATCCTGATAAGGAAATCGGTCCAATTTGAGCTGGTGTCGGTCAAAACTGATCAGTACGGTCGTTTTGTGTTCCTTGACTGTAGATTAAGTTCCCAACCCTACTACATACTGGCGGTTTATATCCCCCCCCCCTTCTCGTACGATGTGCTACAGCAGGCTGCTTCATTCATAGCCTCCTCCCCGGACACCCCGGTGGTCTGCTTGGGTGACTTTAACAATGTTACTAATTTAGCTTTCGACAGATGGCGCTCTCCGCAGGCTGCTGGGGTGCGCTCTAGTCCTACTAAATTTGCTGATTTTCTGAATAATTTGCAGTGGGTGGATGTGTGGAGAGTTCGACACCCTACTACTAACCAGTTTTCATGCTTTTCTGGCACGCATGGTTCGTTCTCCAGAATCGACCTGACCCTGCTGTCCCCCGTTCTTCTCCCCAGGGTGGTTGACGTCCAGTATGAGGCCCGGGGTATATCTGATCACTCCCCTATGGTGTTGACTCTCGCTGTGGAGAGACAGAGGGGACATTCATATTGGAAACTTCATCCTTCCTGGCTGTTACAAATGGGTGACTGTTCTGACCAGGCGACTCAGTGGGAGGGCTATTTTAATGACAATGTGGGCTCGGCCTCGGGAACAGTGGTCTGGGATTCGTTTAAGGCCTTCCTGAGGGGTACGTATATTAGACGCATTTCTGCCCTTAAAACGTCCTGCAGGGAAAGAGAGCGAACCCTTGAGAGTGACGCCAGAAATTTGGAATCTAGATACTTGGTAGATGGCACCCCTGCACTGAAGATACGCTGGCTGGCGGCCCAGTCGGCTTGGGTGGCTCATCTGTCTGATAAAAACTCGCGCTCGCTTCTATTCCAGGCTACTAATATTTATATGCAGGGCGATAGGCCAGGTGGCCTGCTGGCCCGCTTGGTGCACAGTGACCGCCCAGGATCTACCATTGCCCAGATGACCGGTAGCGATGGCTCCCTTGTGAACACCACGCCGGACATTGCGCAGCTATTCCGCTCTTACTATGCTGAGGTCTACAGTTCACAACTGGTAGACTCGGCATCAGACATCTCCGCTTATTTAAGAAATATTCCCCTACCCACACTCTCCTCGGAGGCCTCTGAGGTGTTGGAGGCCCCCCTGACTCTGGATGAGGTAACGGCAGCTATTGGCTTGTCTCCCAACGGCAAGGCACCGGGCTATGATGGCATCCCCTCAGAGGTATACAAGACCCACATTGATTTCTTTGGTCCTCGGCTTCACGCCCTATATTCAGATATTTTTGTTAATGATCAACTTCCCCCCTCTATGGCGGAGGCGGTTATTATAGTAATCCCGAAGCCCGGAAAGGACCCTAAATCCCCAGAATCCTATAGACCGATATCATTGATTCCCACCGACGCTAAGATTCTGGCCAAGATTTTAGCTGTTCGACTTAACACAGTAATCACCTCCATTATCCACTCCGACCAGACTGGCTTTATGCCAGGGATGTCCACTTCTATTAACCTACGTAGATTATATACCATTTTACAAGTCCCGCATGACTTTCCCTCCGACTCGGTAGTGGTCTCACTGGATGCCGCTAAGGCATTTGACAGTATTGAGTGGTCCTATCTATGGGAAGTCATGACATGTATGGGATTCGGACCTAATTTTATAAGATGGGTTAAATTACTTTATCAACACCCGACCGCCAGGATCTCGGTGAACGGCTATGTATCTCCCTCGTTCCGCTTGTATCGCGGGACCAGACAGGGATGCCCTCTGTCCCCAACCCTGTTTGCCCTGGCCATCGAGCCTTTAGCCTGTCTAATAAGGTCCCATCCGGGTATAGTGGGCATTCATACTGGCCCTCGGGAGGACAGGATTGCCCTCTACGCTGACGACATGCTGCTGTTCTTGCAGGATTACACCAAGTCTATGCCTATATTGTTGCAATTGATTGAGGAGTTCGGTGAATACTCAGGCCTTCATATTAACTGGTCTAAATCCTCCATTATGCCTGTGATTGGCCCCCCCCCTGCTGTTCCTAAAGTCTCCCTACCGCTATGTTGGACGGCGAAATTTAAATATCTTGGGATTCAGGTAACCAATGATCCCTCTGACTTTACACCTTTGAACCTTGATCCGATCATGCAACAGGCTGCTCGTAAATCTAAGACTTGGTGTAAGCTTCCATTGACTGTATCTGGCAGGGTCAGCCTCGTGAAAATGATATTACTACCTAAGATTCTATATGTGATTCTTCAATCCCCTGTATATATTCATCCATCCTTCTTTAGAAAACTGAATAGTGTCCTCTCCTCTTTAATTTGGGCTAACAAACGTCCTAGAATACAGCTGAACACGCTCACCAGGTTGCGCTGCGACGGAGGTCTGGCTTTGCCAGACTTTCAGATGTACTACTATGCCGCTCAGCTGACACATATTAGTGCATGGGTGCAGGATACTGGCGTCACTTCTCTCCATTGGGTATTTATACAATGCTACTTCCCCGGTTTATCTCCCCTGCAGGTGTTACTGAGTGGGAGCCTGGCCCGGTTCCTCCCCCCTCTTCTATATCAGGCCATGAAGGTGTGGCAGGCACTAAGAACTCTTTTGAAATTCGATGGATTGGACCCGGACACCCCCCTCTGGTACTCTAAGTGGCTCCCTGAACTATATGCGCTCGAGGGACGGGAGGTTTGGGCCCCTAAATTAGTAGTTTCCATAAATCATCTCTATACGGATAATACACTTAAATCCTTCCAACAACTAAAAGACGAGTTTGATCTACCTAACTCCTATTTTTTTAGATACCTCCAACTCAGGCATGCTTTGCAGTCCCAATTCGCCACTTCCCCCCCTAAGATCATACCATTTCCCATTAAGACCTTTATAAGTATGCTGGGTCGGGTTAAGATGATTTCCCATGCTTATGGCTATCTACTCGCCAAACTGCATACTGACCCTTTGACGCGTTTCCGTGTCAAATGGGAAGAGGATTTGGGCCCCATAGATGAGGAAAACTGGGCCCTAGCTTTGGAAACTCCGAGCAGGGTTACCAAATCCATCAGGTTTCAACAAATACAATACTTCCTTTTGCACAGAATATATATGACCCCGGCAAGACTGGCTAGACTCGGGACGGGCCGTGCGGGTGACTGCCCTAAATGTGGGATGACTGCAGGTACTTTTTGGCATCTTATTTGGGACTGCCCGAAGTTGCGGGCTTTCTGGTCGGGGGTCGGGTCGATTCTGGTGAACACGGGGGTGGACGAGGCCATGCTTACCCCGCAATTTTGTATCCTGGGAATGGGAGGATCTGATTGTGTATCTAGTCAACAGGGCCTCTATGCTCGCAACATGTGTGCAATGGCGAAGGTGAGCATCGCGAGGCTATGGATGGCCCCCAAGGGCCCTACACTCCCCGCTTTTAAGGCACTAATAAACGACACAGTCTTCAAGGAACGATACATTTACATGAAACAGAATGCTTCCGCTAAATTTGATAGAATTTGGTCTCCATGGCTGGAATCCACATACTCCTTGCCAGACCCTATAACTTAGTGGCACCGGGGTTGCTAACGAGTCCTGGAATTGCTAATATATGATTTCTATAGGGCTACAAGCTTCCCTCTCACCCAATGGGTAGTGTATGAGAGGATGGCTCAACGCCCAGCTAGACAGGGTAGGATTTAGAGTGCAAATATCCCCCAATGTGTCTTCTTCCCCCTAGTTATTTTTTTGTTTTGTTTTCTCGTTTCTTCCTTTTTTGGAGCTTTCGGTGTTTGGTTTCTGTTTGATATCCCTTTTTTTTTTTTTTTTTCTGAGGAGACTTACTCGGACAAGTTGTCCGTAAGAGTTTTAAATGGGGAGAAAAACCAAAACTAAGTATAATGAGAGTTCTTGAACACTAGAGCACACGGATTAGATAAGATATTAGTATAAATAATTGCACATACCTAGGCACCTATGAACGTATGACATATTATCATAATAAGCCGAAACTGAATGATGTTACCCGATGTTGTCATGTCATTATGTGTATGGTATGTTCCTTATATGCAATGTCTATGTGCAAACTAATCTCCTTCGAAATAAAAATACTTTATTTAAAAAAAAAGTATAAATACATAAAAAAGCACTAAACTAGCATTGAATTGAGGCACAGATATCAATGTGCTACTAGTTACAGGAAAGTAAAAGAGAAAAAAAACTATTTACAAGAATCACAACAATCTGTAAGTGAGGTGCATTTGTGTACATAGAATCATATTTGCTTCTTCACCATATGCTGTTCTAGTTACTAGGTGGTTGCTATTCACACATTTGTAGTCCTGCAGGTTCTCAGCTATACGGCTGTTGTACATTCAAATTGAAAACTGGCATCCTACGTGGTCAAAAATCAGCCGCTGGGTGTTACAACTGTGCGATTGCTGCCCTGTATATAGTATTCTAATGGCCTACCACAGACTGCAGACAGTTGTGGCTTGGATCAGACACTCTCTGGAGAGTGCTGGTAGTCATATGGCAGATAAGTAAGAGACAAACTAATCAACACCAACAGAGGGGCACAGCAGAGCCTTACCAGAAGAAAGCTGAACAAATAACACCACCACCCAAACACAAACCCACACTATGGATAAAGGAGTAAGGAAGATATCTTCCAGATGACTAGCTTACAAACCCTGTATGTAATAATACGTGTTATAACATAAAAAAGTAGTTTTCTTACAGAAATGAGCTGAAAACGTCTCACCCACACATTTATTTATATAACATTGTCAAGCTACAACTACCAGCATGTACTCACAGCTAAGACCAGCCTTTCTAACATAAGGCTACCAATGTCAGCATCATTTCTACTGCTTTTCTGATGTTATTCATTTCATATTGCTGACCATTCTACCGCTGTTCAATTCCAAATACAGTACAACACAAATAAAACAAAGTATCCCTGCACAGTTATTTGCACATAATCAATCAGAAGCTTGTTGGCATGTTCTACAGTACAAAAACACTGATTGAATGCAGCTATGTATTTTCTTTATTACAAAAAAGTACAGAAATGTCAGCTAATTGCTATAACAAGACGTTAGTCGAAATCAACAAATGGAAAAAAAACTTCCAAATGCACCAATTGTGGTGGGATATTTAACCTGATTCACGGACCTCAAAAGGGTTGGTGTTGCACCCAAAAGTGGGCATTTGTAGAAGGACTGTGATGGTGTTTGGGTGAATGGGGCAGGGCTTATTATGTCCCAATTTTGGGTGTGTAAAAGTTGGGGGACATGCAATGGCTATTGGTTCAGCCCGCAAAACGGAAGCCTGTATTGTATGTAGGTGTTTTCACATAAAAAAGGCGTTTTATTTTCACATAAATGAAAACTAAATATAGTAGCTGTTTTGCCATCAATTCTATTACATATATTTTTTTTTAGTGTATTATATTGCCTCATCTAGAAATAAAGAGGCATTTTTGGTATGACTAGGAAGCACTGACCTGTGACAACGAAGGATACTATAAATTGATTTAGTTTCTTCTACTGTATGTGAAGATTATTTATAAATAACAGTAAAGTAGTAATGGTTGACAGTATAGCCAAGCTCTGCTTAAGTGACATTTAGGAGGCCAATGTGCCCTATTTCTGTCTCTCCTTATACACTGGAGAAATAAAACGCTCAAGGCAAATTTGGTATATCAAATGAAGGTCATCTTACTAAAAACTATTGGAAACAGTGCCTTCTTTGAACTTCTGTTAACATCTCTATAATTTACCTAGTAAAAATGCCAAATTACATTGTTTTTAATGTTTTTCTAAATAATGCTTCCAATAACTTGCATCTACTTTAGTGTCTAAGTGAGATCAATGAGTCAACAAATAAAACGTGACCACTACACATAAAATACACAAATAAGTGGAGGTAACATTTACTGGCGCAAACATGAACATCTCAGGAACTTATCAGACCATTTTATTTTAGATAAATCCATGGCTACGGGGTGACACATTTTATTAAGATTAACTTCCTATTGGAGGGCATAAACAATCCTTGGCGAATCATATCTGAATACGGTCAACAATAACTTGGATTTAACTTCACAGAACATATTACCAAGTATGATAACTTTTACATGTGTGAATGAGTAGGTTTTTTGGGGTCTTGTTTTTAAATATAAAGCAACACAAGTTGGAGCTTCAATAGCCCATTTAAGAGAAGTAAATCTCTACAGCAGCAATCAGCTGTGTCTACAGTGCCTAGCGCTAACGTTGAAAGTACTGTACATTTACAGGCACCAACGTATTATGCAATCTGTCAACTCTTCAAACAGCAAGCATCTGCCACACGTCTTAGAAAAACAGCTCCGGGGTATCTGTATACATAGATATATATATATATCTATCTATACAAAAGAAAGTGGGGAAAAAAAACTGTTTAACCGTCCCCTCTTATACACAGAAATAATATACTGTATGGGGCAGCTCTTTATCCCATAGCTCACAAAGAGCAGTGGGATTCATGCCTGGTTTTAAGTTGCACTCTAGTGCAATACTTGAAAGGAAAACTATTATCTTTACCCTTCTATCGGAAGCCTGAGCAACAGCCCTAATGCCTGCTTCCAATAACAGTTAATGTGGATTATCTTTGTCAGTTCTTCGTCATAATCAGCTATTGAAAGTTAACTTGCACAAAAGACTATGTACTTGGGAGAATGCCAAACTCATACACAGTACATGGTAATGCTACTCTCCTAACAACAGCTGTTTATACTTACCTGATGTGCGACAGGTGTCAGACAAAAGGACTGGAATGGCCCTGCACCTGCTGCCTGCAAACCCTACACAGGTACACTAGCAGGAATGACCTTTGTTTGCCTGTCATCGGAGCAGATGTTCAGTGGAGAGCTGGGTACAGACACGCCTATGCCTTTCTGCTTGGCGTTTGTGCCTCACTTAGTAGACATGATTAGACAGCAAACTGATCCGAGGGAGGCGAGCAGACTACAGATATGCTGCACTGTCAAGCAGCTCTACATGTAGCTTTTCAGATGCTTAAGCTTCTCTGTCAGCTCAGGACTGCTAGCTAGGTTGGTTCTCTTCTCTATAAACAGTGGGTTCTGCTATATTCCAATACATAGAGATGTTAGAAAAAGTATCTAAATTCAGAAACTCTGAAGTTGTTGTAGAGATAAAAATAATGATCACAAATATGTAGTCAATTTATTTTCTTTTTCAAATTCATTAACTCTTTATGGGGCCTATTTATCAAGTAAATATTTGTGGCAGATCACACTAAAACACCCATTATTGCGGCAGTGGCCACACCACATGGGTGGTCAGCAGACTGCACATACACAGAACAGTCCCAGCTCCCAAAATACAAGTGAAATGACAGCTTTTGTGATCAGTTCACTTCTTTATACACTGCAAGGATGGGCTCCTTTTAGAACCCTGTTCCAGCAAGTGATATTTAGCGCAGACTATAATATTAATATATATCTACACACATATAGTAAGTATATGGACAAATGTATTTGGCCACAGTTGTTAATGACTGAATTAAGCTGTTTCAATCACACCCGTTGCCACAGGTGTATAAAATCAAGTACCTAGCCATGCAGTCTCCATGTTCAAACATTTGTGATACAAAATGGGCCGCTCTGAACAGCTCAGAGAGCTCAGGTACTGTGATAGGATGCCACCTTTGCAATAAGACAGTCTGTGAAATGTAATCCCTGCTGGATATTCCACAGTCAACTGTCACATTATTAGAAAGTGGAAGAATTTAGGAACAAGCAGCAACTCAGCCATGAAGCGAAAGACAACATAAAATCACAGAGCGGGATCAATGACTGCTAAGGCATGGTGCGTTAATGTCGCCAATGATCTGCTGATTCCATAGCTGAAGAGTTCTAGACTTCCACTGGCATTAACGTAAGCACAAAAACTGTGCGTCGGGAGCTTAATTGAATGGGCTTCCATAACCAGGCAGCTGCATGCAAGCCTCACATCACCAGGTCCAATGCCAAGCGTCGGATGAAGTGGTGTAAAGCACACAGACACTGGACTGTGGAGCAGTGGAAACATGTTCTGCGGAGTAAGGAATCACTCTTTTTGACAGACAGATAGGAGAATCTTGGTTTGGTGGATCCCGGGAGAATGTTACCTGCCTGACTGCATTATGCCAACTCTGAAGTTTGGGGGAGGAGATATAATGATATGAGGGTGTTTATCAGGGTTTGAGCTAGGCTCCTTTTCTTCAGTGAGGGGCAATCTTAATGTTTTAGCATACAAAGACAATTTTAAACAATGCTATGCTGCCAACTTTGTGGCAATGGTTTGGTGGAGGCCCTTTTCTATTCCAACATGATTGTGCCCTAGTGCGCAAAGCAAGGACTATAAAGACATAGTTTGATCAGCTCAGTGCGGAAGAACTTCACTGACTGTGAGGCAGTAACTGAGTGCTAATAAAAGAGTTGGGGATGTGTTCCTTCTGGCGCTATATACACACTAAAGGCCCATATAGACGGGCCGATGCGGGGAGAGATGTGTGCTGAGCGAACCAGTCAGCACACATCTCTGCCGCCGCTCAGCACAGTGCGATCTGTGCTGAGCGTGCGGGGGGAGACGGGGGGCGCTCACTTCACCCAGCGGGTGAAGTGAGCGACCCGCTAGATTGGCCTGCACGGCAGGCCAATCTAGAAGCAGCGATAGCGATGCGCGGGGCTGCGCATCGCTATCGCTGGAAGGGGTACACATGGAGTGATCAGGATTATATTCTAAGTAGGGAGGCCAATCCCGGGATCGGCGGGATCCCGGGATTTAGGCCCAAAAACGCCGGGATTTGAATCCCGGGATTGGCGCATCCAATCCCGGGATTCACGGGATTACACTGCGCATGTGCGGGAGGGTGGGTGTAAGTAATACTACTTACTAATATTAGGCGGGCGGCAGCCATGAACAAGTTGAACGCGGCGGCACTTCAAATGTAGTGCAGGCCGCCAGCCAATCAAGGGAGCTGCCGCAGCAGCCAATCAGGACCGACTGCAGCGGCCGCTTCCCTGATTGGCTGCCGGTCCGCCAGCTCTGGTTGGCTGGCGGCCAGCGCTTCATTTGAAATGCAGCCGCGTTCAGTGTGTCCATGGTTGCCGCCCGCCTAATAGTAAGCAGCATTACTTACACCCACCCTCTCTCCCTCCGTGCAGTGCTCCCTACAGCTTTCCTCCTTCCCTCGCTGCTACCAGTACCAACCCTCCCTGCCGCGACCTACACCCTCCCTCCTGAGCCCCGCACCGCTACCTACACCCTTCCTAACTCCCGCACCGCTACCTAGACCCTCCCTACCTCCCGCACCCTTTAAGGCTAATTGCAAATTTAGCTACTGTTAGCATGCGAACACATACGTGATGTATGTAACAGGTGAGGGCGATTTTCCTGCATGACCTGTGCAGACATACTGTAGACTGTTGTTCTTAGATCCAGATGGCGTAAGCTACTGTACACACAATGCCAAGGGTCACTGTTTCTTACCAGTTCAGTTGCACATTAAATGGACAGATTACCTTCCGTTTCCTCTTCTTACGCTGTAATGGGAATTTTATGTTTGGAGAAATTGGTTTCTAGTTCCCTACGTTGTTCCATATAAAGACCCTCCCTACCTCCCGCACCGCTACCTAGACCCTCCCTACCTCCCGCACCGCTACCTACACCCTCCCTACCTCCCGCACCACTACCTACACCCTCCCTCCAGCGCTGCTCCCTACAACTTTCACTGATCCCTATTGCAATCCCGGGAATCCCGGGATTGACCATTTTTCAATCCCGAATCACGGGATTGAAAAAACGGCCCGGGACTGTTCTCCCTAATTCTAAGCAATCTAGTCAAATTGCTTAGAATATCCCTCCGTGAGTACCCCCCTTTAAACAAGTGAAATAACAGCCACAACTTAGTTGTGCATTTAACCAAAAACAAATGGATAAAATATATCCCTTATCTTAAATAGATATCCAGATGAGTTCCAGTCTGCTTTTCCGGAGAGGCGATTGGGAACTTTTTAAGAACTTGTTTGAGAGCTATTATTGGTTCTCAGACCTGCTGGTAATTATTCTGACTCTCCTCCATATAGGACTGTGCCAGTACTCACATGTTTTGGTTTTATGTCATGATTGTATGTCAGTATTAAATATGTTGTAACTTTTCTTTCTTTACATGTGAATTTATAAATGGAATAACCATATCTACTGAGAACGAATCGTCTGGATATCTATTTAAGATAAGGGATATCTTTTATCCATTTGTTTTTGGTTAAATGCACAACTAAGTTGTGGCTGTTATTTCACTTGTTTAAGTGTGTATATAGCGCCAGAAGGAACGCATCTCCAACTCTTTTATTAACGCTTACTATTGTCTGAAGTTTCTTGGAGAGAGACTCCGTAGGGTTTGCATTTTCCTTGCAGGCTGCTCTTTTGGTGGTTTGCGCAACATCAAATTGTCTAAAAGAATACCCCAGTAACTGAGTGCTGTGAGGAAGTAATGCTAACCATTACACCATCTGTACGGAATACATACTGTTTACTGGTGGGAAGAATCCCGGCTGTCATGATCCCGACAGCAGGATTCCGGCCACCAGTATGCCGGCAGCGGGGCGAGCTCTAGAAAGCGCCTTGTGGGCTTACTGCGCTCACAATGCTGCGAGCACGGTGGCTCGCTGTGCTCGCCGCAGGTTATTTTCTTACTCTGTGGGTGTCGTGGACACCAATAGAGGGAGAAAAGCCTATGGCGCTGGTATTTCAGCGGCGGCATTTCACCACTTGTCGGGATTCCGGCATCTGCATTGTGACCACTGGGATCCCGACAGGCAGTCTGGTGATTGCTTCCCATCTGTACTACAAGTAATAATGATTAAATGTGCTGCATATCAACTGGTACAGAGCTGGCTCCAGGCCTACTAGCACACTAAGTGAGATGTTTTTCAGAAGGTGTGTGCTCCTGGGAAAGTGGGCATGGCATCACAACTATATATTATGTTATCAAATTATAAATATATATACCATATTATCACCCTCCCCAAACACACAATTGGCAGCCTTACACATAATGCCCACAGTAGTGCTCATTACTCGTAATGCCCCCAGTATATTGCCAGATATATGTAATGCCCCAGTATAGTGCCTGTTACAGTTAATGCCCCTAGCATAATGTCAATTACATGTAATGCCCCAGGTATAGTATCAGATATATGTAATGCTCCAGTATAGTGCCAGATACACATAATGCCCCCCGCAGTGCCAGAAACACATAATGCCACCTGTAGTGCAAGTTACACGTAATCCCCCAGTAGTGCCAGATACACGTAATGCCCCCTGTAATGCCAGATACACATAATGCATCCAGCAGTGCCAGATTCACATAATGCCAAAAGTAGTGCCAAATATATTTAATGACCAAAGTAGTGCAAGTTACACATACAGTAATACCCCCTTTAATGGCAGAAACACATAATACCCCTATAGTGCCAGATACACATAATGCCCAAAGTGGTGCCAGTTACACGTAATGCCACCTGCAGTGCCAGATACTTATAATGCCCCCCTGTAATGCCAGTTATACGTAATGCCCCCTGTAATGCCAGTTACACATAATGGCCCCTATAGTGCCAGATACACGTAATGCCAAAAGTAGTGTCAGTTACATGTAATGCCCCAGCACTGCCAGATACACGTAATGCCACCTTATAATGCTAGGTAAACGTAATGCCCACTTTAATGCCAGTTACACATAATGTCCCCTATAGCACCAGATACACAAAATGCCCAAAGTGCCAGATACAAAACATAACGCCCAAAGGAGTGCCAGTCACACTATACAGGTAATGCCCTCTGTAGTGCTCACCGCTGCTTAACTTCTGCTTCTGCTGCTGGGTGTCTGAGGGGAAGAGAGCTCAGCGCATGCCTCTCCTGCCCCTCACTGAAGTGCAGGTCTACAGCGGGTGGTCCGGTCTTCTACCGATGCTTTCTGCTAGGTGTCTGAGGGGAGGAGAGTCCTGCCCCTCACTGAAGTCCAGGTCTCCAGGGGGTGGCAGCAATTTGAAATATGGTGCCAGCTTGTTAGCCAATCAAAGCTTGGGGTCTGGCAGCCTATCAGGAACCGCCGCTGACGGTCCACAAGCTTGATTGGCTGACAGTTGACACCACATTTGAAATAGCTGTGCATCCTTACAAGCCTGGCACCCCACGCGGTCGCACGTCTCGAATATGCCTGGAGACGGCCCTGAGCTGATGCACAATATTACAACCAATCAGGAGTTCCAGCCTGACCAGAATAAAAATAAAAAACACCATCTATTAAGGATGAAGTAAAGTTGTTTAAAAACATTTTTATAAAACCACATTATCTGAAGGCAACTTCCTGACTGACCACAGGCTTTCCGCAAGTAACGCTGCAAAAATGCAACAATAAGAAAATGAAAAATAAATCTCTATACATGTTTCAGTGTCTGAGTGATGTTAATCATCAGGGGGGGTACCATTACCAAGTCACTAATGCTGCTTTCACATCGCAAATGCCGGATCCTACCCGGTAAGTGAAACGTGTACTTACCGGGTGGGATCCGGCATTTGCGCTCCGTTGCTGGCTTTCCGACCCGGCAAAATACCGGGTCGGTTGCCATAGCAGCGGAGGGCGCAGCAGCAGCAGGGGCAGGGGTGGAGGCGGCGCCGGGAGATGAGCTCATCTCCTGCGCCGCCTCTGCCTATGCTGTGAATGGGAGCCGTGTCGCATCGGAACGGCTCCCATTCACACTGCGCCTGACCCGGTAATCAACCCGGTAATAACCCTTCTTTTTTACCGGGTTGAATTACCGGGTCAGACGACCCGCTAATTCACCAAAGGACCTTTCACATAGCACACGGACCCGTTTCGACACGGCAATATGCCGTGTCGATACCGGGTTTTTAGTGCGATGTGAAAGGGGTATAATTAGTAGATAAAGCATCACCCTTTTGATGCACACAAAGCCTTTGCATGAAATTTAACCCAAAGTATATGTTAGTTCTACTATCCGAATGAAAAAGTTATGAAATGAATAAAAAGAAAAAAGTAGATAAAGAACAATTTCTTACTATTTGTATTCCTACCAGGTTCATTAACTCAGCCAAGTGACTTCAGCTATATAAATATTGCATTGTGATATGTCTAAGAATAAGCTGCATATGCTCGTAAATATTTCTGTTATTTCTGTAGGAGATATGATGGCTTGAAACAAGGGAAAGCTCTACTGGCTGCTGAAAGTTGCACTGAATTTACAATGTGGTAGTCACAGGTACAAACCAAACAAACAAAAAGAGAGGTGCTCTGAGAGCCGCTAGACTGATTATTCCAGAATTCTACCAGAATATATAAGGCCATCCAGCACATGTTACACACAATAACTAGTGAATAAGAGCAGTGTGGCACAGCATGGTGGAAAACACACTGGAAGGATTAAAAGAAAAAAAACTTCTGCAGATAAAGATGTCAACTGAAACAAGGCAGACAGCTCCCACACAAACACACGCCACCAAAATATACATGTGCACCATTCCTAATACATTTCTCCTACCTAAACATAATATTGATCATGTTACTTGGGAACAGTAATAAACATGTGAAAACAAGTAAAAGTGGATTTGGTTTCCTTTCTTTTTTTGTCAATGTTAAATCATTTATCCTAATTAATATAGCTCCACATTATTACACATTATACTACAGAAAATGTTAGAATGTACATACTAAGACCAGCCCCACTGGAACTTTCAATCCAAATTCTCTACCACACAGACCTTAATAAAACAACAGATATGGGACCAAATGAGTTGCGGCAATTAGATATATGGGCAATTTAGCAGTGACACTTTAAGGCAAACAACTTAGTTTTAACAAATACAAAAAAGCAACTTTAAATATTCCTGCTACAAACCCAAAACTCATTAATTTGCTGAAACTTGCAGTTTGTTACATTTGGCCCATTATACTCCTTACAAAATAAATAAATAAACAAACGTTTCTGGGGGGAAAAAAAAAGAAATAATTGAAAAACACCCTTGCACATAAACTTTGAATAATTAGGGGAAAATGGAGTTCTTAAAATTAGTTGCCATTTAAAGACACACTTGGTCACAGTTCCCTCTAACAAAGCTACTACCTCCTCACTGGTGCCCCAAGTGCCAAAGATATATTGGCAATTACTGTCATGTTAATCACAAACCAGTCCTGCAAGTTTCTCAAACACAGCCAGAGAAACTCTTCAGGAAAGGGGGGCATAAGCTAAAGCAGCTGTTGAAAATGAACAGCTTATTCATTACTGGCTGATGGAGAACTTGTTAAAATTAACCCTTTAAGAAACATTTCTATCAACACAAAGGTGTTGCTGTAATAAGAGACCTAGTAACCACTGAGGTGACTGGAATGTTTTATTAAGTTTTATATTATCATCTCTAATACATTATTTTAAAAATAAGTCAACCCACAGTTCTAATTAATGTTTAATGTACACACTTTTGGGAACTCTGCTTAAATATTTGTTAGCAACAATACTGTATTTCTGTTTTCAACATTCCACATTCATTATATCCACATATATAAGATATGTTGTTAAGACAACAAACAAGAAATGTGACTATACGTCCGAAACAGTGTTCTTTACTGCTCACACAATCTACACACAATCACAGCCTAATGTTCATTTAATGAGTACTAGCAACAGGTGTAACTAGAATTGTAGCACCTATAGTAAGATTCTGAAAGCCCCCAAACACCAACTCTCAGCGATCCCACCCCCAACCCTTCTCACTTCTTAACTGCCGCAACGGCCGGCTTGTTGGGCAGGAAGTGAGGGGGGAGATTGCAGAGTAGCAGTGCAATTTAGTAAAGGGAGAAGGGTGGCCAGCTGGATGAGGAGCCTCACTTATTTGGTGCAAGAAGGACAGGATGCAGGGGAGGGGGGCCCAGGCCCCGTAGCAGCACACCACATGGAGCCACCCTGCCTAGTGAATACAATTTAGACTGCACATATCCATAGGAGCATGGAAACAGCATATAGATTGAGGTCAAATATGTATATATAACACAAGGCAACACACAACAGTGGGCGGGGGGCGAAGACAGTGGGCACTATTCAACCAGGCAGGTTGGCGGGACCTGGGTCAGCTGCTGAGGAGGACACTGCCACCTCTTACAGAGCTGTGTGTTGGGGCAATGATGGATCCATGGGAGGGGCACTGGCTGCAACACTTCTCTTCAAACAGCTGCAGTAGCAGCCAGTTTTTGGAGAGAGGGTGCGGGCCCGTGTCAGATTTGGCCATACCCTCCAGTACTTGGGCCTGCTGGAGCTCTTGATGGCCCTGACCAAAGTGTGTGCACAGGGTGCTGGAAGATCTAGGTCAGATGGCTGTAACATTATATATGTATACTTTGGGCCAAAATCAATTAGCAGATGTCATTTAGTGCACTAGGAAAAGGGTGGGGTAGACTCAGGCTTTTACGCCCGGGGTTATTCAATTACAGCTTCTTTTCCACGTATGTTGATTACCTACTAAAGCTCGTTGAACCACAGAATCCAGGCTAAGTTCCTGGAGCTATGGACTAACAGCTTTGTGGCACCCGTGATCAGGACATTTAATACAGATTTATGTTCAGGCCTCCTCAGGCTTAACTGCAGCCTGCAGGCTGATCGCGGGCTATAATTGAATAGCTCTGGCAGATAATTTACTGCTGTATACTGACTGTTATTATAATAATACATTTTGTCCAGTACAGAATAGTAATGTATACTAAAAATGCCATCTATAAATAATTAACTTTTACAAACCAGTTTGGGTCATTCCTATGTTTTAAACAACTGGCTACAGCTCTGTACCCTCTAGTTTACCATTCACAGTTTAACCTGCACTGGGACCACATGCACAGCCTGTTTCATTTGAAGGAACAATGATAGGAGCTGTTTGAGTAGTTCTCAGGCTTGAAAAGTTTCATTACTGTTTAAAAAAACAAACCAACTAAGGGTTTATTATTGCTTTTATTAGAGAAGAATATCTCACACACAGTCCCTAAACACCCCTGAGGAAGTCACAAGTGACGAAACGTGTTGGGTGATACAATCTTGTCCTGAATGGCTCAACACACTGTCTATGAGGTCTCCCCGAATGGGGTTGACAGCCGGTTGTATTTGTATACCATCATGCCCACAAAAGGTCAAGATTGGGAATTTTATATGTGCAATGTAAGATCTATTTTATAATAAAAATATTTTTAATATATGAAAAAATATCCTTGTACAAGCGGATTGAAACTTTTGGGCGTGCTCTGATACGAGGGTCTCTTTTCCAGACACTAATATCCAGGAGGTCATCTCTACTCATCACAAGAACCTTTGAAGGATTAAAAGCATCTAAGAAAAGCTGTGGATGACAGTGGTTAATACTTTGTTGGCGCTCCCTAAAAACATTTTATATATCCAGATCATTGGTCTCTCCTGGCAAGGTGCGCTACTTCGGGTTGTTAACAATATAGCCGTCATTTGTGCATGCAGCTCAATTTGGACTATATCTTCCAAAACTGCATGTTCGGGCCAGCCACGGTGTCATGTTACTGAACGATATTGTTAGTAATATTGGGGGAAATTCCAAGTTGATCGCAGCAGGATTTTTGATAGCAATTGGGCAAAACCATGTGCACTGCAGGGGAGGCAGATATAACATGTGCAGAAAGAGTTAGATTTGGGTGGGTTATTTTATTTCTGTGCAGGGTAAATACTGGCTGCTTTATTTTTACACTGCAAATTAGATTGCAGATTGAACACACTCCACCCAAATCTAACTCTCTCTGCACATTTTATATCTGCCTCCCCTGCAGTGCACATGGTTTTGCCCAATTGCTAACAAAAATCCTGCTGCGATCAACTTGGAATTACCCCCATTGTTCAGTGTGTATGCACTATATCAACCTCCTGGGAGTCAAGGGAAAACACTGGATGATATTGCTCACGGAGATAATCGTCTAGTGCAGGGGTGGGCAATAAGCAGCCATACATCTGTTGAATAACCACATATCCCAGCATGACCTGCAATAGTTTTTCTATTTGCCCATGTTAAAACTGTTGCAGGTTATGCTGGGATGCATAGTTCTACAACAGCTGGAGGGTCACTTACTGCCCACCCCTGGTCTAGTGTGTACCCACCTTAAGTCAGATGGCTTCTTTACTCATCATAAATGTTACATAGCAATTTGCCCCACCAGGCCATTGCTACCGTCCTGCTGCTAGTCAGTGTTGGAAGCCCCTCCCACAGGTTCCCAAAATCCTTTTATCCTTCACATACTCCAGAGCAATCACAGCCTGCATCAGTGTGTAAAATATTTCCTGTAGGAATCTGCAGGAGCCGTAACCCTGTCTGCCCCTAGTCCTAGGGAGCGAGTCCTGTACTGGACATCAGAACATGTGTTCTAGGGGCGTGGCCTGGACGGGCTTACTCCTTAGCTCCCAGGACCATATATCCGTTTTTATATATCCTGTGTCTTCTGCCCGGTCCTCGGCTGCGGTGACTGTTTCCTTAATTACTTCTCCGGGCTCCAGTGGTCCCTCGGTTTGTCTGCGTCTGGTGGCTGTTGGTTTGTGAGAGGTTGTTCATCCTCCTCTGTGGCGTCTCCGGGTGGCTGGCGCCATCTTGGATTTCAGCTGTAATATCTCCTGGCCGCAGCGTTGTGTTCCCGATGTCCCTCGCTGCAGTTCTTGTTTGGTAAAGCATTCGTGTTTCTGCTGCTGGTTCCGGCGGGCTCCCTGGGTTGCAGCTTCTCCGTGAACAGCTTATCCAGCCGCATTTACACCTGTGGAATATCCGGAGTGGATATATTCTCTTTCTTGGACCGTGTTCTACGGAGTGGGGTCTCTGCCTTCCAGCATTACATGGTATAGCCTCTAAGCACTGTGCCTGGTGTATATCTCCTGTGACATTCTGAGATATGGATCAAATCCTAAATGCTATTGTTGATTCTGGAGAGAGGCTTATGGTTGGCAGGCCTGCATGCTGAATTGTCTTACTCCGGTTGTGATCTGTCACCACTACAGGCTACCTCTCCTGCAGAAGCTTAGAGAGATCTAATGTATATGTTACGGGACAGTTGACTTCCTTTAAGTTTTGGAAAAGGGAGTATTCAAGTCCATTTGTCCTTGATGCTGGAGGTGTCGGTAAAAAATGTTCTCCTATATTTGCTGGCAACAGTGCTCTATATGACGTCTTTCCCACTCTTGTGGACTATAATACTCCTGCTATGCACTGGCTATTTTCCTCAGAGCCTTGCTGGAAGACTCCTGATGATATTGCCATCCTTCTTTGTGGTTTTGGTTCCAGTTCCTCATGTTCTCTATCCGTATATGGTTGGACCAGCTGCATGTCTCCGTACTCTCCTCCACTGGACGGTTTTCTGGGACCTTATACTATACAGTATCTTGGTTTTACAAATTCTGCTTCTTTGTGACCTGCCGGGACTGGGGGACCTATGCTAAAATTGGCTGTTTTCTGGGCCTTTGGATGGGACGACCCTTATTAAATGCTGATCTATATTTTTTTTTCTGATTAGTCGTACATACTAACCGTATCTTGTGTATTTAGTATTCTGTTAATTGTCCCTTTCTATCCTGTGCTCTATACACCATGCCCGATGGGTTCATGGGGTTGGTTGCCCCCAAGTTTTCATAGTGTAGTTGGGATGGGATGTTTAGGGTTCCAGGCCATAGGTTGGGGATTTGGTTCTACAGGGTGGGGGGATTTGGGTGGTGGTGTTTACCTAGTCCATTTTTTGGGGATACTGGGTTAGCGCACCTTTTTATTTTATTTTTTATAATTCCTCCTTCTGACGTTATAATATATGGCTTAGCGTTCGGTGCTGGGTTATAATTATATTTTACGTCTATGCTGGTCATGTTTCTACCCAATACACTCCTGTTTCAGTGTTGTGGGGACCTGAATGGCGCCTTTGGGTTCCTGCACCACTTTACCTGAATATTAAGATGTCAATGCATCTTGTTATACTGTCATGTTATATATATATATTTTCATATTAATGTGTGCTGACCATGTATTTAACTTATACGCTGTTTCTTTGGGTGTAACCTTTAAAAATTTAAATAAAACACAATAAAAAAAAAAGAACGTGTTCTAAAGTGCTATAAACATTAAAACATAAAAACTATAGGGCTTAAGTACAACAAAATTACATAAATGACAAATATAAGTAGGCAGAATAAAAGTTAAAATATGCAAATATAACCAAAGCACGTGGCAGATAGAAGAATTCAGCCTAAAACTGAGTACATACCTATACAATTGTCAGACCAATCACCTGATATCGACTGATTGCTTCGGTGATTGTATAGCTGTGTATGCAGGAGCAATGTAGTATTGTTAACAAATAAACAACTGAAAACACTTTGCAATGGTTCAGATTGGGAGTTTGTACTTTAAGTGCAGTTTAATATTTTAGGTGCCGACCTCCCGATCCCATAACAGGACGCAAACACTGAGCTATTTCTGGTACATTGTACACAGGGCTCACAGAGGGTCAAGTTGGATACACACTTCTCGACTAATACAGTCAGCTGAGTGATCGGCAATATCTGTACCCAGCTTAAGACATGGAAGAGAGCCATGACAGGTCTGAACAAATCAGTTAAGAAGGATGAGGCTTGCGTAAAATGCATACATAACAGATTCAGCATACATAAAAATGTAAATATATGCATATATTCCCCACAACCATTGGTAGGGAACAGCCTACTCGGCTGCACAGATTCATTGGAGCTAATCGCAGCTTTAAGCCTTCCTCGACAGGCAGCCACACAGCAAATCAGGTTTACTGCTATGCTGTCTGTCAGAGCTCTTAGTCTCACAAGAGGAGGTAATCCTTATCTAGTGTGACTAAGCTTTTCTGCACTTCCATCGTGGCATACATACATGCCCCACTCAGAAACACAGGTAAGCATAGGAGGTGTGAAAACGATGGGTGAGGTCAATAATCTTTAGTTTAAGCTTGGCATGTGGAATGGACCTCTAGTTGTGATACTGTAGCACTATTGGCCTGATTTAAAGTTACATGTAACAAACAATCTAGCAGATGTATTAACCTGGAGAAGGCATAAGGAAGTAATAAACCAGTGATATGTGCAAGGTGATAAAGGCAGCAGCCAATCAGATCCTAACTGTTAATTTACATATTGGAGCTGATTGGCTGGTGCCTTTATCACCTTGCACATATCACTGGTTAATCACTTCCTTATGCCTTCTCCAGGTTAATACATCTGCCCCAATGTGACCAAATCACACTCGAGCAAGTGCTTCTGCAATAATCGGCTGCCAGTAGCCAACATTGCTTATTTCCCTGCATACCTCTCGGAGGTGGCAACCAGTGACAGCTTGGATATGCTGGCGCTTGTGGAACCTCCAATGTGAGCATGGCTACCAGAGCATGCTGAAATGGGTGGAACCACATGTACCAGCATAACAGGACTTGTTTGAACATGCAATTCCACAATAATATCTAAAATAAAAAAATAAAAAAACATACATGCAATATAAAAATAACAAACATTTTAAATCATCTTCAAAACCTTTGTTTACGGTTTTCTTTTTTATTATACATGCAATTTGCTCCTAGAAGAAAGCATCAGAAATAACCAGAAAGCTCAGAATGTTTAAAAATGAACACCCCATTTGCATTACTGGATGCATCTTGCATAAAGCGACAACTACAGGCAGCAGGGACAAAATAAAATAAAAACACACCATACGAATTGTCCAAAAACAAGTGTAATCAATTGTTACAGATTGTTAATGCTAGTTAACTTTAAAATTAAATGCAATAAAAATACACCACTTCCATAATACTATAGAAAATGCCAGTGCTACAGTGACGCTTTAAGGTACACAAACAATATTATACAGCTGCATTTTGTCATATATCAGAAAACTTTACTAACAATATTGTGTTACTATTCACAAACATTCATTTAGTGATGGAAACATCTGGATATTTAACACACAAAACTGTCTCTATGGGCTTGTGTTGTAATTCTAAAGGGACATTACAGTATATCCAGGGAGATGTTAAGTCACATAACATCAAGAGTGAAGTCTAGACACAGGAAGGATTGCAGATCAATAGTGTTTACAAGTGCAGCAAGCAAACTAAGGTACAGCAATAAACGCAGGATCTCTAATTGTGACCTGTTAGATTTCAGAGCACTGATCCCACTAACATATATTCCTCCGAATTACATTCATAATATAAGCAACATGTGAGGACATAAAATGATGAAAATGTATGTATTACAGAATTAAAACAGATATATTTACTTTTTCACTTACAATAAATGTAACTAAAAGAATTTCACATATACAACAATCATATATTCAGAACACTCTAAAGGCCATTATACCCATAAATGTATATATGAATGGGATGTAGTCACAATACCAACGCCAGGATCCCACACCCTCACAATCCCGACAGTCTGCATGCAGACTGTCAGGGGCTATTCCATGACACCCACAGAGTGGGAATAGAACCTGTGGCGAGCACAGCCCCCTCCCTCCCCCTTCGGCCATCTAAAAGCCTGGATCCTGGCGTCAGTATGCCAACCGCCGGTCACAAATAACCAACCCTATATGAACAACCAGGGTATTACAGGGTTAAATGTCGAGTTATTTCAATTATTTTCTCCTCATTGGCCTGCTATTTCAAATATTTAGCATTACATTCAATATTTTGTTAAAGTAACATTTGCCCAAAAGGATGTAAAAGTTATGCAGCTGTCATTAAAGAATAAATCAGGGCGTTCTGAGAGGGGACCTTTACATAAAATGATTTATTTCCCTGACCATATTAAAAGAATGAATGAAATAGACATCTGCCCCTAAGATTGCTATAAACTGACCAATAAATGAATGCACAGTCATAAGATAAACTGGCCCAAACATAAAGGGGTATATTCAACTGCGGTCGAATTGCCGAAATTGTCGAAAAACAAGTCATTTTCGACACAAAAAACCTGTCGAATTTGATTCGACAATTCAATGCAGTACTTTTCGACAAAAAACCTGCCGTTTCATTTTCGACATTTTTTCAATTCGACATTTTTTCAATTCGACATGTCTGCAATGTTAAAATGCGGCTTTTCGACAAAAGTATATTCAATTGAAGAATGTCGATTCGACAATTGTGCTTTTCGACAGTCATTTCGTCAATTTCATTCCGCCTCATTTTTCTGTTTTTTAAAAACATGTATTTTTTGGTGCTTTTTTGATTGCTAATAGATATTTATTTATATTTGAAGAGACTATCTACTTGGTTTGTCTATTTATGAGCCACAAGTATTATTTAATAGATTTTTTAAAAGAATATATATATATATATTTTACTGATTACAATAATGTGGAGAGATCAGTGCATGTTTTTCAGTTGGAAGGGGTGTGAAATGGTTAAAAATCCTGAAAAAAATTGCGTGGGGTCCCCCCTCCTAAGCATAACCAGCCTCGGGCTCTTAGAGCCGGTCCTGGTTGTAAAAATACGGGGAAAATATTGACAGGGGTTCCCCCATATTTTAACAACCAACACCGGGCTCTGCGCCTGGTCCTGGTGCAAAAAATACGGGGGACAAAAGACGTAGGGGCCCCCCGTATTTTTAACACCAGCACCGGGCTCCACTAGTCAGAGATAATGCCACAGCCGGGGGATACTTTTATATAGGTCCCTGCGGCCGTGGCATTAAATCCCCAACTAGTCACCCCTGGCTGGGGTACCCTGGAGGAGTGGGGACCCCTTAAATCAAGGGGTTCCCCCCTCCAGCCACCCAAGGGCCAGGGGTGAAGCCCGAGGCTGTCCCTCCCATCCAAGGGTGGCGGATGGGGGGCTGATAGCCGTTTGTGACAAAAAAAAAGAATATTGTTTTTTGTAGCAGAACTACAAGTCCCAACAAGCCTCCCCGCAAGCTGATACTTGGAGAACCACAAATACCAGCATGCGGGGGGGGAAACGGGCCCACTGGTACCTGTTGTTCTACTACAAAAAATACCCAAATAAAAACAATACACAGACACCGTGATAGTACAACTTTATTACATACATGCACACCAACATACATACATACTTACCTATGTTGACACGAAGCAGTTGGTCCTCTTCTCCAGAATCCAGAGGTACCTGTAAATAAAATTATACTCACAACAATCCAGTGTAGATCGGTCCTCTTCTGTTTGTAATCCACGTATTTGGCAAAATAAAAAAAATGAAAAACCACACACTGAAAGGGGTCCCATGTTTACACATGGGACCCCTTTCCCCGACTGGCGGGACCCCCGTGACTGCTGTCAAAGATGGACCCTCTTCAGCCAATCAGGGAGCGCCACGTCATGGCACTCTCCTGATTGGCTGTGCGCGCCTGAACCGTCAGTCAGACTGCGCACTGGAGATACAATGTAGCGCATAGGTGCTCCATTGTATCCAATGGTGGGAACTTTGCGGTCTGCGGTAGACCGCGAGGTTAAGTGGGGTCACTCTTGTGGTTGCCCCCACTTAAACTCGCGGTCTACCGCAGACCTCGACCCAAAGGCAACCCAATGGTCCAAGTTTTAAGTATATCCAAGGCTCAGCACAGTTGGTTAAATCAAATTGACTGTGTTACTAATTAAGTCATTAAGCATGGATATACTTAAAACTTAGACTGCTGGGGTGCCTTCAGGACAATGTTTGATAGGGTGACCATATTATCCCTTTTACCTGGGACGCTCATGGATTACACAGGTTCTGTGGCTGGCTGACTTCAAGCCTACATTTCACCTGCTTCTAATCAGCCACTGAACCTGTGTAATCCATGAGCGTCCAGGTAAAAGGGAAAATATGGTCACCCTATGTTTGAGAACCTCTGCTTTAAAGGGTTGGGTATTAAAAGGGTATCCGGACTCCAGGTCGACAACAAAAAGGTCAACACACCTTAGGTCGACACCAATTGGTCAACACACCTTAGGTCGACATGGGCAAAAGGTCGACATGAACAAGGTCGACATGGAAAAAGGTCGACATGAGTTTTTCTTTTTTGGAACCTTTTCATACTTAACGATCCACGTGGACTACGATTGGAACGGTAATCTGTGCCGAGCGAAGGCACCATGCCCGAAGCATGGCGAGCGAAGCGAGCCATGCGAGGGGACGCGGTGCACTAACTGGGGTTCCTGGTCACTCTACGAAGAAAACGACACAAAAAAACTCATGTCGACCTTTTTTCCTGTCGACATTTTGTCCATGTCGACCGTTGTCCATGTCGACCTAAGGTGTGTCGACCAATTGGCGGCGACATAAGGTGTGTCGACCTTTTTGTTGTCGACCTGGAGTCCCAGACCCATTAAAAGCTGGCAGTCAGGATCAGGAGAGGAGACCAATGGCCAGAATCCCAACACATCCTGATATTTTCTCTCAACCCTAAATCAGCACCTCGAGCAGCTCAACTCTAACCGCCCCCAATCCTGCACAGCCTAACCCTGACCTCCCCCACAACCGCAACCTAACTCTCGCTAGTGCAAAACCATAACCCCTGTACTTGCCTCCGGGATGTGTCGGAAGCCCAACTGCTGCTATTTTGACCGCATCTCTTTATAAAGGCATTTCAAAACATAAGGCACAGTAAAGCAATACTGCTAAGAGAAATTTCTATATATAAGCTAGTGACATAAGATCAGCAATCTTAAAATGGGCACATACTATACAATTACAGGGCAGATCATGTATGATTGTACCGATAACTGTACTGTGTGCACACAGGAGTGTCAGCCAATGAACATTTTCAAATACACCTGCAATGGTCAGGTTGGGATTTAATGTCTCTGGAAAAAAGCACACTGCGCTAAAAATGGTACAGTGTGTACAAGGTGCACAACGATTGGTTAATCTGATCAGCAAGTGTGCATCCAGATTTGGTAGTATACAGCCACAAACAGCTCATTGCATGAGTAAATTTATTATTTATTTTATATGGCACCACATAGGATCCACAGCACCCAATTACAGAGTAAACAAGCAAAACGTATATATACAATACAATACAATACAATACGAGGACTGCACTGAAATAAGTATCAGGCTGGCAGAAGACTGAAGGATTTGGTATCATCAGAGGGAGTAATGGAAGATAGGTTAAGTAAGAGACGTAAAAGCACATGAGGGAAGAGGACCCTGCTCGTGAGAGCTTACATTCTAAAGGGGAGGGGCACATAATCAGGGGCGACACAGATGGGGTAGAAAGTGAGCATGGGCCACAGAAGGCTTAGGATGAGAGACGGCTGGGCTTGGTGAAGAAGTGTGTCTTGAGAGCCTGTTTGAAGTTTTGTAGAGAGGTGGAGAGTCTGTGGGGGAGAGGTACAGAATTCCAGAAAAAGGGAGTAGCACGTGCAAAATCTTGGAGGTAGGAGTGGGAGCAGGTAATCAGAAGGCAGGAGAGGCATGCCACATTAGCAGAGCGAAGAGGACGGGCGGGAGTGTAAAGGGAGATACGGTCATCTATGTAACTGGGATGTAAGAGGAGTGGGTGAGGGCTTTGTAAGTGAGTGTGAGAAGCTTGAAATGGATTCTGAAGGGGAAGGGCAGCCAGTGAAGGGCTAGTAAGAGAAGGTAGGTGGATGTAGTGCGTTTGGTGAGGAAGATGATCAGGGCAGCAGCATTGAGGATAAATTGGAGTGGAGAGAGGTAATTGTCAGGGATGCCAGTCAGGAAGAGATTACAGTAGTCCAGTCTGGAGATGACCAGTGAGTGGATAAGGGTCTTAGTGGCATACTAGGTGAGAAAGGGTCTGATCCTGGAAATATTTCTCAGATGAAAATGACAGGTTTGTGATAGGTGCTGAATGTGTGGTTTGAAGGAGAGGGAGGAGTCAAAAATTACTCCAAGACAGCGCAATTGGGGGCTAGAGGAGCTTAGTGCTATCTATAGATAATGAAATTGTGGGAGGTGAGGATGTGCGGGAGGGTGGGAAGATGATCAGCTCAGTCTTAGACATGTTAAATTTAAGAAAGCGCTGGAACATCCAAGAAGAGATAGCAGAGAGACAGTTGGATACACGAGTGAGGAGAGAGGTCAGGGGGGGAAAGGTAGATTTGAGAATCATCAGCATAGAGATGATATTGTAGGTCAAAAGAGCTAATGAGTTCTCCTAGAGAGGATGTATAGAGAGAGAAAAGGAGAGGACCAAGAACAGAGCCTTGGGGGACACCTACAGTTAGTGGAAATGGGGTGGGTGCAGGACCGGATTAAGCCTTGGGGGTGGCCGGGGCACTTTAGACAGGGGGCCCCCAGTGGAAGGGGGGGGGGCTGTGTATAGGATTGTGCATACCCCCAACATGACCCATTCCAGGAGGGACAACATGCTCCGTACACGGACTTCCCTCTTAATATATGATTGGGTTCACCTGTGTTAAACTATTCCATTGATAAGAAAGGTAATTCAACACAGGTGATTGCAATCATAACTTAAGAAGGAAGTCCAGGTAGAGAGCATGTTTATCTTGTCACATGCAAAACTAGCAGCAGTCTCTGTACTACTTACACACTGGGACAGGACTCAGAGAGGACTCTGTGTGTGTGCATGTGTGTGTGTGTGTGTGTGTGTCTCTCTCTCTCTGTAGACCCTCATTAGATAACAAGTTATACAGGGATGCCACCCTGTGTCATTTACAGCTCTCTCCACCCTCCTATCTCTCCTCTTGTTGGGAAGCTCCGTCGATAGTTCCTGAAATCTGATACTCCTGTGTCTCTGCCTGCACTGCATACTGTCCTTCTCACATTTTGGCTGTCTGGTTCTGCTGCTGCATAAGAGGGAAAGCTATGTATGTCAGTGAGCTCTGACCAGGAGGCCCCCTGACAGAAGGGGGCCCGGGGTACAGTATGCCCTGCAACCCCCCCTTAATATGGCTATGGGTGGGTGGAGTGGAGCCATGAGAGGAGACAGAGAAGGAATGGTCAGAGAGGTAGGAGGACAGCCAGGAGAGGGTAGTATCACGCAGACCAAGGGAGTGAAGGATTTGCAGAAGGTAGGTGTATAAGAAGTCCCCTACTGCCATTACAGCTAAAATGTTTTACTGTTTAGCTTTGATTCTAAGCATAACTTTTATGACAAAAAAACTTTTCAAGTGTGTTTACCTTTCTGCATACCCTCCAACACGGTTGTGCCGCAAATCGGTACACATTAGGGAAGGGATTGTGGCCATGCGCAAAGTGGCGTAGCCTCGCTGTGCTCCAACAGGAATCAATAGGATTGGTGGATGCCAAAACCTGGTACAAAGCCCTTTCTGGCCAGTACAGACCATAAAAAACGGTACTGTACCGGCCAAAAATTTACAGTTGGAAGGTATGTTTCTGACGGCACATGAGATAATAACTCTACCTGCCGTAAATGCATTACTTTGTTTCATCATAATCTAGGTAATTAATTTGCTAAGGAGCAATCATTCACACTTCTTGCCACTGAGCAGATCATGGATTGTAAAAAAATGTGTTAATGTGCCCATACATAAGGCTGCACAATACCCCGATCCTCCAACCAGATTAGCCGAACAGCGGCCATCGATAATAATCAGCGTCAGGGGATCGGGGAAATTAACTATGTTAAAAACGCCCAATTCTCGATCACGACTGAAAACTACGGGATCGGGATTTTTAAATGTGTTTAATATTCCTGAATCCCTGGGGAAACTATAACGGGAATAAGGAATTGCTGCCATCATTCGCTGGTGTATGGGGGGGGGGGGGGGGGGGGGTGCATATGTAACTCACTCACAAATGATTAGTTCATTTGCTAAGGAGCATTTATTCACACTACTTGCCACTGAGCAGACCCTGGATTGTAAAAATGCGTGTTTCTATAATTTGTGCACTGTGTGCCCCCTAAGTCCAGGCAGGGGCGTAAGGAGGGCGTGTTCCGGTGGAGCTCGAGACAGTACAGGGTGCCGCAGCTCGACTCCGCCGGAACCTCTGCCTGGCCGCAAGCAGCTTGCAGCTGCCAGTCACTGACAGCTGGAAGCCTGAGCTGCTTCAAATCTCTCCCTCCCCTCCCGTCCGTCTGTCCCTCCTCCCTGTGACTTGCGGCCAGCAGCAGTCGGGAAGCAGAAGCGGGCAGGTGAGTATTTGTTTTGTTTTATTTTGTGTCTTTGGCGCTACCAGGGGGCACAGCTACAGGGGGCACACCTACTGGGGCAACAGCTACAGGGGGCACAACTACTCCGGGCACAGCTACAGGGGGCACAACTACTGGGGGCAAATCTACAGGGAGCACAGCTACAGGGTGCACAATTACTCTGGGCACAACTACTCCGGGTACAGCTACAGGGGGCACATCTACTGGGGGCAAATCTACAGGGGGCAAATTTACAGGGGGCACAACTACTGGGTCCATAACTACAGGGGGCATAACTGTGACCATGCCCCTTCCCTATGAAGCCACACTCCTATTTTTTGCAGTATGCTTATCCTGTGGGTTGGGGGGGGGGCATGCCATAGGAAACTTTCGCCCTGGATGTCACAAGGTCCCCAATTCGGTACAGGGGGCGCCGAAACATACCTTGCTCCAGGCAACATGACACCTTGCTACACCTCTGAGTCCAGGGGTAGTCACACCGCACCCATATAATATACTTACCCCCTACGGAGGCCTGCGGGGGCAGCCCTGCAGTGCGGGCACAAATCACTCGGAAAATGTCCATTTCTGAGTGATTTGCGCATGCGCACTGGAGATATATCCGGTAACAAGGTGTGGACACCATGTTCCCGGAGACCTGAGTAGTAGAGTCTACTGCTGCCAGAGAGGAGCGGGCCCACAACGGAGGCTGCACGCAGGTTCCCTCCTCTCTTAAAATGCCCCTTAGGGTAACACTAAAATTTGTGTTTTTACACCCTTATTACTACTGTACAGCTTTCAGTGTAGATCAAAGCACTGAACAACTCTGTTTACTCTTTACCCCATCCTACTTTTACAACAAATGCCAGATTATGTAACTGAAGGGCTAGCAGACTTGCCAACATTTGGGGAGCAAGCAGTACACCGCGTTCCTTACAGTGTGTTACATTGTGGACATACAGTGAAATATCGACATAAACTACAGCAGCAGCCCAGTAAAAAGCAAACTGATGAAAGGTGCAAAAGTCACAGAATATCAACTGAAATGTAAGACAACTGACATTTAATTTTAGAAGAACAGATAATTTATTGCACACAACTTTTAACAGAACAGAAACAAATTCTCTGCGGGAGAGAAAACAACACGTACACTACAGTTTAGGGTGCTATAAGGATAAATGAGAAAATGGTATGAAAGCTCTGTAATATACTATTTCAAGCAAAATGACATCATGCAGAGTGGGAGGGGGGATAGTGGATTAGTTGAATCAGGCAAGAGGAAGGAAAGTAGCAGTGTTCTAGGACACATCTTTTTTTTAACCCTTTGCATTCCAATGACTGATTTATAAGAGGACTTGAAACTACTGCCTGCACCAGTGCTGCTGATCGGAGGTTGGGGAGTTTTTCTTGGCATCAGTATCAGGAGAATTTTCTGCTGCATACAGAATGAACAGTCTGCAGCTGCTAAGAGGCTTTAAAAAAAAAACAAAAAAAAACATTTCCCAGTCTATCCAGGAAACACTGCAAAGCAATCTCACATGACTTATTGGCAGAGGATGAGAACATGAGGAAAATGTATCTGTGCAGCTTTGCTGCCCTCTAATGGTTCTGCTGGTTCCCCTCCCCCAATCACATCTTTCCTTTAATTGAACATTTATGCCCTATCATTTCCTAAAGCACACACAGTAGAATACAGATGTACATTACTCAGTTTCTTTGGAGAACCAAATAGAATAGATATTAATACTAGAGATGAGCGCCTGAAATTTTTCGGGTTTTGTGTTTTGGTTTTGGGTTCGGTTCCGCGGCCGTGTTTTGGGTTCGAACGCGTTTTGGCAAAACCTCACCGAATTTTTTTTGTCGAATTTGGGTGTGTTTTGGATTCGGGTGTTTTTTTCAAAAAACACTAAAAAACAGCTTAAATCATAGAATTTGGGGGTCATTTTGATCCCAAAGTATTATTAACCTCAAAAACCATAATTTACACTCATTTTCAGTCTATTCTGAATACCTCACACCTCACAATATTATTTTTAGTCCTAAAATTTGCACCGAGGTCGCTGTGTGAGTAAGATAAGCGACCCTAGTGGCCGACACAAACACCGGGCCCATCTAGGAGTGGCACTGCAGTGTCACGCAGGATGTCCCTTCCAAAAAACCCTCCCCAAACAGCACATGACGCAAAGAAAAAAAGAGGCGCAATGAGGTAGCTGTGTGAGTAAGATTAGCGACCCTAGTGGCCGACACAAACACCGGGCCCATCTAGGAGTGGCACTGCAGTGTCACGCAGGATGGCCCTTCCAAAAAACCCTCCCCAAACAGCTCATGACGCAAAGAAAAAAAGAGGCGCAATGAGGTAGCTGTGTGAGTAAGATTAGCGACCCTAGTGGCCGACACAAACACCGGGCCCATCTAGGAGTGGCACTGCAGTGTCACGCAGGATGTCCCTTCCAAAAAACCCTCCCCAAACAGCACATGACGCAAAGAAAAAAAGAGGCTTTTTACTGATATTTGGTGTTTTGGATTTGACATGCTCTGTACTATGACATTGGGCATCGGCCTTGGCAGACGACGTTGCTGGCATTTCATCGTCTCGGCCATGACTAGTGGCAGCAGCTTCAGCACGAGGTGGAAGTGGATCTTGATCTTTCCCTAATTTTGGAACCTCAACATTTTTGTTCTCCATATTTTAATAGGCACAACTAAAAGGCACCTCAGGTAAACAATGGAGATGGATGGATCGGATACTAGTATACAATTATGGACGGGCTGCCGAGTGCCGACACAGAGGTAGCCACAGCCGTGAACTACCGCACTGTACTGTGTCTGCTGCTAATATATAGACTGGTTGATAAAGAGATAGTATACTCGTAACTAGTATGTATGTATAAAGAAAGAAAAAAAAAACACGGTTAGGTGGTATATACAATTATGGACGGGCTGCCGAGTGCCGACACAGAGGTAGCCACAGCCGTGAACTACCGCACTGTACTGTGTCTGCTGCTAATATATAGACTGGTTGATAAAGAGATAGTATACTCGTAACTAGTATGTATGTATAAAGAAAAAAAAACCACGGTTAGGTGGTATATACAATTATGGACGGGCTGCCGAGTGCCGACACAGAGGTAGCCACAGCCGTGAACTACCGCACTGTACTGTGTCTGCTGCTAATATATAGACTGGTTGATAAAGAGATAGTATACTCGTAACTAGTATGTATGTATAAAGAAAGAAAAAAAAAACCACGGTTAGGTGGTATATACAATTATGGACGGGCTGCCGAGTGCCGACAGAGGTAGCCACAGCCGTGAACTACCGCACTGTACTGTGTCTGCTGCTAATATATAGACTGGTTGATAAAGAGATAGTATACTCGTAACTAGTATGTATGTATAAAGAAAGAAAAAAAAACCACGGTTAGGTGGTATATACAATTATGGACGGGCTGCCGAGTGCCGACACAGAGGTAGCCACAGCCGTGAACTACCGCACTGTACTGTGTCTGCTGCTAATATAGACTGGTTGATAAAGAGATAGTATACTCGTAACTAGTATGTATGTATAAAGAAAGAAAAAAAAACCACGGTTAGGTGGTATATACAATTATGGACGGGCTGCCGAGTGCCGACACAGAGGTAGCCACAGCCGTGAACTACCGCACTGTACTGTGTCTGCTGCTAATATATAGACTGGTTGATAAAGAGATAGTATACTACTAATATTATATATACTGGTGGTCAGGTCACTGGTCACTAGTCACACTGGCAGTGGCACTCCTGCAGCAAAAGTGTGCACTGTTTAATTTTAATATAATATTATGTACTCCTGGCTCCTGCTATAACCTATAACTGGCACTGCAGTAGTGCTCCCCAGTCTCCCCCACAATTATAAGCTGTGTGAGCTGAGCAGTCAGACAGATATATAATATATAGATGATGCAGCACACTGGCCTGAGCCTGAGCAGTGCACACAGATATGGTATGTGACTGACTGAGTCACTGTGTGTATCGCTTTTTTCAGGCAGAGAACGGATATATTAAATAAACTGCACTGTGTGTCTGGTGGTCACTCACTATATAATATATTATGTACTCCTGGCTCCTGCTATAACTGGCACTGCAGTAGTGCTCCCCAGTCTCCCCCACAATTATAAGCTGTGTGAGCTGAGCAGTCAGACAGATATATATAATATTATATATAGATAATAGATGATGCAGCACACTGGCCTGAGCCTGAGCAGTGCACACAGATATGGTATGTGACTGAGTCAGTGTGTGCTGTGTATCGCTTTTTTCAGGCAGAGAAAGGATTATAAATAAAACTGGTGGTCACTGGTCACTATCAGCAAAACTCTGCACTGTACTGAGTACTCCTAATGCTCCCCAAAATTAGTAAATCAAGTGTCTCTCTAATCTATTCTAAACGGAGAGGACGCCAGCCACGTCCTCTCCCTATCAATCTCAATGCACGTGTGAAAATGGCGGCGACGCGCGGCTCCTTATATAGAATCCGAGTCTCGCGATAGAATCCGAGCCTCGCGAGAATCCGACAGCGTCATGATGACGTTCGGGGCGCGCTCGGGTTAACCGAGCAAGGCGGGAAGATCCGAGTCGCTCGGACCCGTGAAAAAAAACATGAAGTTCTGGCGGGTTCGGATTCAGAGAAACCGAACCCGCTCATCTCTAATTAATACCAGTATAATCTGATGATCCTGGTGGTTAATTGACAGCTGATTTTTCTTTTTTTAAATAAATTATAACTTGGATATTAATAAGTTTTAATAATTGTATGAATGCAAGAAAAAATTCTTTATAGAAATATAATTATTTATGTGTGCAGTATCTACACTGAAAGGCAATATACATAAATACAATTCCAGTGAAGTGCTGCAGTTGTACAAACCCTTTAAAAACACCAGAATAATCTGAGTATTGTACACAAATAGAAATGTTTAGAATTACCATTCAAAATCCTATACCGATTATTTTTTCTTTTCTTCCTATTAACTAAAAATAGTTTATCTGTGCAGATTTTATTTATCACTAGTGTTCATAAATTCAAAGGTACAGAACTTGCCGTAATCCCCCCCATAAATACCAGGCACATCTACACGGGACAAATATTTCCCCAGAATTTGAATAAGGGACAATTGGTGCATGTACTGTAGTCATAGTCAGGGCACAGCATACCTCCTCTGGGGGTGTTGTGTGGAGTATGTATATTCTCCCCGTGCTTGCGCAAGTTTACTTCAGGCACTCCTGTTTCCTCCCACGATCAAAAAAATTAAACTGGTAGGTTAACTGGCTCCTGAAAAAATAATTAACCCTAGTGTGTTTGTGCATATGTGTTTAGGGCAGACTACATTAGTGATGAGCGGGTTCGGTTTCCGAGAAACCGAACCCACCCGAGCTTTACCTTTTTTAACACGGGTCCGAGCAGACTCGGATCCTCCCGCCTTGCTCGGCTAACCCGAGCGCGCCCGAACGTCATCATCCCGCTGTCGGATTCTCGCGAGATTCGGATTCTATATAAGCAGCCGCGCGTCGCCGCCATTTTCACACGTGCATTGAGATTGATAGGGAGAGGACGTGGCTGGCGTCCTCTCCGTTTATAATTGTAGAAGAGACAGTTGATTGCTTGTTTTATTACTAATTGTGGGGAGGATTGGGGAGCAGCTGTTAGGACTCGGAGTAGAGTGCTGAGTTTTGCTGATAGTGACCACCAGTTTTTTTTTATCCGTTCTCTGCCTGAAAAAAAATGCTCCATACCATATCTGTGCTCAGTGTGCTGCATGATATATCTGTGCTGAGTGCTCACACTGCTTAATTGTGGGACTGGGGAGCAGCTATAGCAGGAGTACAGTGCACAGTTTTGCTGACAGTGACCACCAGTATACGTTTGTCTGCCTGAAAAACACTCCTGTGGTGGCTTTTTTTTATACTAGTTTAGCAGTCTGCTGACAGTGTCCACCAGGTCCATTATACTGTATATAGCAGTACGGTAGGCCACTGCTGTACCTACCTCTGTGTCGTCAGTCACTCGTCATCCATTAATAATAATAAGTATACTATCCATCCATCTACATTGTATACCTGTGGTGGCTTTTTTTCTTTATACTAGTTTAGCAGTTTGCTGACAGTGTCCACCAGGTCCATTTATTATACTGTATATAGCAGTACGGTAGGCCACTGCTGTACCTACCTCTGTGTCGTCACTCGTCGTCCATAAGTATACTATCCATCCATCTACATTGTATACCTCTGGTGGCTTTTTTTTTTTATACTAGTAGTACTAGTTTAGCAGTCTGCTGACAGTGTCCACCAGGTCCATTATACTGTATATAGCAGTACGGTAGGCCACTGCTGTACCTACCTCTGTGTCGTCAGTCACTCGTCATCCATTAATAATAAGTATACTATCCATCCATCTACATTGTATACCTGTGGTGGCTTTTTTTCTTTATACTAGTAGTACTAGTTTAGCAGTCTGCTGACAGTGTCCACCAGGTCCATTATACTGTATATAGCAGTACGGTAGGCCACTGCTGTACCTACCTCTGTGTCGTCAGTCACTCGTCCATAAGTATACTATCCATCCATCTACATTGTATACCTGTGGTGGCTTTTTTTTTTATACTAGTAGTACTAGTTTAGCAGTCTGCTGACAGTGTCCACCAGGTCCATTATACTGTATATAGCAGTACGGTAGGCCACTGCTGTACCTACCTCTGTGTCGTCAGTCACTCGTCATCCATTAATAATAATAAGTATACTATCCATCCATCTACATTGTATACCTGTGGTGGCTTTTTTTCTTTATACTAGTTCAGCAGTTTGCTGACAGTGTCCACCAGGTCCATTTATTATACTGTATATAGCAGTACGGTAGGCCACTGCTGTACCTACCTCTGTGTCGTCACTCGTCGTCCATAAGTATACTATCCATCCATCTACATTGTATACCTGTGGTGCCTTTTAGTTGTGCGCATTAAAATATGGAGAACAAAAATGTGGAGGTTAAAAAAATAGGGAAAGATCAAGATCCACTTCCACCTCGTGCTGAAGCTGCTGCCACTAGTCATGGCCGAGACGATGAAATGCCATCAACGTCGTCTGCCAAGGCTGATGCCCAATGTCATAGTACAGAGCATGTAAAATCCAAAACACAAAAGATCAGTAAAATGACCCAAAAATCAAAATTAAAAGCGTCTGAGGAGAAGCGTAAACTTGCCAATATGCCATTTACGACACGGAGTGGCAAGGAACGGCTGAGGCCCTGGCCTATGTTCATGGCTAGTGGTTCAGCTTCACATGAGGATGGAAGCACTCATCCTCTCGCTAGAAAAAAGAAAAGACTTAAGCTGGCAAAAGCACAGCAAAGAACTGTGCGTTCTTCGAAATCACAAATCCCCAAGGAGAGTCCAATTGTGTCGGTTGCGATGCCTGACCTTCCTCTTTTTTCTTTCATTTTTCTTTGCATCATGTGCTGTTTGGGGAGTATTTTTTTGAAGGGCCATCCTGCGTGACACTGCAGTGCCACTCCTAGATGGGCCAGGTGTTTGTGTCGGCCACTAGGGTCGCTTAGCTTAGCCATCCAGCGACCTCGGTGCAAATTTTAGGACTAAAAATAATATTGTGAGATGTGAGGTGTTCAGAATAGACTGAAAATGAGTGGAAATTATGGTTATTGAGGTTAATACTATGGGATCAAAATGACCCCCAAATTCTATGATTTAAGCTGTTTTTTAGGGTTTTTTGAAAAAAACACCCGAATCCGACAAAAAAATTTCGGTGAGGTTTTGCCAAAACGCGTCCGAACCCAAAACACGGCCGCGGAACCGAACCCAAAACCCGAAAAATTTCCGGTGCACATCACTAGACTACATAGGCCAGTGGTTCTCATCTGCAGACAAAATTCTAGCGGCAGGATATAGTGAAGTCCGAGATCGCAGAAGGTCTCAAACTTTTTCTTAAAGGGGCAACACAAGGGAAAACCATGCCTTGTAAGGGATAGCCCCTTTAAAAAAAAATGTCAGAGATTGCCAGGAATCCCGTACCTCCGGTGATCTCGGACTCCATAACATCCTGCCATACGTTTCTATGCAGTGGTGAACAAGAGCTGCACTTAATCTGAGTACACATTAGACTATGTGTACCCAGCACGACATTGTGGGCAACGGGGAGGCAATAGGGACCTTGCATCGGCAAGTGCATACACATTTGAATACCTGTCCTCAAATAATCTTCCCATGTGCAAAATTTAAGTGTGCTTAAAACACAATATAGTTACTTCAACATCAAACAGTATTGCATTTATCACTCACTGGGTAAACCTGACCAGAATTAGAAAGGAAAAACCAAGATAGTACAGAAAGTATGGTTAGCATTACTAGCACACAGGACTGAGGTCATGGGTTCGATTCACACCATGGCCCTAACTGTGTGAAGTTAGTATATTTTCCCCCTACTTGCGTGGGTTTCCTCCTGGTACTCTGGTTTCCTCCCACAATCCCAAAATATACTGGTAGGTTAACTAGCTCCCAACAAAAAATGTACCTGTTTGTGCGTGTACATGTGGTAGGGATGCTAGACTGTAAGCCCCACTGGGGCAGGGACTTATGTGAATGGCCAAATATTCTCTGCAAAGCACTGCAGAATATGTGTGCGCTATATAAATTACTGGTAATAAATAAATAATAAACTACGGCCTTCTACAACAATGTCTTCTGTCGACCCTGCAGCAGGAACAACCTGTAGACATTGCAGACGGCCGTGGGAGCGCACATACAGTGCGTACACACTGCCTGACCAGGACAATTTGACATTCTGACCCATCAGAATATGACACATTTTCCAAAATAGCATCTAAGGTACTATATCCCCCCTTACATATTTGGTATGGGATAAGTACCTACTTTAACAAAACATTGCAAATGCTAAATATATTTTTGGGAGTGACATTACTGATTTGAGAGAAAAGTTTGCAAATGGAACATTTTGCTGAATGGATGTCTCTCTTCTCCCTGTATATACTGTAAGTGCCAGTTGGAAACTCACCTATACAAAGGTGGTCTGCTCACAATGTTATGATCTACAGGACATGAGGTTAGGTGTCGCATATGGTAATGGTAAAAAGTGTTTAGTTGGGCTGTATAATACAGTCACACAGCAATTTTGGCAGATGGCACAGGTAAGTGAAATGATGCAGAGGGGACATATACTTTTAGTGTAGTGCTATGACTGCATGATTCTTCAAGTTACACGTTTGTGGAGGTGCAGGGTGATCTAACCTAGGCAGAGTACAGTAAAGGTGTGTTTAAACAACCCAGGCTCATGTAGACCTGCAGAAACATGCTGAAAGCTGGGCAATCACGCTACATTTATCAGGCTGATACCAGTGAATCAGACAGATAATTGTAGAGTGTATGCTGGTGAATGATGGGAAAATATTGATTGTTGGGGATACTGGATCATCCAGCTTGTTTGTCCAATGCTATATTTTCTAAGATGAAAGTTGGTTGCATTAGGCAGTTCTAACCAGGACAGAAAATTAAGTAGTTATGACCATCGACAGCCCAGTCATCAATGGTTCATGGTTTACCACCACTGACAATTTATCATCGATGGTGAGCCATTGGTGGTTAGGCTACGCACAAGTGCACAGCCAGCCTGGCAGTTACCATAGTAGGAGAGCTAAAATTCAACAGTGGCGTCTCATCAGGGGCAGATTGGTCACAGGGAAGTTTCTTGCTGGGCCAATGTGCATGTGGGGCCTGTTTGGTTTGTTGACATGTGAGGGTTGGTGCTGCCGCTATGGTTACATGAAACACATCTGGTGCTACCTATGTGAGGCCACTTCTACTAATTTTCCAGGGCCACTTTCAGTTCTCAATACGCCCCTGCTTCTCATTGATGGTGAAACACTCACCATTGCCATGAGACAATCAATGGTTAATGGGCACCCCTAGAACTAAGCATCCCACCTGAAACTAAGTGAAGGCTAGAGGTACTTATTAATATGGGTGTTTGTAAAGAAGTGGATGTGGCTGGATCGCCACACGTCTGTTTGCATCTTTAGATGGAAACACTTCTAGTTTGAAAAGTCATCTCGACTATTCACAACAAAGTTCCTGGAGAATGAAACAGTGGTTTTCCCATTCTAAATACAAATTAAAGTGTTGTCTACTTCCTTTACTGGTGATGTTTTAATAAATGTATTTTTTGTTTCTGAACAATGCAAAAAACAAAACATACAGAGCGCGCATGTCACAGAGAATGTTCAATGTTGTGGCTCATAGCACAGGAGGAGAGAGCAAGAGAAGTGACGGGTGGGGAGAGCAAGAGAGGTGACGGGTGGGGAGAGCAAGAGAGGTGACGGGTGGGGAGAGCAAGAGAGGTGACGGGTGGGGAGAGCAAGAGAGGTGACAGGCGGGGAGAGCAAGAGAGGTGACAGGTGGGGAGAGCAAGAGAGGTGACAGAAGAGGAGGGCAGGTGATGTGACGGGAAGTGAGGGCAGGAGAGGTGATGAGAGGTGGGGGCAGGAGAGGGGACGGCAGGAGAGGTGACAGGTGAGAAGAGCAGCAGAGTTGGCATGAGGGAAGGACTTAGAGGGCAGGAGAGGTGACAGGAGGGAAAGGCATGAGGGGGGTGAGACAGGAAGGGGGGGTCAGGAAAGGAGTGGGCAGGAGAGGTAACATGAGGCAAGAGCATCTGAAGTGACAGGAGGGAGGGGCTGGATAAGTGACATATGGGGCAGGAGAGGTTACAGGAGGCGGGACAAAAGAAATGACAAGAGGCGGGGCAAAATTGGTGACAGGAGGGGAGAGCTGGATAAATGACACGAAGGGCAGGATAGGTTATAGGAGGGGAGAGGTGGAGGGTGGGAGATGTGATGGGGGTAGGGATGGAAAGATTTCACAAGGGAAGTGGGGGTGATGACAGAAAATGGAGAGCAAGAGCCAGCTGTAACAAGTAAAATGGCAGAAAGAAGTATTCCAGTATTCTGGTAAATGGCAACCCGCTCAGCAAGGGCATGCACTGCAGGAAGACACCGGGCTGGAGAGGTGTTTCCCCTGCTCTGCTACTCTGTTGCTGCTGTGCCTGTCAAACTGTATGACAGGCAGCAGTGCCAGCAGCGTGAAGTGCAGCTCCCAGTGTCATGTCCCTCCAGCTTCTTCCCTTCTGTCCGCTGCACCCGTCAAGTTGTGTCCCCAATCCACCTACTAATCTCCTGTGTAAGTACCACACTCCTCCCTCTCTATATTCCCCTCCTTTGGGCATTATGTTTACAAGCGGCACTACTACTACTGGGGACATTGTGTGTGTAATGGCATTACTACTGTGGGCATTATGCGTGTAAGCTACTTTACTATTGTGGACATTATGGGGTATATTCAATTAAAGTCGGATCCATTCCGACATGTATTTGTTGGAATGGATCCGACAACCCCTATTCAAATCTCATATTAATTCAACTTTATCAAGTCAAATTGAGATGAGGGACGCAGAGGAGGAGAGGGGGGAGCCGCGGGGAGACCAGCGAGGGACAACCACCGGCAGCGCTACAGATGGATGTCACACAGCTGCCCGACCTCACGGCAGTGTCCACCCGGCTCCAGCAAGCGTGCTGGAGCCGGGTGGACGCTGCCGTGAGCGGCGCGGGTGTGTGTCATCCTGCTGCAGCGCTGTGCTGTAGAGCTGATCTCCTCTGGCTGCCCGCAGAAGTCCCCCGTCTCCCTGCGGCTCTCCCCCCTCTCCTCCTCTGGGTCCGCATCTCAGTCTGACATCTTTTGATGTTGGACTGAGATGGTTGAAAAGGGGGCCAAAACCTTTTCGACACAAGCACGTGGATCGGCAGCTATTCCGCCGATCCACGTGCTTTTCGACAAGTCAAATTCATCGACTTGTCGAAAATATTGAATAGGTCGAATCACGATTCGACCTTAAAAAGTCGAAAACTGCCGTCTTTACGACAGACAACAAATTGTGGAAAACTGCTCTAATCAAGCTGGTAACAATCCCCAGGTGCTGCGGGAGGGGGTTACTCTAGACAAGAAATACAAAAGGGATTTTTCCCACGCACTCTGCTGGCTGTTAGTAAGAAGAACTGTATACACTATGTAATAATAGAAAATTTAGAGCTCTTCGTTACATATGTTTTGCAAAAGATATGATAAGCCTCCAGGCCACTTCACGGCTGCTCTATTGCTGGAGGTCCCTAACTAAGCATAAGTCCAGGGCTTGGACCCCACAAAGTCGGCTCAGGCCCGACCACCCTAGGGCAGCACACCATTGAAATACTAAAGTGTTAATATGTGTTAAGAAAGAAGCAGAAGCTATGGGTTAGAAAGTGCTACAAAAATAAGGGTGTTAATAAAATACTAAAAAGAGTAATATTAGTGAAAAAATAGGAGTGTTACATAAGTGCTAAATAAATAATATGGCGTGCTACCCAAGGTGGCCCAGCCCCACCAGACCTGGGGGGTACCACTCCCCAAACCCATGCACAGCATAATAATAATAATAACATCCACAATGGGTCATACAATTGCTTAATGTATGGCCACATGATAATGGCACATACAAAACATATCCAGATTGAGAGCTAGTTTACCTGGAGGCACCCCTGTATCCTCCAAATGGCACCACAGGACCCAGCATGCCCTCCTAATGCTGGCTCCATCTATGCCTCACTGAACTGCAATAAATTGTGGAAAACTGCTCTAATCAAGCTGGTAACAATCCTCAGGTGCTGCAGGAGGGGGTTACTCTAGACAAGAAATACAAAAGGGATTTTTCCCACGCACTCTGCTGGCTGTTAGTAAGAAGAACTGTATACACTATGTAATAATAGAAAATTTAGAGCTCTTCGTTACATATGTTTTGCAAAAGATATGATAAGCCTCCAGGCCACTTCACAGCTGCTCTATTGCTGGAGGTCCCTAACTAAGCATAAGTCCAGGGCTTGGACCCCACAAAGTCGGCTCAGGCCCGACCACCCTAGGGCAGCACACCATTGAAATACTAAAGTGTTAATATGTGTTAAGAAAGAAGCAGAAGCTATGGGTTTGAAAGTGCTACAAAAATAAGGGTGTTATTATTATTATGCTGTGCATGGGTTTGGGGAGTGGTACCCCCCAGGTCTGGTGGGGCTGGGCCACCTTGGGTAGCACGCCATATTATTTATTTAGCACTTATGTAACACTCCTATTTTTTCACTAATATTACTCTTTTGAGTATTTTATTAACACCCTTATTTTTGTAGCACTTTCTAACCCATAGCTTCTGCTTCTTTCTTAACACATATTAACACTTTAGTATTTCAATGGTGTGCTGCCCTAGGGTGGTCGGGCCTGAGCCGACTTTGTGGGGTCCAAGCCCTGGACTTATGCTTAGTTAGGGACCTCCAGCAATAGAGCAGCCGTGAAGTGGCCTGGAGGCTTATCATATCTTTTGCAAAACATATGTAACGAAGAGCTCTAAATTTTCTATTATTACATAGTGTATACAGTTCTTCTTACTAACAGCCAGCAGAGTGCGTAGGAAAAATCCCTTTTGTATTTCTTGTCTTTACGACAGACGGCAGTTTTCGACTTCAATTGAATATACCCCTATGTGTGTAAGCGGAACTTCTTGTGGGCATTATGAGTAAGGGTATTTTGGACCTCATTCAGCTTCATTATCAGTTTTGCCAAGAAAACAAAAGTGCTAATGATAAAATTGCATGTTGGGGGCCACCCAGCTTGTAAATGGCCGGCAGCAAAGGCAGACACAGAGCAGGCATTTTATGGGTCACAGTGGCCACCCCAAACCCATATGTTTCCCATGCCATGCCCACCCAATGCCACTCCGTACTGCCCCGTAAACGCCTCTGCCTGTCAATCATGTGTGTTAGTAGCATTAATACTGTGGGCATTATGTGTATAAGCAGCACTACTGTGGCACTGCGTGTAAGGGGCTCTACTACTGTGGGCATTATGTGTATAAGTGGCACTACTGTAGGCATTATCTGTATAAGCAGCACTACTGTGGGCATTATGTGTAAGAGGCACTACTACTGTAGGCATTATGTGTACATGGGGCACTACTACTGTAGGAATTGTGTATAAGTGGCACTACTACTGTGTGCATTATGTGTAAATGGCATTACTACTGTGGGCATTGTGTATAAGGAGCACTACTGTGTAGTGTAACATGAATAAAAGGGGCACTACTGTGTCATAATGTGAATAAGGGACGCTACTATTTGGTGTAATATGAATATGGGGCACTATGTGCAGTATAATGTGACTAAGATTGTGCTACTGTGTAGCGTAATTTGAAATGTGGGTACTATTGTGATGCCATGCCCCTTCCTTGTGAGACCACACCCCTTTTATGTGATGAACCCACACAGCTCACTCTAGTCCCCCAATGGAAGGCTGGATTGTCCTTGCGGAATGGCCAGCCACTGTAAATTTGAAGATGCTGTGGCTACATAATTTCAGTTAATCAGCGGTACGGACATCAGCAGACCAGCTGCACTGCCGGTTGTTCCACCCGCTGCAGTGAGCTTCTGCACATGTTCAGAAGTTCTGAACGCCACCCAATAGGAGCTGAGCTTCAATTTCGGCAGCTATGAATGAGCCCATAGGGCAGCAAGGGTGGAGAGAGGAAACATTTTTTGGGGAGGAGCGAATGTGCCAACTTCCAGGTGACCCAATCCGCCCCTGCCAGTGCCTGTGCTCAAGCATGGATATCCGTAAAACCTGGACTGTAATAGAAGAGTTTGGGAACATCTTGACAAGATGATTTAGAAACTAAAACTGGCCTATTGACAAGCTATGCATAGCATGCAGTAGTATGTTTCAGCGGTTGCAGTGTCTCAGATTACTGTGATAATGGTAATATTATCTGTGCCTAAGCTTCTTATTTAATTAGCAAGAGGTTGTGAAGGGGCATACACAGCACACTTCAATGCTATAGTCTAAACTATCCAAACTGAATATGAACAGCCTTGGATCTATATATAAATGCACACATCGCAATTTACTAAATTCTGTCCTGCCTTCTGGTGTAAAAGAACCATACATCTAAGTTGTTTCAAACCAACTACAGAGATGACTGGGCACCTTGGATCTTAGATCCCTCTTCCTCCATTTTTAATACACTGTAACTTGATTTATAACCTAATACTAACGTTAGGGTTTTACTTTGTTGCTACAATATAGAAATTTCATAATCATAACTACAGTATATGGACAACCTTAAACACTTTTCAGCAACTTCTACTTAATTGTTCCACCAGATTGTTTACTTGCAATGTGCATAAACCTGTAAACATACTGTATCTGTATAAGAAATATCTTCTATAAATGTCCTGCTTGCAGCCAAACTGGTGAGCTGTAGGGTGGCCAATCCCGGGAATCAGGATTGAAAAATGTTCAATAGCGGGATTCCTGGGATTGGCTGCATTTCAGTGGTTGTAATCTTACTACCTTTGTGTTACAGCACAAATACTATACTGCATAATGTATAACAGACTTTAAAAGTAGCAACCTGCAGCATTTTTTTGACAGGCTTGTGTGTTGAAGACCGGATAGTCCCATTTGTTGATGATGGTAACATTTAAACCTTTAATTAGTATAGTTTACAATTTTTGGTACAGTGTACCTTGGCTAGTCACAGTGTGTTATAAAATGTTGATAAATGCATTATGAAATGAAAAGCAACAAAAAATAAAAACAGCTGAATCAGCTGTGAAGGAAACTGACACTTGGGGATGTTTGCAGGTACATTCTGTGTTGAATAATGAAAATAAACAAGAAAAAAATAATAATCTGAGCAGATTTAAACACAGATGTACCAATCTGTTTGCTAAACAAGTACTAAGTTCGGTGAAGCATATAAAGGTTACAACTTTAGCACTGTCACATGTTTCTATAAAGTTCTTAACACATGTATCCTAAAATTATACATTAAAATTGAATTGCTTTGACTGCACTGAAGATCTGCTTATGGACTTTACCTTTACTAAACACCTCATAATATAGTATGAGAAATAACAAATGCTGTAGCACAGATGATAAATACCTTGGAAATCGATGGTGTAAACATTACAACTACAGTCAGCTTTTAGTTGTGCAAAGTTAAGGGGCATATCAGCCAGCACAAACTTCACATGAGATAAAATACTTAGCCTGCAGGCTACTATGGACCTTTTGTATTTATCTATTTTTTTTTTGTATAAAGAAGCATGTGAAGGTACAAAAACAGTACTGATCTAGTCAATGAACATTCAAAAGGTTCAACATATAAAAAATAATTAAGTTACATAACATTCAGTATGTCAAGTAAAGTGGCAAACATAAAAGACCTTCATATAACATAAATATGCAGAAATGAAATAAAAATATGAATTAGGAAAAGGGAGAGAAGTATCAGGAAGGAGACATAGGGGGTAATTCCAAGTTGATCGCAGTAGGAAATTTTTTAGCAGTTGGGCAAAACCATGCGCTCTGCAGGGGGGGCAGATATAACATTTGCAGAGAGAGTTAGATTTGGGTGGGTTATTTTGTTTCTGTGCAGTGTAAATACTGGCTGCTTTATTTTTACACTGCAATTTAGATTGCAGATTGAACTCACCACACCAAAATCTCTCTCTGCACATGTTATATCTACCCCCCCTGCAGTGCACATGGTTTTGCCCAACTGCTAAAAAATTCCCTGCTGCGATCAACTTGGAATTACCCCCATAAATAGGAGTCAAACCCGGCACATCAATAGGCGGATTAATCGATTAGGGGTCGACAGAGTTAAAGGGAGTAAAATAGACTGAATGATAGGAGCTAGGACAAATTACGGCATAAATACCATGAGGAGGTTTCAACGTCTTTCAAAATGTTATCTTGGGTAGAGGAGTCAAGGTACTCGACAACTGCACCCCATTTAATATAAAAAGAGATTATTCCAATCTCCAATGCAGGGAAAATCGATTGACGATTGTAATAAGGAGTTTTTAGTTACAAAGATTTAACTGCATTCAAAAGGGGAGGGGGGGGGGGGCAATTATATAACATGACTTTTTTTAGCAATAGTAACTACGAGAGTCAATAAAGACAAGATTTAGGATCTATGTACCCCCGAATATCAAGCAGAAAAATGGGCACACAGCTAGCTAGGCAAGGGGGTCTGACTGGGGCATTAAGTGGAAAATGTAATTAATATAATTGACAATCTTGCCCCACAATTTCTGTATCTTAGGACATTGCCAGAAGTTATGATAAAAAGTTGCATTAGGGCGTTTGCACTTGAGACAGTCACTTGATTCCTCCTCTACTATGTGGTGTTGCCTGGCTTGGGATATATACACACAGTTAAGTATTTTAACATGGACTTTCTGCAAGCAGTGTCGCATCATAATGACATAACAGGGTGTCTGCAGAGGTAATGGAAGGGATATCACGTTTCCATGCTGCCACCGATAGTTTCCAAAACTTTGCAGGGGTGAGTATCACCAATTCAGAGCTGAGGTATTTGGTCTTATACGGATGCAACACCAAGAAAGCCAATAAAGAATGTAACGGATCGGGGGAGCCGGGATCCAGCAATTGTCCGATAATAGACCTAGCATAATGTTTGACTTGCAAATACATAAAAAATTGCTTATGAGGAATCAGTTATCATGAAGAACACAGAATGGGAGAATAACCCCACCAGGGTAAAATATATCTGTCATTTTTAAGGGGAAGAGGTCACCATACCGCTAGTCGGGATCCCGGACGTCGCAATGCCGATGCTGGAATCTCGACTAGCGGGGAAATACTGACACCGGAATCCTGGCGCCACAGCTTTTCCTCCCTCTATGGGTGTCCACGACACCCATAGAGGGAGAATAAATCCTGTGGAAAGCGCAGTGAGCCACCATACCCACATCGTGGCAAGCCTGCAAGGGGCTTGCTAGCGCTCCCCCTGCTGCCGGCATACATCTGGCTGGGATCCAGATGTCGATATACTGATGCCTGGGATCCTGCCCACCAGTTTACATACCGATCCCATTTTTGAGATGCCCTTGTCTCGCCAGTGCAGATTTGCTGAATTTTGAAACCCAGGAGAAAAAAGGGGGTTACCCCAGAATGGAAGATACTTGGAAGCAATGTAAGGGTGAAACAATTTAGAGCATATTGATTTCCATATGAGATATGTATCATGAAAAATAATATTGGGGGTAATTCTGAGTTGATCGCAGCAGGAACTTTTTTTTAGCAGTTGGGCAAAACCATGTGCACTGCAGGGGAGGCACATATAACATGTGCAGAGAGAGTTAGATTTGGGTGTGATGTGTTCAATCTGCAATCTAAACTGCAGTGTAAAAATAAAGCAGCCAGTATTTACCCTGCATAGAAACAAAATAACCCACCCAAATCTAACTCTCTCTGCACATGTTATATCTGCCTCCCCTGCAGTGCACATGGTTTTGCCCAACTGCTAAAAAAGTTCCTGCTGCGATCAACTCAGAATTACCCCCATTGTTCAAAACACGGGGAAGAATATACTATGGACTTTTTTAACCTATATATTAAAGATTTCTAATTTGTAATTTTTGCTTCTATTTTTATAAAATTGTTCCCTTACCTCAAACTGTATATTAGTGTGATATTAGCACCTATTCAGGCTTGTGTGCTATGCTAAAAGCTATCACTTTACAACTGTAAGGAGAAGATCATACCATGTAAGTTGTATTCAGGTAAAATGGGATACCAGAAAACATTAATACTTACACGTTATTCCGGTGTCAAGATTTGCAGCAATAGCAGTACAAATAAAAAACATATACACCTTTTGTATAATTATTTATAGCAGAATTTAGAAAGATTAAAATAGCTTAAAACACATCTTTTTTTCTCTCTCACACTACTGTAGTTTTCTAGAAATTATCCATAACACAAACAAGTTTGGATACATATTTGCTTCTGGACAGAACTTTTCTATGAAATCGGTGATAATTGGCAGTCACTAACATACAGAAGAAATAAATTAATCAACAAATAGTCATACTGAGGGGTAAATTTACTAAAGCTTCTAAAACAGAGAATTGGTGAAGTTACCCATAGCAACCAATCAGATGATGTCTATCATTTTCTAAAAGGCAATAGAGAAATAATAGTGAGCATCTCATTAGTTGCTATGGACAACATCACCAATTCTCTGTTTTAGAAGCTTTAGTATATTTACCGCTGAGAGTGCATTTTTTAAATGTAACAAGAATAGAAGAGGAACAAATTCACACCAACAAAGAGGGGAAAAACACTAAGAAGGAGGGGAGGGCTAGAGCAAAATGGGTCTGTGACTAGATGCGCCTCACTGCCCGCACCAAGCGATCACAGATTGGTTTTGGGTCTCACAGCACCAGAGCCAATAGGGGATTCTCTTACTGTCAAGTAACTGCCTGTTACTGACTCCAGTCACTGTGCAGTGGGTAGGTGTTTTGCTGCCACTCCCAGGCTCCTACCACTGGCACCTGGAACCGCTTACTGCTGTGTATGTGTGGATACGCTGCTGCCACACCTCCTGACTGGCATATGTTGATCCCCACTGGTCACTGACCATTTATCAGGCACTGCACGGTAGCTGGCAAAGGGTGGAGCTTGAAGATGCCTGCCTCAACTCAGAACAAACAGAGAAAGGGACTGCGTGTGGCGAATTCCTGTTGGTCGCAAGATGAAAGGCTGACGTCTTGAAAGCAAGATGTTTATTGCTCAAATAGTCTTAAAAAGACTCCTACCCTTTTGCACGTAAATGATACAACATGCAGATAATAAGAATTTACTCACCTGTAATTCTATTTCTCGTAGTCCGTAGTGGATGCTGGGTACTCCATAAGGACCATGGGGAATAGACGGGCTCCGCAGGAGACTGGGCACTCTAAAAAGAAAGATTAGGTACTATATCTGGTGTACACTGGCTCCTCCCTCTATGCCCCTCCTCCAGACCTCAGTTAGGGAAACTGTGCCCGGAAGAGCTGACATTACTAGGAAAGGATTTGGAATCTAGGGTAAGACTCATACCAGCCACACCAATCATACCGTACAACTTGTGATAACTATACCCAGTTAACAGTATGAACAACAACCGAGCCTCATTCAACAGATGGCTCAGAACAATAACCCTATAGTTAAGCAATAACTATATACAAGTATTGCAGAAAGTCCGCACTTGGGACGGGCTCCCAGCATCCACTACGGACTACAAGAAATAGAATTACCGGTGAGTAAATTCTTATTTTCTCTGACGTCCTAGTGGATGCTGGGTACTCCGTAAGGACCATGGGGATTATACCAAAGCTCCCAAACGGGCGGGAGAGTGCGGATGACTCTGCAGCACCGAATGAGCAAACTCAAGGTCCTCCTCAGCCAGGGTATCAAACTTGTAGAACTTTGCAAAAAAGTGTTTGATCCCGACCAAGTAGCAGCTCGGCAAAGTTGTAAAGCCGAGACCCCTCGGGCAGCCGCCCAAGAAGAGCCCACCTTCCTCGTGGAATGGGCTTTGACTGATTTAGGATGCGGCAGTCCAGCCACAGAATGTGCAAGTTGAATCGTGCTACAGATCCAGCGAGCAATAGTCTGCTTTGAAGCAGGAGCACCCAGCTTGTTGGGTGCACGCAGGATAAACAGCGAGTCAGTTTTTCTGACTCTAGCCATCCTAGAAACATAGATTTTCAGGGCCCGGACTACGTCCAGCAACTTGGAATCCTCCAAGTCCCTAGTAGCCGCAGGCACCACAATAGGTTGGTTCAAATGAAACGCTGATACCACCTTTGGGAGAAATTGGGGACGAGTCCTCAATTCTGCCCTGTCCATATGGAAAATCAGATATGGGCTTTTACAGGACAAAGCCGCCAATTCTGACACACGCCTAGCCAACAGCATGACTACCTTCCACGTGAGATACTTCAACTCCACGGTCTGAAGTGGCTCAAACCAAAGTGATTTTAGGAAATCCAACACTACGTTGAGATCCCAAGGTGCCACTGGAGGCACAAAAGGGGGCTGAATATGCAGCACTCCCTTAACAAACGTCTGAACTTCAGGCAGTGAAGCCAGTTCTTTTTGAAAGAAAATAGACAGGGCCGAAATCTGGACTTTAATGGATCCCAAATTTAGGCCCATAGTCACTCCTGACTGTAGGAATTGCAGAAATCGACCCAGCTGAAATTCCTCTGTTGGGGCCTTCATGGCCTCACACCAAGCAACATATTTTCGCCATATGCGGTGATAATGTTTTGCTGTCACATCCTTCCTAGCTTTTATCAGCGTAGGAATGACTTCAACCGGAATGCCCTTTTCCATTAGGATCCGGCGTTCAACCGCCATGCCGTCAAACGCAGCCGCGGTAAGTCTTGGAACAGACAGGGCCCCTGCTGTAGCAGGTCCTGTCGGAGCGGCAGAGGCCAAGGGTCCTCTGAGATCATTTCTTGTAGTTCCGGGTACCAAGTTCTTCTTGGCCAATCCGGAACGATGAGTATAGTTCTTACTCCTCTCTTTCTTATTATCCTCAGTACCTTTGTTATGAGAGGAAGAGGAGGGAACACATAAACCGACTGGTAGACCCACGGTGTCACTAGAGCGTCCACAGCTATCGCCTGAGGGTCCCTTGACCTGGCGCAATATCTTTTTAGCTTTTTGTTGAGGCGGGACGCCATCATGTCCACCTGTGGCCTTTCCCAACGATTTACAATCAGCTGGAAGACTTATGGATGAAGTCCCCACTCCCCCGGGTGGAGGTCGTGCCTGCTGAGGAAGTCTGCTTCCCAGTTGTCCACTCCCGGAATGAACACTGCTGACAGTGCTAGCACGTGATTCTCCGCCCATCGGAGAATCCTTGTGGCTTCTGCCATTGCCATCCTGCTTCTTGTGCCGCCCTGTTGGTTTACATGGGCGACAGCCGTGATGGTGTCTGACCGAATCAGCACCAGCTGGTTTTGAAGCAGGGGTTCTGCTTGACTTAGGGCATTGTAAATGGCCCTTAGTTCCAGAATATTTATGTGTAGGGAAGTCTCCTGACTCGACCATTGTCCTTGGAAGTTTCTTCCCTGAGTGACTGCCCCCCAACCTCGGAGGCTTGCATCCGTGGTCAGCAAGACCCAGTCCTGAATGCCGAATCTGCGGCCCTCGAGAAGATGAGCACTCTGCAGCCACCACAGCAGAGACACCCTGGCCCTCGGGGACAGGGTGATCAGCCGATGCATCTGAAGATGCGATCCGGACTACTTGTCTAACAGATCCCACTGAAAGATCCTTGCATGGAACCTGCCGAAGGGAATTGCTTCGTAAGAAGCTACCATCTTTCCCAGGACTCGCGTGCAGTGATGCACCGACACCTGTTTTGGTTTCAGGAGGTCTCTGACCAGAGATGACAACTCCTTGGCCTTCTCCTCCGGGAGAAACACCTTCTTCTGTTCTGTGTCCAGAATCATGCCCAAGAACAGCAGACGTGTCGTAGGAACCAGCTGCGACTTTATGATATTCAGAATCCAGCCGTGCTGTTGTAGCACTTCCCGAGATAGTGCTACTCCGACCAACAACTGCTCCTTGGACCTTGCATTTATAAGGAGATCGTCCAAGTACGGGATAATTATAACTCCCTTCTTTCGAAGGAGTATCATCATTTCGGCCATTACCTTGGTAAATACCCTCGGTGCCGTGGACAGACCAAACGGCAACGTCTGGAATTGGTAATGGCAGTCCTGTACCACAAACCTGAGGTACTCCTGGTGAGGTGGGTAAATGGGGACATGTAGGTAAGCATCCTTGATGTCCAGTGACACCATAAAATCCCCCTCTTCAGGCTTGCAATAACCGCCCTGAGCGATTCCATTTTGAACTTGAACTTCCTTATATAAGTGTTCAAGGATTTCAAATTTAGAATGGGTCTTACCGAACCGTCTGGTTTCGGTACCACAAACATTGTGGAATAGTAACCCCGTCCCTGTTGAAGGAGGGGAACTTTGATTATCACCTGCTGAAGGTACAGCTTGTGAATTGCCGCCAGTACTACCTCCCTTTCCTTGGGAATAGCTGGCAAGGCTGATTTGAGGCAACGGCGAGGGGGAGACGTCTCGAACTCCAGCTTGTATCCCTGAGATACCACTTGTAGAACCCAGAGATCCACCTGTGAGCGAACCCACTGGTCGCTGAAGTTCCGGAGACGGGCCCCCACCGCACCTGGCTCCACCTGTGGAGCCCCAGCGTCATGCGGTGGACTTAGTGGAAGCAGGGGAGGATTTTTGTTCCTGGGAACTGGCTGTCTGGTGCAGCTTTTTCCCTCTACCCCTGCCTCTGGGCAGAAAGGACGCGCCTCTGACCCGCTTGCCTTTCTGAGGCCGAAAGGACTGTACTTGATAATACAGTGCTTTCTTAGGCTGTGAGGGAACCTGAGGTAAAAAAGTCGACTTCCCAGCTGTTGCTGTGGATACGAGGTCCGAGAGACCGTCCCCAAACAATTCCTCACCCTTATAAGGCAAAACTTCCATGTGCCTTTTAGAATCAGCATCACCTGTCCACTGCCAAGTCCATAATACTCTCCTGGCAGAAATGGACATTGCATTAATTCTAGATGCCAGCCGGCAAATGTCCCTCTGTGCATCCCTCATATATAAGACTACGTCTTTGATATGCTCTATGGTTAGCAAAATAGTATCCCTGTCAAGGGAATCAATGTTATCCGACAGGGAATCAGACCATGCTGCTGCAGCACTACACATCCATGCTGAAGCAATAGCAGGTCTCAGTATAGTACCTGAGTGTGTATACACAGACTTCAGGATAGCCTCCTGCTTTCTATCTGCAGGCTCCTTTAAGGCGGCCGTATCCTGAGACGGCAGTGCCACCTTTTTTGATAAGCGTGTGAGCGCCTTGTCCACCCTAGGGGATGTTTCCCAACGCAACCTGTCCGTTGGCGGGAAAGGGTACGCCATTAGTAACCTCTTAGAAATCACTAATTTCTTATCTGGGGAACACCACGCTTCTTCACACAATTCATTTAACTCATCAGATGGGGGAAAAGTCACTGGCTGCTTTTTCTCCCCAAACATAATCATTTTTTTAGTGGTAACCGGGTTAATGTCAGAAATGTGCAACACATTTTTCATTGCCGTAATCATGCATCGTATGGCCCTTGTGGATTGTACATTTATCTCATCCTCGTCTACACTGGAGTCAGACTCCGTGTCGACATCTGTGTCTGCCATCTGAGGTAGCGGGCGTTTTTGAGCCCCTGATGGCCTCTGAGACGCTTGGGCAGGCGCGGGCTGAGATGCCGGCTGTCCCAAACCTGTTACGTCATCGAACCTTTTATGCAAGGAGTGGACACTGTCGGTTAATACCTTCCACATATCCATCCACTCAGGTGTCGGCCCCGCAGGGGGCGACATCACACTTATCGGCACCTGCTCCGCCTCCACGTAAGCGTCCTCATCAAACATGTCGACACAGCCGTACCGACACACCGCACACACACACAGGGAATGCTCTGACTGAGGACAGGACCCCACAAAGTCCTTTGGGGAGACAGAGAGAGAGTTTGCCAGCACACACCAGAGCGCTATATAACAGAGGGATTTACACTAATACAAAGTGAATTTTCCCCCAATAGCTGCTTATATCACCTTTTGCGCCTAAATTTATGTGCCCCCCCTCTCTTTTTTACCCTTCTCGTAGTGTATACTGCAGGGGAGAGCCTGGGGAGCGTCCTTCCAGCGGAGCTGTGAAGAGAAAATGGCGCTGGCTGTGCTGAGGAAGATAGCCCCGCCCCTTCAGCGGTGGGCTTCTCCCGCTTTTTTAATAATATTTATGGCGGGGGATTAGGCACATATACAGTGTATAACTGTATTATGTGCATTTTGCCAAAAAGGTATACATATTGCAGCCCAGGGCGCCCCCCCCCCCTCCAGCGCCCTGCACCCACCAGTGACCGGAGCGTGTGGTGTGCTGTGGGAGCAATGGCGTACAGCTGCAGTGCTGTGCGCTACCTTATTGAAGACCGGAGTCTTCAGCCGCCGATTTTCTCCTGGAATCTTCCGTCTTCTGGCTCTGCAAGGGGGACGGCGGCGCGGCTCCGGGAACGGACGATCGAGGTCGGGTCCTGTGTTCGATCCCTCTGGAGCTAATGGTGTCCAGTAGCCTTAGAAGCACAAGCTAGCTGCAAGCAGGTAGGTTTGCTTCTCTCCCCTCAGTCCCTGGTAGCAGTGAGTCTGTTGCCAGCAGATCTCACTGAAAATAAAAAACCTAACAAATACTTTCTTTTCTAGTAAGCTCAGGATAGCCCACTAGGTGCATCCAGCTCTGGCCGGGCACAGATTCTAACTGTAGGAGGGGCATAGAGGGAGGAGCCAGTGCACACCAGATATAGTACCTAATCTTTCTTTTAAGAGTGCCCAGTCTCCTGCGGAGCCCGTCTATTCCCCATGGTCCTTACGGAGTACCCAGCATCCACTAGGACGTCAGAGAAATTACAGCAGTTTAATGCTTATTGATGTTACAAAAGGTATACACCCTTAAAACAGACTTGCAGGCATTTTTATCCTTATCCAACACACAATACCATAGGGGGTTGTTCTGCCCTGTAGTTTTTACCCAATCTTACAAAATATAAAAAAAAAAATACAGCTTACATTTCCAAGGGAACTGAATGGTCTTCTCCCAAACCAGTTTGCATTCCTAAAACAGTCTGATTTAACATACTGTCTCTTTAACAAATGTAAATGTAACTTGCATTTCTCTTACGTCCTAGAGGATGCTGGGGACTCCGTAAGGACCATGGGGTATAGACGGGCTCCGCAGGAGACATGGGCACTATAAAGAACTTTAAAATGGGTGTGCACTGGCTCCTCCCTCTATGCCCCTCCTCCAGACCTCAGATAGATCCTGTGCCCAGAGGAGACTGGGTGCATTACAGGGGAGCTCTCCTGAGTTTCTCTGTAAAAAGAATTTTGTTAGGTTTTTTATTTTCAGGGAGCACTGCTGGCAACAGGCTCCCTGCATCGTGGGACTGAGGAGAGAGAAGCAGTCCTACTTAAGTGATAGGCTCTGCTTCTTAGGCTACTGGACACCATTAGCTCCAGAGGGTCGGAACGCAGGTCTCAGCCTCGCCGTTCGTCCCGGAGCCGCGCAGCCGTCCTCCTCACAGAGCCGGTAGAAACTGGGTGAGTAGAAGAAGAAAGAAGACTTCAAAGGCGGCAGAAGACTTCAGTTCTTCAGTGAGGTACACACACACCCACACACACACACACACAACAGCGGGCACTGTAAGGGTGCAGGGCGCAGGGGGGGTGCCCTGGGCAGCAATTAATAGCCTCAAGGGACACTGGCAGATGTAAATATACTGCGGAGTAGTATATTATTAACCCCCGCCAGTTTTTTGATTATTTGAGCGGGACCGAAGCCCACCGCTGAAGGGGTGGAGCTTGATCCTCCAGCACAAACCAGCGCCATTTTCTCCACAGCACATGCAGAGAAGCTGGCTCCCCGGACTCTCCCCTGCTGAACACGGTCACAGAGGGCAAAAAAGAGGGGGGACACTTTTTATTGGCGCAGTGAGTGTATATTTATATATTTATATAAAAGCGCTTTTGTCTGGGAATTTGGTTTCCAGTGTCAGTTGTCGCTGGGTGTGTGCTGGCATACTCTCTCTCTGTCTCTCCAAAGGGCCTTATTGGGGAACTGTCTCCATATAGATATATCCCTGAGTGTGTGGGGGTGTCGGTACGCGTGTGTCGGCATGTCTGAAGCGGAAGGCTCATCTAAGGAGGAGGTGGAGCAGATGATTGTGGTGTCTCCGTCGGCAACGCCGACACATGATTGGATGGATATGCTGAATGTTTTAAATGCAAATGTGGCTTTATTACATAAGAGATTGGACAAAGCAGAGTCCAGGGATAAAGCAGGGAGTCAATCCATGGCTTTGACTGTGTCACAGGGCCCTTCTGGGTCTCAGAAACGCCCACTGTCCCAAGTAGCAGACACTGATACCGACACGGATTCTGACTCCAGTGTCGACTATGATGATGCGAGGTTACACCCAAGGGTGGCCAAAAGTATTAATTCTATGATTATTGCAATAAAAGATGTTTTACATATCACATATGACCCCTCTGTCCCCGAAACGAGGGTACACATGTTTAAGGAAAAGAAACCTGAGATAACTTTTCCCCCATCTCATGAGCTCAATGAGTTATTTGAAAAAGCTTGGGAAACTCCAGACAAGAAACTGCAGATTCCCAAGAGAATTCTTATGGCGTATCCTTTCACGGCAAAGGACAGGGTACGGTGGGAATCTTGGCCCAGGGTGGACAAGGCATTAACGCGCTTGTCCAAAAAGGGTGGCGCTGCCGTCTCCAGACACGGTAGTCCTCAGGGATCCTGCTGATCGCAGGCAGGAAACTACCTTGAAGTTAATTTATACACATACGGGTGCCTTGCTCAGACCGGAAATAGCGTCGGCTTGGGTTTGTAGCGATGTGGCGGCTTGGACGGATACCTTGTCAGCTGACATTGATACCCTGGATAGGGACACCATGTTATTGACCTTGGGTCACATTAAGGAAGCAGTCCTATATATGAGAGATGCTCAGAGAGACGTTGGCCTGCTGGGTTAGAGAGCCAACGCCATGGCGATTTCTGCTAGGCGAGCCCTGTGGACCCGCCAATGGACGGGTGATGCCGACTCAAAGAGGCATATGGAGGTTTTGCCTTAAAAGGTGAGGACTTATTTGGGGACGGTCTCACGGACACAGCTACGGCAGGTAAATCTACATTTTTGCCTTATGTTTCCTCACAGCAAAAGAAAACGCCACAATATCAGATGCAGTCCTTTCGGTCGCATAAGTCCAGAAGAGGTCGGGGCTCTTCCTTCCTCACCAGAGGTAAGGGTAGAGGGAAAAAACTGCCGGCTACGGCTAGTTCCCAGGAGCAGAAGTCAATCCCCAGCTTATACTAAATCCACCGCATGACGCTGGGGCTCCGCGGAGGGAGTCCGCTCCGGTGGGGACACGTCTTCGACTCTTCAGCCACGTCTGGGCTCAATCAGAGGTGGATCCCTGGGTAATGGAAATTGTATCCCAGGGTTACAAGCTGGAATTCAAAGACGTGCCTCCTCGCCGGTTTTTCAAATCGGCTTTACAAGCTTCTTCCCCAGAAAGGGAGATAGTTTTAGCGGCAATTCAAAAACTGTGTCAACAACAAGTGGTTGTCGAGGTATTCCTAGTTCAATAGGGGAAGGGGTACTATTCAACCCTATTTGTGGTCCCGAAACCGGATGGCTCGGTCAGACCCATTCTAAATTTAAAATCCCTAAACTTGTACTTGAAAAAGTTCAAATTCAAGATGGAATCACTCAGGGCGGTTATCTCCAGCCTGGTAGGGTTTTTTTTTATGGTCTCACTAGAAATAAAGGATGCATACCTTCATGTCCCCATATATCCTCCTCATCAGGCGTACCTGAGGTTCGCTGTACAAGACTGTCATTACCAGTTTCAGACGTTGCCGTTTGGGCTTTCCACGGCCCCGAGGATTTTCACCAAGGTAATGGCGGAAATGATGGTGCTCCTGCGCAGGAAGGGAGTCACAATTATCCCGTACTTGGACGATCTCCTGATAAAAGCGAGATCGAGAGAACAGTTGCTACAAAGCGTGTCGCTCTCCCTAAGAGTGCTGCAACAACACGGCTGGATTGTCAATCTACCAAAGTCACAGTTGGTTCCAACGACCCGGTTGACTTTCTTGGGCATGATTCTGGACACGGAACAAAGGAGGGTTTGTCTCCCGATGGAAAAAGCCCAGGAACTCCAGAACATGGTCAGAGACCTGTTGTAACCGAAAAGTGTGTCGGTCCATCAATGCACTCGAGTACTGGGAAAAATGGTGGCGTCCTACGAGGCCATTCCCTTCGGCAGGTTTCATGCGAGGACTTTTCAGTGGGACCTTCTGGACAAGTGGTCCGGGTTCCATCTGCACATTCATCAAAAAATCAGCCTGTCCCCCAGGGCCAGGGTGTCTCTCCTGTGGTGGCTGCAGAGTGCTCACCTTCTAGAATGCAGGTTCGGCATTCAGGACTGGATTCTGTTGACCATGGACGCGAGCCTCCGAGGATAGGGAGCAGTCACACAAGGAAGAAACTTCCAGGGACTATGGTCAAGCCAGGAGGCTTGTCTACACATCAACGTACTGGAATTGAGGGCCACATACTACGGCCTGCGTCAAGCGAAGACTCTTCTTCGTGACGTACCGGTTCTGATTCAGTCAGACAACGTCACAGCCATGGCTCATGTAAATCGCCAAGGCAGAACAAGGAGCAGAGTGGCGATGGCGGAAGCCACCAGGATTCTTCGCTGGGTGGAAAATCATGTAAGCGCTTTGACAGCAGTCCTCATTCCGGGAGTAGACAACTGGGAAGCAGACTTCCTCAGCAGACACGACCTCCATCCGGGGGAGTGGGGACTTCATCAAGAAGTTTTTGCAGAGACAACAAGTCATTGGGGACTTCCTCAAATAAACATGATGGCGTCACGCCTCAACAAGAAGCTTCGGAGGTATTGTGCCAGGTCAAGGGACCCTCAGGCAGTAGCAGTGGACGCCCTGGTGACACCGTGGGTGTTTCAGTCGGTCTATGTGATCCCTCCTCTTCCACTCATCTCAAAAATATTGAGAATCATAAGACGAAAGAGAGTGCAAACAATACACAATGTTCCAGATTGGCCTCGCAGGGCCTGGTATTCAGATCTTCAGGAAATGCTCACAGAAGATCCGTGGCCTCTTCCTCTCAGAGAGGACCTGTTGCAACAGGGGCCCGGTCTGTTCCAAGACTTACCGTGGTTGTGTTTGACGGCATGGCAGTTGAACGCCAAATCCTAGCTGGTAAAGGCATTCCAGAAGAAGTCATCCCTACTCTGATAAGGGCTAGGAAGGAGGTGACGGCGAAGCATTATCACCGAATCTGGAGAAAGTATGTATCTTGGTGTGAAACCAAGAATGCTCCTGCGGAAGATTTCCATCTGGGCCGTTTTCTCCACTTTCTACAGACAGGAGTGGATATGGGCCTAAAATTAGGCTCCATTAAGGTACAGATTTCGGCCCTATCGATTTTCTTTCAGGAGGAATTGGCTTCTCTCCCAGAAGTCCAGACTTTTGTAAAGGGAGTGCTGCACATCCAGCCTCCTTTTGTGCCTCCAGTGGCATCATGGGACCTTAACGTGGTGTTACAGTTCCTGAAATCTCACTGGTTTGAGCCTCTTCAAACGGTGGAATTGAAATTGCTCACTTGGAAGGTGGTCATGTTGTTGGCCTTGGCATCTGCAAGGCGGGTGTCTGAATTGGCGGCTTTGTCTCACAAAAGCCCCTATCTGATTTTCCATGTGGATAGAGCAGACTCGTCCTCAATTTTTGCCTAAGGTGGTTTCATCGTTTCATATGAACCAACCTATTGTGGTGCCTGTGGCTAAAGGGGACTTGGAGGATTCCAAGTCCCTTGATGCAGTCAGGGCCTTAAAAATGTATGTAGCCAGGACGGCTCGGGTTAGGAAAACAGAGGCTCTGTTTGTCCTGTATGCAGCCAACAAGGTTGGCGCTCCTGCTTCTAAGCAGACTATTGCTCACTGGATCTGTAACACGATTCAGCAGGCTCATTCTACAGCTGGATTGCCGTTACCAAATTCGGTTAAGGCCCATTCCACTAGGAAGGTGGGCTCTTCTTGGGCGGCTGCCCGAGGCGTCTTGGCGTTACAGCTTTGTCAAGCGGCGACTTGGTCGGGGTCAAACACTTTTGCAAAGTTCTACAAGTTTGATACCCTGGCTGATGAGGACCTACTGTTTTCTCAATCGGTGCTGCAGAGTCATCCGCACTCTCCTGCCCGGTCTGGAGCTTTGGCATAATCCCAATGGTCCTTACGGAGTCCCCAGCATCCTCTAGGACATAAAAGAAAATAAGATTTTAAACCTACCGGTAAATCTTTTTCTCCTAGTCCGTAGAGGATGCTGGGTGCCCGTCCCAGTGTGGACAAATTTCTGCAAGACTTGTATATAGTTTTTGCTTACATAAGGGTTATGTTACAGTTTGGATCAGTCTCGGGCTGATGCTGTTTTGTTTCATGCTGTTAACTGGTTCGTATATTCCATGTTATACGGTGTGGATGGTGTGGGCTGGTATGAATCTTGCCCTTAGGTTAACAAAATCCTTTCCTCGTACTGTCCGTCTCCTCTGGGCACAGTTTCTCTAACTGAGGTCTGGAGGAGGAGCATAGAGGGAGGAGCCAGTGCACACCCATTCTAAAGTTCTTTATAGTGCCCATGTCTCCTGCGGAGCCCGTCTATACCCCATGGTCCTTACGGAGTCCCCAGCATCCTCTACGGACTAGGAGAAAAATATTTACCGGCAGGTTTAAAATCTTATTTTTTCCTTTCCCCATATCTGTAAGAAATGTACAGAAAATTCTTCAAACCAAAGCAATTGTTTCATCCACAACTACTGGACACTTTACACAGAGACACGCATAAGCCCACCTGGAGAGCATTTCAAAGAGTGCTTGGCTAATCGACACCTATCCCCTTGCTGGAGCTAGGTCAATTACTATATTATTTGCTATGTGAGAATGTCCCATGAACTATTTCCAAATGTCAATACCTAAGTGCATTTTTTTACCTTTCAAATAAATTGAAACATATCATAGACTATTAAATACTGTGCTGTATACACCAATGCATTGCAGATCAGCTTCGATGCTTTACAGCACTATGCATTCTTAATACAATTTATTACAGGTTGAGTATCCCTTATGCAAAATCCCATATTTTTGGGTCCCCTACTGAGATAATGACATATGTATTATATACTGTATATCATCTTTAAATATATATATATATATATATATATATATATATATATTTATAAATAATATATATAACATAAATATAATATTTATGTTATTATCTCAGTAGGGGACCCAAAACTGTGGGATTTTGAATTCTGGATAAGGGATACACAACCTGTATATACATATCTGTGCACTAGTCCCAGCTCCCAACATCATGGGGCTCATTTGCTCAAATGAGCAAGGGGCTCATTTGCGCTCGCCACGCTGTCGGTAAGCCGGCGGTCGGGCTCCCGGCGCCGGTATGCTGGTCGCCGAGAGCCCGACCGCCGGCCAGCCGTAGTGAACCCATGCAAAGGCCAGCCTTATGCTGCAGCCTGGATCTAGGTGTTCCTGGCTGCAGTCTTGCTCCTTGCCAAGGCTGTCACATGTACAACTGGTGCCTCTGCGCTGACTGGTCCATTCAAAAGTGATGTTTTAGCATGAGGGTTAACCCCCTTAGTGCTACAGCCGCCATCTTGGCCATGTGGACCTGGTTTCTGGCCAAAGGGACTATTCAAAACTAACTTTTGTGCTGTATGTTTTGAGACATAAGAAATATGGTCTTTAAAGTCAACTCACAAATGAAAAATAATTGAGCAAAGAGGTCTCTGCATCAAAGCAATTATAAAGTAAAAAGGGATAATAAATACAGCTGTGTAGAAGGAAATACAATGAGATATACTAATAGGGGTGCCATTATGTTGTACAGAAACCATATTCTGAGTTCTGAAAATTAATTTTATATTCTGTATCATGCAGGAGCTTCATGCTAGGAAGTACATTTATGATTGTTCTATTGAACCTATTGACTGCTGCAGCAATAAAGCACGATACGATATATAGTATGCATGAAAATACTGAGAGAGAGAGCGAGAGAGACAGACTCTGGGCAGCAAAAGAGAGTACATTGGTGAGGGGGAAGGGGAACAGGTGTGTGCTTGGAGACAGGGTGAAGAAAGTGTATGGATAGGTAGAAGCATACCTCCCAATACTGGGAGTCATTCCGACCTGTTCGCATGCTGCCGTTTTTCGCAGCGCAGCGATCAGGTCACTACTGCGCATGCACTGTAATGTGCAGGCGTCTCATACGGATACAAAGCGAATCGTTGCTGTGCAATGGATTTAACGAGGAATCCATTCGCACAGCCGATCGCAAGGAGATTGGCAGGAAGGTGTTTATGGGTGTCAACTGACTGTTTTCTGGGAGTGTTTGGGAAAACGCAAACGTGTCCAAGCGTTTGCAGGGCGGGTGTCTAACGTCAATTCCGGGACCAGACAGGCTGAAGTGATCACAAGGGCTGAGTAATTTCAGACCTACTCAGAAACTGCACAAAATGTTTTTGCAGAGCTCGGCTGCACAGGCGTTCGCACACATGTAAAGCGAAAATACACTCCCCTATAGGCGGCAACTATCTGATCGCAGCGCTGCAAAAAGTAGCTAGCTAACGATCAACTCGGAATGTTGTTGCTCCAAAAAACGGGACCCTATGCATGCTCATAAAGGGGGTGGAGCTTTGTGGCACCTCCACATCCAAATGGGGGCATGCCCAGCATTCTCAGAGCTGCTCCTAAGGCTCTCCTTGCACTGTGAAAAGATGCTTTGTGCAGAGTAGCAGTGACAGTGCTCCTCCCCCAACTCCCCATCCCCACATAATACGGAGACCAACGGATGGCAAAGTCCCAGAAAAACAGGACTATTCCTGCTGGAATCGGGACAGTTGGGAGGTATGTAGGACTCTTTTTTCCACTTCTTCCCACACAAGATGGTTCATTCTATGTAGACCAGGGGACGAATGTCATGCACAAAGCCCAGTGATGTTTACTCCTGAAATTCTGAACAGTATGTGACAATCCTGTAATAATTCAGATAATTGATTTTCTACCACTAATCTGCTGAGTATCTCTACTATGTCATCAGGCACCCAGCATATAGCATGGAGGACTGAACTCATCTAAGGAGTGTCTTTATATGCTTGATCTGCTGGTATGTTGCTGGGTGGTTGATTGCAGAGTGGGAATCTAGCACTCAGTGAGGTGCGGGAAGGTGAATGGCGATGGGTCTGAATGCTGGGAACCTGTCTCACCTCCTATTCACCGAACTCTCCCCTCACTACACTAAGCTATAGTGTCCATTGAGTCTCTTACCTGCATTTTCTCTTGCTTGTTGCTGACTAAGCTCCGAATACAGTGCACTTCCTGGTCACGTGACGCATCCAAGTGTTCATCAGTGCACAAGGCAAACCCCCACACTTAAGAGGCATTTCTCTAGGTTTCCTTTCTCTGCAACTTTATTGCATGTGATATGGCCCCGCCCCCAGCTCTGCAACGCAGTGTCTGACTGCAGAACTGAGGCAAAGCTGTTGCTGCCTCTTTTCTCGTCTCCCTGCAGCTCCAGCGATCTCCACAAAGCAGCTGAGTGTTATAAAAAGGATTACAATAAACAAAGAGGTGGCTTATGTTATAAATATCATCTGTGTATTATTGTAATTGTTTTTATATAATATTTCAGGAGTTTGACAGGGAGCTCTGCCTCCCCTGTCTACACTGACTGTGCATCCCTGCTAGCAATGCGGCAGAGGTTTGGCACCCAGCACTGCAAATAAAGGTGATGTGGCTTTTTTTCCCCCTCTTCAAGGGTCTGCCACCTCACTCCATCTTTTATTAGCTTTTATATATATATATATATATATATATATATATATATATATATATATATATATACACACACACAAACATACAGGGTGAACCAAAAGTAGGCAGACAGTAGATGGAATAGGATTTGTGAAAGGGAGACTTCAAAGCTGTGTAAACTGTGATGGACAGCAGTTTGAGCACCTAAGTTGATAAATATATATATATATATATATATATATGCACACACATAGACACACTAGGTGATTCATCGCGCCCAATGGGGCCCCTTCACACCATTGTTAAGGGGCACCATTAACCCCTGCATGCCCTTGTGGCGTACAATATTTTTATTATATGGAGTATTAACTCCAATTATAATTGTGTGAGTGGTTAAATATTTCATGAACAAAGGGCGTGCAATGGTTAAGGGGTCGAAGCCCCTTGCAACGGCGTGAACAGCGCATGCAGGGCCTGATGAATGACCTAGTGTGCGGTGGATACGCGGATGGGGTCCGGGGGTGCCGTGGGTGGGGGAGGGGCTGGTGAGGTAGTGCCGCGGGTGAGGGAGGGGCAGGTGCGTGGGTGCCACGGGTGGGGGGAGGGGGTCCGAAGCCACCGCGGGAGGGGAAGGAGCGATTGCGGGGGTGCCACAGGTGGGGGAGGGGTGTGTGGGGGTTCTGCGGATGGGCCCGGAGGTACTGCAAGTGGGGGAGGGGCGGGTAATGCATCTCCTGCTTCTCCTCCTGGAGGCAGCTAAGCTGCTGTCCTCCCTTTGGCACTGGCTCTCCCAGAGATTCGCAAAGCCGCCAGTCACTATTGTTAGCGCCGGTGTCCCAACGTGCTGCATTACAGGGAAGAAGATGCACTCAATAACTACAGCTCCCAGCAGCCCTTAGCGTCGGAATGCTTTGGCGCTAAGGTCTGCAGGGAGCTATAGTTTATTTAGTGCGTCTACTTCCCTGTAATGCGGCGCATTGGGACACCGACACTAACAATAGTGACTGGCTGGCAGAACTCGCTGAATCAATGTAAAAGGTGAGAGTGCTGTGCAGTGTCAGTGACATTGGTTCAGCGTCCAGACATTACCCTCCGCGATATCACCCACTCTATCCGTTACATTAGCCATCTCGGGGATCTCAGGCCGGCAGCCCAGGTGCTGTGTTGTGGAGTCAGGGTCTCTGGGGATCTGGGCGCGGCTGTGGCGGGGGAGGCACTTCCGTGACACCACGCGCAGAGGGGGCTCAGAGAGTATGCTGTGCAGGGAGGGCTATGAAAGCCTTCCGCTGCACCACTTTCATACACATCTATGCCGGTGGCCGCAGCAGCTTTTGTTCCACCTGCGCTGCAGCTAGGGAGTGGGGATTGTTGATGCCGGAGGGGGAAGGCAGACTGGCAACAGGACATAGGATGCTGCAGTAAAAGGTTCCCTCCCCCCCCCCCACTCCCTATCTACAGCGCAGAGACTTGCTTCATTCCCTCCAACTGAACCTTTTTGGCAGGTACAGTACCTTTTGTTGTATAGTCTGTACGGATTTTTGGCTCTCCAATCTTCCATTGAAAGTATAGGAAAAGGTGTGTGACCACGCCCCCTTCACACGTGACCACGCCACCTTTGCGAATTTGTATCGATTTTTATGTGTAAATTGTTGGAGGGTATGTCGCTGCAGATGCAGTGGGCCTATTTTGGGGTGTGGGCCTGGAGCTGCAGCGCCATCAGCCCCATTGTTAATCATGCTCTGGGAACACACAGCAGCAAAAGGGCAGAGCCTCCCATTGGATGTAACAACGCCCAATCAGCTGTGGACTGGGTGCGATAGACCTGCTGCTAACCCAATGAGAGCTCCTAGCCACGCCCAGTGTTATCCACACAGTCACAGATCTGGGCTATTATATAGGAGATATATATATATATATATATATATTATATATATATATATATATATATATATATATATATAACAGTCCACTGTAGGCGGCACACTGGTCACAAAAGGTACAAAACAGCAGGTTGCAGCAACAATGTTTCGAAGTTTATTCTTCGTCCTCAGGTAACCTGAGGACGAAGAATAAACTTCGAAACGTTGTTGCTGCAACCTGCTGTTTTGTACCTTTTGTGACCAGTGTGCCGCCTACAGTGGACTGTTGTATTGACCCGTGGCTCTGCGGGTCTAGGAGGGCACCGGGACTGAGTTATTTGTTCCTGGGAGTGCTGCCAAAAGTCGTTTGTATATATATATATATCTTTGTTTGTGTTGCACCCCAGTGTATCATACAATTTTTATTTGATTTTCATAAGTACTGTGACACTGCCGGTCAGACTGCAGTACATGATATTTTCTGAGCAGTTAGCTTGGATATTTACAATGATTTTTTAACCTTTATCTTGCCACATGTTGTGTGCCTAAATGTTTTAAATCATCTATTATTGTTCCTGTCTCTAAAAATGGAAAGGCCTGTGCAGGGCCAGATTAACAATGGGGCGGATGGAGCTACAGCTCCAGGCCTCCACATACAAATAGGTTCATCATCATGGCAGCATGATGATCATTAGCCACCAGCTGGCAACATGATGAGCCACAAAGCATTTCTATTAACATTGTATTTCTATTTTTCTCACAAAATGATACAATTTGTTTAAATTTTTACATATTTAGGGTGACATTGGAGCTGATAGTGTAGGGGTGTACATGCCCATATGGCTCTGGCCACACCCACACAGCACGGATCACACCTCCCGTTTCTAACAATAAGCCCTTGAATATTTTCCGTTCCAGGCCCATGTGGCCCATAATCCGGCCTTGGGCCTGTGAGCCAAATGACTATCGCCCGATTGCTCTAACATCTCTTATAATGAAGGCCTTTGAAAGATTAGTCATGGGATACATAAAGGAAAACATCCTGGCTAGTCTGGATCCTTTCCAGCTTGCATACAAGGCGAACAGATCGATGGATGAGGCTGCGATTACTTTGGTTCACCGAGTGGCTACCCATTTAGAATCCACATGGTCCTTTGCAAAAATTTTGTTTGTGGATCATAGTTCGGCATTTAATATGGTCATTCCAATACTGTATCTCTAGTGCGTAAGTTATCCCATCTAGGACTGAACAATTTTGTATGTAGATGGATCCTGGATTTTCTGACTAATAGGCCTCAGTCTGTCAAATTGCATAACTTTTTATCTAGTGAGCTTGTAATTAGTACAGGGGTGCCTCAGGGATGTGTTTTGAGCCCCCTGCTGTACTCCCTGTTCACTTATGACTGTATTTCTCAATTGGAGTCAGTTCACATTATCAAATCCGCTGGCGATATTGCAGTTGTAGGCCTAATTCGTAAGAATGACGAGTCAGAGTATAGATCTGAGGTCTCTAGGTTGGAAGCTTGATGTCAAGTCAACCACTTAATTTTAAATGTAATAAAAATGATCATAGATTTTAGGAAATTGCACAAACAGCCCCTCTGCCCTTTAGATTTAAATGGCCAGGAAGTGGAGATGGTCGAGTCTTTTACATTTTTGGGTATTAATATCTCCAAAGACTTGTCCTGGACTGTGTGGACAGTCCAGGACAAGTCTTTGGAAATATTAATGTGTTATTAAAAAGGCCCAACAACGTTTGTTTTTATTGAGGAGAATGCGAATGTCGGGAATATGTAAGGAAATCCTGGTTAACTTTTATTCGGCTGTCTTAGAGAGTGTCCTTACATACGGAATTGTGGTGTGGTTTGGTACCTGCACTGCAGCAGAACGTAAGTCTCTTCAGAGAGTGGTAAAAACTGCAAGTAGAGCTATTGGAGTTAGTTTTCCCTGCAACCAGGATATATATGAGAGAAGGCTTCTCACTAAGGTGAAAAGCATCTTAGGAGACTTATCTCATCCAAATTTGGGGATGTTTTCTGTGCTGCCATCAAATAGGCATTAACGATCTATTCTTTGTCGGACTAGCCGGTTAAGGGGTAGTTTCTTCCCGACGGCAATAAACATGTTAAATAGGACAAAATTTAGATAAATGGGAGTATTCAGGTTTGAGAGTTCTTCCTTGTCCTCATGGTTTCTGTACTTGCTTGCTTTTTAATTTTGTTGATTGTTCATGTCTTGTGAACTATTGATGATAATAAAGTATAAAGTAAAGTATATTATTTCATACTCAGACATATTGTGTGCCACTGTTGGTGAAATTAAAGCACAGTTTTTGATTATTATTCCTGACTCATGCACTTAGTGTGCGGCATTGTGGGTGAAGGTGGTACCCCAGTAATATATATTTTCGTACTCACCTCATACACAACACTGTTGGTGAAATTAAACTATAGCAATAGATTATTATCTCTGACTCACACACGTATTGTAACATTGTAGGTTTGTACAAATTGTGGTGTGTGCTGTACCCCACTTGGTTCATGTTTGTTGATAGATATGAAGGACAAACAATTGAGAGGAGAGGCATAGACGGCTTTAATCAGGGTATGTAAAATCTAAGAAAAAGTAAAGGTCAGATTAGTGCAATAACCAATAAAAAATGTTGTCTATGCAATAAAGACGGTCACCAATGCCCCCAATGAGTAATTTCATTTTTTTTTTTAAACCAAACAAATAAAATTACTAATCAATCCTTCCTTCCACTACATGCAGTACATCTTCTACCTCCCTTGGGCCCCTGATCTAGTTATTGATAAAGATCTGCGCGAAACCATTTTTGCTAAATATTTTTTTTAAATGTACAAAAACAGCTAAAATCACATGATTTGGCTTTTTTTTTGTTCTTGGAGTATTATTAAATCAAATAACATTAATTTCCAGGTATTTTGACAAAAGTACAAACAATGAAAAATATGTATTGTACAATATAGATTTTTAGATTCTGTAATCATCTATACAGATTATTTTGAGCCTCAATGTAGGATCAGTTCCTAAAAGTTATGTTTGACCTGGAGAAGGTAACCACTTCATCCAGCTTTACGCAAGGTATGTAGTATCATGTAAATGTTTCTGACCAATATACACAACTAATTTTTGCATCAATTTAACATATTTCTACTTTATTGCAGACATCGTGGCAGAAAGGGAGTGCAATTGTGCAGAGTCCCAGATCCGGTTCCCTTATAATGAATCCAAAACCTGCAAGAGCCGACGCTGGATGAAATAATATTGTGATGTAGTCAAAATTGACTGGAAATTAATGTTATTGTGGTTAATAATACTGTAAGAACAAAAACAAGCCACCATTCTGTGATTTTAGCTGGTTTTATGATTTTTTTCTAAAAAAATAAATAAAAATACAGATCCAAAACCAAAACCCGCAAGAGCAATTTTGGCAAAACCAATACAGATCCAAAACACAAAGATGATACAGATCCAAAACCCAAGATTTTGGCAGGCGCACATCTCTGATTTAGATACACATTGGCAGGGGCTGGCTGGCAACTTTCAAGCCTGGGGGGCAGACTCAAGCACGTGGCCCAGCTTTTCACAGGGAACCTGCAGTCAGGTGGCCCTGGAAAACTTAAATTGCACTAGTCTGGGGGGCAGATGGTACCCTGCCCCCTGCCCAGCCAGCCCCTGCACATTGGATGCCACCAAGGCAGGGAGCGAGAGTATAAAGGCCCATACACATTAGATTATGTCGCTCTGTGAGCGACATCGTCTAACGTCTCCACCTCCCGGGCCGGCCGGTCGGCGGCCGCCTGTACGCACTGAGCGATATGACCGCTCATATCGCTCAGTGACGTCACGCCCCTGCCAGCCCTGCATGAAGGTCGTGGACGACAGTCCACATCCTTCATGCATGCCCTAACGACAGCGACGATCGTTGCCGACCCGCGGGGCCGCGTATCGGTTGTCGCTGGCGGCATACACACTTAACGATAAAATGAGCGACGTCGCTCAAGGAGGGGGAAAATGAGCGACGTCGCTCATTATATCGTTAAGTGTGTATGGACCTTAAGAGCTAAGTTTCAAGTTTAGTTTTGAAAGATTGAGGTGATCTAAACACTTAAAGACATTCAGTAATGTGGACTAACACAGATGGTGCGAGATCACAAGACAAAATATAAGAGACACAGGGAGACAGAGCGGACAGAGGTGAAAGAGACATGAAGGGAACATGAGGCTTGACAAACACAGAGACTGGAGAGACATGGTGGGGTGTATGAGGCTAGTGAGTCATGAGAGGAGGGAAGGGGCTTGAGGCTGAGGTGAACACTGAGGAATGGGGCTATATGGTGGTCAAAATAACTAGCATCCCAGCGACTGCTCGGTCTAAAATACTAGAGAGTAATAGTAAGTTAAAACATGAATACCACTCCACTCTAATGACAAGTTGTCTTAACCACTTAACCAGCATGGTCAGATCACATGCGACTGCACCGCCCCACTATGTGCATAATAGAATATAAAAAAATAAATAAAATACTTCTGAAACTGTATTAAATTGAAAAATATTCAAAAACAATGTAATGAACAGTTTTGAAGAGGGGGGGGGGGGGGGGGGAGAATCATAGTTAAGTGGTTAGAATACAGTGTTACCAAACCATACACTGACACACCCTGGTTTAGTAGCAAGACACTTATTTTACACACACTATACAGTGCATCCGGAAAGTATTCACAGTGCTTCACTTTTTCCACATTTTGTTATGTTACAGTATTATTCCAAAATGGAATAATTACATTTTTTCCCTTAAAATTCTACACACAATAACCAATAATGACAACATGAAAAAAAATTTTTTTAGATTTTTGCAGATTTATTAAAAATAAAAAACTAAGAAATCACATGTACATAAGTTTTCACAGCCTCTACTCAATACTTTGTTGATGCACCTTTGGCAGCAATTACAGCCTCAAGTCTTTTTGAATATGATGCCACAAGCTTGGCACACCTATCTTTGGGCAGTTTTGCCCATTCCTCTTTGTAGCACCTCTCATGCTCCATCAGGTTGCACTATATATATATATATATATATACATATATATACACATATACACACACACACATGAGAAAACACATACACTAAAAAGTTAAAGTACGTTTGCTAAATGGAGTATACTTGGTAGGCATTGTTCATATGTTTTGTTTATGAGGTATTTAGGTAGTTTGTGCAGCACCCAAGTGGGCTGAGGCTGTGGTTGTGAGCAGATGAAATGCTGTTCAAAGTCAATGTGCTTGTTGGCTTTAGGGATAGAAGAATTAATGAGAAAATGAGAAAGCAGCAGATGGTATAGCTGTACTCCTCGCTGCACACGTCCTCCTCTTGAAGCAGTTTCTAAACATGCTAAGCTCCAGGGCCCCACCTGGTAGCAGTATAATTACCCTAAATGTGCACTTATGTTTCATTACACCTTAGCTATTACTATGCACACTGATTACAAGTATCAATCCCTTTCATTTCCATTCACCTCTCTGCAAGTCTTACAGCAAACAACTAAGAGAACTCTCTGCTGCCTTCCCCTTTAGAGCGCGTCTCATGCTGAGAAAGAAGCAGCCAGGAAATTATTGTCACTCGGTAGGAGTCCTATTGGGCCTGATGAGGATGACATCACCCTTCTCTTACCAATAACAATGGTGCTAACAAGAAGAAACAATCAACAAACCTCCTTGTGCTCTTCTTGTCTGAAGCTGTGGCAGGTGCGACTTCTAATGCCTAGAAATGAGTGCAGCATTAGGCTTCTAACTCACAACTACTCCTTTTTGATCGCAATGCAAAGCAGAAGTTGGCTCTTTCCATAAGGCTGTGCAGCTGCCACTGCTTCCACTGCAGATGCTTTCATTAATTTTATCAAGGGCACGCTGAAATAAGTGCTTATTCAGCATGCTGGCTATTTGGTAGCAGCTGGAGGTATAAAACAAACTATCAGAACAAGACTGCACTAACTCATCATGTAAATTAAAAAAGGTTTGCTTTCTCCCGAGCGAATGGGCCAGGGGCTCAATTGTTTTATTCTCGGAAACATGCTGCTTTTATCAAAATGCTGCAGTTAGATGTAATTAGAAAACAATAGACATTTAGAATGGGGCTGGACATTGCAGGTAGTAAGAGTCAGCCACACTAGCACATATTATGATGTACAGGCTCAATTTACATTTACTGCTATTAACATGTGTGTTAGAGCAGTAATAATCAAACTCAGATACCATGCAGCTGTCACACACTTTACTATGAAACCATATTATTAAGGGATGTGAAATGCAATTAAAGTTGCAGGTAGAAACAGGACAAAATCATGTTTCTGTTTTAGCACTATGAATAATCTATAAAACATTATACAGAGTGAAATATTCATGAATGCATAACTTTGTTTCCTCACTTTTTTTTTTCCCCCACAGAGGCAGTAATACTTTTTCTCCATGAACACTCAGATATTTCAATAAGCCTTCCACAGTGAACAAAGTAATTTATATAAAGTTTGTATACTGTTATGTTATCAACATTAGTAAGACACTAACTCAAGTCAGTCCTTATTCTAACCCATAAATAGTGTGCTCTTCACGCCGTCGTAAGGGGCTACGCCCCCTTAACCCCTGTACGCCGTTCAATATATGTATTATTTGCAGTATTACCTGCATTCCTAGTTTTGCGAGTGGTTAAATATTGCACAATGAAAGGGCGTCGGATGGTGAAGGGGCGTAGCCCCTTGCGACGGTGTGAACAGCGCCTGCAGGGCACACTGTACATAATGCAGCGGGTGTGGGGGGGACCGAAGGTGGGGGAGGGGGTCAGGAGGCGCTGCGGGTGGGGATGTGCGGGGGAGTGGGATCAGGAAGCGGTATGGGGGGGGGGGGTGTCGTGGGTAGGGGAGGGGCAGGTACGGGGATCTGGCGGATGGGGGAGGGGGTTCCGCAGGCGCTGCAGGTGGGGAAGGGGCGAGTGTGCCGCGGGCGGGGTAAGGGGTTTGGAAGTGACGTGCATGGGGGTGGGGCAGGTGTGGGGGTGCGGCAGATGGGGGAGGGGGTCGGGAGGCGCTGCAGGTGGTGGAGGGGCGGGTGTAGTGAGGCAGGTTGTCAGGAGGTGCTGAAGGTGGGGAAGAGGCGAGTGCGCTGCGGGTGGGGTAGGGGGTCCCGAAGCGACGCGTGTGGGGGAGGGGCGAGTGTGCTGCGGGTGGGGGAGGGGGTCCGGAAGCGACGCGTGTGGGGGAGGGGCAGGTGCGGCAGATGGAGGAGGGGGTTCGGAGGCGCTGCGGGTGGTTGATGGGTGGGTGCAGTGGGGCCGCTGGTGGGGTAGGTGGTCAGGATGTGCTGTGGGTGGGGGAGGGGCAGTTGCGGGGGATGACTGGGGGTGGGGGAGGGTGTCTGTAGATGCTGTGGGTGGAGGGGGGTCTGCGGTTGGGAGGTTCTGTGGATGAGGGAGGGGCAGGGGAGTGGGGGCATGTGTAGTGTAGAGGGCCTGGAAGTGCCGCGTGTGGGGGGAGGGGTGGCGTGTGGTGGAGTGGCAGGTGGGCGGTTGGTGGAAGGGTCCGAAGGCACTGCAGGTGGTGGATGGGTGGGCACGTGGGTGCTGCAGGTGGGGTATGGGGTGAGGAGGCGCTGTGGGTGGGGGAGGGGCGGCTGCGGGGGTTGACGGCAGATGGGGGAGGGTGTCTGTAGAGGCTGTGGGTGGAGGGGGGCAGATGCGGGGTGGGGGGGCTGTGGTTGGGAGGGTCTGGGGTTGAGGGAGAGGCAGAGGAGTGGGGCCGTGGGGGGTGTAGGGGGTCTGGAGGCGCCGCATGTGGGGGAGGGGTGGTCGTGTGGGGGATGGTGGAAGGGTCGGAAGGCGTTGCAGGTGGTGGATGGGCGGTTGCGGGGGTGGGGTAGGGGGTCAGGAGGCGCTGGGGGTGGTTGTGGGGGATGTCAGCGGATGGGGGAGTGTGTCTGTGGATAGAGGGGTAGTGGATGCGGGCGGCTGTGGTAGGGGGTTGGGAGGTGCTGCGGTGGTGGGAGGGGCAGGGGAGTGGGGGCTGCGGGTGGGGTAGGAGTTCTGGAGGCACCGCGTATGGGGGAGGGTCAGGGCAGGTGCGGCGGACGGTGGATGCGCTGCGGGTACTGTACCTGGCAGCAAGGTAGTTGGAGTGTCAGGGTAACTGTGTGGCGGGCAGCCAGGGAGCACAGCTGTGTGCGGTGTCCCTGCTCCCGCGTGAGCCGCTCTGCCTCCTCACATCTCCCCCCCCCCGCCCATCTTTCCCCCGCCAGGCAGCCGGGGAGCACAGCAGTGTGCGGTGTCCCCGCTGCCACGTGAGCCGCTCTGCCTGACATCTCCCCCCAACAGCGGTCGCAGCGGGCCGCACTGGGCACATCAGGCAGTGATCATGTCCGGAGCGGGGACCCGCTGTACCGTGAGGACCGAACGGAGGGCTGTGTCGGCGGTGCAGGGCACTGTGACAGGCGGCAGGGAACAGGCGCCGGGGCTCAGGCGGGGAGCGGGAGTGAGAGCCGCTCGGCGTCAGACGGAGAGTCGCCTCCCGCCCTCACATCTTCAGCGCGGGACCGGGGGGACGATGGATGCCTCTACACTGGACCTTGGTCGGAAGACTGGGGACATGTGCGCCGAGAAGGTGTGTGGCAGAGCTTCTCCTCATTGGCAGCCGTCACTGATTAGCCCACATCTGTGACTCCGCCCAGCATTAGAAATGCAGGCACAGAGTCACAGGGCTATTATATAGGATATATATATATATATATATATATATATATATACACACCACACACACGTGTGAAAATATGTATGTATTTATGTATGTACGTACATACATACAGGGCCGGCAACAGAAATCTTGGGGACCGGTACAGTGATATCTCGGGGGCCCCCTAGATTATGATCTATCCATCCATACATATACACGTATATACATTTACATTTCATATTGTCATCAGGACACAGCTGCATACTCACGCCGCACAGTTACTGTGTGTAAGAGGCTCCTGTCACTCTGAGGCTGCACCCACACCCCCTACAGTTAGCTGCCCTATTTGGTCAAGACAACTCACACCCCGCCGGGCACTAGTGGCATATCATTGGGGCCCCTCTGATCACTGAGGCCCGGTACAGATGTCCCCTTTAACCCCCCCTGTTGTCGGCCCTGCATGCATACATACATACATACATACATACATACGGTACACATACCCTTCATTATTCAACTTAAAATACTGGCAGGGTTTAAATAAAAAAATAAAAAAAACACCTATCAGGGCCAGGACCATATATCTGAGAATATATATATATATATATATATATATATTATTATTATTTTTTTTTTTAATTGATCTGTTCGTTTGTCTGTCTGTTATGCATTCGGAAACCCCTGCACCGATTGGGATGAAACTAACGCAAGGTGGTACGGTTGGATCCCGGACAGGTTTTAGGTTCCCGGTTGGACCTCATGGCGGAATGCGCCTGGAAGTACTATGACCCAGGAAGCCTATTCTGGGCCTTCCACTAGATGGATTTGGAAGAAAATTTCAGATTTGTAACATTGGATCCCAGAAGACATACTAGGGCGGTTGAGGTTGGTCGAACCTCACAACGGAATGTGCCGGCAGAACTTTGAACCAGGGAGCCTTTTCTGGACCTACCACTGGATGGCATTGGAAGAAAACTTCAGAGTGGTAACATTGGATTTCAGAAGACATATAAGGGGGTTGGGGTCCTAACTGGACCTCCCGTTGTTGTATGCTGGGAAGAAAACGTTCAAGGCTTTCCACTGGATGGATTTGGATGAAAACTTTAATGAACGGTAATAAATGACAGAAATCACCATAATTCAATGACCTGAAAGAACCAACTGAAATAACCATAGATCAATGAACTAAAATAAAATGACAGAAATGGAGGTGGGAAGACAACAAATGTTGTGTACTCAAAAACCTTGGAATGGCAACATTGATAACAGAAGGAAAACTTTAAACCCATCTCACAACAGAAGAGTGATCATAAAACTGAACAGAAAGTAAAGCTGGGGATAAGGGCTACTGCAACACCCCAAAAGCAGAAACGACACTGAGCAGCCTCCTCATGGGTGTGTTGGAAGAGCTACTAATAATTTTTAATAGAAAAAAATCAAACCCGGACAATACCGGGTATTTCCGCTAGTATTAGTTTAATTCTTAAATTTGTACCTAGAATTGTAACCCCAAAGCAAAGATCATACCAAGTCTAAGGGGTATTTATTAAAGCTTGGAGAGAGATAAAATTGAGAGAGATAAAGTACCAACCAATAAGTTCTAGTCACTTTTCAAACACAACCTGCTAAAATGAAGGCAGAAGTTGAATGACTGGTACTTTATCTCTCACAATTATATCTCTCTCCGAACTTTGACAAATTATTACCTAAGTATGTAGTATGAAGCTGTAAAACTAACTCGTCATAACAGAACTCGTTATCAGCTCCCTATATTCTTAAAAGAAAATAATTTTTAAAAATACAGAAACCTTTTCAAAATTAGTATGATATAAACAAAGTTTGTGTTTTGGGTAGGACTGGTGGTGTGTAGGACTGGTTAGTGCACCCTGTTGCCGCCTGATCGTGATGTAGCCCAGTTCCACCTAAGACCTAACTAAATGAGACTGAGCTATGTGTAGGATACAACTACAACTTGGCGCTGAGTAAATGAAAAAAAGGGGTTATTTATGGTAACAGGATATGTCATCCACATATAATTCACATTAAATGCATAAATATATAAAAACAAGAAAAAAGGCAATTACAAGTCCTCCTAGACAGTGGCACAAGTTCATACCAGGCCCCTGGAGGCAAGATAATGGTTGGTGCCCCCCTGCCAAAAAGCCAACCCCCACAACTCACAGAGACACAGGGTTTTACAGCACAAAAATAAACTGCAATAACAAAAGTAAGCAGTTATATACCTTCCATGTCACACACAGCAGTAGCACACACATCTCTATGCAGCTACTTCCTGCATGCAAAGGGCTAATCATGAGTCAGCTTGCCAGGGACCATAATAAAATCACTGGAGGGGTTCTGGAGCAGTGAGTGTAATGGTGAGGAATGTAGGCTGCCCTGTCACTTCTTCAGTCACAGGATCACATAATGCACATTTCATTGATCAATGTCTGCAGTTTTGAATTTGCCACCTTTAGCTCTCCCGAGTACCGGCTGTGAATTCTCTTGACGGCTGTCCCTGGCAACGCGCATCACAGAGCAAATACACTTTTTATAAAGTGTGGCGTTATGGCTAGTAATGTGCCCTCTAATGCCCCAGAACAGCCTTGTACCTATCTGTCGACACTTTCTGGGTATATGTGCTGCTGATCTCAGTGTCTCACTCTGCCGGGTTGCACTACTGCGATGCACAGGGGGTCCATTTCTGATGCAGCTCTCATGTCTGCAGACTAAAACAGGGACAACAGCCAGTGCAGCGCTGTTCAACATGGAGAGCAGTGTCCCTGCTGTCATGACCTCCCTCTTTCCACTTCTTCTCAATATGTGGTCTGAAAGGACAGGGAATGGGGCAGTGTCGGGCTAGGACATGAAGGGCCCACAGGGAAAATGCAATGGTAGGGGCCCACTGATGAGAGGTGGCGCAAAGCTACAGATGATTGAAGGGGTGTGGCACAGAGCGCTGAAATTACCACCATATTATACAGACTTATAATATAATTATTATATGCAGGGAGCATCACAGCGCCCTCCAAATAATACATACGATATAGCAGCCATCATGTAAAGCAGAGAGCATCACTGTGACCACCAGATAATGCAGAGAACGTCACTGTAATTGGCAGATCATACAGAGCGCACTGCTGTGACCGTCAGATAATGCAGAGAGTGTCACCTGTGACCGTCAGATAATGCAGAGAGCGGCGCTAGGACCACCGCATAATGCAGAGAGCGTCGCTGTGACCACCAGATAATGCAGAGAGCGTCGCTGTGACCACCAGATAATGCAGAGAGCGTCGCTGTGACCTCCAGATAATGCAGAGAGCGTCACTGTGAAGCCAGATAATGCTGAGAGCGTCGCTGTGACCACTAGATATAGCGGAGACCATCAGTGACCAACATAAAGGAAAGCATACAAATACAACCCCCCCCCCCACAAACATTAATAAAGCATCCCCAGCAGACATTAAGACAAACCCCTCCCCCCATCCAGATTAGAACAAATACACCTCTCTTCATTGCAAAAGTATACCTTCACCCTCACTACAAGCCCCACCCCCCCCCCACCCCAATTTGGGCACTTACTTGTCCAGTAGGAGGCTCTGACTTGTCTCTGTCCTGCTGAGCTCCAGGGAACAAGAGCAGAATACATACACGTATCAGGAATGAGATAGACTGAAGGGGTGGACACTTGGGGGGCGGGGTCTTGAGCAGGATCAGCAGGGAGTAGATTATAATTGTCAGTGCAAAGGAGGGTGCAGGAACTCAGGGTAAGGGGGCGGAGTCATTGTGAGGGAAATTGTAATAGTCAGATAGGGCAGAGGAGTGGGCGGGGACTCGGGGTAAGGGGGCGGAGTCAGGGTGTGGGAAATTATAATAGACAGATAGGGCAGAGGAGGGGCAGGGACGTGTGTGAGTGGCGTGTGTCTTGAGCAGGTTGGGGCTGAGACTCGGGGATCTGGCAGAGAGGGGAGGGATCACATGTAAGGCATTCTGCACTCGCAGCTCAGGCAGCCACATCAGAGTCAGGAAGGATGCGCTGCCACTGCAGTGCGAACTGGGAGTGCACAGTGCTTACTGACAGCCGGACACAGGAAAATGCTGCCCTATGCCCATGCTCGCTGATGGTGCTATATAAGCACAGGGGCAGAACATGCTGGGCAGTGCAGTAAATACACTCCCCCTTTGCCTTTGCGAACGCCGCTTGCTGATGCCCGCCCCCCTTCAGAGAGGGGCACGGCCTGTAAGCAGTGGGGACCATGGAAAAATTACCTGACTCCCCAGCGCCCACAGTGCAGTCCGATCCTCCCGGGACAATGGAGAAAGTGCCCCCTTCAGGCCTGGAGCCCGGCGGCAGGTGACTCCATTGACTCCGGGAGTTCCGCCCCTGCTCCTGGACTATACTGTATCTCAAGGGGGGGCCTCAGACATGGCTTTCACAACTTCCAGGTCTGCAGATAGTGGATTTACTAAAAGCCCACACTAGATCATGTCACATGTTTTCATCCGCTATGTATACAGAGATGTTTCTCAATATATTACCCCGATCCTACCTGTCTCCACATAGGCAATTTATGATTGGAATCTCAGCAACTCACTCATGTTTCAAATGTGGTCAGTCCCAAGCAGATTGATTCCATTGTCTATGGTCCTGTCCACTAATCCGCATATTTTGTTTACAGGTGCTCAATTACTCACAGGAGCATTTGCTTAACTACATGTCATTGACCCCTGAATGGGCCTTGTTTGGCATCCTTCCACATGGCCTTCGAATTTCGAAAGAAGGCAGACGACTGTTGCTGCAAATTAGTGCGGTGGCCCGAAAATCTATCCTACAAGTGTGGATTCATCCTGAGCCACCTTCCCTGTCCCTTTTCAAAACAAAACTATTTTATCTCTTCCGCATGTCATAGGTGGAAGTTGTGCAGGAAAAAGAAGCCAAAACAGAAAGTTTTTTTGAAATGTGTTAAAGTTTTATTACAACGCTCTCAACAGACATTCAATCTCAAATTCAAGATTCCCTATGGTATCTCCTATGAATGGTTATGGGTAATCCTCCAGTTTCTGTGTAGCTGTGGGGGAGGGGTGGTGGTGGTGGTGGTGGGGGGGGGGGGGGGCTAGGGGGTTTGAGGTGCGAGCAAACTTTCTTTTATTTTTATTTTCTGTCAAATGACTACTTATAACTTTCACAATTGTTTGTTTTGTATTATTTTTGGCCTTGCCCACACCAGCCTCTCTCATTGTCTGACATCCACAGGTTATCTGTACACAATGTATTCATGTTTAATCTGTGTTATAAATCCTGGCATGTTGGGCCTATGTACATATAACAAATTGTGTTTGTACTATATTATAATATTTTATATACTGCTTCAATAAAATGAGAGTTGTAGTAAAGAGAATGGAACTGTGGCAGGTGAATTATTTTTCTTGAGAGACTGTCCAAATGGACTGAGCTAGAGGTGGTGAAACAGAAAAATGCCGAAAATATGTCCACAGCCGTAATATCAGTTAGAGCTGTGAACAGGATGTTGCTGGAACTTGACCATAGAAACATAGAATTTGATGGCAGATAAGAACCACTTGACCCATCTGGTCTGCCCCCTTTTTTTTGTTATCCTTTAGGCAATCTCAACCCTTTTTTAACCTTAATTCTTTGTAAGGATATTCATATGCCTATTCCAAGCATGTTTAAATTGCTCACCAATCTTAGCCTCTACCACCTCTGATGGGAGGCTATTCCACTTACCCACTGCCCTTTCTGTGAAGTAATTTTTCCTTAAATTTCCCCTAAACCTCCCCCCCTCCAGTCTCAGTGTATATCCTCGAGTTCTAATACTTATCTTCCTTTGAAGAATGTTTCCATCCTGAACTTTGTTAAGACCCTTGATGTATTTTAAAGTTTCTATCATGTCCCCCCTTTCCCTTCTCTCCTCCAAACTATACATGTTAAGATCTTTTAGCCTTTCCAGGTAAGTTTTGTGATGTAGGCCATGCACCATTTTAGTTGCCCTTCTTTGTACACTCTCTAATGTATTTATATCCTTCTGGAGATATGGTTTCCAGAACTGGACACAGTATTCCAGATGGGGCCTTACCAATGACCTATACAGTGGCATTATCACTTTTTTTTTTCCTGCTACTGATTCCTCTCCCTGTGCCACCAAGCATCTGACTTGCCTTTCTCATTGCTTTCCTGCCTTCAAGTCACTTGAAATAGTAACTCCTTAATCCCTTTCCTCCTTACTAATTTCCATTATAGTACCCTTGATACTATATTTAGCCTTTGGATTTTTGAGACCCAGGTGCATGATTTTGCATTTTTTAGCATTAAACTCTAGTTGCCACGTTCTTGACCATTTCTCAAGCCTACCTAGGTCATCAATCATTTGTTTTACCCCTCCCGGTGTGTCTACCCTGTTGCATATCTTTGAATCATCTGCAAAAAGTCATACTTTCCCTTCAATACCATTTGCAATGTCACCAACAAAGATATTAAAGAGAACTGGACCAAGTACAGATCCCTGGGGCTACTCAACTGGTAACATTTCCCTCCATAGATTGCACTCCATTTACTACAACTGTCTGTTTCCTATACTGCAACCAGGTTCTTATCCATTTAACTGTTTTATAATCCATCCCCACGCTTTCAAGTTTATTTAGCAGTCTGCGATGTGGGACAGTGTCAAATGCCTTACTAAAGTCTAGATATGCTACATCTACAGCTCCCCCTTCATCTATTATTTTCGTAACAGAGTCAAAAAAGTCAAAAAGATTTGTTTGGCATGATCTCCCACCAGTAAATCCATGCTGTTTTGGATCCTGTAAATTGTTTGATTTAAGATATTTCACAACTCTTTCTTTTTATAGCTTTTCCATTACTTTACCTACTACTGATGTAAGGCTTACTGGTCTGTAGTTACTTGCTTCTTACTTGCTTCCACATTTGTGCAGTGGAACTACATTTGCTCTTTTCCAGTCCTCTGGAATGGCACCTGTATTTAGTGACTGCTTAAATAATTCTGTTAAATATGTAACCAGCACATCTTTTAGCTCTTTGCGTATCCTTGAGTGTATCCCATCTTTTTTTTTTCACCAAAGTAATATAAAAGCAAATCCACTAATACGGAGTTTTAAATTCCTATGGAACATAGTATTCATCTCAATGAAGTTGACTAAGACACAAATAAGCAGGGGTGTCCTTACCCAGCTAGTGTGGATGGAGCCACTGATGTCAGGAAGCACAGTGCTATCTAGAATTTGCAACCTGCTGGGCTCCTAAGCTTGTGCTGGGTAACTGTGTTCTCAATTAGTCACAGTTTGTGGCAGCTGACGCATTTCGAGCCTTAATTGTCTCTTTTTCAAGTACTCGGATGAGACAATGGAGATTAGAAGGTATGCCAGTAGTATACTCATGGTGAATGTGCAGAGTGCAGGCAGAAATGGGCACATTTATCCAACTGCAATATAAACACACATCAAGCTCATATTCCGTTACACACACTCACCAGTCACATTAGACAGGGAGGTATTCAGTTGTTCTAGCACTAGGCAAACATTTATTTTTGTGCTGCTTGTGCCCAAATAGACCAGGTTTAGCTATGTGAAGTGGCTAAACAGAGTATACTATTGTAGGCAACAAAGAAAATTTGTGAAAATACAGACTTCAGCAGCACATTTCTGCTTGCAGCCTCAGGAGGGCAGAGCAGAAATAATGAGTACTTGTGGTTTTCGCACCCACACAGAGCAACAATTAAATTGCTCCGTCAAGCGCACGGACCTGTTGAATTCACCCTAAAAAGTCTCAATAATTCTAATATCAGCTGAGTGTGATTAGCGAGTTCTGTTTGTTGTATAATGAACATCACTCTATTATTATTATTATATTTATCACTCATCTACAGAGCCAGCCCTAGGGCATCTGAAATGCTTAGGGCAGCGGTGGCCAACCCGCAGCTCTTGAGTCGCATGCGGCTCAATCTGCTCCCGGTCACCGCTGCCCGGAACACATACTTCTACTAAGGTCTCCGGCAGCGGTGATTATCTTAAATCCAGCGCTGGCCCGTGAGCCAATCAGTGCTCACGGACAGGCAGCTAAGGGTCCTGACTGGCTGCCGGACCGCGAGCTCTGATTGGCTCACGGCCCGGCGCCGAACTGAAGATAGTCACCGCTGCCAGAGAGTGAGACTGAGGGGTAGGAGAGGCGCACAATGCGCTCTCCTCCCCTCATACGCAGAAGAGCAGCAGCGTGATGAGCAGCTTTGGGTGGGGGGAGAGCGCACTGTGCGGACATATGTAGCTGGCACTAGGGACATATGTAGCTGGCACTTGGGGCATATCTGGCACTGCGGGGACATATATGTAGCTGGCACTGGGGGCATATCTGGCACTGCAGGGACATATATGTAGCTGGCACTGGAGGCATATCTGGCACTGCGGGGACAAATATATAGCTGGCACTGGGGGCATATCTGGCACTGTGGGGACATATATGTAGCTGGCACTGGGGGCATATCTGGCATTGTGGGGACATATATGTAGCTGGCACTGGGGACATATCTGGTACTGTGGGGACATGTGTATCTGGCACTGAGGGCATATCTGGCACTGGGGGCATATATGTATATGGCACTGGAGGCATATCTGGCATCATGGGACATATGTATAACTGGCACTGTGGGGCATATCTGGCACTGTGGGGACATGTATATCTGGCACTGTGGGGGCATGTGTATCTGGCACTGTGGGGGCATGTGTATCTGGCACTGTGGGGGCATGTGTATCTGGCACTGTGGGGGCATGTGTATCTGGCACTGTGGGGGCATGTGTATCTGGCACTGTGGGGCATATATTTATCTGGCACTGTGGAGCATGTGTGTATCTGGCACTGTGGAGCATGTGTGTACCTGGCACTGTGGAGCATATGTGTACCTGGAACTGTGGGGCACATATGTATCTGGCACAGGGGGCACATATGTATCTGGCACTGTGGGGGCACATACGTATCTGGCACTGTGAGGGCATATGTTTATCTAGCACTGTGGGGGAATATATGTATCTGGCACTGTGGAGGCACCCGTTTGGCGTTTTTATATGTATGTGTCACTGTACTGGGGCATTATTTGAATGTGGCACTGTACAACATGACTAAAAACGGGGTTATGACACAAGGTCATACTCCTACAAACGTCATACCGAAAGGTGTGCACAAAAATGGGGTGTGGCTTTGTGACTACTAGGCCACGCCACCATTTTTGCGCGGACGCATGATAGTGGCTCTTCCCCTTGACTACAGATCTTTTCTGGCTCATTGCCTCTGACTGGTTGGCCACCCTGGATTAGGGGCATCCCAAACCTGTCTATAATCTCCCGCAGAATGTATTTAGTCTTCTGCCATGCAGGAACCGGGTGGTCGCTGGTGCGTGCACAGGGAGAGGAGGGCAAAGAGCAATACAACCGATCTCCACATGGTGATTACGGAGCTGTCATGCATACATGTGGGAGTACAACAGGAGTTGCGAGTGCCAACAGGCAGTGTGGCCGAGCTCCAGCTGTGATAGAGTACACCGCTGCTCCACCCTTCTCTTTCTCCAAAATGCTGCTACCTATTTGGATGCGGGCTAACAGAACAAGGATGGCAGAGTGGATGGAAGCACCTTTATTCTAGATCAGCAACTCTGATCAAGCTGCATCCTGTGTTTCTGTGCTCCTCCTCCACTGGGTGCTGCTCAATCACAATCTGAGGTGAGCAACGCTGCTCTGCCCCAGTGTCCAATATCTGAATATTGTAGCCGACTCTGTAAGCTACACCACAGTGTGTGTGTGTGTGTGTGTGTGTGTGTGTGCGCGCGCATCATCTTGCACCCTCCCTGGCTCCAATGTGTATGTAGCCATGTCCCCTCCCACACAGGTCCCAGTGAGTCACTATTCACCCACTCCCAAGTATGTGTGCCCCCACATCCTTCACCTGGCCCCAGTATGTTTCACCATATCCCCCCAGGGCCCCATGGTGTATAACTTCATGTCCCAGTATGTGTCTCACCATGCCCCCCCAAGTCCCGGTGTGTAATGTCCCCCCCCCTTCCCCCCAGACCACAGTAAGTGCGTCTCCATATCCCACAGGCCCAGGGTGTATGTCACCATCCCCCCTCCAAGGCCCCCGTATGTGTGTCAACATATCCCCCCAGGCCCCAGTGTGTACAGTATGTCACCCCCCCCCAGTGTGTATATCACCATGCACCCCCTCATCCCCAGTGTGTATGTCACCATTCACCTCCCCAGTACCCCCCAGGCCCCAGTGTGTATGCTACCATTCCCCAGCCCCCCCCCCCCCCCAGTGTGCTACGGCGCACCAGCCAAAATCTTGCCCAGGGCATCAAATTGGTTAGGGTCGGCTCTGCTCATCTACCACCACCTCATGTGATAATTCTGAGCCGTCTTCCCCAAAATACCTCTCAGCTCTCTTCAGCTTGCCTGCAATTTAGTCAAACACATCTCCCTATCTCTTTTCCCTTCCTATTGCTGCCTTTCTGCACATACAGTATACACAAGGACCCTGATTTGCACACATTTAGCTGCCCCGACTTATATTTGTTTAACAGATGGGAACAAATTACAAATCAGTTCCCCTCTGCACACTTAAAAAAGGGGGTCTCAACAGCAGTCCATCAAAGCTGCGGTGCCAACAGAAAAAAGTCAGTGGCTAACAGGGGAGGTGGGGTCAAGAGATAAAGTAATAGTATAAAAAAAAAAAAAAAAGAGCTGTCTTTTCCTTCCCTTGATGATCCCTCCAGCACCCACTTGGCTTTAAGTGGCAATACTGCCCAAGGGGGTAGTAGCACCAACTTTCACATACACATAGGCTATGTACCAGATGTGCACAATAAAAAATATAAAAAAGGGGGCACCCTCAGCTTAAGATTCAGCAGATTCAGTACTTATCCCTCACAGACTTTGTTGAAGTTGCAGTGACAGTAAAATGCCCCATGTAATATATAGTGTTCACTCTAGGCTGTTTTAGCAGGGTGCCGCGCCCTGCCCGTTTTTTAGCAGGCAAAACCCGCCCTGCCCCTTTTGCGGCGCCCTGCTAGAACAGCCGCCCGCTTCCTGCCCTCCCAGCGTGTATAGATGCCGTGCGCATGTGCGCGGCATCCATTCACGCATTGGGAGAGGGCTGGGGGAAGCCCAGCACCGACGGAGGTGCTGGGCACGCCCCCAACAGTGACGTCACCGGCCACAGAGGCTCTCTATAGTAGTGTCTGTGGGCCGAACCGCCCCCTAAAATGACGTAGGCGTGGCCGCGCCCCCGTTTCTGGCACGTGTGCACATGTGCCCCCGGAGTCATGCGCCCTGCCCCTTTTCACTCCTAGAGTGAACACGAATATATGTTGGCACTATGCTGGGTGGCTTGCATAGGAAAGTTATTTTCTCCATTGCAGGTCTACTTATGAAGCAGGCTACTATAGCATTCACAATGCCTGCTATGGATATAGTTATTCCCTTGGCTATGAACAGGGTTGGGTATACAGTAGTACTTGTGCTGTGACAAGTGGAATAATAGTTTTCTTTGTCAAATGTAGAAAATTTTAGATATTTTTACAAAATGATTAAACAAAAAAGGCAAAACATTAGATTTACACGCAGAACAACTGATGCATACTTCCCAACCATTAGACTTAGAAATTAGGTGCTCACTAAAAAGGGACCATGGTCACTATATATGTCTGACAATTGTCCTGGATTGGGAACAAAAAGAATAGACTAGCAGAAATGTTGACCCTTCCCCTGAAATGAGTGATGTCCTGTCTGAATCAGGACAGGTGCTAAGTACATTATAGCCCTTTCACATCTCCAATGCTGGATCCCACCTGGGAATTGAAAACGGGTCCTTCCCGGGTGGGATCCGGCATTAGAGCCTCAGTGCTGGCTTCCCGACCCGGCAATATCAGGCAGGGGTTGCCATAGTGGCGGGGGGCGGAGCCACCAGTGGGGGCGGCACTGGGAGATGAGCTCATCTCCGCGCCGCCTCTCCCTATGTAGTAAACGGGTCCCATCGATCTGGGAACCCGTTTACACTGCCACTGACCTGGTATTCAACCTGGGAATAACCCTTCTTATAACCCGGCTTGAATTACCGGGTCAGGCGACCCGGGAATTCTCCAAGGCCCCTTTCACATCGCACAATGACCCCCGGGTCCATACAGAGTTATTTTGGCGATGTGAAAGGGGTATAAGGTACAATTTTGAAGCAAAAATGATCCCTAATTTTCTGGTAACCATTTTGATACTCTTTTCTGCCACCAAATTCTGCCTTATTACATGCCTCTTGCTTTTATACTGTCATTTGTGTCACTGACTGATGCCATGTTGGTTATGGACATATTTTTCTTTTAAAATACATTTAATTCTAATACTATGCTTTCCCATCTTTAGTGTATCCAAGATAATCTTATTTCCAGGACAAGTAGGTAGCAGATTACAAAAAACATACTTAACTTTAAAAAAGTTACATAGGGGAAACTACTACAGTATAACCTCACAAAGTCTTATTGATACTATTTATACAGCACAATACAAAAAATTTATTTTTGCACATGTACAAAACATCCCTGTAAAAATATGCCTGCAGTATTAATATAAAATATCTGACGTGTTTTTATCCATTGTTATTCAGATAAGGCAGGGGGATGGGGGTCGGTGATCAGGAATTTGACACCGTTGGGAGCCACACAGGTGCATGGAGTACCTGATTTGCATATCAAATATGCTAGAAATGTTTTATTAGTGATTTAACACCATTTGGAAAACATTCTTTACATCCACATGAACGGTGCTGAATAAACAGGTTTTCTTTAACAGTGGTGCACCAGTAACACTAGGGGACTAAGGGGGGCAGTTATCATACCAGCACATTTATCACCTATAATGCAAAAGTAAGGAACATGACAAACAGACAAATTCATTAACAAATCACTTTTTGGAAATAATAATAATTCAAAACAACGCGTTTATTATAGTGTTCTCTATACAAAATTAAGTCTAATTTATATTTTCCCTTAGAACGTTTGAGAAAATGTACCTGAAAACAATAGCTTATTTACTTTTCATAGGATGATCACATTATTTGATTATTCACTGATCAAAAACAAAACAGGGGAGGGGGGTTTCACCCAGTGGGGGGCAACAACTATTAAATGTCATAGTTCATGTGGACGGAGACGGTCAGCGCCCAGAAATGTATGTTTGTATTGCTGCTGAATAATTAACTTCTCATTTTGTGTCAGCTGCACAATCCTACAAGACTTGCCTTGAGATTTAATTTACTAAACTTTATTTCTTCCTTTGCTGCGGGAAAGAGTCAGCTTTTGAGCTTCAATGTCAAAGTTCAGTTTAGGCTCCAGCTGAGAGCTAATCAGGGCATCTGACCTGGTCTGCCAATAAATGGAGAACAAAGGGGGGGTTTATTTTTCTCTTCTGTCCTTTGGGGGAACTAATTCTTTGAATGAAAGCTGCATATCCAAGGCTAGGTCAGAAATATAATTACCTTGAATTGAAAGCAGGCCCAGCCTGCAGTCCTAGATAAACTGGGCCTTGTTTTCTGCAATTTGGAAATGCCCTGGACTTTATAATCTATTTTAATCTGCTAGGGGCCTGGTTTATATAAGCATACGTCCAATTAAAATTTACAGCTCACTTAATTCCATACCAAGGAATGAGGAAGCCTCATAAATTTAAGCAAGCAACCAGTGGGGTAAACAGAAGGGGTTTGTGTAACTAGAACTGCATTCTGTCTTCTAACACGGTTTACTTTAATAATTTATTCTCTACCAGAGGATTACATTCACATTTATAATGTCTTCGGCGTAAATATAAAATACTGCATACTGAACATGAAGGTAGAAAAGTACAAGAATACAAGTAATGTTACTGTCTTTGAGGCTCTAATAATAATTAGTGCTAGCTCAAAATAATACCTGGTGAGGTACATTGTGTTGTGGAATCCCTTATTTTCTTCCTAGACTTGCCCACTTTTTAGGTTATTATGTTGAGGTAACGGAGTCTTCAAATAATACACAATAATCCCTCAATTGGGTACACACTTTGCAGGTCACTCTACAGATCAGATAATGTCTGATCATGGAGTGATTATCCCAGTCTACATTGAACTACATTATCGTCAGATATGCACACTTAGGTTTTTGTTAACCTAACGTGTGCTTTTAATCAATGGGATTGGGAGGTTGGGCATCACAATTATTAGCAGCATATACAATGCGACCTGCCAATCCAACCGTTGCAGGAGCACATGAAAAGCTGTTTATAAGCTAAAGCTTCTGCATAAACACTTCTGCAAATATCGGCCTGATAAGCGGATATTTGATAATCTGCCTTGGTAATTGTATAGGGTTGTAACCACCTTTAGCTCAGCACTACAACACAATATTGACATGGGTTTGCGCATCAATCATTTACTCCCAGGATGAATAATACATTCAGTCCTTTGTGACATCACAAAAACTTCTGGAAACAATGGAATTCAAAATGGTTTTGTAAATAACTTCAGGATATCAAAGTCCAAATTAAATTGTGAGTGCTTATACAAGGTTTTCACATAAGAAGTAATACAGTGTTTTAACAAGTTAGAAAATAACCACTATATATGATAACACCACTCACCATCAGGGGCGGATTGGCTATAGGGGTTAATGGGAAGATTCCTGGTGGCCAGATTTGTTTGTCGTTATAAGGCCCCACTTCCCAAACAGACCAGACATACATTTTCCATTTATTATATTTGCTGTTTGCTGGTCACCATCCATTTGCTCATGTATGTCAGCTAGGTGGGCGGATGGTACAGCCATCATTTACAGACATAATGAATAAGCGGTAAACTAGTTGCATATATGCAAATGCCTTTATGCTGGGTACACACTGGCAGATATATTGGCTAATCAATTGAGCGGCCAAAATATCTTTTGCTGATCTGCAGGTGTGTACGAGCAATATGTCTGTTATCAACGTCTTTCACAGATATATTGCATCTGCTCTACAGCACAACAGATAGCCAATATATCTGCAGATCTACTGGTTCATCTTTCTGTGTGTATGAACAACCACCATCTGCCTATATAGCTGCAGATCGATTGAACATCAGATATATTTGTCAGTGTATACCCAGCTTTAGCCTTTGTGCTTGTGGATGATCTAGTGCTGGCGCTGTCTGCCTGCTTGGCTAACTTGTGTGACTGAGTGAATGGTGATTGGCATATGTTGGGTGTCACAAGTGAAAAAATAAGATTTTACTCACCGGTAAATCTATTTCTCGTAGTCCGTAGTGGATGCTGGGAACTCCGTAAGGACCATGGGGAATAGACGGGCTCCGCAGGAGACTGGGCACTCTAAAAGAAAGATTAGGTACTATCTGGTGTGCACTGGCTCCTCCCTCTATGCCCCTCCTCCAGACCTCAGTTAGGATACTGTGCCCGGAAGAGCTGACACAATAAGGAAGGATTTTGAATCCCGGGTAAGACTCATACCAGCCACACCAATCACACCGTATAACTCGTGATACTATACCCAGTTAACAGTATGAAATATAACTGAGCCTCTCAACAGATGGCTCAACAATAACCCTTTAGTTAGGCAATAACTATATACAAGTATTGCAGACAATCCGCACTTGGGATGGGCGCCCAGCATCCACTACGGACTACGAGAAATAGATTTACCGGTGAGTAAAATCTTATTTTCTCTGACGTCCTAGTGGATGCTGGGAACTCCGTAAGGACCATGGGGATTATACCAAAGCTCCCAAACGGGCGGGAGAGTGCGGATGACTCTGCAGCACCGAATGAGAGAACTCAAGGTCCTCCTCAGCCAGGGTATCAAATTTGTAGAATTTAGCAAACGTGTTTGCCTCTGACCAAGTTGCAGCTCGGCAAAGTTGTAAAGCCGAGACCCCTCGGGCAGCCGCCCAAGATGAGCCCACCTTCCTTGTGGAATGGGCTTTTACTGATTTAGGATGCGGCAATCCAGCCGCAGAATGCGCCAGCTGAATTGTGCTACAAATCCAGCGTGCAATAGTCTGCTTAGAAGCAGTAGCACCTATTTTGTTGGGTGCATACAGGATAAAAAGCGAGTCAGTTTTCCTGACTCCAGCCGTCCTGGAAACATAAATTTTCAAGGCCCTGACTACGTCCAGTAACTTGGAATCTTCCAAGTCCCTAGTAGCCGCAGGCACTACAATAGGTTGGTTCAAGTGAAAAGCTGATACCACCTTAGGGAGAAACTGGGGACGAGTCCTCAATTCTGCCCTATCCATATGGAAAATCAGATAAGGGCTTTTACATGACAAAGCCGCCAATTCTGAATACCCGCCTGGCCGAAGCCAAGGCCAATAACATGACCACTTTCCACGTGAGATATTTCAGATCCACAGTTTTAAGTGGCTCAAACCAATGTGATTTCAGGAAACTCAACACCACATTGAGATCCCAAGGTGCCACAGGAGGCACAAAAGGGGGCTGAATATGTAGCACTCCCTTTACAAAAGTCTGAACTTCAGGCAGTGAAGCCAGTTCTTTCTGGAAGAAAATCGACAGAGCCGAAATCTGGACCTTAATGGAACCCAATTTTAGGCCCATAGTCACTCCCGACTGTAGGAAGTGCAGAAAACGACCCAGCTGAAATTCCTCTGTAGGGGCCTTCCTGGCCTCACACCACGCAACATATTTTCGCCAAATACGGTGATAATGGTTTGCGGTTACTTCTTTCCTGGCTTTTATCAGCGTAGGAATGACTTCCTCCGGAATGCCCTTTTCCTTTAGGATCCGGAATTCAACCGCCATGCCGTCAAACGCAGCCGCGGTAAGTCTTGGAACAGACAGGGCCCCTGCTGTAGCAGATCCTGTCTGAGCGGTAGAGGCCATGGGTCCTCTGATATCATTTCTTGAAGTTCTGGGTACCAAGCTCTTCTTGGCCAATCCGGAACCACGAGTATCGTTCTTACTCCTCGCCTTCTTAATATTCTCAGTACCTTTGGTATGAGAGGCAGAGGAGGGAACACATAAACCGACTGGTACACCCACGGTGTCACTAGAGCGTCCACAGCTATCGCCTGAGGGTCCCTTGACCTGGCGCAATTTCTCTTTAGCTTTTTGTTGAGGCGGGACGCCATCATGTCCACCTGTGGCCTTTCCCAACGGTTTACCAACAGTTGGAAGACTTCTGGATGAAGTCCCCACTCTCCCGGGTGTAGGTCGTGTCTGCTGAGGAAGTCTGCTTCCCAGTTGTCTACTCCCGGAATGAACACTGCTGACAGTGCTATGACGTGATTTTCCGCCCATCGGAGAATCCTTGTGGCTTCTGCCATCGCCATCCTGCTTCTTGTGCCGCCCTGTCGGTTTACATTGGCGACTGCCGTGATGTTGTCTGATTGGATCAGTACCGGCTGGTTTTGAAGCAGGGGCCTTGCCTGACTTAGGGCATTGTAAATGGTCCTCAGTTCCAGAATATTTATGTGTAGGGACGACTCCTGACTTGACCAAAGTCCCTGGAAATTTCTTCCCTGTGTGACTGCCCCCCAGCCTCGAAGGCTGGCATCCGTGGTCACCAGGACCCAGTCCTGTATGCCGAATCTGCGGCCCTCTAGAAGATGAGCACTCTGCAGCCACCACAGTAGAGACACCCTGGTCCTTGGAGACAGGGTTATCAGTCGATGCATCTGAAGATGCGATCCCGACCACTTGTCCAAGAGGTCCCACTGGAAGGTCCTTGCATGGAACCTGCCGAATGGAATTGCTTCGTATGAAGCCACCATTTTTCCCAGGACTCGTGTGCAGTGATGCACCGATACCTGTTTTGGTTTCAGGAGGTCTCTGACTAGAGATGACAGCTCCTTGGCTTTCTCCTGCGGGAGAAACACTTTTTTCTGTTCTGTGTCCAGAACCATCCCCAGGAACAGTAGGCGTGTGGAAGGAACCAGCTGTGACTTTGGAATGTTTAGAATCCAGCCGTGCTGTTGTAGCACTTCCCGAGATAGTGCTACTCCGACCAACAACTGCTCCTTGGACCTCGCCTTTATAAGGAGATCGTCCAAGTACGGGATAATGAAAACTCCCTTTTTTCGAAGGAGTATCATTATTTCTGCCATTACCTTGGTAAACACCCTCGGTGCCGTGGACAGTCCAAACGGCAGTGTCTGGAATTGGTAATGGCAATCCTGTACCACAAATCTGAGGTACTCCTGGTGAGGAAGGTAAATGGGGACATGCAGGTAAGCATCCTTGATGTCCAGGGATACCATGTAATCCCCCTCGTCCAGGCTTGCAATAACCGCCCTGAGCGATTCCATCTTGAACTTGAATCTTTTTATGTATGTGTTCAAGGATTTCAAATTTAAAATGGGTCTCACCGAACCGTCCGGTTTCGGTACCACAACAGTGTGGAATAGTAACCCCGTCCTTGTTGAAGTAGGGGCACCTTGACTATCACCTGCTGGGAATACAGCTTGTGAATTGCCTCTAGCACAGCCTCCCTGCCCGAGGGAGTTGTCGGCAAGGCAGATTCGAGGAAACGGCAGGGGGGAGACGCCTCGAATTCCAGCTTGTACCCCTGAGATACTACTTGAAGGATCCAGGGATCCACCCGTGAGCGAACCCACTGATCGCTGAAATTTTTGAGGCGGCCCCCCACCGTACCTGGGTCCGCCTGTGGAGCCCCACCGTCATGCGGCGGATTTGGAAGAAGCGGGGGAGGACTTTTGTTCCTGGGAACCTGCTGTTTGTTGCAGCTTTTTCCCCCTACCTCTGCCTCTAGACAGAAAGGACCCGCCTTTTCCCCGCCTGTTTTTCTGGGGTCGAAAGGACTGTACCTGATAATACGGCGCTTTCTTAGGCTGTGAGGGGACATGGGGCAAAAATGCTGACTTCCCAGCTGTTGCTGTGGAAACTAGGTCTGAGAGACCATCCCCGAATAACTCCTCACCCTTATAAGGCAAAACTTCCATGTGCCTTTTTGAATCTGCATCCCCTGTCCACTGCCGAGTCCATAAGCCTCTCCTAGCAGAAATGGACAATGCACTTATTCTAGATGCCAGCCGGCAGATCTCCCTCTGTGCATCTCTCATGTATAAGACTGAGTCTTTTATATGCTCTACGGTTAGCAATATAGTGTCCCTGTCTAGGGTGTCAATATTTTCCGACAGGGAATCTGACCATGCAGCAGCAGCAGCACTGCACATCCACGCTGAAGCAATAGCTGGTCTCAGTATAACACCAGTGTGTGTATATATAGACTTCAGGATAGCCTCCTGCTTTCTATCAGCAGGTTCCTTTAGGGCGGCCGTATCCGGAGACGGTAGTGCCACCTTTTTTGACAAACGTGTGAGCGCTTTATCCACCCTAGGGGGAGTTTCCCAACGTGACCTATCCTCTGGCGAGAAAGGGAACGCCATTAGTAATTTTTTTGAAATTACCAATTTTTTATCGGGGAAAGCCCACGCTTCTTCACACACTTCATTTAATTCTTCAGATGGGGGAAAAACTATTGGTAGTTTTTTCTCCCCAAACATAATACCCTTTTTTGAGGTACCTGGGTTTATATCAGAAATGTGTAATACCTCTTTCATTGCCTCAATCATGCAACGAATGGCCCTAGTGGACATTAAATTTGACTCATCGTCGTCGACACTGGTATCAGTATCCGTGTCGACATCTGTGTCTGCCATCTGAGGTAGTGGGCGCTTTAGAGCCCCTGACGGCCTTTGAGTCGTCTGGGCAGGCACGAGCTGAGAAGCCGGCTGTCCCGCATTTGGCATGTCGTCAAATTTTTTATGTAAGGAGTCGACACTTGCACGTAATTCCTTCCATAAGTCCATCCACTCAGGTGTCTGCCCCGCAGGGGGTGACATCACATTTATAGGCATCTGCTCTGCCTCCACATAAGCCTCCTCATCAAACATGTCGACACAGTCGTACCGACACACCGCATACACACAGGGAATGCTCTTAAAGGAGACAGGACCCCACAAAAGCCCTTTGGGGAGACAGAGAGAGAGTATGCCAGCACACACCAGAGCGCTATATAATGCAGGGACTAACTGAATTATGTCCCCTTATAGCTGCTATAAGTTATACTGCGCCTAAATTTAGTGCCCCCCCTCTCTTTTTTACCCTTTCTGTAGTGCAGACTGCAGGGGAGAGCCAGGGAGCTTCCTTCCAGCGGAACTGTGAGGGGGAAATGGTGCCAGTGTGCTGAGGGAGATGGCTCCGCCCCTTTTTCGGCGGAATTTTCTCCCGCTTTTTTATGGATTCTGGCAGGGGTAATTACCACATATATAGCCTCTGGGGCTATATATTGTGATTATTTTGCCAGCCAAGGTGTTTTTATTGCTGCTCAGGGCGCCCCCCCCCCAGCGCCCTGCACCCTCAGTGACCGGAGTGTGAAGTGTGTATGAGGAGCAATGGCGCACAGCTGCAGTGCTGTGCGCTACCTTGGTGAATGCTGAAGTCTTCTGCCGCCGATTTTCCGGACCATCTTCATGCTTCTGGCTCTGTAAGGGGGACGGCGGCGCGGCTCCGGGAACGAACACCAAGGACGGGTCCTGCGGTCGATCCCTCTGGAGCTAATGGTGTCCAGTAGCCTAAGAAGCCCAAGCTAGCTGCAAGCAGGTAGGTTCACTTCTTCTCCCCTTAGTCCCTCGTTGCAGTGAGCCTGTTGCCAGCAGGTCTCACTGTAAAATAAAAAACCTAACATATACTTTCTTTCTAGGAGCTCAGGAGAGCCCCTAGTGTGCATCCAGCTCGGCCGGGCACAGAAATCTAACTGAGGTCTGGAGGAGGGGCATAGAGGGAGGAGCCAGTGCACACCAGATAGTACCTAATCTTTCTTTTAGAGTGCCCAGTCTCCTGCGGAGCCCGTCTATTCCCCATGGTCCTTACGGAGTTCCCAGCATCCACTAGGACGTCAGAGAAATATATATTTTCTAAAGAATTATGTAATCTCTATAACCCTAATTGTGTATGATAAAATGTGCACCTAAGAATTCATTGTTATTTTCTTTTTAACGTCCCCCTTGTTGCTGGACAAGTCTTGGAGGAGGAGTTGTGCTGCCGCCATGGTTACATGCTACACCTCTGGTGTTGTCCATGCAAACCCACTTTTAGATACCAATCTGCCCCTGCTGTCCATGCACCACTCACATCCCAGCACGCCGTATGTCACACTCACATCCCAGCACGCCGTATGTCACACTCACATCCCAGCACGCCGTATGTCACACTCACATCCCAGCACGCCGTATGTCACACTCACATCCCAGCAAGCCGTATGTCACACTCACATCCCAGCACGCCGTATGTCACACTCACATCCCAGCACACTGTATGTCACACTCACATCCCAGCACACCGTATGTCACACTCACATCCGAGCACACCGTATGTCACACTCCCATCCCTGCACGCCGTATGTCACACTCCCATCCCTGCACGCCGTATGTCACACTCCCATCCCTGCACGCCATATGTCACACTCCCATCCCAGCACGCCGTATGTCACACTCCCATCCCTGCACGCCGTATGTCACACTCACATCCCAGCACGCCGTATGTCACACTCACATCCCAGCAAGCCGTATGTCACACTCACATCCCAGCACGCCGTATGTCACACTCACATCCCAGCACACTGTATGTCACACTCACATCCCAGCACACTGTATGTCACACTCACATCCCAGCACACCGTATGTCACACTCACATCCCAGCACACTGTATGTCACACTCACATCCCAGCACACCGTATGTCAAACTCACATCCCAGCACACCATATGTCACACTCACATCCCAGCACACCGTATGTCACACTCACATCCCAGCACACCGTATGTCACACTCCCATCCCAGCACACCGTATGTCACACTCCCATCCCTGCACACCGTATGTCACTCACATGCCAGCACACCGTATGTCACACTCCCATCCCAGCACACCGTATGTCACACTCCCATCCCTGCACACCGTATGTCACTCACATGCCAGCAAACTGTATGTCACACTCACATCCCAGCACACCGTATGTCACACTCCCATCCCAGCACACCATATGTCACACTCCCATCCCAGCACACCGTATGTCACTCACATGCCAGCAAACTGTATGTCACTTACATGTCAGCAAACTGTATGTCACACTCACATCCCAGCACTCTGTAGGGGATATTCAATTACCGCCGACGAAGCTTCGGGTAATATTTCCTGATGCTTCATCAATGTTTTTTCACCCGAAAACACACAGGTTCAGAGAAACCTGTGTGTTTTCGGTAGAAACAGTCCCGTTTTCGGGAGGCAGGTGAAACAAATCCCCATAAAGCCACGGCAAACGCCGGCTTATCGGGGCTACTTAGATAGCCCCCTCAGTGATACTTTTACACCCGCAGTCGCTACAGATAATTAAATATACCCCTGTATGTCACTCACATCCCAGCACACTGTATGTCATTCACATCCCAGCACACTATACAGTATGTCACTCACATCCCAGCACACTGTATGTCACACTCACATCCCAGCACACTGTATGTCACTCACATTCAGTGTGCTGGGATGCCGATGGCCCGCCTTACACTTTAAGCTGACTGACCAGCTCAGCTGTCTGTCAGCAGTCCTGCTCAGACTCTTACACAGTGCAGCACTGTGTACAGGTGTGGGCAGTGCCGTAACTAGACATTTTGGCGCTGTGTGCAAGAAACAGCATCGGCGCCCCCCCTTAACGTAAACCGGCGGCAGTGTGCGCCGTAGGCGCGCGCAAAAAAATATAGGGAAAGGGGTGTGGCCACAAAATACCGATTCATATAATGGTGCACAGTAGTCTCCATTATTCAAATTACGCCGCGCAGTAGCGCACTACACCAGGTAGAGCCGCTTTTTCACATTACGGCAGACAGATTCCCCTTTTTACACATTACGGCAGACAGCGTCCCCTTTTTATACATTACAGCAGACAGCGTCCCCTTTTTACACATTACGGCAGACAGCGTCCCCTCTTTACACATTACGGAAGACAGCGTCCCCTTATTACACATTCAGGCAGACAGCGTCCCCTTTTTTACACATTACGGCAGACAGCGTCCCCCTTTTACACATTACGGCAGACAGCATCCCCCTTTTTACACATTACGGCAGACAGCGTCCCCTTTTTACACATTACGGCAGACAGCGTCCCATATAAACATACGTATATATATACACATATATACACACACACATTACATACATAGACACACACATAAAGCAACACAGAGAGCCAAAAATTCAAATTTTATAAACCGCAGCATAATAAAAAAAATAACATTATAACAGCAGGATGATTTAAACAAAAAATAAAAAAAATAAGAATTTACTTACCGATAATTCTATTTCTCATAGTCCGTAGTGGAGGCTGGGGACTCCGTAAGGACCATGGGGAATAGCGGCTCCGCAGGAGACTGGGCACAAAAGTAAAAGCTTTAGGACTACCTGGTGTGCACTGGCTCCTCCCCCTATGACCCTCCTCCAAGCCTCAGTTAGGATACTGTGCCCGGACGAGCGTACACAATAAGGAAGGATATTGAATCCCGGGTAAGACTCATACCAGCCACACCAATCACACCGTACAACCTGTGATCTGAACCCAGTTAACAGCATGATAACAGAGGAGCCTCTGAAAAGATGGCTCACAACAATAATAACCCGATTTTTGTAACAATAACTATGTACAAGTATTGCAGACAATCCGCACTTGGGATGGGCGCCCAGCATCCACTACGGACTATGAGAAATAGAATTATCGGTAAGTAAATTCTTATTTTCTCTAACGTCCTAAGTGGATGCTGGGGACTCCGTAAGGACCATGGGGATTATACCAAAGCTCCCAAACGGGCGGGAGAGTGCGGATGACTCTGCAGCACCGAATGAGAGAACTCCAGGTCCTCCTCAGCCAGGGTATCAAATTTGTAGAATTTAGCAAACGTGTTTGCCCCTGACCAAGTAGCTGCTCGGCAAAGTTGTAAAGCCGAGACCCCTCGGGCAGCCGCCCAAGATGAGCCCACCTTCCTTGTGGAATGGGCATTTACAGATTTTGGCTGTGGCAGGCCTGCCACAGAATGTGCAAGCTGAATTGTACTACAAATCCAGCGAGCAATAGTCTGCTTAGAAGCAGGAGCACCCAGCTTGTTGGGTGCATACAGGATAAATAGCGAGTCAGATTTTCTGACTCCAGCCGTCCTGGAAACATATATTTTCAGGGCCCTGACTACGTCCAGCAACTTGGAGTCCTCCAAGTCCCTAGTAGCCGCAGGCACCACAATAGGCTGGTTCAAGTGAAATGCTGAAACCACCTTAGGGAGAAATTGAGGACGAGTCCTCAATTCTGCCCTGTCCGTATGAAAAATTAGGTAAGGGCTTTTATAGGATAAAGCCGCCAATTCTGAGACACGCCTGGCTGAAGCCAGGGCTAACAGCATTACCACCTTCCATGTGAGATATTTTAAGTCCACAGTGGAAAGTGGTTCAAACCAATGTGATTTTAGGAATCCCAAAACTACATTTAGATCCCAAGGTGCCACTGGAGGCACAAAAGGAGGTTGTATATGCAGTACCCCCTTGACAAACGTCTGTACTTCAGGAACTATAGCCAGTTCTTTTTGAAAGAAAATCGACAGGGCCGAAATCTGAACCTTAATGGACCCTAATTTTAGGCCCATAGACAGTCCTGTTTGTAGGAAATGCAGGAAACGACCCAGTTGAAATTCCTCTGTAGGGGCCTTCCTGGCCTCGCACCACGCAACATATTTACGCCAAATACGGTGATAATGTTGTACGGTTACATCGTTCCTGGCTTTGATCAGGGTAGGGATGACTTCATCCGGAATGCCTTTTTCCTTCAGGATCCGGCGTTCAACCGCCATGCCGTCAAACGCAGCCGCGGTAAGTCTTAGAAGAGACAGGGTCCCTGCTGGAGCAGGTCCTTTCTTAGAGGTAGAGGCCACGGGTCCTCTGTGAGCATCTCTTGAAGTTCCGGGTACCAAGTCCTTCTTGGCCAATCCGGAGCCACGAGTATAGTCCTTACTCCTCTCCTTCTTATGATCCTCAGTACCTTGGGTATGAGAGGCAGAGGAGGGAACACATACACTGACTGGTACACCCATGGTGTTACCAGAGCGTCCACAGCTATTGCCTGAGGGTCCCTTGACCTGGCGCAATATCTGTCTAGTTTTTTGTTGAGGCGGGACGCCATCATGTCCACCTTTGGTTTTTCCCAACGGTTCACAATCATGTGGAAGACTTCTGGGTGAAGTCCCCACTCCCCCGGGTGGAGGTCGTGTCTGCTGAGGAAGTCTGCTTCCCAGTTGTCCACACCCGGAATGAACACTGCTGACAGTGCTATCACATGATTTTCTGCCCAGCGAAGAATCCTTGCAACTTCTGTCATTGCCCTCCTGCTTCTTGTGCCGCCCTGTCTGTTTACGTGGGCGACTGCCGTGATGTTGTCCGACTGGATCAGCACCGGCTGACCTTGAAGCAGAGGTCTTGCTAGGCTCAGAGCATTGTAGATGGCTCTTAGCTCCAGGATATTTATGTGAAGTGATGTCTCCAGGCTTGACCACAAGCCCTGGAAATTTCTTCCCTGTGTGACTGCTCCCCAGCCTCTCAGACTGGCATCCGTGGTCACCAGGACCCAGTCCTGAATGCCGAATCTGCGGCCCTCTAGAAGATGAGCACTCTGCAACCACCACAGGAGAGATACCCTTGTCCTTGGAGACAGGGTTATCCGCTGATGCATCTGAAGATGCGATCCGGACCATTTGTCCAGCAGATCCCACTGAAAAGTTCTTGCGTGGAATCTGCCAAATGGAATCGCTTCGTAAGAAGCCACCATTTTTCCCAGGACCCTTGTGCATTGATGCACTGACACTTGGCCTGGTTTTAGGAGGTTCCTGACTAGCTCGGATAACTCCCTGGCTTTCTCCTCCGGGAGAAACACCTTTTTCTGGACTGTGTCCAGAATCATCCCTAGGAACAGCAGACGTGTCGTCGGAATCAGCTGCGATTTTGGAATATTTAGAATCCACCCGTGCTGTCGTAGCACTACTTGAGATAGTGCTACTCCGACCTCTAACTGTTCCCTGGACCTTGCCCTTATCAGGAGATCGTCCAAGTAAGGGATAATTAAGACGCCTTTTCTTCGAAGAAGAATCATCATTTCGGCCATTACCTTGGTAAAGACCCGGGGTGCCGTGGACAATCCAAACGGCAGCGTCTGAAACTGATAGTGACAGTTCTGTACCACAAACCTGAGGTACCCTTGGTGAGAAGGGCAAATTGGGACATGGAGGTAAGCATCCTTGATGTCCAGAGACACCATATAGTCCCCTTCTTCCAGGTTCGCTATCACTGCTCTGAGTGACTCCATCTTGAATTTGAACCTTTGTATGTAAGTGTTCAAGGATTTCAGATTTAAAATAGGTCTCACCGAGCCGTCCGGCTTCGGTACCACAAACAGCGTGGAATAATACCCCTTTCCCTGTTGTAGGAGGGGTACCTTGATTATCACCTGCTGGGAATACAGCTTGTGAATGGCTTCCAATACCGCCTCCCTGTCGGAGGGAGACGTTGGTAAAGCAGACTTCAGGAACCGGCGAGGGGGAGACGTCTCGAATTCCAATTTGTACCCCTGAGATACTACCTGCAGGATCCAGGGGTCCACTTGCGAGTGAGCCCACTGCGCGCTGAAATTCTTGAGACGACCCCCCACCGTACCTGAGTCCGCTTGTAAGGCCCCAGCGTCATGCTGAGGACTTGGCAGAAGCGGGGGAGGGCTTCTGTTCCTGGGAAGAGGCTGCCTGCTGCAGTCTTTTTCCCCTTCCTCTGCCCCGGGGCAGATATGAGTGGCCTTTTGCCCGCTTGCCCTTATGGGGACGAAAGGATTGAGCTTGAAAAGACGGTGTCTTTTTCTGCTGAGAGGTGACCTGGGGTAAAAAGGTGGATTTCCCAGCCGTTGCCGTGGCCACCAGGTCCGATAGACCGACCCCAAATAACTCCTCCCCTTTATACGGCAATACTTCCATATGCCGTTTGGAATCCGCATCACCTGACCACTGTCGCGTCCATAACCCTCTTCTGGCAGAAATGGACAGCGCACTTACTCTTGATGCCAGAGTGCAAATATCCCTCTGTGCATCTCGCATATATAGAAATGCATCCTTTAAATGCTCTATAGTCAATAATATACTGTCCCTGTCCAGGGTATCAATATTTTCAGTCAGGGAATCCGACCAAGCCACCCCAGCACTGCACATACAGGCTGAGGCGATTGCTGGTCTCAGTATAACACCAGTATGTGTGTATATACTTTTTAGGATATTTTCCAGCTTTCTATCAGCTGGCTCCTTGAGGGCGGCCGTATCCGGAGACGGTAACGCCACTTGTTTTGATAAGCGTGTGAGCGCCTTATCTACCCTAGGGGGTGTTTCCCAACGCGCCCTAACCTCTGGCGGGAAAGGGTATAATGCCAATAATTTTTTAGAAATTAGCAGTTTTTTATCGGGGGAAACCCACGCTTCATCACACACCTCATTTAATTCATCTGATTCAGGAAAAACTACGGGTAGTTTTTTCACACCCCACATAATACCCTTTTTTGTGGTACTTGTAGTATCAGAAATGTTCAAAACCTCCTTCATTGCCGTGATCATGTAACGTGTGGCCCTACTGGAAAATATGTTTGTTTCCTCACCGTCGACACTGGAGTCAGTGTCCGTGTCTGGGTCTGTGTCGACCATCTGAGGTAACGGGCGCTTTAGAGCCCCTGACGGTGTTTGAGACGCCTGTACAGGTATTAACTGTTTTTCCGGCTGTCTCATGTCGTCAACAGTCTTTTGTAAAGTGCTGACGCTATCACGTAATTCCTTCCATACGACCATCCAGTCAGGTGTCAACTTCCTAGGGGGTGACATCACTATTACAGGCAATTGCTCCGCCTCCATACCATTTTCCTCCTCATACATGTCGACACAACGTACCGACACACAGCACACACACAGGGAATGCTCTGATAGAGGACAGGACCCCACTAGCCCTTTGGGGAGACAGAGGGAGAGTTTGCCAGCACACACCAGAGCGCTATATATATACAGGGATAACCTTATATAAGTGTTTTTCCCTTATATAGCTGCTGTATTATTAATCTGCCAAATTTAGTGCCCCCCCTCTCTTGTTTTACCCTGTTTCTGTAGTGCAGGACTGCAGGGGAGAGCCAGGGAGCTTCCCTCCAACGGAGCTGTGAGGGAAAATGGCGCTTGTGTGCTGAGGAGATAGGCTCCGCCCCATTATCGGCGGCCTTTCTCCCGCTTTTTTAAGGAAAAACTGGCAGGGGTTAAATGCATCCATATAGCCCAGGAGCTATATGTGATGTATTTTTAGCCATCTAAGGTGTTTTTATTGCGTCTCAGGGAGCCCCCCCCCCCCAGCGCCCTGCACCCTCAGTGACCGGAGTGTGAAGTGTGCTGAGAGCAATGGCGCACAGCTGCGGTGCTGTGCGCTACCTTATTGAAGACAGGACGTCTTCTGCCGCCGATTTCCCGGACCTCTTCAGTCTTCTGGCTCTGTAAGGGGGCCGGCGGCGTGGCTCTGGGACCCATCCATGGCTGGGCCTGTGATCGTCCCTCTGGAGCTAATGTCCAGTAGCCTAAGAAGCCCAATCCACTCTGCACGCAGGTGAGTTCGCTTCTTCTCCCCTTAGTCCCTCGGTGCAGTGAGCCTGTTGCCAGCAGGTCTCACTGAAAATAAAAAACCTAAAACTAACTTTTCACTAAGCAGCTCAGGAGAGCCACCTAGTGTGCACCCTTCTCGTTCGGGCACAAAAATCTAACTGAGGCTTGGAGGAGGGTCATAGGGGGAGGAGCCAGTGCACACCAGGTAGTCCTAAAGCTTTTACTTTTGTGCCCAGTCTCCTGCGGAGCCGCTATTCCCCATGGTCCTTACGGAGTCCCCAGCATCCACTTAGGACGTTAGAGAAATACAGCTAGCTTACTTTTTTTCTCTGCAGCTGGCAAGCTGCTTGTGGCACTCTGCTGGCTGGCTCCACAAACTCTTCTTTCCTGCAGCCTGCGTGCCCAGCCAATTACTGAGCCGCAGGCTGCACCTTAACACCATTGGACAGCTGAGCCGTCGCTCAGCTGTCCTGAACTTCTATGCGGCGCTGGAGACTCTGCTGTTCGGTTGCCAGGGCAACCTACAGAGAGCCGTCGGAGGAGCGCAGTGCCGCAGATCGGAGGCTCTGACTGCGACCGCCGCCTGCCCAATCACCCGCCGATCAGTGAGCCGCCTCCTCAGGGACGGGCAGTGGGAGCGCAGCCAGGGGGAATATGCGCTCTAACTAGGTGTGCGCTGTGGGCAATGCCCCTTCAGCACACCTAGTTACGGCGCTGGGTGTGGGGGGAAACTGGGCCACGGCTACCATCGATGGTGAGGACCCATTCGAATCTCCACCATTTATGGCAAAAGTATTCAGCATCAGTGGGTTTTAAACCACAGATGATCAATTGCCAAGCTTACCACACAGTTTCGTAGAAAAACTGGGGAAGTTTATTACAGCATCTTATAGCTGTTTAATGTGTGTACTTAGATGCTCAATAAAACCCTCTTCTTCACAACACTCCTGCATTCCTGCACATAAATCACATCGTGTGAATTTGTCCTGGTAACTTAAGACTCTACATTAACTGCATTTTGTAGGGAATCATTTGCAACTGTTCCCGCAAAATTGTCCAAACAGTTGTTTGTGGAATTTTTTACTCCAAACTAGTCCTTGTTGTGGATTTCTTAGGGCTGGGTTGATAAATAGCAACCCAGCCCAAACACACTCTACTTGTGGTTGTTTCAAATTTCTTGTGCCAACTGTAGGTGGATTGTCTAGTCAGTGGTGATTTCCCAAATCATGTTCTAAGATGTTGTTGCACAACTATAATGAAGTAATTTTACTTAATTTGAGCACACAAGATCCCTTCTCTACATCATTTGCAGCCATCTTGCCTAACTGACCACATGACACACGGACGGGTTCTTACACAACCTTGGCCTTCGATAGTTTCAACTTCCACAGTTTTTCTATAAAACGGTGTATGGAATGTGTCATTATCTTAAATAGTCATTTTTTTAAATTGATAAAACGGTCTATTTCTTTTGTAATAATGCTGTATAGAATATTTACTATAAGAGTATACAAAGAAGAGTAAAAAGTACAGTATACTGTGATATAGTGCAAAAGGACTAAGATTGTAAATTTTTTGATGATATGACAAATGCGTAATTTTGGAGCAATACATGGGCAAATCCAATGATGCCCTTAGTTGAGATGTTAAGGTTCAAGACACAGTGATTAGTCAAGAAATGTGCAAATTACGACAATGGTTTAGCTGTATATTAGTGTCAAAGGAAAATAAGATTTTACTTACCGATAAATCTATTTCTCGTAGTCCGTAGTGGATGCTGGGGACTCCGTAAGGACCATGGGGATATAGCGGCTCCGCAGGAGACAGGGCACATAATAAAAGCTTTAGGATCAGGTGGTGTGCACTGGCTCCTCCCCCTATGACCCTCCTCCAAGCCTCAGTTAGGATACTGTGCCCGGACGAGCGTGCATAATAAGGAAGGATATTGAATCCCGGGTAAGACTCATACCAGCCACACCAATTACACCGTACAACCTGTGATCTGAACCCAGTTAACAGTATGATAACAACAAAGGAGCCTCTGACAAGATGGCTCACAACAAGAATAACCCGATTTTTGTAACAATAACTATGTACAAGTATTGCAGACAATCCGCACTTGGGATGGGCGCCCAGCATCCACTACGGACTACGAGAAATAGATTTATCGGTAAGTAAAATCTTATTTTCTCTGACGTCCTAGTGGATGCTGGGGACTCCGTAAGGACCATGGGGATTATACCAAAGCTCCCAAACGGGCGGGAGAGTGCGGATGACCCTGCAGCACCGAATGAGAGACTCCACGTCCTCCTCAGCCAGGGTATCAAATTTGTAGAATTTAGCAAACGTGTTTGCCCCTGACCAAGTAACTGCTCGGCAAAGTTGTAAAGCCGAGACCCCTCGGGCAGTCGCCCAAGATGAGCCCCCTTCCTTTTGGAATGGGCTTTTACAGATTTTGGCTGTGGCAGGCCTGCCACAGAATGTGTAAACTGAATTGTATTACAAATCCAGCGAGCAATCGTCTGCTTAGAAGCAGGAGCACCCATCTTGTTGGGTGCATACAGGCTAAACAGCGAGTCAGATTTTCTGACTCCAGCCGTCCTGGAAACATATTTTTCAGGGCCCTGACAACGTCAAGTAACTTGGAGTCCTCCAAGTCCCTAGTACCCGCAGGTACCACAATGGGTTGGTTCATGTGAAAAACAGAAAACACCTTAAGGAGAAATTAAGGACGAGTCCTCAATTCTGCCCTGTCAGAATGAAAAATTAAGTAAGGGCTTTATATATGATAAAGCCGCCAATTCTGACACACGCCTGGCTGAAGCCAGGGCTAATAGCATCGTCACCTTCCATGTGAGATATTTTAAGTCCACAGTGGTGAGTGGTTCAAACCAATGTGACTTTAGGAAACTCAAAACAACATTGAGATCCCAAGGTGCCACTGGGGCACAAAATGAGGCTGTATATGCAGTACCCCTTTTACAAACATCTGAACGTCAGGCACTAAAGCCAGTTCTTTCTGGAAGAAATTCGACAGGGCCGAAATTTGAACCTTAATGGACCCTAATTTTAGGCCCATAGACAGTCCTGTTTTCAGGAAATGTAGGAAACGACCCAGTTGGAATTCCTCTGTAGGGGCCTTCTTGGCCTCACACCACGCAACATATTTTCACCAAATGCGGTGAAAATGTTTTGCGGTTACATCCTTCCTGTCTTTGACCAGGGTAGGGATGACTTCATCTGGAATGCCCTTTCAGGATCCGGCGTTCAACCGCCATGCCGTCAAACGCGGTCGCGGTAAGTCTTGGAACAGACAAGGCCCCTGCTGGAGCAGGTCCTTTCTTAAAGGTAGAGGCCACGGGTCTTCCGTGAACATCTCTTGAAGTTTCGGGTACCAAGTCCTTCTTGGCCAATCCGGAACCACGAGTATCGTTCTTACTCATCTCCCTCTCATGATTCTCAGTACTTTTGGTATGAGAGGCATAGGAGGGAACACATACTCTGACTGGTACACCCACAGTGTTACCAGAGCGTCCACCGCTATTGCCTGAGGGTCCCTTGACCTGGCGCAATATCTGTCTAGTTTTTTGTTCAGGCGGGACGCCATCATGTCCACCTTTGGTTTTTCCCAACGGTTTACAATCATGTGGAAGACTTCCCGATGAAGTCCCCACTCTCCCAGGTAGAGGTCATGCCTGCTGAGGAAGTCTGCTTCCCAGTTTTCCACTCCCGGAATGAACACTGCTGAGAGTGTTATCACATGATTTTTCGCCCAGCGAAGAATCCTTGTAGTTTCTGCCATTTCCCTCCTGCTTCTTGTGCCGCCCTGTTTACGTGGGCGACTGCCGTGATGTTGTCCCACTGGATCAATACCGGCTGACCTTGAAGCAGAGGTCTTGCTAAGTTTAGAGCATTGTAAATTGCCCTTAGCTCCAGTATATTTATGTGGAGAGAAGTCTCCAGACTTGATCACACTCTCTGGAAATTTTTTCCTTGTGTGACTGCTCCCCAGCCACTCAGGCTGGCATCCGTGGTCACCAGGACCCAGTCCTGAATGCCGAATCTGCGGCCCTTTCATAGATGAGCACTCTGCAGCCACCGCAGAAGAAACACCCTTGTCCTTGGAGACAGGGTTATCCGCTGATGCATCTGAAGATGCGATCCGGACCATTTTTCCAGCAGATCCCACGGAAAGGTTCTTGCGTGAAATCTACCGAATGGGATCGCTTTGTAAGAAACCACCATTTTTCACAGGATCCTTGTGCAATGATGCACTGATACTTTTCCTGGTTTTAGGAGGTTCCTGACTAGCTCGGATAACTCCCTGGCTTTCTTCTCCGGGAGAAAACATCCTTTTCTGGACTGTGTCCAGAATCATCCCTAGGAACAGTAGACGTGTCGTCGGAAAAAACTGCGATTTTGGAATATTTAGAATCCACTCGTGCTGTCGTAGAACTACTTAAGATAGTGCTACTCCGACCTCCAACTGTTCTCTGGACCTTGCCTTTATCAGGAAAGCGTCCATATTTCTTTTAAGAAGAATCATCATTTCGGCCATTACCTTGGTAAAGACCCGGGGTGCCGTGGACAATCCAAACGGCAGCGTCTGAACCGATAGTGACAGTTCTGTACCACGAACCTGAGGTACCCTTGGTGAGAAGGCAAATTTGGACATGTAGGTAAGCGTCCCTGATATCCAGTGACACCATATCGTCCCCTTCTTCCTGGTTCGCTATCACTACTCTGAGTGACTCCATCTTGATTTGAACGCTTGTATGTAAGTGTTCAAATATTTCAGATCTCACCGAGCCGTCTGGCTTCAGTACCACAATATAGTGTGGAATAATACCCCTTCCCTTGTTGTAGAAGGGGTACTTTGATTATCACCTGCTGGGAATACAGCCTGTGAATTGTTCCCAATACTGCCTCCCTGTCGGAGGGAGACGTTGGTAAAGCAGACTTCAGGAACTTGTGAGGGGGAGACGTCTCGAATTTCCAATGTACACCTGGGATACTACGTGTAGGATCCAGGAGTCCACTTGTGAGTGAGCCCCCTGCGTGCTGAAACTCTTGAGATGACCCCCTACCGCACCTGAGTCCGCTTGTACTGCCCCAGCGTCATGCTGCGGACTTGGCAGAAGCTGTGGAGGGCTTCTGTTCCTGGGAATGGGCTGCCTGCTGCAGTCTTCTTCCCTTTCCTCTACCCCTGGGCAGATATGACTGGCCCTTTTGCCCGCCTGCCCTTATGGGGACGAAAGGACTGAGACTGAAAAGACTGTGTCCTTTTCTGCTGAGATGTGACTTGGGGTAACAAAAGGTGGATTTTTCAGCTGTTGCCATGGCCACCAGGTCCGATGGACCGCCCCTTTATACGGCAATACTTCCATGTGCCGTCTGGAATCTGCATCACCTGACCACTGTCGTGTCTTCGTCTGGCAGATATGGACATCACATTTACTCTTGATGCCAGAATGCAAATATCCCTCTGCGCATCTCGCATATATAGAAATGCATCTATAGTCAATAAAATCTTGTCCCTGTCAAGGGTATCAATATTTTCAGTCAGGAAATCCGACCAAGCCCCCTCAGCGCTGCACATCCAGGCTGAGGCGATTGCTGGTCGTAGTATAACACCAGTATGTGTGTATATACTTTTAGGATATTTTTCAGCTTCCTATCAGCTGGCTCCTTGAGGGCTGCCGTATCTGGAGACGGTAACGCCCCTTGTTTTTATAAGCGTGTGAGCGCCTTATCCACCCTAAGGTGTGTTTCCCAACTCGCCCTAACTTCTGGCGGGAAAGGGTATACCGCCAATAATTTTCTATAGGAGGAAACCCACGTATCATCACACACTTCATTTAATTTATCTGATTCAGGAAAAACTACAAGTATTTTATTCACACCCTACATAATACCCTTATTTGTGGTACTTGTAGTATCAGAAATATGTAACACCTCCTTCATTGCCCTTAACATGAAACGTGTGGCCCTAAAGGAAAATACGTTTGTTTATTCACCGTCGACACTGGAGTCAGTGTCCGTGTCTGTGTCTGTGTCAACCGACTGAGGTAAATGGGCGTTTTTACAAGCCCCTGACGGTGTCTGAGACGCCTGGACAGGTACTAATTTGTTTGCCGGCCGTCTCATGTCGTCAACCGACCTTGCAGCGTGTTGACATTATCACGTAATTCCTAAATAAGCCATCCATTCCAGTGTCGACTCCCTAGAGAGTGACATCACCAATACAGGCAATTTGCTCTGCCTCCTCACCAACATCGTCCTCCTACATGTCGACACACACGTACCGACACACAGCACACACACAGGGAATGCTCTGATAGAGGACAGGACCCCACTAGCCCTTTGGGGAGACAGAGGGAGAGTTTGCCAGCACACACCAAAAACGCTATAATTATACAGGGACAACCCCTTATACAAGTGTTTTCCCTTATAGCATTTTTATATATGTAATCATATCGCCAAATAAGTGCCCCCCCTCTCTGTTTTAACCCTGTTTCTGTAGTGCAGTGCAGGGGAGAGCCTGGGAGCCTTCCTCACAGCAGAGCTGAGCAGGAAAATGGCGCCGTGTGCTGAGGAGAATAGGCCCCGCCCCCTTTTCGGCGGGCTCTTCTCCCGGAGTTTGTGAGATCTGGCAGGGGTTAAATACATCCATATAGCCTCAAGGGCTATATGTGATGTATTTTAGCCATAAAAAGGTATTATACATTGCTGCCCAGGGCGCCCCCCCCAGCGCCCTGCACCCTCAGTGACAGTTGGTGACTGTTGGTGAAGTGTGCTGACAACAATGGCGCACAGCTGCAGTGCTGTGCGCTACCTTATGAAGACTGAAAGTCTTCTGCCGCCTGTTTCTGGACTCTGGACCTCTTCAACTTCGGCATCTGCAAGGGGGGTCGGCGGCACGGCTCCAGGACGAACCCCAGGGTGAGACCTGTGTTCCGACTCCCTCTGGAGCTAATGGTGTCCAGTAGCCTAAGAAGCAAATCCATCCTGCACGCAGGTGAGTTTACTTCTCTCCCCTAAGTCCCTCGTAGCAGTGAGCCTGTTGCCAGCAGGTCTCACTGAAAGAAAAAAACCTAACTTAAACTTTTATTCTAAGCAGCTCAGGAGAGCCACCTAGATTGCACCCTTCTCGGCCGGGCACAAAAATCTAACTGAGGCTTGGAGGAGGGTCATAGGGGGAGGAGCCAGTGCACACCACCTGATCCTAAAGCTTTTATTATGTGCCCTGTCTCCTGCGGAGCCGCTATATCCCCATGGTCCTTACGGAGTCCCCAGCATCCACTAGGACGTCAGAGAAATTATTATTATTATATAATGATAATTTGCACATAAGTCTTATTATTGTGATACTCAGCTTCAAAGACGCAGTAAGTTTAGCAAAACACATGGTTTTATGTGTTGTGTTTGTTAAGTTAAGAAGTCACTGTTCTTTGAAGTCAGATACACATTGGAAAAAATGGGAATCTATTTAGCTCATACAAGAGGAAAACTTGCACATTTGTCCTCTTACATCTTTGCTCCGTGCGCTACAAGTCGTGTTACATATAATGTGCGAGTGTCGCGTGACTCGGTAGCGGCGAGCGGTTTTTCCCCCTTGAAACGCGTCTTGGTTGCAAAGCAATGCAATCTCCTATATAATTGCACAGATCTGTCACTCTGTGACTGTGTGGCTTACGCTGGGCGGAGTCACAGTCACAGAGCTAGGCCAATAGGAGGAGGACGACGGTGCCCCTCAGCCAGTCAGAGCCGCCGCTGTATGTACGGCCGCTCTGTTTTCCGCCCCCACCTCCCCCTCCCTGGCCATCCAAGACTCGCAGGCTGAGGCGGAGAGCGGCCACCCAATGCCCAGCCGCGGTCACTCCACTGCCGCCCGCCGCTCCTCCTCCCTCCCCGGCTACATCTCCCCCTCCCCGGCCATCTGAGACTCCCAGGCTGAGGCAGAGAGCGGCTGCCCAGCCGCGGTCACTCTCACTGCCGCCGCTGGCCACCCAGTGTTCCCCCGGAAATATGCTCCTCCTCTCTCCATACGTATGCACTGCACACATTTACATCATACACTGCATTACTACACACCATACATACACTGCACACCATACCTCCCCCCTCCGCGGCAACCCCACACCCGCAGCACCTCCGGACCCCATACCCCACCCACTCCACCCCTGCAACCATCCCTCCCCCACCCCCGCACCCGCCCTCCGCCATCCGCCGCAAGCACCACCCGCAGCACCCCCACAACCGCCTCTTACCCTCTAATGGCACCCCATGGACCCCCTCCCCCAGCCGCCTCTCCCCCCGCACCTGCCACTCCGCCAACCACAGCACCTACTATTCATCGTCCCCTACGTGCGCTGCTCACACCGACAGAAGGGGCTACGACCCCTTAACCATCGCACACCCTTTGCTCGTCCAATATTTAACCACTCACAATATTATGCACCCAGCCGCGGTCACTCTCACTGCTGCCGCTGGCCGCCCACCGCTCCCCGTAAATCCGCTCCTCCTCTCTCCTCGGCTCCATCTCCCCCTCTCCGGCCATCTGAGACTCCCAGGATGAGACGGAGAGCGGCCGCCCAGCCGCGGTAACTCTCACTGCGGCCGCTGGCCGCCCCCCGTAAATCCCACACTGAACTGCTGCACTACATACATACACTGCACAAATTACATACAGTATATATATATATATATATATACACATACACACACACACACATACATATACACTGCACACATTGCATACATACACATACATGCATACATCATACACTGCATTACTACACACCATACATACACTGCACACCATACCTCCCCCCTCCGCAGCACCCCAACACCCGAGGCACCTCCGGACACCCCCACATCCGTCCCTCCCCCATTCGTGCCACCCCTGCAACCGTCTCTCTCCCATATGCCGCTCCACTGCAAACGCCACCCACAGCACCCTTGCAACTGCCCCTCCCCCACCCATGGCACCCCCCGGACCCCCTCCCCCAGCCACCTCTCCCCCTGCACCCGCCACTCCCCAACTCACAGCACCTACTATTCATCGTCCCATATGTGCGCTGCTCACGCCGTCACAAGGGGCTACGGCCCCTTAACCATCGCACGCCCTTTGTTTGTCCAATATTTAACCACTCACAATATTATGATTGGAAGTAATATTCCATATAATCTAAATATTGCACGGCCGAAGGGCGTGCAAGGGTTAAGGGGGCATAGCCCCTTGCGACGGTGCGAAGAGCGCCCGTAGGGCGCAATGAGCTACCTAGTAGTACACATAGGCACATTCTGTTGTTTAAAATGATATGCAGCATTCCTATATTCTGTGTGTGACTTTTACTGTATTTGCATACAAAATTTGGGATGCAGATACAGCCGCAATTAGTCACAGATATAGGCATGCTGCATATCATTTGAATCAGCAGGATATGTAAGTGTGTCCTATTGCATTGCTTTGTGACTAAGATGCATTTTCATGGGAAAAAACATTAACTATGCTTAAAGGTTTAATAAATGCAAGTAAACATTAAAAAAAGCATCAGCAATTGAAATGTAATGCAAAGTATAAGAAGATACACTACAACTCATTAATTTCAATACACCACCTAAATTGTTGATTTTTGTGAAAAGTAATAAAAAAATAAAATTAGTCCGTGATGAATATATATTTATTTTAGCAAATACACATATTTCGTACTCATACACGTCATTTATAAATAGATTGAGTATTGATTTCCTTAAATTTTTATCTGAAAGTATTCACCCTTAGTGGTGGATCACAGCAGTGCACACTTCAATGGGTATTCGGCCCATCAACTTGTCTAAAGTTTCAGCTCCGATTACAGCCCACTTGTCTTGCAGAAACTCCCAAAGGTGATTTTGACTGTAACTTGCACATCTCGAACACACCTGTCCAGATGATCCCAAAAGGAGTTCAATTGGATTGCAATCAGGCCAAAACATGTTCTTCAGCACCTGTTGTCGTTGTTCTGACTTAACATACTTTTTGCAAAGACTGGAGGTATGTTTTGGGTTATCTTGCTGTAGTGTTAAACCACGACCAATAGAGTGGGTGCCAGAAGGGATGGCATGGCGCACCAGGATGTTGTGCTAGCGTTTGGAGTGCATGATTCCTTAGATTTGTACAAACTTTTACCAGTTGCATCACTTCCGAAACATCCCCAGACCATAATGAAACCTCCACCATACTGGACTGTGGGCTGAATGCAAGCAGGAAGCATGTGCTCGCCTGTTTTACAAGGAACTTGCGTCTCTTAGACCCAAACTCCGATTTGTCTATGAAAAGAACCTTCTTCTGACAAATGGTCCAGCTCCTGTGCTTTTTAGCACACAATAGCCTCAACTTTTTATTTATGGGCCTGAACAATGGTTGTTGAGCTGCAACACCACTCTTTAGCCACCAGCTACAAAGCAGCATTTGACGGTCGCAACTGACCCACTTTTCTTCCTCGTTTCCATTAGAGCAGCATGAATCTGACAAGCTGCTCGGAATCTGTCCTGTTTTGAACACACTCCTTCTGTTTTGTGGTCACTCGAGGTTATCCAGGTCGTGGGTAACTGCGTACACTGTTGTTTATGGCATATCATTTGAGGGTACACTGCATGCCACCAAGAGAAACCATCTCCATGTGAGCAACTTCACAAAAACTATACCCTGCATTTCTCAAAGCACCATGGCAGATCACTTTTCGATTGATAACTCCTTTCTCGGAGCCATTTACCAGACCACTTTACATGTTTTCACAGGTGTTCACAGTATCACAATACAAGGCGAACACCAGAATTTTTCCACTGTGTATGTCTTGACGAACTGGTTTTAAAATGCCATTGGGCATGTATCTGATATCACTATGAGCACCTTGTGTGTAATTTATTTTCAGGGATCAGACATTATCCGGCATTATCCCAACTTATTTACCTCGGTAAGAAAAACCTGTGCGCATGGTGCAGCCGCGCGCCCAAAATTAGGGGTCTACATTCTGTACAAAAGTCACATATCAAGTTCATCCTTTACAGAGAAATCGCAGAATCTTGGGGGGTTGAAATTGAAGAGCTGTAGTGCAATTAAAGTGAAATTAAAGCTTCCAACATAATACCTGCAAGTACATTAACAGAAAGCTTGTATTCTAGTCAATTACGTGCCAAATGTAAAGCATTTATTTCCATTCAAAATATTTATACTTGACCGTGAAAATGTTATGTGAAACACAACCAACGGCAGCATTGTGAAGGAGATGAATACACATTTATGACATTAAATAACATTATGTGAAAAATAAATAATAGAAATTGTATCTAGTGCACTTGATTAATTTTTTTTTTTCCAAAGACCTTTTAGGTGCTTTGTGATTGTCTAGCACATGTCCCAATACAGGGGACACAATTGTGCAGTCAGATGCAGAGAGCATTTTCTTCTTCATACTCCATTTCATGAGCTCAAAGCAGTAGCGATGGCAACACACCTGGAAAATCTTGAAAGTGAGTGAGGATATTTTTTTATGGAGAAACAGTTGAAGTAAAGACCGTAATGAAGAATTTAAATGGACAAAAATAAATTAAAAAATAATAATATATATATATATATATATATATATATATATATATGTAGAATTAGTTTAATTGGCGCCTTGAGGTTGTTATAACAGCCCTATCTTTTGTGACAGAATGACCTAATGTCAAATAAAATTTTGTTTAGGAAAACAATATGTTCCAACACACAAAATTTATTACAATTTATAAAAGATCATCTGATATTGTAGATATAACTGTCCATAAAACATTTCAACCACCACTAACATCCAGTGGTGGTCCACATAAGAGCAGATGTACAAACATTTCTTTTGCAAACTCCTCCTTCAAGGATTGTAAGTTGGAGGTCAGATCACAACAAATTTGTTGTGATCTTGAAATGTTTTATGGACAGTTATATCAATACAGTATCAGATGATCTTTTATAAATCTTAATACATTTTGCGTATTGGAACAAATTGTTTGTTTTCCTAAACAAGATTCTGACATTGGGTAATTCTGTCACAAAAATAGGGGTGTTATAACAACCCCAAGGCGCAATTACACTAATACTACATACATGTATTTGTATTTTTGGTACCTCATAACAGGGAACCTAGTGTAATAAGGCAGCCAACCCTAATTATTGAATGCGATCTCTACCCTATTACTCTATTTTCAATCAGCGCAGACAGATGGTTTATATATATATATATTTATATATATATATATATATATATATATATATATATATATATATACACACCGTGTGGTCGGGTGGCACTCAAGGGGACTTATTTACCAGAAATAAACACAGAGACAATGCTCCTCAGATGCTAAGGAGCATTGTCTCTGTGTTTATTTCTGGTAAATAAGTCCCCTTGAGTGCCACCCGACCACACGGTATATCTCTGCATGCAGCAAGGAGAGGCACCGGGGGCAGCTGTTATCGATAACGGAGTGCCGGTTATTGGAGAAGCTATATATATATATATATATATATATATATATATATATATATAAATATATAAATACACACACACTGCTCAAAAAAAATAAAGGGAACACTTAAACAACACATCCTAGATCTGAATGAATGAAATATTCTTATTAAATACTTTGTTCTTTACATAGTTGAATGTGCTGACAACAAAATCACACAAAAATTATCAATGGAAATCAAATTTATTAACCCATGGAGGTCTGGATTTGGAGTCACACTCAAAATTAAAGTGGAAAAACACACTACATGCTGATCCAACTTTGATGTAATGTCCTTAGAACAAGTCAAAATGAGGCTCAGTAGTGTGTGTGGCCTCAATGTGCCTGTATGACCTCCCTACAATGCCTGGGCATGCTCCTGATGAGGTGGCGGATGGTCTCCTGAGGGATCTCCTCCCAGACCTGGACTAAAGCATCCGCCAACTCCTGGACAGTCTGTGGTGCAACGTGGCGTTGGTGGATGGAGCGAGACATGATGTCCCAGATGTGCTTAATTGGATTCAGGTCTGGGGAACGGGCGGGCCAGTCCATAGCATCAATGCCTTCGTCTTACAGGAACTGCTAACACACTCCAGCTACATGAGGTCTAGCATTGTCTTGCATTAGGAGGAACCCAGGGCCAACCGCACCAGCATATGGTCTCACAAGGGGTCTGAGGATCTCATCTCGGTACCTAATGGCAGTCAGGCTACCTCTGGCGAGCACATGGAGGGCTGTGTGGCCCCCCAAAGAAATGCCACCCCACACCATTACTGACCCGCTGACAAACCGGTCATGCTGGAGGATGTTGCAGGCAGCAGAACGTTCTCCTTGGCGTCTCCAGACTCTGTAACGTCTGTCACATGTGCTCAGTGAGAACCTGCTTTCATCTGTGAAGAGCACAGGGCGCCAGTGGCGAATTTGCCAATCTTGGTGTTCTCTGGCAAATGCCAAACATCCTGCACGGTGATGGGCTGTAAGCACAACCCCCACCTGTGGATGTCGGGCCCTCATACCACCCTCATGGAGTCTGTTTCTGATCGTTTGAGTAGAAACATGCACATTTGTGGCTTGCTGGAGGTAATTTTGCAGGGCTCTGGCAGTGCTCCTCCTGTTCCTCCTTGCACAAAGGTGGAGGCAGCGGTCCTGCTGCTGGGTTGTTGCCCTCCTACGGCCTCCTCCACGTCTCCTGATGTACTGGCCTGTCTCCGGGTAGCGCCTCCATGCTCTGGACACTACGCTGACAGACACAGCAAACCTCACAGCTCGCATTGATGTGCCATCCTGGATGAGCTGCACTACCTGAGCCACTTGTGTGGGTTGTAGACTCAGTCTCATGCTACCACTAGAGTGAAAGCACCACCAGCTTTCAAAAGTGACCAAAACATCAGCCAGAAAGCATAGGAGCTGAGAAGTGGTCTGTGGTCACCAGCTGCAAAACAACTCCTTTATTGGGGGTGTCTTGCTAATTGCCTATAATTTCCACCTGCTGTCTATTCCATTTGCACAACAGCATGTGAAATTGATTGTCAATCAGTGTTGCTTCCTAAGTGGACAGTTTGATTTCACAGAAACTGTGATTGACTTGGAGTTACATTGTGTTGTTTAAGTGCTCCCTTTATTTTTTTGAGCAGTGTGTGTATATATATATATATATATATATACACACACACACACACATATATATATATATATACAAACATATTTATTTTTTTCATTTTTAGAAAAGGCATACAAATAAATGAACTCAAGAGAAAACAAAAACAGCAAACCTTAAATAATTCACATGGAATATGTCTAAGCACAGGATAATGACGTAGTAATCTTGTGTCATAAAATATGTCCATGGTTTTGCCTTTGAAGATAAAGTCAAGGAAAATGGTGAATTAACTCTCATCCCAAGAACCTCTTCTCCCCCATGCCCCTAGGAAAGAGCACAGTGTACAATCTTAAGCTGTACATGGTAGCCAAATCATGTAACCATCAAAGATGCTGGAGAGCAGCTGCAATTTTCTTGAAGAGCACATCCTCTTGGCGGCCGGAAAGTAATGATGTGACCACTGTGTTGTACTGAACCAGCCTGGCCGAAGGGAGAGTTCTACTCTCTTCAAGGTGATCAGCGCACTAGAGTATATTATGGGTCTCATTTACATTCAACGAGAGGCGGCAAATATGCCTAAGATTCTACCAAGGACACACCATAGAGTCAAGCATTCATTTATATATGAGACAGTTTGTTTTGGTGTCTGACAGAGTGTAGTAGAGGGACCTTTAAGGGAGATAACTCTGTTCCCATATTCTCCCCAGCCACTGTACTGTATAAAGTGTCTACACTAAGAAATATATTATATATATATATATATATATATATATACACACACACATATAAAAATATCTATCCAAGAAAGGACAGATGTTCCCACTACCCATCAGCTGACCCAAGTGCTTACACTAACACTTGAGTTTTGCTTTTAAATGACTCAGGATACTGTTTGGGTGGGCAATCTGGTAATGTGTGAATGGATTACTCCTAGTGTACATGTTCTGAGTTCCTAGTGACTTGCATCCAGGGCAATGTCATTACATACCTCCCAACTGTCCCGTTTTTCGCGGGCCAGTCCCTTTTTTGTTTTGGGGCTGTCCCACCTGCGGGCCGAGGTGTCCCGCGGTGGGGGACAGCCTAGCAGAGCAGTGGTGAATAGACACCGTGCGCATGCACACAGCATCTATTAATAATATAAAAGAGGGTCAGGGGGCATGCCAGCAGCTCACAGAGCGCTGGCCATGACCCCATAGTGACGGAAAATGGGGGCATGGCTCGGGATCGCGGCACTCCTGTGAAGCCTCATACCATTTATATAGGCCACGCCCTCTTCTAGACAACGTGGCTTCACCACGCCTAGCAGTCCCACTTATCAATCTCCCGATGTTGGGAGGTATGTCGTTATCACTGTGGCATGGGCCAATTCCTGCTTCGCTGTTTAGGAGGGCACATATCAGTGCCATATTTTATGAAAGTGGGTAACTTAAGATATCAATTATAAGTCTCCTTTATGTTAGACATATCTGTTTATTCTTTCAGAAAACACATTTTAGAGGCACTCGACTGGTTTGCACAAATATTACAAAAGAACATCACAAATAACTCCAAAAATAGGACACTTAAATGTTTAAAATCCCAAAGTACATTTCCAAAAAGCATAATAATTTCTAAATATAAACATGTTCTGGAAAACCTTAAAAGGTCATAGAAGATTGAGGGAATAAGGCCAATATGAGATGTGTGTTTATATTTGCAGAGCTGTATATTGAGACTGGACAGGAACCAAAAATACATTTGTGCTCTTTGATACATATCGTATACATACTAGGATACAGTAAAAAGGCAGCTAAACAACAACACAGAAATTAGGAATGTGCTGTACTCGCTCCACACTCTGGAGAGTGGAAGGTTATAAAATTATCCAAGATAGATAGGACCTGCATTGCCAAAATGCATAGAACTGAACTGACTTATTTCATGCATTAGGTTTCATGCCAAAATGGAATAGTTTCCATCTAGAAGCATCTGTTTCACATGAGAAGCATAAATTTTATGGTTTATGTTATAATAATCGGCAAGGGCATGCTGTACATTGCATATACTCAAGGTCATTAGATTTTAGAGCCAACATGGCTATACATATTAGAATTCACTAGAAGATTTTTATTGAAATTACTTTGGTTGCATTGATACTACAGTTTATATTGGTTCTTGATGTAATTATACCCACATCTTACAGTTAGGAGGTACAGTGTTGTACCTTGGCAAATTTATGCTTCACTACAGAGAAGCAAACTGAAGATCTAGGGACAGGTTAAGGGTTGCAGGGTCACGGCGTGTGTATCACCATAGCAGGTAATAGTCATATGCAATACAGATGTCATGTATGAAATGATGTTAGCCTGTAACATTAAAATCTAGAGGGGAAAAAACACTGTAAAATAACTTGAAATTGCAGTGATACAATGACTTTCTAAAACTTTAGACCTGGAATGGATTCTGGATGATTCCTGTCATGGCCAAAAAAATAGCAATAAAACCCTCTGTAAGCAGCAAAACATCATAAATCCAGAGCACTGTGACCTGCTCTCTTGCTGACACAAGACTTTTCGTGTCTCATTACTGTGGCTGAAAATAACTTGCTGGAATAAAAATGTAAATCCGTTAAAAATCAACCTGGCAGGTTATTGATAAGACTATCTTTAAGATACTCTTAAGTGTTCCAAAAACTCTCTGCATTTGTTGAACAATATAATGAGCGCTTTCACCACCAATTACAAATCTGTCAGACATGACTGTTGAGTCATTGTTTATGCATCTACTGCTGCCTGTATATAGATTAAATACTGTTATATATAAAGAACAAATACAATGCCTAACACAGACACTTTTTTCTTTAGTCAGACATTCTGTATGTCCTTTCTTCACACTTGCAGTCTCGATACATCATGGCAACTACATAATTTGCATTCCATATTTCGTGCACTATGACATACATTGGGTTTTCCCTTTGACTCCTTAGACAAGTTATAGGACAAAGTTAGTTATTCAGAGATGATCAAAATCTGCGGCCACTACAATCACCTGCTGGGGGCTGCCCAGTACAGGGCAAGGTCATCCAGCATGTGTGGCACCACCCCACAATGTAATTGCAATTGCATTGCAAAAACCTCAAAAAGAGGTTGAGTCTTGCCTATGCAACATGGCTCTGTCGCCATGTTTCAAATTGCAGGAAATGCAGGCGAGATCATTGGCCGGCCCGAAAAAACGGCCATGACATGCCTATGTTTCCTGCTGTCCTTCCTCCAAATGCCACGTCGCTGCCCCCGGACACTCATTGCCTGCCAATCATAATGCGATTGCATCCTTCTAGGATGCAATCATATAATGATTGATCATGCACACACACTGCAGCAGTTGTGCGTGCGCAGACGGACAAAAAGTGGTTGGGTGAATGCAGCAGCTGCATCCAGATCTGTATAAGGCCCAAAATCCTTATTGTAGCCGGATGTCTCCCACTGGAAAAATCCTGCTGCTCAACCCCTCTGCGCAGCTATCAATAAAGTTTGGCTGCAAAAAAGGAAACTCAGTGGTAGTGAAGAAAAAAAAAGTGTCAGACAACAAAAGGGTGGTGAAGGGGAGAAGCTGCCAGCTTTGCTGCACAATGCATTATCTGGCACGCCAGGACACACATGTGCAGATGCACCAAGACTGGTTGGTAAAGCAGCAATAGGGGTAGGTTACATTAAGGGAGAAGGACAAAATATAATACATTTAATAGAACTATTACAGAGTAGATCACAGTATAACAATTAAGCAAATTATTTAAGCAATAATCCAAAATACGGGAAAAAGCCCAGATTACCGATAGATAAACCAGGGAGACCAGACTGCAGATAATTTAACTGAGAGAGAGACAATGCAAGAAATATACAATAGAAATGGAAATTGCTTTAAGAAAACGACATGAGAGTTGGTTATGCTTAGAGATGTCAGGCAGGGAATATGGAAGGAAGGACCCTAAAGCATATGAATCAGCAAGATAAGATGATGGATATAAAGGAGCTGCTTCCTGACAATCCCCAAAAATTCAAAGCAGTCTGCACTTCTATCCGCATGAATAAAGAAGTGAGTTTTCCTGATACAGTTTGCGGATGCGAGCAGGGATGAGGCACCATCAGAGAAACAGATCAGTCATATTTTTTAAAATACACATGCAAGAGGAAGAAGTTATACATTATATATAATTATGTTACAAATCTAAAGTTCAAAGGTCTACACTAAACCCCGCGCAATCTGTGTATTGTGCATTTTCTAAGTATATAACTATGTATCTCATCAATTGTAACGTGTGGAAGTATCAGGGGAGATTTTAGGACACTATTCTGGCTTGGTTTTTATCTATCCTGACAGAGTAATGTGGGCCATAAATCTACAGGCCGATTCTGATCTGCCGATCTATGGATATCGATGATAAAGTCTGAGTCTGTATATGAACTGCCAGATACGAAGCAAAACAAAAGCTGGGTACACACTTGTGGATCCCCGGCTGAACGGGTAAATGCTACCGCTCAGCCAGACTGTGTGTGTGTATCCAGATGTGACCCTGTGAGGTGGGGCAGCAGCAGGGGGATAGCGGCTCCTCTATGAGGATCGGGAGGTCGCATGTGCAGCACATAAGGTGTGACTTCCTGGACCCAACCGTTGCAGGAGCGTAATAAGCTGCTTATAGGCTAACGCTCCGGCATTGGCACAGAACACACAGCTATGCAATCAGCGGCCATTCACCAGAAATCGGTAGAATGGGCCGACGATTGTATAGGTATATACCCAGCTTAACTGCTCTTGTATTGTAATATATTTCCATAATCTTCACCAATGTTTCCTTTCACAGAGAGGTACAAAAATGGGGCTGTTTCAGTTGTTTAAATCAGGAGGTTTTGTTGCTGGACTGTATATAATGCTTATGGTGGTCATTCCGAGTTGATCGCAGCCAGCAACTTTTTGCTGCTGCTGCGATCAACTAGTCTACGCCTATGGGGGAGTGTATTTTAGCTTAGCAGGGCTGCGATCGCTTGAAAATTTCAAGTAAAACAAGACTAGCCCTGGACATACTTACCCTGTGCGACGATCTCAGCGATGCTGGGGCCGGCTATGACGTCAGACATCCGCCCTCCGTTCTCCTGGACACGCCTGTGTTTTCATCTCCACTCCCCGAAAACGGCTGGCAACGGTCTGGTGACGCCCAGGTACGCCTTCTTTCTGTCAATCTTCTTGTGGTCGGCTCTGCGACCGCTTTCTTCGTTGTCCTGGACGTAACCCGGCGACCCCTGTCGCCGGGCAACGTTGCGCATGCGCAGTGCGGCCACCGCGCATGCGCATTCCGGACCCGTTCGCACCGCAGCGACAAACCGCTGCGTGCGAATGGGTCGGAATGACCCCCTATGATACTAATTCTGGGTAATCCTTATGACATTAAATATTGCTTATTAGTTAATAAAATTTAAGTTGGGAAAACAAAAGGGTCTACAAAATAAGGATACAGTACACAGCTTGTTGCAATTGAAAATAATGTTCCACCTTACTTTTTATTTTAGTAAGACAGATTTGCTGATTCAACATAAGACTGCTGGCTTTACTAATTCACATTTGTGCCCAGCTAACATCTTGCAGAAAGTCAATGCAGCAAATCGCCAGGTAGCAATATCAGTTTCATATCTGTACGCAGTTATTAAAATTCCATTAAACATAATCTTCCAAAGCCAATTTAGCCAAAATGATCCCACAGAAAACTTTGGAATCAATGCAATATTAAAGTTAAAAAAAAAAAAAGTTCAACTTGTGTTTCCTTAAAACAGAAACAAAAACCTTATAGCTTGTGTCCCTGGCATCACTGCTTTCTCCTGTGCGGTACATTAATAAGCAGAAACATGTGGCAAATGTGGAATGCTGCCCAAATGCAGAAAGAAGCATTCCTATTTACCTGAACACATCATCATACTGTATCAGGACAATGTATGTTGGTCATCATGGGTATTCAATCTTCAACCTGTGGACCTCCAGCTTTTGTGGAACTACACATCCCAGAATGGCCTGCTCAGTTTTAGCATGCCTTTATGGCAAAACTGTGGCAGGGCATGTTGGGATGTGCAGTTCCACAGCAGCTGGAGGGCCGCAGGTTGAAGACCCATGGTCTACATGATCCAAGAAGGCAGGGGCACCAGAATGTTTTCAAGTTCGGAGGTGGGTGGGTGGGGGGGTATCAGAAAAAATAAAATAAAATTAGACGGGATGTTCCAATAGGCTCAGCATGGCCACGCCTCCTCCCAGTAATGCATCTGTGAAGAGGCGGTTAGGGTAGCAAATGGCATAGCACGCTGTGGCAGCACACTTTTTAAAGGACAAGTCATGGCGGGTATGACAGCTTGCAAAGCGCGCACCATGCAGGGGGAGGTATATACTGTCTTGCTGCCCAACTCTAAGCAATATAGATCACCACAGCAACACTATTCCCAGTGCTTCCCATGTGCAGCTCTGCAGCAATCAGCCACATTCTACACAAGCCGTCTCATTCCCAGTGGTCACATGGGGAGAGATGCATGGATGCTGGTCTTTGCCCAGGGTGTGTGGGTGTGCCTGGACTGCAGTGCACCAGGGCTCAAAGTCACTGTGCGTCTACCCCTCCACTATATGCTGCTGCTAGTGTCCTGGATCTGTTCACTGTGTAGGCACAGCAATAGGACATCATCAAAGCAGTGTCATCTTAAGTCCAATGAGTGGAAAAGCACTTTTCTATACCTACGGATATCCCCAGCTGTGATAGAATCGGCACCCTATTTAAGAGTCAACCACTGTCAGAGACTTGGTACAAGCTGTTCACAGACCTGAATTATGGCAGCGGCAGTCGGGTACCTGTCCCCTTTTGACCATCAGGCCCTAGGGCCAAACCAGTACTGCCATGTCAGTAATCCAGCTCTGTGTGGAAGCCCCAATACAGTGTTTGCCCTGGTACTCTTATTATGTAGTCCTTATCACTAAATATTCATGCATTGGTAATTTAATATCAAGTGATCCTTTAAAACACACACAAAAAAAAGAATTGCTTAGCGATTATTTTGTAGTGCTCCCAGGTCTGTCTAGGACGTACAAAGTATGATGGTGTAAGTAACCTTGGAAATTATTCGCAAATGTTGGCAACTTTGCAAGGAAGATGTAATTTATCTCCTCGACACACGTTAAAATCTCCTCTACACATATGAAAATAAATCTCTTGCCTAAGCATGTAATATACATTTAAACCCACAGAGTCTTGTATTGTTTGCAGATAGTCACTGGCTTTCCAACTCAGCATCTCTCTGTTGTATTCCCTCACTAGATTTTGCATGCTATGCAGTACTCTGGAAGCCGTCTTGGGTTATAAACACAACTTCCAGCACTAATGTCCCCATTTGTCATAGCAATTACAGAGCAGACCAATGCCATCACTAAACGGTCACACTGCAAGCTCCACAGCTCACTTTGCTCGTAAATTAAGTGTTTCTCCTTTTCATAAGGTTAGAGTAGTTTAATTACTGAAGCTCAAGGTACCCCTTGTAAAGCTTGTATGAAATCTACACTGGCTCTATATACTATGGCTCACTGCGCAGAACTAGAAAAGAAGTTGTCTGATAAAATTAATATGGCTGATCCCTGATTAAAACATATCTGATCTGACCCATTTAACTATACAATCCAATAGAATGATTGGCCTTTGCATTCACATCTGTCCAAATTATCCTACAAAAATTTCAGCTGGAGAAAACATATATAGAGATCAATTAGCACTGAGCATCATAGAAAGGTCTTATTAATAATAAAAACAAACACTGTTATTAAGAAAAAAAAAATTAACGATAGTTGGTAAACCTATTAAAATAAAAGTGGGTACAAATATTTTTTGCCAAGACTTTATAAAATACTATTTGCAAATCAAATAGGAAATTCAATAAACATTTCTAAGCATACAAAAGTAATTAAATTCTACAAGTTAGATTTATAATTCTGATAACTAAAATAATTTATGTGGTAGAATGAAGGCAAAGGGCATTAGTGAGCCATAGATTCTGTGTGGGGCAGAAGGGATCCGCCACCACAGGGAAGAAAAAGCAGATGTGAGCACACCTGATTGCTGAAGAGTGCAAATAGTCTAGGTGAAACGGTTATGCTGGGTACACACTGGCCGATATATTGGCCGTTCTGTTGAATGGCCAAAATATTGCTGGCCCGTCAGCCAGCGTTTACCAACGATATGTCTGTGAACGCCGCTGACGTCAGTCACGACGGATCGGGCAGTGTGTATGCACAACACTCTACCTGATCCGCCTATAGATATATCTGCAGATCCATTGATCTGTAGATATATCTACAAGTGTGTACCCACCCTTACACCCGACAAGTTTCCCGAGTCACAGTGGTAAAGGGGGATTAATACGGTTTTCATCTAACTTCCTAAATTTCAAATTAGAAATGCCTCAGTGCAAAGTTTTATTTTGTAGTAGCAGTATAATAATACAGGTTGAGTATCCCTTATCCAAAATGCTTGGGACCAGAAGTATTTTGGACATCGGATTTTTCTGTATTTTGGAATAATTGCCTACCATAATGAGATATCATGGCGATGGGACATAAGTCTTAGCACAGAATGCATTTATGTTTCATATACACCTTATACACACAGCCTGAAAAAATGTTTAGCCAATATTTTTAATAATTGTGTGCATTAAACAAAGTGTGTGTACATTCACACAATTCGTTTATGTTTCATATACACCTCATACACACAGCCTGAAGGTCATTTAATACAATATTTGTAATAACTGTGTGTACCAAAGAAAGTTTGTGTACATTGAGCCATCAGAAAACAAAGGTTTCACTATCTCACTCTCACGCAAAAAATTCCGTATCTCGGAATATCCCGTATTTAGGAATATTTGGATATGGGATACTCAACCTGTAGTAGTATTATTTAAAGTATATTTATAAAAACTGGGTCTCCCATACCCAAAATGCTTGGAACCAGGAGTATTTTAGACTTCGGATGTTTCCGTATTTTGTAATACAGGTTGAGTCTCCCTTATCCAAAATGCTTGGGACCAGAGGTATTTTGAATATGGGATTTTTCCGTATTTTGAAATAATTGCCTAACATAATGAGATATCATGGTGATGGGACCTAAATCTAAGCACAGAATGCATTTATGTTACATATACACCTTATACACACAGCCTGAATGTAATTTTAGCCAATATTTTTTATAACTTTGTGCATTAAACAAAGTGTGTGTACATTCACACAATTCATTTATGTTTCATATACACCTAATACACACAGCCTGAGGGTCATTCAATACAATATTTTTAATAACTGTGTGTATTAAACAAAGTTTGTGTACATTGAGCCATCAAAAAACAAAGGTTTCACTATCTTACTCTCGCTCAAAAAAGTCCGTATTTCGGAATATTCCGTATTTCGGAATATTTGGATATGGGATACTCAACTTGTATTAGCATACTAGTGTTTACTCCAAGTCTGGAGTGGGGAAGGGCACCTGGCCGACTGCGTTAGTTTCGCTGCACCTTTTCCCTGCAGTACACTTCCGATTTTCGCTCTACTGCGATTAGTCGCTTACTGCGCATGCGCAAGGTTCGCAGAGCGCATGCGCTTAGTTATTTTACACAAAAGTTAGGTATTTTACTCACGGCCTAACGAGGATTTTTCATCGTTCTGGTGATCGTAGTGTGATTGACAGGAAGTGGGTGTTTCTGGGCGGTAAACTGGCCGTTTTCTGGGAGTGTGCGAAAAAACGCTGGCGTTTCTGGGAAAAACGCGGGAGTGTCTGAAGAAACGGGGGAGTGTCTGGGCGAACGCTGGGTGTGTTTGTGACGTCAAACCAGGAACGAAAACTGACTGAACTGACCGCAATGTAGGAGTAAGTCTGGAGCTACTCAGAAACTGCTAAGAAATTTCTATTCGCAATTCTGCTAATCTTTCGTTCGCAATTCGCTAAGCTAAGATACACTCCCAGAGGGCGGCGGCTTAGCGTGTGCAATGCTGCTAAAAACAGCTAGCGAGCGAACAACTCGGAATGAGGGCCATGGTTTTGCCCAACTGCTAACAAATTTGCTGCTGCGATCAACTCAGAATTAGGCCCTATGTACTTACTGACCTTTGTGGCAAATGTTACAAGCGAAAAACTGAATGTTAGTTCGAAGACGGTAATACATACAATGCATCCGGAAAGTATTCACAGCGCTTAACGTTTTCCACATTTTGTTAGGTTACAGCCTTGTTCCAAAATGTAATAAATTAAGTTTTTCCATCAAAATTCTACACACAATACCCCATAATGACAACGCGAAAAAATAGGATTTTAAATACCTACCGGTAAATCCTTTTCTCGTACTCCGTAGAGGATACTTAGGTCCAGTTAGTACCATGGGGTATAGACGGGTCCACTAGGAGCCATGGGCACTTTAAGAATTTGATAGTGTGGGCTGGCTCCTCCCTCTATACCCCTCCTACCAGACTCAGTCTAGGATACTGTGCCAGAGGAGATGGACATACTTTGAGAGAAGGATAGATAAGGAGAGTGGTGAGATTCCGAACCAGCACACACAACAAGAGGAAAGCCAAGCTAACCAAATATGAAACAGGAACAGCAACGGCTGAACCAACATTACTTAACCAAGTAACTTTGCAGGAAGAACGAAGCACTGGGCGGGTGCCCAGTATACTCTAAGGACTACGAGAAAATGATTTACCGGTAGGTAATTAAAATCCTATTTTCTCTTACGTACTAGAGGATACTGGGTCCATTAAGTACCATGGGGATGTACCAAAGCTTCCAAACCGGGTGGGAGAGTGCTGAGGTTCCTGCAGAACTGATTGGCCTCTGAGGACCTTCAGTTTGGTCAAAGTATCGAACTTGTAGAACTTAGCAAACGTGTTGGAACCTGACCAAGTAGCTGCTCGGCAGAGCTGTAAAGCCGAGACACCCCGGGCAGCAGCCCAGGAAGAACCCACCGACCTAGTAGAGTGGGCCTGTACAGATTTTGGACATGGCAAACCTGCCGTGGAATAAGCATGCTGGATAGTAAGTCTGATCCAACGTGCAATTATCTTTGAAGCAGGACACCTAATCTTATTGGTATCATAAAGAACAAACAGCGAGTCCGTTTTTCCGTGACGAGCTGTTCTTTTCACATACACCAGCGTTTTTCAACCGCTGTGCCGCGGCACACTAGTGTGCCGCCAGTGGTTGTCAGGTGTGCCGCGGCCCGCAGACAGTGCCCCACCGCCTGCCTGATGGTGCCTGGTTCCACCTGCTGTTGGACTTGGGTAGCGCTGTCAACTCTTCCGTGGCCCGACCTATGGTCACATGCTGTGACACGTTACGCACGCCACGCCGCATTCCCGCCTGCACTCAGTACTGGTGTGTGCTGCGGACTGCCTTGCACTGCTCGTGGATATACAGGACTTCAGGTTGACATTACTGTGGGGGCTAAGAGTACTATTACAGGGGGGGCCGGGCAGTGTGTGTGTACTATTATAGGGAAAGGGGGGGCAGTGTGTGTGCAATTACTGTAGGGCTGTAAGTACTATTACGGGGGGGGGGGGGCAGTGTGTGTGCAATTACTGTGGGGTGGTAGTGTGGAATTACTGTGGAGGGCAGTATGTTTGATTCATAACTGTTGGGGCCTATGTGCTTGATAACTGTGGGGGCTAAGGTGTTTAATTACTGTGGAGGCCAATGTATTTCTTTCTCCGGGGGAGGGGTGGGGGTCTGATAGCATGCCTTCGCAATTTTAAAGTCTTGTCAGGTATGCCGTGAAAAAGGTTGAAAATCACTGACATACACCTTCAAAGCCTTCACAACATCCAAAGACTTTGAAGTAGCAAAAGTGTCGGTGATACCCGGAACCACAATAGGTTGGTTGATGTGAAACACAGACACCACTTTAGGAAGAAATTGCTGACGAGTTCTGAGTTCAGCTCTGTCCTCATGGAAAATTAAATATGGACTTTTGTGAGACAAAGCCCCCAACTCCGAAACATGTCTTGCTGAAGCCAAGGCCAACAGTGTGATGGTCTTCCACGTAAGATATTTTACATCCACCTCCTGTAACGGTTCAAACCAGTCCGATTGGAGGAACTGCAGCACCAGGCTGAGATCCCAAGGTGCCGTAGGAGGCACAAAGGGAGGTTGGATGTGCAGAACACCTTTCAAGAACGTCTGGACCTCAGGAAGACAAGCCAATGGTTTCTGAAAGAAAATGAACAAGGCCAAAATCTGGACTTTTAAGGAGCCAAACATAGGCCCACATCCACGCCTTCAAAAATTGTGAAGATCTTATGGTGCGCTAAAGCTGCCTATTGACTTTTCAGTGAAACCAGGTGTCACTGCACACCCCAACATAAAAATGTAAGAAAAAAATATCACCAAAAAATCTTCAGGCGCTGATGTAGATCATGGGGGGTACTTCTCAATGATCTAACTGAACATCAGTATATTGACCCTCAAACAGAAAGAATAAACATACAATAGTGTATTACTGATATACAATATAAATTGTCCTTCTCTATGTAGGTAGAATCCGTACCGTAGGATAATGTCTAACTAATAGACAATATGCGTGTGTGGGAAAGAGGATACGATCCTATTGCGATTCCAAGTGTGTCATCAGTCCGTCACTCCATTTTCAGTGTATCTCACAAATAAATAAAAGCAAACATAGTGTAATACTGATAACAATAAATATGAAATTTCTATATAGGTAGAATCCGTACCGTAGGGTAGTGTCTAACCAATAGACAATATGCATGTGAGGGAGAGGGGATACGACCCTATTAGAATTCCAAATATATCATCTGTCCATCCACGCCTGCCTGCAGAAAAAGCAGGAAACGTCCCAGATGAAATTACACTGCAAAAATAATTTCTGCCAAATACAATGGTAATGCTTAGACGTTACCCCCTTCTTGGCTTGGATGATAGTCGGGAAAACATTGTTAGGGATCCCTCTCCTGGCTAGAATCAGCCGTTCAACTTCCATGCCGTCAAATGTAGCCGCGGTGAGTCCTGATAGACGAACGGGCCCTGTTGCAGAAGATTCTTGCAAAGAGGTAGAGGCCACGGATCTTTGAGGAGCACCTCCAGAAGGTCCGCGTACCAGGCCCTTCTTGGCCAGTCCGTAGCAATAAGTATTGCGTGAACCTTTTCCCTTTTTATTTTCTTTAGAATTCTTGGGATAAGAGGAAGTGCAGGAAAAATGTACACCATCTGATAGACACATGGAGTCGTCAGGGCGTCTACCGCCACTGCCTGTGGGTCTCTTGACCTGGAACAATACCACTTGAGCTTCTTGTTGAGCTGAGAGGCCATCATGTCGATTTGTGGATATCCCCATCGACTTGTCAAGCACCTGAACACTTTCGGCTGAAGGCCCCACTTCCCTGGGGGCAGGTTGTGTCTGCTGAGGAAGTCTGCTTCCCAGTTGTCTACTCCCGGAATGAAGACTGCTGACAATGCCACAGCGTTTCTTTCTGCCCAGAGGAGAATTCTTGACACCTCTGACATTGCTGCTCTGCTCTTCGTTCTGCCCTGTCGGTTTATATATGTCACTTCCGTCACATTGTCCGACTGGACCTGAATGGTCCGATCTTGAAGATGATGCGAGGCCTGCTGAAGGGCGTTGTATACGGCCTTAAGTTCCAGAATGTTGACTGGAAGAGTGACTTCCTGACTTGACCATTTTCTTTGAACTTGCGCCCCCTGAGTGACTGCTCCTCAACCTCTGAGGCTTGCGTCTGTGGTTAACAGAATCCAGTTCTGAACACTGAACCTCCGATGAGGTGAGAAGTCTGTAGCCACCACAGAAGGGAGATCCTGGCTTTTGGCAACTGATGGATCCTCTGGTGCATACGAAGATGCGATCCGGACCATTTGTCCAATAGATTGAGCTGGAAGGGTCTTGCATGAAACCTTCTGTATTGCAGAGCCTCATAAGAGGCCACCATTTTACCTAGAAGGCGAATGCATAGATGCACAGACATCCAGGTTGCCTTCAGGACGTCCCGAACCATCGACTGGATCACCAATGCCTTCTCCAATGGAAGGAACACTTTCTGCGACTCCATGTCCAGAATCATTCCCAGGAATGGGAGCCTCCTTGTTGGCTCTAGGTAAGATTCCAGAAGGTTCAGAATCCACCGGTGATCCTGGAGGAGTTTGGATGAGAGACCAATGCTGTCCAGCAACCTTTCCCTGGATGGTGTTTTTTATCAGGAGATCGTCCAGGTATGGAATTATGTTCACTCCCCGTTTGCGGCGTAGAAACATAATCTCTGACATCACCTTGGTGAACAACCTCGGTGCCGTGGAGAGACCAAAGGGCAGGGCTTGGAACTGGTAGTGACAGTCCTGCAGTGCAAACCGTAGATAAGCCTGATGAGGCGGCGAGATCAGAATGTGAAGGTACGCATCCTTTATATCCAGAGACGCTAGGAATTCCCCCTCCTCTTGACCTGAGATTACCACTCTCAGAGACTCCATCTTGAATTTGAACACCTGTAAGTATGGGTTCAAAGACTTGAGATTCAGAATCGGTCTTACCGAACCATCTGCTTTCGGTACTACGGACAAGTTGGAATAGTACCCCTTGTTGAGCAGATGAGGTGAAATTGGAACAATGACCCGAGTCTGTACCAGTTTTTGGATGGCATACTGTAAAGTTATACTTGCCTCTTGTGAAACTGGCAATCCTGATTTGAAGAATTTGTTAGGTGGGAGCTCTTCGAAATCCAGTCTGTAGCCCTGGGAAACAAGATCTATGACTCAGGGATCCTGGCACAAACTTGACCAGATCTGACTGAAGAATTGTAGTAGGGCTCCCACCTGACAGCCTTCCAGGCATTGTGGTCCACTGTCATGCTGAAGTCTTTGAGGAAGCAGAGCCTGAGCTCTGTTCCTGAGCACCTGCAAGTGCTAGTTTGCGTGGTTTACCTCTAGCGCTGCTGGAGGACGTATAAGCACCTCTGGATTAGCCCTTGAACTTGTCCGTCTGAAAGGACTGTAACTTAGAAGCTGAATAAGTGTTCTTGGTTGGGGGGCTGCGGAAGGAAGATACGTAGACTTACCCGCAGTAGCTGTGAAGATCCATTTGTCTAGTTCATCTCCAAACAAAGGCCTCTCCTGTGAATGGTAGGCCTTCCACGCCTTTCCTGGAGTCCGCGTCAGCAGTCCACTGGCGTAGCCACAGGCCCCTGTGTGCAGACACTGCGGTGGTGCATGCATTAAGCAAGCCTCTCTCTTTTATGGCTTCCACCATAAAGTTTGCAGAGTCCTGTATATGCTGCAGGAGTAAAACAACATGCCCCCTAGACAAGGAATCTAATCCCTCAATTAGGTTGCCTGACCATTTTGGAATGGCTATTGTGATCCACGCACATGCAATAGTGGGTCTTTGGGCCACCCCAGCAGCTGTGTACAATGATTTGAGTGTAGTCTCAATTTTACGATTAGCCGTGTCTTTTAGGGAGGCTGCACCAGGAACAGGCAATACAATTTTTCGTGACAGCCTAGAGACTGATGTGTCCACTATCGGTGGATTTTCCCAATTATTCCTATCCTCCAGAGGAAAGGGAAAACATGAGAGCAACCTTTTAGGGATCTTAAATTTTTTATCAGGATTAACCCACGGTTCTTCAAACAGGGTATTCAATTCCTTTGACTGAGGACTTCTTTTTTACATTAAAATAAGATTCCTCACACTACTGACACTTTATCAGCAATATGCAGAACATCTCTGATAGCTTCTATAAGAGCATCTATTCCCTGTGACAGAGCTGCATCCCCCGCTACCTCCAAGTCTGACCCTTCAGCGTCAGAGTCAGACTGCAGGATATGGACCAAAGATCGCTTTTGCGGACAAATGGTAGGGGATTGAGACGCTGTTTTGGGGATTGAGTCTCTGCTCATAAACTAAACCACAGCCTTTTTTAAGTATTGCGTCTCTTTCTCATTGTGGGACAATTTTGTAGAAAGTGGAGATCATTCCTTTCAGAGAATTAACCCACTCTGGATCAGTCCCGCTATTCTGTGAACTCTGAGTACCCAGTAGTGAGATCCCTGGTGAAGAGGAACACTCCGCTGTACAAGAAACACACTCTTTGCCTGACATAATGTAAATGTGACACACACACACACAGGAAAAGGTTAAGCACAATTAACCCACAAAGAGCTCTTCAGGGAGACACAGAGTTGTTTGGAGCAAGCCCCCACCGCGCCCTTACCGCTAATGCATAGCTTAGCTGGGTCACAGACTAAGTACCCTGATAGGGGACTTAGTACACTAGTAATCACTCCACACCTGCTATGACCCCCTGGTACCGCTGAGGTAATTTGGAGTCACACTGGAGGAGCTGCACGTCCCTGTTAGTCCGTGTCTGTGTCCACTGCAGAGGGAAAATGGCACTAGTGAGCTGCTGTATCCTTTCATAGTGAAGCCCCGCCCCTTGAATGGTGCGCGTTTTTCACACTTTTTTTCTACTGGCTGAGGAATTTGGTGCTTAAAATGGACAGAAACCGTTTTAAGGCTGTGTTGCCAGTATGGGTACCGTGTACAGTGTACGGAGATGCAGTTGTGTACTGTGTCTGGAGACACATTCTGGCCTGTTTAGAATCAGTGCGTCTCCATACCCTATTGACGCCATAATGGCCAGCGCCCCGCTAACCGGGATGCCGGCTCAATACTCACCACACTTCATTCTTCTGGCTCTGTTAGGGGTGGCGGTGTGCTGTGGGAATGTACACTCGCCGTGGTGGGGCTTGCCAATATTTCCTTCAGGAGGTCAGCGTCCTGCCAGCGGGGAACGGGACCATTAACCCTTCAAGAGGTTGCCACCCCCCCCCCCCAAGTCCCACTAAGCAGGAAGGCTGGTGCCACCCAGCCCTGCCTGAAAATAACAAATATATAAAATAAATACAGAAAACTCTTCAGGAGCTTCCTCCAGCGTGACCGGCTCCTCCGGGCACATTTCCTAAACTGAGTCTGGTAGGAGGGGCATAGAGGGAGGAGCCAGCCCACACTATCAAATTCTTAAAGTGCCCATGGCTCCTAGTGGACCCTTCTATAACCCATGGTACTAAATGGACACCAGTATCCTCCAGAATGTAAGAGAAAAGTTTTTTTTAGATTTTTGCAAATTTATTACAAAATAAAAAACTAAGAAATCACATGTACATAAGTATTCACAGCCTTTGCTCAATACTTTGTTAATGCACCTTTGGCAGCAATTACAGCCTCAAGTCTTTTTGAATATGATGCCACAAGCTTGGCACACCTATTTTCAGTTTCGCCCATTCCTTGGCACACCTATTGCAGTTTCGCCCATTGCTCTGCAGCACCTCTCAAGCTCCATCAGGTTGGACGGGAAGCGTCGGTGCACAGCCATTTTCAGATCTCTCCAGAGATGTTCAATATGATTCAATTGTGGGCTCTGGCTAGGCAACGCAAGGACATTCACAGAGATATCCTGAAACCACTCCTTTGATAACTTGGCTGTGTGCTTAGGGTCATTGTCCTGCTGAAAAATGAACCGTCGCCCAAGTTTGAGGTCAGGAGCGCTCTGGAGCAGGTTTTCATCCAGGATGTCTCTGTATTTTGTTTCTGTTATCTTTCGCTGTGAATACTTTCCGGATGCATTGTAGATAGGTCATGGTGCAGCCATCCCTTCCGGCTACAGTGATTAACCTGCGGCAAGACACTTTTTGACTTTTTCACACAGTGTGTATTCGGTCAGGTTAAGAATTATAGATCACAATGTGTGAGAGGGTGATAGTTCTTAATGTAGCAGCGAGAAATGAAGCTGATCTTTTATAAAATTTAGTTGCCCCCAAAGTGCTAAATGAAGCACATTGTCTATAGAGCAAAATTTATGGTAATAGATGTCTTTCTATGTGGTATTCAAATTTTTTGTTTATTATAAATTATACTTTAAGCATTTTGAAGGTGTCCACTTGCTGTCTACCCTTTACAGGAATTGAGCATGACCACAATATTCCCAATATCCTATTTGAAAATGATTTCATAACCCCAGTGGTGTGAGGCAGCAAAACTATGAATACTAATCCTTGTCTCTAAAGGTGCTACAGTACACAAAGTGCCCAGATTCAAGCCCGCATGCAGTACCGATTTGGTTGTAAAAAATGACCCATTGCTTTGTGACATACCCATGTGCAGTGCCCTGGACATTGCAACATGATCGACATGCTGCAGGTGTTTTGGTGGTGGAGACAAGGAACGTTTATTAAAGCGGAGTTGGGTCACCTGAATAACCTGAGGGTAACGCAGATGCTGCAACCGATGGTTGTGATGCTGATCAGACGATGCAGAGGCCAGCTGATCAGGGAAACCGCCAGTGGGTGTCTTTTTACACAAGATGTCTACTGTGTCTTTTGTATATTTTTGCACAGCCACTATGTACAAAGACGTGGTGGTGGTACCATTTACTTCCACCTCTGACTTGGGCCCACATTACTGTGCGTTTTCCAGAATCTGTTCTACCTCCTGAAGCAATCTAGATTAGAATATGGTATGAAGGATTGACTGGGATTATGTGATCCAGAACAAATGCCTTTAGATATGGATGACATATCGACCCCAGTAAAAGAATAATAATATCTTGAGTTTATTTTGGAAATGTATCATTTGGAGATCTTCCACTGCCTTCAGTTTTAGTCATCACAATTACAGTAGGATCCAGAGAAAACCGCAACAAACTTGCACATTTTGTTTTTGGCTAGGATGTGAAACCACTTACAAGATTCACCAATGCTGGCAAAGCAACCACCCCACTGTAATGTACACATTGTGCTGAAGAATATGCAGTTTCCTCACAACCCATTCACAAAACGTTTTCCAGGATGTCCAACATTCAAACCCAGTATATACACAACTCATAGGCTGGAAACTGTAACTATTAAACTAGCCATACACAGTACTCTGATGACACATTTAAGATTGAACTTGATTTTATATCTATTAAACATTATTTTGGTTTATGTCCATATTTCTTACTAGCTATTTTACATGGATTATTAAATGTACAGTGCATGACAATGATAAACTGTCCATACTGTATAACTTTTACTGAAAAACAAATGCTGTTAGTTTGGATAGCTAGACTTCTAAAAAAGAAAGAACGTAATATTCACTAACTTTGGTAACCATAAAATACTGTGATGCAATGAATTCATAAAATAAACATTTTGCAACATAAGCAAAAGTAGCCTAAGAGGAGTTTGACAATGTAACTGCCTAAGGGATTTTCTTCCACATGTTTAGCTGAAGTGTAAACTCAACAGTGGGTGTTTGCAATAAAACACAGTTTATATTAACACAATGATGCTCAAACTCCCTTTCCAAATTAAATGTGCTTATTGTGCTGTAAAGGAATTCACCTTTAGTTTGAGGAACATAGATTTTAACTATCGAACAACAGGAAGTGAAGGTGATAAATGCAATGATAAGGATAACCTATAGCTGACACAGTCACATATTGCAATGGGGCAGTAAGTGTACAACTTATGAGAAAGGTACACTCAAGATGTAGAAAGTTCTTCTTAGGAGAACTAAAGTTGAACATGAATTTCAAACATAACAATGTTAGCATATTAATATATTTAACAGTACTGTTGAATGTACTGTAGCTTCTAAAAAAAATGAATGATAAAACTAAATATGAATTTGTGCATGTATATATGCACATGCTACACTTGCTTTGCTCGTACTCAGTCTATTTATTTAAATGAATGATGCTGAATAAAATTCATTTTCTACAAGCTTTAATATTTTGGTGGCACACAGAGAATCACAAGTCATGGCTGTACGTTGTTGATAAGGAGGAAGATGTGTGTGTTGGGGGGAGGAAAACTTCTACACTGATGCAAAGTTGGACATGTTAAGCAATTCATCATACTGCAAATGGATGAGAGGATACTAGCATACCATATGTTGCCATTACAGAGGGAGAATGTTATCCTGCATAAATTGATAAAAAGCCATGCCAACTGACAGTTGTTCCTTCTGCTTTCTTTCATTTTTTTTAATTTACAGAGAGCGTTACATTATCTTAGATGGCAATTTAATGCTCCAATGTAAGCAAAAACTTACAACTTGCAAAAAGAAACAAGTCCTATAGGATCAGGAACATATGTCTAAATAAATGCTTAAAGTGTCTTTTTTTTATATAGTTGCCACAGTAGAATCGATCTAAACATGCATTATAGTTAAGATCAGAGTGACTGTACGCAATATGGTTATTAGTCTTATATTCTGATTTTTGGAGGGCCAAATCTAATTAACATCAGAACCATTATTTAACAAGGCTCATATTTGAAAAGCAACACATCTCCCTGTTATTATTTAAGGTTCAAGCTGGCACATTATACTGATGTAGTCCGCTTTATTGTTCCTCTGATGTTCAGGTATAAACCCCCCCCGTACGTGCTGCAGAATGTTAATGGATGGCTATAGCTGTTTTTTTCCCAATCCAACAGGCCGAGTTTTGCCTCTTATTCAATTGTCATTTGAAAAGCCCTTTACAATGTACCTATCATAAGCTACAGGTTGCAACAATTAGGGATAGTAAACTTATGTGAGTAGTCATGAATAATATGTATGGAGAAAAAAAAAGTATCTCTAGGTAGCAAAAACACAGACAGAGGCTATATTAACCCATTGGCAGGTAGGTAAGAGTCACACATAAATTATCAGCGGTAAAGTATCCTGGCACGCTAAGGAGCAATACGGAAGTGTTTCTACAATATTTTATGACCCAGTTTGGCCAATGCTGAAGATAACAATATATTGTGTGCAAACTGAAGACATAAATGATCCGCTATTGATACATTTGCAGGAACTGTTCTAGGGCTTAATAAGTCATTAACATACCTTGGAAAGACTGTTTTGCTCGATCAACCAGCTCTTCTATCGGGTAACTGGCAAGCTCCCCTCTAGCATGTTTTGTTTTACAGTATGTACATGCATTTAAACACCTGTCAAATGAAACATAAGAAACACCACACAATAAGTATTGTATAATAACCTGTTAAACCAAATACTGGATAATATCAAAAAGCAACATGATAATACTTCAAGGTTACTTTGTGTTGCCATGCATGAAACAATGAATGTTCAATTGAAAAACCAGCTAGGGGGTTATCAGTTTGTATGTTTCACCAAACATAAATTGGTCTTTTTTGCAAATGTATTACGCACATACTGTAGTATATATACAGCAACATTATATAGCATGCAGAGCACACTTCAGAAGTGAGGTGTGAATATGCACTTACACTCTAGAGGAGTATTACTGCAACTCAGTTTTGCCTATGTCATGGAAGTGAAACACTTCATATCACTCAGAGGATGGGAACAGTGGGCAGTGGCATATGTTCTAAAGTCACAGACTAGAAGTTCCTACAGGTAATTGTAATTATTGTTGTGTTCCTATGCTGGCGAGCCTTCATAATATCATCATGAGCCCTGCACCATGAGGGTAATTCAGACCTGATCGCTAGGCTGTGTTTTCATACAGCAGGCGATCAGGTCTAAACTACGCCTGCACCGCAATGCGCAGGCGCGTGGCACGGGTGCAAAGCGGATCGCTGCTCAGCGATGGGTTTGTGTGAAGGATCCATTCGCACGGGCGTTTGCAAGGAGACTGACAGGGAAAAGGCTTTTGTGGGTGGCAACTGACCGTTTTCTGGGAGTACAAACAAAAAACACAATAGCTATCTGTATATTTAATCTTATATTTATAAAGAAACGGGGAGCATATAAATCAATTGTGGGACTTCGCCGTCAGTCTGTTTCCATCTTCTCACCCATCTGCAATCCGGTCTATTTAAAACAGGAATGGATCACACAGGAAAGGCAGCTAATATTGTGACCCTTCATCATTTTAATTTTTATTCATAATGTTTTTATGCTGTTTTAAAATCGGGTTTTATTAAATAATATCAATTTATCACTCAATCCTTCTATTATATTAATTTAGAATCACGTTAGCGCTGCTATTGTGTTTTTTGTTTGTACTTTATCATTGGGTGTGACTACCCCAAGTGTTTAGCAGCAGCATTAGAGAGACAGCACCTATAAGCGCCTGATTCTCCATCTTTTCTGTATTTTCCTTTCGTTTTCTGGGAGTGTTAGGAAAAACGCAGGCGTGTCCAAGCGTTTGCAGGGCAGGTGTCCAACGTCAATTCCGGTCCTGAACAGGCTAAAGCGATCGCAGCGGCTGAGTAAGTCCTGGGCTGTGCAGACACTGCACAATATCTGTTTGTACAGTACTGCTACACATGCGTTCGCACACTTGCACAGCTAAAATACACTCCTCCTGTAGGCAGTGACTATCTGATTGCAGCGGTGCAAAAATTGCCTGCTAGTGATCATGTCTGAATTAGGCCTCATGACATAGAGAGTAAGTGACTGAGGACAGCATTGTATGGGATTGAGGAGAACTATTTGAATGCTTTCTTCATTTTGACACTCAACACTGATAAAATAACAAAACACTTAAGCATGAAAAACAGACTGGTGTTATTCATGAAGCAGTGAAGAGAGTGGAGAAAAGACTAGTGGAGAAGTTGCTCATGACAACCAATCAGCTTTGAAGGAAGCCTTTATCAAGGGCATTTTATAAAATGTAAGGAAGATGCTGATTGGTTGCCAAAAGCAACTTCTCCACTGGTTTCATTGCTTTATGAATAGACCCCTAAATCTAAGTGAAATAAGTTACAATGTTCAAGCAAGGACAGAAAAAGGACTGTGTAGAATCGCTGTCTGACAGCATAGGTGTCATGATGGGTTTATTTAGTAACAAAGGATTTTCCTAGCACAATACTGCTGACAATCAGACACAAATGCCATACATGATTTGTTGATGCAATACCATTAGGTGTAATCACTGTACCTGTATGTTCGGAGAGTGACAAATATTCATACAAACCTGGATGGCTGTTTTTTAGACAGCTATCATACAATATTTTTGTGGCAAAAACTGGTTAAATTCCGCAAATGTTAACTTTTTATATGAATGTTTTAGTTAATAAATTTAGAAATTAAATTATAGAATAAATGCCAATTTACCCTACAGGTCTCCCATCGTAAAACATAATGTACTTTTAATGTGTGTCACCTAGTTCTTTTAAACATAATGCCACTGATTAGTCAAGTCACAACAATTTATTTTGCTCTTTCCTTCCTAATAAGGTGATAAATAAGGGTTCTAGAATAATAGCTGGCATGGCATGTCACGGCATGTATGCAGAACAAACAAAATTTAAGCCTCAAATCAGCTGGCATTTCTAATAATTTGCTGATATTTAGCATGCCTATATTCAGTGTGTAATTGCGGCTGGTATCCGAAATACCACATTACAGTGATTTCCAGGAAAACACTGTAGCATAGAATTTTGTATGCAGACACAGCTGCAGTCACACACAGAATATAAGCATGCTGCATATCATTTTAATCACAAAAAGCTGCTTGTGCGTCCTATTCCATTAGTAAGACAAATTTTTGTGGAAAAAAAGCAATAAAGACGCTAAGCGCTACCGAGTCACACTGCACTCACACGTTGTGTGACACAACACAAAGATGTAAGAGGACACATCTGTAAACTGATACGATGTGCTGAAATTTTACGCATAGTGTACAATACGGTTCTAATGTGTGGAAACCTCTAGACACCCTCCAGCCAAATATTTATGCGTGTGTGTGTATATATGTATATATATATATATATATATATATATATATATATATATATATATATATACTATGACACTAAAATAAATATATAAACATATTTTTTATTATATATATATATATACACATACATATACAAAGGGGGGTAGGACTCAGCGCCTTCTGTGTCAGTGATATGTAGTGTGTTCTTTCCCTTCTATTGGTCCTCCTTCCTCCGTCTAATAGAAGGGAAGGAACACACCACATGCTTGAATTTACTTTCTGTCTGGTACGCATTAATTTTATACCTTGTTTGGATATCACTGACACAGAAGGCGCTGAGTCCCACCCCCCTTTGCATATATATATATATATATATATATATATATATATATATATAGACACATGTAATTATCAACACAGTAAATTTTAAGACACAGAGACAGCTCAGGACCATATTCTACAGAAAATTGTGCGAGAGATGCACATACATCTCTCTCTCTAGATCAGTAATGGCTAACCTTGACACTTCAGCTGTTGTTGAACTACACATCCCAGCATGCCCTGCATCAGTTTTAGCAAGGCCAAATAGCAAAACTGTAGCAGGGCATGCTGGGATGTGTAGTTCAACAACAGCTGGAGTGTCTAGATAGATAAACACACACACACATTTAATAGTATATGGACCTCAGTGTCTGCCCACAACTCTCCCTTGCTCTGCCTAGCTTCTTTTCTGCCTGCAGATCTGTCCTGCTCTGTGCGTGGTGGCATTACGTGCACATTACTGAGGTACCCTGCTACAGCACTACATACGCTGGTGCGCAGCTCATGTTGAGGTAACTTAAATGTATGTCTGCTCATCCCATCTGCTAAAAAAACTGTAAAAGCTTCCTAAACTTAAAAAATACTTTTCCATCACACATCGCTTCCTAATCCCAATTCATTTAGGCTGACCCCTGTGATTTTAAAACCTTGGAAAGATCCTATGCAAGCTTTTTCCTATCACCATCTGAAATCACAATCTGTGACCTACAGTAAATTCTCCTGGGTCTTTAACTGCTTATCAACTGGGGTTTGCTGAGGGTGCAACAGCAGCAGTGGTTATGTCCTCTGTAGTCCCTCAGACTTCAAATATGCTCCTTTAATATAGTTTATTGGCTATATATTTATGTGGCGTTACATATGTCTGGATTTTACGGATTTCAAATGCTATTTATATACTAACCCCAGCAGTTCTGCACTGATCAACAATCATGCTGGCATAGGAGTTACTATGTCAAGGGGCAACCATCAAGGATATCAACTCCCACCATTACTTTTAACTTTGTTTTCCATAATATATACTTGGACAGTTTGTCGTGTATTGGGGTCAGAAGTGAGGTACAGTAGTAAGGGTGGCAGTCTTTGCAATATTTTAGCGGACACCTCCAATTCTGAGACTTCTCTGTACCCTCTTCATGTCTTCTCTGTACCCTCTTCATGTCTGACTGTTGGTGCATGGTCTGCGTTTCGGTCCATTTTGAAAGGATCTAGCATTCTGGGTTAGTCTGGACAACAATCACCTTCTTGGGCATGTGTGATTTTAACTTCTAAAGTATCCCATTCTCATACATAACCCTACAATACTAAATTGATTCCTGTGTACTCCATACAGTATATGGATAGAGGGGCTGAAAAAAAGCATCTATCAGCACTTGCATGCAGATAAGGAGTACACTTCTGCCTGTAGGTCAGCATTAATAATGAGGTGACTACTCAGTCTATTTGTTTTTTTACAGAAAAGCGACAACGGGGGAGATTCAAATGTTTGAAAAGTTGGTTGGGTGTCTTTTTTTTCCTGTCTATTAGATAAGAAAAAACAGACTCCCAAATGACATTTCAAACATTTGAATCTCCCCCTAATTGCCTTACCTGACCGATTCAAGTAAGGGTCGCTACCCTGCGCGTTAAGCCACAGAAGGTGCACTTGTCTCAGTTTCCTCAGAAACTGGGAAACCGCAAGGTAAAATCCCTCTTAACTGCAGCTTCTGGTACTTATAATGAAGAATAACTTTATAGCTCAAAGCTGTCTTACATGGAGCGGCACTCGGATGACTTTAAGACACACAAAGACTATCATGACTACAACTTGGGAGTCTTTATGTTTCTTCAAGTTGTCTGAGTGCCGCCCCATGTAAGATATACATTTGTTTTGTCCCTACAGGGCTGAAAACAGGAGCGCACCGGCAAAAGTTACTGAGACAAACAAGGAGTGCCGGCCATCTCTGCCTTTTATTCGTCCTTAGGTAAGGACTTCATCAAAGGAGGGGTTCCCCCTGATGAAGTACTCACCAAAGGTCGAAATGCATTGGGACAGGAACTAAACACTCATCCAGGACTTCCCATAGCGGACAGATAAGCCGTTTTAACATTTTTATCTTGTACGTTTGTTACCTGCATTTGTAACCGGATTGTGTACATTAAATTGTATTGCTCTTAAAGTGTTTTATTGGGACTGGCATGGTTCCTAAATAAGAGCTACTATGCTAATTGAATCAAAACGACACACACTATGTTCTATTCTCTTTGTTTTTCTAATTTATATGTTCTTGAATCCATGGGTCACCTGATCGAAGATTGCTTAAACGAGCTAATTCATTGTTTGTTTGTTTTTATATCCCCTTTTTTTTGCACGTCTCACAGGGTGAATTATTTCACTATATACAGTTGCTGAACACTAGTAGGCGCTCCTTTGCACTTCATTTGTTCTATGTACACGTATTTACTGGGCAGGAGCTTCCACTCATATCTATATGAGTAGTGTTGCACATTGGTGAAATCTTGTGAGGATTTACCTGGGCGTTTTATATATATATATATATATATATATATATATTGTGTACAAAAAGTGCAGATAGCGCTACAACCTGAATATTCTATAACCAGATATCCCTGAGATGGGAGATCATAAGTTACACATGAAATAGTGCAAAGCAAATTATTAAATTATTTAGAGAACACTCCCAGATTAAATGGTGTCGCAACCAGATTTCAAAATGTCCAATTCCCAAGGGAACTTAGTTTTCAAATTTGTTCTAGTGATAAATCAGTTGCGCCTTCAGTGTTTGTGAATAAAAATAAGAATTTACTTACCGATAATTCTATTTCTCGGAGTCCGTAGTGGATGCTGGGGTTCCTGAAAGGACCATGGGGAATAGCGGCTCCGCAGGAGACAGGGCACAAAAAGTAAAGCTTTAGGATCAGGTGGTGTGCACTGGCTCCTCCCCCTATGACCCTCCTCCAAGCCTCAGTTAGGATACTGTGCCCGGACGAGCGTACACAATAAGGAAGGATTTATGAATCCCGGGTAAGACTCATACCAGCCACACCAATCACACTGTAAAACCTGTGATCTGAACCCAGTTAACAGTATGATAATAGCGGAGCCTCTGAAAGATGGCTCACAACAATAATAACCCGATTTTTGTAACTATGTACAAGTATTGCAGAAAATCCGCACTTGGGATGGGCGCCCAGCATCCACTACGGACTCCGAGAAATAGAATTATCGGTAAGTAAATTCTTATTTTCTCTATCGTCCTAGTGGATGCTGGGGTTCCTGAAAGGACCATGGGGATTATACCAAAGCTCCCAAACGGGCGGGAGAGTGCGGATGACTCTGCAGCACCGAATGAGAGAACTCCAGGTCCTCCTTAGCCAGGTTATCAAATTTGTAGGATTTTACAAACGTGTTTGCCCCTGACTAAATAGCCGCTCGGCAAAGTTGTAAAGCCGAGACCCCTCGGGCAGCCGCCCAAGATGAGCCCACCTTCCTTGTGGAATGGGCATTTACATATTTTGGCTGTGGCAGGCCTGCCACAGAATGTGCAAGCTGAATTGTATTACACATCCAACTAGCAAAAGTCTGCTTAGAAGCAAGAGCACCCAGTTTGTTGGGTGCATACAGGATAACAGCAAGTCAGTTTTCCTGACTCCAGCCGTCCTGGAACCTATATTTTCAGGGCCCTGACCACATCTAGCAACTTGGAGTCCTCCAAGTCCCTAGTAGGCGCAAGACACCACAATAAGCTGGTTCAGGTGAAACACTGACACCACCTTAGGGAGAGAACTGGGGACGAGTCCGCAGCTCTGCCCTGTCCGAATGGACAAACAGATATGGGCTTTTTTGAGAAAAAAAACACCAATTTGACACTCGCCTGGTCCAGGCCAGGTCCAAGAGCATGTTCACTTTTCATGTGAGATGCTTCAAATCCACAGATTTGACTGGTTTTAAACCAATGTGTTTTGAGGAATCCCAGAACTACGTTGAGATCCCACAGTGCCACTGGAGGCACAAAAGGGGGTTGTATATGCAATACTCCCTTGACAAACTTCTGGACTTCAGGAACTGAAGCCAATTCTTTCTGGAAGAAAAATCGACAGGGCCGAAATTTGAACCTTAATGGACCCCAATTTGAGGCCCATAGACACTCCTGTTTGCAGGAAATGCAGGAATCGACCGAGTTGAAATTTCTTCGTGGGGCCTTCCTGGCCTCACACCACGCAACATATTTTCGCCACATGTGGTGATAATGTTGTGCGGTCACCTCCTTTCTGGCTTTGACCAGGGTAGGAATGACCTCTTCCTGAATGCCTTTTCCCTTAGGATCCGGCGTTCCACCGCCATGCCGTCAAACGCAGCTGCGGTAAGTCTTGGAACAGACATGGTACTTGCTGAAACAAGTCCCTTCTTAGCGGCAGAGGCCATAAGTCCTCTGTGAGCATCTCTTGAAGTTCCGGGTACCAAGTCCTTCTTGGCCAATCCGGAGCCATGAGTATAGTTCTTACTCCTCTACGTCTTATAATTCTCAGTACCTTAGGTATGAAAAGCAGAGGATGGAACACATACACCGACTGGTACACCCACGGTGTTACCAGAACGTCCACAGCTATTGCCTGAGGGTCTCTTAACCTGGCGCAATACCTGTCCCGTTTTTTGTTCAGACGGGACGCCATCATGTCCACCTTTGGTAATTCCCAACGGTTTACAATCATGTGGAAAACTTCCCCATGAAGTTCCCACTCTGCCGGGTGGAGGTCGTGCCTACTGAGGAAGTCTGCTTCCCAGTTTCCATTCCCGGAATGAAACACTGCTGACAGTGCTATCACATGATTTTCCGCCCAGCGAAAAGTCCTTGCAGTTTTTGCCACTGCCCTCCTGCTTCTTGTGCCGCCCTGTCTATTTACGTGGGCGACTGCCGTGATGTTTTATCCCACTGGATCAATACCGGCTGACCTTGAAGCAGAGGTCTTGCTAAGCTTAGAGCATTATAAATTTACCCTTAGCTATATTTATGTGGAGAAAAGTCTCCAGACTTGATCACACTCCCTGGAAATTTTTTCCTTGTGTGACTGCTCCCCAGCCTCTCGGGCTGGCCTCCGTGGTCACCAACATCCAAAACTGAATGCCGAATCTGCGGCCCTCTAGAAGATGAGCACTCTGTAACCACCACAGGAGAGACACCCTTGTCCTTGGATATAGGGTTATCCGCTGATGCATCTGAAGATGCGATCCGGACCATTTGTCCAGCAGATCCCACTGAAAAGTTCTTGCATGAAATCTGCCGACTGGAATTGCTTCGAAGGAAGTCACCATTTTTTTACCATGGCCCTTGTGCAATGATGCACTGATTTTAGGAGGTTCCTGACTAGCTCGGATAACTCCCTGGCTTTCTCTTCCGGGAGAAACACCTTTTTCTGGACTGTGTCCAGAATCATCCCTAAGCACAGGAGACTTGTTGTCGGGATCAGCTGCGATTTTGGAATATTTAGAATCCACCCCTGCTGTTGTAACAGTATCCGAGATAGTGCTACTCCGACCTCCAACTGTTCCCTGGACTTTGCCCTTATCAGGAGATCGTCCAAGTAAGGGATAATTAAGACGCCTTTTCTTCGAAGAAGAACCATCATTTCGGCCATTACCTTGGTAAAGACCCGGGGTGCCGTGGACAATCCAAACGGCAGCGTCTGAAACTGATAGTGACAGTTCTGTACCACGAACCTGAGGTACCCTTAGTGATAAGGGCAAATTTGGGACATGGAGGTAAGCATCCCTGATGTCTCGGGACACCATATAGTCCCCTTCTTCCCGGTTCGTTATCACTGCTCTGAGTGACTCCATCTTGATTTGAACCTTTGTAAGTGTTCAAATTTTTTTAGATTTAGAATAGGTCTCACCTAGCCTTCTGGCTTCAGTACCACAATATAGTGTGGAATAATACCCCTTTTCTTGTTGTAGGAGGGGTAATTTAATTATCACCTGCTGGGAATACAGCTCGTGAATTGTTTCCCATACTGCCTCCTTGTTGGAGGGAGACCTTGGTAAAGCAGACTTCAGGAGCCTGCGCAGGGGAAACGTCTCGACATTCCAATCTGTACCCCTGGGATACTACTTGTAGGATCCAGGGGTCCTGTACGGTCTCAGCGTCATGCTGAGAGCTTGTCAGAAGCGGTGGAACGCTTCTGTTCCTGGGAATGGGCTGCCTGCTGCAGTCTTCTTCCCTTTCCTCTATCCCTGGGCAGATATGACTCTTATAGGGACGAAAGGACTGAAGCTGAAAAGACGGTGTCTTTTTCTGCAGAGATGTGACTTATGGTAAAAAACGGTGGATTTTCCAGCAGTTGCCGTGGCCACCAGGTCCGATGGACCGACCCCAAATAACTCCTCTTCCTTTATACGGCAATACACCTTTGTGCCGTTTGGAATCTGCATCACCTGACCACTGTCGTGTCCATAAACATCTTCTGGCAGATATGGACATCGCACTTACTCTTGATGCCAGAGTGCAAATATCCCTCTGTGCATCTCGCATATACAGAAATGCATCCTTTAAATGCTCTATAGTCAATAAAATACTGTCCCTGTCAAGGGTATCAATATTTTTAGTCAGGGAATCCGACCAAGCCACCCCAGCTCTGCACATCCAGGCTGAGGCGATCGCTGGTCGCAGTATAACACCAGTATGTGTGTATATACTTTTTATGATATTTTCCAGCCTCCTGTCAGCTGGCTCCTTGAGGACGGCCCTATCTATAGACGGTACCGCCACTTGTTCTGATAAGCGTGTGAGCGCCTTATCCACCCTAAGGGGTGTTTCCCAACGCGCCCTAACTTCTGGCGGGAAAGGGTATACCGCCCATATTTTCTATCGGGGGGAACCCACGCATCATCACACACTTCATTTAATTTATCTGATTCAGGAAAAACGACGGTAGTTTTTTCACATCCCACATAATACCCTCTTTTGTGGTACTTGTAGTATCAGAAATATGTAACACCTCCTTCATTGCCCTTAACGTGTGGCCCTAATAAGGAATACGTTTGTTTATTCACCGTCGACACTGGATTCAGTGTCCCTGTCTGTGTCTGTGTCGACCGACTAAAGTAAACGGGCGTTTTAAAACCCCTGACGGTGTTTTTGAGACGTCTGGACCGGTACTAATTGTTTGTCGGCCGTCTCATGTCGTCAACCGACCTTGCTGCGTGTTGACATTATCACGTAATTCCCTAAATAAGCCATCCATTCCGGTGTCGACTCCCTAGAGAGTGACATCACCATTACAGGCAATTGCTCCGCCTCCTCACCAACATCGTCCTCATACATGTCGACACACACGTACCGACACACAGCACACACACAGGGAATGCTCTGATAGAGGACAGGACCTACTAGCCCTTTGGAGAGACAGAGGGAGAGTTTGCCAGCACACACCAAAAACGCTATAATTATATAGGGACAACCTTATATAAGTGTTTTCCCTTATAGCATCTTTTTTATATATTTCTAACGCCAAATTAGTGCCCCCCCTCTCTGTTTTAACCCTGTTTCTGTAGTGCAGTGCAGGGGAGAGCCTGGGAGCCTTCCCTCCAGCCTTTCTGTGAGGGAAAATGGCGCTGTGTGCTGAGGAGATAGGCCCCGCCCCTTTTTCGGCGGCCTCGTCTCCCGCTCTTAACGGATTCTGGCAGGGGTTAAATATCTCCATATAGCCCCCGGAGGCTATATGTGAGGTATTTTTAGCCAAAAATAGGTTTTCATTGCCTCCCAGGGCGCCCCCCTTCCAGCGCCCTGCACCCTCAGTGACTGCCGTGTGAAGTGTGCTGAGAGGAAATGGCGCACAGCTGCAGTGCTGTGCGCTACCTTAAGAAGACTGAGGAGTCTTCATGCCGCCGATTCTGGACCTTCTTCTTGTTTCAGCATCTGCAAGGGGGCCGGCGGCGAGGCTCCGGTGACCATCCAGGCTGTACCTGTGATCGTCCCTCTGGAGCTAATGTCCAGTAGCCAAAGAAGCCAATCCATCCTGCACGCAGGTGAGTTCACTTCTTCTCCCCTAAGTCCCTCGTTGCAGTGATCCTGTTGCCAGCAGGACTCACTGTAAAATAAAAAACCTAAGCTAAACTTTTCTAAGCAGCTCTTTAGGAGAGCCACCTAGATTGCACCCTTCTCGGCCGGGCACAAAAATCTAACTGAGGCTTGGAGGAGGGTCATAGGGGGAGGAGCCAGTGCACACCACCTGATCCTAAAGCTTTACTTTTTGTGCCCTGTCTCCTGCGGAGCCGCTATTCCCCATGGTCCTTTCAGGAACCCCAGCATCCACTAGGACGATAGAGAAACGTTGCAAATCCTTAAGTGATAGTTAAAAAATGCGTACCAGACATATGCAGAACATTCGCCTTGTTTATGGTGTCTTTGCATCTGGATGTTCCTTACTCGTACTAACTCTCCGTTCCCATCCGTCCAGGCATTGGTGTGGAGTTTGTACGTATATGCAAGACAATGTGTCAATATACTGCTCTTAGAAAAGTGACTTGGTGCTATTTTTGTGCAAAGTTAGCAGTAAAGTGAATATGTGCAGAGAAAGTGCTGTAAGTGCTTATTAAAAATATATGAATAAAAATGAATATATTACTGGCAGTGTGCTAGTTCCCTTTTTTTCTTAGGTAATGTGCTTAAATACCATTTCTTAAGGGTGCAACACCATATAGCTCAGTATTCAGAGGAGATCTATAGAGGAGGTATATTTATATGAGGCACTTACATCTAGAGTTGCAATGAATTAAAAAGATGCTGCCGTCATTCCGTCATCAGACTTATATACCTCTCTATTGTATTCCGTATAGAAGAGCTTCTTGCGAGCCAGATAATAAGATGTGAGTGACCGGAGAACCTGGAGCTGTGTGGGTGCGGCTCAGAGACACATACACAAAGCTAAGGGACGGAGGAGGAAGTGTGTGTAGCACAGAACTGCTGCAAGAGGCAGGCTCTCCGGAGCGCAGTATTCTGAAAGGAAACACAATTTGTAAGATGTAAGTGCCTCATATAAATATACCTCCTCTATAGATCTCCTCTGAATACTGAGCTATATGGTGTTGCACCCTTAAGAAATGGTATTTAAGCACATTACCTAAGAAAAAAAGGGAACTAGCACACTGCCAGTAATATATTCATTTTTATTCATATATTTTTAATAAGCACTTACAGCACTTTCTCTGCACATATTCACTTTACTGCTAACTTTGCACAAAAATAGCACCAAGTCACTTTTCTAAGAGCAGTATATTGACACATTGTCTTGCATATACGTACAAACTCCACACCAATGCCTGGACGGATGGGAACGGAGAGTTAGTACGAGTAAGGAACATCCAGATGCAAAGACACCATAAACAAGGCGAATGTTCTGCATATGTCTGGTACGCATTTTTTAACTATCACTTAAGGATTTGCAACGTTTTATTCACAAACACTGAAGGCGCAACTGATTTATCACTAGAACATATATATATATATATATATATATATATATATATATATATATAGCGGTAAGGTTCGGCACTCAATTGGATATGAAAGGTTACTTACTGCGGTGCCCTCTGCGATCAAAGGCAAGATCCAATATGATGAAGCAGGAATCAGCGGCACTCTGCAGACTGAGTATTAAATTAGATAATCTTTAATTCGGTCCTACGCCGTTTCGGGGACAAAACCCTGTCTTCAGGGACAAATCATACACGTGTATGATTTGTCCCTGAAGACGGGGATTTGTCCCTGAAGACGGGGATTTGTCCCCGAAACGGCGTAGGACCGAATTAAAGATTATCTAATTTAATACTCAGTCTGCAGAGTGCCGCTGATTCCTGCTTCATTATATATATATATATATATATATATATATATATATATATACATACATACACACTGCTCAAAAAAATAAAGGGAACACTTAAACAACACAATGCAACTCCAAGTCAATCACACTTCTGTGAAATCAAACTGTCGACTTAGGAAGCAACACTGATTGACAATCAATTTCATATGCTGTTGTGCAAATGGAACAGACAACAGGTGGAAATTATAGGCAATTAGCAAGACACCCCCAATAAATGAGTTATTCTGCAGGTGGTGACCACAGACCACTTCTCAGCTCCTATGCTTTCTGGCTGATGTTTTGGTCACTTTTGAAAGCTGGCAGTGCTTTCACTCTAGTGGTAGCATGAGATGGAGTCTACAACCCACACAAGTGGCTCAGGTAGTGCAGCTCATCCAGGATGGCACATCAATGCGAGCTGTGGCAAGAAGGTTTGCTGTGTCTGTTAGCGTAGTGTCCAGAGCATGGAGGCGCTACCAGGAGACAGGCCAGTACATCAGAAGACGTGGAGGAGGCCGTAGGAGGGCAACAAACCAGCAGCAGGACCTCTACCTCCGCCTTTGTGCAAGGAGGAACAGGAGGAGCACTGCCAGAGCACTGCAAAATTACCTCCAGCAAGCCACAAATGTGCATGTGTCTACTCAAACAATCAGAAACAGACTCCTTGAGGGTGGTACGAGGGCCCGACATCCACAGGTGGGGGTTGAGCTTACAGCCCAACACCGTGAAGGATGTTTGGTATTTGCCAGAGAACACCAAGATTGGCAAATTCGCCACTAGCGCCCTGTGCTCTTCACAGATGAAAGCAGGTTCTCACTGAGCACATGTGACAGAGTCTGGGACGCCAAGGAGAACGTTCTGCTGCCTGCAACATCCCCCAGCATGACCGGTTTGGCAGTGGGTCAGTAATGGTATGGGGTGGCATTTCTTTGGGGGGCCGCACAGCCCTCCATGTGCTCGCCAGAGGTAGCCTGACTGCCATTAGGTACCGAGATGAGATCCTCAGACCCCTTGTGAGACCATATGCTGGTGCAGTTGGCCCTGGGTTCCTCCTAATGCAAGACAATGCTAGACCTCATGTGGCTGGAGTGTGTCAGCAGTTCCTGCAAGACAAAGGCATTGATGCTATGGACTGGCCAGCCCGTTCCCCAGACCTGAATCCAATTGAGCACATCTGGGACATCATGTCTCGCTCCATCCACCAACTGTTGCACCACAGACTGTTCAGGAGTTGGCAGATGCTTTAGTCCAGGTCTGGGAGAAGATCCCGCAGGAGACCATCCGCCACCTCATCAGGAGCATGCCCAGGCGTTGTAGGGAGGTCATACAGGCATGTGGAGGCCACACACACTACTGAGCCTCATTTTGGACATTACATCAAAGTTAGATCAGCCTGTAGTGTGTTTTTCCACTTTAATTTTGAGTGTGACTCCAAATCCAGACCTCCATGGGTTAATACATTTGATTTCCATTGTTCATTTTTGTGTGATTTTGTGGTCAGCACATTCAACTATGTAAAGAATAAAGTATTTAATAAGAATATGTCATTCATTCAGATCTAGGATGTGTTGCTTAAGTGTTCCCTTTATTTATTTGAGCAGTATTTATAATAATATATATATATATATATATATATATATATATATATATACACACACATATACACACACACACAAACGAATCCACAGCTGTGGGAGGGCACTCACTCTTAGGGGGAGATTCAAATGTTTGAAAAGCCAGTTGGGAGTCTATTTTTTCCTATCTAATAGTCAGGGAAAAACAGACACTCACCGACTTTTCAAACATTTGAATCTCCCCCTTATAGTCTATTAATTTAAAAGTTCATTTTATTCACTTAGTTCATATATTGCCATAGATGTCAGCATGGTATGCCCTGATCAGGAGATGTCCCTGTAAGTAGTTTTGGTTTTTTGAAGTTATTATTACTAGTACCTTTCTGATGGAATAAGGTGGTTATGTGATAAACGTCTTTATCTTTACCACCATTAATATGGATTGACTGAGGAAGTAACATCTGACCTGTTGAATTCAGCACTAGTAAGAGCCACACTTAATTTCTGAAATGCTTTCACTTATTAGGGACTCCCTGTTGGTATGTGTATGTGTGTGTGTGTGTATATATATACCGTATATACTCGAGTATAAGCCGACTTTTTCAGCACATTTTTCTGTGCTGAAAAAGCCCCCCTCGGCTTATACTCGAGTCAATGGCTGCAGCAGACGCCGTGGGCTGTGTGGGCGTCCGCTGCAGCCGGCTCCAGGACAGACACTAGAGGTCATTATTGACCTCTAGTGTCTGTGCGCGTTGCTATGGGAGAGACGTCATGACGTCTCTCCCATAGAGATGATCGGGTGCCGGGGAGCGGGCGGCCGCACAGAGCGGCGGCCGGACGGAGCGTGCGGCCGGATGGAGCGAGCGGACGGACGGAGCGGAGCAGCGCAGCAGCAGAAGAAGCGGTCGGGAAGCAGGAGCGGGGCAGTGGTAAGTATTGTTTTTGTGTGTGTTTGTGTGTTTGTAAGCGGCGACGGGGGCACTGCAACAGGGGGCAAAGAAAGAAGGGGGCACTGCAACAGGGGGCAAAGAAAGAAGGGGGCACTGCAACAGGGGGCAAAGAAAGAAGGGGGCACTGCAACAGGGGGCAAAGAAAGAAGGGGGCACTGCAACAGGGGGCAAAGAAAGAAGGAGGCACAACTACTGGGGGCAATGAAAGGGGGCACAACTACTGGGGGCAATGAAAGGGGGCACAACTACTGGGGGCAAAGAAAGAGGGGCACAACTACTGGGGGCAAAGAAGGGGCATAACTACTGGGGGCAAAGCAACGGCAGCATGTTTTTATCTGGCACTGTGGGGGGATATCTGTTACTGGGGGTATATGTGGCACTGGGGGCACAACCCTAGCAACAAGCATTACCCCCTGGCAACAAGCATAACACCTACCGCATGAAACCCCTGGCAACGAGCATGACACCCTGAGCATGAACACCCCTGGCACCGTACATTTCCCACCCTAGGCTTATACTCGAGTCAGTCATTTTTCCCATTTTTATGTGGTAAAATTAGGTATCTCGGCTTATATTCGGGTCGACTTATACTCGAGTATATACGGTATATATATATATATATATATATATATATACACACACACACACATATATATATATATTTTATATATATTTTTTTTGTTTTATTTTTTTTTTATATTTTATAAGGACATTATATAATTATCTTTTGTTCTTTTTAGTGTGGATGCTGACTGTCTCTTGATTATTGTGTGTATACATCCTTAATTGAATTATCTACTCTGTTTACCGTAAGTGTAGTGCTTTGTGCAATATATAGCACTTAGGTGTACCTTTATTTATATACTTCTCATGAGCACGGTGTCTAGGGGTTTGGTATTATACTGGTGCACCGTAGGTTGGCCCCTTGTCCCTTGTGCACGCTTGGGAACCTGTGAGGCATGGTTGATGTTATTGTTTGATGTATTTTTTCTTTTTCTTGATAGATATTTACATTATGGATTTATTTGTTTGAAATTATTCTGATCGACATTTATGCCTGTCTTGAGAAAGATCCTGTTGTGGGATTGAAACTTTTAAATGAATAGACTATAAGAGTGAGTGCCCTCCCACAACTGTGGATTCGTTTGTATGTTTTAGTGGACTCTGACCGAGGGCCTATTTAGGAGCACCCTACAGTTGTCTCGTTAAGTGTATGAGAGTGCAGGACTTTGGGGAGATATATATATATATATATATATATATATATATATATATAGATATATATATATATAGATATACACACACACACACACACATTTCTATCACACTAGTACGCAAATTGTGACAAATGCTGGTTTCTATTTGCACATATGCTTGTGACATTCTTTACACAAATAGTACAGTTCTTCCTTGTTTCTGGTTACACAAGTTAATTGAATATATTCAGTTATTAATGGATTTGGCAAACAACACGGTATAAAGTTAGTGATTCCTACCTGGGTATTGTCCAAAACCCGCTAGAACTTTGCTTGAGGTTTTCAACATGAATACACTTATGATTTTTATTTATATGTTGCATATAAAACATCTTCAATATATTTAATAATAACTATATATCTCCCTGCAGAAATATTCAGGTAACAGGTTATATTTACATTATTATTTTTAAATTATATTTGCTTTAAACTCACATGCTCAAACATGTTTACAGACATAAAATATCAACAGAAATAAAAAGCCAGCTGTTTGCATGCTGATGCCCAGATTTATCAAGCCCTGGAGAGTAATAAACTGTATGGTGAGAAAGTACCAACTGATCAGCTCCTAACTGCCATATTACAGGCTGTGTTTGAAAAATGACACTTAGGAGCTGATTGGTTGGTACTTTCTCGCCATACAGTTTATTACTCTCCAGGGCTTGATAAATCTGGGCCTAAAATGTTAGACTGTTTGGTCATGGGACTACAACCTTTGTACACTTTTGGGAAGTCTCGGGAGTCCAACCACTTTTCTAAGAAGCCATAAGAAGTTCCATTGCCATTATCCATGTTTCACAATTTGGTGGCATCAGAATTTCATTATGTGAATACAGTGGTTTGAATCATATCCACATATGTTGTTTTTAAAAATATGTGTACCTACATGTAAATTTCATATTTCCACACATATATTTGTATGAGTGTATGCATGCATGTAATTTGTATTCAAGTGTATGTTTGCCCTCTTAGTCAATAAATTAAGAGCATAAGATCTTGAGGATGTTTAATGAGTAAGTACGTTTACTCTATAAAACAGGATTTGGGTCATGAGCATCAGCAAGGGTTGGGCTGAGTACTCTGTGTCAGGGTTGTATAAAGGTTGTATACCCACACCACCACCACAGAATTTTATATGGAGGGTAGTTGAAATGGCAAACAGAAAATTAACATAAAAAATATGGGTCACTAATGGACCATCTTCTTTATAAGGGATGAGGGTAACACTACCAATGTACTTAGGGCCATACAAACACTTCTTAAAATGACGACAGACTCTGCTATTCATCATATTCCAACTACAATTCTCAACAAATATTTCCAAGCAAACAAGAAGGGGCTGCAGCTTTAAGACACAAATTAAGTATTGTGTCTCCATCCTATAAGCAGGAAGGGGGAGAGGGGATCAATTTTCAGAGCACATAATCTAGCACAGGCACCCTGAGCTGTGAGGAGAGTTTTCAAATGACAGGATGGAACAATTCATGCTAGTGTATAGTGCCTTTCCCTACTTTGCCTTGGGCCAAATTACTACCTTCAAAGGGACGTTAAAAGACCTATGCAGGAGACTTTGATGGTCTGAGTCATACTCTTAGCAAACAGGTTTCCACATCTGAAAGAGATCCCAGTTGGAGTACTATATTGTCTGAGACAAAGGTTAAACTGGTACTGGAAATTTACGGATCTCATCTCAAAGAGGTAGGATGTTTGACCAGACAGCACCAATGCTATAATGTAAGGCAGTCTTAATAGATCTAACGAGATGAGCCACGAAAGCCATCATTCTCAGTGCTGTGTCAGCAACAGTACAGCTCTATCATTATTGATAGTGTTCAGATAAAAAGCAAGCGCTGTATTTCTTTCCTGACACAGTTTGTACACTGCAAGAACTGACATCTGATGAAAATGTGTCTTTAAGAACAGCTGTCTTAACACCACAAGATCTGACATAATTCTGCCAGTGAACCTTTCCTCATTTGGGAGACCTACAGAAACACTGCTGAAAGATTTATGAACTGAAATAGGATTAATATGAGCTGGTAAAACACAATTTTGACTGTAAAAGCATATATTCACTGCCGATAAATCTGCTCTAAGCTTGATTATATAGATCAAACGCAAGCAAAAACAGGATGATTGTCAAGTCCCAGTCTCGCCATAGTTTAATTATATCAGCCATATATGTGGTACATATACTGCCGCAGAACACTGCAAATATCAACTCCATTCGGACCCATTCAACCATCACCCTGACTGACCATGATCAACAAGGCCAAGGGTAGGGTACATGTGACACTCCAGTACAGAACAAAAAATTGTGAGTGTGCCGTCAGCGGCAGCCTGTATAGGGTTGGTCAGAGCCCCTTAAATAGAAAACACAAAGGTAAGGCTAAATACTGGCGACGGCTGTGAATCCAATAAATAAAAGGACGATTTAAACAATTAGTTAAAAAGTAAAAAAAAAAACAATTTATAATACATAAAATAAATGAGAGAGATGTCACATCTCTTCAGTGATATTAAAAAGACCACTTATGTCTCACTCAATGACAAATAATCTGCAGCTTCTGGCTATGGCTCATTCCTCAATAAAGCAATGGTTCATTGGTAGTGATGGTATTACCAGTCTTTCAGATGTAGTTCCCAAGGTATCAAGTTCAGGCAGAGATCCAAACAGCAGCAGGAGAGGGATCCGGGTCCAAATGGAGTTCCACTCAGAGAGTCCAAAAGAGGCAGCGAGTCCAATTAATGCCAGAGGGAGACAGGAGTGGATGCAGTGTCTGCGGTCAGTAGTGACAAGCTCAACGCGCCTCGCTGGTCCTAATGGCCGCCAGCTTCCTCAGGAGCATAACTGAGCATTAATGTGTGTAAACTTCCCACATAGTAGCATTAGTCTGTTCTCTGGAGAAACTCCTGAATAGCTGTGAATGATCACGAGATTACACTGTACTTTTGCTCACAATTATTGAACTGATTTCTACTGAATTATTAACTGTAGATTATATAATAGGCTTTACTTTGTTAGGATTATTTAAAACAAAAAGACAGCCATGCTTTAAAAGTACATCTTTCAAAATGCATTGCCCATCTGGAAAACTAAGTAGAAGCTGCCTGGAATATTTGATGTTCATGGCATTAGGCTCAATCATATGGCAACTACTTGCCCTAAGGGTGTGAATGCTGGTAAAATGACATGGTGAGATGCTAGAGCAGACCTGACTGTGCGCTCTATTGTTCATCATTTCTCCTTTATTAAAGAGGGGGATTCAGGATAGGTACACCTTCATACATACTACAATCACAGGCAAAGAGTTTTGAAAAGAACGTGTCCTTTATAGTACTGTAGCTTGAGAAACAAAGATGTTTTAAATATGCTGATATTAAGGGAACAGTGAATAAAGGAATAACAAGGTCCATGGGTCATTTTTAAGAAGTACTTTTTACAGACAATACTCTGAAAACTGCCATTTTCTAAAGCAATCAGCATTAATTTAGTATCCTTCAGATGTATGAAGGATTGTATTTTAGGTTGCCGAAGCAGTCCCTGTAGATGTCTATGGGAACTGTGGTATTGCCAAGTGCATCAAGCTTCCCTCCTCATAGTTAACACCATATTTGGAGGACATAAGCCATTTGTAGTCTAAAGGTTACAACATTGGTAATGTGCATGTGCAGTAATTCTGCCAGGTCCAAGCCTGGAAGTGACTGCACAAGCGAATACGTTACTTTTTACATTCCACAAACAGTGTTCCTGCAAGTATATATATTTTTTTTATATAGCGTCCCAATTATTAATTAGATACTGCTGCAATACGTACAGCAGTGAGGTTTTGAGATTGATGCCCACCACAATGTGGTGTGGGGTTTGTATATTTTCCCTATGCTTGTGCGGGTTTCCTCTGGGCACTCGTTTCCTCCTACACTCTGTGTGTGTGTGTGTACGTACACAGGGACATTTTAAGAGAGGAAAGTGACCATGTGCGGAACCCTCCCCCCTCTAGCAGTGAGAAGAGTCTTGTTTCCAGAGTGTACTGTACTGCGCACGCGCAGGTCTCCGGGAACATGGCACCTGTGCCTTTTCCAAGGGGACATCTGTGCCGTATATGCGCAAATCACTGGGAAAATGGCCATGGTGGCCAATTTCCAAGTGATTTGCGTCTGCAGGGCCAGCTGCCGTGGGACTCCAGAGGGAAAAGTGCACTGTTTGCGGTTTGCCCATGTGCACTGCATCCCTTGCTCCCATTATAGATATGACTAAGATTGTAAGATCCACTCAGGCAGGGACTGATGTTAATGGCTAAATATTCTATGTAAAGTGCTGCAGAACATTTGTGTGCTATTCAAATGACTGGTAATGAATGCATAAAATAATTAATGATTTTCAGGGCAGAAATGCATGAAGATAAATGACCAAATGGAAGGTACACCTAATATGACATAAAATTATTTGTTATAATAGAATACAATGAAGATACAGAAGGAAACCTTATTTCTTTTCTATAACCTCCGAGAACATAAAACCAGTAACAGTCAATATGTATAGAAACAATTTCAGGCATCGTGGCTTAGAAACACGTAAGAAAGACCACTAACCATGCACACTGACCTGCGTCACTGCTAATGACTACAGCCAGTAAACACTGGAAAGGATAATTATAATTCACAGACCCTGGGACTGCTTGTAACCGTTTTCTTTTTATTTAGTCACAAATTTGACGCTATAACTAGTGATTATTTATTTATTTATTATTTATTTATTAACAGTTTCTTATATAGCGCAGCATATTCCGTTGCGCTTTACAATTAGAACAACAGTAATAGTACAAAACTGGGTAAAAACAGACAGACAGAGGTAGGAAGGCCCTGCTCGCAAGCTTACAATCTATAGGGAAATAGGCATAGATACACAAGGATAGATGCTACCTATTGCATAATGGTCCACCAGATTGCTAGGTTCTTAATGGGTTGTATGATGATACCCCACAAAGTTATCCAAGTGTCAGGAGGGTGTGAGACTAAAGAAAGACAAGATATGTGATGTTATGAATATTCTACAGAGGATGTAATTAGATAGATTATGGGCTATTAAAATTTCAGTTGAAGACTTAAGGCCCTCATACATCTATGAGGCAATTTCCCGACCCTGCCGGCAACGCAGATTGAAGGCCACTGATGATCGTCGATCCGTCGGGGAATCATGGAAATTAAACATGCCCAATTCACCGATCCCGACTGTTTCCAATCAAGATTGTTTAAAATCCCAATACCTGATGCGACCGTCATTGTCCCAATCCATCACTGATGTAGTATTGGAGCCTTAACTCCCTCTCCTTGCTACCACAGTCTAAGATACAAGTATTGCAAACCAGTACGAACTGTTTGGGACACAGTTTCCACTGAGAGAAACCCCAGAGGCTACTTATATTTTTTTGAGGATCATGTACTGTTAGTATTAGGAGTCCACTCTATCCCCATGATTTCTTTTTATTTCAGTGAAGACTTTATAGTGCTATTTTTATCTTTGTGTAGAGCGGAATACCAAAGTATAATTCAGGTGCTTTGATATGTTTTGCTGTGCTGAGCAGCTGCCACAATATAGGTATAATCAACTCTCACGAACATGCAAAAAAGAAGAAAAAACTGAATAGCAGCGCTAATTATTAGATTATAGATATAAACAATGTTACATTAAATTGATAGAAAAAATAAATTTTAATACACAACTAAAAAATATACACAACTCATTCAATTATTATTATATACAGAGTTTATAAGTTTGCTATGGTGAGTGCTGAATTTTCTGTTTGTGTGTGTGTAATAAATAAATATATATATATATATATATATATATATATATATATATATACACTGTATATATATGTTAGAGATGAGCGGGTTCGGTTTTCTGAGATCCGAACCACCCCAAACTTCACCTATTTTACAGGGTTCCGAGGCAGCCTCGGATCTTCCCGCCTTGCTCGGTTAACCCGAACGTCATCATCCCGCTGTCGGATTTTCGCGAGATTCGTATTCTATATAAAGAGCCACGCATCGCCGCCATTTTCACTCGTGCATTGGAGATTGAAAGGAGAGAACATGGCTGCGTTCTCTCCCTGAAAAGCTCCGTATCTGTGCTCAGTGTGCTGCAAATATCTGTGTTCAGTGTGCTACATTTTGGTGACCAGCAATATACATATAGTACAGTACAGTAGGCCATTGCTGTATCTTGCAGCTCTGTGTCAAGTATACTATCTCTGTGCTGCATTATTGTGAGCAGTATATAGTAGGACAGTGTAGCATTTTGGTGACCAGCAGTATACATATAGTACAGTACAGTAGGCCATTGCTGTATCTTGCAGCTCTGTGTCAAGTATACTATCTCTGTGCTGCATTATTGTGAGCAGTATATAGTAGGACAGTGCAGCATTTTGGTGACCAGCAGTATATAGTACAGTACAGTAGGCCATTGCTGTATCTTGCAGCTCTGTGTCACTTCTAGTATCCTGATCAGTGCTCAATATCTGCTGCATTGTTGTGACCAGTATGTATACTGTACTGTGCGACGTGTGTTATACACCTGGTGATTTTATACATCCTGTAATCTGTACTGAGCGATGTGTGAGATACACCTGGGGATTATACACCCTGTATACTGTACTGTGCAATGTTTGTGATACACCTGGTGATTATACACCCTGTATACTGTACTGAGCGATGTGTGAGATACACGCTGGGATTATACACCCTATATACTGTACTGTGTGATGTGTGAGATACACCTGGGGATTATACACCCTATATACTGTACTGTGCGATGTGTGTGATACACCTGGGGATTATACACCCTATATACTGTACTGTGCGATGTGTGTGATACACCTGGCAATTAATTATACCTCCTGTATACTGTACTGTGTGACGTGTGTTATACACCTGGTGATTATACATCCTGTAATCTGTACTGAGCAATGTGTGAGATACACCTGGGGATTATACACCCTATAGACCAGGCATTCCCAACCACGGTCCTCAAGGCACACTAACAGTGCAGGTTTTAGTGATATCCAGGCTTCAGCACAGGTGACTTAATCAGTAGCTCCGTTATTTTGATTTAACCATCTATGCTGCAGCCTGGATATCACTAAAACCTGCACTGTTGGTGTGCCTTGAGGACCGTGGTTGGGAATGCCTGCTATATACTGTACTGTGTGATGTGTGAGATACACCTGGGGATTATACACCCTATATTATTAAACAGCAACTTACAGTTGATGACAGTATAGGACAAGTACAGGGTAAATACACATAGTTACATCAGCAGATGACACTTGAATAAGTATCAGGTGGCAGAAGACTGCTGGATGTGGTACAGTTGAAGATTATTAAAGTAAGACAAAGGATAAGCACATGAGGGAAGAGGGCCCTGCTCGTGAGAGCTTACAATCTAAAGGGGAGGGGTAGACAGACATGGATGACACAGATGGGGTACCTAGAGAACGTGGAACAGAGGGTTAGGATGAGATTTGGCTGGATTTGGTGAAGAAGTGGATCCCCAGAAGGCACAAGTCAATACTTAACATTGCAACATTTTACTGGGCTATGCAGGAGAAAATTAAAAATAGGGGAGAAAAAAAAAGAAAAAAAGAATCGATAACTTCTACCGCTTTCTAAAAGGTCAATGGAAGCTGAAATAATGGACATCTACCTCATGGAAGCCAGATACAGTATACCAAACAGTACTTAGCAGAGTTAGGAATGAGTGCTTATGAAATACAGTAACATTTTGTCATAATATTTCAGAAACTGCATGGCTGGTCTCTTGCACTCTTTTGCTCTAATACACCAACTGCTTTAGGGTTTATATTCAAAAACATTATGTCTCCATAATCACAAAAATGTCAGTCTTCTTGGAAAGTAGTTTGTTCCTTTGTAAGGGAAAGAGAACAAACGTTCTCAAACAAAGGTTTCTCAACGTCTTTTTCCTCTGGGAAGGAATTGTGGATTCGCAGGAATATCTGAGCATTTCTGTAATCAGAAAGCAGCGACTTTCTACAAATGTTTACGAATAATTCCAGTGATTTTGTCATTTTCTTCCAGTGATTTGGACCAATAATACCATTGATTAGAATGAATAATTCCAGTGATTTTGTCATTTTCTTCCAGTAATTTGGACCAATAATACCATTGATTAGAACAAATAATTCCTGTGATATTGAGGTGTTTGTGTCGCTTAGCTTAGCCGTCCATTTTCTTTGCATCATGTGCTTTTTGGGGCCAATTTTTGTTAAGTGCCATCCTGTCTGACACTGCAGTGCCACTCCTAGATGGGCCAGGTGTTTGTGCCGCCCTCTTGGGTCGCTTTGCTTAGTCATCCAGCGACCTCGGTGCAAATTTTAGGACTAAAAATAATATTGCGAGGTGTGAAGTGTTCAGAATAGACTGTAAATGAGTGGAAATTGTGGTTATTGAGGTTAATAATACTATAGGATCAAAATTACCCCCAAATTCTATGATTTAAGCTGCTTTTGAGGGTTTTTAAAAAAAAAAAAAAAAAACACCCGAATCCAAAACACACCCAAAGCCGACAAAAAATTTTCAGGGAGGTTTTGCCAAAACGCGTCCGAATTCAAAACACGGTAGCGGAACCGAATCCAAAACCCGAAAAATTTCCGGTGCACATCTCTAATATTATATGTAATTATATATATATATATATATATATATATATATAAATAAATAAAAAATAATATATATATATATATATATTAAAAAAAAATATAAATAAATATATATATATATATATATATATATATAGTCATCCGAGTGGCAATATGACCAACTAATATGGCTGGATATAATGGAAACAGTGACAGTGTCCGTTCCTATACAGTATGTTCCCTTTTATCATTTTTCCACATGGTGCATGGGATTTCTTCAGTGGTTATTATGTCCAAGAAGAAGGTTAATATTTACCAGGTATCCACTAGAGGAAACGTCCCTGATATTGTACTTCTGTATTCAGGCAGGGGTCCTCAGAAAGCTTGGTAGTAGATCTCAGTTTGTTCATGTAGCATCTGGTTAGAATCCACTTGTGTTTGCCATAGGAGTCCAGGGCTGGTTTGGCACTAATTCAGCAGTTTGCAATCCAGGTGGGTGGGTAGGTCACCTTACGCATTTAAAATACAGCTTTATCAAAAGTTAAGTATACTTGTCACAGGTAGGTTTTAATACTGTTGTCAATATGGCTGCTGATTAACACCTGGGCACAATTCATCTATCCAATTTATTTTACCCCTTTGTTTAATATAAAAAGGAGAGGAAGGAGGCAGGATTATATTTCATACAGTTCTATATATATATTAATGTAATTCAAATTCGAGTTGTATAAATAGGCAATATAATATATATCTATTATAACAGTGTAACAGCGTCTGGGTGTTCTATTTATACATACCCAGCTTAGCAATCTTTCCTAGTCGGATATTACAGGCTATTATCATGTGATGTCCACATCATACTTTGTATACCGTTCTGTATCTTACCAAGTCTTCCTGATCAGACCTAATGGTGCGGAGGTGATCACATGATGTCCTCATCGTCATTCAAACCAATAAACCCCTCTATATAGAGTTCTTAAATTCCGATCACGTGACCTACTCCTGCAATCTTACTAGCCTCATATCTTTTTTTTAATCTCAACTCATTTAAATTTGTCCATATTTCACGCTTATTTATGCAGTAATCGATTAGAATGTAATTTTTTCTTAGTAAACACACACACACGTACGTAATAGGTGGTTCCCTAGATAAGATAGCAAGTCGTTTCCTAGCATAGGAATCAGGCCGCACTCCGCGGATTTAGTATAAATCAAGCTTTTATGACTCCGTAGAAAATAAAAAGTGCATTACAAAAAAATATATATATATACAGGGTGATTCAAAAGTCGTAGTACACTCTTTGTATATACAGGGTGATTCACAAGTCGCAGTACACCCTTTTGTTTCAAAAACTGTGCAGGAAATGGGAAAACGGAATACTCTAGTAAGGTATGGGTGAGGTGGGCTATCTTTTAGGGCAGGGCTGGCCAAACCGGTCCTCGAGATCTATCAACAGTTCATGTTATCCAGCCCTCCTGGAGATCTGTAGAATTGTCAAGTTAGGAATGAATGCAGCACATCTTAATTAGTAATGACTACACCTGTGCACCAGATAGGTGGTCTGGAAAATGTTAACTATTGGTAGATCTCGAGGACTGGTTTGGCCAGCTCAGTTTTAGGGAATGTACCGAACATGGGCACCATCTTGAAATCGGGCCTTTCCATTTGAAAAAACTGACTTCGATTCAAGATGGCTGATTTCAAGACGGCGGCTATGTTCAGTACATACCCTATAAGATAGCCTACCTCACCCATACCTTACTGGAGTATTCAGTTTTCCCATTTCCTGCACAGTTTTTGAAACAAAAGGGTATAATGCGACTTTTGAATCACCCTGTATATGTGTGTGTGTGTGTGTGTGTGTGTGTGTGTATATATGTATATATATATAGATAAATAGATAGCGGTTAGTCCGGCACTCGTCCATCAAAGTTGACTTGATCCGGTGCCCTCACAATATCAAGATACAATATAGACAGCCAAAGGTGCGGCACTCAGGGCTCAGGATAAAGAAAGGACAACGACTAACATGTCTGCAACATTTCAATCTTATTCAGATTTTCATCAGGCTTCCAAAGTGATACAAACGCTACCGCCGGGGAAACACCAGGGCTGGAAGGAGCCTGTATGATGCGCTGCAACGTCGCCTTACAGCACTGCGGCGAGGATTAGGTCCACGCTGGACGGCATCTGTGGGATACATGCTGACGCCATCAGGGCGTGCCGCCACCGGGGGGACGCCCGTGCTGGGAGCGGGAGGCAGTCACTTGGTGCAGGGGTGTTTAAAAGGTAAGAGTTGTTTGTATCACTTTGGAAGCCTGATGAAAATCTGAATAAGATTGAAACATTGCAGATATGCTAGTCGTTGTCCTTTCTTTATCCTGAGCTCTGATTAAAATTAGTTTTGACAATGAATTATTTTTTTGTTTGATAATAAATGTTATTTACAGGTTAGCGGGTGTGCGATGGGTTCATCCGTGACACCGGACTACTTTATTCGCAAATGTTGCGAATATGGAGGATCAACAGTGACAGAGATGCTGCAAATCAGCAAATTGATCAACTGATAGAAAAATTTGTCGATTGAAGATATCACCGGATGAACCTTAATAACACCAAAGAAAAGGTTCTTAAGTTAGAAAGAAGTGCTCTTTTGAAAAAATCCGACTGTGAGAATAAAGGAAAGAAGATGCCATGGTTGTTAATTACAATGTATATTCCACTGAGACCAATAAAATATCAAAAAACCTTTGGAAACTAATTAAGACAGAAAAAGAACTCCCCCTAACTGAAACCAATTTGATGCCGTGTTACATAAGTTCAAAAAATCTAAAGGACATATTGGTAAAATAATGACATTTCCATTGCCCGATCCAAATCATCAGATTTATTTTCAAGACCGGTAAGAGGCTGCACTCGCTGTCCTTGTACGACCTGCAGGTATCTCATTAGTGGAGATACCTTTTGTCATCCACATAGTGGAAAGAAATATAGCATTAGAGATCATTTAACTTGCAACAGCAGCTTTGTGGTGTACCAGATAGTGTGCCCATGTGGGTTATCCTACATTGGAAAGACTCAACGAAAAAATTCAAGGAGAGGATGGCGGTGCACCGCTCATCAATTAAACTGGCCTTGGAAACCGGGGAGAGTGATCAGCCCATAGCAAAACATATTTTAGAAGCTCGTCATAGTCTTACAAGCCTGCGATACCGGATGATAGACCATATACCTGTATCAAAGAGGGGTGGTGACAGGGGTGCCTTATTAATTAAGAAGGAAACTGAATGGATTATCCATCTTGGGGTTATGACTCCAAGAGGACTTAATGATAAATTAACATTGGGAGCCCTATTATAAGTGCATAGTTTTAATGAGACCATGTTGTGTTGTTTAGACATGGGCTGCGTGGTTCAACTCCAGCAACATTAGTGTAACTGAGGCAACGTAGATGTTAATGGTTTTGAAATTTTAGTATTTCTTGGGATTATCTTTGAATAACCTTAATCAATACTTCTATAGGTATGCCTTATCTATATTACTACTTTTATAAATAACGAGTAATTTTTACTAGGATTATGTTGTGTAGTTCAACCACGCCGTCCATGCTCATTACTGAAATGTCAGTAGGGGTGTTGGTTTTAGTTTGCACTTATTTTTATTATAGATCACGTATTTTGTTGTCTCATGTTGCCATGGAGACGAGTGGGGTGGACGTGCATCTCACGGCTGCGTGATGACGTCATTACATAACGCCACCGCCGGGGAAACACCAGGGCTGGACGGAGCATGTATGATGCGCTGCAACGTCACCTTACAGCGCCGTGGCGAGGATTAGGTCTACGCTGGACGGCATCTGTGGGATGCGTGCTGACGCCATCAGGGCGTGCCGCCACCGGGGGGACGCCCGTGCCGGGATGTGGTCACTTGGTGCAGGGGTGTTTAAAAGGTAAGAGTTCTTTGTATCACTTTGGAAGCCCGATGAAAATCTGAATAAGATTGAAACGTTGCAGACATGCTATTTGTTGTCCTTTCTTTATCCTGAGCGCCGCACCTTTGGCTGTCTAATATATATATATATATATATATATATATATATTTATATATATATATTTTTTTTTTTTTTTCAATCTTTCAGAGAATTGTATGGCTTCTTTGCTGCCAGGACACCACACACCTATGTCTATATGTGTCATCCTGACAAGACAGCTAACATATACGATTAAACAAATTAAAAAACAAACTGGCACAAAACGGTACTTATTAATTAGCATATATGCGTGCTTAGCATCCTTTTTTATTGGCAGTGTGCCAAGCTATTAACTTAGCAGAGATAACTTAAAAGATACTTATAAAAATCAATTGACTTCTAGCATTAGTTAAGATTTAGCCTGGCTAACAAGTAATGGCCCCTACACACTGCCCATTTACCGCCGAGGTGCCCGACGGCTGATCTGGCGCGGCGGCAGGGGGAAGGGGAACGACGACTGCTTAGACTTAAAATAAAGCTGCTTAGTACTTTTGTGCAACATGCAAAAGCAGGCAGTATTTCCCTACCAGCAATAAAAGAAACAAACATCTGCACCTTTTCATCAGGCCATGCAACACATATTTTGCAGGCGGGAACTTGCACCCCTTAGCTGTACTATACTTGTGGTAGTTGGTCTAAGCAACATTGTCTGGCAGGTGGGGTGTGGGATGGTGGGTCTGTGTAATGAGGGCCCTATGTGTCTTATTTACTATGAGAGACAAACAAAAATTTTTTTTAAAAAACAGCAGTGACTGCTATGCTGTGGTCTTGATAGTGACCCTACGGGACTGAAACATCAACATGTTAATGGTGGTAATTATGACCTAATAAACAAAATGTGTTAAGACTAGTTAGTGCCCTCAAGCTGGATATTCTAGCTACCCGAAAACAGAAAAGAAAAAAAAATTAGGTGAAATATTATGGGGTCCACTGGGCATGCGCACCAACTATCCATAGATGATTAGACGATTCCCATGTGATCATAGTTACATGCACCATGGCTCAACTGCAGAATTTGCTGCAATTCTCTGTTTGCTAATTGTGTCATTGTGCAGCACCCACATCAATAGGGAAGAGGACGAGATTAGGGAGTTTCCTTCTACTCCTCTTTTGCCCAAATATGAGGGGAGACAGAAGGCGAGGAGTGGACACTTGGATTTTGCCTAGGTTAATATACGAGCTCTCCACTTTAAAACCAACTTTAAAAAATATGTGCTTAATATTGTGTCATAGACATTGAAGACATTCATATTTAATGCATAGCTACAGTACATTGTGTAAAAACAAGCACCATGACCAATGGAACATTGAGAGTGATTAACCAGATATTACAAGTGATCATCCCCTTATAGTTTCCAGCTGATCAAGAATCTTACTATGTTGCATGTGTACAGAAAACAATCAGGTATCCAAACAATACAACTTTGTAAAATATGAAATCAGAGCTAAAATAACTACCAAATATAATTTAGTGTGTTAATTTTGTACATACAAAAACCATATTTCAACCACATTAGTTCTGGGTAATTCCACTGGCAACAGAATCACCTTTTACAGTGATAAATGCTATTCATCATACAACAGCCACCACTAATGTGAACAAGTCATCATAACCCAACAGTCAACAATAAACCCCATATAAAATACTATCAACATAGCAATAGTGTTATCATATGTATGATATCCTTGATAATTCATCCTACTTTCAAAGTCAGTAATGGAATCACCATTTCTGAGACATGTAAATGTATGTGGGCACACAATATTGCTAAATTGAGCTTCCAGAATTAACTTCACACTTTTATTGCAAGATGGTAAGATCCTGGGGATACATTTAAATAAATTTGGTAAAAAAAAATAACAATTTGGGTAATGTAGCACATGTTTTAATAAAGAAACAGAACCACCAGGCTGTGGTAATGGAATCACCAAGTGAATAATGAGCATGGTAAAGTGTACTGATTATTGTATGTATGCTACTTACTAAAGCAGTGTTTCCCAACCTCTGTCCTCAAGGCACACTAACAGTCCTGGGTTTTAGTGATATCCAGGCTTGAACACAGGTGACTTAATTAGTACCTCAGTTATTTTGATTTAACCATCTGTGCTGAAGCCTGGATATCACTAAAACCTGCACTGTTGGTGTGCCTTGAGGACCGCGGTTGGGAATGCCTGTACTAAAGCAACTACTACTACTTATTTCCTACTACGTTTTACAAAAAAATTAAGGACAAAATGACACAATTTTGAACGTATCATCATGGGTTAATATTTGAAATAATTGTGAATAAAAGTTGAAATAAACATTCAAACCTAGCTTCAGATTCATAGACAAACTGCACATCAAAGATATCAACTACAAATAGGTACAGTACATTCAAAACAAAATCAAGACTAATCAGGCAGAACATTCATGTAATTTAGCCTTTACTGAGCCTCTGGAACTATGTTGAAGTTTATAGACATTAATATAAAATACTTTTGTTCAGGATTATTTAAAAAAAAATTACTCATCACATAATTAATTGCAACCTGTGTAATTATTGACTGCAACTTCCATTTTAGCTCTACTTCCTCATCAGAGTATCAACCTATAGATGTGTCCTCATACATTGTTGGTGCAGTCGCGCCAAACAGCCCCTCTAGGCGCACCCGATCTCATGTGACTCTTCTTGTACCATCTGTTTGTTTTTCTCATCTTTTTACATGGAAAATCTGCCTACCTCGCAATGTGATGCCACTAGAACGCACTGGAAGACTGGTCTGATAATTTGATATGTGACACATATCTGAGTCGAAATCTGTATACGAAATGCTACAATGCAGCAGCCACGTCTTTTTACCATCACAGGTTCCGTTATGCTACAGTACATGTACAGTCGCACACAGATGTGCCTCAAACCAAATTAATCAGCACAGTCTCCTGGTACATCCTAGCACATTGCCTTAGGACTAAGCAGCATTTCTTGGTTAAAAAGACACAAAAATACACACCAGCAGCTAGCAGAGTCGCACAGGACTTTGCGGCTGACTTGCGCCAGGTGTCTCGTCGTATAGCATATTGAAGCTAATTGTATAAGGACACGTCTGTAATGTGATTCTAATACAGGTTGAGTCTCCCTTATCCAAAATGCTTGGGACCAGAGGTATTTTGGATATGGGATTTTTCCGTATTTTGGAATAATTGCCTACCATAATGAGATATCATGCTGATGCGACCTAAATCTAAGCACAGAATGCATTTATGTTTCATATACACCTTATACACACAGCCTGAAGGTCATTTTAGCCAATATTTTTTATAACTTTGTACATTAAACAAAGTGTGTCTACATTTACACAATTCATTTATGTTTCATATACACCTTATAAGCACAGCCTGAAGGTCATTTAATACAATATTTTTAATAACTTGGTGTATGCATTCTGTGCTTAGACTTGAGTCCCATAGCCATGATATTTCATTATGGTATGCAATTATTCCAAAATACGGAAAAATCCGATATCCAAAATACTTCTGGTCCCAAGCATTTTGGATAAGGGAGACTCAACCTGTACTAACAACCTAATTGTCCAATGAAAACATTTTAGTGGTATAGTAGAATACTAAGAATGCAGGAGCTTCAGTATACAGCCAAATGTTGTACATTGTATATTAACATTTAAACTTTTTGGAAACTAAATGGAAAATAAACTTACTGTGTAGGAAAAGCCTTATCCCTAGTATTTGTGTAGAAATGATGCGGCCACTGTTACGCAGCACCACTGTATTTGACAGAGATGATTTTCTTGCGCATTTTGTGTGTTTTTACTCAAAGCAAATGACTGTAATATTATGCTGTCTACATAAATCTTCTGTTTAAAAAGAGACCGGAACAGGAGAAACAGGTCAAAGGAAAGACACAGCATGTACACTTTTACTGCAGACATGTCTTTTAATTAGAGCACAAAGAATGATGAAATGCTTTAGTATAAAAGTTCACTTTGTGGAAACAAAATATTCCTAGTTCCTTTTCTGTGAGAATCAGCAAAAGTAATTTGCTGGCTGAACCTTATCATATAAAAACTGATGAGAAACAAAAAGATCCTAATAAATGAGATGCTCTGTGTATCAAGTGATCTAGAATCAGGGCCGTAACTAGGTGTGTGCGGAGGCGGCACCGCACATAGCGCTGCAGGGTAGGGGGCGCTGTTGGCGGCACTTGTCAATTATCTGTTTTAATTACTTTCACTTGCTGGGCTTCAAAAAGGGGGGATGCTACATCTCCTGAACACCCCCTGTCTCCTACCCTATAGCTAATACCTATACAACATTCATGAACTCAACTTAAGATTTCTTTGTTAATCAGTCACACTGTCCAGGATGCTGACTTACCCGGGATTCAAAAACATTTACTTTGGCATTGCGTTAAACAATCTATTCATTGAGCTATCTGCCCTTGTATAGAAAGGTAGATAATTCTAAGTTAGAGAATTTTAATTATTTGAAGCTTACCTTGTACTTTGTGGAAAAAAAAAAGATCAGCATTGCAGCTAAGCAGATCTATGTAGTGTGTGGCTACAAGAGATTGGTGTATGGCTGCACACTATGTAGATCTGCTCAATTGCAATGCTGATTTTTTTTTTACAAAGTACCATTAGCTTCATATAATGTTCATAGTTATTATGAAGTATCATAAAGATCAATGAGTAGGGTGTTTGATTAGAATTCAACAGGTCATAGGTTTGAATCCTGGGTATGGCAGTATATCGAAATTTTTTATTTAATAGAGGGTATTATAACTGAATAACAACAAACTCTCAAGTGCATGAATGTATGCGATATAAAGAGGAATTGTGGACAAATCCATTTTCTTGCAGTGGTCTATAAATGTGTGTGTATTATTTATATAATACACGAGGCATGCATTTGATTTCCCTATTGAAAAAAAATTGGGGGAAGGCGGGGTTGTGCCAATTCTCTCTCTGGCACAGGGCACCAAAAAGTCTAGTTGCGGCACTGTGTAGAATAGTCAAAAATGTGCAAACTAATCACAGGATAAACAAAAATGGAAAATATAAATGTGCCTGTTATTTTTTTGTATATCATTACCTTTTATTAGAACTTTTTTACTGCTTGTAAGTTCATTTTGTTTAAATACATAAATACTAAAACAAAACTGTAGTTATGAAATGTTAATTTTGGTTCCGGTTAACTTTCATCTAAGGAACTAATTATGAAGATGTGGCCCTGGGACAATTTTTTATCACAGCAATAGAAAACTTATTGCCAACATAGCCAAGTGATACTCAGCTCCCTTGCAATACTGGGTAGTGTCAGTTAGCGTTTTCAGGATAATTATCCAGTAATATGTATCATACCCAGCTCACGCATGTGCAGTGGAACCAGACGCCCTGGCTTGGGCTTCTGGTTCCAGCTGAATAAAAAAAAAAAAAAAATTATTATCAAAATATACAGTCTTAAAAATTTAAGTAATTATTTCCATACTATTATTTGAAAACAGTTTTTTTATTTAAAGAATAAAAAATAAAAAAACCTGAATTATGAAGGATTGTACCACCACAATCTTTGTTAAGAAAACTTACACATGCTTTGCATATCAGAATTTTGTGTGCATACATAAGTACTGTATCAGCTAAAGGTTCTATGCAGTTCATACTGTATATCTACCAATGATCCAGATTCTCACGAGGCAGACCATTCAAGAATCTGAGATTTGATTAAAAAAAAAGTCTGGTTGTTTAAGGCGTGGTTTGGTAAGATCATGGGAGAGACATTTTGTTTTGATTTGGCATTTTCAAATGCTGGAAGGTATGTACTGTATAAATATGTGGGGGCTCTGTTTTTCTGTAAACTAATCCCACCCAAATTTGTTATACTTGAGTAGTTACAAGCCCGGGCTCAGGTTTTCCTGCCAGGCTCAGATTTCACGACAAGGCAAAATGTTATATTCCTGGTGTTGGATCTTGCTTGATTTAGTTTCTCTAAAAGTCTCTGTGATTTTGACACCATTTTGCACAGGACACCGAGAGGGTTAAGATGCGAGTCTGTGGGCTGCAGCACTGTGACTGTCAGTGAAAGGCTGTTGGGTGCAGCATACTGTAAATCATATTAATATAACAGGCTAAGAAGGGCTAAAGGGTGCAGCATCATTGTAACATAGTAACACAGTATTTGAGGTTGAATAGAGGCAAATTGCCTGTTTTAAGTTGTGGCACTACTGTAATAAAAAATAGAGCTGTGAGATGCATTACTGCTGTGACTGTATAAGTGAAGGGCTATGGGCTGCAACACTGTGAGGCACTGTGTTGTGTGTTCAGTACAGTCACTGTGTTTAAACATTTAAATTAAACTGTGAAAAAAATAGACTGAGGTTGCTAGTGTGGAAGAAGTGCAACAGAATGATGGAGATATTTGTGTATTGTCTTATGCTAAGGAGGATGTTGATGATGAGAATGTTAATGATGAAGATATTGTTTGTGTCAAAGGAAGTCAGCCACCAGTGGCAGTAGTTCCCGCTTGTTATAGAAAGAAGGTAATTGTTGTGCCTGGGCAGAAGGCCAAAAAAAGCCACCTCTTGTGTGTGGAATTATTTTACCCAAATCCTGACAACATTTCTTACGGTATCTATCAGTACCATTTGTGAGGCCAAAGTCAGTAGAGGGTAGGGACGATAACCATCTAGGCAACTCCTCCGTTACATCATTTGCAGTGAGTTCAAGCAAGTTATTAAGCAAGATCTGAAAAAAATTCTGTCATAATACCAAGCAGTCCGGTAACAGCTACCAGCAGTGTGGACCAGCACATGCAATCTTTGACAACACCCTCATCATCGATCTCCTCATTAATGATGGGGGCCATTTCAAAGTATCTAACGTTACATATCTACTATTTATTACGTGAACAATACTGCATAACATCTAAATAGATGGAAGATGCATAAAATATGCTATTACAAGATTAGAGAAATTGTATGTGCTTTTATAAGTGTCATTTATTTTCTTTGCTGAAAAACTTGGGATGACATTTAAGTAAAATTCTGGTCCAACATGCTGTAATGAGTGATTACAAATAACAGCCTTTATTACAATTTAATTTCTGCTTCTCTATATAGTTTATGTAAATGGCATTTTTTTTCTTTGGTACACCACCAAATATGATCATGTCGGTATATTTATTGAAATAAAATACCATGAGTTTCAGTGGTGTTTAATATTTAATAAATAGATGTTCTTGACACTAACTACAGTTACATAGAAAAAAATCTAAAACGGGAAAAATGGTTCTCTTTAATAAATTCGGACTACATGCCATGAATGATTAAAACCCCCCGGTATTAAACTATATATATATATATATATATATATATAAATGAGGTAAATGGCAACTTTTCCCTTTACAATAGCAATAGTCCTACTTGAGGTTATGTACGTATAAATAGTTAAATGATGTACCATATATTTCCAGTTATGTTTATGCTTAATATTTATCAAAATAGGCATTTTTTTTACTAATACAGGTTGAGTATCCCATATCCAAATATCCGAAATACGTAATATTCCGAAATACGGACTTTTTCGAGAGAGATAGTGAAACTTTTGTTTTCTGATGGCTCAATGTACACAAACTTTGTTTAATACACACAGTAATTAAAAATATTGTATTAAATTACCTTCAGACTGTGTATATAAGGTGTATATGAAACATAAATGAATTGTGTGAATGTAGACACACTTTGTTTAATGCACAAAATTATAAAAAATATTGGCTAAAATTACCTTCAGGCTGTGTGTATAAGGTGTATATGTAACATAATGCATTCTGTGCTTAGACTTAGGTCCCATCACCATGATATCTCATTATGGTATGCAATTATTCCAAAATACGGAAAAATCCGATATCCAAAATACCTCTGGTCCCAAGCATTTTGGATAAGGGATACTCAACCTGTATCACATAATATCACTGTTACACATAGAAGATAAATTATACTCTGTGCATTATAATAATAAACATTTAACAGAACTCAATAATACATGGCAAATTACGGAAATCCACACAATTTACATAGCTTAGCCAAAATCTGTGGCTATGATGTCAATGTCATCTTTCTCAGGAAAAACATAATAATCCTGTAAATCCAGACCACCTTTTCTTTTCAAGTATTGTACAGTAATAAAGTTGTCATTACTGATACTTACAGTATACTGTTTCCAAGGTAGTGTTGTGATTTGTGATCCCCTTTAACTGTTGGGTACTTCACTACTACAAAAGAGTTCACAGGTGGAACTGTGACCTTAGGACCTTATTCAGTATAAGCTGCAGTTTTGCTAATTTAGCAAAACTGCAACTGCCTAGAATTGCATGCTGGGGGCTGCCCAGCACAGGGTAAGGCCGCCCAGCATGCTAATGGCTGCAAGTGATGCAATCGCAATTCAATTGGGATCACATCGCAGACCCCACAAAACAAGGGTAACCCCTTATCTGCGCAGCCTGGATGCAGGGTGGCCATTTTTGTTTCACAGCAGCCGTGTGGGCTCCCGCGTGTGATGCCACCCCGAAAACTGCCCGGACTTGCCCACTTTTCCGTAACAACACCGCGTTGCCACCCCCAACTCTCCCCCCCCCCCCTCCCGAATACCCCTGCCTTTGATTCATTCAGGGGTTTCACATCAATGTGATGAAATCGTATTTCCTGGTCCACATATGCGCAGAATGGGCCCTGTGTGTGCACACTGGTCCTAAAATCAGCCAGATGTGACTTCATCGCAGTAGCAACTGCTACTGAATAAGGCCCTTACATTCAACTTCTTGGGTATTGGGCGTGTTTGTTCTGATAGTGGACATACTGCATTATACAATAATTGCCCCCCCCCCCCCAAAAATCTTCGACTTTATATAATAACTGGCACTCAAAAAATTGTCAACTATTTTTCCGCCAACCCTTTTTGTGGCAACCACTGTCGCATCTACCTTTTCACCCTGTCGATCTTTAATGTTCTAAACAAACGTAATGATCTGAAGCAGTTTACTTTAATCCACGAGGGTCCTATTTTCTGAACCTGAACCTGAACCCAAAATAGTATCCTACTTTATAATTGTCAAGACATACTAGATGATTACTCACTCCTTTATAAAGCCTCTCCCCCTTCCACTAACGGTCACACTGACACTGCAGCATGGATCCAAGCACACAGTCTGCCGCAGTAGTGTCATCCTTGGAGTCAATTGGTGGGAAACCGAGGCAGCTCAAATCACAGTGCCAATACCTTAAACATACCGAAAGGGGTATATCTGTCAAATGCATGTATGTTTCATATATGAAGCCTCCATCTATTACTTGCTCTGTCTTTGCAAACAAAAAAAGAAATATGAAGGCACAAAAAAAAAAATATCCTTGCCCTCAAATGATCATCATCCTACCAATGCTTCCACCATTTGTATGTTTTATAATTTTCTAATTTTATAAAAAAAATTAAAAAAATAACGACAATTTTGTAGAGTCCATTGGATTTTCACACTCAATGTGTGAAGTAGGTTTCCAAAAAAGGAGAACGTATTAGATAATAACATTTATGTAGTGTCAATATTGAAATATTGGTTAGATGTCCATAATCCTTATAAACCTTATAGGGCGATTCTCAGTGACGCACGGGACAACCACTCAAATTCAAACTACATACTGTACTTCTCCAAAATACCATGATATTAGTGGGTCTTAAGTTATAGGGCAGGGGTGGGGAACCTGCGGCCCTCCAGCTGTTGCTGAACTACACATCCCAGCATGCCCTGCAACCATTTTAGCATGGCCAAATAGCAAAATTGTAGCAGGGCATGCTGGGATGTGTAGTTCAACAACAGCTGGAGGGCCAAAGGTTCCCCACCCCTGTTATAGGGTAAGGCACTGCTTACTAAGCAATTAAGTTTTCATATAGGAACAATTTCTTAACAGACCAGTTTAAAAGGAAATAAAAATTAAAAGTGTGTGATGCAGGGGATTTTATGTTCACTTTCTGGAGAATCACCCTATCGAGGAATTCGACTTGTCGAAAAGCACGTGGATTGGCGGAATAGCTGATGATCCACGTGCTTGTGTCGAAAAAAATGTCGGACTGAGATGTGGGACCAAGAGGAGGAGGGCGGGGGGAGGGGGGGGGGGAGACACAGCGTCCACCCGGCTCCAGCAAGTGAGGTCACGCTTGCTGGAGCCGGGTAAACACTGCCGTGAGGTCGGGCGGCTGTGATACGTCTTTCTGCAGCGCTACTGTAACGCTGCTCTCCGTCTGCCCGCGGCTGTCCCCGCTGGTCTCCCCGCGGCTCCCCTTCCCCCCCCACCCCTCCTCTGGGTCGAACTGAGATGAGATTGAATAGGGGTTGTCGGATCCGACCCTAATGGAATATACCCCATAGTATCTAATAAAATATGCATCTTACAAAGCTGAAGGAAACTTATTTATGTTTTGTAACTAATGTTACAAGTAAGTTATAGTAAGGTTCACCTTCAGTAATTCGCTTCAAACACTGTTTGTTCTTGCATGTGAACACATTTGGTCAATCACCATATACTAATATTAACACTACCTAGTAATAAATTGTGGAACTCCCATTTGCAATGTGGTAAAATTAAATATTAAGTTGCATCACTTATTAACAATTGTTTCTTTAGAATAATGTTAACTTTACATAATATTCTCTCTGCTTAATAATGTAGATACCAGCACTAGATTTATGATTAATATTGCTCCCTCTATGACCTAATTTGCAGGACACAGAAAATGAATATTGAAGACATATTTTGTGAGGGCCCAAACAAACCAAGCACTCCAGTATCAATTTTTTTTTTTACACAATTCAGTAGGAGGGGGAAGGTGGTAGTATGCAGTATGGCCAACAGGTCAACAGATAATAGTTGTTAGAAAGGCTAATTTGGAGTTTGCAACTCTACAGTGCAAGTATACATTTTTTTGGCTTCTTTTTCAACCCTTGTCTGGAATTCCTAGGCTATAACCATTATGTTCTGTTATGGTCTCTTCTCAGTTGCTGCAAAACAGATACAGTATTTGTGATATTCTTTTAAATTTATGTAATTTTCTAAATTAATAAATTTTAATCACCGAATCAACTTGAAAAATCAATGCTTTACCTGCTTGCCACTACATACTCCAACTCCATTTCCCTGTACTGCCCTAGGGCCTCTTCTTTAAAAAAATAAAATAAAAATTATATGGGTCATATAGTTTATTAAACTGCCATCCTGTCTGCCAATGCTGTGCCACAATGTTTCATACAGATGTGTCCTCCTAAATCTTCCCTTAATAAGCCACGCAGTGGGAGATGCCCGTGCACCTTCATTAGTGTCGGGCATCTTTTTATGCTGAAAGTGTGTCTTATTTGAATCACTGTGAATAAGATGCACAAACAGACTCTGCTGATTAAAATGATATGTGGCATGCCTATATTCTGTGTGTGACTGCGCCTGTATCTGTATATGAAATGCTACATTAGTAGTGTGGCATTTCCTATGCAGATACAGACGAGCACTGGATCCAGATTTTGGGGTCTATTACATATGCCACCCCATGTATCAGTATGTGTTTTTCTATGTTTTGCACAGGGTATATTGTACTCCTGTATCTCTACACCAGGCTGGCCTTCAGACAGATATTACATGCCCAACATTCACATGGCAGATTCCAGTTTTTAGCACATGCTGTGGGAATGTCCAGTACTGTTTTCCATCTGGTCGAAGTTATAGTGCAACATTATGTCCACAGCCCCTTCTCATCCCCCATTAAACACTAGAATCTGTTTATTTGGCTTGGATTTAGTGGAAATGCATTTACTGGTGCTTTACAGATACACTTTATGCATTACTACCATGACAAACGTTATAGTGGCTAGATCCTGGCTTGCAACCGACCCCCTGACCATACTAAACGGAGAGCTCTTGTAAAAGATATTGTTAAGCATGAATAACATCTCTTTAAAAGGCTAAACTACCATGATAAATGGGATAGATGGTGTCTATCTAGATTGGGTAGAGATACTGCTGTACTGGTGTACTTTTAGTTTATATTATGCATTACTACCTTCAGAGGCGTTGGAATGGGTGGGGCAAGGAGACCCCCCATACATGAGTTGCGCCGGCCAATGTACACATGAGGAGCGATGTGCGGCCAGTTTAAAGACCGCACATCACAACCTACGTGCAGTGCAGGGACTAGGCAACAACGCTCCCCCACCCCTAACTCCAAGCAGAGTCGCGAATTGCGAGTGTTTTGGGGACATGGCTTAATACCGAAGAGTGCCCAGAACCAGATACCTGTGGCTGTGCTGATGTGTAATCAGGACAAGTACAATAGTGTCTCTTTCACTCCATCTCTCTCCCTGCTCCACTCTCTCCCCTCTTTATCTCCCTAACACTCCCTCCTCTCTGTCACGCCTGAGGGTTGGGTTGGGTTGGGTTTGCACAAGCGTTTGTGGATGGAGCTGACATAGAGGAATTATAAATAAACGGAGGAGGCATTAACAGGTATGATCCATAGAATTGAAAGAATCAATGTTTTACTGAATGACTGAATTAAACTGAATTGGACTAAAGAAGACAGCATAGCCGTCATTTCACTCCCCCCCCCCGTCGACGTCCCTTACTCGCCGGCATCGGCAAGTGTGTATGCACTTGCTGATGTGGGCAGTCAGCCGCCGCCAATATCAGCGTGGATCGCCTAGTGTGTACTAGGCTTTATACATATGCTGCCTGCTCAACTCCACCTCCCTCTCCCAGAACACACAATTTTTATCTAGTTAGCATAAGATGGACCAGGGGACGGGTCGATGTGACCCGTTTCTCATTTACTCTCTGTGTACGGGCGGCGCCTGGAGATTATGTGATCATGTGTCTCCAAGCGCTGTCCCTGCCGCATCACCACTGATGTCACCAACCTGGCAATATGCCGGATTGCAGTCAGCGGTAGCGGGGCGCACACTGGGAGCTCCCGTGTGCGACCCACCTCAGACGGTCTGAAAGAGGTATAAACTGCATGCAAGTAGGTAAACATTTTTAACCACTTAACTGACGATTTATTTAGCCAAAAAACACTCTGAAATTGTCGGGGGGGGGGGGGGTTATGAGTGAATTAGGTGAGGAACTTGAATTTAACTCTATCCCAAATGATTTTAGTTGAAAAAAAAAAAGAAAAAAAATATTTACATTTTTTATATTTTTCAAACATCAAAACATCGATCGGGGAACATCGCGACCAGCGGTACATCGGGAACATTGCGACTTTCATTTTGAAAGCCGGGATAGTCTCCAGGTATACAGGGGGGGGACTGGGTCTGGGGGTGGCTTGGGAGGGTTAATTTACACTCCTCAGCGGCTGCCATTGTCTCCAGCCGCTGGAGGGAGACAGCAGCAGCGGAGGGAAGTTTCTCTTCCCTGCCGCTGCTAACACCCTCTATCTGACTGGTCGCATCCTGTGCGACCAGGTCAAATAGAGCATGCCAGACAAGTGGTTAAATTAATTTCTATAAATATAATCCTAGGTACAGTACATAAGCCTAAACAAAATAATATAACATGTTGAAGATATCTATTTTTACATTAGGAAAATATTGCACATTATGGGGGGAATTCAATTACAGTGAAAAATGTTTTTATCTTTTGCGATTTTTCTCAGATATTTTTTTTCTAGAAAAATTTAGTTGCCAAAAAAAAAAAATTTTCACGAAAACAGTGAAACCTGTGTGTTTTTGTGAGAAACAGCCCCATTTTTTCTCCCAAAAACGGGTCTATTTTCTGGGATCTGTTTTGCCTGTGTGAGGCAGGAGAAACAATCCATGATAAACAACGGCTCACGCTGGTTTATCAGGGTTAACTTAATAAACAGGGACAAATCAATTTGCCACGAGAAAACATCGGGGCTGAGTGAATTTTCCCCTATGTCATTAAGTGAAAAAGATCAAAAAATGTAACAAAATGTAACAACTATAATTGGGGAAAAAATGGATTAAAAAGGAACAAAACTGTAAAAAGAAACCAAACAACTGCAGCTAATATTATACTATTATATTTTCAAAGCTAACTTTATTTGGTTTTGGTAACCAAAATTTCCAAGTTCTAGTAAAATATGCCTAAAAACAAACAACATTTGCGTAAATGCTGTAATTATGGACTTAGAAAAATAAATCATAGTCGTTGTTACAATCATGGTGCAGGACCATCTTTTATAAACAAACTGTTGCAAGTAGAAGAAAAACACACAACTCCTACCAAGCCACTTTTTTTTCATCAACAGGAGAAACAACAGACCAGTGTAAGGCCACCAGTTCTTTTGTATGTATTATCTTTTACAAAGCATTATAGTGGCTTTAAGTCAGGGATGGGGAACCTTTGGCCCTCCAGCTGTTGTTGAACTACACATCCCAGCATGCCCTGCAACAGTTTTAGCATGGCCAAATAGCAAAACTGTAGCAAGGCATGCTGGTATGTGTAGTTCAACAACAGCTGGAGGACCGAAGGTTCCCCACCCCTGCTTTAAGTCCTAATGCTAGGAGAAGAAAAGGAGAACCAGTAAATAAAATCTGCTTATATGAAGCTGAAACACTTTAAAACACTATGGCAACTATTAATTGTAAAATGTATTTCTTTCCACGCATCAATCTCTATTAATGTCCAAATCAAATGAAAGGAATAAGAATTTATTTATTTTTTTTACTTACTTGCATACGTAAATCATGAATGCAGACTAGGCAATTTCAACTAAACTACGAAAATCAGGTGTCATCACCAAGCTGTAATAGCACACATGGCCACTGCGGGCCATACTATGTGTTAGGTGAATACAAGCACTGAATAAGTGAAAACTACCTAATTCAGTGTTTTTAGGATCCACGTGGAGCCTCTCAGAGTGACAGATGACCTGTGAGCGGGCTGCTCCTCTGTGTCAGTGGAGGACTGGGAGAATAGCACTAGGCTAGGATGCTGCAGATCAGTGACTCACTACTAGTCAAACAGCAAAAGAGGAGAGGAGAAACACCCCCTTCTTCCAAACCAAAATAACAAGGACAGTGGAATAGCAGCACTGAGGAGGCGATAGACAGGCAGGCAGGCAGGCAGACAGGATATGGAGTGTTACCATTGGTAAAAAAAAAAATAGTGAATATGCGAATGGGTGATCAATCGTATCGTTTCCTGTCCATAATACTTTAAAGGAATGTCGGGGCGTGGCCTAGCCATTACTGAGAGAGGACGTGTTTTTCTAAAGCTCCTGGAGACACTGTCTTATATTACCTATTTTTCCCACTTCCTCCCTCCCTGGGTGCTCCAGGATACCTGCCTCGATCCCTCCTGTTGTGCAGGTGCTGCTGTGGGGGACCTGCGGAGTCGGGGAGAGCTTTCAGCGCTCCTGCGGATTGCGGCCTCCCACCCAGCGTGAAGCCGGGACCTAAAGTTTGAGGGCGGTCCGAGCCGGACATCCGGGATCGGGATTCCGGCTTCAGGACACCTCCGGTGAGCCCCTTCTCTGCACTACCGGCCTCTGTACATCTCCTGCACCCCCCCCCCCCCCTTCGAGTCTGAGGAGGTACCTGCTGCGTGGTCGCTGCTCCTCGGAGACCAGAGATCGAGTGGCGGCCCTCCTGCCTCATCTGACGGCTCCCTCTGAGAGCTGGGACACGGACCGCTGAGCTTCCGGGATCCTCTCCGCCGCCAACCGACTGCCTATTGTTGGCCCCCCAGTGATCCGGGTGAGTGAGGCACTGCTCGGCCCCGGATCCCCGGCGCACGGACCGCAGACGCTGACTGAGCTCACCTTGGCTGAGCTGTACAGACCTGGGTGATCGCCTCCACAGCTCCAGGTGCTCTGCTAGCTCCCCCCGCCCTCCAGCCCTGGGCTCCTGTTCCCTGCAGACGACCATCTGTCATCACCTGGTTGTCAGGGAGCCTCCAGGTGCTTTGTGCACCCCCCCCCCCCCCCCCGAGCCCTGACTCAGTGCTCTTGTGTGCTCTCCCAGCTCTACACCTTTCAGCACCCTGATAAATCCGGGAACGAGCGCCCCCCTTATTACCCCTCCCCGCCATTCACACTTCAGGCCCGAAGGCGAGACGTGTGGGGTCTTATACGCTGCTCGGTCGCTGGCTGGTCCGTGACTGAGTGGGTGGGCTGTTCATTACGAATTAGCTGCCGCTGCCCTGCTAGCTCTGCGGAGAATCCACACCTCACTCCTGGATCATACCTCATACCATGTCGCTATCTGCTCAACCCTTTGCAATGTGACACGCTCCTAATGCCTGTTTTATGCTAAATCATTCTGCGGCCTTATAGTGTTTAGGGGCTATTCCATGTGCTAGCCATAGAATCTCTGGGAGCCATCTTTTAGCCCTTTCAAGTTTGAGCCCAGTGTTCCACCGAGCCGACATTCTCTGCTGTTACCCATCTACTTCTCCCATTTCATTATGTCACAGAGGAACCGCAAAACTCTGTCCCCTGCTAAACCCAGTATACTCCGGGCATGGGAGAAAGCAGGCGCTACTCCTCGTAACTCCCCCACCGTTGACACCCTGTCGGATACAGACGATGCCCCATCTCCAAAAGCTAGTCTCATGACCCAAGATATTGTTGCTATCGTCACCAAAACTATCCAGACGGAAATGAGATCGGTTCTTGCCGAATTTTGAACTGAACTTGCTGATTTAGGCACCCGTACTGACTCTCTGGAACGTAAACTGGATGAAGTCTGCCAGTATCAAGCAGTGGTCGAACAGGAGCTGACCGAGATTCGCGCAGTTGGATCATCATGGGGACCATCTAGAAGATATGGACAACCGGAATCACCGGAATAATGTCCGGATTCGCAACATACCGGAAAGTGTTACTATGGAGGGCCTTCCGGTCTTCCTAGAAGGTCTCCTGTTGACCCTGATTCCTGAGGTTCCTAAAGATCTTTATCTTCTGGATAGAGTTCACAGAGCGCTGCGCCCACGTCCATCCCCCACTCAAACCCCTCGAGATGTTATCCTATAGTTCCACTACTAAAAAACAAAGGAGAAATTCATGATGGGGCTCGTGAACACCAATTTGTTGCTTATTCTGGGACTCAGCTTCAGATTTACCAGGACTTGGCCCCCTCTACGCTTCGGAAACGTCGAGACCTTACTGCAATCACCAAGGTTCTCCGTGACCACTCCGTTAAGTATAAATGGTGGTTCCCATTCCAACTACATGTCTCCAAAGATGGTTCTCACCACTCGATTAAAACCCCCGCTCAGGGATATGACCTCTTAAGGTCCCTTGGCATCTCTGACTCTCTCCCTGACGAGATTAGAAACCAACTCGCCACCACCTCCTCTAAGAGGCCTCTGGCCCCTACTCCTGAATGGTCTACTAAATGAGAAGTTGAGTTGATATCCATATTTTTGCTGCTACGCTTGTCTTTATATGCTAACTCCTCCCTTTTCATGTTACTTTGTTCTACAGGTTTGACTTTTGTTGCTTAGTGGACTATATGTTATTGGGGACTTCTACACGTCGACCCTGGTTGATCCCACTCTCATGTTAGTTCCATGCCTTGAATTGGTAAGGCTCATCTGCCATTCTGTTCTGAGGGAGGACTCTGGCTTCTAGGCGTACAATGCCCGCCCGGGATACTATGTTTATTGTAAAATACCACTATTTAATTTATGTTACAATGTACGCCAATCTGATGTTTATTTTTCTCTAGATAAGTTAGCTGATTTTACATTGTGCTAATCTTGTATTTTGATGTGCTATTACTGTATGTATAACTGCTATTTGCACTATCTCCTCTTCTTGTTTTGCTCTTCTTTCCTTTCTGATCTAGTTTTCACTCCCCTTACACTGGCTCGCAGAATGTATTTTCCTTTTTCCCAATGTTCCTCTTCCTACTCATTGTTTACTGTTACTGGCGCTACTCCCCATTCCAAAGGGACTGCCTACATGGCTTTAACCCTTTCACTCATAGACCTAACCCGCTTTTAGGAAAAGGTCTGTCCCTTGAGTTCATTCTCATGTTCACCTTTACCCGTTTCTATTCCTGTTTTGTTAACCCCTCTTTTGTCTTCCCTGGTCGACCATTTCGTGGACTATTCTCCCTACTGAGCCTTACTGATTTTTATCCTCTATGACTTTGAAAATTTTGTCTATTAATGTCAATGGCCTCAATTCCCCGACCAAGCGGTCCATGGCGTTTCAATTTTTCACCCGACAAAAGGCGGATATAGTTTTCTTACAGGAGACCCACTTGAAAGCTCCTCACCCTTGTTTAAGCTCTAAACGCTATCCCCACGCCTTTTATTCTTCAATGACAGCTAAGCGTAGAGGTGCTGCTATATTGATCCACCGAGACCTCCCCTTGGTTGTCCGAGACACGGTTCTCGATACCCATGGTAGGTTTGTCATCCTCTCCGGCTCCCTCAATCAAACACCTATCACCTTAGCATCGGTTTACGCCCCAAACATGCAGCAGGGATCCTTTTTTAAGACGTTCTCTGATCATCTCTCTAAGTTCACGAATAGCTGAGTTATTGTGGCCGGTGATTGTAACGCTACCCTAGACCCCCACGCTGATAGGTCCCGCCCATGCTTGGGGCCTTCTCCCCACGCGAAGCTATCTAAACTTCTACAATCGTGCGTCACAGCTCACAACCTATATGATAGCTGGAAAACACTTTATCCGTCAGCAACGGGCTATACTCACTATTCCTCGCAACACGACCTATATACTCGTATCGATTATATTTTTGTAGATCGAGATTCTACTCAGACCCTTCTGGGAGCCCAGGTGATCCGACCACATGGACAGACCACTATGCGATAAGGCTTGACTTAGCTACCCCTCACACACCTTCGGCTACGCGCACATGGTGCCTTAATGAGTCACATCTTCTTAATTCCTCTAACGTGTCTCAAATTGATACTGTGATTCACCAGTATTTTACGAAGAATGTCTCTCCTGATATTTCGCCTGCTATATTATGGGAAGAACATAAAGCTACACTGCGGGGCCTTCTCATCAATCTCACGTCTGGCCAGAGGAAGATAGAAGCTAAACGGATTGCTGATCTGGAAGCTGAGTTGACTTCGTTAACTCATCTTCACCAATGCTTTCCCAAATGCAAACTCTATCTAAAGATTCTCACTCTGAAAGGACAGTTGTCGCAAATCCTTACTAAGAAGAAGATTAAATCACTCTTGTGGATCCGTCAGAAATGTTATGAAAAATCAGATAAAGCGGATGCTTTGCTAGCCCGTCGGCTGAGTGCGAAACGCGTGCTCAATCGTATACTGGCATTGAAATGCCCTGATGGATCCACAACCTGTGACCCTAAATTGATGGCCTCTCACTTCCAAGACTACTATACTTCCCTTTATAATCTTTCTTCTGATATTTCTACCGCTCCGCACCATACCTCTACTATTCAACAGTATCTTTCCTCCTGTCATTTGCCGACTCTCTCTACAATAGACCTTGAGACACTCAACGCTCATATCACTCACGGAGAAATTCTTGCTACGGTTAAACAACTCCGCCGATCTTCCGCCCCGGGTCCAGACGGTTATACCGCTATCTATTATAAAAAAAAATCAAAATCCCTTCTTCCTATGCTACACTCACTCTTTAACTCACTAATGGAGGGCTCCCTCGATGCAGCTACCACCAGAGCCAATATTATTGTTATCCCTAAACCTGACCGAGATACGCTAGATATGAAAAATTATAGACCCATTTCATTGCTAAACACGGATCTGAAGTTATTCGCCAAAATCCTTGTGAATCAGCTCGCTCCTTATTTCCCCGCATTAATACACCCGGACCAAGTGGGTTTCATTACCAATCGTCAGGCTGCGGACAATACTCGGTGTCTTATTGATCTCATACATCTTTCTCATAGGGCAGTGTTTCCCAACCACGGTCCTCAAGGCACACTAACAGTCCTGGTTTTAGTGATATCCAGGCTTGAACACAGGTGACTTAATTAGTACCTCAGTTATTTGATTTAACCATCTGTGCTGAAGCATGGATATCACTATCCAGCAACATCATACTGAGGGCGGTCTCGGCATGTCGGATATTGGGGGTCATTCTGAGTTGTTCGCTCGTTGCCGATTTTTGCTATACTGCGATTAATCGCTTACTGCGCATGTGCAAGGTTCGCAGAGCGCATGCGCTTAGTTATATTACACAAAAGGTAGGTATTTTACTCACGGCAAAACAAAGCTTTTACAACGCTGTGCTGATCGTAGTGTGATTGACAGGAAGTGGGTGTTTCTGGGCGGAAACTACCCGTTTTATGGGAGTGTGCGGAAAAACGCAGACGTTCGAGTTGCAAAACGCAGCAGTGGCTGGAGAAACGGGGGAGAGGTTGGGCAAACGCTGGGTGTGTTTGTGACGTCAAACCAGGAACGAAAAGGACTGAGCTGGTCGCAATGGCTGAGTAAGTCTGGAGCTACTCAGAAACTGCGGGGTAATCGTTACAAGAAAATTAGCGAAGCTTTCGTTAGCAATTCTGCTATGCTAAGATACACTCCCAGTAGGCGGCGGCTTAGCGTGTGCAATGCTGCTAAAAGCAGCTAGCGAGCGAACAACTCGGAATCACCCCCATTATTCGTTACTATCGAGCTACGCATTTGGCCACTTGTGTTCTTTGGCACTCACCACCCGCACAGAGAACATGGACTTTTCTTGAGGCGCACTCATTGCATATGTATTCGCCCTCAACCTTACTATGGTGTCCGCCCCGCTCCCGCCCAAACTCTACTCTACTTTTACAAACTATACGTTTTTTCTCTCTCGATATGGGATCTTTGTACTCGTTTCTATCGACTCCGTTCTCACAACCCTTATTTAGCTCCTTTATGGAACAATACACAATTCCCCCCGAGCAGTAATCATCTTGCATTCCGATATTGAACCGCACACAACATTCTCTTTCTTCAGGATCTAGCCCAGGCATGTCCAAACTGCGGCCCTCCAGCTGTTGAGAAACTACACATCCCAGCATGATAAAAATAAAGATATGTACAGCGCTGATAACAAACTGGATATGGAAAATTAATAATCACAATTTATTTGTAAAATATTGTTGCAACAATTAAATTCATTATAAAAAAGACATAACTTTGTCAATAAAAATCAGAAAATTATCTGTAGGGCAGGCACAGCAATTTTTGTTATGATAATTTACCACACGAGGAAGCCGAATATGTACACTGGTACGGGTCCTTGGAATAGTAGCCACAGTCCTAGGGTGCAGTTTTCAGTGCTTAGCAGGTAGGTCCAAATGCAAAGGCAGATCTTTGAAGTGTTTGATCCGGACTGGATTGAGTCCTGTAAGATTGCTGGATCTTTCTGGGCCTTATGGACATCCGCTGCTTTTCCCAATTTGCTGGTGGACTTCTAGGCTGGTTTCCAAGTATCGAATATGATTCCAGTGGTACACAGCTCCTCAGAATGTCCAAACTCCGGCCCTCCAGCTGTTGTGAAACTACACATCCCAGCATGCCCTGACACAGCTATAGCATTCTCTTACAGCAAAACTGTGTCAGGGCATGCTGGTATATGTAGTTTCACAACAGCTGGAGGGCCGGAGTTTGGACATGCCTCATCTAGCCCCTCTCTCCTTCTTTCCGCCCTTAGCAGATCTACAATACCGTTTCTCTCTCCCCCATTCAGTTTTCTATCAGTTCTTACAATTATGACACTTCTACAGTACTTTTCCTCAACCCACTCATCCTATCATAGCGACCCCTCTTGAAACATGGTGTCGAGGCCCCCATTCAGCTAAGGGACTGCTTTCACCCATCTACCGGGTACTATTGTCACACAACGTCCCTCCCAAAGAAAGTCACGAATTAGCTTGGGAGAGGGATGTGGGAGAAACCTTAACTGTTGAGGAATGGGATGATATCAGACAAGAAATTACCAAGAGTTCTATATCTGTTCGTATAGCTGAAATGTCTTGTAAATTGTATTACAGATGGTACTTGGTGCCTGCTAGACTACAATCTATTTACCCCTCCTGCTCTGCTGATTGCTGGAGCTTGTGTGGGCACAGAGGAACCCTGCTGCATGTTTGGTGGTCCTGTCCACCAATCCGCCGATATTGGCGGCAAATCCATAAATTGGTTTCAGATGTCACGAATATAACCATTTCTGACTCACCCCTATATTAATTACTCTCCCGTCCCATTCCTGACACCTCACATCACCAACGCACCTTAATAAAGCACATAGTGAACACAGCCAAATGCCAAATTGCGTCATATTGGAAGTCCATAACCCCTCCCACTCTAATTGCTACTATTAACGCCATTTGGTTCACGTACAAGCTGGAAAACATTACAGCTGCACTTCATGACTCTCCGGATTCTTTGACCAAAACGTGGACGCCTTGGACATTACACTTTAACGCCGAACCGCCACTGACAACTATCTAGTTTAATCACGTCCCTACTTCTTCTTTAGTTTGTCGTTGAAGACGACCTTGACTGGCCGACCCCCCCCCCTTTTTTATTGTTTTCACCCACTCCCACCCCTATCCACTCTTCTTTATTTCTTTCTATTTCTGTTTTTTGATGTCTGTAATTGTTCATGATAATTGTTTGTTGGAAGGATTGTTCAGCATCTTACAATTGATGCACATGCTTAGCAGCCTCCTTCCTATTTTTCTCTTCTATGCCTCTTACTATCTATTACGGTTTGTTTGTTTGTTCATATGCTTGTAAAAACCAATAAAACAATCTTTAAAAAAAAAAAAAGTACTTTAAGGGAATGTCCAGGTCGTCTTAATCATAATCAACAGAAAAATGGGTATCAGGCTTAGTTGGTCTTCTTGTCTCAAAGTTTGTAAGAACCACATTACAAGTGCAATGACAGTAAAGTAGCAGGGCGGATATGCGCAGGTAGGTGTGAGTACAGTCAATCTCTGCCTCTCCAAGTCACCATCTGCACGTCACCCTCTGCCTTTCCCTTTCATCCTTGCCCATCACCCTCTGCCTCTTCCCAGTCACCCTCTGCCAGCAGAACCATCTGTGGAGCATTCGAGCAGTGCTGCAGACATCAGACACTGGTGAAATTAAAGAGGGAATAGATTATTTGATTAGAGGGGGTACAGATTATTGTTATTTTATTAAAGAGGGAACATATTATTATTAGACACTGGGATGCTTGTCTGTGTATGTTGCTGGTCAGATGGTGCAATACCATGTGTGTAACCATAGATTTTAATTATTTGATTTCAACATAGTATATACATTTTAATACCTGTATAAGGCCACTTGAGACCTAAGGAGATTGATAAAGTTGAACATTACTAAATTGTAGCCAAAAGTTGAGCAATACTCTTGTTTGTTCGTTACTTTTATAATAAAGTTATAAGATGAATTAAGATCAGGCAGTTGGTTACCTGACAAACTATTTCCTTCGATTAGAACGAAAACCACAAAATACATTGTGTCATTCTATGAACTCAGAGTGGAGCCTAGAAGAGAGGGAGCACAAAGCAGATTTTTGCATTTGGGCCCTCTACTTGCAAGTTATACCCATGCAGTCATGTCTTTTTAAATAGTTGGAAGGGGGAAGGGTCAGGAATGGAAAGTAATGGAGATAAAGAAATACTCATGGGAGGGTGGGGGGATTTTCTTTGCAGTTTTTATGCATATATATATATATATATATATATATATATATATATGTATATATATATATATATATATATATATATATATATAAAACCGAGGTGCTACGGAAAGGAAGCAATAAGCGGGAAATACTGGCCAACTATTTGGGCTGATTCAAAGAGCCCACAAATCTGTACAGTCCTACCAAATTACAGTAATTTTAAAGCTATGCACATGTCTCTTTCTCTGATATAAAAAAAAAATAAAGATATTAATGAGATTAAAGGAGAAGTGCAAGCCCTTTAGGTTAGAAGGGCAACCATGAAACACCTGGAAAAAAAAGTGTGCTTATCACTGATCAATCACAGACAAAGGAAGGACCACCCATAAGAATGAAGGGCCCCCAAACACATTTTGATTCTGGGGCCCAAATGTCCTTGAGTATGAGTCTGAAAAAAGGTTTAGGCCTCCTGTATTTAACATGCAAAAGATAAGCTAATAATGGTAGATTACTCCATATAAAGAATATTAGTATATACAGTAAAAAGCAGAATTATTCATACTGTACCCTTAACAAAAACATTCATAGGAAACCAGCAAAATGGTTTCCATCTTACTTCACTAAGCTGTTCACTGAGGTTTGTAAAGTAGAACTGTGATTGTTTAAAAGGTTAAAAGCCAAGTCACAGCTGGGCTTCACATGTGTAAGCTAACAGGTAGTGCAATTCTCAACACTTGCAGCATGGGCTCTTATAATCACATAACCTGGCACACACTCAAGCCATATAACCTGGCTCAGGCTCAACACAGCTACAGGGGAGCCAAAGCTGAAAACAGGAATTATGCAATGGTTAAGCATAAACCGTTCATTGTTAATTATAAATGAAGTAGGGTTTAAGCAGCTGACAATGAAGCCAATCCTTATTTACAGTAAAAAAAAACATATTTAAAAGAACAATAAACTCCTATATTAGAGGTGTGTATACATATATATATATATATATATATATATATATATATAAACAAGAGGGTTCTGCACTCTCATCAAAGTTCCTAATGGTGGGTGCTCCCGACAGACGAAATGTCCGCAAATGTAGACGAGGATTCCACGTGGTGGAGGGTGCACTCTCACTGTGTATAAAGTCCACACATTTCTTCAATAGAAAATTTTTATTGTAGCCTCAAAGGTTTCGACGTTTCGATCCAAATACCAGGATCTATTTCAAGACGGCCATACATGAATCATCAAATCCAATCATAATATAATGAAGCCAAATAATTAAAAGTATATCTAGAAAAAATAGAACATAAGCATGACTGAGCCTCCCAGGTCCCAATATATAACAATATTAGCGACAATGTTTGTATCAACATAAACTACTACATAATACCAGATTTAGAAAAAAGGAACTCATATACCAAGAACAGGTGGCAGAGTAGTGAGACTACAAGGAGGAATAAAATAACATTGTGTTCACCACTGATCTTAAAATGCATGCAAGGCCCACACCTCCTCACCTCTATCAGCACATTCCAATGGGGCTGCATGTCTGAACTGCTGTATACCAAGTGTGGAGAATGTCCATATAATCACAGCTCTGCAACCAAACCACTGCTGTAATCAAAGGATATCTCTATTATAAACGTGTATCAGAATCAAATGTATATATCAAACCTTGTTACCACATAAATACCTATGGGTCTGGAAAGGTGTGCACAAGACTACACCTGGATAAGGCATTCTCCCACTCAGGGTCAACAGCTGCAGGATCTCAAAAAGGACATTCAGCCACTGTGATTACACATATACTCTGTTTACACAATGTGCATCTGAGGCATAGAAATATATATCAAAAAAGCCATAATCAACGATCAATAAATACCTATAGGTCCAAGAGGATACACATAGGGCAGCCCCTAGGTTAAGCGTTCTCCCACATCAAATCCATAGCTACAAACAATAAATAAACCCAAATCAAAAGATTATAGGATTATACAAACATCAAACTTAATCAGTGGGACAAACCCAACATAGTTACTCACAGAATCATGTGGAACACTGCACAAACCAGGGCTGCATGCACCAACTGGATCTAAGCAGGGGATTTAAATACCCCTTGACCCGGAAGTATCAAGGGTGTGAGGGGTCAACTCAAAAAGTCACCTGAATAATTATCCAAACCTTTATTCCACTTGATTAACCGTTTACCACCAGCACAAAAGGCCAAATAGGCAATCAGTATGCCTGTGTATGCATTAATATCCACAGTACAACAGAGGGAATACACAAAATAGCGCTGCATGCGCCGGGGGACCGGAAACAGGAAGTGTCATGCGTTCCAACCGCCAAGCCTGGTGGAACGCACGCTGCAAACACCCCAACGAACACACAGCGCACGACACCCGCACGGGGACAAAGTCCCCGCACCACGAGCACAGTCCCCACGCCACCAAACAGACCCATCCGCATCAACCCCACGGACCGGAGGGACCGAACCGATCCACACACGCCGGGGGCCAGAAACAGGAAGTCCCGTGCGTTCCAGCGGCCGAAGCCGGTGGGGCCCAGAAACAGGAAGTCCTGTGCGTTCCAGCAGCCGAAGCCGGTGAACAACATATGAAAAAGGGTCAAAAATTGTTATAGGGGACCCAGGAGGAGGCAGCAGCAATAACAATACAAAAACAAACAAAAAAACATACATAAAACAGTTACAATTAAAAAGACAAGCTGGCTTCATTATATTATGATTGGATTTGATGATTCATGTATGGCCCTTCTTGAAAAAGATCCTGTTTTTTGGATCGAAACCTTTGAGGCTACAATAAAAATTTTCTATTGAAGAAATGTGTGGACTTTATACACAGTGAGAGTGCACCCTCCACCACGTGGAATCCTCGTCTATATATATATATATATACATATATATATACATACACACACACACACATATATACACACACACACACACACTTATCTTTCAGCGAGGTTGGGGAACACTAGACCATGGGATTGCAGTCTGGGACTGGAGTTGGCACTTAAATGAAATTGTAGCTTTAAAAGTAAGCTCCTCCTCCCCATTTACTAGTTAACCAGGTCAAGTTCCCCTTTTCCACTCAAGCTATCTAGTCTGGACTCCTCACCACTCAGACCGCTTTCCTTTTTTTCTGTCTCTTCATCTACTTTCGTTCTTTGTTTGATTTCTTAGATTTTCTGATTTTCTTGCCCTCTTCAGTGACTGGCCATGCTACTAACTTGGGGGACATCTCTTTTCAAATAATCTTTAAAAAATGTTGCACGTATGTGCTTACATTGTTATCTCCATGTCATATACACTGTGCATTTCCTGCATTCTGGCATTTACTTTGTTGTATGCTACATGGTCATTGTATTGTACTGTGAGCCCCTCAATAAAAACTTCTGAATTTTTTTTAAATAAAATTGTGACCCCAGAATTCCAGAGTTCTTTAGATGCCTGTGGAGTAGGTCACGTTTATGTAGGGCCGTCTGGGCACGGGGACTGGCGTACACCATCTCCTTTTAGAGGGGGCAGCAGTTAGCACAGTCCTCGATGGCACCCACCATTTTTATGGGTTTCTCTCAAAGTCCAGGGTCAGTGGAGCCTGAAGGGAGAGGAGCATACAATGCTACACTCCCCCTCCTGCAGCCGTATAGTAGGGACTGCACAACATAATGCCTAGAATCACGGAGGGCACACTCCTCTCCCTTGTAGCTATGCTGTTATCTAACAAGCTGGTACCTCTTGTATAGCTGCCTATCTTTGTAACATTGCTATTGTACCTTTATGTTGCTTAACAGGCATTACAAGTACAGCAAACAACCAGTGGGTGTCAGGTCAGCAACCGACAGCAGAAGCCTTTCCAGATTACTGGCGATGGCCCTGTATATTTATTTTGCTACTCCTTATGTTGCTATGGCAACCTGACAATGCATATATATGTACATATTTAGGTTCCAAAATAGCTTAACACCTACCATGGTCCTTTTCTCTCTTTCTTGCCAATCTGGTCACACAGTTACTCAGGCAGTGACCATACATAAAGTTGTCTTCAGATGCCTGGGTTAAGTCATCATTTGAAAATGGTTACATCCTCAACACTGGTTCTCTTGGTTGGCGATATTGCTCCAGTTCCACAGCTGACACGCAATCTGGGGTACTATTTCCTCGTTCAGAAGGCTGGCAAGTTTGTTTTAGTCGATATTAACTATTCAGGCCTTGAGCACCATGTAGTAGGGAGTTAATTTCACTGTAATCTCAGATCGGTGATCCACAGCATAGAGGCCACCAATGTTTGGACTCGCTAAACATCACAAATCATGCCTTCATAATGATACCTTGTCAATGCGTTTCATTCAACTTTTCAGGTAGTCGGACAACTCACTCCAGTGAGTTTTCTTCAGGAGTCCAACGCACAGATCATATGGACTGTGGTTACGGAGGCTCTGTCAGCGCCTCACCCGTTGATCTTGTGGTGCTTGATGTTCAGCGTGATGGACCCCATCATCAACAATGTTCAGTATGCTAGGTTTTACTCTGAGTTCTTGGAGATAATTCTCCAATACTGGAAGGGCTCCTCTGCATACTTCTCGTCTCTATTTTTGTGCTGTCCGACACCACTCGTCAGTCCCTATTGGTGGCAAGTTTCCATGTTTATCTTCCACATATGATCATTGGTCATTCCAACTTGGGCATTTGCAACCACAGAAGTGAGTATCTTATATTTAGGAGCTGTCAAACTGCGTTTTCAGCTTCAGGACCTTTGGAACATTATCTCTGATGGCGTTACACAAATCTGCTCTAGCTCCATGACAGTTTTTTGGCTCTCTGACAAACCCAGTCCATCTAGACGGCCAGCCTGTTCACTTTTTATGAGCCTCCAACGGTTAGTTCACAAGTTCAACACTGTGGTGGTGTCATATGTAAGTTATCACAAAGAAAAAATGAGCACGGCTACAATGGCAAAAGCAACCAGAATATTTTCCTGAGCACAGACCTTTGTTCCACACTAATAGGTATTGGAACTTGACAAATAGACAGCCTAAAAAGAAAAAAAGCTTCTCCTGGCAGAATAAAGGCAGTGGTCTTCCAACCGTTAAATCACAAGTGAGGCCTTCCACTAGTGGATCACCTCTCAACAAACCTTCATGGTTACACAGTTTTGAACAGGATCCAGGTATCTGATAGCTTGTGCTCTATATGCCATGCCTAGTCTGTGGAATTTTCATCCAGTTTTTCTGTTTCCACTGATCCCAATGTTGCCTCGAGTTCTCAGGAGGGTCAGGGATTTATAGATGTTGGTAATCCTAGAGACTCCAGACTGGCCACACAGGTCATGATACACCCCAATTCCCAGAAGGTTGTTTAGTCCCAAGTACAGTCTTCTACTTAGACCAGACATGCTGTAACGAAGTTAGTTTCCACACAAGTTCCTTCCTCGGTTGGCTTTAACAGCTTTGTTATTGGAACAAGCCTTTGGAAGCTTAACGTTTTTTGCTCTTGGTAGTCCATACAACTGTACGCAGCAAGCCTAAACACCGGTTTCACTATTATCACAGTTAAGATACTGTATACCTTGTAATGTGAAAGGCAGAGTTCATTTCTCCAGGTTTTGCCACTCATTTTTTGGACTCCGTTCAAGGGTGTTTGGCAGCCTCATTACCTTTCATTTTGTAAGGGTATAGATTTTGACCGTGCCAATTTATGTTTTAGCAGCATTTGGCTTTTCAGTCTAAAAGTTTGCACCGTTTTACAGGGTGTTGTGGTTATTCAATCACCATTTCGTCTACCGGTGGTGTGAAATCTTCATCTGATCCTATCCCTCACACAGCTCTTACATTCAGCTGATCTTCCATTCATTACTTGGAAGGTGGATTTCCTTCTGACTATGGGCCTTGACTCTGCATGTTTCCAAATTAAGAGTTTTGTTTTCCAAGCACTTTTTCTAGTATTCTAGAATGACAAAGCGATCTCTGCATGGTTTGTATGTTCCATATAATACTTGGTTCGGCCTTCCACTTAACTTGAAACTTGTCTTTCCACTTTTTCTCCATTTGAGTTCTCAAAACCGAAATATTCTGGCTCTGTTATTTTTAGCCGTGTTTTGCTAATTAATTTGTACAAGACTTCTTCCATTGGTCACACAGATTCTCTGCTGTTTTTATATAATGTATAGGACGGCGCTTAGACGGTTACTACGCAGGCCATTGTGTTTCTCCGCTCAGTAGGCAGCATGACCAGGTTTTGACAGAACAAGCCTGTTATGCAGCTAGCTATCTGGTACTCTGAAAACACAGTTCAGGTTTTTCTCTCTGGCGGAATCCACTTTGAGCATGCAATTTTCTAGTCAGGCAGCTTGAGCATTCCCTCCCCTGGGGGAGGCTGTTGAATGTCCCATGGTCCAGTGTTCTCCAGCCTTGCTGAAAGAGAAAACTGGATTTTTGGACACTCACTGTTGAATCCTTTTCTCTGAAGCAGGCTGGGGAACACTATGGGGCTAATTCAGATCTGCTCACTCGCTAGCATTTTTCGCTTCGCAGCGATCAGGTAACTACTGCGCATGCGTATGCACTGCAATGTGCAGGCGCATCGTACAGGTACAAAGCGGATCATAGCTGTGCACTGGTTCTACCAAAGAATCCATTCGCACAGCCAATCGCAAGGAGATTGACAGGAAGAGGGCGTTTGTGGGTAGCAACTGACCGTTTTCTGGGAGTGTTTGGAACAACATAGGCGTGTCGAGGCGTTTGCAGGGCGGGTGTCTGACGTCAATTACGGGCTCAAATAGGCTGAAGTGATCGCAGCGGCCGAGTAAGGTCAGAGCTACTCAGAAACTGCACAAACTGTTTTTGTACTGCTCGGCTGCACATGCGTTCGCACACTTGCAAAGCTAAAATGCACTCCCCTATAGGCGGCGTCTTTCTGTTCGCAGCGCTGCAAAAAATAGCTAGCAAGCGAACAGATGTGAATTAGGTCCTCTCTTCCCTTCCTCACGCTCAGTCATGCAAGATTTGGTCCTTGACCATCTTTTCCATTCTGGTTTGATTGTTATAACAGTTTCACTAGGTTACTGCTACTCCTTTTTGGACTCTTTTAAAGAAGTACTGGCATTATGGTTTTGCAGGGAGTAGTGGCTTACTTTTAAAGCTACAGTTTCATTAGGTGCCAGTTCCAGACTCAACCTGCAATCCCATGATCCAGTGCTCCTCCGCCTGCTTTAGAGAATAGTATTCAACGTTAAGTGACATATTATATACACTTATATATATACCGTAGTGTACTGCCCGGCACTCCTGGTCCTATATGTTCAATGGCCTGGGTGCCCTCCGTTCTGGTATGGTTATAGCAAACATTCACACCTTGACAAAGGGGCTGCGGGCCCCGAAACGTTGGAATTGTGATTTGCCTAATACACTTTGCTATTTTGCACTGAACAAGCCCTGGAGTGACACTTTGTATATATATATATATATATATATATACACACACACATACATATACAAACAAAGTTCAGCACTCACCAAAGCAAGCTCACTTATTTTCACAACATCAATAAATAAATGATGGGGGTTTAGTTAGTGAATTGGCCAATGCACGGAAGCCTGCAAACCGCTCGCCAAGGTACCCCATCTTCATGCAGGTCCTACACTATCACAGAGTCTCAAAAATTAAAACCTAGCAACTGTATCACACATAATATAACTGCAAATATGCCCACTTGGTTTACTGTGTATCTGCCAAATACTCCATGGCTTTTAAAGGTACACTAGTTACCTGACACTGGCTGATAAATTACTAAAGAACAGCTGACTCAGGTTTAAGATAACTGGGCTTGCATAGGGGTGCATGAACAAAGCTTGTGGCCACAGTTAATATGAGTTAACCAAAGATTAACCCTACAATATATATATATATATATATATATATACACATACACACACACACACACACACACACACACACACACACACACACACACGCAATCCACCATATAGCCGACACTCCTGGAGACTCAATAATATTGACAAGACACAGCAGCTTAAGTCAACGTTTCAGGGTTGACACCCTTTTATCACCCTTTTTCAACTACCAGTAGGCGGTGTATCTAGTATGGTTGCATGTGTAATAAGTCACTATATGACCGGGGCACTGTAATATGCAGAGTATAAACTATGGACACTGTATGTCATAATGTGGATTGGGGGTTCTGTATTATATAATGTGTACTGGCAGCCTTAGGGCTGTATCACACGAGGCGGTTTTGCTCGGATGGCAAAAAGCCAGACAAACTTTGTCCGGCTTTTTACCATTCGGCAGTGTCTTTCACACACACAATGGCTTTGAGCCGTGTTTAAAGCTGTGCGCATGCGCAGTAGCAGGACCGGCTTGAAAAAAACAACAACATTGTGTGTGAAAGCACCCATTCTCACACACAGTTCACTGCCTACAAGGACAGTATGGCCCCGGCCCGTCAGCCGTACTTTTCAGTGGATATTTCCGGCTGGCCGGGGCCGTGCAAATTGACACACTGCTCTGTATGTGTCTAGGCCGCGGCAAAAAGCAGTCCGGTATTTTGACGGCTGGTGCTACCTGGAGCGTTTGAAACAGCCCCTACAGTGTGATATAATGTGAACTAGGGCACTACTGTGGTTCAGAAAATGAATTAGGGCACTATTATGGGTAGGGCCAGCTCTAGACCGTACAAAAGCACCATCCTATGTGGGTGCGATGATTTCCCGCAACCATATTGCCTCTGCTGCCTTACTGCTAGGTAGCTATGTTACCGCCGTTCATTACCGGAGAAAACAGGGTTCTTACTTTCACCAACTGCTCTGTGGCCGCAATTGCAGAAAGGGTGATTATACAAGCTACACCTCTGAATCACCACTGCTTATAGACACAGAACCGCTATAGGGTAAGCTAAGGCCAGTGTTCCTGACTGAACACCGTATGCAGGCAGGGCTGACTGCTTCTACTATTCAAGTTAAGAGTTACTTTAATACTGTGTGTTTGTTAGTGTTGCTATGCAGCACATCTGAAGTTTGATATTCATTTGTTTTTAGCACTTTCATTTGTTTCATTTTATCAAAAAAACTTTTGAGACTGAGAGTTGCTTTTATTTTTGTCACTGTGTGCTGAGCATGTAGGTCTATGTCACCTCCTGCTAGCTAGGAGCCAAACACACCTATCTCTGTACTGTTGTCACTGTTACCAGAGTGATCCCTGCAAGTGTCAAAGAGACACCTCCAGCTGCTGTACTGTGTGCCCTTCATGCATTACTATCTCCCCATCACCTTCTCGTCTCCTGTCACCTCCTGCCTCTCCAAGGCATCATCCCCATCCTTAGTCACATGTATACAGCACTGCCTTTAAGGCCATATTCCTTGTTGCGAGGCCATGTCTACTTTTCCAGGAGCGCACAACCCTATGGCACACGCAATTAACCCCCCCCCCCCCACCACTCTGTCATACTGTTCTGTATCTGCCCCTGCATCCACAGACACATATTTGTGTGTATGTGGGGTGGGATCCAAACATTCTCGCAAAGGATGCTAGTAGGTATGGAGCCGGCTTTGATTATGGAGCATAACATTAACAATAACTAAGCCACTACTATGGTTTAGATAAAAAAGCTAGGGCAATACTACAGGGTATAAAATGAACTGCTACGGACAAGCGTGTCTCTAGAAGCATTTGGACAGGGGCCGCATCAAAATGTTGCTATGAGGTCCACAAAGTTCTGGCTATGCCCCTGGAGAATTTCCATGTGGCAGGGTGCCCAGGTGGGTGTTATGAAACTTCATTGTCTCTGTATATAACTTTGTTGAAGGGGTGTAATATAAATGTAAAAAGCAAAAAATTAAGGAGACTGACAACTCACTTCAAATTTTAGAAATGTAATTAATTATCAGAAAATGTGCAGTAACCTATCCACTGAAGAAATAGGGGAGCTGAACAACAGGGATCAGAGGCCGGTGGACAACACAATGTTATTTTCCATTCTTTAGTTTTGTTTTTAGAATTCCAAAAATATTTTAACCTGTTTTCCAAGAAACCCACACACATTGGAAAATTGTAGAGCAGCAGAATTTGTATTAGAACATGTCAAAGCATTTCAACATGCTTAAAACACAGTAAAAAAAAAAATAAGTACATAAGAAAACGGAATGTACTATAAAGAGTTTACAGATCCTGACATATCACAGAACCTCACTTGTGTCTGACATCTCTGCTGTCATCAGATACAGCTGATACAAATTAGGCATTCTTGGCTTCTTGTACTAATGCATCTATACTGCATTAGGAGACAGACTAAATCCGACCATTATGTGACTTTGCTTACATTACATACGATGGTACGGAAGAATGTATTCTAAACAGTGTCAAACATTTAAAATTTCCTTATTTAACATGTTGGTTATCTTTATGGGGATGGCTTGGGAAATAAAAAGCAGCTGCCAGGAAGCAATGTGTCCTCATTTGCCCTGTTTTGCTGAATGTTTAGCTCATTAATACCCATAACTAAATATTATGTTAAAAATAAAAAACAGGCAGGCATACAGCGACTGCATTGCTTAAATGTTCTCGATGAAGTGATTTAAAGATGAACCACTATGGCAATTTCAACAAAAGTGCCTCCTCCCACTTTACTGTGGTGTGCTACTAACTACTAGTCGCAGCTTATTAGAATGGCACCACATCATTACACTGGACTAAACACACTGCATAATAGTGTAGATACTGTAGCAGCTGCTGACGAGCACAATTTACAACTATTGTCTCTTAGAAACAATTTTGACATTTTTACTAAGTGACTATGGGGTTATTCAGGTTTCTTACCAAACCAAAGAACACTAATGAGCAAAACCATGTTGCACTGCAGGTGGGGCAGATGTAACATGCAGAGAGATCTAGGAGTACTGTATATTCAATTAGGGTAGGATTTTCCGACCCATCGAAAAACAGGCATTTCCGCACGTTTTTCAGGCGAATTCGTGCCCGCCCTATTCAATAAATTTGTCGGATCAACATTGTTGAAAATGGGCAAAAACCTGTCGAAAATTCCTGCAAATTGAATACTGAAGTGTCGGATCCTCTCCGGAGAGGATCTGACACTAATTGAATATATGCCTTAGATTTTCGCAATGTCTAAACTTAATTCAGTCAGCTACATACAGAAATGCTATAGTGTTTTTCAAAACCAAAATATTTCGCTCTAAATATAAAATTTATAGATAATTGAATAAATCTAGCATGTACTAAATTAACAGTGGTCTAGTCATATGCACATGCTCATATATAAATGCACACAGACACACTAAAAATATAAGACATAGGGGGTATCCAGTTAAAGATGAAACAGCATCGGGTAAGAAAAACGGCCATGTTTCAACCCCAACTTTTTTTTTTTTACTTTTTTTTTTTTTACAGTTTATCCAATTTGGTCGCCTGTAAAAAAATAAAATATATATATATATATATATATATATATATATATATATATATATATATACACACACACGCATATACACACACACATTATCTCCCGAAAACAAACAGGTCCAGTGAAACCTGTGTGTTTTCGGTAGAAAGAGCTCCGTTTTCGCATGTAAACGGGACTGTTTCCGGGGATTTGGTTTTGCCTGCTTGAGGCAGATGAAACAACAAAATACCTGATAACTGCGTCAACCTGCAGTGTCCCATAACCACCGCAGAGGCAGCAGCAGGCTTGGACTGCAAGGAGGGCACTGCGGCCCAGGAGCTGGCACTCGGCGATGTGACCCAGTGCAGCGCCGTGACCCGCATCACCCCTCTTCATCCGCCCCAGGCAGTGGTCAGATGGCAAGGGAGCGATCATGTGACCGCAGGTAATTGGATATCCCCCATAAGATCATCAAATCCTACAATACATTATGGTCAGAGGTATTTATCAAAAGGATTACCAGGGATCTGAAAGAAACATCTTTGTTGTACTTAATGCAGGCAGCGACTATAATTTCTAAGATGCACTTTCACTAAAGGGGCTGGGAAGTGGGTATTGGTGGTGGTTCGGTGCAGTATGCTGAAGTAAAGCCTAAGAAACCTTGCACTGACCTTGTAGACAGGAGCCCTAACTTCCGTTAAAACACCCATTTTACACTTGCAAATTCTGTATAATGGCAGTTTAAAAAACCTTTCTGTTTAGAAGGGAAGTATGTTGGATATAGGGCTGGATTAATAATGGGGTGGTTGGAGCTGCAACTCCAGGCCCTCCAAGAAAATAAGCCCATTGGATCCAGTGTTGACCGGAATGTCTTTTTTCTTTTCTGTCAACACCTGCAGCATTGAATCTCATCCACGCCCCACACAGGCATCCTTAGCCAAGCCCATTCAGCTCCGGCTGTTCTTCGCACTGTCCATTCACCTCCTAGATGCCCACCCATTTATCATCCACCTTTCCTTTACCAACTGAGGTGGAACTTGGCAACTGGGCACTAAAGTTATGTTACAAGTGAAGCCGCAGAGACTAAGCTACCGGTAGCTGAGAAACACATGGACACAGGGCTACAGTACATGCATAAATTGTTGTTAATGTGTGGTGCTGCTAAAGGTCAACATTTCGAGGAGGATTAGGGTTAGTGTTAAATATGCCATTAGGGTTGCAACTAGCAGGATAAGGGTCAAAAGGAAAAGAAAACCCAAATGTTGACATGGTCATTTGCGAACCTAGTCACATCGGGGACCACTGCTGGGAGTGCAAGGGAGGGTGAGCAATATGGAAGACTTCCTGAGACCTACCTGCACTGCATAGTGCACCTCAGCACCTCCTCCTCTGCGCGCCATAGCCATATAGACCCTCACAATGACTAAACCATTTTTATGTGGATTGTGATAAAGTTGTTCCCTCAGTCACAGGAGATGCCCCTTTGCCACCTGCATGGGACTTGTGATGAAAACCAGACCTGACAAATGTTTGTATTGTCCTTGAATATATTTATATACATTAGCTAACACACAGGGTAAACCCTCCCATTTAGCCAAATGTAACCCTTCCCACTAAAGATTGATACTAGGATAAAGTATCTCTACAAACTGAAGTTCCATGCTTTCATTATACAACAGTGCTCTATATAAATAAAAATCCCCCCCATCCCCTCAAAAAAAAAAAAAAAAAGAATAAATGACAGTTTTCATTTTAATCAAGCAGAACAATTTCACACACATGGCGGTTATCACTAGCACATCACTTGCCAAAACACTATACGGCATCAGTTTCCAAGGTTAGAATATATTTGGGTCACAAGTAATATGAGCAGGCATATGACTTGCTAACACAAACATAATGGGGATATGGAGGTTAAGCCTGTGAATACATGCTCATTTATCATGTGACTGAGCAATTGAAAATTAATATATCTCCAGCTGCTTACATGTGTTTCTCAAAATGACCTGTATTAATACAGTTTGCACCCAAAACGTCTTGCACAGGCACAATGACGAGCACGTGGGCATACTTAAGACAAGAAAAGGCAAAATACTGAATATATAAGTTGTGGCCTTGCATTTGGTATCAAGTAATAGTCGCTGTCTAGTGTTAATAATTGTAACAATAGCTCCATATTTGTTATGAAATAATTTGGTTTTCTTTTTAACAATGCTTTTTTTTTTTGTGTAGAAGTGATTTGGAGTATTCCCGGATAGCAATACATCCAATCATCATTGCTGCTTTTGATCGTGAATGCACAGGAAGATTACAGACATGTTAAGAAACAGGCTGTAAACCAAAAAAATATATATATGTGAGGAACACAAAGAAAAATGTATCAGATTGCAGACTACAAAGTGCATATACTGTATTTGTGCACTGTTCGGGATCAATTCAATAAATTAGGATGCATTGTTGTGATGGCGTTTGAATGCTGGAAATAGCAGTCTACACTGTGCATTTTTCCTTACAACACCATAAGGGTGTGCAGAAAAATACACAATGTAAGACTACTATATGTACAGGATTTGTGCGCACTGCACACACACCGTACATATATAAAAGGAGGAAGGCACAGTATAGAGGAGGAGGAGGGCAGCTTCCCAAGCTCTACCTGCCCCGGACACTACTGCTGCTGCTTAGAATCCCTGGATGTGCCGCAGCCTGGCACACAGCAGTGTGGGCAGGGGAGGGAGGCTGCCGCCGCAGTTGGATAGCAATCCTGGAGAGGGAGCCAGCAGGGAGAAGCGAGGCTGATCCCCAGGAACTTCACTGGGACCACTTTATTACTAAATAGAGCCCTTAACATGATAAATTAACTGAATTAAAAAAAAAAATTGCGTTACAGATATTAATTTTCAATAATTATTTTAAGTACAGAAGAGAAGTAGAAGGCAATATTTGTGTCTACATTTTTTTTTTCTTTTTGCTGTTGGACTATACTGAAGCTGAAAGTTTCATGCTGGCAGCTATGTCAATTGCAGATTGTGTTGTAGAAATAACAAGAGTACATAACATGTAACTTATTGGTATGGCTGCCACATGAGTAAGGTATGGAAATGAAACCATAATTAAAGTTAAAGGTAATTTCTGTAACCAGATTGCCAATGTCCCAGTGTTATGTAAAAGATTGTTACTTCTGACAGGCATCCCAACTCTTCCAGATGTCTAAAATTATGATTTAAAGGAAAACCAAAGGGAACCATCTGGTACATTTTTAAATGGCATCTAATAAAATGCAAACCATTATCAGAAAACATGAAACAACATTTAAATAGGCAGCTTTCCTTCATAAAGTGCAACAAAAAAGGGAAAAAAAAAAAAGATTTCTACTTGTGAAAATGACAACTGGGAAATATATGCAGAGTTACTTTAGTTCATCAGTCAGTCTGCTTTTCCCGACGGGCAAATGCCATGATGAAGCTTTTTAAGTAAGGAACACAGAGCTGTATATACGAGCAAACAAGTTTAATGTAAATTGTATTTACCGATTTAGTTCAGTGTGTCATATTTTTAACCACATCATGAGCAGTGGTGGATTTCCCACTAGGCACACTTTTGTGGGGGTTTGGCACAGCATGCTCACATGCATGAGAGCCTGGTCAGATAAGGCCAGGTGATACGGTTTTTTATTTGTCATTAACACTTATAGTATTTTTATTTATTTTGTAACTGGTGAAGGAGGAGGGGGCAATGGTCATTAAAATGTGGTGATGGATGGGTGATGGTGCTTCTTTGGCAGTCGGAAGGCCCCGGCATGAAGGGGGCAGTGACAAGAAGGGGGGCAATTGATAATGATGTGCCTAGGGGTGGCTGACCCCTAAATTCATTCCTGATCATGACTGGATAATATTCTGTTCTACTAAATAATATCCTTACTTTAATCGCATAAGGCATTTTCACATTTCCTCATCACAGAAGATCATTTTCTTGGGTATTAAAAGACAATAAATCAGTTTAATATATATATATATATATATATATATATATATATATATTCCATTATTCTTTCCCAAATTACTATAGTAGAAATAGTGCTATAGCAAGTAAAAAAATAAGATTTTACTTACCGGTAAATCTATTTCTCGTAGTCCGTAGTGGATGCTGGGGACTCCGTAAGGACCATGGGGAATAGACGGGCTCCGCAGGAGACTGGGCACTTTAAGAAATAAATTGGATACTGGTGTGCACTGGCTCCTCCCTCTATGTCCCTCCTCCAGACCTCAGTTAAAGAAACTGTGCCCGGAAGAGCTGACAGTACAAGGAAAGGATTTTGGAATCCAGGGTAAGACTCATACCAGCCACACCAATCACACCGTATAACTCGTGATAAACTTACCCAGTTAACAGTATGAACAACAACAGAGCATCAGATAAACCCTGATGCAACCATAACATAACCCTTATTTAAGCAATAACTATATACAAGTATTGCAGAAGAAGTCCGCACTTGGGACGGGCGCCCAGCATCTACTACGGACTACGAGAAATAGATTTACCGGTAAGTAAAATCTTATTTTCTCTAAAGTCCTAGTGGATGCTGGGGACTCCGTAAGGACCATGGGGATTATACCAAAGCTCCCAAACGGGCGGGAGAGTGCGGATGACTCTGCAGCTCCGAATGAGCAAACACAAGGTCCTCCTCAGCCAGGGTATCAAACTTATAGAACTTTGCAAAAGTGTTTGAAACTGACCAAGTAGCTGCTCGGCAAAGCTGTAATGCCGAGACCCCTCGGGCAGCCGCCCAAGAAGAGCCCACCTTCCTTGTGGAATGGGCTTTTACTGATTTTGGTAGCGGCAATCCAGCCGCAGAATGAGCCTGCTGAATCGTGTTATAGATCCAGCGAGCAATAGTTTGCTTTGAAGCAGGAGCACCCAGCTTGTTGGGTGCATACAGGATAAACAGTGACTCCGTTTTCCTGACTCTCGCCATTCTGGCTACATAAACCTTCAAAGCCCTGACCACATCTAGTAACTCGGAATCCTCCAAGTCACGAGTAGCCACAGGCACCACAATAGGTTGGTTCATATGAAAAGATGACACCACTTTTGGCAGAAATTGTGGACGGGTCCGCAATTCCGCCCTGTCCATATGGAAAACCAGATAGGGGCTTTTATGTGACAAAGCCGCTAATTCTGACACACGCCTAGCTGAAGCCAAGGCTAACAGCATGACCACCTTCCACGTGAGAAATTTTAACTCCACGGTTTTAAGTGGTTCAAACCAGTGTGATTTCAGGAAACTCAACACCACGTTAAGATCCCAAGGTGCCACTGGAGACACAAACGGGGGCTGAAAATGCAGCACACCCTTTACAAACGTCTGAACTTCAGGAAGAGAAGCCAGTTCTTTTTGAAAGAAAATGGATAGGGCCGAAATCTGGACCTTAATGGAACCCAATTTTAGGCCCAAAGTCACTCCCGACTGTAGGAAGTGAAGGAAACGGCCCAGCTGGAATTCCTCTGTAGGGGCATTCCTGGCCTCACACCAAGCAACATATTTCCTCCATATACGGTGATAATGTTTAGCCGTCACGTCCTTCCTAGCCTTTATCAGCGTAGGAATAACCTCATCCGGAATGCCTTTTTCTGCTAGGATCCGGCGTTCAAACGCAGCCGCGGTAAGTCTTGGAACAGACAGGGCCCCTGTTGCAACAGATCCTGTCGTAGAGGCAGAGGCCATGGGTCCTCTGTGAGCATTTATCGCAGCTCTGGATACCAAGACCTTCTTGGCCAATCCGGAACAATGAGAATTGTTCTCACTCCTCTTTTTCTTATGATTCTCAGCACCTTGGGTATAAGAGGAAGAGGAGGAAACACATAAACCGACTAGAACACCCACGGTGTCACTAGTGCGTCTACAGCTATCGCCTGAGGGTCTCTTGACCTGGCGCAATACCTCTGTAGCTTTTTGTTGAGGCGGGATGCCATCATGTCCACCTGTGGCAGTTCCCACCGACCTGCAATCTGCGCGAAGACTTCTTGATGAAGTCCCCACTCTCCCGGGTGGAGGTCGTGCCTGCTGAGGAAGTCTGCTTCCCAGTTGTCCACACTCGGAATGAACACTGCTGACAGTGCTCGTACGTGATTCTCCGCCCATCGAAGAATTCTGGTGGCTTTCGCCACCCTGCTCCTTGTGCCGCCTTGGCAGTTTACATGAGACACTGCGGTGATGTTGTCTGATTGAATCAGCACCGATTGGTTGCGAAGCAGGGTCTCCGCTTGACTTAGGGCGTTGTATATGGCCCTTAGTTCCAGGAAATTGATGTGAAGGCAAGTCTCCTGACTTGACCACAGACCTTGGAAATTTCTTACCTGTGTGACTGCCCCCCACCCTTGGAGGCTTGCATCCGTGGTCACCAGGACCTAGTCCTGAATGCCGAATCAGCGGCCCTCGAGAAGGTGAGCCCTCTGCAGCCACCACAGAAGAGACACCCTGGCCCTGGGGGATAGGGTGATCAGCCGATGCATCTGTAGATGCGATCCAGACCCCTTGTCCAACAGATCCCATTGAAAGGTCCTCGCATGGAACCTGCCGAAGGGAATGGCCTCGTATGACGCCACCATCTTTCCCAGGACTCGCGTGCAGTGATGCACCGACACCTGTTTGTGTGTAAAATAATGGCGGGGGCTCATGCATGTATACAGTGCCCAACTGTATATATGCTGCTTTTTGCCAAGAGGTTCCCAATTGCTGCCCAGGGCGCCCCCCCCTGCGCCCTGCACCCTACAGTGACCGGAGTGTGTGGGTTTAGTGTGGGAGCAATGGCGCACAGCTGCAGTGCTGTGCGCTACCTCATATGAAGACTGGAGTCTTCTGCCGCCGATTTCGAAGTCTTCTTGCTTCTCACGCCGGCTTCGGTCTTCTGGCTCTGCGAGGGGGACGGCGGCGCGGCTCCGGGATTGGACGACCAAGGGTGCGTTCCTGTGTACGATCCCTCTGGAGCTAATGGTGTCCAGTAGCTTAAGAAGCAGGACCTATCTTCAGTGAGTAGGGCTGCTTCTCTCCCCTCAGTCCCACGCTGCAGAGAGCCTGTTGCCAGCAGATCTCTCTGAAAATAAAAAACCTAATAAAATACTTTCTTTTTAGCAAGCTCAGGAGAGCCCACTAAGTAGCACCCAGCTCGTCCGGGCACAGATTCAAACTGAGGTCTGGAGGAGGGACATAGAGGGAGGAGCCAGTGCACACCAGTATCCAATTTCTTTCTTAAAGTGCCCTGTCTCCTGCGGAGCCCGTCTATTCCCCATGGTCCTTACGGAGTCCCCAGCATCCACTAGGACGTTAGAGAAATCTGTATTACCACTTTCAGACAGAAGCCAGGGCTTGGACCCTGGATTTTCCTGGGTTCTAGAACGCGGGTTGGACACGGATTATTCCCGAGGTTGACCACTTTAACATTAAACCTGAGTCAGTCGCCGGAGTCTAGCAGCACAGATGGTGAGTGAAGACGCTGGCGTAATGGAGGTGGTGGAGGCAGGTCAGAGATAGGCTAGGCAGAAAGAATAGCAGAGTCCCTAGCAGAGAGGAGTAAAGTGCCATATGCTACATGTGGGGACAATTAGAGGTAACTTGTCTTACTTTTGCATAACAGTAGTGCCGGGGAGGTCAGGCACAATTGGATGGACAGCAATATCTCCTCGGATACCATTCCGGCTCAGGGAGGCAGACGGCCAGTGACTCATAGGATGTGTGTAGGGGTAGGGCACTGCCCCCTCAGCCAAATCAACGCATATTAGCATTAACCAGTTGAAAATCCGGGATCACACTTTTCAGACAGCAGGGAATCAGGAAACACCTGGTTAGTAATCCAGAAATTTGGACCGTGTTGAAAATTCTTTGATCCTTTTCACTGTCTGAAAGGGATATAATAAAACACTTCAGGGGATTCTGAAGTAATAAAACATATATATAATATCCACTACAAACTCCCAAATTGTGCTAATTAGAAAGAGAATGGATATTATTAAACTGTTGGGCTGCCTTATTTCACTAAGTTCCCTGTTAGAAAGAACTAAAATGGAAAATGTGTATAGCAGTAGTGAAACTGGAGACCAAAAGAATTTACAATTCACCAAAGCTTTTGTCTATAGTCAAACAATAATACCACTTAACAGTACATATAGCATAAAAATTGAACAGTGAGTTCCAATACAAAGACTTTTTTTTATTTTAAAATACATAAAAGGTGGCAACAGTATCCATATACATAAGAATGTTCTATCGTACAATAACCATCTAACACATATACTGGGTGTCTGAATCTGCATGCAAGTACATGAGGTTTCTTTTCAGATCGCCTCCTTCCATTATTATAGATTGGAGGTCACATCAAAAGAAAAAATCCCAATGCGTTTTGTCTAATGCAGAGACTTTATCAGGGGTGTATCTATCATTTTTTTAAAACAATCTTTAAGACATTAACTCAAATAATCATCATTACATTAATAAAAATGGAACATCACTGAAAATGTCACTAAAGATAGGCTATTGGAACTGCATCCAAAGGTGAAAGAGTTGGAAAAAGGAGGTTGGAATAAGGAAAAATAGGCATTCCAGCCGAATGCCTCTTACTTGGTGAGGAGATAATTACGAAATAATAATTTGAGACATAAAGAAGGGAATAATCTCCCTTGAGGAAAGAAATATATAGGTATGAAAGCAAGCACAAAGACTCAAACACGGAGTTTACCCATTAAGGGAATGTACTGCAGGGAAATGATCTTGAACCCTTACACAAATCAGACAGGTACCGTGATAGTACATAAGTGGACAATTGTCCCTATTAGAAAGGCTGCTTCTAAAATCTACTTTGTTAAACAGTTACAGTATTATATAAATGTAAGCAATGTCCATTGACAGACTGCTACTTTTGATGCTTTATTTTCACCATTTTCATAAACTTCAGAAAACAGGTGGTTTGCCTAACTGAGACAACCATCTTCCCTGTCATGTTAGTCGATTTTGTTCAGTAGTGCAGGTATTTCCAAACCAATGCTAATTTCTTCAAATAGGACAGAACATCTTCTATCTTGGACAGAAGCAGAGGAGAAACAAGAGGCAGCATGGGCTGTGATATCCACAGGTACTGCCAGCACATTGTAGGAGGTATACTTTTGCCAATGTCCCAGACTGTTTTTGATTCAAACACCTGACAGTATTCAGTATTCTGTAATATTTAGAAATGCCTAGCTAACATTAAGGGATGAGCCCTAAATCTGTCAAAAGGTTGTGCTAGCACCATAGGTACTGTAAATGTTCTTATTGAATAATCACCAAGCTGCTAGTACCAGTGTTAGCCTTTATCCACCTACCTGGCAAAGCCAGGTCACGCATGTGCAGAGGATCCAGACCAGCTGACCAAGCAGTAAGATTAGCCTTGCCACTGCCAGCCAGTATCTGGAGCGGATAACCTCTTATATGTCAACTTTGGATCCAGATTTGCAGAAGTAAGACATAAATTGCAACCAAATTGTTTGCATCTAGTAATATGGTCTTGAATCTCCTTTGTTCTGTAGTACAGTAGTTAGCAGTTGCATACTAAGACTCTCAGTAAAGGTTGGTTATTGATTGCTTAAGAAACTCTTCATAATCTTACAGAAATGCTGCAGATGAAGGCCTTCATCAAGCACTGTTCCCTACACTAAGAGGTACTTTGTCAGGTCCGGGTGTTTTTGTGAATCCGTTAACCCGGGACCAACCACAGGTGTAGGTGCTGGGCTATGAAGAAAGCAGGGAGGACGAAGAAAGTTCCGATTCATATATTTATTCAAAATAACAATTCAGTAAAGAGTTAACTGACAAGTTGTTAATCATCATATTATACTGAAGTATTGCAGGAATAATATGCAAGAGAAAACTCAAAAATACATAAAAGAAATGTTCATGGAAACATATGCAAAACAAGCTGATGAATAAATGTTGGATTGTCCAAATATAAACAAGCTTTGATGCTGAACTGCAGAATATGATTAACTGGATAATGCAGACATGAAGAGATAACTGTAAGGATTTGCAATGGAGTTTTGAGAGTTAACTGAGAGACTGTGAAGAATTATCCTTGTTATGACAACATAGCAAATATAAACAAGCTTTGATGCTGAACTGCAGAATGTTATTAACTGGATAATGCAGACATGAAGAGATAACTGTAAGGATTTGCAATGGAGTTTTGAGAGTTAACTGAGAGACTGAAGAATTATCCTTGTTATGACAACATAGCAAATATAAACAAGCTTTGATGCTGAACTGCAGATTGTGTTTAACTGGTTAATGCAGACATGGAGAATTAACTGTAAGAATTGGCAATGGAGCTTTGAGAGTTAACTGAGAGACTGTGATGAATTATCCTTGTAATAACAACATAGCAAATAAAAGTACTGAATTGGGTTACTTGCGGGTTCCGGAGATCACTGTGAAACTGTAGTAGAAGACAAGGTGATGAATGGGTTAAATGCAGAGTTGAACAAACGAACAGCTGAGAGAAACGGAATCCTCCAGACTTTGAATGATAGGCAGACTGACAAGGTAACCTCATGCAGGACACTGGGAATCCAACTATTTCCAATAGGAGTGCAATTAACTGACAGCACAGCGGAGAGCCGGTGGATCTTTCAGCAGTGAAGGCTGCAGACGGACCTCTGGGAACGGAGGCGATATCTGGACCACGGGAATCACACAGGAATGCACGGAGAGAGCTCAGAGCTAGAGCACAGCTTTGATACAACAAAGCACTGGCCCAGAGTAACATAATCCCAGCCTACTTAAAGGCAGCACAAGCACGGGATTGGCTTACACCTGCCCACAGGTGTTTTCACAAGTGCTCTGTATTAGCTATTTGGTCTCCAACATGGCCACCTCCTATACAGCAGACACACCGCAGTGCCTTAGGCCATTTGGTCCCTGCACTCACAGTTCCCAGACTCTGCATTACCTGTGCCATTGATCACGCCGTGTCCCCACACGGGCGCACAGCACCACGAGCAACCGCACTGGCAACGGATGAACCCCAGAACCCGCAAAGGTGAGAGACCGGTTCGTGACAGTACCCCCTCTTCTACGGGTGGTCTCCGAACACCTTTGAACCTTGTCAGGATTTTTGGAGAAGTATTTCTGTACCAGACTTGGAGCTTGAACATCTTCAGAGAAAACCCAGGATCTCTCCTCCGGACCGTAACCCTTCCAGTCGACCAGAAACTGTAAACGTCCATATCGGGAACGTGAGTCCACAATCTCTTTAACTTCAAATTCCTCATTCTGCAAAGAGTGAACTTTAGGAGATTTGGACTGGGTAGTACGGAACTTATTGAGAATCAAAGGCTTCAGTAAAGATGTATGAAAGGCGTTAGGAATTCTCAAAGACGGTGGCAACTTGACTTTGTATGACACAGGGTTGAGTACCTTTACAATGGGAAATGGACCAATAAACTTGGGAGCAAATTTCTTAGAAGGAACTTTGAACTTGAGATTGCGCGTAGAAATCCAAACTTGGTCTCCCACTTTGTAATTCGGTACAGCTTTACGTTTTCTATCTGCAAAAGATTTATAACGAGCGGAAGTTTTGACCAAGGACTTACGTACACAACTCCAGATGCTAGATAGACGTTGAAGCTCTTGATCTGCTGCTGGAACCTCTAGGGCTGGCAATGGATGAAACTCTGGTGGAGAACTTCTTGGACTCTTATGTTGGGCACATTTAGGACATGCTGCTATAAACTCTTGGACATCGGCTTTGAGACGTGGCCACCAATAAAACTGTTGAATAAATTTGAGAGTCTTTAGAACCCCAGGATGACCCATGAAGGAAGAGGAGTGAGCCCAGGTAAGCAGCCGTTTACGAAGACTTGTGGCGACAAAGGTCTTGCCAGGCGGAGGAACTGGAGAGGTTCGAGTCATTAAAAAGGACGTAGGATTCACAATGGCTTGATTCGTGGTAGAATCATTTAATTCAGAAGAAGCAAAGGACCGGGAAAGAGCATCTGCCTTTTTGTTCTGAGACCCTGGACGATAGGTGAGTTTGAAATCAAATCGTGAGAAGAAAAGCGCCCATCGAGCTTGTCGTGGATTCAAACACTGAGCTGACTGCAGATACAGAAGATTCTTATGATCAGTATAAACTATAATGCGATGTTGAGCTCCTTCTAGAAGGTATCTCCACTCCTCAAATGCCAACTTGATGGCAAGTAACTCTTGCTCACCGATTGCATAATTACGTTCTGCCGGGAGGAACTTACGGGAGAAATATCCGCAGGGATGGACCTTTTTATCTTCAAAGACTTGTGACAACACAGCTCCTACTGCTTCTGTAGATGCATCCACCTCTAGTAGAAAGGGACGATTCAAATCAGGCTGTCGAAGAATGGGGGCTGACACAAAGGCTTGCTTTAAATCAGAGAAGGCTTTGATTGCTTCAGAAGACCAGTTCGTAGGATTTGCTCCCTTGCGAGTTAGGGCTGTGATGGGAGCAGCTAACGTAGAATAATTCTTAATGAATCTCCTATAGAAATTAGCAAAGCCGAGAAATCGCTGAATCCCCTTGAGAGTTGTAGGAGTGGACCAATCCCGGATAGCTCGCGTCTCTGGGATGGATAGCGGATGAATTTGTCCCCTAGGAGGGGTCTTGCCCGGAACCAGGACGACTGGGCAGTCCCATTCACGATGAGGAGGTAGAGAGTCTGCTGCTTGCTTACTGGAAACATCCGCAAGGGATTGATACACTGGAGGTAGATCGGAAAGGCTAATTGACCGAAGAGGTACAATTGTAGCTACACAGTCCTTGGTACAATATTTACCCCATGAAAGGACTTCCATGGTTTGCCAATTAAGTTGAGGATTATGTTTCTGCAGCCAAGGTAAACCAAGTATCACATCTTGAGAGGCTTTGGGAATCACGTAGAAGGAGAGGTATTCGGAATGGAGCTCACCAACTTTCATCTTGAGACATACGGTTCGATGAGTAATTATACCATCTGGAATTCGACTTCCATCCACTGCTGTAACAGCAACTGCTGCTTCCAGGGGCATGGTTTGAACTTTAGACCGTATGACAAAGGCTGAGGAGATGAAGTTCTTGGCTGCCCCGGAATCTAGGAGGGCTGAAACTTTCACTGTAGAACTTGGAACTTCTAATTGAATAGACAAGGTTGGCTCTTTCCCAGAACGTGATTCTAAAGTAACTCCTAGCTTAACTTCTCTTGAATAAGCTAGGAGGCGAGTTTCCCGGTCGGAGTTTGCAGAATTTAACTAAATGTTCGGAGGACCCACAGTACATGCAGAGGTTACCCTGTCGACGACGAAGTCGTTCCTCCTCTGTGAGGCGAGAGTGCCCAATCTGCATAGGTTCTTCAGTCATTACTGGAGACTGTGATGAAGAATCTTGTCGAGGTCTAGGATGATCACGTGGACTGGATCGCTCTGCCCTGGATTTCTCTAAACATCGCTCCCTGTAACGTAGATCAAGTTTGTTACAGAGAGAAATCAATTCATCCAGTTTAATTGGCACATCCCGGATAGTTAAATCATCCTTGATTCTTTCTGAAAGTCCATTCCAAAACGCGGCGATCAGGGCCTCCTCATTCCAGTTTAACTCTGAAGACAACGTGCGACACTGAATAATATATTGACTGACAGGACGTAAACCTTGACGTAGACGGAGAATCTCCAAGGATGCTGAGGTGGTCCTGCCTGGTTCGTCAAAGATTCTCCGGAAGGAAGATACGAACTCTTTGTAATTAGAGAGGATAGGATCACCTCTCTCCCATAATGGTGATGCCCACTCCAGAGCCTGACCGGAGAGGAGGGCAATAATATATGCAACCTTAGAACGAGCTGATGGGAAACTGGCAGACATCAGTTCAAACTGGATCTCGCATTGATTCAGGAATCCTCTGCAAAGTTTTGGAGTTCCGTCAAACTTACTCGGAGAGGGTAACTGCAAGCGGGACGTAGGCAGCGTCACAGGAGAAGCTGTAGTGGTAACTGGGACATCTGGGGTTGGAATCTGAACTTGGAATGTTTTAATAGCCGTATGAAGAGTCTCTAAACGGTCTGCCATAGTTTGCATAAACTGCACTATTTGTGTCTGTATAGACTCCTGGTTTTCCAGACGGGAAAGGATATCTGACGTAGCACCGCCTCCTGCGAATTGGTCACTTGACGGATCCATGTGGCCAGTGCTTACTGTCAGGTCCGGGTGTTTTTGTGAATCCGTTAACCCGGGACCAACCACAGGTGTAGGTGCTGGGCTATGAAGAAAGCAGGGACGACGAAGAAAGTTCCGATTCATATATTTATTCAAAATAACAATTCAGTAAAGAGTTAACTGACAAGTTGTTAATCATCATATTATACTGAAGTATTGCAGGAATAATATGTAAGAGAAAACTCAAAAATACATAAAAGAAATGTTCATGGAAACATATGCAAAACAAGCTGATGAATAAATGTTGGATTGTCCAAATATAAACAAGCTTTGATGCTGAACTGAAGAATATGATTAACTGGATAATGCAGACATGAAGAGATAACTGTAAGGATTTGCAATGGAGTTTTGAGAGTTAACTGAGAGACTGTGAAGAATTATCCTTGTTATGACAACATAGCAAATATAAACAAGCTTTGATGCTGAACTGCAGAATGTTAACTGGATAATGCAGACATGAAGAGATAACTGTAAGGATTTGCAATGGAGTTTTGAGAGTTAACTGAGAGACTGAAGAATTATCCTTGTTATGACAACATAGCAAATATAAACAAGCTTTGATGCTGAACTGCAGATTGTGTTTAACTGGTTAATGCAGACATGGAGAATTAACTGTAAGAATTGGCAATGGAGCTTTGAGAGTTAACTGAGAGACTGTGATGAATTATCCTTGTAATAACAACATAGCAAATAAAAGTACTGAATTGGGTTACTTGCGGGTTCCGGAGATCACTGTGAAACTGTAGTAGAAGACAAGGTGATGAATGGGTTAAATGCAGAGTTGAACAAACGAACAGCTGAGAGAAACGGAATCCTCCAGACTTTGAATGATAGGCAGACTGACAAGGTAACCTCATGCAGGACACTGGGAATCCAACTATTTCCAATAGGAGTGCAATTAACTGACAGCACAGCGGAGAGCCGGTGGATCTTTCAGCAGTGAAGGCTGCAGACGGACCTCTGGGAACGGAGGCGATATCTGGACCACGGGAATCACACAGGAATGCACGGAGAGAGCTCAGAGCTAGAGCACAGCTTTGATACAACAAAGCACTGGCCCAGAGTAACATAATCCCAGCCTACTTAAAGGCAGCACAAGCACGGGATTGGCTTACACTTGCCCACAGGTGTTTTCACAAGTGCTCTGTATTAGCTATTTGGTCTCCAACATGGCCACCTCCTATACAGCAGACACACCGCAGTGCCTTAGGCCATTTGGTCCCCGCACTCACAGTTCCCAGACTCTGCATTACCTGTGCCATTGATCACGCCGTGTCCCCACACGGGCGCACAGCACCGCGAGCAACCGCACTGGCAACGGATGAACCCCAGAACCCGCAAAGGTGAGAGACCGGTTCGTGACATACTTTAAGATACTCACCTATCCATTGAAAGCTTCCTTCCTGTTTCTGTAGGCTTTCTAATAAAATCCCCACTGTTCCTCAATTAGTTTAAGTTTTACTGCAGTTTGTCTATCAGTATTTCCTTATTTCATCCTGCTTCATCTTCTTAATCTGGTGGATACTACTTAGTATCTTATGTTTTGTTTGCCAAATTACCTTCTTTATATATCTACTGTAAAGTACACAACTTCATATTGTCAAGAAGCAGATTTATCTGTGGGTTGCACATTTTACTTGTGTACGTAATATATTCACATTTAGCCATTATTTACCATGTTGTGTTAATATTACTTGGCAAAGGGAAAAATGTTGCAAACACAATCATCGCTATGACTTCACATATTTTACTATTGATAAGCTCTACAGTGCGCCTACTGTTTCCTGCGTAAATACTTCTTTGGCCTCACTGGGGTCTTATTAAAATCTGATTCCTTTTTCTGCACATTTTTGTTCCCCATCCATTGGCAAGTGCAGCAGAACACAACGCTAAATTTTATTACTCCTGGGACAGACTGCATTGCATAGGATTTGTGCATGGTGTCTTTTGGGCACACAATAGGATGGTATGTAATAGCTCCCTGCCAATATGCATTTGTAGTTACTGACCCTGGTGCCTCAGAAGGACTGCACACACGTGCGCGCACACATACACACACACACACACACACACACACTAAGCAGGGGCAGACTGGGATGGAAACCCAGCACAGGAAATTTAGAGAAGCAGCCCTAATGGATGTGTGGTCTGATAAGGAGGCAGGGTCTGTGGAGGGGGGGGGGGAATCCCTCTTCATAGGGTCTGATTGTTTGCAATTGCGGCCTTCCTTGCATCTTTTCCTGCAGTTGTGTCAGAGACCAGGGGCGGATTGGGAACTAAATGTGGCCCTGGAAAATTTGTTTGAAGTGACCCGGCATGGGCAGCACAAGAGGTGTAACATAACGTGTCGGGATTACATACATGGTCCCGCCGGGCGGGAAGCCGATTGTAGGTATTCCGACAGCGGCATCCCGCCTGGCAGAATGCCAGCAGCGGGGCGAGCGGTGTGAGTCTCCTTGTGGGCTCGGTGACAAGTTCTATTCCCACTCTATGGGTTTCATGGACATAGTATAGTCCCTGTGCGCTGGTATTCCCGCGTCAGTATCCTGACTGCCGGGATCCAGATAGCCTGCAAATTGAACGGATCCCCCGTGTAGCCATGGCAGCATCACTGAATGGCAGAGTTGATGTACTGCAGAGACGGAATAACAGAATGAATGGGAACAATGCAGTGTACTGAGTGCGGTGGGCTGCCTGTGGGGGATGGGGGCACTTGACAACACACAAAACTGGCCCCACAGACATGACAACCTACCAGGACTCTTCCTGGTGAGCCCTATGGCCAATCCGCCCCTGCATACAAGCCTAATCTTCAGCTGTAACTTTGTTTACAGATGAAGTTTATGAGTTTATTGTTTAGTATACAGTTGGCTTTAACATTTAGTTACTGGAGGAAGCTGAATCGGAAACTATTTATAATGCTGGTGCTTACAGGGAAAGTTGCAGGACTTTTGGCTACTTGCCATTTCATCATGATCAGTCTATTCATCACACTATTTGTAATGTTGGTTGGACACTTCTGATATACAAACATGTTTTTGGAATTCAAATAGTATGTATTTCTAAAATTAAATTTAATAGTATCTGCAAAATAATTTTCCCCAAAAAATTATACTGTGTAATTGTCTGCATAAAGTATTAGAGAAGTTGGTTACACCATTTTACCATGGTGAAAGAAAAATAAATTAGTTAATGGATAGCTTGCAATATGCACAACGGTTATAATGCATGTCTGTCTACCCCTCCCCTTTAGAATGTAAGCTCTCACGAGCAGGGCCCTCTTCCCTCATGTGCTTATCCTTTCTTACTTTAATAATCTTCAACTGCACCAAATCCATCAGTCTTCTGCCACCTGATACTTATTCCAGTGTCATCTGTTGATGTAACTGTGTATTTACCCTGTACTTGTCCTATACTGTCATCAACTGTAAGTTGCTGTTTTCCTGTTTGATTATTTGTTCATGTACTCTGTAATTGGGCGCTGCGGAACCCTTGTGGTGCCATATAAATAAAGGATAATAATAATAATAATAATATGTACACCTTAACTCCCATGTAGGTTTCTACAGCTAAAGCTGAATAACTTCTCAGAATAACAGATTTGTAGGATTTCAATTATGAATTATATCTAGTACATAATCAAAAGTATGTGGACACCTCTTCTAATTAATAAGCAATGCAATTTATATCCTGTGCCACCAATCACAGAAAGTAGTACTACATAAACTATATATACATACACATACATGTATATATATATATATATATATATATATATATATACACACACACACACACACACAATGGTTTTTCAATCCAAATAAAAATGTGTAGCTTTAAGTCCTATTAAAAGTTACTTCTGTGGCTCAAAGTGAGTCATCATCAAATGAATTGATATTCTGGTTTCTTCAGGTTAGAATTTCAACACACACGTTCCCTCAGTGTCAACAGCACCTCCAAATTAATTAATTAATAAAGGCAACATTCCATAGTGTAAAACGTATAAATGTATCAAGACATCAAATAGCAAATGGTAACAATTCAATCACAGGTTAAAAAAAAAAGCCTGTGTACCGCAGAAAAACTTTTTAGAAAGGCACAGTCTATCTATTCTTGCGATGCAGACCGTGCATCGGCATCGAATTGGGATCACAAGGTGACTTCCACCTTGCGATCTGCACTAACTTTTCTTACGATTTTGACTATATAGTCAAAATCGGAAGAAAAAATCTCACCGTGTGTACACACCATAAGTCTTCATAAAGAAGAGGTTACATCAGAACAAGAACATCTGGATTAGAACATAATGCACAGAATTTTCATGACAAAAAAAAAAGGATATATCTAGGGCACTAGGAGGGTAAATGTTGAAATCTTATTTATGGTCTGGAGTAATGTGTCCGTGACACAAGACCTATGTTTCAACAGTTACTTACTCTCCGCAAAAGAGAGCTAAAACCTATAATCATAGGTGTGCACAGGTTTTTCGTTAGGGATGTGTGGTGTAGCCACACCTCCAGACGGCCACACCTTCAACTTGCCCCGCTGACTTCATTCTAGGGGCCGGCTTATGAATTGGTGGCACTGGATTGGAGCTCCAACCATCACTCCAAGGGTGGAATTCAATTGTTTGAAAAGTCGGTTGGGTGTCTAATTTTTCCTGTCTATTAGATAGGAAAGTCAGTTGGGAGTCTATTTTTTCCTAACAATTGAATACCCCACCAAATGTAAACAAATGAAATGAGTACAGTAAGATCATATATAGCATATTACTCACAGATGGTTCCATATAAGTGGCCACGAAGGACCCTATCCGAAATGCATGTTGCTTTAGGGATTATTGTGCCTTATGACCAATGCAGGGAAATGGCGCTGATGTTCTCATTTGAATGTATATATCTGGCTTCTTTATTTTTCCCCAAGTATATAACAGCTACATAATGAGTTTAAGATGCAATCGGAGAGATTGCTTGACACTTCAGGGATTCAAGGAGATTACTACTACTGTATTTTAGCAACATTTCTCCTTGACATTCAAACCACTGTACCAGTCTGAAGCATGTATGTATTCTACATGCTGAATGAAGGTATCCCACTGCAGCTTCTGGTGACTCAAAACGAACTCCATACATCTTGTGATTGATTTGTAGAAATACAAAGAAGTCGCAGGGGGCCAGGTCTGGAATGTATGGCAGATGACCAAGCTCATGGATGCGTTCATGGGCCAGAAAAAAACACTGTCCTGACTGATGCATTGTCATGATGGTGAAGGCCACCATGTGCGCAAACTCTTGGCGTACCAGTCCATAGTGACGGTACACTGCTGGTAGCTACATCACCAGTCTTGGCCACTAAAACAGCTACCATCTGCTTGGCCACACTGCGCTCATGTCAGAACTTCTGTGGTGGTGTACCTCCAACTGGGGTACAATGGGCCGACTGTTTAGTCTCGGGTTGAAACTGTAAATCCAGGATTCAGTGCCACTGATAATCTCCCAGACAGAGTTTAAACGACCACCATCAAACCTGGCCAGCATGTTGTGGCACCTAAGTCACACAAGCCTCCTTCTGCTCTCAAATCAGCAGATGGGAAACCAGCATGCAGAAACCTTGCTCAAGTCAAGCTTTTTGTGGAGTATCAAGTGGATGGATCCCGATGAGATGCCTATCTCTTCTCTAATCCTTGTGTCCACCTCAACCACCCTCATGGCAGCAATGTTGTAATCTGTCATGGCGGGCACAGGTCACAAGCAGCGCTCATCTTTCAGAGACCATTCTCTGCACCACAATTCCGCAAAACCACTCAAACACAGTGGTTTCTGCCCAAAAGCGGTTTGCAGTTGGTCAAAACTCTCCTGCTGACGCAGACCACTCTTGTAGTCGTAAAAGATCATGGCTCTCCAGTGGTCTCTGTTGAGTGCCAGAAATACTGTAGTTCATTAAGGAAGTAAACCTGCTGACTTCTTTGGTGTGCAGTGCTGCTTCTATATGGTTCTGTGCATTGATATTTCACAAGAACTTTAGTCAGAGATTACAGTTCACAACCAGTCAGACTGCATCTACTCTTCCTATGCACTGCACATCCAGAAACTTATTGCACACCCCTCATACTAAGATCAAGGGTTTAGGAATGCAATGTTCAACATGTACATATGAATGTGATGTTTAGGCTGAAACATACTTTTAGGACATGTAGAGTACAGTATGTTAGGGGGAATACATACTGTATGTATTCCCGGCAGACAGGATACCGGCTGCCAGTATCCCAACAGCGGCATCCTGCCCGCCAGAATACCGGCAGCAGGGCAAGCAATACAAGTCCCCTTGCGGGATCACTGCTTTCGCCATGCCGCAGGCTCAGTGCCTCACTGCGTTTGCCACAGCATCTATTCCCACTCTTTGGGGGTCATGTACATCCATGAGTGGGAATAGCCCCTGTGAGCCTGTATTCCAGCTGTCAGCATTGTCGGCTGTCCGGATTCCGGTATCGGTATCCTGAGCGTTGGGATCCCAACAGCTGGCAAACTGATTGCCTCCCGGTCAGGGCTATTCTACACCAAATCGACACAGGTTTTAAACTGAACATTTCAGATTGTAATGAAATTTGGTATAAAACATGCTACCATGGGTGTAAAGAAACTCCCACATCTTAGCGATAAGTACACTGGTTTTGAAGTTACTGTATATGCCTTTAAAGCTGCATTTTTTTAAATAAAAATTTGCCATTAACATTTTAGTAAACTGCACTTGCAGCTCACCTAATTGAGCTACAGAGAAAATTCAGCCTATCCTGTACCTGGACAATTTGTAGTGGACCAGGAAAATGTAAAAGATGGGCCTATTAAACACAACTCAAGTGTCTTTTCACATAGAGTTTATTTCCACTTAAGTCTGTATGTCTGCGCATTAAGTGTGAGTCCCCAAAAACAACTGAAAAGCGTGCATTCCTCTAATGTAGTGAACTGGAAAAAAATATTGTTTTGTTGATTTTTAAATTCAATTTTCATAAATCACTCAAAAATGAAAACTCTCAAAGCAAGTGATCCCATCATGATCCGGAAAAACAAACAAACATATTAACAGTATTTTTTTTATTTTTGAGAAAAACAACAATTTCATTTTGAAATTAATGCAATTTTTTAATTTTTATGTAAACATACTGCTGTATTATACATATGAAAGTTCACATAAAGAGGTTTAAAACGAGACCTTGCCAAATTCTTTACCACAATTAGGTGAGCTGCAAGTGCAATTTTAAAAAATGTTAGCAATTTTTTTTTTGTTAAAAAAAGTGCAGCTTTTAATGCATATAACTTCAAAACCAGTGTGCAAATCATCTTAGGGTTTAGGGCTTTTCTTTATACCTATGGCAGCATTTATTATACCAAATTTCTTTACATTCTTAAATGATCCGTTTAAAACAGGATGTAGTTATGTGACCGCCGGTCACTATACCGACCACGGGATCCCGAGCGTTTGAAAGGCTGACAGTCGGCATACCGACTAACAGGGACTATTCCCACTCGTGGGTGTCCATGACACCCATAAAGTGGGAATAGAACATGTGGCAATCTAAAGCTCGGGATCCCGGCATCGGTATGGTGACCGGTGATATTTCAAATGCCGGTCACCCAAACCCAACCCATTCAAAACCTGGGTTGATTTGGAGTGGAATAACCAGTTATTACAATAAAAAAATAGTGAGAACATACAATAATATAATTTCTCTGACGTCCTAGTGGATGCTGGGACTCCGTCAGGACCATGGGGATTAGCGGCTCCGCAGGAGACAGGGCACAAAAATAAAAGCTTTAGGACTAGGTGGTGTGCACTGGCTCCTCCCCCTATGACCCTCCTCCAAGCCTCAGTTAGGTTTTTGTGCCCGTCCGAGCAGGGTGCAATCTAGGTGGCTCTCCTAAAGAGCTGCTTAGAAAAAGTTATTAGGTTTTTTATTTTCAGTGAGTCCTGCTGGCAACAGGCTCACTGCAACGAGGGACTTAGGGGAGAAGAAGTGAACTCACCTGCGTGCAGGATGGATTGGCTTCTTAGGCTACTGGACACCATTAGCTCCAGAGGGATCGAACACAGGCCCAGCCATGGAGTCCGGTCCCGGAGCCGCGCCGCCGACCCCCTTGCAGATGCCGAAAAGTTTAGAGGTCCAGAAACCGGCGGCAGAAGACTTTTCAGTCTTCATGAGGTAGCGCACAGCACTGCAGCTGTGCGCCATTGTTGTCAGCACACTTCACACCAGCGGTCACTGAGGGTGCAGGGTGCTGGGGGGGGGGGCGCCCTGGGCAGCAATGATAATACCTTGTTCTGGCTAAAAATACATCACATATAGCCCCTGGGGCTATATGGATGTATTTAACCCCTGCCAGGTCTCACAAACACCGGGAGAAGAGCCCGCCGAAATAGGGGGCGGGGCCTATCTCCTCAGCACACAGCGCCATTTTCCTGCACAGCTCCGCTGCGAGGAAGGCTCCCAGGACTCTCCCCTGCACTGCACTACAGAAACAGGGTAAAAAAACAGAGAGGGGGGGCACTTTTTTGGCGATATTGATATATTAAGCTGCTATAAAGGAAACAACACTTCTGTAGGGTTGTTCCTATATATTTATAGCGCTTGGGTGTGTGCTGGCAAACTCTCCCTCTGTCTCCCCAAAGGGCTAGTGGGGTCCTGTCTTCGATAAGAGCATTCCCTGTGTGTCTGCTGTGTGTCGGTACGTGTGTGTCGACATGTATGAGGACGATGTTGGTGTGGAGGCGGAGCAATTGCCGGTAATGGTGATGTCACCCCCTAGGGAGTCGACACCGGAATGGATGGCTTTGTTTATGGAATTACGTGATAATGTCAGCACGTTACAAAAATCAGTTGACGACATGAGACGGCCGGCAAACCAGTTAGTACCTGTCCAGGCGTCTCAGACACCGTCAGGGGCTGTAAAACGCCCTTTACCTCAGTCGGTCGACACAGACCCAGACACGGACACCGAATCTAGTGTCGACGGTGAAGAAACAAACGTATTTTCCAGTAGGGCCACACGTTATATGATCACGGCAATGAAGGAGGCTTTGCATATCTCTGATACTGCAAGTACCACAAAAAGGGCTATTATGTGGGGTCTGAAAAAACTACCTGTAGTTTTTCCTGAATCAGAGGAATTGAATGAAGTGTGTGATGAAGCGTGGGTTAACCCCGATAGAAAACTGCTAATTTCAAAGAAGTTATTGGCATTATATCCTTTCCCGCCAGAGGTTAGGGCGCGCTGGGAAACACCCCCTAGGGTGGATAAGGCACTCACACGCTTATCAAAACAGGTGGCGTTACCGTCTCCTGAAACGGCCGCCCTCAAGGATCCAGCTGATAGGAGGCTGGAAACTACCCTGAAAAGTATATACACTCATACTGGTGTTATACTGCGACCAGCCATCGCCTCAGCATGGATGTGCAGTGCTGGGGTGGTTTGGTCGGATTCCCTGACTGAAAATATTGATACCCTGGATAGGGACAGTATTTTATTGACTATAGAGCAATTAAAGGATGCTTTTCTTTATATGCGAGATGCTCAGAGGGATATTTGCACTCTGGCATCGAGAGTAAGTGCGATGTCCATATCTGCCAGAAGAAGTTTATGGACGCGACAGTGGTCAGGTGATGCGGATTCCAAACGGCATATGGAAGTATTGCCGTATAAAGGGGAGGAATTATTTGGGGTCGGTCTATCGGATTTGGTGGCCACGGCAACAGCCGGGAAATCCACCTTTTTACCTCAGGTCCCCTCCCAACAGAAAAAGACACCGTCTTTTCAGCCGCAGTCCTTTCGTTCCTATAAGAACAAGCGGGCAAAAGGACAGTCATATCTGCCCCGAGGCAAAGGAAAGGGTAAGAGAGTGCACCAAGCAGCTCCCTCCCAGGAGCAGAAGCCCTCCCCGGCTTCTGCAAAGCCCTCAGCATGACGTTGGGGCTTTACAAGCGGACTCAGGGGCGGTGGGGGGTCGACTCAAGAATTTCAGCGCACAGTGGGCTCACTCACAGGTGGACCCCTGGATCCTGCAGGTAGTATCTCAGGGTTACAGGTTGGAATTCGAGAAGTCTCCCCCTCGCCGGTTCCTAAAGTCTGCTCTGCCAACGTCTCCCTCAGACAGGGCGACGGTATTGGAAGCCATTCACAAGCTGTATTCTCAGCAGGTGATAGTCAAGGTACCCCTCCTACAACAGGGAAAGGGGTATTATTCCACACTATTTGTGGTACCGAAGCCGGACGGCTCGGTAAGACCTATTCTAAATCTGAAATCTTTGAACCTGTACATACAAAAATTCAAGTTCAAGATGGAGTCACTCAGAGCAGTGATAGCGAATCTGGAAGAAGGGGACTTTATGGTGTCCCTGGACATCAAGGATGCTTACCTGCATGTCCCAATTTGCCCTTCACATCAAGGGTACCTCAGGTTCGTGGTGCAAAACTGTCATTATCAGTTTCAGACGCTGCCGTTTGGATTGTTCACGGCACCTCGGGTCTTTACCAAGGTAATGGCCGAAATGATGTTTCTTCTGCGAAGAAAAGGCGTATTAATTATCCCTTACTTGGACGATCTCCTGATAAGGGCAAGGTCCAGAGAACAGCTGGAGGACGTAGTAGCACTAACCCAAGTAGTGCTGCAACAGCACGGGTGGATTCTGAATTTTCCAAAATCTCAATTGACCCCGACGACACGTCTGCTGTTCCTGGGAATGATTCTGGACACGGTTCAGAAAAAGGTGTTTCTTCCGGAGGAGAAAGCCAGGGAGTTATCCGAACTTGTCAGGAACCTCCTAAAACCAGGAAAAGTGTCTGTGCATCAATGCACAAGAGTCCTGGGAAAAATGGTGGCTTCTTACGAAGCGATTCCATTCGGCAGATTCCACGCACGAACTTTTCAGTGGGATCTGCTGGACAAATGGTCCGGATCGCATCTGCAGATGCATCAGCGGATAACTTTGTCTCCACGGACAAGGGTGTCTCTTCTGTGGTGGTTGCAGAGTGCTCATCTGTTAGAGGGCCGCAGATTCGGCATACAGGACTGGGTCCTGGTGACCACGGATGCCAGTCTGAGAGGCTGGGGAGCGGTCACACAGGGAAGAAACTTCCAGGGAGTGTGGTCAAGCCTGGAGATGTCTCTTCACATAAATATACTGGAGCTAAGAGCGATTTACAATGCTCTAAGCCTGGCAAAACCCCTGCTTCAGGGTCAGCCGGTGTTGATCCAGTCGGACAACATCACGGCAGTCGCCCACGTAAACAGACAGAGCGGCACAAGAAGCAGGAGGGCAATGGCAGAAGCTGCAAGGATTCTTCGCTGGGCGGAAGATCATGTGATAGCACTGTCAGCAGTGTTCATTCCGGGAGTGGACAACTGGGAAGCGGACTTCCTCAGCAGACACGATCTACACCCGGGAGAGTGGGGACTTCATCCAGAAGTCTTCCACATGATTGTGAACCGTTGGGAAAAACCAAAAGGTGGATATGATGGCGTCCCGCCTCAACAAAAAACTGGACAGGTATTGCGCCAGGTCAAGAGACCCTCAGGCAATAGCTGTGGACGCTCTGGTAACACCGTGGGTGTTCCAGTCAGTGTATGTGTTTCCTCCTCTGCCTCTCATACCAAAAGAACTGAGAATTATACGGCAAAGGGGAGTAAGAACGATACTCGTGGCTCCGGATTGGCCAAGAAGAACTTGGTACCCGGAACTTCAGGAGATGCTCACGGAAGATCCGTGGCCTCTACCTCTAAGACGGGACCTGCTTCAGCAGGGACCGTGTCTATTCCAAGACTTACCGCGGCTGCGTTTGACGGCATGGCGGTTGAACGCCGAATTCTAAGGGAAAAAGGCATTCCGGAAGAGGTCATCCCTACCCTGGTAAAAGCCAGGAAGGAGGTGACTGCACAACATTATCACCGCATTTGGAGAAAATATGTTGCGTGGTGTGAGGCCAGGAAGGCCCCGACGGAGGAATTTCAACTGGGTCGATTCCTACATTTCCTGCAAACAGGATTGTCTATGGGCCTCAAATTAGGGTCCATTAAGGTTCAAATTTCGGCCCTGTCGATTTTCTTCCAGAAAGAATTGGCTTCAGTTCCTGAAGTCCAGACTTTTGTAAAAGGAGTACTACATATACAGCCCCCGGTTGTGCCCCCAGTGGCTCCGTGGGATCTTATTGTAGTTTTGGATTTTCTCAAATCCCATTGGTTTGAGCCACTCAAATCGGTGGATTTGAAATATCTTACATGGAAAGTAACCATGCTACTGGCCCTGGCTTCAGCCAGGAGAGTGTCAGAATTGGCGGCTTTATCGTATAAAAGCCCATATCTGATTTTCCATTCGGACAGGGCAGAACTGCGGACGCGTCCTCAGTTTCTGCCTAAGGTGGTTTCAGCGTTTCACCTGAACCAGCCTATTGTGGTGCCTGCGGCTACTAGCGATTTGGAGGATTCCAAGTTGCTGGACGTTGTCAGGGCATTGAAAATATATATTTCAAGGACGGCTGGAGTCAGAAAATCTGACTCGCTGTTTATACTGTATGCACCCAACAAGCTGGGTGCTCCTGCTTCTAAGCAGACGATTGCTCGTTGGATTTGTAGCACAATTCAACTTGCACATTCTGTGGCAGGCCTGCCACAGCCTAAATCTATCAAGGCCCATTCCACAAGGAAGGTGGGCTCATCTTGGGCGGCTGCCCGAGGGGTCTCGGCATTACAACTCTGCCGAGCAGCTACGTGGTCGGGGGAGAACACGTTTGTAAAATTCTTCAAATTTGATACCCTGGCTAAAGAGGACCTGGAGTTCTCTCATTCGGTGCTGCAGAGTCATCCGCACTCTCCCGCCCGTTTGGGAGCTTTGGTATAATCCCCATGGTCCTGACGGAGTCCCAGCATCCACTAGGACGTCAGAGAAAATAAGATTTTACTTACCGATAAATCTATTTCTCGTAGTCCGTAGTGGATGCTGGGCGCCCATCCCAAGTGCGGATTGTCTGCAATACTTGTACATAGTTATTGTTACAAAAAAAAATCGGGTTGTTATTGTTGTGAGCCGTCTGTTCAGAGGCTCCTACGTTTGTCATACTGTTAACTGGGTTCAGATCACAGGTTGTACGGTGTGATTGGTGTGGCTGGTATGAGTCTTACCCGGGATTCAAAATCCTTCCTTATTGTGTACGCTCGTCCGGGCACAGTATCCTAACTGAGGCTTGGAGGATGGTCATAGGGGGAGGAGCCAGTGCACACCACCTAGTACTAAAGCTTTTATTTTTGTGCCCTGTCTCCTGCGGAGCCGCTAATCCTCATGGTCCTGACGGAGTCCCAGCATCCACTACGGACTACGAGAAATAGATTTATCGGTAAGTAAAATCTTATTATAACATAGAACATTTAACTCTGAGACTTTAATATAAAAGTAAAAATGTGGTTGTATTTTCTTTGTTCTGCTTCTTTACTTACTTTGATCTCAAGTCCATGAAGAGGATTACATGTACAAACTCAATTTAAGTAATTTTCGTTTTTTGTTATTAATCTAAAGTGATAAAATATGTTCCAGATTAAGAGTTTTAGGGTGAAATTCAAATGTTTACCCCTTCTCCCCCTAGTGATAACACGACCGCTGGCAGCTATTCAAATGTTTCTACGATGGGCACGATATCATAATTTCAGCTCGCTACACCGGGAAGTGGTAAACTGAAATGCGCAAAAAGTTAACCATTTGTGCACCCAACCGGAACTTTTCACATCGCGCCCAATAGTTTAGTCGGGATTAGCCTTGACAAAATAAGTTTATAAAATCGGCATTGACCTCTGATGACAGAATCTAGATTTTGTGTGTTGCACTGCCTCTCTTCAGTGTACAGACTAGAGATGAGCGGGTTCGGTTCCTCGAGATCCGAACTTCACCCATTTTACATGGTTCTGAGGCAGCCTCTGATCTTCCCGCCTTGCTCGGTTAACCAGAACGCGCCCGAACGTCATCATCCCGCTGTTGGATTCTCGCGAGATTCGTATTCTATATAAGGAGCCGCGCGTCACCGCCATTTTCACTCGTGCATTGGAGAGTGAACGGAGAGGACGTGGCAGCGTTCTCTCCCTGAAAAACTCCGTAATCTGTGCTCAGTGTGCTGCAAATAATCTGTGCTCAGTGTGCTGAAAATATCTACGTTATCTGCCTGAAAACGCTCCATATCTGTGCTCAGTGTGCTGCAAACATCTGATCAGTGTGCTGCATTGTGGGGACTGGGGACCACCAGTATATAATAATTATAATAGTACAGTACAGTAGGCCATTGCTGTATCTTGCAGATCTGTGTCACTGCATGTATCCATTCCATATCTGTGCGGCATTTTTGTGAGCAGTATATATAGTATTACAGTGCAGCATTTTGGTGACCAAACAGTATATAGTTGTGTACAGTAGGCCATTGCTGTATCTTGCAGCTCTGTATCACTGAGTGCACGTATCCATTCCATATCTGTGCGGCATTTCTGTGAGCAGTATACATAGTATTACAGTGCAGCATTCTGGTGACCCAACAGTATATAGTTGTGTACAGTAGGCCATTGCTGTATCTTGCAGCTCTGTGTCACTGAGTCCACGTATCCATTCCATATCTGTGCAGCATTTTTGTGAGCAGTATATATAGTATTACAGTGCAGCATTTTGGTGACCCAACAGTATACATATATAGTACAGTAGGCCATTGCTATTGATATATTACTGGCATATAATTCCACACATTAAAAAATGGAGTACAAAAATGTGGAGGGTAAAATAGGGAAAGATCAAGATCCACTTCCACCTCGTGCTGAAGCTGCTGCCACTAGTCATGGCCGAGACGATGAAATGCCATCAACGTCGTCTGCCAAGGCCGATGCCCAATGTCATAGTAGAGAGCATGTAACATACAAAAAACAAAAGTTCAGTAAAATGACCCAAAAATATAAATTAAAAGTGCATGAGGAGAAGCGTAAACTTGCCAATATGCCATTTACGACACAGAGTGGCAAGGAACGGCTGAGGCCCTGGTCTATGTTCATTGCAAGTGGTTCAGCTTCACATGAGGATGGAAGCACTCATCCTCCCGCTAGAAAAATGAAAAGACTTAAGCTGGCAAAAGCACAGCAAAGAACTGTGCGTTCTTCTAAATCACAAATCCCCAAGGAGAGTCCAATTGTGTCGGTTGCGATGCCTGACCTTCCCAACACTGGACGGGATGAGGTGGCGCCTTCCACCATTTGCACACCCCCTGCAAGTGCTGGAAGGAGCACCTGCAGTCCAGTTCCTGATAGTCAAATTGAAGATGTCACTGTTGAAGTACACCAGGATGAGGATATGGGTGTTTCTGGCGCTGAGGAGGAAATTGACAAGGAGGATTCTGATGGTGAGGTGGTTTGTTTAAGTCAGGCACCCGGGGAGACACCTGTTGTCCGTGGGACGAATATAGCCATTGACATGCCTGGTCAAATTACAAAAAAAATCACCTCTTCGGTGTGGAATTATTTTAACAGAAATGCGGACAACAGGTGTCAAGCCGTGTGTTGCCTTTGTCATCAGACATCAGAAGTCATTGACAAGTTCAAAAACTTTGGGTGACAGCGGAAGCAGTCCACTGACAACTAAATCCCTTCCTCTTGTAACCAAGCTCCTGCAAACCACACCACCAACTCCCTCAGTGTAAATTTCCTCATTAAACCAATAGTCCTGCAGGCCATGTCACTGTCAAGTCTGACGAGTCTTCTCCTGCCTGGGATTCCTCCGATGCATCCTTGAGTGTAACGCCTACTGCTGCTGGCGCTGCTGTGTTGCTGCTGGGAGTCGATCGTCATCCCAGAGGGGAAGTCGGAAGACCACTTGTACTACTTCCAGTAAGCAATTGACTGTCCAACAGACCTTTGCAAAGAAGATGAAATATCACAGCAGTCATCCTGCTGCAAAGCGGATAACTCAGGTCTTGGCAGCTGCGTTGGTGTTAAACGTGTGTCCGGTATCCACCGTTAATTCACAGGGAATTAGAGAATTGTTTGAGGTACTGTGTCCCCGGTACCAAATACCATCTAGGCTCCATTTCTCTAGGCAGGCGATACCGAGAATGTACACAGACCTCAGAAAAAGACTCACCAGTGTCTTAAAAAAATGCAGTTGTACCCAATGTCCACTTAACTATGGACATGTGGACAAGTGGAGCAGGGCAGACTCAGGACTATATGACTGTGACAGCCCACTGGGTGGATGTATTGCCTCCCGCAGCAACGGCAGCAGCGGCGGCACCAGTAGCAGCATCTCGCAAACGCCAAATCGTTCCTAGGCAGGCTACGCTTTGTATCACCGCTTTTCATAAGAGGCACACAGCTGACAACCTCTTACGGAAACTGAGGAACATCATCGCAGAATGGCTTACCCCAATTGGACTCTCCTGGGAATTTGTGACATCGGACAACACCAGCAATATTGTGCGTGCATTACATGTGGGCAAATTCCAGCACGTCCCATGTTTTGCACATACATTGAATTTGGTGGTGCAGAATTTTTTTAAAAACGACAGGGGCGTGCAAGAGATGCTGTCGGTGGCCCGAAGAATTGCGGGCCACTTTTGGCATTCAGCCACCGCGTGCCGAAGACTGAAGCACCAGTAAACACTCCTGAACCTGTCCTGCAATCAGCTGAAGCAAGAGGTGGTAACGAGGTGGAATTCAACCCTCTATATGCTTCAGAGGATGGAGGAGCAGCAAAAGGCCATTCAAGCCTATACATCTACCTACAATATAGGCAAAGGAGGGGGAATGCACCTGACTCAAGCGCAGTGGAGAATGATTTCAACGTTGTGCAAGGTTCTGCAACCCTTTGAACTTGCCACACGTGAAGTCAGTTCAGACACTGCCGGCCTGAGTCGGGTCATTCCCCTCATCAGGCTTTTGCAGAAGAAGCGGGAGAGATTGAAGGAGGAGCTAAAACGGAGCGATTCCGCTAGGCTTGTGGGACTTGTGGATGGAGCCCTTAATTCGCTTAACCAGGATTCACGGGTGGTCAATCTGTTGAAATCAGAGCACTATATTTTGGCCACCGTGCTCGATCCTAGGTTTAAAGCCTACGTTGTATCTCTCTTTCCGGCAGACACAAGTCTGCAGATGTTCAAAGACCTGCAGGTGAGACACTTGTCAACTCAAGCGGAATGTGACCCGTCAACAGCTCCTCCTTCACATTCTCCCGCAACTGGGGCTGCGAGGAAAAGGCTAAGAATTCCGAGCCCACCTGCTGGCGGTAATGCAGGGCAGTCTGGAGCGAGTGCTGACATCTGGTCCGGACTGAAGGACCTGCCAACGATTACTGACATGTCGTCTACTGTCACTGCATATGATTCTGTCACCATTGAAAGAATGGTGGAGGATTACATGAGTGACAGCATCCAAGTAGGCACGTCAGACAGTCCGCACGTATACTGGCAGAAAAAAGAGGCGATTTGGAGGCCTTTGCACAAACTGGCTTTATTTTACCTAAGTTGCCCCCTTCCCTCCAGTGTGTACTCCGAAAGAGTGTTTAGTGCAGCCGGTCACCTTGTCAGCAATCGGCATACGAGGTTACTTCCAGAAAATGTGGAGAAGATGATGTTCATCAAAATGAATTATAATCAATTCCTCCATGGAGACATTCACCAACAATTACCTCCAGAAAGTACACAGGGACCTGAGATGGTGGATTCCAGTGGCGACGAATTAATAATCTGTGAGGAGGGGAGTGTACACAGTGAAAGGGGTGAGGAATCAGACGATGAGGAGGAGGTGGACATCTTGCCTCTGTAGAGTCAGTTTGTGCAAGGAGAGATTGATTGCTTCTTTGTTGGTGGGGGCCCAAACCAACCAGTCATTTCAGCCACAGTCGTGTGGCAGACCCTGTCACTGTAATGATGGGTTTGTTAAAGTGTGCATGTCCTGTTTATACAACATAAGGGTGGGTGGGAGGGCCCAAGGACAATTCCATCTTGCACCTCTTTTTTCTTTAATTTATCTTTGCATCATGTGATGTTTGGGTCCAATTTTTTTTAAGTGCCATCCTGTCTGACACTGCAGTGCCACTCCTAGATGGGCCAGGTGTTTGTGCCGGCCACTTGGGTCGCTTAGCTTAGTCATCCAGCGACCTTGGTGCAAATTTTAGGACTAAAAATAATATTGTGAGGTGTTCAGAATACACTGGAAATTATGGTTATTGAGGTTAATAATACTATGGGATAAAAATTACCCCCAAATTCTATGATTTAAGCTGTTTTTGATTTAAGCTGTTTTTGAGGGTTTTTTGAAAAAAACACCGAAATCCAAAACACACCCGAATCCGACAAACAATTTTCAGGGAGGTTTTGCCAAAACGCGTCCCAATCCAAAACACGGCCGCGGAACCGAATCCAAAACCAAAACACGAAACCCGAAAAATGTCCGGTGCACATCTCTAGCAGACATTGTAATTATAATTGAAACAATATTGTACCAAAGCTTATAAAAAATGTTCCTATGTCATAGATATTGTCAAGATCGCGAACTGAATCACCTCGATTTGGCAATACTACCCCAGGCATAGAGCTAACGGACTCCCTGTTTATCACCATGAACTCGGACTCCCTGTTTATCACCAAGACGGGGTGAACTTTGCTGTCAAAAGCACGTCTGGAGATCATGTCCCTTCAAGTTAGCATAGGGTGACACTGGTAAGTTAGCACAGGGCGAGACCAGTGTGGACGTAGATGGTAAAAACACGCTCACAGGTTGTTTGAAAACATTGAAGAGTGAGACACTAAATAGGAGGCACTGCAGAATGACACTGAGGTAACTGAAATTCTGCAAAGTGGAACTGGATCACAAAAAGAAATGGAAACAGGAACACCAAATGGACAAGCAAGGAGTGAGGAACAAGGCAATTAAGAAAGGAGTGAGGTTAAACCCACTGGAACAGGACAGAGTTCAGGAGAGAAAAAACAAAACAAAACAAAGAAACAAAGGGATCTTTAATCGGGTGTAGTATGGTATGACGGCGACCGGGATCCCGGCGGCCAGCATACCAGTGCTGGGATCCTGACCGCTGGCATACCGACAGCTGGGCTCGCTGCGCTCGCCACTCTAGGGGGCACGGTGACGTGCACCACACTATTTATTCTCCCTCCAAGGGGGTTGTGGACCCCCAAGTGGGAGAATAGTTGGCGGTATGCCGGGTGTCGGGATTCTGGCGTCGGTATACTGAGCGCCGGGATCTTAACAGCCGACATACTGAATACCACCCCTTTAATCCACAAAAGAAGATAAGTTCTTGCAATGACTGTCAAAACTAGAAGGTTTAAATAGGGTCATGATCACAGCCACATACAAAACTCACAGGGAGGGTATACTGTCCAATCGTGTCAAGAAGGAAACCTGTAAGCTGTGTAATATTTTTGGAGCAAAAAAAAAAATAAAAATGTTTTTTTACTAAAAAGATTAAACATTTCAGAATTCAGTAACTCCACATTATTAACTACTAGATAAAGAGTTGGCTCATGTAAGTAAGTCTAAAAATCACAGGTATTAATATGCAGTAGGCGCCAGGTAATATACAAAAAACGTTGAATCTGGTGACAGGTTCTCTTTAAACTTCCAGAGAGAGTAGCAGAACATTTACTGCCAATAACACTAGACAGCTCAGCTAACAAAAGCCACAACATAACAGAACGTAGGGGAGGGAGACCAGTATGACTAATGTAAACTTTCAAACAAAATATGCTGAGTATTGCAAGTTTAAAAGTTATTCCTAGCTATTCCTTAAATGAAAATAATTAAAGCTCAGAAGAAACAACAAGGTTAAAAAACAGGCAAGACGTTACAGAAACTCAAATTGGGATATATTCTAGTGTTGAAAACCTGATCTGCTGACAATGTTCTCCTAGCCTTTTCTTCACTTCCCAACCTTTAAGTAATGCTAGGCATTACAATAAACCTTTAGTCTGTGCACTATAAAAATCAATAACAGATGAATAATAAAATAAACATAAAATATGGTCAATATAAAAAACTGCTCCTCCCAGAAAAGTATTGCCAGATGAATCTGTGTAATACTAGGCATGTTTGGCACAAGCTCATTTATAAGATAAACCATTGAAATCAGGAGCCCTTATGCTCCATCAACCTTATCAAGTGCAAAGAAAATAGATAAAAACTAACTACATTTTTATGGTGCCCTTTATTTATACAATATCTAGGAATAACTATAATCAAAGACTGTGTCTAATATAATATTAATTGCATGTCTTTACCAAATTGTATTGGTATGTAGTTGGCATCCCGATGGTCTAGATAAGAGGTTCTCAAACTCAGTCCTCGGGGGCCCACACGGTGCATGTTTTGCAGGTCTCCTCACAGAATCGCAAGTGACATAATTAGCTCCACCTGTGGACCTTTTAAAATGCGTCAGTGAGTAATTAATACACATGTGCACCTGCTGGGTTACCTGCAAAACATGCACTGTGTGGGCTCCCGAGGACCGAGTTTGAGAACCTCTGGTCTAGATGCTTGCAGTCAGAAAGCCGATGCTGGTATACTGACAGACAGCATCCCAAACATAAGTATGACGGGGATGATTGGGGTTAGGCTGCGGTAGGGGAGGGTTAGGATTGGGGGGTGGGTGGGTTGGGGTTGGATTAGGGTTAGGGTGGGGGTGGGGGGGTTGTTAGGGTTAGGGGGAGGGTTAGCATACTTACAAAGAAAGAAAAAAAAGTGTCCTGATTCTGACAGTTGGGATGCCACTATTGATATTCTGACCACTGGCATCCTCATTGTCGGGATCTTGTACCAAACCCATTGTATTTACCAAGAACTGGCCAAATGGAAGGGATTATAGCTGGGTACACACTTAAACGACGGATCCACTGAATGGGCGGACGATTGGTAAAGCTATACACACTCAATATTAATAGAAAAATAATAACCCACTTCAGTACAAAAATCACAAAAATGAAACCACATGCAAACAGGGGACACAATTTTAATTTAAAAGAAGAGACGAAAAAATATAGTATTTTAATACAATAACTTCCCTTTCATATAGGTAAAAAAAAAAAAAAAAGTGTTGATGCCTATGCCCTTTACACGCCAGGAAACCGCAGTGAGTGAACAAGTGATTCCCAAGAACAAAAGAATGTACAGGTTGAGTCTCCCTTATCCAAAATGCTTGGGACCAGAGGTATTTTGGATATGGGATTTTTCCGTATTTTGGAATAATTGCATACCATAATGAGATATCATGGTGATGGGACCTAAATCTAAGCACAGAATGCATTTATGTTACATATACACCTTATACACACAGCCTGAAGGTATTTCTAGCCAATATTTTTTATAAATTTGTGCATTAAACAAAGTGTGTCTACATTTACACAATTCATTTATGTTTCATATACACCTTATACACACAGCCTGAAGGTCATTTAATACAATATTTTTAATAACTTTGTGTATTAAACAAAGTTTGTGTACACTGAGCCATCAAAAAACAAAGGTTTCACTATCTCACTCTCACTCAAAAAAGTCCGTATTTCGGAATATTCCGTATTTCGGAATATTTGGATATGGGATACTCAACCTGTATGTAGAACCACAAAGAATAAAATGAGTATATCACTTTGTCATGTGTTCAATGAAAAATGAAAGAGAAAATATACAATATAGGGGGGTATCCAAATAGCCGCTAAAGGTACTCACTTGGACCTGTCAGCGGCAACAACCCGGCATACCTGCAGGGAACGGTATAGGTACTGCTCTGGGTGCCCTGTCTGCAGTCCTGGTGAGAGGAAGCCGCTACGAGGGGTGGACAGGAGGCGGAGTGCAGTGCTAGTGCTAAAGGATTCGGCAGCTGAGAGGCAGGCAGCACTAGACTAGTGTAGAGGCTGGGCTTCCCGTTAACCATCAATGAGAGTGCCAGCCTAGTGACTTGGGGAGCTGCTGATTGACAAATTGGCTCTCATAAAATCTGGTTACCAGGACAAACATTTTAGTTGCCATGGAGACCTTACACCTTGGATGTCTTTTCTTTTTTTTTATCATTTAATTGCTGAAATGCTCATGCCTACACACTACAATAAATGATCACCCAATTATTGGATACTCAGCCCAATAATTGTATAGTGCGTACATAGCTTTACTCTGCTCCTTTCAAAACCAGAAAATATTTAACCCCTTCACTGCCTATTCTTAAAAAAAAAAGTAAAGCAATAGAGGTTAAAGCAATTTGCCGTGATCTAGTTATGATACTATGGGCCTATTTATCAATGGGCTTTAGCTATTTAAAACTCACTTTACAATAAGACAAATGGTGCTCAAGCCGATTAGCTCCCAACTTCTATTTTTCAAACACATGACAGTAAGGAGTTGATTGGCTGAAGCACCATATACATATGCAACAAGTTTAATTAGCTAAAACTTGATTATGTGCTAATGGGCAAAAGTTTTCTTAATGTGGGTATGCTCTCGATTCACTCTGTGAGCGATATCGCCCAGTGTTTTCCCTACCCTCCAGGGAAGCCGATATAGTGCATACACACTGAACGATGGCCCTCATTCCGAGTTGATCGCTAGCTGCCGTTGTTCGCAGCACAGCGATCAGGCTAAAAATCGGCTGTTCTGCGCATGCATACGCCCGCAGCATGCACACGTGAAGTACTTTCACACAAAACTAAGCAGTTTTACACAAGGGCGAGCAACGCTTTTCTGTCGCTCTGTTGATCGGTGAGTGATTGACAGGAAGTGGGTGTTTCTGGGTGGTAACTGGCCGTTTTCAGGGAGTGTGCTAAAAAACGCAGGCGTGCCTGGGGAAACGGGGGAGTGGCTGGCCGAACTAAACAGTCTGCAGTGATCGCAAGGTAGGAGTAAGTTTCGAGTTGCTCAGAAACTGCATAAAAATTTTTACGAGCAGTTCTGCTAACCTTTCTTTCGCACTTCTGCTAAGCTAAGATACACTCCCAGAGGGCGGCGGCCTAGCGTTTGCACTGCTGCTAAAAGCCTACTCCTCCCTCCTTTATACTAACATACTAGCTTTTCTCTTTTGAAAATATAAAGTCGGGCTTTATTTTATATCAGTCACGTTTATACAAATGTATTATGAAATATTGCAATTTCTTATTTATGATCTATTTATACTGTATATACACTGTTGTAATTCCTTCATTTATTGATGGATAAGTGTACAGTTCTCCTTCCGTGATAAAGATAAAAAAAAAATAGTTTAAAGAAGCAAAAAAGCAAAACAACCTCAGCAGAACATGTTGAAAAAAAATACTTCAGGAAGGTAAGAAAGTACCATAAGCTAAAATAATGCCGTAGTATGAAAACAGTCTACTGTACATAACAATTGCCATGTACTAGAACAATACATAGGGGTGTAATTCAATAGCTGTCGGGTCCTTTCTGACGGAAAGGGCCCGACAGCTCTCTATTCAATGCAGGGCTAAACCAGACAGGTTTGGTCCGTTCACGACAGTGTAAATTTTTAAAGTCTGATTGACATTGTCGGAAATGGGCCAAAACCTGTCGGGTTTGGCCCCGCTTCCGCCAAAACATGCGGATGAGAGGCTGAAGCATGTATTCCGACAGTCTTCCGACAATTCGGATTTCCCGACTTGTCGGAAGAAACGGCCAGACACTGAACAGGTCGGAACCGCTTCCGACCTCAATCAGTCGGAAACCGCAGTCTTTCAGACAAGACGGCAGTTTCCCACTCTTATTGAATATACACCATAATGTACAGATGTTAGGCAGCACATGATGATGAGTTACTGGCCTGCATATAGTGCGTCACACTGCTCACATAATAAAACCATGGTGCAGCTTTATAAAGGACAGTCTGTGTTTGTTCATGCCAACAGCTCATGTGCTATAAAATCAATTCACAGCTAAGCATGTGTAAAATAGGGGGAATCCACATCATAAAATGGGGGTGAGAGGAGTAAAGAAAAAGATTCCATTTGTTTTCATATATTACAGTGTGTAAAACTGAGCAAGTACACAAGCTAAATAACACAGAAAACAAAAAGGTTCAGGATAAAATTAGCTTTTCAGCAGCTGATTTCATACTTCGAAGATTCTGTTCTGAGAAACAAAGAGCCTTATGTTTCCAAGATAAAAAGGTCAATTATGATGCCATTTTTTACGTCAATGGCCAAATTTAATATTCTAATTCAATGAAGGTTTGAAATGTCTTGGCAAAACACACATGGTATAAAAAAAGTCCCCTCATTGTCCCAATATACCAATGAAACTGCAAGCATTCATTTCAGATTTGTTCAAAAGTTAATTTTATATAAGGGATAATTTGCACAAACTTATAGTATATACAGTATGTTGGGGATGTATGTCTAAGGAACAGCATGCACATCAACTATCAACCAATACTTCCTACACCTGATTGCTTGGATGACTATAAGCAATATATTATGTTGTTTAACACAAATTCAATGTATGGACTTAAATATTTCAGTATAACAGTGCCACATAGGAGTCCACAGCACTACTGTAAACTGTCATATTGCACAATCATATCATCTTAAAAGAAATAAAAATAGGAAGGTAAAAACTCCCAAATCCTACAAAAATGTATTTTATTTCACTTACCAGACTGCATATGGGATTATGGGGAACAAACAACATGATTCAAATCAAATAATACTTTGAGATATATGTCTTATAATCTCCATGGCAACAATAACACCTATTTACTGTAGGAAGATGTGCAGAGGCAGGAAAAAGAAGCACCCTAGAAAATCCCGACAGCGGGGCGAATGCTAAGAGTCCCTTTGCGGGCTCAGTGGCTCGCCACAGGATCTATTCCCACTCTAAAGATGTTGTGAAAGATGAGTGGGAATAGCCCTGTTGCGCCGGGATTCCGTCCGGCGGCATTGTCGGCTGCCAGGATTCCGGCGTTGGACAGTGAATTAAAAGCATCCCATAGAAGGTATATAATGTGACTCCTTCACATTGGTGACTTTTGTCTGTCTCTCTTTAAATTACAATTATGAATGTTGTATTTACTCTTCAGCTTCAGCCTGATCATGTGGCCTGTCTTTGGTCCAATTTCAGCAAATGGGACCTTGATCCTCAGAAAAAGATTATTATTCCATTGCATATACTCTTCGTTACCTTTGCTAAACAAAAAAGTAATTTTGATTCATTGGACTTCATGTTGTGTTCCTTCATTGTATGAAGTTAAACAAATGATGTTCCAGATGTTCTACTTTGATAGATGTTAGACTTTACCGGACACCGATAAGGAAGTTGTGAAATTCTACAAGAAATTGGGTTTATAATAGAGCTGACAGAACAAACTACCCAGAATCATATATTTAAAAATTGTTTGACTCTACTGAAAGGTACCATTGTTTAATTTCTGAACCATGAATAATAAGATTACCACCTGCCTATTCTACCTGTTATCATAATAGTGTGCATTTTGTGACTAATTCATGTTTGTACACAATGGCTCATTATTATGCAACACAGCTATTATCACATGCACTGAGAACGCAATGAGTGAAGGTGTTGCTGCTAACTCGCTCACAATGAGGATTACATTGCAAAGTGATTGACAGGAAGTGACCATTTGGAGGTGTCAACTGGGAGTTTAAGGGGAGTGGATGACAAAATGCAGGTGTCATGGCCATTTTCGGGGCATGTATCTGCCGTCATATGCGCAAAAGCATGTTGCATGTGCCGCTCCTGCTGTGACCAGTCTGCATAGCCAAAGACCAATCCTTAGTTCCAATGTTCCTAGTTTTGAGTGCAGGTTGCGAATGTGTATGAAATTGTGAATTCGTGATGGGCCGGGTGGGCGCTTTTTTTCACTGCTAGGTGACAGCTTTACTTGCTAACATTAGCAGCTCCTTAGCCTAGAAAATCGCAATCACATTTGCGTACAAACACAAATTAGGCCCTATATGTCATATGACAGTTACAGCTTTCTTCCACCTCCTTCTCCACCTCATGTGTTTTCCTGTTGTCCGATTTCCCACCTTCTCCCCTTGATCAATGAATGGGTTTCTTGTGTGATATTTAGATTCTATTGGTTATCATTTTCAACTTTCATCTGCGGTATTACTGTTTTTATCTTCGAGATACTCCTGTATTATTTCACTATGTAATGTATTCCATCATTTCTTGTTTTGTCATGTACCTTCTGCAGTGTTATATATGATAACTGTAAACTCATTTTATTGCCGAGAAACTCAATAAAAAGATTTCACAGAAGAAATAACAATTACATTACAGAGGTAAAATAAAAACGCTATGAATACTTCAACTCTATACTAATAGTGACCCAAATCATAAGATGGAGTTAATGATTTCACTTGTGATTCTCTGAGGAGACCTGCAAAACATGCACTGTGTGGAGTAATGAGAACCGAGTTTGCTGACTTATGATTTAGAGCAATACCTGTAGCTACAGAAGTGCTGATGTACTAACTGGGTTTAAATAACAATAAAAAAATAAAAAAGTAAAAACTTATTACAATCTTAACCCTAATGTAGGTATGGGAAAATGTTGCTACAGTGCAGCCTGATGTGAATCAGTACCCTATGTAGAGCATTAGCAGCATGTATGTTACCCAGGGACAGTGCAATCTTTCTAGGCACCCTAGGCAAAATTTTACCCTTTCACTCCATCCCGTCACCTGTGTCCCAGCTCCTCTGTGTCATGTCCCTCCATCCTGTCAAATGTATCCCAGCTCATCTGTGCCCTCCAATCCATCACCTGTATCCCAACTCATCTGTGCCGCTTCCCCCATACATCACCTGTATCTCAACTCATCTGTGCCGCTTCCCCCATACATCACCTGTATCCCAGCCAGTATCGTATCTATAGTGGTGCACATGGGCCCCTGGGTCCCACACCGAACACTTATTTCTTCAATACTTACTACTCCAACGTTTTATGATGGCAGCAGTAGCGCTGCAGAAATCACCGGGAAAATGATGCAGTAGCCATTTTCCCAGCATTCCGCGGAAGTGCAGTAAGTAGATTTCCAGAAAATGGGCACCGCCGCATTTTTACTGAGACTTTCTCATGCGCACTAGACTGGCACAGCACTAGGGTCTACTAGTTACCCTAGTGATCAGAGTCTACTGTGCTGCTGGCTGGAAAGGGGGCCCCAGACGGAGACTGCTCACAGCCCCTCTCCTCAATTTATACACCCCTGATCCCAACTCTCTGGGTCACATACCCCTATCCTGTCACCTGTATCCTATGTGCCATTTCTCTCATCCAGTCACTGAATCTCAACTTCTCTGTGACACGTCTCCCCATCTTCCCCATATTATATTAATACACACCAATCCCCTAGAGAACACTAAAAAACTCCAACAGATACTTACATCTGCTTGAAAGAGGTTCTGTAGTCTCCTCACAGTCATGGTCCACAAATTCAGGGAAGGATAGGTACACGGTCTGTCAGGACTTGAGGAGTAGGAAGGGGCTGGTCCTCTGTAAGGCGATGTCAGAGCCACCCAGAAGGGATGAAGAAGGTACTGTACTTAAAGACATCAGCACATTGATGGCTGGTCCAGGGGAGGGATCAGCAACCATGCAGAGGGAAGGGGGCCTGAATCCAGCAATGTGGCCACGGCATATGCAAACTGAAGCCTCTCCCAGTTTTAAGTAAGATACTGTAAGGATGTCTTTTACAGACAGTGCCCTAGCGGTAATGCCTGCACTATTGTTACCATAAATAGGGGAGGAGTCTTAAAGCAATGGCTGGCTGCCTGCGTTGTCCTTCTAATCCATTCCGATATCTTGACAACCACATGGAAACTATATTATCATCATTTAATAACCAGGAACTGCAGACTAAAAGCAGAATTACAATCTCACACTTCAGTATGAAAAGAATGGTATCTTTGGAATATCATGATAAATTTTCAGAAAAAAAACTTACAGAACATTAATATTTTCCCCACATTTAAAACATTAGTAATTGTCTTTTATTGCTTTTACTGTCGGATAGTGCATTAAGCATTGTGAATAAGTGACTACTATCTCATCTAATCTCTTTCCGTACCAAAACATTTAATTACATTTGATTATTTTTCCAGAAAATGTCTTAGTATAGAGCGAACCATGAACTTGCTGAAGTGATGCAAAACTGCTCTTCAGATAAAAATCTGCAGCAAACTCTCTGCCTTCCATTTACACACATTATTATCCATGTTATGATATGCACAATAGGTAGGTAGCATAATCTTGTCATGGCGCTTTCTTGTGGATCAAAGCACATCACAGTGCTCAATTTCTGGCACTCTCCCTTCTCTGGCTCAGCCAGCCCCCACTCTGTAAATTCAAACCCCTCAGAGGAATGGGCTGATTCTGTTATGCCATGCTGATGTAACTCCAGTGCAATCCGATCACAGGATACAGGATACAAAAGAAGGATACAGGATACAAAAACAGGATACAAAAGAAGACCAACAGACAAGTAATCAGCCTAAGACAGGCTACATGTTATGCTTGCTGGGAGCAAAGTTCTAATTTCCTTAAATATAGCAGCACGCTTTTGACAACATGGCTATTTCATTGCTGTCCTTTAAGTCTAATTCAGTATACAAAAGTATCATGGGAAAAGAAATACACCTTCTACGCACAACCATAATTGAAACTACTTAACATGTTTCCACATTGCTATTTAAAAAGGCAGGACAGAAATAAGTAATAAGATATATAGGTGCATGATAGTGGGAGGTATTTCGTCAAATTGGTTCTCCAGTTCATTACATTTGTGTATTCTAATACAGATGCTGTAAAAAATATATATTAGCCATTTTAAGCCAAGTCCTATGTTGCTGTAAGATATCCCAAAAGTAAGTGAAAAACAGTACTTTTATGAAAATCATTTATTTTATTTAAAACACATTGAAGCTACTTCTCAACATAATTGACATTTAGATTTAAACACATCGTAAATTGACACTTGTTTTTCAATACAGAATAGTAGAAAAACCTGTCTTTGAATTGAAGCCACAATTTTACCTCAGCCTTTCCCTGCCAAATGTCCTTTGAATGCTGGAAACTGATGAAACTCACTCAGTTTGAGGTCAGTAGAGAACGGTGGATGACTAAACATGAACAAACCAAATTTTGTCAACAGTTCTTGTTTTGCAGTGGCAGCTCCATAACTCAAAGTGCTCAACTGACACTGTTTGCAATGAGAGTGGCTGGGAGAGGAATATGCTGCCAACATACTCCAACAACACAGCACTCCAAAACACAAGCTACTTGCAGAACGGTTTTTCATTCTCCTGATGCAGGGAAACTACTTTTGGGGTACCCTTGGTACATCTACTTATATGTAATTCTAAAGAACATTTTAGTATATATGGTATTGTAAAAATAAGTTTATATAATTAAAAATAACAGTTAAATATACATAATTATATATTTAGCTATATGAAGTCCTGATAAAATGATGGTTACCACCCATCTGTGAATGCTGTGGACAGTCTGGTAATCACAAATACTGTCCGGAGCCCGGATGCCTGTCCATCCCAGACAGGTGGTGTTCAGGAAATCTCAGCTGCCGTTCAGCTCCTCCTCTCTTTATCTGAAGCATGCCCACACAATGGTGCCTACAGTACCTGCCCTGGCATGCTAAGTCCTGACGCCTAAGCCTGCCCTGCCCACCTTTGCCAATGGCCTGCCTCCTGTGAGCAGTGAGTGACACTGAAGAATCTGTGTGGAGTGGACTCGGAGACTATGCAGTCAGACAGACTAAAGTGTGACAGGAAAGACTAAAGGTGTGTACACACGGTGAGATCCTTGCTATGCCCGATGTTGACAATGCGATTTCCCTTGAACTCCCCCAGAGCCCAGATAGGACAGATTTTGACTATCTGTGCTTGAGATTTTGTCTATGTACGATTTTGACTAAGTGCCAATTTTGACTATACTTTATACTAGATAGTACACTAGATAGTCAAGATTGACTTGCCTGCATAGTCTATCTAGCCTTGCGATACCGACCCCACGGGAGCGTGCATCGGGATCAAATCTGTATCGCAAGCTGCCTAACACCTTGAGATATGCACTAACTTTTCATAAGATTTTGGCTATATAGTCAAAATCTTACAGATTTATCTCACCGTGTGTACACACCTTTTGTGCCTCAGCCAAACCAGTAGAGAGATTTAATTTTTCCAAGATCCAGAGAGTCTGGATCCCATCTCTTGGACTCAACATCAACAGAGAGTCAAGTGAAGGAATGCAGTAAGTGCCTGCCCCAGGGCCTATGCTGTGTGTGTTTGATGGTGAAACTGTAGCAGAACATATAAAATAAATTAAAAATAGCTGCCTGCCACTGCCTGATATTATATGGGGGTTGGAGGTAGGTACTGTATGTTCCATCACAGGTAATATGGATATTAATGTACAGTAGAAGTCGCTGCTTGGCCTTAAACAATATACAAACTTACACTAACTTCCAACAAATGTAATACTCTTTTGGGAACGGATAAACAAGCCACTATGGATATTATTCAAGAGCATTTGTATTGCTTTTTGAGACAATTTGGTCACTGGATGGTGCCAATGCTGTTCCATGGAAATTAATAGGGTTTCATTTTTGTTGTTAGAGCAAGTATAAATACAAAAGTATGCTGAACTAGTCATACACCTCCTCTTCTCTGTCCACCTCTGATGTTCCTCTTTCCTGGGGTAGTGCAACCTCCCCATTCTTCACCGCAGACAGTTACAGTACAAATGTCCCTCCATAAATTCATTTTTGTCTTTGAGTGGTAAGAAAATGGCTGAAGTCTGACAATAAAAAAACCTCAACTGCTGTTTTGGACACACTCCCTGCTCAGGAATCTGAAAATAAAAAAGTGGTAACAATAGAAAACATACTATCAATGATCAGCAATGGAGCGATTGTTTGTACTTTGCATGTGTTGCGATGGTCTTGCGATGATGGCTACAGAAACAATTAAGGGGTCTATTTACTAAGCCTTGGATGGAGATAAAGTTGCTGGAGATAAAGTACCAGCCAATCAGCTCCTAACTGTCATTTTTAAAACACAGCCTGTGGCATAGCAATTAGTAGCAGATTGGCTGGTACTTTATCTCCTGTGACTTTATTTCCATCCAAGGCTTAGTAAAAGGAGATTTATTGTAAGATTTACCATTGTTATATCTCTGCGAGGTATACTGGTTTCCACAGGGAATAACATTGGGGTGTAGAGTTGGATGTAGAGTTCAATGCTAAAGCTCTGACTGTTCCCAGGATGCACTGCACCGCCTCCTCTATAGCCCAGCCTCCAGGCACAAGATCTCAGTTTTGTTAACCAGTCCAATGCAGTAGCAGGTAAGAGAGATGGTAGATGTTAGTCACATAGACCCACATTCTCATGACAGGAGAAAGGACTAGCGGAAAATGCCATACAAACCCAAAAGAAGCTAAGTGCGTCGAGGTGGGCGCCCTGTGAAAACCAGTGTACCTCGTAGAAAGAGATTTAACAATGGTAAGTCTTACCATAAATCTCCTTTTCTGCTGTACGGTATACTGGTATTCCACAGGGAATAACATTGGGGATGTCCTAAAGCAGTCCCTCATGGGAGGGGACGCACTGTAGCGGGCACAAGAACCCGGCGTCCAAAGGAAGCATCCTGGGAGGCGGAAGTATCAAAGGCATAGAACCTGATGAACATGTTCACTGAGGACCACGTAGCTGCCTTCCACAATTGTTCAGCGGACGCGCCACGGCGGGCCGCCCAAGAAGGTCCAACAATCCAACTAGAATCGGCCTTGATAGCAGCAGAAGCTGGTAGTCCAGCCTGCGCATTAGCTTGTACAATCACCATTCTAAACCATCTAGCCAAGGTCTGCTTATTCGCAGGCCAGCCACGTTTGTGAAAACCAAGAAGTACAAAGAGAATCTGATCTCCTGATAGAGTCAGTTCTTTCTACACACACACACACACACACACACATATATATATATATATATATATATATATATACACACACACACACACACACACACAAGTTAAACGAGGCACAGCACTCCAAGGCGGCTTTCAAACATGACAAAAAACGGCAGAGCTTTTTGTCATGTTTGAAAGCCACCTTGCAGTGCTGTGCCTCGTTTAACTTGTATCTTACATTCATTGCACGGGCACCCGGCGCATTACTTGAGACTGCTGATGGGAGAGCCGGTACTCTCTGTTTGTGTGTATGTATGTATATATATATATATATATATATATATATGTATGTATATATATATATATATATATATATATATACACACACACACACGGAAAGCCCGTACCACATCCAAAGATAGGTCTTTGGAGGACAAACCAGAAGAGATAAAGGCCGGAAACACAATCTCTTGGTTAAGGTGGAAAGATGACACCACCTTAGGTAGATAACCAGGGCGAGTTCTAAGAACTGCCCGGTCACGGTGAAAAATCAGAAAGGGTGGATGACAGGACAAAGCGCCTAAGTCTGACACACTCCTAGCAGAGGCAATAGCCAACAGAAAAATGACCTTAAGTGTAAGGCACTTAAGGTCCACAGACTCAAGAGGTTCAAACGGAGACTCGTGAAGGGCATTAAGAACAACAACAGATCCCATGGAGCCACAGGAGGGACATAGGGAGGCTAAATCCGTAGTTCGCCCTGAGAGAATTTATGAACGTCAGGAATACATACAATTTTTTTGCTGAAACCAGACCAACAAGGCAGAAATGTGAACCCAGGCGAAGTCCTAAATCTAGGCCTTGTTGCAAAAAAGCCAGAAGTCTGGAAGTACTAAACTTGTATGCATCGTAATTCTTAGCAACACAACAAGTGAAGTAAGAATTCCAGACCATATAATAAATCCGTGCAGAAGCCGGTTTACGGGCCTTCAACATAGTTTGAATAACCGCCTCAGAAAATCCTTTGACCCTCAGGAGTGAAGCTTCAAGAGCCACGTCGTCAAAGACAGTCTTGCAGGTCCTGGTAAACACAAGGGCCATGAACAAGGTGGTCTGGGCGTTAAGGAAGTAGAAGAGGATGCTCGATTGAGAGACCCTGCAGGTCTGAGAACCAATGCCGTCTGGGACAAACTGCTTGAGGATCCCTTGTCCTTGCTCAGAAGACCGGAACTTTGCGATTGCATCGAGACGCCATCATGTCTACGTCTGGTAGACCCCACTTGTCCACTAGGAGTTGGAAGACCTCCGGATGAAGACTTCACTCCACGGCGTGTACGTCCTGACGACTGAGGAAGTCTGCTTCCCAGTTGAGGGCACCCGGAACAAACACTGCCAATATTGCTGGCAGATGGCGTTCTGCCCATCAAAGAATTTTTTACACTACAATCATTGCCATGCGGCTTCGAGTGCTGCCCCGATGATTTATGTACGCCACCGTGGTGGCGTTGTCTGACTGTACTTGAACAGGCCTGTTCTGTACGAAAGGCAGGGCTAGTGTCAACGCATTGAATACTGCCCACAATTCCAGAATGTTTATCGGGAGGAGAGATTCCTCCCTTGCCCACCAACCCTGGAGAGAGTGTTGCTCCAACACTGCGCCCCAACCCCGCAGACTGGCATCCGTCGTTAGGAGGACCCAGTTGAAGATCCAGAAGGGACGACCCCTGCTCAATTGCTGGTCCTGTACAGCACCTGTAAGAGTGTAAATAGACTTCAAGCAACCCTTCACGCGCTTATCCGTCGGTTCCTTCAAAGAGGTGACTGTGGTGACAGGCAGAGTAGATGACACCACAAGACGGGCTACATGTGAGTCCACTGGTGGCGGGGTTTCCCACCTGTTACTCAACGCTGCAGAGATAGGATAACGAGCTAGCATCTTTTTAGACAGGGAAAATTTATTTCCTGGAGAAGACCAGGATTCCTAATGTATGTCAATTAAATGGTCAGAATGTGGTAAAACTAATTTAGTAACCTTCTGACGTTTGAACTTATCAGGTTTCTTAGACGTACCAGGAGGGTCAATCTCATCATCAATCTGAAGAATCAGATTGATAGCCTCCACTAGGTCAGGAACATCAACCTTTGTTGTAGAATCTTCATCAGAAGCAGCAGTATCAGCATCTGATGGATGAGTATATTTCCCATCCGAATCGGAAGAATCATCCAAAATATTAGTGGAATGTGAGGAAGAAATGGCCCGCTTAAATGACCCTTTGGTCCAAGTAGGGCGAGGGTAAGGTTTTTGTTTAACACAGGACTGATTTAATTGCTGTAACTGGGTTGACAGATTATCTGCCCATGGTGGATTAACTACAGGGACAATATGTGGCTGTAATGGCACAGGAGGTCCCACAGGGGCCTAAGTCTTGTTACAAGCGAAGTCAGCATATTTAAAAATGAAGTCCAAGGTGGATCTGCCACAGGTCTTGTGGGCTGACTACAATATAGCCCGACAAACACAATACTTAACTAAGATATGTGACCGCAATTGCAGAGCACAAACAGAGGATTTAAGTGGTATGAGGTGATTGAAACACACAGTGAAAAATACAAACAGTATATCCTGTGGAACACTATATGGTATATGAGACCCTGACGCACTTAGACCCCCAGGGCACAGAATATAGTGATAGCAATATGTGTGATACACAGAATAGAATCCACATAGCAGCTATAGGCACACACAGTCACAGGTACAATGCAGAAATTATTACATATAAAAAATAAAACTGCACTGGACTAGTAATACTACATATAGAAATGTATGTATACAGAAATAACAATGCACAGTAAACACTGGATGTACAGTATATCACAGAATACCTGTACTAAATATTCATATAGCAGTACACTTGTTCTTAACCAACGCTGTCTAAAATGACATGTAGAATACTTAAGTGCCTGTAAATGCACAGTGCTGATGAGACAGGCAGCTTTACAGAGGAGAAAGTGCCCAGCAATACCAGGATCAGCGCAGCTCTGTGAAACAGCACCCAAATGCTGATAGGGAATGAGGAAGAGAGAGAGAGATGCAGCTCCAGGGTGGGAACACCTGCTGTAGATGGTGCCTGGAGCTGGGGGAGGGGCTACAGGTCAGCACCTTAGCCCCTCTGCTGGACTTCACCACCGAGTACTATGGAGCCTATCATAAACGGATTTTAGTAAATCCGACCTGTGCGCCCTGTCCTGGTGGATATAGTGACCTGCATGGCCACAGTGTCGCGGTCCGTCTCCTGGGACCGCGACCGGATCACAATTTCGGCGGGTCCCACCTGGGGGACCCTCTTACCTCCTCCCTGAAGTGCGGCCACATTATCCAGGAGAGCAGCAGCGGTGATGTGTGCCTGATGACCGGAGCGCCTCCGCTGCAAGTAGCCAGCAACCAGGGCGCGGGAGTATGCAGTGCCGCTGGGGGAGGTGATGGAGCCGCAGTACAGAATGTCAGCATGACATACACAGCATCTGATGCCTGTGCTGTGGCCCTTGAAATCTTCTTTCTTCTTAAAAAGCTCTTATTACGGCTGCCTAGCACAGCCCAGCCCCCCCCCCCCCCCCGCCCCGCGTTAGTGACCTGCACTGCAGGCACCAACTTACAAAATGAGCTCCAGGGCCTGGAAACGGGGCTATAGAGGAGGCGGTGCAGTGCATCCTGGGAACAGTCAAAACTTTAGCCTGTTGGTGTCTCGGATCAAGAGCCAACTCTACACCCCGATGTTATTCCCTGTGGAATACCAGTGTACCCCGCTGCAGAAATAGACCCCTAATTCTCAAAGTGAGTATCAGTCGGTGAGTGTTTGTGGGAGATATCAGTGATGTGGCGACTCAAATGCAGATGTGTCAGGACCATTTCAGGGGTGTGTCACAGCTTGCAACTGCAATCCTGTATGCAGATACAATGACTTCGTCATGTTACTTCCAGCGGTGATGCTGTACTACCGTAGGGTTACCCAGAAAGACAATGTGTCTCTGATGGATGTATGGATGTATGTATGTATGTTCAAAGATGCCTCCAGGAGTTCAGTATGAGTTGCTGATGGACGGGATGCCGGCGGTCACTATATCGACAGCGGCATCCCGTCCATCAGAATCCCGACAGCCCCCATTATGCCCCCTAACCCTCACCTTTTCCCTACCATAACCCTCCCTTGTGGGTGCCTAACCCTGCCCGCTTGGTGCCTAACCATAACCTCCCTCCCCGCTGGGTGCCTAACCATAACCTTCCGTCCCTGGTCCCTAATTTTACCGTGGCTGCATCCTAACCCTTCTGCTGCCTAAACCTAACCTACCCCTCTGCGGCAAGACAGCAGCGCGTCCCGCTGTCCGAACGTTCAGGATGCCGGTTGTCGGTATTTAGAAGCCAGATTTCTGTCCTTCCTCAGGATCCCGGCGTCAGTATATCAACCGACGGGATCATGTTCATCGGAAAGGTAACTGCTTCCCGCCTCTAGTAGGTGTGGCTGCGACATTTGCATATTTTTACACAGCCACTGCATACAAATTCATAGCTGCGATGGAGTTTGTTTACATCTCTAAATCAGGCCAAGAATTAATGAGCACAAGCCTGTACAAAATAACTTTTACTGTAGTTATTATATCTGTGATGTACAATGTTATTAAGAAGCAATCAAACCTTCACACAAATACACTGCCCAAACAGAAAGATTATGTCTGTAGTATATGTTTTATCACAATATAAGTGTTTAATCACAAGTTACTGGGAAGCAGGATGCATCTCCTAACAATGTTGTGAACTAGCATGGCAAGAATATGATTTCATCGTGTCCTGGGGGAATCTAAATGGAGAAGCCACAGATCACATGCATGCAAGCCAAATTTATTTTTAACAGCAAGTTGTCCTTCCAAAACTAAAATGTCTCGCGTAAACTCATTCAATATCACCACAGGACATTAGCAATGCTACACGTAAAAATGATGAGCTTGAGGACACACTGGTATCAATGTCACAAGTACTGTATGGCAACCAGGAGTTGATTAAACTAAGCACCACAGATGCTTATTTACCATGCTAATGAAAACTAATATAATTATGCAGACATCACAGCATAAAAGGTGTTGTATTCCCTTTAGAACAAGTATTGCCAACAGACAAAATTGAATAAAACATGTTTGCCACAAACCTACATATTATTTCTTAGTCCAGGTTGTCAAGATAATAACAGATGTTGTTCACGCAGCATAACTGGTGTCTATTAGATCCTGTGCTGTGGACACAACACACTTTAATGTAAAAATAATCTCAATCCACTTTGACCACCTACTGTACATGAAAACTCTCAGATTTGACAATCATAAATGGCAAAAAATGTCTTGAATGTGTGGCATCTACTGACTATTCAAACAAGTGACGTTTAAATAATCCAATCATGCTGCATTTACTAGTTCCAGCCATTGGTAAATATGCAGTAAAAAGCTGGACTTATAATGAGCAACTTTCTCTCCAATTATCCAACTGAACAATTACCTAACCAACGATATGATCATGACATTGGCTCCATACACTCTATATAAACTTTGTCATCAGACAACAAGAGCTTGCAAAAAAGCAAGCTACACCTACGAGTGTTAAACTGTGATGAAAGTAAATAAAGATTTTTTTTAAAAGTGTGCTCCCCACCACCATATTTTTAACCAGCCCCAGATATTGAACCCTAGGTAGGAGTAATGGTAACAATAGAAGAACACGGGGTGTGCCGACCCGACCTTGAAGTGTGGTGGTCCAAGTAGCCCCAGGCCAGTTGGCATCAGGACAAGCTTTGCCAGGGGGTGCCAGGTCCACAAAAATATGTGCCCTGCTTACTAGGTATAACCATCTATATAACTAGGGCTCTTCCAGCACCATGTAACAATGGGTACTGGGTAATAGTGGTAATTAAAAAAGGGACGCTTTGCCCTCGGTGTACTACAGGTTCCAGCGTAGTCCGGCTGCTTAGTATGGCTGTTGGGGCATGTTGGCACTTGGATAACTATTTCCCTATACTTAGCACAGGTTGATGTCATGGCTTGACCTCAAGTAAAAAGGCTCCATGTTACACATAAGGGTTTTATAAGTTGCCATTCAAGCATTGCCTTATCTATAATGGTTGCAGTGTGTGCGGTGCAAACGGGTCCCTAGGTTCGTGGGTGCCCACACCCTGCGCCCATGTTTAATTATTTACCTCTCCAGAGTCCTGCGATGGTGTAGCAGAAAAAATAGGCTGAAAAATGCCATAGTGGCTGTTTTCACTGCGATTTGTGCATCCACAGTAGATATTAGTCACCATGAACATGGTACACTATGAACTGTGGACCAGGGAAGAGTATGTGGTGCAGTCTGCTGGCTATTGAAGGGGCTCCTTTGGAAATCTTATGGAATGTGGGGAGGGCTGAAGTGCAATGAAAGACATATGTGATGTTCTAGACAAATGTTCAAACATACTAGTCGAACACGATGACCTGGCTCCTAGATTCTAAAAAAATGTGTCCACCCTGCCTTACACTAAATCAGCAGACACAATGTGCTGTTCTGGAATGGCATACTGTGTACAACTGAATACCCCATGTATTTGTTTTCTTAGTGTATAATATCCTTATGTTCTTATTACTTCTTGTTGGCAGTGGAAGCTGGTTTTAGTGAGAAAACAAAATGGTGTGGATATTACCTGATGCAGTATAGAGAGTGGAAACAGGTATATTATAGCCATGGATCATCGAGTGCTGTGTCTGAGACCATGTTCTGATTGGTAATCAGTACAGTGTTATATTTTTTTATTTTTATTTCTTCTGTGCACCAGTGGCTGATGGAGAATAGCTGTGGTAGTTGCTGTGTCAAGCTGGGAGAAAAACCTGAGCCACTTGCTTGGGGGCTTGTCTACACTAAAAGTTGCCAGTCAGCTTCTTCTTCAAAGTTAGTTCTCTGTGGTGCCCAAGCTTCATTAACACTCTCACGTCCCCTCAGCCCTTCTTCAAGCTCATATTGTTCTGTTCTTATTTTCCTGGGGCACCTTGAATGGCTGGAAACTCTACCCAGTGTGTGTAATCTATGATGACTTTTTCTTTTGCACCAAATGTATATAATTTACTTCACTATAATATCCTTTTAGGTTAGGAGCCCAATCTAACGGTAGCCATTTGAGGTATATGGACCATGGAAGTCTGATCAGGTATTATATATTGGATTATTGCAATGTTCACCCAGCAATGTTATAGCCTACACAAAGGTCATGTGACCTGCCACATCCCTTTGCACAATTGGCCACACACCCCTCAACTCCATCATCCCCCACATAAATGGCAATCCTCCTATAAATTTGGATCTGCCACTGCCTAATAGCTCAGTACACTACAGTATGTGAGCAACAGTCTGGCAGCAAATAATAATGCAGATGAATCATTCTGATTTGATGATAGACTGTCCCAGGGGCGGATTAGGAACAAAAAGCGGCCCTGGAAAAATGTGTACTAGTGGCCCCACATGGGCAGCACCAGAGATGTAAGGTCTAGCCATGGGCCATGGCAGCAGCACCCTCCCCCCAAAAAACTTTCCAGATAGTGGGCATGTCCAGCATCAAGGTGGAAGTTAAAAAGAAATAAAATTAAATATTATGAGCACATTATATGATACACCTTCAGAATTTAGGAAACTATATCATTCTTTAGAAATATATATTTTCTAGCTTATTACACCAACCGTATCCCAATCACTATTCACTCAATCTTATATGTCAGCCAAGCAGGCAGACAGAGCATACACTAGATCATCTGCAATCACAGGCTTAATGGCAAAGAAATTTTCATATATGCAAATTATTTAGCATCTTATTCATTATGTCTATAAAAAGGACCACATGTCCTCAAACAAAACAGGCCCCGTGGGTGCGTCGGCCCACCTGGGATCTTCCCTGTGAACCCTATGGCCAATCCGCCTCTGGACTGTCCTACCTGTACACCTCCACTTAAATACCAGGCCCTAGAATGCAATGTAGATGACAAGACAGATACAGGACATATTGTCAAAGCGAACAAACAGCAATGTATACCAGTGCCGTAACTAGACTTTTTGGTGCCTGTGCCAGAGAGAGAATTGTCACAACCCCGCCTCCCCCCCATTTTTTTCAATAGGGAAATCAGATGCATGCCTCGTGTATTATATAAAGAATACACACACATTTATAGACCACTGCAAGAAAATGGATTTGTTCACAAATCCTCTTTATACCACATTCATGCATTTAACTTGAGAGCTCGTTGTTATTCAGTTATAATACCCTCTATTAAATAACACATTTCAATATACTGCCATACCCAGGATTCAAACCTATGAACTGTTGAATTGTAATCAAACACCCTACTCATTGAGCTTTATGACTCTTTATAATGACTATGAACACTATATGAGGCTACTGGTACTTTGTAAAAAAAAAATAATAATAATAATAATCAGCATTGCAATTGAGCAGATCTATATAGTGTGCAGTCACATATCCAATCTCTTGTAGCCACACACTACATAGATCTGCTTAGCTGCAATGCTGATCTTTTTTTCACAAAGTACAAGGTAAGCTTCAAATAGTTAGAATTATCTAGCTTAGAATTATCTACCTTTCTATACAAGGGCAGATAGCTCAATTAATAGATTGTTTGACGCAATGCCAAAGTCAATGTGTTTGAATCCCAGGTAAGTCAGCATCCTGGACAGTGTGACTGAATAATATAGAAATCTTAAGTTGAGTTCATGAATGTTGTATAGGTATTAGCGACAGAAGGGGTCAGGGTGGGAGAGAGGGGTGTTCAGGAGATGCTGGGCTTCAAAATGGGGGGACGCTGCAAGTGAAAGTAATTAAAACAGATACTTGACAAGTGCTGCCAACAGCGCCCCTATCCTGCAGCGCTATGTGCGGTGCCCCCTCAGCACACACCAAGTTACGGCCCTGGTGTATACCATAAGAAAATGCTTAATTTAGTAACGAGATTCCAAAGTGAGTACCGTATCAGGTTCTCAGCCTTGGAGGTGCAACTTGCATATATCTCCTATAGTGGTCATACACTAACCAAGACATCGGACTTGGTATACAAATTTTGAAAGGCAATTTTTAATCATTGTATTTTTTAACAAAAGGACAAGTAATCTTTAGGATTCATTTTAAAATACATACATTTTATGGGCAATATAGCTAAATAATATGAATCAGTAAAATGTATATAGTAATAGCACTAAAATCTTTTCTGGTCAGTCTTGTCAAACTGGTCCGGAAAGACACTGGTATAGAAAATCATCACTAATCTGTGTCATTAATGAGTAGATGCACATATTTGTCTAGTTTTGACCAAGTCTTTAACTTCTAGACTTCATATGGGCAAGTAAGAATTGGCTTAGATTGGATACTTTCTGCTAGTGTTGACAATTTAATCCTCTAATTGGCAACATGTCGCTATACTCTCGCTCACAGCTGTGTCTGACCAAATTTGGAATAATGGTATTTGCTTCTCTGACTCACCAAATTAGATTTAATGCTCAAATATAAAAAATAAAAAATAAGAATTTACTTACCGATAATTCTATTTCTCGTAGTCCGTAGTGGATGCTGGGAACTCCGAAAGGACCCAGGGGGAATAGCGGCTCCGCAGGAGACAGGGCACAAAAGTAAAAGCTTTAGGACTACCTGGTGTGCACTGGCTCCTCCCCCTATGACCCTCCTTCAAGCCTCAGTTAGGATACTGTGCCCGGACGAGCGTACACAATAAGGAAGGATTTTGAATCCCGGGTAAGACTCATACCAGCCACACCAATCACACCGTACAACCTGTGATCTGAACCCAGTTAACAGCATGATAACAGAGGAGCCTCTGAAAAGATGGCTCACAACAATAATAACCCGATTTTTGTAACAATAACTATGTACAAGTATTGCAGACAATCCGCACTTGGGATGGGCGCCCAGCATCCACTACGGACTACGAGAAATAGAATTATCGGTAAGTAAATTCTTATTTTCTCTGACGTCCTAGTGGATGCTGGGAACTCCGAAAGGACCATGGGGATTATACCAAAGCTCCCAAACGGGCGGGAGAGTGCGGATGACTCTGCAGCACCGAATGAGAGAACTCCAGGTCCTCCTCAGCCAGGGTATCAAATTTGTAGAATTTAGCAAACGTGTTTGCCCCTGACCAAGTAGCTGCTCGGCAAAGTTGTAAAGCCGAGACCCCTCGGGCAGCCGCCCAAGATGAGCCCACTTTCCTTGTGGAATGGGCTTTTACAGATTTTGGCTGTGGCAGGCCTGCCACAGAATGTGCAAGCTGAATTGTACTACAAATCCAACGAGCAATAGTCTGCTTAGAAGCAGGAGCACCCAGCTTGTTGGGTGCATACAGGATAAACAGCGAGTCAGATTTTCTGACTCCAGCCGTCCTGGAAACATATATTTTCAGGGCCCTGACTACGTCCAGCAACTTGGAGTCCTCCAAGTCCCTAGTAGCCGCAGGTACCACAATAGGCTGGTTTAAGTGAAACGCTGAAACCACCTTAGGGAGAAATTGAGGACGAGTCCTCAATTCTGCCCTGTCCGTATGAAAAATTAGGTAAGGGCTTTTATAGGATAAAGCCGCCAATTCTGAAACACGCCTGGCTGAAGCCAGGGCTAACAGCATTACCACTTTCCATGTGAGATATTTTAAGTCCACAGTGGTGAGTGGTTCAAACCAATGTGATTTTAGGAACCCCAAAACTACATTGAGATCCCAAGGTGCCACTGGAGGCACAAAAGGAGGCTGTATATGCAGTACCCCCTTGACAAACGTCTGAACTTCAGGAACTGAAGCCAGTTCTTTCTGGAAGAAAATCGACAGGGCCGAAATTTGAACCTTAATGGACCCTAATTTTAGGCCCATAGACAGTCCTGTTTGCAGGAAATGCAGGAAACGACCCAGTTGAAATTCCTCTGTAGGGGCCTTCCTGGCCTCACACCACGCAACATATTTACGCCAAATACGGTGATAATGTTGCTCGGTTACATCCTTCCTGGCTTTGATCAGGGTAGGGATGACTTCATCCGGAATGCCTTTTTCCTTCAGGTACCGGCGTTCAACCGCCATGCCGTCAAACGCAGCCGCGGTAAGTCTTGGAACAGACAGGGTCCCTGCTGGAGCAGGTCCTTTCTTAGAGGTAGAGGCCACGGGTCCTCCGTGAGCATCTCTTGAAGTTCCGGGTACCAAGTCCTTCTTGGCCAATCCGGAGCCACGAGTATAGTCCTTACTCCTCTCCTTCTTATGATTCTCAGTACCTTGGGTATGAGAGGCAGAGGAGGGAACACATACACTGACTGGTACACCCACGGTGTTACCAGAGCGTCCACAGCTATTGCCTGAGGGTCCCTTGACCTGGCGCAATATCTGTCTAGTTTTTTGTTGAGGCGGGACGCCATCATGTCCACCTTTGGTTTTTCCCAACGGTTCACAATCATGTGGAAGACTTCTGGGTGAAGTCCCCAATCCCCCGGGTGGAGGTCGTGTCTGCTGAGGAAGTCTGCTTCCCAGTTGTCCACTCCCGGAATGAACACTGCTGACAGTGCTATCACATGATTTTCCGCCCAGCGAAGAATCCTTGCAACTTCTGCCATTGCCCTCCTGCTTCTTGTGCCACCCTGTCTGTTTACGTGGGCGACTGCCGTGATGTTGTCCGACTGGATCAACACCGGCTGACCCTGAAGCAGAGGCCTTGCTTGACTTAGGGCATTGTAAATGGCCCTTAGTTCCAGGATATTTATGTGAAATGACGTTTCCGTGCTTGACCACAAGCCCTGGAAATTTCTTCCCTGTGTGACTGCTCCCCAGCCTCTCAGGCTGGCATCCGTGGTCACCAGGACCCAGTCCTGAATGCCGAATCTGCGGCCCTCTAGAAGATGAGCACTCTGCAACCACCACAGGAGAGACACCCTTGTCCTTGGAGACAGGGTTATCCGCTGATGCATCTGAAGATGCGATCCGGACCATTTGTCCAGCAGATCCCACTGAAAACTTCTTGCGTGGAATCTGCCGAATGGAATCGCTTCGTAAGAAGCCACCATTTTTCCCAGGACCCTTGTGCATTGATGCACTGACACTTGGCCTGGTTTTAGGAGGTTCCTGACTAGCTCGGATAACTCCCTGGCTTTCTCCTCCGGGAGAAACACCTTTTTCTGGACTGTGTCAAGAATCATCCCTAGGAACAGCAGACGTGTCGTCGGAATCAGCTGCGATTTTGGAATATTTAGAATCCATCCGTGCTGTCGTAGTACTACTTGAGATAGTGCTACTCCGACCTCTAACTGTTCTCTGGACCTTGCCCTTATCAGGAGATCGTCCAAGTAAGGGATAATTAAGACGCCTTTTCTTCGAAGAAGAATCATCATTTCGGCCATTACCTTGGTAAAGACCCGGGGTGCCGTGGACAATCCAAACGGCAGCGTCTGAAACTGATAGTGACAGTTCTGTACCACAAACCTGAGGTACCCTTGGTGAGAAGGGCAAATTGGGACATGGAGGTAAGCATCCTTGATGTCCAGAGACACCATATAGTCCCCTTCTTCCAGGTTCGCTATCACTGCTCTGAGTGACTCCATCTTGAATTTGAACCTTTGTATGTAAGTGTTCAAGGATTTCAGATTTAAAATAGGTCTCACCGATCCGTCCGGCTTCGGTACCACAAACAGCGTGGAATAATACCCCTTTCCCTGTTGTAGGAGGGGTACCTTGATTATCACCTGCTGGGAATACAGCTTGTGAATGGCTTCCAATACCGCCTCCCTGTCGGAGGGAGACGTTGGTAAAGCAGACTTCAGGAACCGGCGAGGGGGAGACGTCTCGAATTCCAATTTGTACCCCTGAGATACTACCTGCAGGATCCAGGGGTCCACTTGCGAGTGAGCCCACTGCGCGCTGAAATTTTTGAGACGACCCCCCACCGTACCTGAGTCCGCTTGTAAGGCCCCAGCGTCATGCTGAGGACTTGGCAGAAGCGGGGGAGGGCTTCTGTTCCTGGGAAGTGGCTGCCTGCTGCAGTCTTTTTCCCCTTCCTCTGCCCCGGGGCAGATATGAGTGGCCTTTTGCCCACTTGCCCTTATGGGGACGAAAGGACTGAGCCTGAAAAGACGCTGTCTTTTTCTGCTGAGAGGTGACCTGGGGTAAAAAGGTGGATTTCCCAGCCGTTGCCGTGGCCACCAGGTCCGATAGACCGACCCCAAATAACTCCTCCCCTTTATACGGCAATACTTCCATATGCCGTTTGGAATCCGCATCACCTGACCACTGTCGCATCCATAACCCTCTTCTGGCAGAAATGGACAGCGCACTTACTCTTGATGCCAGAGTGCAAATATCCCTCTGTGCATCTCGCATATATAGAAATGCATCCTTTAAATGCTCTATAGTCAATAATATACTGTCCCTGTCCAGGGTATCAATATTTTCAGTCAGGGAATCCGACCAAGCCACCCCAGCACTGCACATCCAGGCTGAGGCGATTGCTGGTCGCAGTATAACACCAGTATGTGTGTATATACTTTTTAGGATATTTTCCAGCTTCCTATCAGCTGGCTCCTTGAGGGCGGCCGTATCAGGAGACGGTAACGCCACTTGTTTTGATAAGCGTGTGAGCGCCTTATCTACCCTAGGGGGTGTTTCCCAACGCGCCCTAACCTCTGGCGGGAAAGGGTATAATGCCAATAATTTTTTAGAAATTAGCAGCTTTTTATCGGGGGAAACCCACGCTTCATCACACACCTCATTTAATTCATCTGATTCAGGAAAAACTACGGGTAGTTTTTTCACACCCCACATAATACCCTTTTTTGTGGTACTTGTAGTATCAGAAATGTTCAAAACCTCCTTCATTGCCGTGATCATGTAACGTGTGGCCCTACTGGAAAACACATTTGTTTCCTCACCGTCGACACTGGAGTCAGTGTCCGTGTCTGGGTCTGTGTCGACCATCTGAGGTAACGGGCGCTTTAGAGCCCCTGACGGTGTTTGAGACGCCTGGACAGGTAATAACTGACTTGCCGGCTGTCTCATGTCGTCAACAGTCTTTTGTAAAGTGCTGACGCTATCACGTAATTCCTTCCATAAGACCATCAAGTCAGGTGTCGACTCCCTAGGGGGTGACATCACTATTACAGGCAATTGCTCCGCCTCCATACCATTTTCCTCCTCATACATGTCGACACAACGTACCGACACACAGCACACACACAGGGAATGCTCTGATAGAGGACAGGACCCCACTAGCCCTTTGGGGAGACAGAGGGAGAGTTTGCCAGCACACACCAGAGCGCTATATATATATATACAGGGATAACCTTCTATAAGTGTTTTTCCCTTATATAGCTGCTGTATTGATTAATCTGCCAAATTAGTGCCCCCCCTCTCTTGTTTTACCCTGTTTCTGTAGTGCAGGACTGCAGGGGAGAGTCAGGGAGACGTCCTTCCAGCGGAGCTGTGAGGGAAAATGGCGCTTGTGTGCTGAGGAGATAGGCCGCCGAGAAGGGGGCGGAGCCTTTCTCCCGCTTTTTTAAGGAAAAACTGGCCGGGGTTAAATGCATCCATATAGCCCTGGAGCTATATGTGATGTATTTTTTGCCATCTAAGGTGTTTTTATTGCGTCTCAGGGCGCCCCCCCCCTAGCGCCCTGCACCCTCAGTGACCGGAGTGTGAAGTGTGCTGAGAGCAATGGCGCACAGCTGCGGTGCTGTGCGCTACCTTATTGAAGACAGGACGTCTTCTGCCGCCGATTTCCCGGACCTCTTCTGTCTTCTGGCTCTGTAAGGGGGCCGGCGGCGCGGCTCTGGGACCCATCCATGGCTGGGCCTGTGATCGTCCCTCTGGAGCTAATGTCCAGTAGCCTAAGAAGCCCAATCCACTCTGCACGCAGGTGAGTTCGCTTCTTCTCCCCTTAGTCCCTCGGTGCAGTGAACCTGTTGCCAGCAGGACTCACTGAAAATAAAAAACCTATACTTAAACTTTTTCACTAAGCAGCTCAGGAGAGCCACCTAGTGTGCACCCTTCTCGTTCGGGCACAAAAATCTAACTGAGGCTTGGAGGAGGGTCATAGGGGGAGGAGCCAGTGCACACCAGGTAGTCCTAAAGCTTTTACTTTTGTGCCCAGTCTCCTGCGGAGCCGCTAATCCCCCTGGGTCATTTCGGAGTTCCCAGCATCCACTAGGACGTCAGAGAAAATACATTTTTATATTAATACAGGTTGAGTATCTCTTATCCACAATGCTTGGGACCAGAAATATTTTGGATATTGGATTTTTCCGTATTTTGGAATAATTGCATACCATAATGAGATATCATGGCAATGGGACCCAAGTCTAAGCACACAATTCATTTATGTTTCATATACACCTTATACACACAGCCTGAAGGTCATGTAATACAATATCTTTAATAACTTTGTGTACATTAAGCCATCAGAAAACAAAGGTTTTATTATCTCACTCTCACTCTAAAAATTCTGTATTTTGGAATATTCCGTATGTCAGAATATTTTGATATGGGATACTCAACCTGTAGTTGCCCTAAAATGTAACCAGTGAAGTTACCAGATGCATAATATAGCAAATATATGTGCTTTTTTAGAGCCCAAGAACAAATTATACCTTTATGTTTTAATACGCCCACCCCAGGGCTGGATTAAGGTTTGTGGGGCCCAGGGGCAACTAAATTGTGGGGGCAGAGATTTTATGAACAGTTAACCTGTTCAAAATTCCTCTCGCAGGTGAAGTTAATATTAATGATTTAGTTTAATATATAGTGCATGATCTCATGATACCCTTATCAGGGGTCTTTTAGTGATGTTTCTAATATACTAGTGGAGCTCAAAATTAATGATCAACGCGTTTCGTTCCTTATATAATGGGAACTTTTTCAAGTTCCCGTTATACAAGGAACGAAACGCGTTGATCATTAATTTTGAGCTCCACCAGCGTATTAGAATCATCATCCAGAGACCCCTGGTAGGAGTTCCATGATATCTATACAGCCGCACAATGCCAGCTAATCAAAAATTTCACAGCCGGGTTGCTCCTGCACGCTGAGCGGCAAGAGTCCAGCCATCCTGGTGTGGTTCATAACTGAACGGCTCCCGTTGCAGCCACACTACAGATGCAGGCAAACATTGTTTAAGGGATTCTGCAAGCGTCCCACAGCCGGACAACCATTGCAAACCATTCCTGAGCAGCACGGGGCCAGTTCAATCCTGGACAGAACATTTACCCACCTGGTGTAACAAGAAGTGTATCTATCTGGGAAAGGGTAAATATTAAGTACTTGTTTTTAATATCACCTCTGCAATTCCAATGACTGTATTATACCCGTGAATTAGCTTCACTGGGATGCCAGTGTTAAGCATATATTACAACTGACAGGACAGCACGGCACTTCCAGGCACTAAGCTATTAAAGATACATGTGTGCGAGTATGATTTTACACAGAACTGTTTAGTAATATTACAAGGCGTGTTTCTCATGATTGATACATTGTAATCTTATGTGAAAGTTACATAATATATTTACATCTCGGCCGAGATAACCAATCCAGTTGATTCATGTGAATATCAGCATTTTATTGTCTAATATTTTTGAAATTTCTCTTCAAACTTACTGATTGAATGTGTACATAAAAGCAACTATCAAGATTAAACTTATCGAATTTATACATATTAGTGTTTTTTATTGGGAAGCATATATCACTTAGAAAAATTACTATAATAATCCAAACCAGCGCAGTGATATTTTTGTTATATAAGTTGAGACACTGCGATCCCTAACCCCCCCCCCTCCCCAAAGCGATACCAGAAAGTGCAGAAAGCCAATAGAGCACACCACCCCTGGGGTGGGAAGTGCGTACTGTAGAGCACGCACATCACCCCCTACCACACCGGAGCGTTGCTCAGAGGAGCGTGGAACCGGTGGAGCACTCTGACACAGCACTGACTCAGTCCGTTCAGCGCTGCAGCAGCGGGCACTGTAACAGTGTATCACATGATCTGCTGTCAGTATACCGCGAGACATTGTACCAGAGCCGGCTACTGCAGCGCTGAAGGGGCTGAGCCAGTACTGTGACAGAGTGCTCTACCGGCTCCTGTCTATAGTGAGGAGCTCCTCGGTGGCCGCTGTTAAGGAATAGCTGAGCCGCCGCAGGGGGGGGGGGGGCGAAATAGTGGCAAAGTACTGTGTGTGTGTGCTCCTAATGTGTGGGGGCCCCGGGACAACCGCCCCTGTCACCCCTCCTATTATCCGGCTCTCCCCCAACCTCATGGCATCGAACAACCATAACCAGTAGTTGCAGAAGCAATATCAGAGCTGAGCAGTGATGCCCACATACAGTATACTGTGCCGAGCCAGGTAGATAATATACTGAGGAAGCCTTATAATTTGTGTGTGGAGTTGAGAGCCATCTTCAAAGGTAAATAGAGTAGGACCTATTTTTCACACAGCACCAAGATATGAAGATATATTTTGGACAGCACACAAAGGCAAAAAGGGTATACTTACTGGGCAATTAAAAATAACACTTCACAGATTTGGTTTTAAGTAAAGGGACATATTTTATGACCAAAGCATTGAGCATAATATGACAAAATAGTAAATATCACGGAAATTAAGCCTGATAATCCAGCATATTTACAAATCCCTCACACACGAACCAACAGTGCCCAGCACATACAGTTTAACGGACACCATAACATCCAAGTGCTTAGTGGTGCAGGTGTTCACTATTTAATTAGGATTTATGCACAATTTAACTAAAATATGCATCAAATTATCCTATACTACTGTATACTAATAGCTATTTGTGAAATAATCCTGCACAAAGTGGCAATGCATATTACATCAATCAGCTAAGGGAACTACAATTAAAATCAACCATGTAAAAGTTGTGTGTTGGCATCTCCATACACGACACAAGTCAGAAACCAGTGACAATGCACATATATTGCGAAAGCTGAACTTGTATTCTCTCTTGACCTGCCATCTGACGTTCTTCTGTGCACGCTGTGGCTTTTGGTATTAAAAATGTGTGTAGGCTGGTGGTATCCTGCTTTCATATTCTCCTAGTCGCACAATTAGGGAGCTTGTTTGTGGTGTTTCAATTACGTTAGCAAAGATTTAACAAGTATTTCAACAGAATAAAATGTGTTCAGTTTCAAACAAGGGCTATGAGGGCTGATACTTCTCTGCTTACGTACAACACTCATTACATAATGATTTTTGTATAACACACTTGCAACATTTTCTTGTTACATATTTGTCTCAATCTGCATTTACATTTACAAGTGTTCCAAGTCCTCAATCTCAACACACAGCAGAGTTTACAGAAGCATACTGATTGCAGGATAGTGGCAGATATTTACCAATCAGAGGTTCCAGATGTCCCCACACACTGGAGATTGGCTGGAAATATCTACCAATGAACGACAGCATCCCTGGACAGTCAGACTCCATCTTCACCATGGCCCTCATTCCGAGTTGTTCGCTCGCAAGCTGCTTTTAGCAGCTTTGCACACGCTAAGCCGCCGCCTACTGGGAGTGAAACTTAGCTTATCAAAATTGCGAACGAAAGATTAGCAAAATTGCGAATAGACACTTCTTAGCAGTTTCTGAGTAGCTCCACACTTACTCGGCAACTGCGATCAGTTCAGTCAGTTTCGTTCCTGGTTTGACGTCACAAACACTCCCAGCGTTCGGCCAGACACTCCTCCGTTTCTCCAGCCACTCCCGCGTTTTTCCCAGAAACGGTAGCGTTTTTTCGCGCACACCCATAAAACGGCCAGTTTCCGCCCAGAAACACCCACTTCCTATCAATCACATTACGATCACCAGAACGAAGAAAAAACCTCGTAATGCCGTGAGTAAAATACCTAACTGCATAGCAAATTTACTTGGCGCAGTCGCACTGCGGACATTGCGCATGCGCATTAGCGACTAATCGCTCCGTTGCGAGAAAAATATAACGAGTGAACAACTCGGAATGAACCCCTATGCTAGGAAACAGCATGGAACTGCAAAAACGGCAAGTAATTTGTGTCACCAGCAGAGAATCTGCATAATTGTCACCAAAGATGGACAGGAGCCCTGTTTAGTAAAGCCACAAGAAGTCTGGCGCCTCCACTGTACTGGTACCTGAAATTTGTGGGACCTGCCTATAAAACCCTTGACTTTCGTGGTCTGCTTAATATAGTGACCTCCATAACTGGATTAAAATTGTATCCAGATGCTTTACTGCATTATGTTGAGAGTATTGTCTGTTTTTTTTTTTTTTACCAAGGCCATTGGTATGCTCTACATTGGATACTAGTCAGAAGGGTCTGTGCAGTATTTGACTGCAGCTGTAATGCAACAATGTTTCTTATATTTGGTTTGTTTTAAAAAATGGCACCAATATTCGCCATCCCACGCACTTACAGTTTTCATCACATCCATTTTTCTGAGGCAGAGGTTACACAACATGTTTCTATTTGTCTCCAACGTCAAAAGTTGGCAATTTAAAAATCAATGTCCAAAACCGCAGAAGCAGCTTTGTGCTGCAGAGAAAATGTACCCTTGAGACTGGGTTTAGATAATAGTCACACAAAACCCTACACCACACCAGTAATACTGAATGGCATATTTAAGAATGACTGAAAAACAAACAAAATAACTGCATCCTCATGGGCATCAGTCATCTAAATCAGACCTCTGTACAGGTATAATCATGGACCTGAAAGAGCGTTCCAAGAAAAAGCACAGAAAAAACAAACAAAAAGAAACACAAAAAATAAAAATGCATGTATTTTATTTCCCTGATGCCCATGTTTTAATTCCAATCTGCCTTTGCCTTTTTTTATTTTTTTTTATTTACCAGTTCTTCTGATCTCCCTTAAATAACAATCCACTTCTGGACAGTAGAAATGGACAGGGTAGTTTAAGAGAGGAAGGGGCTGCCCATGTGCCATCACCGTATAGGCCCCTTCCTCTATTGCCAACACATGTTCCCAGTAGACTATGGTACTGTGCATGTGCCAATCTCAAGGGTGCCATTTTCCTGGTTATTTTAACCAGGTGCCAATCTCTAGAAAAATGTTGACTGCACCATCCCTCCTAACAATTTCTGATGCGCCGATGGAGAGGTAAGTATTGTGAATGAGTGGAGTGTGCATGGTATGGCCATCTGGACCCAGGGGCCCATGTATACTATACAACCTGCACCTGATACGATATATATGAGAGAGAGAGAGAGAGAGAGAGAGAGAGAAAGAGAAAGAGAAAGAGTAATAATGAAAGCGGCACTCAAAGGCTGGTTAACATTGAAAAGGTGAATTTAATAAGGCCAATGTATCAGGGACATACTTCCCTTCCTCAGGACAAATGGAATGGGAGTACATCACTGAAAGGTTGACTTTATTAAGTTCATCTTTTCACTGTTCACCAGCCTCTGAGTGTCACGTATACTTTATTATGGAGACATGGTGTCTCTAAGGAGGGGACTAGAGCAAGTAAATCCCTAGGGGATGTAACGGAGTGCCGGATTCATTATATTATATATAAATACACCCATGGAAACAGTTGTCTGCACTGTGCCAGGCAGGTTACTACTTAGGAACAATGCATTGAATGTGATGTCATGCTTAGTAAACCTAGAAATATTGCACTGACATAACATACTCATTACAACTACAGTACACAACATGTACAATGTATAATTGGACTACAATGCCTACAAAATAACTTTTTATTTTGTTGATTGATTGCATATTCACAAGAAAGCAATATTGTCCTGAGAATGGTACCAGCTAACAATGGTAGAGACAAAGGTTCTATTCTAGCAGGCAGTTCCCAAGCCTGTTGTCCCTGTTTAGTGAGAGGCAACCCAGGCTCCAGGATATTTAGCAACTGGGTCTGGTTGTATAATATTTGGATGGCAAGCACATCAACTATACATGATATGCATGCACAAATAGATAACGTTATTTAACTCAAATGTGTCTTTCGATGCCCCTGTCGCAGCCTCTGTCCAGCACAGGCCCAAGTCATGGAAAATGACATTGTGCGCATGTGCAGTGTCTGATTCCGTCTGAGGGATTTTTCACAAATGTGACATTTTTCTCCAAAATGTCAGGGCTGTAACTGGCAGGCAGCAGTTATATCTGGCCCTGTGGATTTCCCTGCATACATAGCAGGAAGATTTTCATTAAAAATGAAAACATCCGCCATGATACAGAGTGTTAATAATCATGGCACTTCCACGATTATTAATACATATGCCCCTACATCTTTGAAATGCAACACCCTATTAATTATAATCTGAACCACAGAGAGGTCTGAAGACCTCTGCAAGCACTATAATGCAAAAGGTACCTGTAATGTCTCCTAGACTCTTTGCAAGAATTCACAAAACAAATCCTATGCTTGAATGCAAAACACCCATTTACAAAAATCATGTTCTCATCGTAACCTTCAAGTTAAAGAGAGATTTGGCAAGGACAAAATAGTTTTTTTGTTCCAAACCACACATTTCAATCATCTAGTTTCTCAGACTGTTATAAATACTGTGTCCTTGAGTGAACATACAGTATTTAATAAGCACTCACTAGTATACTAAAGCTCTTTAAATTTATTATTCTCTATTGAATGAAAAAAAAAAAAAAGAGTACTCCCATATGCTGTTTATCAAAGGAGAACTGCAAAACAAGACATGGACAAAGGTACACTTTAACACACAAACAATTCTGTTTTTTGCATGTATTAGGTCTATGGTTTAATAGTAAGACAAATTGAACAAATTTAGAATCATAACACTGGTTCATAAAACAGGAATAAATAATTAAAAGATGACTACTGGCTGATATCACCTGCTTAAAACTCAGAAACACTAAGTTTTTGCAATCTGACAAACAGTTTAAGGAAGAATTTTACTTATCTACAGTCCCTCTGAAACTATGGAAATAAACTGAGTAGATTATTCTTTGCTCTATGGTTACAGATCTTAGAAAGTATTAGTGCTTAATATTTCAAATAACAGCAATACTGTATGTCTCAATGTTATATGTCGGATTATAAAGGCAGAAGTCCAATTTAATAATACCTAGTTAAAAACTGTAACACTCTGCATATTGAGCAACCTTATTTATTGAGTGGAGTTACTCTTTAAGATTTAGGTGTAGAATAGCTCGTTGATTAAGGTAAACTTCATAATTTGGGTAGGTTAAGCTTTAGGATGAACCATGCAACTGGTGGGTTATAGAAAAGTTATTAAACTAAATATCCCTTTTTATTTTTAAAATTATTTAATTAACTTACAAAAGCATGAAAAAAGCCACTTCATAACATGAGATGTCATCTTTGTTCTTTTGCAATCCAAGCACTTCAAGGGGCACAGGCAATAACTTCAATGTTCCTCCTGTATTTGCTCCATTTTTAGAAGGCTATTGGCACTCAATTTGCATACTTTGAAACTTGTGTTATTACCTCTTTTACAGCGAAGGTGCATTCACGTCTGAGGCATTGAAGAATCTGAAAAAATGATTATTGATCGCTACTGAAAACAAAAAATGCATGTCTAGATCTGTATTGTCCAAGATCCAATGTAAGTTGTTGAACCATAAGCCCTGTATGGCCAACAGTGCTTTAATACCCCATCCACAGTGGCACAAAAATCCTGTGATTTTGCTTGTAAATGCGCATCAACCTGGGGGGGGGGGGGGGGGGGGGGGGGGTGTGTGTGTGTGTGTGTGTGTGTGTGTGTGTGAGAGAAAGCATTCTACTTGGGATGAAGTCCCTGACCCTGCTCTTTACTATGGCCAGGGCTGAAGCCTGAGAATTTGCTGGCTTTTAGACCTGGCAAATTTCTGGCTTGCATATCTGAAAGGGGTATAGAAGAGGTAATTAACTGAAGTTTATCCTGTGTGAGCTGCAAACATCAAGATTTAACATCAATGTTGTAATTAGTTATGAAGGTAACATATTACAAAATAGTATCTCTAGAACGATCTTAAAGAGAGTTTAATTCTATTTATTACCTATTAGTCCAATGCAAACATTTATTGCATAAAAATATTCTTACTTAGACTTTTCCCCCTAGTTTTTATTATGTTTCTAGATAGATTGCTTGAAAACTCTCACCATTCACGAGAGGTGCTTTACTCTTTTCTGTGTTTATTACAACTTTTGCCTCATTTACTATCCATGTCACAAACTCTTACCATTTAGTAAAGTTGTGGCGAACGAAGCGGAGCAAGACACCGAGCCCAAAGTGTGGCGAGCGTAGCGAGCTCGCGAGGGGCTGAATTTGACCAAATTTGGGTTATGAATGTTTAAAAACACAAAAAAAACACAAATATATATGTTTTTGTGCCTAACTTATGACCCTGTCTGACTTTTGACCCTGTCTATCTTTTGACTGTCGACCATATGGTGTCTACCTAATGACTGTCTATTTTTTAATTGTCTATGTGCTATACCACACCCGTTTTACAATTTCACGTACAACCTGCCAAGAAGAGTCTTTTTCTTATAGCCTAGCAAATCAAAACATTCACTTTATTATTTTTTTTGCCAAAAATGTGTCTCCGTCACAAAGTGATGCACCAGGAGACTGCGCTGGTTAATTTTGATATGCAATACTTGTATATTTGTCTCTGAAACTGCATATGAAGGGCTACAATGCAGCAGCCATGGCTTTTTTTCGATGCCAAGTTCCGTTGTGCTTCGTATACAGACTCATTCACACACAGATATACTGTACAAGAGTCGCATGTCAAATTAATCAGCACAGTCTCCTGGTGTGTCCTAGTAATGTCGGGTTGTGACTAAGATGCATTTTTGGCAATAAAGACACCTAATACTAGCAGAGTTCCATGATACATGTCAGCTCAATCACGCCAGGTATCTCCCCATGTGTGGGTTATTGAGGCTAGATATTGGACATATTTGTATGATGATGCCTTAAACCTGGCGAGTCATAAATAAGCAATCATGTATTTCAGCATGTGTGACTGCTAATGAGGTGGGAATTATTGTAGCACTTCGCTTACCTTATCCAGTAGCGCTGCTGAAACCCATAGTACCTTAGATTAGGTTGTTCACAAACTGTCCTTAAGGTAATTTTTTTACAGTACATGTTTTAAAGAAATTCATGCTTAAGACCAGATGATTTAATTAGTACCTCAGTGTGATAAAATCATCTGTGCACAAGTAGGGATACCTTTACAGCCTGAACTGTTAAGCTGGGTACACACTGATAGACATATCGCACTTTCATCGAACATGGTGATATATATGTAGGTTATCGTCGGGTATGTACACCCAATATGTCTGTAAAAGACGTAGTTCACACACATCACGTTGGCCCTACAGCACTGCTGATGCAGATATCTTGCAGTTATATCAGCATGTCTGGCTGTGTGCTTGGGTGACCTGCCGATCGTTCATAAAATGGCTGCAGGGACTGACATTTCAAAATATCATTGCCAGTATTATGCTTTTCTGAAATGGCCTTGCTCCACCTACCAACTAGTGTCTTTATGTACTTTAATTGACCGCATCATCAGATCAGGCTTAACCTTATCCTTTATGTCTGCTTTAGCCAACAGTAAGTATTCCTTTTTCATCACTAATCAAACAATGAGCATTTATCTCTCACCAACTCGCACAATACATGTCACTCTATCCCCTTCTCACCTTACCCCCATTACTATTTCTTAACCATCCATTTAGGTTATAATAAGATTACATTATACAGTCAGAAGACATATGGCAGCACAGATGGTGCAATGGTTTGCATTGCTTTCTCGCAACACAGATGTCTTAGGTTCAATTCCCACCATGGCCCTAACTGTGTGGAGTTTGTATATTTTCCCTGTGCTTGTGGTGGTTTCCTCCAGGTAATCAGATTCCTCCCACACTCCAAAAAAACACTGGTAGGTTACTTGACTACTATCATTAATGCCTAGTCTGTGTGTGGGTGCAAGGACTGATATGAATGGCCAAATATTATCTGTAACACTGTGTAATATGTGTGCACTATATAAATAACTAATAACAGATAAATAGGTAATAAATAATATTAACAGATACAGGTGATAACTGACAGTTCCATAGCAAGTCACATGACCAGCTTAGTCAGGTGCACCAAAATAGTATGTGATGCGCAAAGGAAAACATGGCTAAAGCAGATTGCCTAAGACCTTTAACCATTGCACTTCCATGTTGATGATGCCAAGCAAGCCACCCTAAACCAATCACAGTAGCGTGCTGTTAATAGAGATTACCTGCCTTTGGCTGTCACAGTGTCGGCAAGCTTACCCTACCTGTGCTAATGACTATTAAGTCTAAGGGGGACACGTACTAAGCAGTGATAAAAGTGGAGAAGTGAGCCAGTGGAGAAGTTGCCCTTGGAAACCAATGAGCTGCTTTGTATACTTTTATAGTATGTAAATTATAACTGTAACATCAATGCTGATTGGTTGCCATGGGCAACTTCTCCACTGGCTCTCTTCTCCACTTTTATCACTGCTTAGTAGGTGTCCTCCAAAGGGTGTATACACACGGTGAGATCCTTGCTATGCCCGATTTTCACTTGCGATTTCCCTTGAACTCCCTGGAGACCAGATAGCACAGATTTCGACTAACTTTTCTTGAGATATGGACTATGTGCGCTTACGATTTTGGCCTATGTGAGATGTCATTGACATGTGAGATGAACTAGATAGTACACCGATCTAGCAAGGATTGACTTGCCTACGCAGTATATCTTTTCTTGCGATGCCGACCTGGCGGGACCGCGCATCGGGATCACAAGGTGACTTTCACCTTGCGATCTGCACTAACTTTTCTTGCGATTTTGACTATATAGTCAAAATCGAAATAAAATCTCACCGTGTGTACACACCCTTAGTTTAAAAGTCTAAAGGTGCGCACATACTATGCGACATTACACACATTTTCACCCTTCTGAGCGATATAGTTTGTAATATTGCACAGTGTGTATGGTATGAACGACAACCAAAGCATACTCCTGTGGGTCATTAATGACCCCCTCCGTCAGCCGTACATGCAGCTCAATCTGACAATATTGTCAAAAGCTGCATCTTAGGGCCGGCGACAGAGTAACGTCACTGTGCGATATTGAACAGTTTGTATGCACTAGGTTGGTGGCCTGGGATGGTAGTCGAAATACTATGTGGTATCGCTCATGGAGCATATAGCATGGTGTGTATGCACCATAAGACAGGTTCTAAATCAATTCCTGCCTGCATTTATTCACTGCTATTTATCTCTACCCATTTAACATTATTTTCATTTAACATTTAGGTTAAATTAAGCATACCTTAAACTGTGAGATGTGATATCAGCAGATACAGTTGATAAATGACAGTTCTCTACACAGTGGTGTTCTGTCTACCAAAGCTGAGTGACATCACAAAGGCTGTCTGTGATGTATGCAAGTCACATGAACAGCATACTAAAGTGAGAAATCACATCTGTATTTCACCATGCAATCTATTTTCAAATCTATCATTTGGGTTAAAATAAGTTTACATTTCACGGTCAGAAAACATTAACAGATACAGTTGATAACTGATACCAAATCACATTATCAGCGTATTGAAGTTATAAATTATATCCTTCAAGGATTTCACCACAGCTATTTACCATTACAGGTAACTTAACATATTATTTTTGCTTTGCTCCTACTTGTAACTCTGAATCAGACCCATTACTCTTAATTTCAGCAATAAAACAAAACATTAGGACAAAGACAGACATTGATCTGTAATAAGACATCAAAAGGAATTTTAATGTAAGGATAACAAATCTGACAATTTAATGTGACTTGTAGGTGACTCGATTCTAGCCAGCTTTTAGAAGTTCGTTGTAAGATTGGAACAACTAAATTCTATAAATATTTTTAATCTGTCAACTTATTGCCCTCATTGTTTTTTAATGTGCGTCATGAAAGAGAATGTGTGTCAACAAGCGTAAGCAGTAGAAGTGAAGATCTACAGAAAAAAAATTGTAGCAACCTAGTGCAATTCAGGAACGGCATCAAAATGTCTCACTATACCGTGTGTGTGCGTGTGCGTGTGTGTGTGTGTGTGTGTGTGTGTGTGTGTGTGTTTTGTCTGACACAGAGAAAAACAAAACGAGTTTTATGGTAAGAACTTACCTTTGTTAAAACTTTTTCTGCGAGGTACACTGGGCTTCACAAGGAAAGACATAGGGGTGTAGAGTAGAATCTTGATCCGAGGCACCAACAGGCTCAAAAGCTTTGACTGTTCCCAGAATGCATAACCCCGCCTCCCTGCATAGGAGCTCAGTTTTTAGTTAACCAGCCCAATGCAGTAGCAGGAAAAGAGACGACAACGGTTAGTAGCCACGTACATCACACTCTCACGACAGGAGAAGTGTCAGCGGCTAATGCCATACCAACCCAAAGAAGCAAAATGCGTCAGAGTGGGCGCCTTGTGGAGCCCAGTGTACATCGAAGAAAGAGTTTTAACAAAGGAAAGTACTCGTTTTCTGCTGCGGGGTACACTGGGCTCCACAAGGAAAGACATAGGGGATGTCCTAAAGCACTTCCTTATGGGAGGAGACGCACTGTAGCGGGCACAAGAACCCGGCGTCCAAAGGAAGCATCCTGGGAAGCGGCAGTATCGAAGGCATAGAACCTTATGAACGTGTTCACAGTGGACCACGTAGCCGCCTTGCACAATTGTTCAAGGGTCGCACCACGGCGGGCCGCCCAAGAAGTTCCAACAGACCGAGTAGAATGGGCCGTAATGTGAGCAGGAGCTGATAGACCAGCCCTCACATAAGCATGTGCTATCACCATTCTAATCCATCTGGCCAAAGTTTGCTTGTGAGCAGGCCAGCCCCGTTTGTGAAATCCAAACAGCACAAAGGGGGTAATTCCAAGTTGATCGCAGCATGAAATTTTTTAGCAGTTGGGCAAAACCATGTGCACTGCAGGGGGGGCAGATATAACATTTGCAGAGAGAGTTAGATTTGGGTGGGTTATTTTGTTTTTGTGCAGGGTAAATACTGGCTGCTTTATTTTTACACTGCAATTTAGATTGCAGATTGAACTCGCCACATCCAAATCTAACTCTCTCTGCACATGTTAAATCTGCCTCCCCTGCAGTGCACATGGTTTTGCCCAACTGCTAACAAAATTCCTGCTGCGATCAACTTGGAATTACCCCCAAAGAGAGAATCAGATTTCCTAATAGAAGCAGTTCTCTTCACATAGATACGGAGAGCCTGTACCACATCCAAAGACCACTCTTTGGGAGACAGATCAGGAGAAACAAGTGCTGGAACCACAATCTCCTGGTTAAGGGGGAACAAAGAAACCACCTTAAGCAAAGAACCGCACGGTCACGGTGAAATATCAGATATGGGGAACTACAAGACAAGGCACCCAAATCCGACACTCTTCTAGCTGAAGCAATAGCCAGCAGAACCACCACCTTAAGGGAAAGCCACTTAAGATCAGCTGAACCAAGAGGTTCAAACGAAGACTCTTGTAACGCCTCTAAAACCACCGACAAGTCCCAAGGAGCCACAGGCGGGACATAGGGAGGTTGGATACGCAACACACCCTGAGTAAAGGTATGCACATCAGGTAAGATCGCAATCTTTCTCTGAAACCACACCGACAAGGCAGATACTTTAACCTTGAGGGAGGCCAGATGCAGGCCTAAGTCCAGGCCCTGCTGAAGAAAGGCCAACAACTTGGCTATACTAAACTTGGAAGCGTCATAATTGTTAGATGCGCACCAAACAAACTAAGAATGCCAGACCCTATAGTAAATCCGAGCAGAAGCCGGTTTCCAGGCCCGCAACAGTTTGAATGACCGCCTCAGAAAACCCTTTAGCCCTTAAGACAGAAGCTTCAAGAGCCACGCCATCAAAGACAACCGGGCTAGGTCCTGGTAGACACAGAGGCCCTGAACGAGGAGGTCTGGGCGTTGTGGAAGTAGAATTGGACGCTCTGACGATAGGCCCTGCAGGTCTGAGAACCAGTGCCTTCTGGGCCAAGCTGGAGCTATGAGAAGCAGAATTCCTATTTATTGCTTGAACTTCCGAATTACCCTGGGCAGGAGTGACACCGGAGGGAACACGTACGGCAGCCGAAACCTCTACGGCAATGCCAGCGCATCAACGAATGCTGCTTGAGGATCACTTGTCCTTGCTCCGAAGACCGGAACCTTGTGATTGTGTCGCGACGCCATCAGATCCACGTCTGGAAGGCCCCATTTTTCCACTAGGAGTTGAAACACTTCTGGATGGTGGCCCCACTCTCCGGCGTGTACGTCCTGATGACTGAGAAAGTCCGCTTTCCAATTCAGGACTCCCGGAATGAATATTGCCGATATGGTCGGTAGATGGTGTTCCGCCCAACGTAGAATCCGTGAGACTTCCTTCATTGCCAAACGGCTTTGAGTGCCACCTTGATGGTTTATGTAAGCCACTGTGGTGGCATTGTCCGACTGTACTTGAAGAGGATGGTTCTGAATTAAATGCTGTGCCAGGGTCAACGCATTGAAGACCGCCCGCAATTCCAGAATGTTGATCGAGAGGAGAGATTCCTCCTTGGTCCACCGACCCTGCAGGGAGTGTTGCTCCATCACCGCTCCCCAACCTCTGAGACTGGCATCTGTCGTCAACAGGACCCAGACGGATATCCAGAAGGGACGGCCCCTGCACAATCGTTGGTCCTGGAGCCACCAGTGCAGCGACAGACGGACCTCCGGAGTCAATGAGATCATATGAGACCTGATCCGGTGAGGTAGGCCATCCCACTTGGCTAGAATTAGCCTCTGGAGGGGGCAAGAATGGAATTGAGCATACTCCACCATGTCGAATGCTGACACCATGAGGCCCAGCACCTGCATCGCCGAAAGTATCGACACTTGCAGATAAGAAAGGAAGCAACAAATCCTGTCCTGAAGCTTCAGGAATTTCTCCTGAGACAAGAACAACCGCTGGTTGTGAGTATCCAATAGCGCTCCCAGGTGCACCATGCTCTGAGCAGGGATCAGGGAGGATTTCTTCCAGTTGATGAGCCACCCGTGGGCTTGTAGAAACCGGACAGTCATATCCAGATGACGTAGAAGTTCTGGGGAATTTGCCAGGATTAACAAGTCGTCCAGATACGGCAGTATCCTGACCCCTTGACGGAGGAGTACCACCGTCATCACCGCCATAACTTTGGTGAAGACTCGCGGAGCCGTAGTTAAACCAAAAGGTAACGCCCGAAACTGGTAATGGAGGTTGCCAATCGCAAACCTCAGGTATTGCTGATGTGACGCTGCTATAGGAATATGCAGGTAAGCATCCTGTATGTCCAGGGAGGCCATGTAGTCCCCAGGTTCCAAGGCCAGCACTATACAGCGAAGGGTTTACATACGGAACTTGGAAACTTTCACAAACCTGTTCAATGCCTTGAGATTGAGAATGGGCCGGGAGGACCCATTCGGTTTCGGGACCAGAAACAGCGGAGAATAGTACCCCCGGCCCCTCTGAGGTGCCTGTATGACGACTCCTGTATCCAGGAGGGTCTGTACCACCGAATGTAGAATGTTTTCCTTTGTCTGGTCCAACGGGACGTCTGTCTGGCAAAATCGATGAGGGGGTCTGTTTTTGAAGGCTATGGCGTAACCTCTAGTGACGACTTCCCGTACCCAGGCATCTGAAGTGGTCTTCAACCATTTCTGGGTATACCCTAGAAGCCGGCCCCCTACCCTGGAATCCCCCAGGGGGAGGCCCACCCCGTCATGTGGCAGGCTTATCAGTCTTGGAAGCTGGCTGACGGACAGCCCAGGCTCTTTTGGGCTTCGGCTTACCAGGTTTGGAAGTGCGGGCCTGCTTGTTGTACGCCTGACCCTTTGCTTTACCTGAAGGACGAAAGGGACGAAAGGACGTACCTTTAGCCTTCGACACAGAAGGAGCGGTACTTGGCAGACAGGCAGTTTTGGCAGTAGCCAAGTCAGCCACTATCTTACTTAGGTCCTGCCCAAACAGAATATCTCCCTTGAAAGGGAGTACCTCCAGGGTTTTTCTAGAATCCAGATCCACAGACCAGGATCTCAGCCACAATATCCGGCGAGGCAGGACTGATGTAGTAGAGGCCTTGGCTGCTAGGATACCTGCATCACAAGCCGCCTCTTTAATATAGTGAGAAGCTGTGACAATATAAGACAAGCATTGTCTAGCATGGTCAGAAGAGATTTCAGCTTTTAACTCTAGGGCCCATGCTTCAACAGCCTCTGCAGCCCATGTAGCTGCAATAGTAGGCCTTTGTGCAGCACCCGTGAGGGTGTAAATCGCTTTCAGACAACCCTCCACACGTTTATCCGTAGGCTCTTTTAGAGACGTGACGGTAGTGACAGGTAGAGCTGAGGAAACCACCATCCTAGCCACATGTGAGTCCACTGGAGAAGGCGTTTCTCAATTTTTAGACAGCTCTGGCGCGAGGGGATAGCGAGCCAGCATCTTCTTTTGAGGCACAAACTTCTTACCCGGGTTTCCCCAGGGTTCCTGACGTATATCCACTAGGTGGTCAGAGTGAGGTAAAACATGTTTAACCACCTTCTGACGCTTGAACCTATCTGGTTTCTTAGGAGGGTCGGATGGCTCGGGATCATCCGTAATCTGTAAAATTAACTTAATAGCCTCCAAAAGATCAGGAACATCCACATGTGAACTACCCTCCCCATCAGCAGTATTTGTGTCAGAATCTGTGGGGTCAGTTTAAGTGCCATCTTCATCAGTGACAGCAGTAGATTTTGAGGAGATAAGAGCTCGCTTAGAGGACCCCTTGGTCTTAGGCGAGCAAGAGTCAGACTTTTTATTAGTCAAGGACTGGTTCAACTTCTTCAATTGAGCAGATAAATTATCCGCCCACGGCGGGTTAGCTGCGGGGACCACATATGGTTGCACCGGCATAGGAGGTCCCATAGGGGGTGTCAGTTTAGTAACTAGCGTATGTAGAAGTGTGGAAAAAGTAGCCCATGGTGGGTCATTTTGTACCCCCATTGCCACAGTCCCACTGGGGGGCAAGGAGCCCCCAGAACCAGAGCCCACATCTGCTGTAGTCGCCTCATAGTGATTTGTGGCGTCAGCAACACCGGCAGTGTGTTCAGACCCAGAACCGTTACCTTCAGAAGCAGACATGATATAACTTGCAGTATCAGGTAACACAGTATAGATGTCAGCAGCACAATACCTCTTGCCCAAACCCCTGCGCAGTGTAGTCAGCACAAGCAGAGATACAGGAGAGACATAGTGACTAAAATCACAGAGAAAAAAACGTATTAAAGTATATCTTGTGAAAATCCTATATATATATATATATATATATATATATATATATATAGAACCTGACGCACCAAGCCCCCTCAGGTTATAGAATATAGGGATAGCAAGTTGAGTGAGACACACAAAATGGACACCACTCAGCAAGCTAATGCACACACATAGTCACAGTTAAACAATGCAGAGGTTATTACTAACAAAAATACTGCACTGGACTAGCCTATTATATAGCTATATAGTCAATAGATATAACACTGTACAGTATGAACTGGATGTATATCACAGGGTACTTGTACCAGAGAACCCTGACTAAATGCACTCTTTCTTAACTAACACTGTCTAATTGACATGCAGAATACTTAAGTGTCATGTAAAGTCACAGCGCTGACAACCAGGCGGCTTTACACAGGAGGATTTGCCCAAGCAGTCCCAGGAACAGTGTAGCTGAGAGAAATGGCGCCCAGACACTGACAGGGAGTGAGTGAGGGAGAGACAGATATGCAGCTCCAGGGCGGGAACATATGCTGGAAATGGCGCCCTGGGGCTGGGGGAGGGGCTCCAGGTCTAAGCCTTATCCCCTCTGCTGGCAAAACCACCAGGTACTGCGGGCTACACATAAAAAGGTTTTAAGAGAAACCTTACCTGCACCCATGCCCTGGTGATCTAGTGGGATCGCCTGTACTGCCACAGTGTCCACCGGCCGCGCCGGATCACGATAAAGCACAGGTCCCACGAGCGGGACCCACTCACCACCTCCCGAAGCGCGGCCACACGATCCCGGAGAGCCCCCGTCGTGTGTGCCTAACCATAAGAAAACCGGAGCCTCCTGCTGTAGTTACCCGGCAACCAGGGCTCGGGAGTGTACAGCGCCGCTGGGGAGAGATGGAGCTGCAGCAGTGAATGTCACTAGACATGTACACACTGCCACAGCCCTTGAAGTCTTCACTTTTCTTCAAAAAAGCTCTTCTTAGGGCTGCCCAGAGCAGCCCGTCTGTTATGTGCCTGCTATCTGCAACACCAACTACAAAACTGAGCTCCTGTGCAGGGAGGCGGGGTTATAGAGGAGGCGGCGCTATGCATTCTGGGAACAGTCAAAGCTTTTGAGCCTGTTGGTGCCTCGGATCAAGATCCTACTCTACACCCCTGTGTCTTTCCTTGTGGAGCCCAGTGTACCCCGCAGCAGAAATAAGTTTAGTGTTATTCTCTGTTTAATAACCTTTCAAGCTTCACTCACTGCCCCTTTCGCCTACTGAAACCATTGGATAATCTCAGGTCAGCAGAGGAAAAAAACAAATGCGGCATAAAGCAGGAGGAGCTGGTAGACACAAATAATTGCCCTGGGGTTGCCGATTGCCCATCATTGTTTTATAGTACTTCTTTTTTGCCAGATTTCATTAACACCTACGGTCTGAGTGGGGCCCATCCTCCAGATTTACAGCTAGACTGAGGAAGACCATCCGCGCTCGTCCTCCGCAACGAGGGGCTGAATAATAATACATTTTTTTACCCTTTGCAGCACCAGTCCTAACGAGTTATAGGGACCACTCCAGCATGCACATCAATGTCACTTTGGAATGAAATAAGAAAATAATATTAATATTATTAATAATAATAGAAGGAAAACAGGAGGAGTGCCTTCTATCTCCTTAAACCCACCACTTTGAAAAATGGGGGCATCCTCGTTAGAAGGAGCGGAGTACATAGAGATTATTGCCTGGTTATGTGATCTCCAGGCAAAACTAACTGCACTACAGAAAAAGCATGGAGTTCTGGGATAGGTGAAAGTCTCCCGCCAACCTAAAATGCATAAGATCCGGGGCACCAATTTTAGGAATAGTGGGTTGCCTTAGCACTTACAGTTTTGGTGATCACTTGACAATAGTACACTGCAATATGGATAATGTATGCTATCTGTATATGGGGGGGGGGGGGGGGGCACTTTGTACCCCTTCATCCCCATGATGGCACAAGCAACTTTGTGGGCATTTACTGTATATTTGAAATTGGGGTAGTCCGTGCTTCGAAATTATGCGATTACATTATATTTTAAACCAGATCACCATACAATAGTGATAGTTGCACAACTTTCCATTTTTAACCTGGGTGCTGGAATGGCACACGCAAGAGGTCAAGGTTGGAGAGGGACAGGCCAAATATATGGCACTAGCCGTGCAATCTACTTTAGGTCTAGAAACCTAGTAAAACTGCAGGCAGAATCTAAAGGGCCGTACTCACGGGGAGATGTGTGCTGAGCAAACAGCTCAGCACACATCTCTCCCCCTGCTCAGCACAGCGTGATGTTGGCTGAGCGAGGGGGGTGGGGGACGACGACACAGGGGACACAGCGGGTGAAATGAGCGATGTGCTAGATTGAGCCTGCATGCAGGCCAATCTAGCACCGGCGATAGCGATGTGCGGCCCCTATCGCTGGGGGGCATACACACGAGAGATCCGTGCTTAAAATCTAAGCAATCCAGTCAGATTGCTTAGATTTTAAGAACGGATCTCTCCTGTGTGTACCCCCCTTAAGATGAATGACCGCTTCTAAATCCTGCCCATTGCCCTGCAGTTTGGTAACAAAATAGTTTCATTTAAGATTCTAGTATTTGATCAAATAAAAAAAATAAAATTTTTTTTTACAAGAAGCAAAATAACCAACAAAAACAACATCATGTAGTGTTTTTGCTATGTTGGTAATAATCGGTGTCCAATCATGTGTGTATGTATATTTCATTACTCATGGAAGAAAAGAAGCATTAAACAAGATAAAAAAATACTAAATAAAGTTGGCATGGCATATATTGTAAATTTTCAAATGAAGCAGTGAATATCTTATTGTGATGCATCTCAAACCACTAAGTCTACAGTCTATAGGTCAAGTTACGTGAACAAGCACCTTTGTGGATAATATAGTGATATACTTTACTGAAAACAGAGGGGGGCAAAATAGTGTTAGTGAGTAACCTGTACATCATAAAATATTCTTAAATTGGATTCACACAGTTTATGTCATTGCACTCAAAGTTGAAAAGATAGATTTATTAATTTTTTTACAGTGATTAAAATTTGGCCTCAGTCGTTGTATAGTAAAATATAATCAATGTACTTTTATGCTGAATATTTGAAATTCTCCACCATTTGAAATTATTACCTACTAGGTTCTAGACTTGATATACACAGTATTGTGTTTAAATTTAGATTAGTTTGAACTTCGATATACCTTGTGTAGTTCCCTACAGAAGCATGGATAGTTTAATGGTAATTAGAGCGATTACCTGGGATTATTCATGTCCCTGGTTCAAACTCTACATTGATTTGTTATTTTTAATCTGAGGTTTAAGTTTGGATTTAATATATATATGGTCAACGTTTCAGGGACCGATATCCCTTTTATCAAGACATGTCTTGATAAAAGGGATATCAGTCCCTGAAACGTTGGCCATACACATTGTCTCATGCTGTGATTTGTGACGTTATTGTGATGTTTTATACTGTATTGTTGGATGTAGCTTTCTAATATACAGTGTCTTACTAATAAGGGCTAATAACTAATTGACGTGGAATCTTTTTAGCTGTTCTTATTAACTTAATATAAAGATTTAAAAATAAATATTAATATAAAGACTTAAAAATAAATATATATCTATATAATTCACAGTATTATCATATCTTGACATAATAACACTATCAGTATTTGATATTTTAGCATTTTGAGAAAAGCACCGTCTCCCGCGTTTTGTGTTTGTTTGGTATATATTAGTAGGATTTTTTTTTACCGATTTGACAGAGACTGTCAGCTTTATATGATTTATATTTTATTCCTATGTATTTTCATTCACATTTTTTATTAGCATCTAGGAGCTTTTTTCTTTTTCTGTAAAATGTAATCAACTCTTGTTTTGTCAAGTAACCTTTCATTAAATAATAAAGTTAACCTTAATGACTTGGGATTTCGATAGCTTAAAAAAAACACCTTTCTTCTCTCCAATTGACATGCGATAAAATCTGTTTCACAGAATATCAGATAAGTGAAAACAGCTGTGCAAGTGACGGGATGTTGACATAGAGAATATCTACATTTCTCACATTACAAGCAGATACTTTGTGCAGATGACAAGCAGCAGTGTAAGAGTTCTGATCTGCAGGTGGTTTAACATATGCAATATCTGGCATGGCCCTATACTGAGATTTCATTCACAGATGGCACCTTGTGTTTTTAATTATTTATTTTAAGCAGACTATAGAGATCAAGTTAATGGTACAGTCCATATTTACATTTTACACACTCAAATGGAGGTCATCTTTGGATCTTATTTACTAACATGCATGTCGTTGAGACTATCTGAAACAAATTTCAGGCCACACACAATGACAGTGGTCCAATTGTTTTATATTGCAGTGTTTTGCAAATATAATGGTTTATACAATTGAAAAGTGTAAACATAAAATGCAAATATAAAGATTATTAAACCGCTCATTTTGTCTATTAGTTTCAGTACTTTAGACTACAAGTTTAATAAAAGGGTGAAGAATCTGGAACTTTAGTTCCTAAACTTGTTACATAACATAAACTGTAAAATGTGTAAAATATGTGACAGATAAACTAAATATTGCGGAGGATATTCTATTAGGAAAATTCTTAGGATAGATCAACTCAAAGCTGGCAGGAGGTTCTGTCTATCAAGAAGCAGGAAATGGCATATAAAATGCCTTCTGGCAGATTATTGGGTCACGTGCACATCGTGACATGGGAGACATGTAGGGGATAACACTCAGAGAAGCTTGTTATTGATGTTTACTTTTAATCTTGCAAGCACTCTTCTAAATCCATGAAAGCAGTGATGTGAACAGAGAGATATGCAGACCATGAGTATTGACTAAAAATATATCTGTATTATATAGGATAAAGGAGTGATGAGAAGAATTAGAAGAATCCATTAGTTGAGCTGTTTTTTATTGGAAACACAAATTTAGTTCCACTTGCTGGAAATCTACATGGATAATGAAAAAAGAAAAATATGCTTGCTAGTTAATATAATGAAAAACCAAAAGTTCACAACCCTAAATTGATCCATTCTATGCATTTGTTTGCTAAAGAAATGAAATCCTGGTGTACTCTGCTGATTTGGACGATCCCTTGGCATCTGTTATGTATACAATCTGGAATATTTAATCAGCAGTAATATTCAGACAATGTAAGAGATTTTATATTTCTTGATACAAAGCCATGACCATGACCTTAAGCTACTAATTACAATAAGGTGAAGATAGATGCGAGTGCTTTCCCTGAAGGAGAGTAAATGTATTACTTAAAAGCCCATGGACATAAAGTGGGTGATGGGATGACAAATAACAGCACAAGATAAATGACATAATCACTCACAAATGCTCAATCTCACAGTCAAACTAGCCAATCCTAGCTGTAATTGGTGTTTAATACACACTAACATAAAAAAATATAAAAGACTTCTATCGTAGTAGTAGTCTGCTTTTTCCTGTGATTATCCGTAGCATGGAAAAACATGCATTGGTCCATTCAGATTAATCGCATGTATAGTATATACAGTGAAATAACCGAGAATCAATAAAAAACAAAAAATAATATACTAGTATCACTTATTTACAATATATAAAGCATACAGTGGGGGTATGACTTATGGTGTATTTCTCAACTACACTTATCACCATCTAGGAGGCCCCAGATCAAATAATAAGAATTTACTTACCGATAATTCTATTTCTCGGAGTCCGTAGTGGATGCTGGGGTTCCTGAAAGGACCATGGGGAATAGCGGCTCCGCAGGAGACAGGGCACAAAAAGTAAAGCTTTAGGATCAGGTGGTGTGCACTGGCTCCTCCCCCTATGACCCTCCTCCAAGCCTCAGTTAGGATACTGTGCCCGGACGAGCGTACACAATAAGGAAGGATTTATGAATCCCGGGTAAGACTCATACCAGCCACACCAATCACACTGTACAACCTGTGATCTGAACCCAGTTAACAGTATGATAACAGCGGAGCCTCTGAAAAGATGGCTCACAACAAATAACCCGATTTTTGTAACTATGTACAAGTAATGCAGATAATCCGCACTTGGGATGGGCGCCCAGCATCCACTACGGACTCCGAGAAATAGAATTATCGGTAAGTAAATTCTTATTTTCTCTATCGTCCTAGTGGATGCTGGGGTTCCTGAAAGGACCATGGGGATTATACCAAAGCTCCCAAACGGGCGGGAGAGTGCGGATGACTCTGCAGCACCGAATGAGAGAACTCCAGGTCCTCCTTAGCCAGGGTATCAAATTTGTAGGATTTTACAAACGTGTTTGCCCCTGACTAAATAGCCGCTCGGCAAAGTTGTAAAGCCGAGACCCCTCGGGCAGCCGCCCAAGATGAGCCCACCTTCCTTGTGGAATGGGCATTTACATATTTTGGCTGTGGCAGGCCTGCCACAGAATGTGCAAGCTGAATTGTATTACACATCCAACTAGCAAAAGTCTGCTTAAAAGCAAGAGCACCCAGTTTGTTGGGTGCATACAGGATAACAGCAAGTCAGTTTTCCTGACTCCAGCCGTCCTGGAACCTATATTTTCAGGGCCCTGACCACATCTAGCAACTTGGAGTCCTCCAAGTCCCTAGTAGGCGCAAGACACCACAATAAGCTGGTTCAGGTGAAACACTGACCCCACCTTAGGGAGAGAACTGGGGACGAGTCCGCAGCTCTGCCCTGTCCGAATGGACAAACAGATATGGGCTTTTTTGAGAAAAAAACCACCAATTTGACACTCGCCTGGTCCAGGCCAGGTCCAAGAGCATGTTCACTTTTCATGTGAGATGCTTCAAATCCACAGATTTGACTGGTTTTAAACCAATGTGTTTTGAGGAATCCCAGAACTACGTTGAGATCCCACAGTGCCACTGGAGGCACAAAAGGGGGTTGTATATGCAATACTCCCTTGACAAACTTCTGGACTTCAGGAACTGAAGCCAATTCTTTCTGGAAGAAAAATCGACAGGGCCGAAATTTGAACCTTAATGGACCCCAATTTGAGGCCCATAGACACTCCTGTTTGCAGGAAATGCAGGAATCGACAGAGTTGAAATTTCTTCGTGGGGCCTTCCTGGCCTCACACCACGCAACATATTTTCGCCACATGTGGTGATAATGTTGTGCGGTCACCTCCTTTCTGGCTTTGACCAGGGTAGGAATGACCTCTTCCTGAATGCCTTTTCCCTTAGGATCCGGCGTTCCACCGCCATGCCGTCAAACGCAGCTGCGGTAAGTCTTGGAACAGACATGGTACTTGCTGAAACAAGTCCCTTCTTAGCGGCAGAGGCCATAAGTCCTCTGTGAGCATCTCTTGAAGTTCCGGGTACCAAGTCCTTCTTGGCCAATCCGGAGCCATGAGTATAGTTCTTACTCCTCTACGTCTTATAATTCTCAGTACCTTAGGTATGAAAAGCAGAGGATGGAACACATACACCGACTGGTACACCCACGGTGTTACCAGAACGTCCACAGCTATTGCCTGAGGGTCTCTTAACCTGGCGCAATACCTGTCCCGTTTTTTGTTCAGACGGGACGCCATCATGTCCACCTTTGGTAATTCCCAACGGTTTACAATTATGTGGAAAACTTCCCCATGAAGTTCCCACTCTGCCGGGTGGAGGTCGTGCCTACTGAGGAAGTCTGCTTCCCAGTTTCCATTCCCGGAATGAAACACTGCTGACAGTGCTATCACATGATTTTCCGCCCAGCGAAAAGTCCTTGCAGTTTTTTGCCACTGCCCTCCTGCTTCTTGTGCCGCCCTGTCTATTTACGTGGGCGACTGCCGTGATGTTTTATCCCACTGGATCAATACCGGCTGACCTTGAAGCAGAGGTCTTGCTAAGCTTAGAGCATTATAAATTTACCCTTAGCTATATTTATGTGGAGAAAAGTCTCCAGACTTGATCACACTCCCTGGAAATTTTTTCCTTGTGTGACTGCTCCCCAGCCTCTCGGGCTGGCCTCCGTGGTCACCAACATCCAAAACTGAATGCCGAATCTGCGGCCCTCTAGAAGATGAGCACTCTGTAACCACCACAGGAGAGACACCCTTGTCCTTGGATATAGGGTTATCCGCTGATGCATCTGAAGATGCGATCCGGACCATTTGTCCAGCAGATCCCACTGAAAAGTTCTTGCATGAAATCTGCCGACTGGAATTGCTTCGAAGGAAGTCACCATTTTTTTACCATGGCCCTTGTGCAATGATGCACTGATTTTAGGAGGTTCCTGACTAGCTCGGATAACTCCCTGGCTTTCTCTTCCGGGAGAAACACCTTTTTCTGGACTGTGTCCAGAATCATCCCTAAGCACAGGAGACTTGTTGTCGGGATCAGCTGCGATTTTGGAATATTTAGAATCCACCCCTGCTGTTGTAACAGTATCCGAGATAGTGCTACTCCGACCTCCAACTGTTCCCTGGACTTTGCCCTTATCAGGAGATCGTCCAAGTAAGGGATAATTAAGACGCCTTTTCTTCGAAGAAGAACCATCATTTCGGCCATTACCTTGGTAAAGACCCGGGGTGCCGTGGACAATCCAAACGGCAGCGTCTGAAACTGATAGTGACAGTTCTGTACCACGAACCTGAGGTACCCTTAGTGATAAGGGCAAATTTGGGACATGGAGGTAAGCATCCCTGATGTCTCGGGACACCAGATAGTCCCCTTCTTCCCGGTTCGTTATCACTGCTCTGAGTGACTCCATCTTGATTTGAACCTTTGTAAGTGTTCAAATTTTTTTAGATTTAGAATAGGTCTCACCTAGCCTTCTGGCTTCAGTACCACAATATAGTGTGGAATAATACCCCTTTTCTTGTTGTAGGAGGGGTAATTTAATTATCACCTGCTGGGAATACAGCTCGTGAATTGTTTCCCATACTGCCTCCTTGTCGGAGGGAGACCTTGGTAAAGCAGACTTCAGGAGCCTGCGCAGGGGAAACGTCTCGACATTCCAATCTGTACCCCTGGGATACTACTTGTAGGATCCAGGGGTCCTGTACGGTCTCAGCGTCATGCTGAGAGCTTGTCAGAAGCGGTGGAACGCTTCTGTTCCTGGGAATGGGCTGCCTGCTGCAGTCTTCTTCCCTTTCCTCTATCCCTGGGCAGATATGACTCTTATAGGGACGAAAGGACTGAAGCTGAAAAGACGGTGTCTTTTTCTGCAGAGATGTGACTTAGGGTAAAAACGGTGGATTTTCCAGCAGTTGCCGTGGCCACCAGGTCCGATGGACCAACCCCAAATAACTCCTCCTTTATACGGCAATACACCTTTGTGCCGTTTGGAATCTGCATCACCTGACCACTGTCGTGTCCATAAACATCTTCTGGCAGATATGGACATCGCACTTACTCTTGATGCCAGAGTGCAAATATCCCTCTGTGCATCTCGCATATATAGAAATGCATCCTTTAAATGCTCTATAGTCAATAAAATACTGTCCCTGTCAAGGGTATCAATATTTTTAGTCAGGGAATCCGACCAAGCCACCCCAGCTCTGCACATCCAGGCTGAGGCGATCGCTGGTCGCAGTATAACACCAGTATGTGTGTATATACTTTTTATGATATTTTTCCAGCCTCCTGTCAGCTGGCTCCTTGAGGACGGCCCTATCTATAGACGGTACCGCCACTTGTTCTGATAAGCGTGTGAGCGCCTTATCCACCCTAAGGGGTGTTTCCCAACGCGCCCTAACTTCTGGCGGGAAAGGGTATACCGCCCATATTTTCTATCGGGGGGAACCCACGCATCATCACACACTTCATTTAATTTATCTGATTCAGGAAAAACTACGGTAGTTTTTTCACATCCCACATAATACCCTCTTTTGTGGTACTTGTAGTATCAGAAATATGTAACACCTCCTTCATTGCCCTTAACGTGTGGCCCTAATAAGGAATACGTTTGTTTATTCACCGTCGACACTGGATTCAGTGTCCCTGTCTTTGTCTGTGTCGACCGACTAAAGTAAACGGGCGTTTTAAAACCCCTGACGGTGTTTTTGAGACGTCTGGACCGGTACTAATTGTTTGTCGGCCGTCTCATGTCGTCAACCGACCTTGGCGCGTGTTGACATTATCACGTAATTCCCTAAATAAGCCATCCATTCCGGTGTCGACTCCCTAGAGAGTGACATCACCATTACAGGCAATTGCTCCGCCTCCTCACCAACATCGTCCTCATACATGTCGACACACACGTACCGACACACAGCACACACACAGGGAATGCTCTGATAGAGGACAGGACCCACTAGCCCTTTGGAGAGACAGAGGGAGAGTTTGCCAGCACACACCAAAAACGCTATAATTATATAGGGACAACCTTATATAAGTGTTTTCCCTTATAGCATCTTTTTTATATATTTCTAACGCCAAATTAGTGCCCCCCCTCTCTGTTTTAACCCTGTTTCTGTAGTGCAGTGCAGGGGAGAGCCTGGGAGCCTTCCCTCCAGCCTTTCTGTGAGGGAAAATGGCGCTGTGTGCTGAGGAGATAGGCCCCGCCCTTTTTTCGGCGGCCTCGTCTCCCGCTCTTAACGGATTCTGGCAGGGGTTAAATATCTCCATATAGCCCCCGGAGGCTATATGTGAGGTATTTTTAGCCAAAAATAGGTTTTCATTGCCTCCCAGGGCGCCCCCCTCCCAGCGCCCTGCACCCTCAGTGACTGCCGTGTGAAGTGTGCTGAGAGGAAATGGCGCACAGCTGCAGTGCTGTGCGCTACCTTAAGAAGACTGAGGAGTCTTCTGCCGCCGATTCTGGACCTTCTTCTTGTTTCAGCATCTGCAAGGGGGACGGCGGCGAGGCTCCGGTGACCATCCAGGCTGTACCTGTGATCGTCCCTCTGGAGCTAATGTCCAGTAGCCAAAGAAGCCAATCCATCCTGCACGCAGGTGAGTTCACTTCTTCTCCCCTAAGTCCCTCGTTGCAGTGATCCTGTTGCCAGCAGGACTCACTGTAAAATAAAAAACCTAAGCTAAACTTTTCTAAGCAGCTCTTTAGGAGAGCCACCTAGATTGCACCCTTCTCGGCCGGGCACAAAAATCTAACTGAGGCTTGGAGGAGGGTCATAGGGGGAGGAGCCAGTGCACACCACCTGATCCTAAAGCTTTACTTTTTGTGCCCTGTCTCCTGCGGAGCCGCTATTCCCCATGGTCCTTTCAGGAACCCCAGCATCCACTAGGACGATAGAGAAAATTAGGCTACACTTATTCTTGTTAGTTAAGTGGGGCGGGGCTATGATAATGGCCCTGATTTAGGTCAGGTTGCACTAGTTGTAATGTTGCAATATACTGATGCTTGGTACACTGCACACACGCTGGACATGCACTCTGCACCGGTAATGTGGGTCCCACGTCAATGGACATAGTAATGATGCAGATGTCAATTGACTGACAGTTTGCAGCCATCTAGGAGTGGGGAGCTGGAGGCGGCAGCTTCAAAACAAAAATGTTATTTTGTGGGACTGCCTTCCAACTGAGATCTCCTGGCCTCGGTGACGGAGCTACAGGTGGCAAGTTTGTGTAACCTCATGAGTTACTCAGTCAGCCGATGGTGTCGTAGGTGATCAGATTTTGTATCCTAGGAAAATAGCAGCAGAGGATCACACATGCATGAAGAAAGTGTCTAGATTTACCAGGCGCCTAGTGCTGCATTACCTTATGTGAGTGTACATCTTGCCTCAATACGCAATGCAGTGGAAGATGCCTGGCATGAGTGAGCTGACAAGTCCCGTGCAACTTCGCTATTGTTGGGCGTCTTTTTTTTTTGTATGAAATATGACTTATCAGCATTGCTATGCGAATAGGACGAACAAAAGATATTCAGCATGCCTATATTCTGTGTGCAACTGCGGCTGTAACTGCATACAAAATGCTACGTTAAAGTGTTTATTAGGAAAACACTAACGTAGCATTTCATATGCAGATACAGCCGCAGTTGCACACAAAATATAGGCATGTTGCATATTATTATAATCAGATAAGCTGGTTGTGTGTCATATTTGCATAGTTTTGCAAATAAGACAATTATTTACGTCATCGACCTGCACAAGACCATTAGATAAAACTAGTATGACAGATTAGCTTTGCCAATGTCCAAAGAGCTGCTAAACCAAGTGCAAAAGATAAAGGAAAGCATAATGAGTAGCTTCCCTTGCTAACTTGAAGTGACACAGATACCAAATACCTGTGTTCACATAACATTATATGGGGCCCTGTCGACTAGATGGCCTGTCACTCCCACTCAGGCTACTGTACTGCAAGATACAGTAGAAGAGTTTTAGAAATCTGACAATTGTTAGAGATTGGAAGAGCATCTTAAATTATTTACTGTATGTAAGAGGAAATATTTGACAAATATTGCATTTGCTTGCTACAATATCTATTGATATAAATTATTTAATAAATGCATTTGCAAATGTAAAACAATATTTTCCAATTAAATTACCTTGATCTCTGTGTTTCCAAAGGTGGTATTATGAGGGTCCTTTATTTTTTTTATTTACAATTGCCCCTGAACAGGAATGTTTACACTGCCTGCAATTTGTAAGCATGAGCACATAATATAATAATATTGCCTGTAGAATTCATAAAGCATATTAGCGTGACCATAATCTGACATTTCCACTGCCTGCAAGGTTCCATGATACCCAGCAATTATATGCTGGGAGCAGAAAGTTTGCAAGACACTGATGTAACCTAGAAAGACATCGGCAAATGAAGGTCCATGACTACCGCTATAAACATATAAAAGACAAAGTCCTCCTCACTTAAAAAAAAATTAAAAGAAAAATATAATTTTCTTCAAATGGTGCACTATCAAATTAAAAAAAGGTAAAAAAAAAAAAGAACCAAACAAAACCATAAAGTGTAAACATAACATACTGTACACAGTAGGCATTGTTTGTATATTTAGCAGCTATAGACTCAATGATTGAAGGGGAGGGGCGCGCAGTTAGAAAGCCGATTGGCTGGTCATTTATCACTCTTCATCCGTCTCCCCTTTAACTCTTGTTAAAGCTTAATACACTTGGGCAAATGATCTCTATGGCTACATGCATTTTTAAATAAGGTTTCGAAAGGCCACTTACGGTATAAAACACAATACATGAGCAAGCCCTGAAAAATAACAGTGTCTTTTCATGAATAAGTAAGTCTTACTAACTGCTTTGTGGCTCATTTCCATTGGAATGTTAATAATTTTATAACACGCCTCACAGATGTAGCAGCCCATGTCCACGCTTATAGATGTTTCATTAACAATTTCATTGAAAAGCTCAAAAGTAGGCAAGTATGTATAAGTGCAGGCTTGAACTGTGGCAGAGCAATACATATTTGCACAGTACAAAAAGTCTGCAACATGTGCCCTCAGTTTTTCCTCTTAAACATTTTGTGTGGAATACGTACTGATTACCGGTGGACGGGATCCCGGCTGTCCGGATCCAGGCAGTGGGATCCCGTCTGCCAGTATGCCGGCAGCTGGGCGAGCGCAAGAAAGCCCTTGCGGGCTCGCTGCGCTTGCCACGCTATGAGGGCAGGTTCTGCTCACTCACAGAGGGAGTATAGCCTGTGTTGCCGGGATTCCGGAGGCGGCATTTCACCGCCTGCCAGGATTCCGGCGTTAGCTTTGTGACCTCTGGGATCCTGACTGGTGGTATCATGACCGTCTCCCCTTTGTACATTCTGTAAAACACCCATTATCTAGAATACAACTGTGCACAGCTTAGACTATGATCTAGTAGGAAGGAACAGGTTCACTTTATAGCTAGTGTCTGCTTCTGCTGTACATCTTTTATATAAAGGTGATTTTTTTTTCTCCTTACTCCAAATTATTACTAAATGTCAACTGAAGCACTGAAGAGAAAAATAAAGCTGAATTTAATCATCTGTTAAGAAATAAATATATATATAGCAAAATGTAAAAAGCAGAAAACAGAAATTTATATTAAGAGGGGAAGAGAAGCCTTTAACGACAATGGGAGTAATTCCAAGTTGATCGCAGCAGGATTTTTTTTAGCAGTTGGGCAAAACCATGTGCACTGCAGGGGAGGCAGATTTAACATGTGCAGAGAGAGTTAGATTTGCGATAGCACACCATAGCTGGGTGGAGAAGTGTAAACATTTATCAGTTTGTCATTGCAGACACACATACAGAAAACTTTATTAAGTACAGGAGAATAAAAAATGACGGTCTGCAAAAATAAAAATAAAACACCTCAAATATGTTGCCAAGCAACCAGGAGCATAGACGAAAATAATGAAATCAATGATTAATGAGGGGTGTTTGCTTTTAAATGCATTCTGTCAGTGACCCAGTTTAGAGTGTAAGTCGATGTGAATGATTAAATCATGTCAGTTATCAGCAGACTGACAAGATTAGCAAGTATGTGAGCTCACTTTTAAGCACACGCACCTTTATTATACAATTGTGGGCTTCCCTATGCCTTTCATTGACTATTAAAATGATGGCATTTTTAAACAGTGTTTGCCTTACAAGCCCTACATTTTTACATTTGTCCAACACATTTCAATATTTTGATAGCAGTGATGTCACCTAAAAAAGCATGTATGATTGCTTATTATAGAAAGATTTGAAAGTTAAATGTATGTACAAAAATGGGACACACATTTTTTTGTTTCTGACTTCTGTGCAATCATATCAAATAACAATGCAAAACATACAAACTAATCTTTCTGTGATTTGTTTTTGCTACAGTATGTCAACATGTACACATAAAAACAAAAGGGAAAAACCCCAAAAACATGACCATTAATGAGGGCAGAAAAGAAAAAGTTTGATCGTTAATAAACTTAACTGCTGACTTTTTTCTCAATGAGAGAGGAATTGTCTTATGTTAGGGGTGAAGAGGATAAAGGTGATTGAAAAAGGAAGGATGGGGACGGGAATGCCTTTCCTAACTGGCAGCCATGGATAGTCCCAAGTTGCATGTAGTTGATAAGTGGCTGTTGATTATATATACAGTCCATCCGGAAAGTATACACAGTGCTTCACTTTTTCCACATTTTGTTATGTTACAGCCACATTCCACATCAAATCAACAGCCATTTTCATGACCATCAACGATTTCAATGAAATTTGCTGTGCTTGTTAGGTCTGACGAGAAACTAATTTACACCAAATTTCAACATCATAGGTTGGATATTTTTGGAGGTGGAGCCATTTAAAAATGAACCAAATATGCAATTTTACTGCAGCAGGGGTCTTTTCGTTTGCCTGTAACTTGAGTTCTAATTAAGACAGAGATTAAATTAGTGTCATTTTGAAGCTTATGACTAGATCTTTTCAATTCAATTTTAATTTAGTAAGGTAGTACTAAAAAAAGTTTAATAACCTTTGACCATGACCTTTGGCCTCAATTTTTTAAAATAGGGAGATATTTATTTTTTTATATATTTTTTTTCATGAGTTCTCCCATATTTCATTTAAACATGTATCAAATTTCTCTTTGGGACTCCCATGGAATAATGCGATAACAATAATTTACTGACAAGCAGGCAGCTAAATTATAAAAAATTCTCACTTGCAGACAGTGTATTATAAAGTTTCGAAAAACAGCAATATAACCTTAATATATATATATATATATATAACAGACCAGGTTTTGTTCATGCTTTCCATGAGTTTAGTTTTGAAGTTGCAGACAGAGTTTCTCTTTCTGTAATGGTGTACACATGTCCTGTTTTAGTCATTGGGTCTACTGTTGTTAGTATATCACAACGATGAACTAGAAGAATGTCGGGTTTCCCTGGGTATTTGTATGATGAAGATGGTCCTTGTGGGTGGAGAAAGCTGACCTTTAATAATTTGTATTTTTCATCTACGTCAAGAACACATGCTACCTACAACTCTGCATCATACACACAAGTGACAAATCCTTTAATGTCTTTAAATTCTACTTCGTTCTCCAGTAAACAAACTCGTTCCACTTTTGAAGATGTAGAGTAGGAATAAACTTTAGTTGACAGAGTAGTTGTTGATAAAGGAATAAAGGAATGTAGTTTCTGGGTTCCAGCAATTGTGCGGGACTGCTCAAATCGAGCTTCCAAGAACTTCTCTTCTGCCTCGTGGTCAGCTGAACTGGCGTACTTGAAAGAGATAGCAGGAACATTCTCAACAGCCCAATCAAACAATTGTTGAGGTATCATTATTTGTTGATCGTACGGCCTTTGGAGACTGGCTCGTGTAGCTAATCTTTTTACAGTGCCACCAACTCCATCACATGCCCCTTTTCCATGGGAGGTGGCTGAAAAGTGCCACTCGGCAGGCATTCCAAAGTCTTGCTTGTGACAGCAAAGATTAATGAATTTATTTCAATTTTTATACTGCAGCTCCATCTGAGAAATAAATTAATTTTTGTAACGATAGGATACCTTTCCTTAAGAAAATTTATGAGTAACCCCTGGAATAAATGAACTGTAACAGTATCATGGTGAAGGCAGTCTGATTTAATAACAAAGCTGACATGCTTTAGACTCCCTGCCTCATCTATGAAGTGTGCTACACAAGGATGAAGAGTTGCTTGTGCGTTATTCCAGTGGAAATCTTGCACTTCGTCTTGCAGTACAAAGGACTATTTCTCTGCAAAGTCGCAGATTACCAAAAACTCCCCTGGTTGCAAACTTAATTTAAGGTCTGCTTGAAAAGAAGACTGTTGTCTGGCAATGAAGGAATGGCGCAGCAGTATTTGTAACATCACAAAAAGTGTCCAGAAAGTCATCAGATGAATGCGCAACTGTCTCAAGATTAGAACGGTCAACAGAGATCCATTGTTTGTAAGAAATATTATCCATCATGCTGTCATCCATTAACTGCCTCAACTGTTCCTTAACATGTTTGAGGTGGTTGGCATCTTCACATTCATTACACTCATTAAGGTAGCATGCTGGCTAAGGAGGATTGCATATGATCATCGCCAAACAATCCTTATACAATTTCAATGGGATCTCTTCCTTTGATGTCAAATCAGAAATCTTTGCACCTAATATCATGAGTTTGACATTCTGGGGGATGGTGCAGACACACACTGAAGGTATACCACTTCCTCCAGCTAAGGTGCAGTGTTTGGGGCGAAGTTCTGCAAACTTTGAAAACCCTAGACGTTGCAGCGGAAACTTTTCTTTAAACAAGGTATACGCCTCTTTTAAATTGCTGAAAACCAACCCATTCTGAGCATGAACTCTTTTTCCATCTGGCATGTGTATATATATATATATATATATATATATATATAAAACAATCTATGAAACATGTTTATATTATATTGTATGCATAACTGCATTACCATTTATTATTAAAATTAACTTACTAGTATTTCTAACTATTTTAAATTACTGCTGGTAAACAAAAACAATTTAGCTCAACATCCTAAAGTAGTCCCAAAAAAAAAATTTGGTACACATTTAGAAGCGATGTAAGGGCATTTTTTAAAAGAAAAATTTAAAGAAAAAAATATCCCTTTTTAAAAAAATTGAGGTCAAAGGTTATTAAACTTTTTTTTAGTACTACCTTACTAAATGAAAACTGAAGTGAAAAGATCTAGTCATAAGCTTCAAAATGACACTAATTTCATCTCTGTCTTAATTAGAACTCAAGTTACAGGCAAACGAAAAGATCCCCGTGGCAGTAAAATTGCATATTTTGGTCATTTTTAAATAGCTCCACCTCCAAAAATATCCAACCTATGATGTTGAAATTTGCTGTAGATTAGTTTTTCCCCCATCCTACTGGTACACCAAATTTTAAAAAAATCGGAAAGGGTCAGTAAAATGTTTATTTTTTTTTTAAGTTGATTTGATATGGAATAACCCAGCCTTATTCCAAAATGGAATAAATTCATTTTTTTCCTCAAAGTTCTACGCACAATACCCAATAATGACAACATGAAAAAAGATTTTGGGTGACTTTTGCAAATTTATTAAAAAAAACAAAAAAAACACAAAAACTAAGAAGTCACATGTACATAAGTATTCATAGACTTTGCCATGAAGCTCAAAATTGATCATCATTGAAGTGTTCCTACAGCTTAATTGGGAGTCCACCTGTGGTAAATTCAGTAGATTGGACATGATTTGGAAAGGCACACACCTGTCTATATAAGGTCCCACACTTGACTGCATTTCTAGGCACAAACAAAGCATGAAGTCAAAGGAATTGTCTGTAGACCTCCAAGACAGGATAGTCTAGAGGCACAAATTTGGGGAAGAGTACAAAAAAATATATATGCTGCTTTGAAGGTCCCAATGAGCACAGTGGCCTCCATCATCTGTAAATGGAAGAAGTTCGGAACCACCAGGACTCTTCCTAGAGCTGGCCGGCCGTCTGAACTGAGTGATCGGGGGAGAAGGGCCCTAGTCAGGGAGGTGACCAAGAACCCGATGGCCACTTTTTCAGAGCTACAGCATTCCTCTGTGGAGAGAGAACCTTCCAGAAGGACAACCATTTCTGCAGCAATCCACCAATCAGAACTGTATGGTAGATTGGCCAGACAGAAGCCACTCCTTAGTAAAAAGCACATGGCAGCCCGCCTGGAATTTGCCAAAATGCACCTGCAGGAATCTCAGACCATGAGAAACAAAATATTCTGATCTGATGAGACAAAGATTGAACTCTTTGGCGTGAATGCCAGGCGTCATGTTTGGAGGAAACAAGGCACCACTCATCACCAGGCCAATACCATCCCTACAGTGAAGCATGATGGTGGCAGCATAATGTTATGGGGATTTTTTTCAGTGGCAGGAACTGGGATACTAGTCAGGATAGAGGGAAAGATGAATGCAGCAATGTACAAAGACATCCTGGATGAAAACCTGCTCCAGAGCGCTCTTGACCTCAGACTGGGGCGACAGTTCATCTTTCAGCAGGACAACGACCCTAAGCACAGAGCCAAGATATCAAAGGAGTGGCTTCAGGACAACCCTGTGAATGTCCTTGGGTGGCCCAGCCAGAGCCCAGACTTGAATCCGATTGAACATCTCTGGAGAGATCTGAAAATGGCTGTGCACGGACGCTTCCCATCCAACCTGATGGAGCTTGAGAGGTGCTGCAAAGAGGAATGGGCAAAACTGACCAAAGATACAGTAGGTGTGCCAAGCTTGTGGCATCATATTCAAAAAGACTTTAAGGCTGAAAGTGCTGCCAAAGGTGAATCAACAAAGTATTAAGCAAAGGCTGTGAATACTTGTGTACATGTGATTTCTTAAGTTTATTTTTAAGTAATTTGCAAAAATCTCAAAAAAAAAACTTTTTTCACGTTGACATTATGGGGTATTGTGTGTAAAATTTTGAGGGAAGAAATTCATTTATTCCATTTTGGAATAAGGCTGTAACATAACAAAATGTGGGAAAAGTGAAGTGCTGTGAATACTTTATGGATGCAGAGTGTGAGTGTGTGTGTGTGAGAGTGTGAGTGTGTGTGTGAGAGTGAGAGTGAGAGTGTGTGTGTGTGTGGGTGTGTGTGTGTGTGTGTATATATATATATATTAGTGTAAATAGTGCTACTACCTACAAGACAACAGTCTTGTGAATAATTCCTGTGCTAAAATAAATCAAAAATAAACATAGAGAAATATAGACATATAGCACTTCCACTCAAAAAGGGGGCTGATAGAAAGTCCTTAATTAAGACTCATTTCCACAAAGTCCACAGTTCGATATGTAAAGATGGTAGGACCCAGCGCCTTCCGTGCAAACGTATTCAATTAATAAAATAATATAATCATGTGTGTGTGATCAATTCAAACGTGTAGCATAGTCTTTAGTTTCTCTAGTTCTTTTTTTGCACCTCAGATACATGCAGTATGTAGAATACAAAGGAAAACAGAAACAAAAATAGTGCAATAATGCAATAGTGTATTTCACCTCGTGCTCTAAACGACATGTTATAGTCAGTGATTCCTTATACACCTTAAGAGAATCAGCAACAATGGTGAATATTAAACAGATGTGCCCACATCCTGTGAAAAATAATATAAGAATACCCTCAGAACATTCTTTCATGCAGCAGGATCTTTAGAACTGTATCTCAGCTTTTGCAGGACAGCTTCATACCATAAAACTTAAGATAAATTCTTAAATACCTTATCACCATAGTGCTCACCAGCACTGGAGGTGATATGTCTCTATGTTTATTTTTGATTTATTTTAGCACAGGAATTATTCACAAGACTATTGTCTTGTAGGTAGTAGCACTATTTACACTAATATATATATATATATATACACACACACACACACACACACACACACTCACACACACTCACACTCTGCATCCATAATGTATTCACAGCACTTCACTTTTCCCACATTTTGTTATGTTACAGCCTTATTCCAAAATGGAATAAATTAATTTCTTCCCTCAAAATTTTACACACAATACCCCATAATGTCAACGTGAAAAAAGGTTTTTTTTTAGATTTTTGCAAATTACTTAAAAATAAACTTAAGAAATCACATGTACACAAGTATTCACAGCCTTTGCTTAATACTTTGTTGATTCACCTTTGGCAGCACTTTCAGCCTTAAAGTCTTTTTGAATATGATGCCACAAGCTTGGCACACCTACTGTATCTTTGGTCAGTTTTGCCCATTCCTCTTTGCAGCACCTCTCAAGCTCCATCAGGTTGGATGGGAAGCGTCGGTGCACAGCCATTTTCAGATCTCTCCAGAGATGTTCAATCGGATTCAAGTCTGGGCTCTGGCTGGGCCACCCAAGGACATTCACAGGGTTGTCCTGAAGCCACTCCTTTGATATCTTGGCTCTGTGCTTAGGGTCGTTGTCCTGCTGAAAGATGAACTGTCGCCCTAGTCTGAGGTCAAGAGCGCTCTGGAGCAGGTTTTCATCCAGGATGTCTTTGTACATTGCTGCATTCATCTTTCCCTCTATCCTGACTAGTCTCCCAGTTCCTGCCACTGAAAAAAATTCCCATAACATTATGCTGCCACCATCATGCTTCACTGTAGGGATGGTATTGGCCTGGTGATGAGTGGTGCCTTGTTTCCTCCAAACATGACGCCTGGCATTCACGCCAAAGAGTTCAATCTTTGTCTCATCAGATCAGAGTATTTTGTTTCTCATGGTCTGAGAGTCCTTCAGGTGCATTTTAGCAAATTCCAGGCGGGCTGCCATGTGCTTTTTACTAAGGAGTGGCTTCTGTCTGGCCAATCTACCATACAGTTCTGATTGGTGGATTGCTGCAGAAGTGGTTGTCCTTCTGGAAGGTTCTCTCTCCACAGAGGAATGCTGTAGCTCTGACAAAGTGGCCATCGGGTTCTTGGTCACCTCCCTGACTAGGGCCCTTCTCCCCCGATCACTCAGTTCAGACGGCCGGCCAGCTCTAGGAAGAGTCCTGGTGGTTCCGAACTTCTTCATTTACAGATGATGGAGGCCACTGTGCTCAATGGGACCTTCAAAGCAGCATATATTTTTTTTGTACTCTTCCCCAAATTTGTGCCTCTAGACAATCCTGTCTTGGAGGTCTACAGACAATTCCTTTGACTTCATGCTTTGTTTGTGCCTAGACATGCACTTATCTAGAAGACCGATAACCCGCCTGCTTCCGGTAGAGTGTATCCGATGATGTCACCGCTAAATCCAAAAGTATCACCTCACCATGGCAACATCTGCACAAAGACCCAAACCCAGATTCACAGTGCCTTTGCCTGCCAGCACCAAGCTGGGCCTATTACAGCTTTTGTCTACTGATACATGTAGAAGGATCCAGTTAGGATACCAGCGTTCGGCATCCTTGCAGTCGGAATCCCTACACTTCTCGGAATGCAGAAGCTGTCATACCAACTTGATTTGAAATGCAGGCACTGTGATCCCGAACCCCGATCGACCAACACCGGGAGTCCTTATTGGTAAGCGGCAGAGGTTTTAGGCTGCGGGGGAGGGAGGGGTTGAGGTTAGGGTTAGGCTGCAGGAAGGGAGGGTTAGGGGGATAGGGTTAGCTTACTTACCCGACCTGTCGGGAGTCTCTGTTTCTGGATGCTGGTGTCGGTCATACGACCACCGGCATCCCATCCGCCGGGAAATCGTAAGTATTCCTTTGTAGAGTAGGGATTTCCAACCACAGTCCTCAAGGCACACTAATAGTTCAGGTATTGAGGATAGGCATACTTGACATGTGACTTAAATAGTACCGCAGATATTTTGATTTAACTATGTGTGCTTAATCATGTACATCACTAAAAATTGACTGTTAGTGTGCCTTGAGGACCAAGGTTGTGTAACACTGATCTAGGGGGATCAGTGAAACCTCTACATTTTGACCCACGGCTGTCGTCTTTTTGGTATATTGCGTAAACTGTAGATTATACCCATTGTTCTTATCTTGTTTTATTTCACGTAGGAGTTTTGAGTTTAAAAGTCCCTCTGAGGTACAGTGTCTATATCACTGGAAAGGGAAGGCAGTTCAGTCACGTTAACACAAAGCTGTAAATGTCTCGAAGTTGAAGATACTGATACAATCATTTGTTCAGAATGGACAATTGGGAATGCAGTTCTGCAAAAGTCATTGGCCATGAGTAAAATCATTTAATAACCTAATATAACCAATCAAGGGACATCAGATTGCGGAATTCAACAAACTTAGCTTAAAATTACAAGAAACTCTGCCACCCCTTAAGGTATAGAGATTCCCTTTCATTAGTAAATTCATTTAACTGACTCCATCTACTGCGTTGTAAGACAGTCAGATGCCGCCACCACCAGGCTTCTGTACCAGCACCTGGTACCACATATGTCTAGGATTGTATGTGGTTGCGCTGCTGCAAAACTTACTTAGATGGTAATGGCCAATTCCCCTCTAGTTGCATACTGCTTTACTTTGGTAGTGAGCCAACCGCAACCTTAGACACTGGACTCAAACTCAGGACATCCAGAGGACAAAAAGTGTTTGACACTTAAGTTGTAGTTACACGATACTAAAGCCAATAAAAAGCCCAAAAAATAGAATTTGTATCAGGACCAACTGGAAGAGTTGGAAAAGCCTAGATAATATGTTTATTTTACTATATAGTACATTAATTGATTTGTGCTAGAAAGCAGGTAAAATTGACCTGGAAGAGCAAATAAGATGGTTTAGAGATAAATATAGCCAAGTATATGAGATTATGTAGGTGCCATTATCAAGTAAAACCAATTGCCAATATGACACTCTCTCGGTCAGTTAGGTAACAGTTTAAAATCTCTATTTTTGTAATTAAGTTTTACAGTATGTCCTCTAAAGGGTTAGTAAAGGAAATGTAGGGTTTAGAGATTGATTAGGGACATTACTAGTGTAATGGGATGCGGTCAATTTACCTACAATCAAAACCCAGACGGTCAAAATCCCGACAACCAATGACCGACGGTCAAAATCCCGACATTTAAAATGTCAACGGGTCAAAAAGTCGACATGAGAGTTTCATGATTTTTTTTATTGAAACCGACTTGTTCATACTTTACCATCCCATTGGACCTGGAGGGGAAATATAATAGTGTGCCCGAAGCCATGTGAGGGGACGCGGCCCACTTAAACGGTGTCCATATCAACCTATGTTGACATACACACCAAAAAACTATGAAATAAAAAACTTTTTGACCTGTCGACATTTTAAATATCGGTATTTTGACCTTGTCGGTATTTTGACGTTGTCAGTTTTTTGACCTTGTCTGGATTTTGACCATCTGTCAATTGTTGTCGAGATTTTGACCGTCGGGATTTCAATTGTAGGCATTTCATACTGATCCCGGTGTAATGTATGAGTTTATGCTCAGACTTTCCAATAGTAATTACAGCAATACTGTACATGGTTAAGCCAGTGGTTCTCAAACTGTTAACCGTGGCACCCTAGGGACACTTGCAGGGGTGCCCTGGGCTGGTGATCCAGGTCCAAAAAATATTATTTGTGGTCAATGTAATAAGCAAAACCAGCGCTGGTGGTTGCCAATCATAAAATATGTGGACAAACGGAAGCAAATCCTGTCACTCACCACACAACAGAAACTAAGGACTACATCTAAACACAATTTACTTCATTTAATATGTCTTTCTAAATAAGAAACTTTTGGCCTAGTGGTGCCGTGAAAAAAATTCTGATACTCTAGGGTGCCATGATTCAAAAAAGTTTGGGAATCACTGGGTTAAGCAAAGATGGGCAGAGATCCAGATGCCTGTAATGAAGTGCAAATGTGTGGTGTTGCTGTGGAATGTCAGATTAACATCTAATATTATACTTTCATGGATCACATCAGAAACCTTTACATTACAAATTAACTGTCAATTACGTTGTAAAAATTTTCAAAACTCATCATCAGGATCCAAAACTATAGAAAGCACACATCATCAGACATGGGAGAAACAGAACTGTAAGCCTGAAATCAGTAGTAGGGTAGAAGTTAGCGATTAAACACAGACAGAGTTTGGTGGATTTAGTTATCCACATGTGACCAAAAATCCAGTGGATAATAAACACAGATATCTTATAAAAAGTGCAAAGACGTCGTAATATGAAAAATCTTAGCAATTGCATGGACACGTCTGACGCATAAGGAGCCTGCTTGCACAGTGCCTGTGCGACCCGGAACGCTATACATTTAATCTTTATAGGGTGTGTGGTGGTAGTGATGCAGAACAACGTATACATGCATTGGCGGATAGCGAGTTGACTCATAGCCTATGTTGCTAGGAGTATCTCAAGGAACATTTCAGTTAAAACCACATCAAAATTGGTTTACTAGTTCTCGTATTTACCACGCACAAACATACAAACAATTATATATATATATATATATATATATATATACAAGGTGGTCCATAAGTGTATAAACACCCCTGATCCATAACACCCTTATAAAAAGGAAATGAGTAAGGAAATATTAATCCAGTGTCTACACAGATGATAATGGAGTGGGGAAAAACTTTTTAGTGTATGTCACCAGTAAGGTGGCCATCTTGAAGTCAGCAGTCTTGTATGCAACTCTTTTTTTATATTTTTATTGGGAAGTTAGTCACATGACAGATGCAAAATTTCATAAGAAAAACAATGGGGCGATTCTCTGTGATGCACAGGACACCTACACAAATTCAAACAACATGCTTCTCCAAAATACCAGAATTTAAGTGGGTCTTAAGTTATAGGGTAAGGCATTGTTACTAAGCAATTAAGTTTTCATATAACAATTTCTTAACAGACCAGTTCAAAAGGAAATTTTAAAAGTGTGTGATGCACAGGACTTTATGTTCACTTTCTGGAGTATCACCCAATAGTGTTCTTTGTTTTAAAGTATCTTTATTCATGGTCCAGTTTTAACAAAATCTACCTGCAAAAGAAAACTCAGAACTCAAGAATGAATATTCTTGAGTTAAAACAAATAACACCATATATGTTAAAACAAATTACTCCAATGATTTTCTTATGAAATTCTGCATCTGTTTGATATGTCACACGCTTACCTTTCCAATTAAAAAACTACAGTTGCATACAAGACGGCTGCCAAACTGGTGACATACCCTAAAAAGTTTCCCCTCACTCCCATATCATATGTGTAGACATTGGGGTATATTTACTAAGCTCCCGATTTTGACCGAGATGGTGTTTTTTCTTCAAAGTGTCATCTCGGGAATTTACTAAACTCAAATCACGGCAGTGATGAGGGCATTCGTATTTTTGTTGAAGTCCAAGAAAAAAAACTACGAATAAACACACCATCGGTCAAATACGCCTGTTATTTGCTAGAACTCTGTAATTTACAAAAATTTGTATAGCCAAACACTGCCGTGAATAAATACAAATCGTAAAAAAAAGCAGTTTTCAAATAGACCTGCTTTTTTTTTTACCGTGTTCTGATAGGCATGCACGAATCCGTGAGATCCGTGCATGTTTATCAGTGGTAAGGGGTGGGAAAGTATTAAAAATATAAAAAAAAAATGTGTGGGGTCCCCCCTCCTAAGCAAAACCAGCCTCGGGCTCTTTGAGCCGGTCCTGGTTGAAAAAATATGAGGAAAAAAATGACTGGGGTTCCCCCATATTTAAACAACCAGCACCGGGCTCTGCGCCTGGTCCTGGTGCAAAAAATACGGTGGACAAAGAGCGTAGGGGTCCCCCGTATTTTTTGAACCAGCACCGGGCTCCACTAGCCAGGTACATAATGCCAGAGCCGGGGGGCACTTTTATTGTGGTCCTGGCGGCCCTGGCATTACATCCCCAACTAGTCACCCCTTGCCGGGGTACCCTGGAGGAGTGGGAACCCCTTAAATCAAGGGGTCCCCCCCTCCAGCCACCCAAGGGCCATGGGTGAAGCCCGAGGCTGTCCCCCCCATCCAAGGGCGACGGATGGGGGGGCTGATAGCCAAGTGTAAAAAATCAGAATATTGTTTTTAGTAGCAGTACTACAAGTCCCAGCAAGCCTCCCCCGCAAGCTGGTACTTGGAGAACCACAAGTACCAGCATGGGGTGGAAAACCGGGCCCGCTGGTACCTGTAGTACTACTACTAAAAAAATACCCAACAAAAAACAGGACACACACACACCGTGACAGTAAAAGTTTATTACATACATGCACACCTCCATACATACATACTTACCTATGTTCAAAAAAACAAACCGGAAACCCGACCACGCACTGAAAGGGGTCCCATGTTTACACATGGGACCCCTTTCCCCGACTGCAAGGACCACCCCTGACTCCTATCAAAGAGGGACCCTTTGCGGTCAGCCGTGAGGTTACTTTCGGTCAACCGCTGACCGCAAAGTTCCCATCATTGGATACAATGGAGCGCATAGGCGCAACATTGTATCTCTGCTGTGTGCAGCCTCACTGACACTACAGGAGCGCACAGCCAATCAGGAGAGTGCCACGACGTGGCGCTCCCTGATTGGCTGAAGGGACCCTCTTTGACAGGAGTCAGGGGGGGTCCTGGCGTGGTCGGGTTTCCGGTTTGTTTTTTTGCCAAGTACGTGGATTATACAAAGAACAGAAGATACACTGGATTATGTGAGTATAATTTTTTCCACAGGTACCCTGAGGATTCTACATGGAGAAGAGTACCGAGCCTCGTGTGAACATAGGTAAGTATGTATGTATGTATGTATGTATGTATGTATGGAGGTGTGCATGTATGTAATAAACTTTTACTGTCACGGTGTGTGTCCTGTTTTTTGTTGGGTATTTTTTTTAGTAGTAGTACTACAGGTACCAGCGGGCTCGGTTTTCCACAGCATGCTGGTACCTGTGGTTCTCCAAGTACCAGCTTGCGGGGGAGGCTTGCTGGGACTTGTAGTACTGCTACTAAAAACAATATTCTGATTTTTTTACACTTATCAGCCCCCCATCCGCCACCCTTGGATGGGGGGGGACAGCCTCGGGCTTCACCCCTGGCCCTTGGGTGGCTGGAGGGGGGGACCCCTTGATTTAAGGGGTTCCCACTCCTCCAGGGTACCCCGGCCAGGGGTGACTAGTTGGGGATGTAATGCCAGGGCCGCCAGGACCACAATAAAAGTGTCCCCCGGCTCTGGCATTATGTACCTGGCTAGTGGAGCCCGGTGCTGGTTCAAAAAATACGGGGGACCCCTACGCTTTTTGTCCCCCATATTTTTTGCACCAGGACCAGGTGCAGAGCCCGGTGCTGGTTGATTAAATATGGGGGGACCCCAGTCATTTTTTTCCTCATATTTCTTCAACCAGGACTGGCTCAAAGAGCTCGAGGCTGGTTTTGCTTAGGAGGGGGGATCCCACGCATTTTTTTTTTCGACTTTAAACTATTTTTATTTTTTTTAAAGATGGACAATGAAACCCTGCACGGATCTCACAGATCCGGTCGAGTTTCATTGTTTTAATGTCGGCAGTGTTTTACTATTCACTCCCGTAAAACACTGCCAAAAAATACGAATGACATCGACATCGGAAAACATGAAAATGTAAAATATGACAGCTTAGTAAATGAGTAGTAATAAATTAAAAAAGTTGCAAAATTACACATTCGATGTCATTCGTGTTTGAACTTTAATCATTCTGAAAAATACGAATTTTAGTAAATATACCCCATTGAATTAATATTTCTTCACTTGCTTTGTTTTTATAAGGGTGTTTAGACGGGTGGTCTTCAGTATGCCGACTGACGGGATCCCGGCGCACAGTATACCGGCGCCGGGATCCCGACAGCCGGCATACCGACACTTATTCTCCCTCGTGGGGGTCCACGACCCCCCTGGAGGGAGAATAAAATAGTGTGGCGCGTGTAGCGCGCCACCGTGCCCCTAGCGTGGCGAGCCCACAAGGGACTCATTTGCGCTCGCCACACTGTCGGTAAGCCGGCGGTCGGGCTCCCGGCGCCGGTATGCTGGTCGCCGGGAGCCCGACCGCCGGCATATCGTAGTGAACCCGTTTAGACACTTATGGACCACCCAGAACCGGTTATGCTGGCCGGGACCGGCTATACTTGGAAACCGGCTGGAACCGGTTAAGCTGGTACAGGTATTGCTAAGATCTGAGTGGGACCCACTGGCACTGCAGGCAGGGTAAATTACATGAACGAATGCCACAGTAGCAGAATGTGAAATAACAGTTCCAATAGAGCAGGAAGCTGCAGCAACACCAGAAGATTCAGGAACAGAACTCAGAGAGGATATATTAAGATCTTCAGCCACAGGACAAAGGATCAAAGTCCAGCTAGCATACTAGCCTCTCCGGTCCCAGCCAGCATACAAACCTAGCTGGTTCCAGCAAACATACCAGTATAACCGGTCCCAGCACAGCATATCAACCGTGAATCCAAGCCTGGCATATCTTCACTGTCGGTGCAAGTCTTGCTCCTAGCGTTCCTGTTACAGCCAGGCTTCTACATAACTGTATCCAGTCTGGTTTTCTGCTGTGATGCTGCTCCACTGCCCTAGCTATTGTCTGCCACTTATGCGTAGGAGCTATATGCGACCGCCCAGCTTTCTGCATTCAGCGCTCACCTTTGAACCATCCCAAGCATTGTCTCTGGGAAGACCCCTTTCCAGATTTAAAACTCCACAGGTAAAGTACAAAACAAGTATCCAATAGGTAGGTGCCCAGCAAGATTTGGCTGACGTGTTTCATCTACCATTGAGACTTCCTCATATGTATATATATATATATATATATATATATATATATATCTCACTGTGTGTGACGTCTGATGTCTTTTTGCAAATGTTAATTGCCATTACAGATTTATTTTTCCATCAGTGAGTAACACGAGTAATAGTGTTGAGACTAATGCAGAAAAAAAAAATGTAGAAGACTATGCATATGTTAATAATAAATGTTCTATTTTTCAGGTGAAATTAATAAAATAGCAACCTTATTACAAGGTAAAAAGTATCAGATGTTGTAATCTGTCCATGGAAGAGAAGGTCAAATAAGGTACTTTAGTCATCACAAACTTACAGTTAAGAAAAACACAGCAAATGATCATGGACCAGGTCTGTGCTCACTGGCCTACTAAAGCAGCTAGGGAATCTCTGGTTTCAGCTTAATGGGTAAAACATCACACATGGCACATTCTGACTTCCACGCTTAGACACATGGGAACATAAGAGCGTTCTTACATGATTGAAAGTGATGTAGGAGCCTTGTGTTTTAATTTCATCATTACCTGGCAGTGTATTGCACTTTTTTTTTTACAGAGGCTCTCCTGTAGCAGCATCACGTGTTCAAAAATGAAATGGATAGCTCAGGATTAGTGTAATTTCCAAAATACTACCGTATGAGAAGTAAATGTTTCAAGCAACATAAGTATACAGTATATCAGTATTTATTAGATTTTATTAAGCTCTTAACTCCAATATGGGGGGAGGATATTAATTTGCCGGCGCAGGGGGTAAATTGCTGGCTGAATGCCAAATTTGCATAAAAGTGCTCACAACCCTATGGGGTAGCAAACACTTTTGTGTGAGATCAGGCTGCGTACAACGCAGCTATTGTCCAGCTGATTCAGCCAGGCAAAGGGATTCACTGGCAATCGACGTCCCCCCATAATGACAATAGTAGGCTAACGCCATCTTCCCCACAAAAAACATCTTTCACTACCCACAAAATATTACCACAACTAAAAAAAATCACCAGGGTCTGGGCACATACAATGTTATGTTAATAGCATTGATTTTTACCCTATAGCTGGTTTACTTCACTGTTGACATCCAAACTGAGTGCACATAGCCCAAAAGATCTCAGGATTATCACTCTGATAACTGAAATGTCATACATGTGTGAGGATACAGGGGCAGATGTATTCACCTGGAGAAGGCATAAGGAAGTGATAAACCAGTGATATGTGCAAGGTGATAAAGGCACCAGCCAATCAGATCCTATCTGTTAATTTACATATTAGAGCTGATTGGCTGGTGCCTTTATCACCTTGCACATATCACTGGTTTATCACTTCCTTATGCCTTCTCCAGGTTAATACATCTGCCCTTATGTTCTTTAACCACTTAACTGACGATTTATTTTGCCGAAAACAGCTCCGAAATTGTCGGGTTTTTTTATGAGTGAATTAGGTGAAGAACATGAATTTAACCCTATCCCAAATGATTTTAGTAAAAAAAAAAAAAAAAAAGGAAAATAGACGTTATGGTAAGAACTTACCGTTGATAACGTGATTTCTCTTATGTCCACAGGTATCCACAGGATAACGTTGGGATATGGTTCAGCGACAGCGGAAATGGCACCAACACGGTCACGAGCTTTCTGGCCTCCCAGGATGCATCAGGGCTTCCCCATATAATCCCGCCCACTGACTTAGTCAGATCAGTTCTTTCCACAGCGATTTAGGCAGGAGCATCAGGTAGAAACATATTTAGGCGATAACAACACACATGCACACCCTTCCATACAAGAGGGAAGAGGTTTAGTGATTGTCAAGATCCTCAAATCAGGTGAGTCAGGGTGGGATCCCTGTGGATACCTGTGGACATAAGAGAAATCACGTTATCAACGGTAAGATCTTACCATAACGTCTATTTCTCTGGCTGGGTCCACAGGATTATCCACAGGATAACATTGGGATTCCCAAAGCCAATTTTAGTGGTGGAGATGCTCCTGAATACACAGGAGGACCTTTCGCCCGAAGTCTGCGTCATGAGAGGCAAAAGTATCCAGGGCATAATGTCTAATGAATGTGTTTATGGAAGACCATGTGGCTGCCTTACATATCTGTTCTGCTGAAGCACCCTGTTGTGCTGCCCTTGAAGGACCTACCTTACGTGTAGAGTGTGCAGAGACATTAGCCGGAATAGGGAGATCTGCATGAGAATAAGCTTCTGATATTACCATTCGGAGCCATCTCGCCATCGTCTGTTTACTAGCAGGCCATCCTCTTCTATGAAATCCGTAGAGGACGAAGAGAGAATCTGTTTTCCTGATGGCACTAGTACGATATATGTAGATTCTTAAAGCTCGGACTACGTCCAGCACGCTTCTCCCGCAGATAGTCCCGATACCTGAAAAGCTGGGACTACAATCTCTTCATTCAGGTGAAACTTTGAAACCACCTTTGGAAAATAACCAGATCTCGTTCTGAGAACTGCTCTGTCTGGAAAAAAACTTAGGAAAGGAAACTTACACGATAACGCTCCTAAATCTGACACTCTTCTGGCTGACGCCATTGCCAGTATAAAAAGCACTTTAGCCGTTAACCATTTAAGATCTGCTCTCTCAAGCGGTTCAAACTAAATTAAAATCCCAGGGAGCTGCAGGAGGAACAAATGGAGGTTGAATATGTACAACTCCCTGAAAGAAAGTACGTACATCCTGTAAATCAGCAATCTTTCGCTGAAACCATACAGTTAATGCTGATACTTGAACTCTCAAGGAAGCAACTTTCAAACCTTTATCCAATCCTGCTTGAAGAAAATCCCAAATTCTGGATACTTTAAAAGATCTTGGATTCAAATTTTTTCCAGAACAATGATGAATATTGCCATATTCTATGATACACACGAGCTGAAGAAGGATTTCTTGCTCTAAGCTAAGTATGGTTTGGATTACTTGTTTTGAAAAACATCTAGCTTCTAAGATGGAGGTTTCAATAGCCACGCCGTCAAAGACAGACAATCCAGATGACTGTGGCAACAAGGACCCTGCATTAGCAGATCTGGACGTTGAGGGAGCAGTATTGGTGCTTCCACGGACATTCTTAGCAGATCTGTGTACCAATGCCTTCTTGGCCAAGCTGGAGCTATTAGAATTATCGCTCTCTTTGCCTGCTTTATTTTTCTCACTACTCTGAGTAACAGAGATATTGGAGGGAACAGATATGCCAGATGAAATTTCCATTCTACTGACAGTGCGTCTACAAGGACCGCTCCCGGGTCCCTTGTTCTCGATCCGTACCTTGGAACTTTGTTGTTTAGACGAGACGCCATGAGGTGTATCTCTGGTAGACCCCACCTGTTCACTAGTGTCTGAAACACTTCTGGGTTTCCTGAATGGTGTGTCGACTGAGAAAATCCGCTACTCAGTTCAGAATACCTGGGACAAACACTGCTGACAATGCTGGGAGATGGAGCTCTGCTCATCTTAGAATGGGAGTTACTTCCTCCATCAATCTTTTGCTGTGAGTTCCTCCTTGATGATTGAGGTACGCTACTGCTGTCGCATTGTCTGAGCGAATCTGGACCGGCCTCCCTTGCAGACTGTCCTTTGCCTGAACTAGAGCCATAAAAATGGCCCTTATTTCTAACAGGTTTATTGGCAGGCGACTTTCCCTTGCGGTCCATTTTCCCTGGAACCAAAGGCTTCCGAGTACCGCCCCCCAGCCTGGCATCTGTTGTCAGGACTTGCCATTCTTTTATCCAAAAGGGTCTCCCCTTGTTTAAATGGTCTGTCTGTAGCCACCACGCTAGAGACCTTTTTACGTTTACTGGAAACTTTATCATCTGCTTTTTTATCGTCTGATGATTTCCGTTCCATTTGGTCAGAATAAGGTGCTGCAATGGTCTGGAGTGCAATTGCGCATATTCCACCATGTCGAAGGTTGATACCATCAAACCCAACATTCGCATTGCTGCATGGACTGACATTGTCTGGGTGTGCAACGCTTCCTGAGCCATGACCTGCACCTTAACTATCTTTTTCTCTGGTAAGAGAACTTTCTGTAGGTCTGAATCCAATATGGCTCCCAAATGAACCATCCGCTGTGACGGATTCAGAGATGACTTTTCTCAATTTATGAGCCACCTGTGTCTCTGTAAACAAACTATCGTCTGTTGAAGATGGCTCAAAAGTAAATCTTGCGAATGTGCTAAGATTTACAGGTCGTCGAGGTATGGGAATATTCTTATCCCGTTTGCGCAGACAAGCTGCCATAACCACCATAAATTTGGTAAACACCCTGGGTGCTGTTGCTAGCCCGAAGGGCAAAGCTTGGAACTGAAAATGTTCCTGGAGGATGGCAAACCTGAGGTAACACTGATGAGATAGTGCTATAGGCACATGTAGGTAAGCATCCCGTACATCCAGAGATACCATGTAATCTCCCGGTTCCATGGCCAACATTATGGAGCGTAACGTCTCCACGTGGAACTTCGGGATCCAAATGTATTTGTTTAATATTCTTAGATTGAGAATTGGTTGATATGACACATTTGGCTTCTGGATAAGAAACAGATTGGAGTAAAACCCCTGTCCCCTTTGTGATGGAGGTACTGGGACAATCACACCTGACTGCTGTAATTTTTGGACTGCTTCTTGCAGGGCATTGGCCTTCGACTCTATACGAGACGGGCTGGTGCAAAAAAAATCTTTGAGGAGGCTGCCTCCAGAATGGGAACCCATATCCCTGAGATACCACCTCCTGCACCCAAGCATCTGTTGTTGACCGTTGCCATATCTGTGCAAAATGAAGGAGTCGGCCCCCAACCCTGGAATCCTCCAGGCGGAGGCCCGTCTCTTCAGGCTGATGGTTTCTGTTCAGGCTTGGAAGCTGGCTTTTTGCTAGCCCACTGCTTCCTACCCCTGGTTTTGAACTGGGGTTGCTTAGACTCCTCTTTAGCTTTCGCTTTGCTTTGCCAACGAAATGAGCGAAACTTTGAACCCTTAGACTTAGGGTTATAAGTAGCCGGAAATCTGACCTTCTTTGATTCAGCCTCTGATTCTAGGATATCAGATAATGGTTTCCCAAACAATATACTACCAATGAAAGGCAATGCTTCCAATTCTTTCTTGGATTCTGCATCTGCTTTCCAGGTACGTAGCCAAACTGCTCTGCGAGCGGCTACTGTCAAGGCTGAAGCTTTAGAAGCAACTGTACCCATATCAATTGCTGCTTCTTCCAAGTATTGGGCAGATTGTCTTAAACGGCTTAAATGATACTCTTGCTCCGTAGTAGAAGAGATATCATTCTCTAGTTCCTCTATCCATTCGCCCACTGCCTTTGCTACCCAAGCCGAAGCCATAGCAGGTCTTACCACTGCTCCTACTAGAGAAAATAAATTTTTCAAGAAACTATCTACCCTTTTGTCTGTGACATCATTTAGCAAGGTAGATGACAGTGGTAAAGCAGATTTATGCACAAGTCGCAGTACATGTGCATCTACTTTTGGAGGAACTTCTCTTTTCGAACAATCCGCAGCTGGAAATGGATAATAAGAATTCCATCTTTTCAGAATCTTATATTTCTTACTGGGCGTGGCCCAAGACTCATCCATCATTTCAGTCAGCTCATCTGATGCTGGGTATTCAGTTTTAACTGATTTTGTTTGTTTAAACACAGGTGCTTTAGATTTTAACTCTGTCTTAGCTGGCTCTTCCAAAGAGAGAACAGCCTTCACAGCATTACTAAGTTCAGCTACATCCTATGAACTAAAACTCTGCGACTGATCATCATACGGAGTATTTGAATATACTGTATCATCATCTGTTGTATCATTTTGTGTAGTCTGCCACATAGACGCATCTATCTTAGTCTTACCTGCCCCTTGGTTGCTTGTAGAGGCTACTGGTACCAAGCCGTAGGAAGGGAGCTGCATGTATGGGTTAATAGTGTAACCTAACCCTTGAGGTGGTGCTACCGGAGTTAACCTGTCCACTATTGAAGACAGAGTCTTTGCGAACATATTCCATGGTGGCTCTGTTGGTGGTTGAACCAACTCCTGTTTTTTACTTTGCTGAAAAGCAAAACAGCTTGCACACAACCCCTCATAAGTTACTTATTGGTCCATACCAATTAACCCTGTCTTACAAGATAAGCATGTTAGGGATGTAGGAGTGCTTGATAAATTCTCCTCGTCACTTTTGCCGCTCACAGACATGGTAATATTCTATTAATGACTACACAAATTGTGACTGAAAATCACCTATATATGAGTATATAAAAGTGAGATCAATCTGACCACAGTGCACCTGAATTGAGGGTCAGAACAGGACTGACGTTACATAGAAAAGTCAGCACACATACTAGCAGTCAGTCACATGTTAAGGCATTAGACATTATCATATGAGAATACAACCCCCATAAGAACTTACAAGTAAGTAGGAAAATTGTACTTCTGTTTTTATCTGGCTCTTTTTCAACATAACATGCAGAAAACACAGTAATATACAGATCTCATATGCAATATGTACTAAAAATTAACAATTCATGCTAACAAGTAGAGAGAATTTTTAGTACTGTATACCCTTCCTCTGTAGAGCGGGATACAGGGAGACTCAGCACACTTCCATATCTTAAGCAAATGCGCTCGTAAGACGCTGAGTGGATTCAGACGCTACTGATGTACACTACCGCTACTGATAACGGACACAGTCGCTCACTGACGGACACGGACGCTCAGTGACTTCCACGTGTATGCAGACGCTAAGGCCTGTGACTCGGTCTAGGTGGGATCTCCAGTGTACACAACCGCAGTGTCTAAGCTGCGACCGAGTACCCTCGTGGTAGCGTCTGAGACGGAAGTCATTCAGTTCATGGACGGGAGACACGCGGAAACTGGACATGAACTCGGAGGAGGGGCGGCCAGGAGAGCGTCTGAATCCACCCGTTGACTTAAACCCTAAGGATCGCGGCCTCTGCCTAGTCCTGGCGCCTATGATCCCTAGAGCGTAGCGCTGTCGCACTCGAGATGTTCGGCGCATCAACACACTGTTTGTAGTCTCCACCAATACAGTGTAGCTGTGTCCGGACCCCCTATTAAGGGGGAATCCATAGACTCACCTTCCCCCCATACTCCGGCCACAGCCTGGTTACGTCTTCTGGACCTGTTAGAACATCCGACACAGACGCCCGTCGAGACAGCACTGTACCGCGAAGGTAAGCGTTGTTGCGACCCGGTGGGGAGTTGTTGGAGCGACTCTTTCTAGTACACGTATAAGATGCTGTTAAGAAAAGTCACTAAAAAGAATATATAGTAAGTCTATAAAAATAAAATAATAAAAGCTTCAGGCTGCTTTATCTACAGCAGCCCTGTGACCATGCGGCTTCCTGCCGCACCAAGCAAAAAACTGATCTGACTGAGTCAGTGGGCGGGATTATATGGGGAAGCCCCGATGCATCCTGGGAGGCCAGAAAGCTCGTGACCGTGTTGGTGCCATTTCCGCTGTCGCTCAACCATATCCCAATGTTATCCTGTGGATAATCCTGTGCCCCAGCCAGAGAAAAAAAAAAAATTTAGATTTTTTTTTTGTAAAAAAAATTTGATCTTAAAACAATCGATCGGGAACATCGTGACCACCGGAACTTTGGGACCATCGCAGCTTTCATTTTGAAAGCCGGGACAGCCTGCAGGTATACAGGGGGGGTCTGGGGGTGGCTTGGGAGGGTTCATTTACACTCCCCAGCAGCTGCCATTGTCTGCAGCCGCTGGAGGGGGGGGGATCCTGCCGTGCTGACCGATCAGCAGTGATCGGCAGCATGGCAGACACAGGGGGAGAGTGCAGGGAGGCAGAGGGACCTTCCGGTCCCTCTGACAGCAGCAGCGGAGGGAAGTTTCCCTTCCCTGCCGCTAACACTCTCTATCTGACTTGTCGCATCCTGTGCGACCAGGTCAGATAGAGCACTTGCAGGCATGGTCGCATCTGATGCGACCATGCCAGGCAAGTGGTTAATGGGAATAGTTGGCTAGAACTGTCAGTGACATGGACCTAATGCCCAGGGGTAAATTATCAGGGGAACGGGCTTCCCTGCCGCCTAACATGCACCAAAGGCCTGAGGCATGACTGCCCTCATGGGCCTAGTGCCTGACAACCCTGGTGGTTTAGGGTGGATTAAGTAAATTGAGGTGGCCCAAGCAGCCAACCACGGTGCAGGAAGAGGCTGCAGCACTTTCCGGTCCTCGTTTTCATTGTCTGGCCACTGTCCTGTCCTGACCAGTGGCGTTTCCACTTCTTAGCTACATCCAGCCAGCACTGCTCATCAACTTTTATCTAGTGGGAGTTCTTCCGTGGCCATCTCTTCCCTTTCCTGTTATTCGGGAGGTCTTCTTTCTTCCCTCTCTGCTGCTGTATTATTTTCTTCTGCTCCTCAGCAGCATCTGATGGGTGGAACTATGAAGCAGTGAGCTGTAACTGGCTCACCATGGTTGGGATATGGGCTGTACAAATTCAAAATGACACCTCTTATTGGTCACCGGTACACGAGCTGTGACTAGCTGGCACCAGATTTAAACAGACAGCACAGCCACCACTTCTTGAACAGTGCTGGGAGCAGAAAAACTGTCCCAGCGCTGGCCGATAATATGTCCCACTGTGGAAACATCGCTGGCTCATGCAGCTGTATTTTCAGTGCTGGGTGCAGACACTTGGTCCCAGCACTGACTCACACAGACAGTGCAAATTCAGAAGTGCTGGTATGTCATACCATCTCATACTGGCACACTTCAAGCACTGCCTCATATATAGCAAATAACTAAATATTTAGCATCAGCATCATTATAAATATTCAAGATTCCCACAGCTGCAGCAGGAAAGGTGTGGGAGAAAAGTCTTTATGCAAAGGTCCCCACCAATGTACTTTATAAAAAATAAATAAAAAAAAACCAACCAAAACAGGGAAAGTGCTAAAAAAAAAACCCAAATAAAAAAACCTACACCTAGGGCAGACATTAGTCACAAAATGTCAATCACAGATGTACACTGAATAATAATAAATATAAGCTATGTTGTCGCATGGGACGTAACATGCACAAAGGAAAATTATTTGCATATATGAATATATATGATGCATTCTATAAAACTACAGTAACCAGAAATAATGTTGATTCAAGTAAGGAGGAAAACAGCAGCAAATTAAATAGAACTTGGGGGAATATTTTTATCTTTTGAAACATGCTATTTAGAATCCCATAGGGTTTCTGAGGATTTTTGTTCCCCTTTAATAAGTTGAGCTGCAGAAGAGTACTATGGCTAAGAAAAATGAAATTGAATTCTTAGGCAGCACTGAATATTTTATGAGCAAATTTGAAAGAAGCTTACCCTGTATTGATGGAAATGATTTCTATCAGTGGGTTCTTCCTAATCTTTGGCAAATCCAATCGAGCTCCCCCCAACCGTTTTCCATTATCCTTTTTCTGACCCAGCAGTCGCACAGAGTGACCTTCAAATGAAGCACATAAATACACAAACACAAGTCACGCCACATCAGTATAATTCATCTCGCTCTGCCAAATATATTAATGGCAGCATTTAAATATTTAAAACAGACATTAAGAGTGAAGAAAATATATAGGGAAGAACTGCGACAGTAATAAAGGTGGCAGGAGGAATTTATAATAAAGAACTAATGAGGCCAGAAACGAGTTATTACATATTGTGCAGATGGCTGTGGTTTGGGTTATACCTCCTGCCGACACAAGATTTTAAGCATGGTTGAAATATAGGCTATACAAGCTTTAAGGCACTTTTTTTTTAAATCCAGTTACTGTACAAAAGTACTTAAACTGTTCAAATATACCGTAAATCAATTACATATCCTTTTATTAACGAAAACTATTAAATGATACCTGAAAGAGGTATGCAGTGCCAGCCTTCTACCATAAACAACATTATCCACTAATCGTATTGGTCAGCATTCTAGATTTAGAACTAAAAGCTGTGGAGTATATTTGCTTTACATTAAATTCATTCAATATACAATTCGGCACAGTGACTATACAAAAATATGGCTTAAAAAAGTATTTTTTCCTTTAAATCCATTAATTTAAACTGTATCATATTGTTTTTCATACAACTTTAACATCGTCTCCAAGTATTGTGGCTCTGGCTGCAGATTGACACCACTGAGTGTGAACTCTAGATACTGAAACCCAGTTTTAATGGTACTATACCTAGCCAATAAAATAAAGCCACAGGCTAGCATTTTGTGTGCGGTGGATATATATATTATGGTAAGAACTTACCGTTGATAACAGTATTTCTCCTAAGTCCACAGGATCACAATGGGATATGATGAAGCGAAAGTGGATTTGCACCAATCGGTCAAAGCTTTCCGGCCTCCCAGCATGCAACGGGCCCGTCCATATATCCCTGCCTCCTGGCTCAGGCAAATCAGTTGTATTCAAAAGCCCAAGGCACGAGCATCATAGATAGCCCCAATCAGGCGATAAGAACACACATGCACACCCTTCCGTACAAGAAGGAAGAGGATAGTAAGTAAAAGGCTCCTCAAATCAGGTGCGTCAGGGTGGGATCCCTGTGGATCCTGTGGACTTAGAAGAAATACCGTTATCAACGGTTAGTTCTCACCATAACGTATAATTCTCCTGCAGGGACCATAGGTTATCCACAGGATAACAATGGGACTTCCCAAAGCAATTTAGTGGTGGGGATGCTCCTGATTGGACAGGAGAATCATTCGCCCGAATTTAGCGTCATGAGAGTCAAAGGTATCCAAGGCATAATGTCTAATGAATGTGTTAATGGAAGACCATGTGGCCGTCTTACATATCTGTTCTGCTGAAGCACCACGTTGTGCTGCCCATGATGGACCTACCTTACAGGTATAGTGAGCAGAGACATTAGCAGGAACAGGGAGATAAGCCTGAGAATATGCTTCTGAAATCTTCATCCGAAGCCAACTTGCCAGCATCTGCTTATCAGCAGGCCATCCTCTCTTGTGAAATCCTTAGAGAATGAAGAGAGAATCGGTCTTTCTGATGGCACTGGTACGATCCACGTAGATCCTTAATGCACGGACCACGTCCATCGATGCATCTCCCGCAGAAAGGTCCGATACCTGGAAAGTCGGGACTACAATTTCTTCATTTAGATGGAATTTAGACACCACCTTAGGAAGACACCCAGATATAGTTCTGAGAACTGCTTTATCTGGATAAAAAAAATCAGAAATGGGGAATGACATGATAATGCCCCTAAATCTGATACTCTTCTAGCTGACGCCATAGCCAGTAGAAAGAGAACTTTAGCTGTCAACCATTTAAGATCCACTTTATTGAGTGGTTCAAACGGGGCAACTTGAAGGGCTTTCAGGACTAGACTTAAGTCCCAAGGTACTGTAGGAGGAACAAAAGGAGGTCAAATGAGCAGCATTCCCTGGGAAAAAGTACGCACATCCTGTAAATTGGCAATTTTCTTTTGGAACCATACAGTCAATGCCGACACTTGCACTCTCAAGGAAGCCACCTTCAAACCTTTATCCATTCCTGCCTAAGGAATGCTAAGACCCTGGAAACTCTGAAAGACTTAGGGTTCATTTTCCGTTAACTGCACCAATGAATAAAGGTTTGCCATATTCGGTGATAAATGCGAGCTGAGGAAGGTTTCCTTGCTCTGATCATAGTTTGAATTGCCTGTTGTGAGAATCCTCGACTTCAGGAAAGAGGTTTCAAAAACCACGCCGTCAAAGACAGTCGATCCAGATGTCTGTGATAACAAGGACCCTGCATCAGTAGATCTGGACATTGAGGGAGAAGTGGAACATCCATCGACATCCTCTGCAGATCTGTGTACCAATGCCTTCTGGGACAAGCCGGAGCTATTAGTATCACGGCACCTTTTCCTTGCTTTATCTTTCTCATCACCCTGGGTAATAGGGTGATTGGAGGAAACACATAAGCTAGATGAAAGTCCCATCTCACCGACAGGGCATCCACAAAGATCGCTCTGGGATCCTTTGTTCTTGACCCATATGCGAGCACTTTAATTGTTCAGACAGGACACCATGAGATCTATCTCTGGCAACCCCCACTTGTCGACTAGAGTCTGGAAGACCTCCGGGTGTAGAGCCCATTCGCTTACCTGAATGGCGTGTCGACTGAGAAAGTCTGCTTCCCAGTTTAGGACTCCCGGAACGAACACTGCGGACAAGGCTGGATGATGAAGTTCTGCCCACTTTAGTATGTGACTTACCTCCTTCATCGCTTTTCGGCTGCGAGTTCCTCCCTGATGGTTGAGGTACGCTACTGCCGTCGCATTGTCCAAGCAGATCTTGACTGGTTTTCCCAGAAGAATGCCCTTGCCTAAATCAGTGCCATGTATATGGCCTGAAGTTCTAATATATTTATTGGCAGGCAACTTTCTTCTTTGGCCCATTGCCCCTGAAAACACAACCTTCCTGACACTGCTCCCCAGCCCTGGAGACTGGCATCTGTCGTCAGAATTTCCCAATCTGATATCCAAAAGGGTCTCCCCTTGTCCAGATGGGATGTCTGTAGCCACCAGGCTAATGACCTTCTTTCTTCTAACATAAGAACCATAGTCTGTGTTTTTATCGTCTCATGCAACCCATTCCATTTGGCAAAAATCAGACGCTACAGAGGCCTCGAGTGGAATTATGCATACTCCACCATATCAAATGTTGACACCATCAAACTCATCACACGTATTGCTGCGTGAGTGGATACCTTTTGATTGTGTAACAAATCCTGAATCTTGACTGAACCTTGGATATCTTGTTCAGAGGTAAAATTACTCTCTGAAGCCTTGAATCCAGTACAGCCCCCAAGTGAGTCATCTGCTGTGACAGAACCAGAGACGATTTTGCCCAATTTATGAGCCACCCATGGTTCTGCAGACACGTTATTGTCTGTTGCAGATGACATAAGAGCAATTCCTGCGTCTGTATCAGGTTTAAAAGATCGTTGAGGTATGGAAATATTATTTTCCCCCTGCTGGCGGAGATAAGCTGCCATTACCACTATAATCTTGGTAAATACTCTGGGGGCTGTAGCTAACCCAAAAGGTAGGACCTGGAACTGAAAATGCTGTGGGAGGATAGCGAACCTGAGAAAGCACTGATGGGACAGTGCTATAGGAACATGTAGGTAAGCATCCTGTATATCCAGGTATACCATATAATCCCCTGGCTTCATGGCCAAAATGATGGATCGTAACGTCTCCATGTGAAACCGAGGTAGCCAAATGTATTTGTTCAGCACTTTGAGATTGAGAATGGGCTGAAATGAGCCATTTGGCTTCTGAACTAAATACAGGTTGAAGTAAAAACCCTGTCCTCGTTGTGCAGGAGGAACTGGAATGACTAATCCTGACTGAAGCAATTTCTGGACTGCCTCTAACAAAGCCCTGGCCTTCATCTCTACTCGAGACGGGCTGGTACAAAAAAACCTTCGAGGAGGGTGCTTCTTGAAGGCAAACGCAGAAACTAGAGATACCGCTTCCTGCACCCAGGCATCTGTTGTATACTGCTGCCAGATCTGTGCAAACTGAAGAAGTCGGCCCTCCAGGTGTATGGCCGCACCATCAGGCTGATGGCTTATTATCTGTTTTCCCAACTGGTCCTCTGGTAGCCCAAAGCTTTTTAGTCTTACCAGACTTGTTGTATTGGGGCTGCTTGCCATCACTTTTTCCTTTAGCTTTTCATTGAGACCGAAAGGTCCGAAAAGCCGGAACTTTAGGTTTGAAATTGTATGTGGAAGGAAACTTGACTTTCTTGGAGTCCGATTTTGACTCCAGAATATCTGTCAATTCTTTACCAAAAAGAGTATCTCCAGAAAAGGGCAAAGATTCCAAAACCTTCTTAGATTCTGAATCAACTTTCCACGTACATAGCCAAAATGCTCTGCGAGCAGCTATTGTTGAAGCTGATGCCCTGAGGCAATAGTACCCATATCCAATGCTGCTTCTTCCAAAAACATTGCAGCCTGTTTTATATGAGCCATATGGGATTTTTGCTCTCTAGAAGCTATTGAAAAATCCCCCTCCAATGCATCAGCCCAGGCAGCCACTGCCTTTGCCATCCAAGCTGAAGCCATGGCTGGCCTTATGACAGCCCCAGACAGGGAAAGAACGTTTTTTTAGAAAACCATTCACTCTCCTATCCGTGACATCATTTAATGATGTTGAAGGCAAAGGTAATGTCGATTTTCACACTAATCGAATAACATGACTATCTATTTTAGGAGCCACCTCTCTTTTTAAACAATCCCCAGCTTGAAGAGGATAATTGGAATTCCATTTCTTAGGAATTTTAAACCTCTTACTGGGCGTAGCCCAAGCCTCTTCCATGATTTCCGTCAGCTTATCTGACCCTGGAAACTCAGTCTTAACTGTTTTGGGACGTTTAAACACAGGTGCCTTGGTTTTTAACATAGGCTCTGCTGAATCCTCTAAGGACAGAATGGCTTTCATAGTTTTAATTAACTCAGCTATAGACACTGAGCCGAGACCTTCCTCCTCCTCTTCGCATGCCGAAGTAGAATTAATTGAGCTTTCATCTTCTGATGAATCCTCATCTGAATCATGTGTAGTCTGTGAGGGTGAAGATTTACTTACCACCGGCTTTATCAGTTTGTTTCTTTTGAGAGGCTGCTGCTGGAAGTGATACACCATAGGTGGGAAGCTCCATGTAATGGTTAATAGTGTAACCCTATCCCTGGTACAGGAGTCGGAGAGATTATCCGTTCAGCTATACTGGATAAAGTCTGTGCAAACATAGCCCAAGGTGGATCCATCTGCACCTGAATCTGCCTTGTATTTTTCAATACCCCCTGGTGAAAGCTAAAACAATTTGCACACAAACCATCCTGAACCAGATCCTGAGAAGATAACACATCCTTGCAAGACAAACATGATATGAGTGTTGGTGTTGCTGTGAGTGTACCTTCCTCACCTTTGCCGCTCTTAGACATAATAAATAATCAACACTTCCACAGTGTACTACACAATTTGTGACTGTAATCACTTTAAGCTTCTTAAAGTGACAAACAATCCGACCCTACCCATGCACCAGCATTGAGGATCGGAATAAACAAAAACTGACAGAAATATAGTAAAGTCAGCAATCACACTAGCAGTCAGTCAGATGTTACACATTAGTATAATATGCAATATGAGCACATCGTCAACTACAACTCCATTTTAAGTATGTAGGAGAACATATTACTGCATCTTGTTTAAACAGATCTAACGTATTCAGACGCACTGCGAAAGAATGCACTCATCTAACTATTCATACTCAAAAGGGTAGATAGAGACTTAGTGCTGTATTACCAGTACTCAGTAGAGTGGGATACAGGGAGACTCACCTCGCTTCCAGGACCGATTAATACGTTAGCGAACGCTGAGTGGATCCAGACGCTACTAGTGTATGTCCTATAGTGAACACAGACGCACCAGTCACACAGCCGCCTATGCTGTGACTGGGTCCCCTTCATGTACAGCATCTGAGACGGAAGCGGGAAACAGTTCATTGCGGGGGACTCGGAGGAAACTGGTGAACTGGGGGGAGGGCCGACCAGGAGAGCGTCTGACTCCCCACTGCTGACATCAACCCTAGGGATCGCGGCCTCATACTATTCCTGGAGCCTCTGATCCCTAAAGCCTAGCGCTGGTGCACCAGGGGTGGCAGCCGCGTCAGCGACTGTGTGGTAGTCTCCTCCAAAAACAGTGCGGATGTGTCCGTATTCCCCTACTAAGCGGAACCGATGCCTTACCTTCTCCCCGTGCTCCAGCCACAGCCTGGTAACGTCTGCTTGACCTGCTAGTAAATCCGACACAGACGCCCGCCGAAACAGCACTGTACTCGTGGGTAAGCGTTGTCGCGACCCGGCGGAGAATTGTAGGAGCAACTCTTTCTAAGGTACATGTAAGACACTTTTTAGAAATATCACTCAAGAAAAAATAGTAAGACTATAAAAATAAAATAAGAAAGCTGAGAGCTGCTAAAAAGCAGCAGCCCTCTGACCATGGTCCGGCTCCTGCCGCACCAAACAAAAAACTGATTTGCCTGAGCCAGGAGGCGGGAATATATGGACGGGCCCGTTGCATGCTGGAAGGCCGGAAAAGCTTTGACCAATTGGTGCAAATCCACTGTCGTTTCATCATATCCCATTGTTATCCTGTGGATAACCTGTGGACCCTGCCAGAGAAATAAGCAATAGTGTGGTAGGCACATACTGTAAGCTAGCATACAGTGGTGGAACTACTGCCATTACAGAGGGATCAGATAAGCAGCTACCCAAAACACCTCACCCTTGGGTCTCCTGGATGCTACATATAGATTCAGAGGGCCACAGAGACATCAGATGGGACCCAAGTCTAAAGTGGGGGCTGCGGCCAATCTTGAATATATGGCCACATTCATCTTGGAATATTGTCCACTGCTACAAATGGTGTTGCCCCACCCACTGTATTGGCAATTGCAGTAGTTACTACTAGTGGATGCAGGCAGTTCAGCTATTGCTCATTGAAAAAGGCACATTACTATGCATCACAGGCCATAGGGTGGGCTTTGAAGAACAAAGTGGGAACCAAAGTAGAATGCGCACCAATATTTTGGTAATACAGTATCTTGCTATGTGGTTTAGCATTGCCGTTTTCTGCCATGATCGTATATAATTTGTGGGGGACTATTTTAACACTGAATTATAATAAATAATTGCAAAACTGTAAAGTTTTTATTGAAGTTATAGTTTGGTATGTTAGCATGCTGTCCAGTGTATTTTTTCGAGATTCCTATTAATGTGTGGAGCCCTTAACATTTAAGCACTAATAATCAGTAATCATTATTTTGTGCTACTTTTGGCAAACACAATGATTAAACTACTTTGAAATTCTACAAAACACCCCTCCTCCCCAAACAAAAGTATTCACTAAAATAACTTACACCCATCTATCAAGACCTTGCTTCACTAATTAGTTTAAAGGTACATTAAGTGATTTAGAGGATAAATGGGCTATTCATGTTCTGATGTGATTGACCAAACTGAGTCAAACAGCAGTTGGCTCAGAGATACAACTGTGATAAGACACTCATGGACATAGCAAACTTAATGAATAGGTGAGCAAGAATAGCTTGATAGCATAATAGGTAATTCTATTATATACATATGATGTCATGTGCTTAATAATGTCTAGGCAGAAGCAGAAAATTATGCTACTGCAAAGAGACAAAAGATCCCATTATCTTCGCTAGCAAAGTTGCTTAACACATACCATTTACTTAATCATCTGTGGCTTGTACTGGCCATGCATGTAATGATCAATAGGCTCCAAATTATACAGGAGATTAGCAGTCCCATAGAAAATCACAAGTACTCTCAATTTCATCTAAATTAGTCCATATAATAACACATTTTGTTATGTTGATAATACAAAATAATAGTATAATAATAATAATAATAATAATAATAATAATAATAATGTTGTTTATTGCAGTTTATGTAATTATTTTTTGAAAGTTTGAATAAATAGCATGTTCTGATTATAGATGAAATTACAGACTGTAGCCAACAGCACACATAATGGGTCACATGGTCCTTAACAGCAGCAACCATTGCACATGTGCAGCAAGTGGCGCAGCCTTTCAAAGTACTGGTGGATGCATGAACAAGTTAGAATTAAAATGAATGAAAATTAATATATATATGTGATTATCTTAAACCTCTTGTTGTATATCAAATGCTTAGGCAAATCATGGAGTTTGCAAGTCCTTTCAAAAACTTGTAAATGTCCATCAATGTCCCCATCAATGCCCACTATCTTTGCAAATTGTAATACAACTGGCCCAGGAGGTTCCATGCTCTGGACCTTGGGAATGTTAGGGACCCACCTGAATTAGGTCACCTGGTCATGGTAGGCGAGTCCATATTTTTGGACAAAGTTATGCTAAGCACCTCAATTTTACTCTGTTTATTCCAATTGTGCGGATTAGCAGTGTTTAGCACTTTGAATGTGCACATACATTTCCTCTTTTTTCTGTGTAATACAACTTGTAAGCGGAATGTATGCTCTATGATCATTTTGCAAATTGTAATGTTATAGAGAGATGTGAGGGTGAGAAGTGGACAGGTGCCAATGTTAACTTTTGCAATCAAGTGGATTTATGTTAAGAATACTACTTGATGGACACCCTGCTTGGACATTGCAAGGAGAAAACACTTGCTTGATACATCTCTCATTGTTTTAAATCTTTCCCTCTACAGCTCCTGCACTTCACCTTGGACACTCTTCCCCAGCTGGACCTCAATGACCTGGCTACGAGTATCTGTCCACATACCCTAACTCTCGCCCTAATACGCTAAACCTCATGCCTAATCTTAAAACAATGAAATTAATACTCTAACCCTCACCATCACTCCTAACCCCTAACACTAATACCTTCAACCCTAACACTAACACTCACCTGTAATTCTAACCCTAACACCTTACCCTCACCCTAAAGCGCGTTTAGTCCTATTGGAGAAAGTGTGTTATATTAAATTATTATTATTCCTAACCCCAAACACGAATACTCTAATACCCTTATCCTTAATTTTAAACCCTAACACTAATACCTAAAACCCTAACACTAATAACTAAAACCCTAACAATTAATCCTACTACACTAACAACCAAACCCTTACCCTTATAATCCAAACACTGACCCTAACACTAATATCCTAACTAAACCCCTAATCCAACTCTAACACCTAACCCTAATAACCGCACCCTAAAAGGGCAGACTAGATGGGCCAAATGGTTCTTATCTGCTGCCAAATTCTATGTTTTTATGTTAAAAGATGCACAGTACAAAGCTTGTATATTATAATAGTGTACTCCTTTTTCTAAATTACAGATACTTAGGAATTTCAAGTTAAGAACAAAATCACAGAGTATGTTGGCACTTAAATATAATGTAAGAAAATAAGATGAAAGGGAAAATAAAAAAAATAGACAAACTTCTGTTTTAGCTAAATGTAACGCTTCATACGTTTTTGAAAATTCTACACTATGTAGACAAAAGTGACTGGACACATGCAGCAAATAGATCGCGGTTTCATTTATGTCAGTACTTTGTAGGTCCACCACGTGCAAAGATTACTGCAGACACCCTTCTTGGCATACTGTCCACAAGTTCCTGGACAACAGCAGGCAGTATGTTTTGCCATTCCGCATCAAGTACAGTGACCAAATGCAACAAGTAGGACGAGTCCGTCTGGAATGCACCCGTTGTTCCAAATCGTTACAGAATTTCTCAGTGGGGTTAAGATCTGGACTTTGAGCTGGCCAGTCAATACGGGTTACTGAATTTTCTGTATACCAGTCCAGCGTTGCCCTGGGAACATGACATTGCACAGCCTATGATGATCACTTTTTTAAACTTGGGTAGCTCATTCCGGCAAGCCATTTCGTTAGCAAATTAACTAATCAGTGCCACTCTACCCGTTTTATAGCTTCACAAACACGTGTCTGCTGCAGAGGCACACCATTCCGCTTGCGAGCGTGGGGAGGGGGTGTTTCCAATCACTTTTGTCTACATAGTGTGGAAACAGTTATCTACAGAAGACTTTCAAGGTATACAGTTAGCTCATTATTATGTAGATCATGCACATTATATTAGAGAGTATTAAGCAGAAGCTGTACTGACAGCAGATTAATAATGTTGCACTGTAAGGATTCACAATGTCAATGTTTTCATTCATTTAACTTTTGAAGGATGACTGAATGTAACACAGGCCTATTAAGTTTTACAAACGGAGGTCAGATACCCACTGGTGTTGCATTTTTTTCCTTTTAATGTAACACCAGTTTTTACGTATGTTTGTGGACTTTGCCAAAGTCATCGAAGTCTTCAAAATAAAACTGCTACTAAAGGACAGATGCAATTAACCATGATATTTTGTAGCCCCTGACTTTAATGTCAAGAGCTAATCAATTACAAGCCATTTTCCTTGTACTGTAAGTCTGCAGCGAACGTACGTTAACCCATAGATTCTGGATCAAGTGCCCAGAGCTGCGGGTTAACGCATTTACAGTGGCCGCACTGCAGTAAGGGCAGACAGCCCTACTTACCACAGAGATCTGTTCGATCATCAAGATGGGGTTTATAGAAATTTGCATTAAGTGCAGTCTGTTGGCTTATGATGCGGGCTGCAACTGAACAGACCCAGGCATTGCTACAAGCCCACGGGAATAGGAGCAGCTAACTACATCTTATTCTAAGTCTAACGTCACACCCTATCCCAAATTTAGAATTGTATAAAAAACATGCACATTGGACATTACACACTATTTATCAGCCCAACTGAATGACAACGTAACAGTAATGTCAGCGCCGCCGTGCAAAACATTTGAACTCCTCCCACAGAGGTGAGGAGCATCGTTAGAGTTTTATTATATAGGGTTATTTTCTGTATTGTATTTTACAATCATGTTGCCCTGTGATCCATATCTATTTGTTATGAACGTGAATAAAGAAGGGAAGCACTATAATCTTTCTAGCACAACTAAATAAGCAATCAATCTAGATAGCAAACCATATAAAAGAAACACTGGGGTATTTGAAGAATCATAGACTGGAGAAGATCTTTACTACAGGGGTGTGCAGTCATACTACCTGTCAAACTGCTGAGATTTTATATAAAAAATAAAAAAAATTGGACTTTAATTACCTACCGGTAAATCCTTTTCTCGTAGTCCATAGGGGACACTGGGAATCCATTTAGAACCATGGAGAAAAGGATTTAGCGGTAGGTAATTAAAATCCTATTTTCTCTTACATCCTAGGAGATACTGGGAATCCATTTAGTACCATGGGGAAGTACCAAAGCTCCCATACCGGGTGGGAGAGTGCCGAGTTTCCTGCAGATCTGATCGACCAAACTGAAGGTCCTCAGAAGCCAAGGTATTAAACTTGTAAAACTTGACAAACGTGTTTGAAGCCGACCAAGTAGCTGCTCGGCAGAGCTGTAATTCCGAAACACCACGGATAGCCGCCCAAGAAAAACCCACCGACCTAGTAGAGTGCGCCTGTACAGATTTCGTAATTGGCAAATCTGCTGTGGAATAAGCATACTGGATAGTGAGCCTGATGCAGCGTGCAATTTACTGTTTCGAAGCAGGACACCCAATTTTATTGGCATCATAAAGAATGAACAGCGAGTCCGATTTCCTGTGATGAGCAGTTTGCTTTACATATACCTTCAAAGCCCTCACAACATCCAAAGACTTTGAAGTAGCAGAGGTGTCAGTAACAACCGGAACCACAATTGGCTGGTTGATGTGAAACGTCGATACCACCTTAGGAAGGAATTGATGACAAGTCCTGAGTTCAGCGCTGTCCTCATGGAAAATCAAGTAGGGACTCTTGTGAGACAACGCCCCCCAGTTCCGACACGCGTCTTGACGAAGCCAAGGCCAACAGCATGACAGTCTTCCACACAAGAAACTTTACGTCTACCTCCTGTAATGGTTCAAAACCAGTCCGACTGGAGGAATTTCAGAACCAAATTGAGATCCCAAGGTGCCGTGGGATGTGAAGAACATCTTTCAAGAACGTCTGGACCTTAGGGAGAGAAGCCAATAGTTTCTGAAAGAAAACAGATAAGGCCAAAATCTGAACTTTTATGGAGCCTATGCGAAGGCCCACATCAACTCCCGACTGCAGTAAAAGCAGGAACCTTCCCATATGAAATTCCACTGTGGAATAATGTCTGCTTTCACACCAAGAGACATATTTCTTCCAGATATGATGGTAATGCTTCGATGTTACCCCCTTCCTGGCCTGGATCATAGTATGGATGACCCTGTCAGGAATCCCTCTCCTGGCTAGAATCAGCCGTTCAAATTCCATGCCGTCAAACGTAGCCGTGGTAAGTCTTGATGAACAAAAGGGCCCTGTTGCAGTAGATCCCCTCAAAGAGACAGAGTCCACGGATCTTCTATTAGCATACTAGGCCCTTCGCGGCCAGTCTGGAGCAATGAGGATTGCTTGAAATCTTTCCCTTCTTATTCTTCTGAGCATTCTTGGGGTCTGAAGAATGGGAGGAAACAAGTACACCAGCTGGTAGACCCACGGAGTTGTCAGGGCGTCGATCGCTACAGCTTGTGGGTCCGTCAACCTGGAACAATACCACTTTAGCTTCTGGTTTAGTGGAGAGGCCATCATGTCGATTTGTGGATACCCCCACCATCATGTCAGCCACTGGAACACCTCCGGGTGGAGGTCCCATTCCCCTGGGTGCAGGTCGTGTTTGCTGAGGAAATCTGCTTACCAGTTGTCTACTCCCGGAATGAAGGACCACCCCCCCACCAAGTCCCACGAAGCAGGCAGGCTTGTGCCATCCAGTCCTGCCTGAAAATAACAAACTTTGAAAATAAATGCAGAAAACTCTTCAGGAGCTTCCAGAGATGTGACAGTTATGACAAAAAATAATAATTTAAAAAAAAAGATTTTACTCACCGGTTAATCTATTTCTCGTAGTCCGTAGTGGATGCTGGGAACTCCGTAAGGACCATGGGGAATAGTGGCTCCGCAGGAGACTGGGCACAACTAAAGAAAGCTTTAGGACTACCTGGTGTGCACTGGCTCCTCCCTCTATGACCCTCCTCCAGACCTCAGTTAGGATACTGTGCCCGGAAGAGCTGACACAATAAGGAAGGATTTTGAATCCCGATAAAGACTCATACCAGCCACACCAATCACACCGTATAACTCGTGATATTATACCCAGTTAACAGTATGAAATATAACAGAGCCTCACTAACAGATGGCTCATAACAATAACCCTTTTGTTAGGCAATAACTATATACAAGTATTGCAGACAATCCGCACTTGGGATGGGCGCCCAGCATCCACTACGGACTACGAGAAATAGATTTACCGGTGAGTAAAATCTTATTTTCTCTGACGTCCTAGTGGATGCTGGGAACTCCGTAAGGACCATGGGGATTATACCAAAGCTCCCAAACGGGCGGGAGAGTGCGGATGACTCTGCAGCACCGAATGAGAAAACTCAAGGTCCTCCTCAGCCAGGGTATCAAACTTGTAGACTCTTGCAAAAGTGTTTGAACCCGACCAAGTAACAGCTCGGCAAAGTTGTAAAGCCGAGACCCCTCGGGCAGCCGCCCAAGAAGAGCCCACTTTCCTCATGGAATGGGCTTTTACAGAATTAGGGTGCGGCAGTCCAGCCGCAAAATGTGCAAGTTGAATCGTGCTACAGATCCAGCGAGCAATAGTCTGCTTAGAAGCAGGAGCACCCAGCTTGTTGGGTGCATACAGGATAAATAGCAAGTCAGTTTTCCTGACTCCAGCCGTCCTGGAAACATATATTTTCAGGGCCCTGACTACGTCCAGTAACTTGGAGTCCTCCAAGTCCCAAGTAGCCGCAGGCACCAGAATAGGTTGGTTCACATGAAAAGCTGATACCACCTTAGGAAGGAATTGGGAACGAGTCCTCAATTCCGCCCTATCCATATGAAAATCAGATAAGGGCTTTTTCCTGACAAAGCCGCCAATTCTGATACACGCCTGGCCGACGCCAAGGCCAACAGCATGACCACTTTCCACGTGAGGTTTTTTAGCTCTACGGATTTAAGTGGCTCAACCCAATACGACTTCAGTAAATCCAACACCACGTTGAGATCCCACGGTGCCCCTGGAGGCACAAACGGGGGCTGAATATGCAGCACTCCCTTAACAAAAGACTGAACTTAAGGCAGTGAAGCCAGTTCTTTTCGGAAGAAAATGTACAGAGCCGAAATCTGGACCTTAATGGAACCTAATTTTAGGCCCATATTCACTCCTGACTGTAGGAAGTGCAGAAATCGACCCAGTTGAAATTCCTCCGTTGGGGCCTTCCTGGCCTCACACCAAGCAACATATTTTCGCCATATGCGGTGATAATGTTTTGCGATCACATCTTTCCTAGCTTTAATCAGCATAGGAATGACTTCCTCCGGAATGCCTTTTTCCTTTAGGATCCGGTGTTCAACCGCCATGCCGTCAAACGCAGCCGCGGTAAGTCTTGGAACAGACAGGGCCCCTGCTGCAGCAGGTCCTGTCTGAGCGGCAGAGGCCATGGGTCCTCTGAGATCATTTCTTGAAGTTCTGGGTACCAAGCTTTTCTTGGCCAATCCGGAACCACGAGTATAGTTCTTACTCCTCTCCTTCTTATTATTCTCAGTACCTTGGGTATGAGAGGCAGAGGAGGGAACACATACACCGACTGGTACACCCACGGTGTTACCAGAGCGTTCACAGCTATCGCCTGAGGGTCCCTTGACCTGGCGCAATATCTTTTTAGCTTTTTGTTGAGGCGGGACGCCATCATGTCCACCTGTGGCCTTTCCCAATGGTGTACAATCTTTTGGAAGACTTCTGGATGAAGTCCCCACTCTCCCGGGTGGAGGTCGTACCTGCTGAGAAAGTCTGCTTCCCAGTTGCCCACTCCGGGAATGAACACTGCTGACAGTGCTAACACATGATTTTCCGCCCATCGGAAAATCCTCGTGGCTTCTGCCATCGCCATCCTGCTTCTTGTGCCGCCCTGTTGGTTTACATGGGCGACCGCCGTGATGTTGTCTGACTGGATCAGAACCGGCTGGTGTTGAAGCAGGGTCTAGCCTGGCTTAGGGCATTGTAAATGGCCCTTAGTTCCAGAATATTTATGTGTAGGGAAGTCTCCTGACTCGACCATAGTCCTTGGAAGTTTCTTCCCTGTGTGACTGCCCCCCAGCCTCGAAGGCTGGCATCCGTGGTCACCAGGACCCAGTTCTGTATGCCGAATCTGCGGCCCTCTAGCAGATGAGCACTCTGCAGTCGCCACAACAGCGACACCCTGGCCCTTGGAGATAGGGTTATCAGCCGATGCCTCTGAAGATGCGACCCGGACCACTTGTCCAACAGATCCCACTGGAAGATCCTTGCATGGAACCTGCCGAATGGAATTTCTTCGTAAGAAGCTACCATCTTTCCCAGAACTCGCGTGCATTGATGCACCGACACCTGTATTTGTTTTAGGAGGTCTCTGACTAGAGATGACAACTCCTTGGCCTTCTCCTCCGGGAGAAACACTTTTTCCTGTTCTGTGTCCAGAACCATACCCAGGAACAGTAGACGCGTCGTAGGAACCAGCTGCGACTTTGGAATATTCAGAATCCAGCCGTGCTGTTGTAGCACTTCCCGAGATAGTGCTACTCCGACCAACAACTGCTCCCTGGACCTCGCCTTTATAAGGAGATCGTCCAAGTACGGGATAATTATTTCGGCCATTACCTTGGTAAATACCCTCGGTGCCAGGGACAGACCAACGGCAACGTCTGGAATTGGTAATGACAGTCCTGTACCACAATTTTGAGGTACTCCTGGTGAGGAGGGTAAATGGGGACATGCAGGTACGCATCCTTGATGTCCAGTGATACCATGTAATCCCCTTCGTCCAGGCTTGCAATAACCGCCCTGAGCGATTCTCACCGACCCGTCTGGTTTCGGTACCACAACATTTTGGAATAGTAACCCCGGCCTTGTTGAAGGAGGGGTACCTTGATTATCACCTGCTGGAAGTACAGCTTGTGAATTGCCGCCAGTACTACCTCTCCTTTCTCCGAGGGCAGCAGGCAAGGCTGATTTGAGGTAACGGCGAGGGGGAGTCGCCTCGAACTCCAGCTTGTATCCCTGTAATACTACTTGCAGAACCCAGGGATCCACCTGTGAGCGAGCCCACTGGTCGCTGAAGTTCTCGAGACGCGCCCCCACCGCACCTGGCTCCACCTGTGGAGCCTCAGCGTCATGCGGTGGACTCAGAGGAAGCGGGGGAAGATTTTTGATCCTGGGAACTGGCTGTCTGGTGCAGCTTTTTCCCTCTTCCCATGTCTCTGTGCAGAAAGGAAGCGCCTTTGACCCGCTTGCTTTTCTGAAGCCGAAAGGACTGTACCTGATAATACGGTGCTTTCTTAGGCTGTGAGGAAACCTGAGGTTAAAAAAAATTCTTCCCAGCTGTTGCTGTGGATACGAGGTCCCAGAGACCATCCCCAAACAATTCCTCACCCTTCTAAGGCAGAATCTCCATGTGCCTTTTAAAGTTAGCATCACCTGTCCACTGCCGGGTCCCTAATACCCTCCTGGCAGAATGGACATTGCATTAATTCTGGATGCCAGCCGGCAAATATCCCTCTGTGCATCCCTCATATATAAGACGACGTCTTTAATATGCTCTATGGTTATAGTATCCCTGTCCTGACAGGGTAACAGACCATGCTGCAGCAGCACAATCCATGCGGAGGCAATTGCAGGTCTCAGTATAGTACCGGAGTGTGTACATACAGACTTCAGGATATCCTCCTGCTTTTTATCAGCAGGCTCCTTCGAGTGGCCTTATCCTAAGACGGCAGTGCCACCTTTTTTGACAAGCGTGTGAGCGCCTTATCCACCCTAAGGGATATCTCCCAACGTGACCTATCCTCTGGCGGGAAAGGGTACGCCATCAGTAACTTTTTAGAAATTACCAGTTTCTTATCGGAGGAACCCACGCTTCTTCACACACTTCATTCACTCATCTGATGGGGGAACAAAACACTGGCTGCTTTTTCTCCCCAAACATAAAACCCCCTTTTTTTTTTTTTTTTTTTTTTTTTGTACTTGGGTTAATGTCAGAAATGTGTAACACATTTTTCATTGCCGAGATCATGCAACGGATGTTCCTAGTGGATTATGTATATGTCTCAACCTCGTCGACACTGGAGTCAGACTCCGTGTCGACATCTGTGTCTGCCATTTGAGGTAGCGGGCGTTTTTTTTGAGCCCCTGATGGCCTTCGAGACGCCTGGGCAGGCGCGGGCTGAGAAGCCGGCTGTCCCACAGCTGCTACGTCATCCAGCCTTTATGTAAGGAGTTGACACTGTCGGTTATACCTTCCACCTATCCATCCACTCTGGTGTCGGCCCCACAGGGGGCGACATCACATTTATCGGCATCTGCTCCGCCTCCACGTAACCTTCCTCATCAAACATGTCGACACAGCCGTACCGACACACCGCACACACACAGGGAATGCTCTGACTGAGGACAGGACCCCACAAAGTCCTTTGGGGAGACAGAGAGAGAGTATGCCAGCACACACCAGAGCGCTATATAATGCAGGGATTAACACTATAACTGAGTTATTTTTCCCAATAGCTGCTTGTATACACAATATTGCGCCTAAATTTAGTGCCCCCCCCCCCTCTCTTTTTAACCCTTTGAGCCTGAAAACTACAGGGGAGAGCCTGGGGAGCTGTCTTCCAGCTGCACTGTGAAGAGAAAATGGCGCCAGTGTGCTGAGGGAGATAGCTCCGCCCCTTTTTCGGCTGACTTCTCCCGCTTTTATATGGATCTCTGGCAGGGGTATTTTACACATATATAGCCTCTATGACTATATATTATGTAGATTTGCCAGCCAAGGTGTATAATATTGCTGCTCAGGGCGCCCCCTGCACCCATCAGTGACCGGAGTGTGAGGTGTGCATGAGGAGCAATGGCGCACAGCTGCAGTGCTGTGCGCTACCTTGGTGAAGTCCGAAGTCTTCTGCCGCCGATTTCCAGGACCATCTTCTTGCTTCTGGCTCTGTAAGGGGGACGGCGGCGCGGCTCCGGATGATCGAGGTCGGGCCCTGTGTTCGATTCCTCTGGAGCTAATGGTGTCCAGTAGCCTAAGAAGCCCAAGCTAGCTGCAAGCAGGTAGGTTCGCTTCTTCTCCCCTTAGTCCCTCGTAGCAGTGAGTCTGTTGCCAGCAGATCTCACTGAAAATAAAAAACCTAAATATATAGTTTCTTTTCTAGGAGCTCAGGAGAGCCCCTAGTGTGCATCCAGCTCAGCCGGGCACAAGATTCTAACTGAGGTCTGGAGGAGGGTCATAGAGGGAGGAGCCAGTGCACACCAGGTACTCCTAAAGCTTTCTTTAGTTGTGCCCAGTCTCCTGTGGAGCCGCTATTCCCCATGGTCCTTACGGAGTTCCCAGCATCCACTAGGACGTCAGAGAAATAACTGACTTAACATGTAATAGCTGTATTGTCATCTATGCCATCGAATGCACTTGTGGCCTGCGGTATATTGGCCGGTCCTCTAGGTCCCTGAAGGTTCGGTTAGGTTAGGGGTGGGCAAAATACGGACCATGAGCTGATTATGCACGGCCCGCTGCCTCCTACCAACGTGCAGTGACAAGTGGCCTGACATGCTGAGCTACTTGTGAAATCCTTGCGGTCGTGTCAGCATTACAACAGGCAGCGGGTGGTGTTGGGGGTGTGGGCAGTGTTGGGGGTGGGCCAGACCATAGATGCCGGTGGCACAACACACAGCAAGGAGCAGTTAAAGTTTGAATATACTGTACAGCGCATGAATCTCCTGCAAGTTAGCACGATTTCTTTTCAATGCACGGCCATACTATATACATTTTTAAACAGCATCCTAGTTTGGTAATGTTGTCAAGGGGGGGGGGAGCTGGTAAGTTGGTCCAAGGAAGGGAGTAGGTTTGTATGGTAAATGTGTCCAGGGGGGATGCTGTTTCTTTGTTTTCAGAACTTTGTTTTTTTTTTTAATTACTGGCTTATAGTGGTTTTTATATATTTATGTTTGCCTGTCCCCATTATTAATATGCGAAAGCCTTAGGGGTTGATTCAGACCTGATTGCTGGGATGCTAATTTTGCTGTCCTGCATTCAGGTAGTCGCCGCCCAAGGGGAGTGTAAATTCACCCGTGCAAGTATGCGATCGCATGTGTACGCCTAGCTACAAATATCCCTCAGTCAGGGGACAGTTGCAAATCCGTTCGCACCTCACTCACCAGTGAATGTTTTACCATGGTGTGCAGTTTGTGCGGAGCCCAGGACTTACTCCTACAGTGCGATGAGAACAGGCTGATTGGGTCCGAAGCGGACGTCACATATGCTCCCTGAAAACGCTTGGGAACGCCTGCATTTTCCCAGACACTCCCTGAAAACGGTCAGTTACCACCCACGGCCTCTTCCTGTCAACCGGCAAGTGACTGGCTGTGTGATTGAAAAACATGATTTGCAAAGGTGGGAAGGGGCGTGTGTGTATAGGGAGGGAGCAGAGCCAAAATGACACGCTTACAGTATGTTGTATTACATGTCACCAGGACACGGATACATAATGTCAGGATCTGTGATTGATTAGTATTTGTAGCAGGGTTCAAGGTTTTATTAGAGCTGGAGGGTGTATGGAGAAAACCTGGAGGGCTGAGCATATTTCTAAGTAGTAGATATATATTTATAACAGCTTACAGGTGAAACGAAACAACAACAATCTCTGTTTACTGTTCAGCAGGGCTTGTGAATATGATCAGTACAGATGTTGGACATTTCAATGATGTAGGAAGAGAATTCTATTGCGCTCTGGTTAATGCGCTAGAGATGATAACACAGCAGGGCGAATGGCTCAATATAACTATCGAACACCAAGAAGTAGGAATAGTGCTGAGAAGACTAGTGAGTAGCACAGATAAGTGGATGGTCCAGCAGGACGAATCCACGAAGATAACTGGATGCTGCAGGTACTGGATATAACTGGGCTGAGCAGGAGAGAGATTACCCACATACGGAGGAATAGCTGGAAACAGTGTAATGCGCAGATAATTAATTGTGGACCACTATCAAATACATAAAGATTTCAGAACAAGCAAGATGTGCTGGAATTGAACTAAACACAGCAGCAGATGAAAGCAACACTGTGGAGTCAAACTCTGGATTTGCTGTCTGGCAGAACAGGATGGTAACTGGTACTGGCAATGAGAAGTGAGCAGGGAGAGACTTATATAGGGTACCCTGGCTGCTGATTGGACACAGAAATCATGTTCTGAACAACTCCAAGTGTCACAACTGTTGTTAAAGCCAATCAGATGCTTCCTTTAAAAAAAGAGAAGCTGAATCTTGTAGAAATGCCAGAGGTTTTCTTCCATGTAAGCACCAATGTCTACTGTACACAACTGTGTGTGATACAGTGCACAGAGAGAGGGCGAGTGAGACACAGGTGGGCAGAAAACTACATAACGGAAACAGACAGATGAGGTAGGTGTACACTAACTTCAAAAGTCAGAAACTACACAGTGATAGCTTAAGGGACATACCATCTACTGTGGATCCAGTTCAGTTTTGCAAGCAATACTCAGCCTAAAGTGGTTGGTATACTCCAACACAGAATGCATACATCTCAACTTCTTATATATAGTATAATAATGGTTATGTTTTGCAGGAAATTGCTATGCACGGTCAGAACGTCAACAGTTATAGAGATGACATTCATAATGACGAAACTAGAATGTTGACATGATTGAACATGCAGACATCCTCAGACTGTTGACATTCGAAATGTCAACATTCTGAAATTATGACACTTTGGTTTAGACGCTTTCAGGATGGATAGGGTTAGGATGCAGGGAGGCATGGGATGTAAGGGTTAGGCACTAGAGGGAGGGTAAGGGAAAGGCACTGGGTAAGTACCAGAGGGCTGCTCGTCCGATGTCTCCGCCAGAAGACACTAACGCCAGGACTAGGCAAGTAACTGCTCGGCCACCAGTGATGTTATGTTGACATAATCCTTGTCGACATGATGGGTGTCAACATGGTAACTGTCGACATGCTTCATTTCATCATTGTCAATATTAACATGATTCATGTCGACTTCATTAATTAATTCACACCCCTCTGTAAATGTGAATTTCATAGCACTTCATGTCTAATTACAACTCCGATAAGCATTTACAAGACCATTCTCTACTCTCTTCACAGTTTACCAAATAACTGTCTTCTGTCATTTGATTTCCAGGATGTACCTTACCACTATATATACAGTATACTGCTGCATTTATAGTAGCCTACTCTTTTTTATGCTGCTTAGCACATACATGCCTAGTACAGGTATATCTAGTTATAGGGGAAACAAACCATATAACGGATACGGTCAGAAGGAAGATAAATAGTTTCAGAGATATTCCTGGATTTGTAGCTAATGGAGCTCTCCTTGCAATAGTGCAGGGGAAAAGAAGCACATACATAAATTATGTCCCCTGGACTGGTCTCATTAGCCTGATAATAGGATTTTAATTACCTACCGGTAAATCATTTTCTCATAGCCCGCAGAGGATGCTGGGGTCCACAATAGTACCATGGGGTATAGACGGGTCCACCAGGAGCCATTGGCACTTTAAGAGTTTGAGAGTGTGGGCTGGCTCCTCCGTCTATGCGCCTCCTAACAGACTCAGTCTAGAAACTGTGCCCGAGTAGACAGACAACTTCGAGAGAAGGATTTTACACAGATAGTGGCGAGATTCACACCAGCTCACACATACAATGCAAACCAAGCTAACCAGCTTGAAAACTCAGCAACAGCTGAACAAGATTACTTAACCAAGTAACAAAACAGTACTTAACCAAGAACTAAGCAGTACTGAACTAAGTAACCACTGCAGGATCACGAAGCGCTGGGCCGGTGCCCAGCATCCTCTACGGACTACGAGAAAAGGATTTACCGGTAGGTAATTAAAATCCTATTTTCTCCTACGTCCTAGAGGATGCTGGAGTCCACATTAGTACCATGGGGATGTACCAAAGCTCCCAGAACGGGAGGGAGAGATCGGAGGCTCCTGCAGAACTGATTGACCAAACTTCAGGTCCTCAAAGGCCAAAGAATCAAACTTGTAGAACTTAGCAAACGTGTTCCACCCAGAACAAGTAGCCACTCGGCAAAGCTGTAAAGCCGAGACACCCCGGGCAGCCGCCCAGGAAGAACCCACCTTACAAGTAGAGTGGGCCTTAACTGATGTAGGACACGGCAATCCTGCTGTAGAATATGCATGCTGGATAGTGAACCTGATCCAGCGAGAGATCGTCTGCTTTGGATCAGGACACCCAAGTTTCTTGGGCTCATACAGTACGAACAGAGTCCGATTTTCTGTGTCGAGTAGTCCTCTTCACATAGATTTTCAGAGCCCTTACAACATCCAAGGACTTTGATGAAATTGAGGAGTCAGTAGCAACTGGCACCACAATAGGTTGGTTGATATGAAATTCCGACACAACCTTCGGAAGGAACTGCTGACGTGTCCGGAGCTCAGCTCCATCTTCATGGAACATCAAGTAGGGGCTCTTACAAGACAAAGCCCCCAGCTCCGACACACGTCTAGCAGAAGCTAAGGCCAACAAAGTGACAGCCTTCCATGTGAGAAACTTGACATCAACCTCCTGTAGAGGCTCGAACCAATCCAACTGGAGAAACTGCAGCACCACGGTAAGATCCCATGGTACCGTAGGCGGCACAAAGGGAGGCTGGATGTGCAGAACCCCTTTCAAAAAGGTCTGAACCTCCGGTAGGGAAGCCAACTGTTTCTGGAAGAAAATGGATAGGGTGGAAATCTGGACCTTTACGGATCCCAACCTCAGGCCGATATCCACACCTGCTTGCAGGAAGAGGAGAAACCGTCCCAGTTGAAACTCCACCGTAGGAAATTTCTTGGACTCACACCAAGATACATATTTTTTTCCAAATACGATGGTAATGTTTAGACGTTATTCCTTTCCTAGCCTGTACCAGGGTAGGAATAACTTTGTTCGGAATGCCCTTCCGAGCTAATATCTGGCGTTCAACCTCCATGCCGTCAAACGTAGCCGCGGTAATTCTTGATAAGCGAACGGCCCCTGCTGCGGCAGGTCCTCCCGAAGAGGAAAAGGCCTCGGCTCTTCTAGCAGTAGATCCAGAAGATCCACGTACCAAGCCCTTCTTGGCCAGTCCGGAGCAATGAGGATCGCCTGAACTGTTGTTCTCATTATGAGTTTTAGGACTTTTGGAATAAGTGGAAGTGGAGGAAACACGCACTCCGACTGGAACACACACGGAGTCACTAGGGCGTCCACTGCCACGGCTTGTGGGTCCCTCGACCTGAAACAAGAACGCCAAAGCTTCTTGTTGAGACAAGAGGCCATCATATCTATGTGATGAACACCCCAAAGATCTGTTACCTCCATGAATACCTCCGGATGGAGTCCTCACTCTCCCGGATGGAGATCGTGTCTGCTGAGGAAGTACGCTTCCCAGTTGTCTACTCCCGGAATGAAGATTGCTGACAGCGCCAACACGTGTTTTTCCGCCCAGAGGATGACTCTTGTTCCGTCCTGTCGGTTTATGTAAGCCACTGTCGTTATATTGTCCGACTGCACTTGAATGGCTCGATCTCGCAGAAGATGGGCCGCTTGGAGAAGACCGTTGTAGACGGCTCTTAGTTCCAGAATGTTTATTGGTAGGTTGGATTCCAGCCTTGACCACCTTGGAAGGTTTCCCCTTGAGTGACTGCGCCCCAGCCTCGCATCCATGGTTAGAAGGATCCAGTCCTGAATCCCGAACCTGCGGCCCTCTAGAAGGTGAGGTAGTTGTAGCCACCAGAGGAGTTAAATCCTGGCTTTTTGCGACAGACGTATTCTCTGGTGCATGTGTATATGAGATGCCAACCACTTGTCCAGGAGATCCAGTTGGAAGGGCCGAGCATGAAACCTTGCGTACTGTAGAGCCTCGCAAGAGGCCACCATAGCTTCCCCAGAAGGCGAATTCACTGATGAACCGATACCCGGGATTCAGGACATAACGGACCATTGTTTGTATCACCAACGCTTTCTCCCCCGGAAGAAACACCCTCTGCACCTCTGTGTCGAGGATCATTCCCAGAAAAGACAACCTCCTGGCCGGCTCCAAATATGATTTTGGAAGATTCAGGATCCAACCGTGTTCCCTGACCAGATGAGTCATGAGAACAATGGACTGCAACAACTTCTCCCTGGAAGATGCCTTTATCAGTAGATCGTCCAGATATGGGACTATGTTCACCCCCTGTTTGCGGAGGAGAACCATCATCTCTGCCATCACCTTGGTGAACACCCTTGGTGCCATGGAGAGGCCGAATGGCAGTGCCTGGAACTGATAGTGACAGTCTAACAGTGCGAATCGGAGATAAGCCTGATGCGGCGGCCAAACTGGAATGTGAAGGTACGAATCCTTGATATCCAGGGATACCAGGAACTCCCCCTCCTCCAGACTTGCGATCATCGCTCTCAAAGACTCCATTTTGAATTTGAACTCCCTCAGATAGGGGTTCAACATTTTCAAATTCAAAATTGGCCTGACCGAACCATCCAGTTTCGGAACCACAAAAAGGTTCGAATAGTAACCCTTGTTTTGCATGAGGTGGACCTGGGACAATGACCTTTGACTTCTCCAATTTTTGGATGGCTTCCTGTAGGACAGCCCTGTTTGCCAGTAAAGCTGGTAAGCCTGATTTGAAGAATAGGTGAGGCGGGAGTTCTTGAAACTCCAGCATGTACCCCTGAGACACATTCTCCTGCACCCAGGGGTCCAGGTCGCACGACACCCACACATGGCTGAACTGTCTGAGCGTCGCCCCCACCGGCCCTTCCTCCAGGCCGTGCGGTCCACCATCATGCTGAGGATTTAGATGTACCAGAAGCAGACTTCTGGTCTTGGGAACCTGTAGTGGTAGGTTTTTTGGATTTTGCACAACCTCCTCTAAAGAAGGTGTTAGAAGGCTTGGCTTTTTTGTTTTTGCTGTCCGAAAGGACTGTGATGGGAATGAAGAAAAAGGTTTCTTCGTAGCAGGTGTAGCTGAAGGAAGAAAAGGTGACTTACCTGCAGTTGCCGTGGAAATCCACGCATCCAACGCTTCCCCAAATAGAGCCTGACCTGTGTAAGGTAGGTTCTCCACACCTCTCCTGGATTTCGCGTCGGCAGACCATTGGCGTAGCCAAAGTCCTCTGCGAGCCGAGACAGACATGGAAGATATCCCGGCAGCCATCGAACCCAGGACTTTCATGGATTCCACCAAAAATCCTGCAGAATCATGTATGTTACGTAAATCACTTTTATCCATTGAATCCAATTCCTCAAGTAACGTACCTGACCACTTTACTATAGCTTTAGATATCCATGCACAAGCAGTAGTAGGTTGCAATACCGCCACTGAAACCATGTATATGGATCTGAGCTTAGTGTCAATTTTGCGATCAGCCGGTTCTTTTAATGCGGATGATCCCGGGACAGTTAAAACCACCTTCTTTGACAGTCTGGAAACAGATGCGTCAACTATAGGTGGGTTTTATCATTTTTTTCTATCCTACTCAGGAAAGGGAAAAGCAAACAGAACCTTTCTGGGGATCTGGAATTTTTTCTCCGGGTTTTCCCAGGATTTCTCAATAACGAGACTTTTTTATTATCCGTGAAGTAAGAATCCTCAACCTGCTCAGGTGTTGAGTCAGTAATATTCAACACATCTATAATGGCTTCAATCATCAACCGCACCCCCTTTTGCAAGAGATGCCGCCCCCCTCAGCACATCCACCTCACCGTCTGCAGTGTCAGAATCTGTATCTGTGTCATCTGCATAATCTGGGCAAGAGCACGTTTTTGAGAGTGTATGCTAGGGGGCCCCTGGAACAGAACCAAACCATACAGCCATACAGTTTTGTAAAAACCTGAGTTGCTGTCTCAGTTTGCGCTACCCTAGAAGAAATCTGAGAGGCTAACCACTCAGGCTCCTTAGCAGCCAGGAATCTGTGCTAAAACAGTGCAATCCTAATTACATGGAATGGGGTCATCCTGAGAGGACATATCCTCTGCAGCATATGACACAGAGTCCCTAGACATGGCTGTCTGGAGTGTGTGGAGTGTTGGGGACAACAAACACTTCACACACTCACAGGAAAAAGGCAGACAGAGTTTCCCCCCAAAAATGCCAAGAGAGCCACAGAGATTGGAGCCTACCCACACACAGCGCATTTTAGATATAGGAAAACCACTATCCAGCGCTTACTGTGCACCTTAATAGGTTACACAGTACATACACCGCCTCCCCCTCCCTTCTACAACCCTCTGGTACCGTACAAGATAGCTGGAGTTGATGAGGAAGAACAGCTCTCCCTGTCAGCGTCTCTGTATGGAGGAAAAATGGCGCTGAACGCTGCTGGGTCCGCTCTGAGAAGCTCCGCCCCCTTCCATGGCACTGATTCCCGCTCTCTGGTTCTTTATACTGGCCTGAAGAATATCTGCTGGCAGTGATCTGGGGTCCCTGACAGGCTTCTAACCAGTGTAGGGTGTAGGTGCTGGCTCAGGGCGCCCCTCACAGCGCCGCACAATGTACCGCTGAGCCCCAGAGCGCAGTTAGTACTGCGCACCCTACCCTGTTGCCGCCATCTTCACACAGGCTCCCCACTTGCCAGGGGACCGGTGACTCACTCGCCACTGAAGTCTTCTAGCTCTGTAAGAGGGTGGCGGCATGCTGCAGGGGTGAGCGATCACCTGTGGCGGCGAACGTTCATTCCCCTCAGGAGCTCAGTGTCCTGTCAGTGGAGATAGTGGCTAAGACCCCTTAAGGCGGACACTCCTCCCCCCCTTAGTCCCACGAAGCAGGTAGGCTGTTGCCAGCAGCCTCCCTGTGCCTATACTCTATTAAAATAAAAAAAACTGAGAAACTCCTATGGAGCTCCCCTAGCTGTGACCAGCTCGTCGGGCAAATTTTCTAAACTCAATCTGGTAGGAGGGGCATAGAGGGAGGAGCCAGCCCACACTCTCAAACTCTTAAAGTGCCAATGGCTCCTGGTGGACCCGTCTATACCCCATGGTACTAATGTGGACCCCAGCATCCTCTAGGACGTTAGAGAAAAGTTGTTTTAGGGGTTTCCCCCCCCCCCTTTTTTTTTTTCTAAGCACGTCTTCAAAAGATAAACTAAAGCGGTTTGCTGGCTGTGATACTATACAATAACATTTACTTTAGTAAGATGTAAAACATTATCAGTCCATGGCACATATCAATAGTAGTGCAAGCTTTCATGACAAATGCCTTTACAAGTAAGTCTATTTATGGTTGAGTGGTCACATAGATTTTATTACATTGTGGATTTATAGGTGACTGATCCACCTCCTTGATACCACATTACATTATGGTCTCATAAAGAGCAGTAAAGTAGTGTCAAGCAAGGGAGACATAAAAGGTAACCTGACTGTGCACTCTTCTGGGACACATCATGAATTACAAGGGTGGAAATTCAAGTTCATATCAAGTTCAAGGAGGTTAGCACGGTGGCAGTGTCTACAGGAATCTAGTTTCATAACACCTTAGCACAGAAAACAATGCATCTGTTGTGTCAAGAAGAGTTTGAATTGTGTTTAACATAAAGAGCAAAATGCAATATTTAAAGACTACTGTAGTAAAACAGAGACTTTGCTATTACTGAAATTAAGGCACACATTTACTATTTAAAGCACCCTTGTACGGGTAAATGCTAGATTTTGCTATGACTACACTGTCAGGTTTGGAGCTGGGATTATATAAATGCCTGGGAAGGAGGAGGGGTGGAGTTACCAGTCCACCAAGGAGGAATCAGAAGATCATACCTCTAGCCTAGCTTTATAAAACAGACATCTTTTCAGATGTCAGAAATTAGTACTACTGTCCCCATGGTTATATAGTTATATTGGTTATAGTTATATTGGCAATATCTCCAGTGATATAGCAATAAGAAACTGTGACTTTGCTTACTTGTACGCTACCACAAAAACGTCAGTTTTTGTAGGATTTAAAGTTTAGCACAGTTTAATAAATAAAATAGTTCCCTAAACAATGGATACAGGCTTAGACCAGAGGTTCTTAAACGCGGTCTTCAAGGTACTCCAACAGTCCAGTATTTAGGTATATCCATGGCTCAGCACAGATGGTTAAAACAAATTGACTGAGGTGCTAATTAAGTCATATGTGGCCAAGCATGGATAAACTTAAAACCTGCACTGTTGGGGTGCCTTGAGGGACGCGTTTGAGAAACTTTGGCGTAGTCTATCACTCTATACAGTGATCTACTGCACATGAAACACTATACACTTTATCATCATCCAGTACTGTAAATTCAACTATAGCGTTAGTATTTATTAAACTCTCAAAGGGGTATATGCAACTGCGGTCAAATTGCCGCAAATGTCGAAAAACGGGGCATTTTCGACAAAAAAAACCTGTTGAATTGGATTCGACAATGCAATACAGTACTTTTCGACAAAAAAACAGCCGTTTCAGATTCGACTTTTTGCAATTCGACATTTCTCAAATTCGACAGGTCTGCAATTGTAAAAATGCGACTTTTCGACAAAAGTATATTCAATTGAAGAATGTCGATTCAACAACAGTGCTTTTCGAAAGTCATTTCGTCAATTTCATTCCGCCTCATTTTGCTGTTGTGATCTAATAATTTTTTTTAAAAACATGTTTTTTTGTATGTGTTTTCTTGATTGCTAATAGCATATCTGTATATATTAGAAGGGATTATCTACTTGGTTTGTCTATTTAGGAGCCACAAGTATTATTTAATAGATTTTTTCAAATAATATATATATTTTTTTTTACTGACTAAAATAATATGGAGAGATCAGTGCATGTTTTTCAGTGGGGAGGTGTGGAAATGGGTTAAAATAAGAATTTACTCACCGGTAATTCTGTATCTCGTAGTCCGTAGTGGATGCTGGGAACTCCGTAAGGACCATGGGGAATAGCGGGCTCCGAAGGAGGCTGGGCACTCTAGAAAGATCTTAGACTACCTGGTGTGCACTGGCTCCTCCCACTATGACCCTCCTCCAAGCCTCAGTTAGGTACTGTGCCCGGACGAGCGTACACAATAAGGAAGGATTTTGAATCCCGGGTAAGACTCATACCAGCCACACCAATCACACCGTACAACTCGTGATATGAAACACAGTTAACAGTATGAAACAATAGAGCCTCTCAACAGATGGCTCAACAATAACCCGATTTAGTTTACAATAACTATGTACAAGTAATGCAGATAAACCGCACTTGGGACTTGGGATGGGCGCCCAGCATCCACTACGGACTACGAGAAACAGAATTACCGGTGAGTAAATTCTTATTTTCTCTAACGTCCTAGTGGATGCTGGGAACTCCGTAAGGACCATGGGGATTATACCAAAGCTCCCAAACGGGCGGGAGAGTGTGGATGACTCTGCAGCACCGAATGAGAGAACTCCAGGTCCTCCTCAGCCAGGGTATCAAATTTGTAGAATTTTGCAAACGTGTTTGCCCCTGACCAAGTAGCTGCTCGGCAAAGTTGTAAAGCCGAGACCCCTCGGGCAGCCGCCCAAGATGAGCCCACCTTCCTTGTGGAATGGGCATTGACAGATTTTGGCTGTGGCAGGCCTGCCACAGTATGTGCAAGCTGAATTGTACTACAAATCCAACGAGCAATAGTCTGCTTAGAAGCAGGAGCACCCAGCTTGTTGGGTGCATACAGGATAAACAGCGAGTCAGATTTTCTGACTCCAGCCGTCCTGGAAACATATATTTTCAGGGCCCTGACAACGTCTAGCAACTTGGAGTCCTCCAAATCCTTAGTAGCCGCAGGCACCACAATAGGCTGGTTCAGGTGAAACGCTGACACCACCTTAGGGAGAAACTGGGGACGAGTCCTCAATTCTGCCCTATCCATATGGAAAATCAGATAAGGGCTTTTACATGATAAAGCCGCCAACTCTGACACTCGCCTGGCTGAAGCCAAGGCCAATAACATGACCACTTTCCACGTGAGATATTTCAGATCCACGGTTTTTAGTGGCTCAAACCAATGTGATTTAAAGAAACTCAACATCACGTTGAGATCCCAAGGTGCCACAGGAGGCACAAATGGGGGCTGAATATGCAGCACTCCTTTCACAAATGTCTGAACTTCAGGTACTGAAGCTAGTTCTTTTTGAAAGAAAATCGACAGAGCCGAGATCTGTACCTTAATGGAGCCCAGTTTTAGGCCCATATTCACTCCTGCTTGCAGGAAATGCAGAAATCGACCTAGTTGAAATTCCTCTGTTGGGGCCTTTTTGGCCTCGCACCAAGCAACATATTTCCGCCATATGCGGTGATAATGCTTTGCCGTAACATCTTTCCTGGCTTTAATAAGCGTAGGAATGACTTCCTCCGGAATGCCCTTTTCCTTCAGGATCCGGCGTTCAACCGCCATGCCGTCAAACGCAGCCGCGGTAAGTCTTGGAACAGACAGGGGCCCTGCTGCAGCAGGTCCTGTCTGAGCGGCAGAGACCACGGGTCCTCTGAGATCATCTCTTGAAGTTCCGGGTACCACGCTCTTCTCGGCCAATCCGGAACCACGAGAATTGTGTTTACTCCTCGCTTTCTTATTATTCTCAATACCTTTGGTATGAGAGGTAGAGGAGGGAACACATAAACTGACCGGTACACCCACGGTGTCACTAGAGCGTCCACAGCTATCGCCTGAGGGTCTCTTGACCTGGCGCAATACTTCTCTAGTTTTTTGTTTAGGCGGGACGCCATCATGTCCACCTGTGGACGACCCCATTGATTTACAATCATTTGGAAGACTTCTGGATGAAGTCCCCACTCTCCCGGGTGGAGGTCATGCCTGCTGAGAAAGTCTGCTTCCCAGTTGTCCACTCCCGGGATGAACACTGCTGACAGTGCTAGTACATGATTCTCCGCCCATCGGAGAATTTTTGTGGCTTCTGCCATCGCCGTCCTGCTTCTTGTGCCGCCCTGTCGATTCACATGGGCGACTGCCGTGATGTTGTCTGACTGGATCAGCGCCGGCTGGTGTAGGAGCAGGGATTTTGCTTGACTTAGGGCATTGTAAATGGCCCTTAGTTCCAGAATATTTATGTGAAGGGCAGTCTCCTGACTTGACCATAGTCCTTGGAAATTTCTTCCCTTTGTGACTGCCCCCCAGCCTCGTAGGCTGGCATCCGTGGTCACCAGGACCCAGTCCTGTATGCCGAATCTGCGGCCCTCCAGAAGATGAGCACTGTGCAGCCACCACAGAAGAGACACCCTGGTTCGTGGAGACAGGGTTATTAAACGATGCATCTGAAGATGCGATCCGGACCACTTGTCCAACAGGTCCCACTGAAAAATCCTGGCATGGAACCTGCCGAATGGAATTGCTTCGTAAGAAGCTACCATCTTTCCCAGGACCCGCGTGCAGTGATGCACCGATACCTGTTTTGGTTTTAGGAGGTCTCTGACTAGAGAAGACAACTCCCTGGCTTTCTCCTCCGGGAGAAACACTTTTTTCTGGGCCGTGTCCAGAATCATTCCCAGGAACATTAGACGTGTCGTGGGGACCAGCTGTGACTTTGGGATATTCAGAATCCAGCCGTGCTGGCTCAGCACTTCCTGAGATAGTGCTACTCCCACTAACAACTGTTCCTTGGATCGTGCCTTTATTAGGAGATCGTCCAAGTATGGGATAATTAAAACTCCCTTTTTTCGAAGGAGTATCATCATTTCCGCCATAACCTTGGTAAATACCCTTGGTGCCGTGGAGAGTCCAAACGGCAGCGTCTGGAATTGGTAATGGCAGTCCTGTACCACAAATCTGAGGTACTCCTGGTGAGAATTGTAAATGGGGACATGCAGGTAAGCATCCTTGAAGTCCAGGGATACCATGTAATCCCCCTCGTCCAGGCTTGCAATAACCGCCCTGAGCGATTCCATCTTGAACTTGAATTTTTTTATGTATGTGTTCAAGGATTTCAAATTTAAAATGGGTCTCACCGAACCGTCCGGTTTCGGCACCACAAATAGTGTGGAATAGTAACCCCGGCCTTGTTGAAGTAGGGGTACCTTGATTATCACCTGCTGGGAATACAGCTTGTGAATCGCTGCTAGCACCGCCTCCCTGTCTGAGGGAGCAATCGGCAAGGCGGATTTTAGGAAACGGCGGGGTGGAGTCGCCTCGAATTCCAGCCTGTATCCCTGAGATACTATTTGAAGGATCCAGGGATCCACCTGTGAGCGGGCTCACTGATCGCTGAAATTCCTGAGGCGGGCCCCCACCGCACCTGGCTCCGCCTGTGAAGCCCCACCGTCATGCGGCGGACTTGGAAGAGGAAGCGGGGGAGGACTTTTGTTCCTGGGAACCTGCTGTTTGCTGCAGCCTTTTTCCCCTGCCTCTGCCTCTTGACAGAAAAGACCCTCCTTTTCCCCGCTTGTTTTTCTGGGACCGAAAGGACTGAACCTGATAAAATGGCGCCTTCTTAGGCTGTGAGGGGACATGGGGTAAAAATGCTGACTTCCCAGACGTTGCTGTGGAAACTAGGTCGGAGAGACCATCCCCAAATAATTCCTCCCCCTTATAAGGCAAGACTTCCATGTGCCTTTTGGAATCTGCATCTCCAGTCCACTGGCGAGTCCATAAGCATCTCCTAGCAGAGATAGATAATGCACTTATTTTAGATGCCAGCCGGCAGATTTCCCTCTGTGCATCTCTCATGTATAAGACTGAGTCTTTTATATGGTCAATTGTTAGCAGGATCGTGTCTCTGTCTAACGTGTCAATATTTTCTGACAGTTTATCTGACCACGCAGCGGCAGCACTGCACATCCATGCTGACGCAATAGCTGGTCTGAGTATAATGCCTGAGTGTGTATATACAGACTTCAGGATCGCCTCCTGCTTTCTATCAGCAGGTTCCTTAAGGGCGGCCGTATCCTGGGACGGTAGTGCCACCTTTTTAGACAAACGTGTGAGCGCTTTATCCACCCTCGGGGGTGTTTCCCAACGTAACCTATCCTCTGGCGGGAAAGGGAACGCCATTAGTAGCTTCTTAGGAATTACCAATTTCTTATCAGGGGAAGCCCACGCTTCTTCACACACTTCATTTAATTCATCTGACGGGGGAAAAACTACAGGTAGTTTTTTCTCCCCAAACATAATACCCTTTTTTGTGGTACCTGGATGTAAATCAGAAATATTTAACACCTCTTTCATTGCCTCAATCATGCAGTGAATGGCCTTAACGGGCATTAAATTTGACTCATCGTCGTCGACACTGGTGTCAGTATCCGTGTCGACATCTACTTGTGCCACCTGAGATAACGGGCGTTTCAGAGCCCCTGATGACTTTTGAGACACCTGGACAGGCACGAGCTGAAGACTCGGCTGTCCCACAGTCGGCATGTCGTCAAATTTTTTATGTAAGGAGTCTATACGTGCACTCATTTCCTGCCATAATACCATCCACTCAGGTGTCTGACCCCCAGGGGGTGACATCCCTGCTAAAGGCATCTGCTCCCCCTCCACATCATTATCCTCCTCAAACATGTCGACACAGCCGTACCGACACACTCCACACACACAGGGAATGCTCAAACAGAATACAGGACCCACAAAAGCCCTTTGGGGGGACAGAGTAAGAGTATGCCAGCACACACCAGAGCGCTATATATATACAGGGACTAACTGAGTTATGTCCCTAATAGCTGCTTTTTATATAATATACTGTATACAGTGCCAATTTTAATGCCCCCCCTCTCTTTTCCCTCTTACTGTACTGTAGAATTGCAGGGAAGAGCCAGGGAGCTTCCTTCCAGCCGAGCTGTGAGGGAAAAATGGCGCCAGTGTGCTGAGGAGATAGGCTCCGCCCCTTTTTCGCGGCCTATTCTCCCGCTTTTTATGGGATTCTGGCAGGGGTATTTACCTCATATATAGCCCCAGGGGCTATATATTGAGGTATTTTAGCCAGCCAAGGTGTTTTTATTGCTGCCTCAGGGCGCCCCCCCAGCGCCCTGCACCCTCAGTGACCGGAGTGTGAAGTGTGTATGAGGAGCAATGGCGCACAGCTGCAGTGCTGTGCGCTACCTTGGTGAAGACAGGATGTCTTCATGCCGCCGATTTTCCGGACCATCTTCTTGCTTCTGGCTCTGTAAGGGGGACGGCGGCGCGGCTCCGGGACCGAACATCAAGGCTGGGCCTGCGGTCGATCCCTCTGGAGCTAATGGTGTCCAGTAGCCTAAGAAGCCCAATCCGGCTGCAAGCAGGCGAGTTCGCTTCTTCTCCCCTTAGTCCCTTGCTGCAGTGAGCCTGTTGCCAGCAGGTCTCACTGAATAACAAATTCTAAGACTATAACTTTCTAAGAGCTCAGGAGAGCCCCTAGTGTGCATCCAACCTCGGCCGGGCACGAAATCTAACTGAGGCTTGGAGGAGGGTCATAGTGGGAGGAGCCAGTGCACACCAGGTAGTCTAAGATCTTTCTAGAGTGCCCAGCCTCCTTCGGAGCCCGCTATTCCCCATGGTCCTTACGGAGTTCCCAGCATCCACTAGGACGTTAGAGAAAATTCCAGAAAACATTGCGTGGGGTCCCCCCTCCTAAGCATAACCAGCCTCGGGCTCTTTGAGCCGGTCCTGGTTGTAAAAATACGGGGGGGGGGGGAAATGACAGGGGATCCCCCGTACTTTAACAACCAGCACTGGGCTCTGCGTCCGGTCCTGGTGCCAAAAATACGGGGGACAAAACACGTAGGGGTCCCCCGTATTTTTAACACCAGCACCGGGCTCCACTAGCTAGAGAGATAAAGCCACAGCCGGGGGACACTTTTATACCGGTCCCCGCGGCCGTGGCATTAAATCCCCAACTAGTCACCCCTGGCCGGGGTACCCTGGAGGAGTGGGGACCCATTAAATCAAGGGGTCCCCCCGCTCCAGCCACCCAAGGGCCAGGGGTGAAGCCCGAGGCTGTCCCCCCATCCAAGGGCGGCGGATGGGAGGCTGATAGCCAAGTGTAAAAAAAAAAGAATATTGTTTTTTGTAGCAGGACTACAAGTCCCAGCAAGCCTCCCCCGCAAGCTGGTACTCGTAGAATCTTAAGTACAGTACCAGCATGCGGGGGGGAAACGGGCCCGCTGGTACCTGTAGTTCTACTACAAAAAACACCCAAATAAAAACAGTACACACACACCGTGACAGTACAACATACATGCACACCGACATACACACATACTTATGTTGACATGAGGCTCGGTCCCCTTCTCCACGTAGAATCCACGGGGTACCTGTAAATAAAATTATACTCACAACAATCCAGTGTAGATCGGTCCTCTTCTTAGTTTGTAATCCACGTACTTGGCAAAATAAAAAAACGCAAAACACGATCCACGCACTGAAAGGGTCCCATGTTCACACATGGGACCCCTTTCCCCGACTGCCAGAACCCCCCGTGACTGCTGTCAAAGAGGGTCCCTTCAGCCAATCAGGGAGCGCCACGTCGTGGCACTCTCCTTATTGGCTGTGCGCATCTGAGCTGTCAGGCGGCGTACTCGAGATACACTGTAGCACATAGGTGCTCCATTGTATCCAATGGTGGGAACTTTGCGGTCAGCGGTTGAGGTTAGTCGCGGTCAATCGCTGACCGCAAAGTTCCCACCATTGAATATAATGGAGCGCCTATGCGCCGCCTGACAGCTCAGGCGCGCACAGCCAATCAGGAGAGTGCCACGACGTGGCGCTCTCTGATTGGCTGATGGGACCCTCTTTGACAGCAGTCACGGGGGGTCCAGGCAGTTGGGGAAAGGGGTCCCATGTGTAAGTGTAAACATGGGACCCCTTTCAGTGCGTGGATCGTGTTTTGCGTTTTTTTATTTTGCCAAGTACGTGGATTACAAACTAAGAAGAGGACCGATCTACACTGGATTGTTGTGAGTATAATTTTATTTACAGGTACCCCGTGGATTCTACGTGGAGAAGGGGACCGAGCCTCGTGTCAACATAGGTAAGTATGTGTGTATGTCGGTGTGTATGTATGTAATAAGGTTGTACTGTCACGGTGTGTGTGTACTGTTTTTATTTGGGTATTTTTTTTGTAGTAGTACTACTACTACTACTACTACAGGTACCAGCGGGCCCGTTTCCCCCCAGCATGCTGGTACTTGTGGTTCTCCAAATACCAGCTTACGGGGAGGCTTGCTGGGACTTGTAGTTCTGCTACAAAAAACAATATTTTTTTTTAACACTTGGCTATCAGCCTCCCATCCGACGCCCTTGGTTTGGGGGGTACAGCCTCGGGCTTCACCCCTGGCCCTTGGGTGGCTGGAGGGGGGGGGGGGACCCTTGATTTAAGGGGTCCCCACTCCTCCAGGGTACCCCGGCCAGGGGTGACTAGTTGGGGATTTACTAATGCCACGGCCGCAGGGACCGGTATAAAAGTGTCCCCCGGCTGTGGCATTATCTCTCTAGCTAGTGGAGCCCGGTGCTGGTGTTAAAAATACGGGGAACCCCTACGTGTTTTGTCCCCCGTATTTTTGGCACCAGGACCGGACGCAGAGCCCGGTGCTGGTTGTTAAAATACGGGGGATCCCCTGTCATTTCCCCCCCCCCCCCCGTATTTTTACATCCAGGACCGGCTCAAAGAGCCCGAGGCTGGTTATGCTTAGGAGGTGGGACCCCATGCAATTTTTTTCAGGTTTTTTTTTTTAACACTTTTGTGCCGTCCATGAAGTCGAATCCAGGACGCACACTATTTGTCAATTGGTCCGTTTTTTTACAGCGGGACTGTCGAATCCATTTTTTATTGAATATGTCGAATACGGGTCCCGGCGGCCAGGATTTGACTGTCGAATTGTGTTGAATACAAAAACGGTCGAATTCTAGCCGGAATTCGACCGCAATTGCATACACCCCAAAAGCTCTACTTCTCAAAAGCATAAAATAAAAAAATATATACATTCTCCATTATAAATGCCCCTGGGGGTAGCTGCACAGCAGTGTGGCTGCGGATGGCTGGTTTGCCTGGGGGTAACCTCTTAGTTGTGTGGTCGTCTCGGTTGGTTTGCTAGGGGTGAGATAAAGCTGCACAGTAATGTGGCTGCGGGGTGAAGGGGGGGGGGGGGGGGGGGCGGGTGAAATGGTGGTCTACCTCCTAAACTTTCATCCTGGCTCCTAGATTTAAAAAAAAAATGTCAAGTCCTGCTTTAAATATCAACAATATGGCTAAATATAAAATAGGATTGAATGTTTTGAGAAATAAAATGTGCAAGATATCACTATTTCAATACATAGTTTGAAGTGCTTCAAACAAAATGTAATTTCTAAAAACACTCACCTTTAATTGTTTCTTCAACAACTTCCACTACTCGATCAATTTGTTGTACCTGTTACAAGAAGAAAAAAAATACAGACATTAGCTTTTACAATTTTAAAATTCATGTGGTACTGAGCCATTAATTATATGTATAAAAAAAAATAAGAATTTACTTACCGATAATTCTATTTCTCGTAGTCCGTAGTGGATGCTGGGGACTCCGTCAGGACCATGGGGAATAGCGGCTCCGCAGGAGACTGGGCACAAAAGTAAAAGCTTTAGGATCAGGTGGTGTGCACTGGCTCCTCCCCCTATGACCCTCGTCCAAGCCTCAGTTAGGATACTGTGCCCGGACGAGCGTACACAATAAGGAAGGATTTTGAATCCCGGGTAAGACTCATACCAGCCACACCAATCACAATGTACAACCTGTGATCTGAACCCAGTTAACAGCATGATAACAGCGGAGCCTCTGAAAAGATGGCTCACAACAATGATAACCCGATTTTTGTAACAATAACTATGTACAAGTATTGCAGACAATCCGCACTTGGGATGGGCGCCCAGCATCCACTACGGACTACGAGAAATAGAATTATCGGTAAGTAAATTCTTATTTTCTCTGACGTCCTAAGTGGATGCTGGGGACTCCGTCAGGACCATGGGGATTATACCGAAGCTCCCAAACGGGCGGGAGAGTGCGGATGACTCTGCAGCACCGAATGAGAGAACTCCAGGTCCTCCTCAGCCAGGGTATCAAATTTGTAGAATTTTTCAAACGTGTTTGCCCCTGACCAAGTAGCAGCTCGGCAAAGTTGTAAAGCCGAGACCCCTCGGGCAGCCGCCCAAGATGAGCCCACCTTCCTTGTGGAATGGGCATTTACATATTTTGGCTGTGGCAGGCCTGCCACAGAATGTGCAAGCTGAATTGTACTACACATCCAACCAGCAATCGTCTGCTTAGAAGCAAGAGCACCCAGTTTGTTGGGTGCATACAGGATAAACAGCGAATTAGATTTGGCTTAATTAGTTTAAGGCTCTGACAACGTCGAACAACTTGAAGTCCTCCAAGTCCCTAGTAGCCGCAGGTACCACAATAAGCTGGTTCAGGTGAAACGCTGACACCACCTTAGGGAGAAACTGGGGACGAGTCCGCAGCTCTGCCCTGTCCGAATGGACAATCAGATATGGGCTTTTGTGAGACAAAGCCGCCAATTCTGACACTCGCCTGGCCGAGGCCAGGGCCAACAGCATGGTCACTTTCCATGTGAGATATTTCAAATCCACAGATTTGAGCGGTTTAAACCAATGTGATTTGAGGAATCCCAGAACTACGTTGAGATCCCACAGTGCCACTGGAGGCACAAAAGGGGGTTGTATATGCAGTACTCCCTTGACAAACTTCTGGACTTCAGGAACTGAAGCCAATTCTTTCTGGAAGAAAATCGACAGGGCCGAAATATGAACCTTAATGGACCCCAATTTGAGGCCCATAGACACTCCTGTTTGTAGGAAATGCAGGAATCGACCAAGTTGAAATTCCTCCGTGGGGGCCTTCCTGGCCTCACACCATGCAACATATTTTCGCCAAATGCGGTGATAATGTTGTGCGGTCACCTCCTTCCTGGCTCTGACCAGGGTAGGGATGACCTCTTCCGGAATGCCTTTTTCCCTTAGGATCCGGCGTTCAACCGCCATGCCCGTCAAACGCAGCCGCGGTAAGTCTTGGAACAGACATGATCCTTGCTGAAGCAAGTCCCTTCTTAGTATCTCTTGAAGTTCCGGGTACCATCTTGGCCAATCCGGAGCCACGAGTATAGTTCTTACTCCTCTCCGTCTTATAATTCTCAGTACCTTGGGTATGAGAGGCAGAGGAGGGAACACATACACCGACTGGTACGCCCACGGTGTTACCAGAGCGTTCCAGCTATTGCCTGAGGGTCTCTTGACCTGGCGCAATACCTGTCCAGTTTTTTGTTCAGACGGGACGCCATCATGTCCACCTTTGGTCTTTCCCAACGGTTCACAATCATGTGGAAGACTTCCAGATGAAGTCCCCACTCTCCCGGGTGGAGGTCGTTCCTGCTGAGGAAGTCTGCTTCCCAGTTGTCCACTCCCTGAATGAACACCGCTGACAGTGTTATCACATGATTTTTCGCCCAGCGAAGAATCCTTGCTGCCATTGCCCTCCTGCTTCTTGTGCCGCCCTGTCTGTTTACGTGGGCGACTGCCGTGATGTTGTCCGACTGGATCAGCACCGGTTGACTTTGAAGCAGAGGTCTTCCTAGGCTCAGAGCATTGTAAATTGCCCTTAGCTCCAGTATATTTATGTGGAGAGAAGTCTCCAGACTTGACCACACTCCTTGGAAATTTCTTCCCTGTGTGACTGCTCCCCAGCCTCTCAGGCTGGCATCCGTGGTCACCAGAACCCAGTCCTGAATGCCGAATGTGCTGCCCTCTAGTAGATGAGCACTCTGCAGCCACCACAGAAGAGACACCCTTGTCCTTGGAGACAGGATTATCCGCTGATGCATCTGAAGATGCGATCCGGACCATTCGTCCAGCAGATCCCACTGAAAAATTCTTGCGTGAAATCTGCCGAATGGAATCGCTTCGTAAGAAGCCACCATTTTTCCCAGGACTCTTGTGCATTGATGCACTGACACTTGGCCTGGTTTTAGGAGGTTTCTGACTAGCTCGGATAACTCCCTGTCTTTCTCCTCCGGGAGAAACACCTTTTTCTGGACTGTGTCCAGAATCATCCCTAGGAACAGCAGACGTGTCGTCGGAAACAGCTGCGATTTTGGAATATTTAGAATCCACCCGTGCTGTCGTAGAACTACTTGAGATAGTGCTACTCCGACCTCCAACTGTTCTCTGGACCTTGCCCTTATCAGGAGATCGTCCAAGTAAGGGATAATTAAGACGCCTTTTCTTTGAAGAAGAATCATCATTTCGGCCATTACCTTGGTAAAGACCCGGGGTGCCGTGGACAATCCAAACGGCAGCGTCTGAAACTGATAGTGACAGTTCTGTACCACGAACCTGAGGTACCCTTGGTGAGAAGGGCAAATTGGGACATGGAGGTAAGCATCCTTCATGTCCAGGTACACCATATAGTCCCCTTCTTCCTGGTTCGCTATCACTGCTCTGAGTGACTCCATCTTGATTTGAACCTTTGTATGTAAGTGTTCAAAGATTTCAGATTTAGAATAGGTCTCACCGAGCCGTCTGGCTTCAGTACCACAATATAGTGTGGAATAATACCCCTTTCCTTGTTGTAGGAGGGGTACTTTGATTATCACCTGCTGGGAATACAGCTTGTGAATTGTTTCCAATACTGCCTCCCTGTCGGAGGGAGACGTTGGTAAAGCAGACTTCAGGAACCTGCGAGGGGGAGACGTCTCGAATTTCCAATCTGTACCCCTGGGATACTACTTGTAGGATCCAGGGGTCCACTTGCGAGTGAGCCCACTGCGCGCTGAAACTCTTGAGACGACCCCCAACCACACCTGAGTCCGCTTGTACGGCCCCAGCGTCATGCTGAGGACTTGGCAGAAGCGGTGGAGGGCTTCTGTTCCTGGGAAGGGGCTGCCTGCTGCAGTCTTCTTCCCTTTCCTCTACCCCTGGGCAGATATGACTGGCCTTTTGCCCGCTTGCCCTTATGGGGACGAAAGGACTGAGGCTGAAAAGACGGTGTCTTTTTCTGCTGAGATGTGACTTGGGGTAAAAAAGGTGGATTTTCCAGCTGTTGCCGTGTCCACCAGGTCCGATGGACCGACCCCAAATAACTCCTCCCCTTTATACGGCAATACTTCCATGTGCCGTTTGGTATCTGCATCACCTGACCACTGTCGTGTCCATAAACATCTTCTGGCAGATATGGTCATCGCACTTACTCTTGATGCCAGAGTGCAAATATCCCTCTGTGCATCTCGCATATATAGAAATGCATCCTTTAAATGCTCTATAGTCAGTAAAATACTGTCCCTGTCAAGGGTATCAATATTTTCAGTCAGGGAATCCGACCAAGCCACCCCAGCGCTGCACATCCAGGCTGAGGCGATCGCTGGTCGCAGTATAACACCAGTATGTGTGTATATACTTTTTAGGATATTTTCCAGCCTCCTATCAGCTGGCTCCTTGAGGGCGGCCGTATCTGGAGACGGTAACGCCACTTGTTTTGATAAGCGTGTGAGCGCCTTATCCACCCTAAGGGGTGTTTCCCAACGCGCCCTAACTTCTGGCGGGAAAGGGTATAACGCCAATAATTTTCTATCGGGGGAAACCCACGCATCATCACACACTTCATTTAATTTATCTGATTCAGGAAAAACTACAGGTAGTTTTTTCACACCCCACATAATACCCTTTTTTGTGGTACTTGTAGTATCAGAAATATGTAACACCTCCTTCATTGCCCTTAACATGTAACGTGTGGCCCTAATGGAAAATACGTTTGTTTCTTCACCGTCGACACTGGAGTCAGTGTCCGTGTCTGTGTCGACCGACTGAGGTAAATGGGCGTTTTAAAGCCCCTGACGGTGTTTGAGACGCCTGGACAGGTACTAATTGGTTTGCCGGCCGTCTCATGTCGTCAACCGACCTTGCAGCGTGTTGACATTATCACGTAATTCCCTAAATAAGCCATCCATTCCGGTGTCGACTCCCTAGAGAGTGACATCACCATTACAGGCAATTGCTCCGCCTCCTCACCAACATCGTCCTCATACATGTCGACACACACGTACCGACACACAGCACACACACAGGGAATGCTCTGATAGAGGACAGGACCCCACTAGCCCTTTGGGGAGACAGAGGGAGAGTTTGCCAGCACACACCAAAACGCTATAATTATACAGGGACAACCTTATATAAGTGTTTTCCCTTATAGCATCTTAATATATAATAATATCGCCAAATAAGTGCCCCCCCTCTCTGTTTTAACCCTGTTTCTGTAGTGCAGTGCAGGGGAGAGCCTGGGAGCCTTCCTAGCAGCGGAGCTGTGTAGGAAAATGGCGCAGTGTGCGGAGGAGAATAGGCCCCGCCCCCTTTTCGGCGGGCTTCTTCTCCCGTTTTTCTGACAACCTGGCAGGGGTTAAATACATCCATATAGCCCCAGAGGCTATATGTGATGTATTTTTAGCCAGCATAGGTACTTTCATTGCTGCCCAGGGCGCCCCCCCCAGCGCCCTGCACTCTCAGTGACCGTTGGTGTGAAGTGTGCTGAGAGCAATGGCGCACAGCTGCCGTGCTGTGCGCTACCTTAAGAAGACTGGGAAGTCTTCAGCCGCCGATTTCTGGACCTCTTCCCTCTTCAGCATCTGCAAGGGGGTCGGCGGCGCGGCTCCGGTGACCCATCCAGGCTGTACCTGTGATCGTCCCTCTGGAGCTAGTGTCCAGTAGCCTAAGAAGCCAATCCATCCTGCACGCAGGTGAGTTCACTTCTTCTCCCCTAAGTCCCTCGTTGCAGTGAGCCTGTTGCCAGCAGGACTCACAGAAAATAAAAAACCTAACAAAACTTTTACTCTAAGCAGCTCTTTAGGAGAGCCACCTAGATTGCACCCTTCTCGGCCGGGCACAAAAACCTAACTGAGGCTTGGAGGAGGGTCATAGGGGGAGGAGCCAGTGCACACCACCTGATCCTAAAGCTTTTACTTTTGTGCCCTGTCTCCTGCGGAGCCGCTATTCCCCATGGTCCTGACGGAGTCCCCAGCATCCACTTAGGACGTCAGAGAAATAAGATTTTAAACCTACCGTTAAATCTTTTTCTCCTAGTCCGTAGAGGATGCTGGGGACTCCGTAAGGACCATGGGGTATAGACGGGCTCCGCAGGAGACATGGGCACTATAAATAACTTTAGAATGGGTGTGCACTGGCTCCTCCCTCTATGCCCCTCCTCCAGACCTCAGTTAGAGAAACTGTGCCCAGAGGAGACGGACAGTACGAGGAAAGGATTTTGTTAATCTAAGGGCAAGATTCATACCAGCCCACACCATCCATACCGTATAACTTGGAATATACGAACCAGTCAACAGCATGAAACAAACAGCATCAGTCAAGACTGATCAAAACTGTAACATAACCCTTATGTATGCAATAACTATATACAAGTCTTGCAGAATGTTGTCCGCACTTGGGACGGGCGCCCAGCATCCTCTACGGACTAGGAGAAAAAAATTAACCGGTAGGTTTAAAATCTCATTTTCTCTTACGTCCTAGAGGATGCTGGGGACTCGGTAAGGACCATGGGGATTATACCAAAGCTCCAAACCGGGCGGGAGAGTGCGGATGACTCTGCAGCACCGATTGAGAAAACAGTAGGTCCTCATCAGCCAGGGTATCAAACTTGTAGAACTTTGCAAAAGTGTTTGACCCCGACCAAGTCGCCGCTCGGCAAAGCTGTAACGCCAAGACGCCTCGGGCAGCCGCCCAAGAAGAGCCCACCTTCCTAGTGGAATGGGCCTTAACCGAATTTGGTAACGGCAATCCAGCTGTAGAATGAGCCTGCTGAATCGTGTTACAGATCCAGCGAGCAATAGTCTGCTTAGAAGCAGGAGCGCCAACCTTGTTGGCTGCATACAGGACAAACAGAGCCTCTGTTTTCCTAACCCGAGCCGTCCTGGCTACATACATTTTTAAGGCCCTGACTGCATCAAGGGACTTGGAATCCTCCAAGTCCCCTTTAGCCACAGGCACCACAATAGGTTGGTTCATATGAAACGATGAAACCACCTTAGGCAAAAATTGAGGACGAGTCTGCTCTATCCACATGGAAAATCAGATAGGGGCTTTTGTGAGACAAAGCCGCCAATTCAGACACCCGCCTTGCAGATGCCAAGGCCAACAACATGACCACCTTCCAAATGAGAAATTATAATTCAACCGTTTGAAGAGGTTCAAACCAGTGAGATTGTAGGAACTGTAACACCACGTTAAGGTCCCATGGTGCCACTGGAGGCACAAAAGGAGGCTGTATGTGCAGCACTCCCTTTACAAAAGTCTAGACTTCTGGGAAAGAAGCCAATTCCTTCTGAAAGAAAATGGATAGGGCCGAAATCTGAAACTTAATGGAGCCTAACTTTAGGTCCATATTCACTCCATTCTGTAGGAAGTGGAGAAAACGGCCCAGATGGAAATCTTCCGGAGGAGCATTTTTGGTTTCACACCAAGAGACATATTTCCTCCAGATATGGTGATAATGCTTCGCTGTCACCTCCTTCCTAGCCTTCATCAGATTAGGGATGACCTCATCCGGAATGCCCTTCCCTGCTAGGATCCGGCGTTCAACCGCCATGCCGTCAAACGCAGCCGCGGTAAGTCTTGGAACAGACAGGGCCCCTGTTGCAACAGGTCCTCTCTGAGAGGAAGAGGCCACGGATCTTCTGTGAGCATGTCCTGCAGATCCGGATACGAGGCCCTTCGAGGCCAATCTGGAACAATGAGAATTGCCTGTACTCCCCTTCGTCTTCTGATCCTCAATATTTTTGAGATGAGAGGAAGAGGAGGGAATACATAGACCGACTGAAACACACACGGTGTCACCAGGGCGTCCACTGCCAATGCCTGAGGGTCCCTTGACCTGGCACAATACCTCGGAAGTTTGTTGTTGAGGCGTGACATCATCATGTCTAGTTGAGGAAGTCCCCCCTGACTTGCAATTTCTGTAAAGACATCTTGATGAAGTCCCCACTCCCCTGGATGGAGATCGTGTCTGCTGAGTTAGTCTGCTTCCCAGTTGTCCACTCCCGGAATGAATACAGCCGTCAAGGCGCTTACATGATTGTCCGCCCAGCGAAGAAGCCTCGCGGCTTCCGCCATCGCCACCATGCTTCTTATTCCGCCCTGGCAGTTTACATGAGCCACGGCTGTGACGTTGTCCGACTGAATCAGAACAGGCAGGCCCCGAAGAAGAGTCTCCGCCTGACAGAGGCCGTTGTAGATGGCCCTCAATTCCAGTACGTTGATGTGTAGACAAGCCTCCTGGCTTGACCATAGTCCCTGAAAGTTTCTTCCTTGTGTGACTGCTCCCCATCCTCGGAGGCTCGCGTCCGTGGTCACCAGAACCCAGTCCTGAATGCCGAACCTGCGACCCTCTAGAAGGTGAGCACTCTGCAGCCACCATAAAAGAGATACCCTGGCCCTGGGGGACAGGCTGATCTTCTGATGAATATGTAGATGGGATCCGGACCATTTGTCCAGAAGGTTCCACTGAAAAGTCCTCGCATGGAACCTGCCGAAGGGAATGGCCTCGTAAGACGCCACCATTTTTCCCAGAACACGAGTGCATTGATGGACCGACACCCTTTTCGGCTTCAACAGGTCCCTGACCAAGATCTGGATTTCGTGGGCTTTTTCTCTCGGAAGAAAAATCCTTTTTTATTCCGTGTCCAGAATCATGCCTAAGAAAGGCAATCGGGTCGTTGGAACCAACTGTGACTTTGGCCGATTGAGAATCCAGCCGTGCTGCTGCAACACCCTCAGGGAGAGTACTACGCTTTTCAGTAACTGTTCTCTCGATCTCGCCTTTATCAGAAGATCGTCCAAGTACGGGATAATTGTGACTCCCTGCTTCACCATCATTTACGCCATTACCTTGGTGAAAATCCTCGGCGCCGTGGAAAGCCCAAACGGCAACGTCTGAAATTGGTAATGACAATCCTGTACAGCAAACCTCAGGAACGCCTGATGAAGAGGATATATGGGGACATGCAGGTATGCATCCTTTATGTCCAGAGACACCATAAAATCCACCCCTCCAGGCTGGCGATGACCGCTCTGAGCGATTCCATCTTGAATTTGAACCTTTTCAAGTATAGGTTTAGGGATTTTAAATTCAGAATGGGTCTGACCGAACCGTCCGGTTTCGGGACCACAAACAGGGTTGAGTAGAACCCCGTCCCCTGTTGAAGCAGGGGAACTTTGACCACCACTTGTTGAAGACACAGTTTTTTTAATTGCATCTAAAACTACTTCCCTCTCCGGGGAAAAAGCTGGTAGGGCCGATTTGAAAAACCGGCGAGGAGGCACATATTCGAATTCCAGCTTGTAACCCTGGGATACAATTTCTATTGCCCAGGGATCCACCTGTGATTGAACCCAGACGTGGCTGAAAATTTGAAGACGTGCCCCCACTGGGGCGGACTCCCTCAGCGGAGCCCCAGCGTCATGCGGTGGATTTAGTAGAAGCCGGGGAGGACTTCTGTTCCTGGGAACTAGCTGTAGCTGGCAGCTTTTTTCCTCTGCCCTTACCTCTGGCAAGAAAGGAAGATCCCCGACCTCTTTTGGACTTATGCGACCGAAAGGACTGCATCTGATAATGTGGCGTTTTCTTTGGCTGTGAGGCAAAATAGGGTAAAAAAGTAGATTTACTTGCAGTAGCTGTGGAAACCAGATCCGTGAGACCTTCCCCAAATAAGTCCTCACCATTATAAGGCAAAACCTCCATATGCCTCTTTGAGTCGGCATCACCCGTCCATTGGCGGGTCCACAGGACTCGCCTAGCAGAAATCGCCATGGCTTTCTTTGGCTCTTGAACCCAGTAGGCCAACGTCTCTCTGAGCATCTCTCATATATAGTACCGCATCTTTAATATGACCCAAGGTCAATAAAATGGTATCCTTATCCAGGCTATCAATGTCAGCAGACAAGGTATCTGTCCAAGCTGCTACAGCACTACAAACCCAAGCCAACGTTATTGCCGGTCTGAACAAGGTACCAGTATGTGTATAAATTGACTTCAAGGTAGTCTCCTGTCTGCGATCAGCAGGATCCTTGAGGGCTGCGGTATCTTGAGACGGCAGCGCCACCTTTTTGGATAAGCGCGTTAACGCCTTGTCCACCCTGGGGGAGGATTCCCACCGTATCCTGTCCTTAGCCGGGAAAGGATACGCCATAAGAATCCTTTTGGGAATCTGCAGTTTCTTGTCTGGAGTTTCACAAGCCCTTTCAAACAACTCATTTAGCTCATGAGAAGGGGGGAAAGTAACCTCAGGTTTCTTTTCTTTAAACATGTGGACCCTAGTGTCAGGGACAGAGGGGTCATAGGTGATATGCAACACATCTTTGATTGCAATAATCATGTAATGAATAGTTTTTGACAACTTTGGCTGCAATCTCGCATCATCGTAGTCGACACTGGAGTCAGAATCCGTGTTGGTATCAGTGTCTGCTACTTGGGATAGTGGGCGCTTCTGAGACCCAGAAGGGCCCTGTGATATAGTGAAAGGCAAGGATTGACTCCCTGCATTTTCCCAGGACTCCGCTTTGTCCAATCTTTTATGTAATAAATTCACATTTGCATTTAAAACATTCCACATATCCAACCAATCAGTTGCCGACGGAGACACCACACTCATTTGCTCCACCTCCTCCCTAGAAGAGCCTTCCGCTTCAGACATGCCGACACACGCATACCGACACCCCCACACACTCAGGGAAATATCTAATCTGGAGATAGTCCCCCAATAAGGCCCTTTGGAGAGACAGAGAGAGAGTATGCCAGCACACACCCAGCGCCAATGACCCTGGAAAACAATTTCCCAGACCCACAGTGCTTTATTATTATTCAATATAAACTCACTGCCAAATTAAGTGCCCCCCCCCCTTTTTAAGTCCTCTGTCACCGTGTTCAGCAGGGGAGAGTCCGGGGAGCTAGCATCTCTGCAGTGTGCTGTGGAGAAAATGGCGCTGGTCAGTGCTGTGGAATCAAGCTCCGCCCCCTCAGTGGCAGGCTTCGGTCCCGCTCAAAAATACAATACTGGCGGGGGATTTGTATATATATTGCCTCCGCAGCCCATATATACTAAAATGCCAGCCTAGAGGTTTTATATTGCTGCCCAGGGCGCCCCCCCTGCGCCCTGCACCCATCCGTGCCTCAGTGTGTGTTTGTGTGTGGGAGCAATGGTGCGCAGCGTTACCTCAGTGAAGATCTGAAGTCTTCTGCCGCCTGTGATGTCTTCTGTCTTCTAATACTTACCCGGCTTCTATCTTCCGGCTCTGCAAGGAGGACGGCGGCGCGGCTCTGGGACGAACGGCTAGGGTGAGACCTGCGTTCCGATCCCTCTGGAGCTAATGGTGTCCAGTAGCCTAAGAAGCAGAGCCTATCACTTAAGTAGGTCTGCTTCTCTCTCCTCAGTCCCACGACGCAGGGAGCCTGTTGCCAGCAGGGTTTCCTGAAAACAAAAAACCTAACAAAATTATTTTAATCAGAGAAACTCAGGAGAGATCCCCTGTAATGCACCCAATCTCCTCTGGGCACAGGATCTAACTGAGGTCTGGAGGAGGGGCATAGAGGGAGGAGCCAGTGCACACCCATTCTAAAGTTCTTTATAGTGCCCATGTCTCCTGCGGAGCTCGTGTATACCCCATGGTCCTTACGGAGTCCCCAGCATCCTCTAGGACGTAAGAGAAAGAAAAGAGAACATTTAGTTAAATGAACTAGAAAATATAACAAATGAACAGCAAAATAAAAACAGCATTGTTGGAAGCAACACTTCATTCTGATACATGTATGAAGAAATATAAACATGGGCCCGACTCTTAGTTATATGCAAACCCAGTGGTTTGCGTACAACTATGATGGTGGGAGGACTGCGCATGCAAAGGACACATTCTATGTGCAGTGCCCCCTAAGCCGCAGACTGATCGACTGTGGCTGGCCATTTGGGGCGAGGAGCAGGCGGTGCTGGAGAGCATTCCCCCGGAAGCCTGAACAACCCGGCCATCCTAAATAACCTGGGGACTGCTCAGATGACCAGTGTTCAGAAATGTCATCAAATACTGCATCTTCAGACGCAGCAGCAGATCACAAAAGCTAGCAAATGGTGTCTATTTACTTAAGACTTCTCCTATGGCACTAGCATAATTTAGTTTAGCAGGCTACTGCTTAAAGTAGTACTTAGAATAAGGCCATTGATTCTTTAATGAAATATATATTTGGCAAAAAGGGCAATGAGATATTCAGTATTCTGCTGTACATTACTGTTACTGGATTTTAATTTCAAAGCAGACTATCAGGCCCAAATTCAATTAGCCACAAATTTTGTTAACACAGATTACCACAGGCCAAAGAGCTAAGGCCTCAACTTTTTCCTATTTAAGCATAATCTGCATTTATTGGGAGTGAAGGAAGATTTTAGTTTGCAACTCGTGAGTAGGTGAAAAGTGGGGAAATATTACTTAAAAAAAAGATGGTACTTAGGGCCTTATTCAGTGTTGTTAGCAAACCAAAAAAGTTATCAATTGGGTAAAACCATGTTGCACTGCAGGTGGGGCAGATGTAACGTGCAGAGAGATTTAGAGTTTGGGTTACAAAATTAAAGAGTCTGATATTTCTTTAAAAACAACAACAACAACAACCGTATTTATTAATCATACATCAAATATCATAAATTCAGTCACATCTGTGTCTTAAAAGGAGACATTATGATACATCAGAGATGGCCAAAGAATTGATCTAGATCGACTGCGGACACGCAACCAATCAATCGCAGCCAGCATGTAGTAGCCAATAAGAATCAGGCTGATTCTTATTGGCTTGTTGCATCAGTCCGGGCTGTCTCTAGGCTTTCACCTTCACAGCAATAGCCATTAGGACACTGATTCTTATTAGCTGAGGTGGTCATGTGACAGCCTCCACTCCAACTGTGCTGCAGTCGGAGAGCCTGGTTGAGGAGTAGAACTCGGGCAGGGCCGGCTGGGGGGTTGGGGTCAGTGTGACTGAGGATTTTCCTGTGGGGGTAAATGTTTGCACTTTTTTGCCTGTGTAGGGCAATGTGTTTGAGGTTTCCCCTGTGTGCAGCAATGTGCCATAAGTAAAGAAACTCTTAAAATTTGGAAGGAATAAAAGTTGATTACTTCTTTGCAAAAATTACAGATACAATAGAAGTTATAAACAATATTAAACCCAAATAGATTCTTTGAGTTGCTGAAATCATCACTATATCAATGCAGAACTTGGCAGTCCTGAGTGAAGAAAAATTCATTTACAGCAGTGGACTCTCTAGGGCAGAAATCTTTCAAAACTAAAATGTGTGTTAAGGGGGGTACTCACGGAGCGATCGCTGCTTAAAATCTAACCATTCTGACTAGATTGCTTAGATTTTAAGCAGTGATCTCTCCGTGTGTACCCCTCAAAGAAATTGGACATCATGACAGAAAATTCAATAATTGTTTTATCTCAACTTTTTATTGGCAAACAGACAAGTAACACATTCTAGTACTTCACAGGAGGGAACACTGGCAGCTCTATTTGGAATATAATAAACACAATTAGCAGATTCAGACCTAAATAATGATCGGAATCGTAGAGACAAGGAATTTTAACATGTAAAATGTTGCTGATCCCCAGAGAAATCGCAGATCAGCATCAGGGAATTTCCCCTTATACAGTATATATGACCTGCATTAGGTAGCAAGGCATATCCTCCAAATCAAAGTACAAACAGAGCGTGCTGGAGGAAGACAGAAAAAAAAATACACGGATAGTAACACTGGCCATCAAATTGTATAAAACAGAGGCATGAAGCATCCCCCATCACATACATGTACTTACATTTGTAGATACTCAAGACACTTTTTCCATAATTCCCTGTTCTGTCCTCTATTCCCTCTCCATTAAACGCCTCCATGGCTACATTCAACACTGAATTAGATACTGCATGTACAAAATAAATATATGGTAATCTAATCCTGGAAGTAGGAATTAATATGTAATTCATGACACCAGAGATAGTAAAGATCTGTGCACTGTAAAGTGTACAGTTACTATGCAGCGCTTTTCAAAGCCACAGCATCATCTTCGATGGTCTCGGCCACTTGCTTTAAAGGGGAATTTATTATCCCCAGGGGTGTAGCCAGAACTTTGCGGTTCCATAGCAACATTTAAGAGTCCTTTGTTGCAATGCTACTAGAGGGACACCTCTCCACAGTAGATGTTATGTTCCACAAGGGATGCGGTCATGTGACCGGCGCTCGGGATCACAGTGGTCCCTATGCCAACGCCGAAATCCAGCCGGCAAAGCGTTTCCAACCCGTTCCACAATAGTGCCCTAGTACATTATCTGAACCATAGTAGTGTCTAAGTTAATGTTATACCCCACAGTAGTGTCAGTTTATTTTGTGAACCATAGACATGCCTAGTCCACATTATGGCATAGGTCAGAACTGTATGCAAACTTTTTCCTCAGTTATACTTTATTTATAGTGTACTATGTTAGGATGAATACTTTTGTAGCAAAGGCAATGGTATAGTTGTTGACCAGGCATAACTATGCATGGCATGGATCATTCGCATCAGACCTTTCTTTCCAGATAGTGTATGTTTTTTCCTCCATTTTGCATCTCCGTTCGCTTATAGTTAATAGGTACACAGTAGTAGTATTTTGGTGTGGCTAACTTGCCATGTCTGGAGAACATGTAACGGGGCATTATCATGCTAACTAAGGATAGGTGTATATGGACACATCTGTACAGGTCTTGAGCATTCATTGCCAATATTCTCCTAAAAGTAGTGAAACTTGTGCAAATGCAAAAGGGGATGTGTCTTGTCAGCTAATACCTTCACCTCAGTTGGCATTTAAGATATCCACACTGGGATGTAGTTGGAACCTTGATGGTTAGGACACTGGTGCTGGATATCCTGACACTGCTGAGATTCCAGAATTCCGACAGTCAGCTCTTTAAACTTTAAGGTTAGGGTTAGGCACTAGGGAGAGGTTAGGGTTAAGCTGTGAGTAGGGAGAGTTAGGTTTTGGAGGAGGGGTAGGTTTAGCATACTGTACTTCCTAAAAAGTGTTGGGATGTTTCTGTCTGTATTTTGACCGCATGCATCCTCACTGTCAGGATCCCGCACCCAACTCATCCACACCTAGCGGTCAAAACTGAACCTCACTCCAGTAGTCACGTTTACCAGCTCCTGACCTTGGCTTTCATGTTTCTTGACTATCAGCCTTACATGCAACCATGTAAAGAAAACTGTATACCGACTTGGCCTGCTTTTCCCAGATTGTCTGTCTTATCCCACCTGCTGTGTAAAGGACCCTGGACTTAAAATTAGTATGATCTCTCTCTCCCCTTATCTGCCTGTGACATATTTGTGTACCAAACCAGGGACGGTCTCTGACTATGAGTCTTGCCTAATCTGAGACAGTATTACAGGTGAGCAACATATTTTCTTTTATATTTTTTTGGTTTGTTCCTAGTTATTGTAATACATCTGAAAATATCTCCAATTGTTAAATCTCCAAAGATTTGAGAATTACACAAATATTAATTTTCACAGAGTCTGCTACCTCAGTTTTTATGATGGCAATTTGCATATACTCCAGAATGTCATTAAGAGTAATCAGATGAATTGCAATTAATTGCAAAGTCCCTCTTTGCCATGACAATGAACTTAATCCCAAAAACATTTCCACTGCATTTCAGCCCTGGCACAAAAAGGACCAGCTGACATCATGTCAGTGATTCTCTAGTTAACAAAGGTGAGAGTGTTGACGAGGACAAGGCTGGAGATCACTCTGTCATGCTCCTAAAACAGGAGACTGGAAGCTTTAAAAGGAGGGTGGTGCTTAAAATCATTGTTCTTCCTCTGTTAACCATGGTTACCTGGGAGGAATCACGTGCAGTCATCATTGCTTTGCGCAAAAAGGGCTTCACAGGCAAGGATTTGCTGCTAGTAAGATTGCACCTAAATTAACCTTTTATTGGATCATCAATAACTTAAACTTCAATAGTGGTGAAGGCGGCTTCAGGGAACCAAAAAAAGTCCAGCAAGTGCCAGGATCGTCTCCTAAAGTTTATTCAGCTGTATGATTGGGGCACCACCAGTGCACAGCTTGCTCAGGAATGGCAGCAGGCAGGCATGAGTGCATCTGCATGCAGAGTGAGGTGAAGACTTTTGAAGGATGGCCATTTTCTATGATGAATCCTCTTTCAGATGGTTTGGGGCATCTGTAAAAAAGGCTTGTCTGGGGAAGGAAAGATGAGCGCTACCATCAGTCCTGTGTCATACCAACAGTAAAGAATCCTGAGACCATTCATGTGCGGGGTTGCTTCTCAGCCAAGGGAGGGGAGTGAGCTCACTCACAATTTTGCCTAAGTACACAGCTATGAATAAAGAATGGTACCAAAACATCCTCCAAGAGCAACTTCTCTCAACCATCCAAGAACAGTTTGGTGATGAACAATGCCTTTTCCAGCATGATGGATCACCTTGCCATAAGGCAAAAGTGATAACTAAGTGGCTTGGGGAACAAAACATAGAAATTTTGGGTCCATTGCCAGGAAACTCCCCAGACCTTAATCCCATCAAGAACTTTTGGTCAATCCACAAGTGGCGGGTGGACAAACAAAAACCCGCAAATTCTGACAAACTCCAAGCATTGATTAGGGAAGAAGAGGCGGCCATCAGTCAGCATGTGGCCCAGAAGCATACAAGGGCGAATTGCAGAGATTTTGGGGAAAAAAAGGGTCAACACTGCAAATATTGACGTTTGCATAAACGTAATTTGTCTATAAAAGGCTTTGACGCTTGTAATTTTACTTCAGTATACCACTGTAACATCTGACAAACGTCTAAAGCATTGACGTAGCAAATTTGTGAAAACCAATACTTGTGTCATTCTCAAAACTTTTGCCCATGGTTGTAGAGTGATGTTTCACAAAGAATATCTGTAATCTTGTTGCATAATTTTAATATTTGTAAGTAAAAATTGTCAACTTCTCTTGCATAGCCGTATGAAGAATCTCTTTCCGTGTCACAAGCGTCCTGGAAAAAGAAGGCAAAGATGCAACAGAACTGTTTATGGGGAAACGTAATGTTTCCCAAAGCAACTTCCCGTTTTCTTATCCATTTGATTTTTCATTGGACATCATCTTCTAGTGCACTGTTTCTCTAATCCATTCATCACACACCTCTAACAGGACTGTAACTAGGGTTGTGTTATCTCTGCAGTCGCACAAGGTGCCTGGTGTAAAGCCTTGTTGCTGCCTCATGGTACCTCCATATGACTTCCAGGGTGCCTGGAACGAAACCATGCAGCCAGTAGCACTAACAGAGTCTGAAGGGATGTCTCAGACAGGCAGCCTGTAGTCTGTGGAGCTGCCTGGAGCGTCCTTAACACACCTGGTCAAAGCTTAACTTCCCAAAGCTGTCGCCCCCAACCCCATTCACATGACATCCTTTTGTCGCAGGTGGGGGGTGGGGGGGATTAGCACAGTGTGCAATGCCTCAGCATTACTTCACTGAGGATAATTACTGACTCAGTGAGGTAGGCTAAGTCCCCTCTGCATTATTAAAGAAATTATAAATACATTAGAGGCTGGGACTGGATTTGAAATACACCTTTCTAAAAAAGGTGTCTGTAGACAGACTGGCTACAGTTGTATTAATGCATAAAATTGACCACCATTAGAATCATCTTCCTCCCCAAAGGTATACAAAGTTAAATCTGTTAATTAAATAAATGAATGTCTGTTCTCATCCTTTATTAATGAGACCTATAAAACATCAGAGTAATAGAAACACTCTAGCCCAAACTTAATAATTTGCAATTTGTGGGCTGCAGCACAACGGTCATATTGCCTGTAGATTTAAATCGGCAATTTGATTTAAGGAAAATGACCAATCAAGCTCAACACAGCTTACACATCCTTGCATATCATCCATATATGTCCACACTGATATGTAATTTGGGTCTCTTCTGTCATTGTATATTAAGAAAATGCCTTTGTAACAGAAATGTATTGACATTACAACTCAGGAAATTAATGGCTCAATAAGTTTAGGATCTAAACCAAGCCGTTGTTTCTTTGGGCCGTAGAATAAATCCACACAAAGACCTTTCACAATCATTCCTATGCTGCACAAACAAGATTAATTTTTTATAGTTTTCCCCACATTGGGCACTGAAAGAATATAGGAGGGATTGCCAACTAGACTTCTCAGCAAAGTGTTCAAAAAGCACTAAGAGGTCTATCTAGCAAGAGTGTTCTTCACCATTTTCCCTGTAGGCACTGCATCCACATCGTAGATGTCCTCCTAGAAACTTTTTTTCAGGGTTTCTTACCTGCAGTCAGCATGGAGTGCGACTCAAATGTGACATAATAAAGCTTCTCTAACAAAGAAGTGACCAATATTTCCAGCCAAACATTTGGAATGTGAAAGCAGAAAATAACTTCTCCAGGGAGCCACATGAAGATCATAAAACTCTACATTAACTCTGCACTCAACTTAGATAAAGAAAATAATGAAGACTCCAAAAAGAAGGTATATAACACTCTATTGATGGTGTTTTTCCTGTGTGTACTCTGCTAGGAGTAGTCAACCATTATGGCTATCATGGAGTTGAAAATTAAATAATTTGCCACATATTTAGATATGCCACGTATATATTTAACCTATGAAAGCAATACACTTTTATGGTCGTGCTTTTCACCAGCACTATGTTAAGATTTTCTCTTCTCCTGGTAGGCAAGCTAAAAAAACGGATTTGTTAAATGTAATACTGGCTTACAGTGAAACATTAAAAGTGACATTTATTCATTAAATTACCAGGAAAAAAAGCAGGCACTTCTATTCCATTATTAGTGAAAGGCACTGCAGAAGGATCAAGCAAAGCCTGGATATCCTCTCTGGAGAAATAGACTTACGTTGGTAGGAAAGAATAAAAACATTTTTAAAAGATGTTTTAACCATGGGTTTCATTGGCGCTTGTTGCGCCCTCTTTTTGTCTGAACAGCATGCAAAATGTGTTATTTCAGATGTCACTTCCAGTGTTAAAATCACAATTTCCATCAGAAAACCTCACATACTGTATGTAAGACAGTATCACATTCTCTGGCATATTTTTCCATAAAGAGGACTGGCAGGCTTTTTAAGCCTGGAGACAATTAATTCAGCTGCACTCCTTTAAGATAAGTGGATGCCCTGCGTGATCCCACTATGTTTTTTTATAGCTTTAAAGCAAGACATGGCACCAGAAAGCAGCAGTCACAAATAGCTTGGAAGTTGAAAGCTATTCGCCTCATTCAAATAATCAGAACTGCATTTTGTTCCATTTGCTTTGGAGGGCTGGTTAGCTTATTGAAAACTTCACTTGCATCAATTTTAATTAAATTGCTTACTTCTCTTGAAAGTGGATGCTTGTCTGTGTGTTCATTTTCACTTCTCCACTCTATAATTTGGAGGGTTAAGTCACCAGCGGAGCCCAGAAATGTATTATTGCATATAAGTGCCATGGAAACAGATGGCTTAAGAAACTCATTCACCACTACATTAAAGCAGAAAAGGTCTGTTTTTTTCAGTGCATAAGTGTAGTGGTTGAAGATATAATATTTTTAGCCTGAAGACATGAAGTTCTAGTTTTTTGTTTTTTTCATATTCTACCTTGTACATAAACTTACAAGAGGTATTTATATAATAAAGTCTAAACGAGCCCATACATCTACAATCGATTGGGGCAGTTTGCAGACGATTGTGTCAATAAATCTGCAATATATGTGGTTAACAGATCACAGATTTCAGCCACAAATGAATTGGGATTGTCAAATCAGGTTTTTAAACATGTTTAATTTCACAGATAATTGGGACTGTAGATTACTAGTGTATAAGTTAAGGGGGGTACACGTAGCAAGTTTTTGCTTAATTTCTAAGCAGTCTGACTAGATTGCTTATAAATTATGCACACATCACTCCGTGTGTATACCCCATAGCGATAGCGATGCGAGGCCCTAAGCTTCGCTATCGCTGGCTCTAGATTAGCCTGCATGCAGGCACAATCTGGATAGATCGCAAGGCTCTCATTAAGCCTTGCGGTCTAGTTAGGATCGGGCTAGCACACATCGCATCATGTGTACAGACGGGTGTAGTATGGTTTGCCGGTGGTCGGGGTCCCGGCGACCATCATACCGGCGCCGGAATCCCGACCACCGGCATACCGACAGCTGGGCGTGCGCAAATGAGCCCCTTGCGGGCTCGCTGTGCTCACCACGCTGCTGGCACGGTGGCATGCGACGCGAGCCACGCTATCTATTCTCCCTTCAGGGGGGTCATGGACCCCCAAGAGGGAGAAAAGATGTCGGTATGCCGGCGGTCGGGATTCCGGCGCCGGTATGCTGGTCGCCGGGACCCCGACTGCCGGCAACCTGAAGACCACCCGTACAGACACCCGCTGCGATGTGTGCTAAGCCTACATCGCGCTGAGCCCGAATCGCTGTGTGTGTACCCCCCTTAACAATCAGCAAACCTGATGAGTATTTCAAGACTGGCAGATCTGGTGAACTTAAAATTATCTGCAAATTACTGAAATATATCTGTAATGTATGGGTAAGTCAGATGGATTGGGGTAACAATATATCTGGGAAATAAATCACAGGATCTGGGAAGCAATAAATTGTGTTTGCTGATGTATGGGCCCCGTAAGTCTAAAATGAAATGAACAATTAAAAAAAGGGGGGGAAAACACAAAACAAATTCCACATATTTATTAGGCTAAAGGTGATTTAAGACAAAACACCGATTTAGTTACACAACTACTAAAACAGATGTTTCTTTACTCAGCTTTGCTCTCAGCCCGACACACTCACTAGGGTGGCGTCAGATTTTGTGATACAGTTTCACAAGTATATAGTATTTTCAGTAACAAAATAAATCTAACGTACAAGGTAGAAATGCAAGATTAGATACCAATAAATGACTGGCAAAGACAAAACTGAAACAGAAATTGAACTGCGCAGGAATTTCAATTCTAAAATAAAAAAATGTATGCACTGCAACTACAGGAGGAGACAATTTGTAAAATAAAAAGCTTTGCTTTTTTCCCCCCACTGACGGACAGTGTAATTCCTCTGGGACGTTAGATTTCCCCTTTCTACAAAAATGGAAATAAGAAAATTATTTAATTTGAGTTTCTCACAGTTATTCATTTTTGGGTACATTTTCATGCCTTTAACAATGTGTTGCTCAATATTTTTTTGCACTTTTTAAAACTATTTGCCCGTGCCTTAAATAGTATGCTTATTACATAGGTGATTAGATAGATAGATAGATAGATAGATAGATAGATAGATAGATAGATAGATAGATAGATAGATAGATAGATAGTAAAAAACAAATGAAGATTAAAGTTTAAATGTGTTTGCCAAACATAATTTAGATCTTTACTTCTGATGGACCAAGCCACAACTGAAAAATCCAATTTTGTTTCTTATCCTTCCCTTGTCAACTGCATTTTCCCCAACTGACCTTGGTTACAGATTTACAATACTGCTTGAGACACAAATATTCTGGACAGAGCTTTTAAAGTGAAAATGCTCTTTAATGTTCCAGTAATATATACAATGGGCAAAAGGAAACTCATATACAAACACAAAAACAGAATGTGCAGAATGCAAGCTAAATCTGTAAATAGCATCCAACAGCGTTGGGATTTTTTTTACAGATGTAATTTTTTCTTACTTATTAATTATGTAAACAGTTAGTCTAAAGTAGTGACAATAACTGCTTCAAGATTATAGCTGCCCGAGTTTTCTTAAGCTGGCCATACTCTAGGTCTATATCGTGTACGAACAGTGCCGGCAACAGAAATCTTGGGGACCGGCAATGTGATCTCCGGGGACCCCTTGGATTTTATTTGTATTATATATATATATATATATATATATATACACACACACACACTGCTCAAAAAAAATAAAGGGAACACTTAAACAACACAATGTAACTCCAAGTCAATCACACTTCTGTGAAATTAAACTGTCCACATAGGAAGCAACACTGATTGACAATCAATTTCACATGCTGTTGTGCAAATGGAATAGACAACAGGTGGGAATTATAGGCAATTAGCAAGACACCCACAATAAAGGAGTTGTTCTGCAGGTGGTGACCACAGACCACTTCTCAGCTCCTATGCTTTCTGGCTGATGTTTTGGTCACTTTTGAAAGCTGGCGGTGCTTTCACTCTAGTACAGGTTGAGTCTCCCTTATCCAAAATGCTTGGGACCAGAGGTATTTTGGATATGGGATTTTTCCGTATTTTGGAATAATTGCATACCATAATGAGATATCATGGTGATGGGACCTAAATCTAAGCACAGAATGCATTTATGTTACATATACACCTTATACACACAGCCATTGGTCATTTTAGCCAATATTTTTTTATAACTTTGTGCATTAAACAAAGTGTGTGTACATTCACACAATTCATTTATGTTTCATATACACCTTATACACACAGCCTGAATGTCATTTAATACAATATTTTTAATAGCTATGTGTATTAAACAAAGTTTGTGTACATTGAGCCATCAAAAAACAAAGGTTTCACTATCTCACTCTCACTCAAAAAGTCCGTATTTCGGAATATTCCGTATTTCGGAATATTTGGATATGGGATACTCAACCTGTAGTAGCATGAGACAGAGTCTACAACCCACACAAGTGGCTCAGGTAGTGCAGCTCATCCAGGATGGCACATCAATGCGAGCTGTGGCAAGAAGGTTTGCTGTGTCTGTCAGCGTAGTGTCCAGAGCATGGAGGCGCTACCAGGAGACAGGCCAGTACATCAGGAGACGTGGAGGAGGCCGTAGGAGGGCAACAAACCAGCAGCAGGACCGCTACCTCCGCCTTTGTGCAAGGAGGAACAGGAGGAGCACTGCCAGAGCCCTGCAAAATGACCTCCAGCAAACCACAAATGTGCATGTGTCTACTCAAATGATCAGAAACAGACTCCATGAGGGTGGTATGAGGGCCCGACGTCCACAGGTGGGGGTTGTGCTTACAGCCCAACACCGTGCAGGACGTTTTGCATTTGCCAGAGAACACCAAGACTGGCAAATTCGCCACTGGCGCCCTGTGCTCTTCACAGATGAAAGCAGGTTCTCACTGAGCACATGTGACAGATGTGACAGAGTCTGGAGACGCCAAGGAGAACGATCTGCTGCCTGCAACATCCTCCAGCATGACCGGTTTGGCAGTGGGACAGTAATGGTGTGGGGTGGCATATCTTTGGGGGGCCGCACAGCCCTCCATGTGCTCGCCAGAGGTAGCCTGACTGCCATTAGGTACCGAGATGAGATCCTCATACCCCTTGTGAGACCATATGCTGGTGCGGTTGGCCCTGGGTTCCTCCTAATGCAAGACAATGCTAGACCTCATGTGGCTGGAGTGTGTCAGCAGTTCCTGCAAGACGAAGGCATTGATGCTATGGACTGGCTCGCCCGTTCCTCAGACCTGAATTCAATTGAGCACATCTGGGACATCATGTCTCGCTCCATCCACCAACGCCACGTTGCACCACAGACTGTCCAGGAGTTGGCGGATGCTTTAGTCCAGGTCTGGAAGGAGATCCCTCAAGAGACCATCCGCCACCTCATCAGGAGCATGCCCAGGCATTGTAGGGAGGTCATACAGGCACGTGGAGGCCACACACACTATACTGAGCCTCATTTTGACTTGTTTTAAGGACATTACATCAAAGTTGGATCAGCCTGTAGTGTGACTCCAAATCCAGACCTCCATGGGTTAATAAATTTGATTTCCATTGATAATTTTTGTGTGATTTTGTTGTCAGCACATTACACTATGTAAAGAACAAAGTATTTAATAAGAATATTTCATTCATTCAGATCTAGGATGTGTTATTTTAGTGTTCCCTTTATTTTTTTGAGCAGTGTATATACATACATACATATACACACACACACACACACACACAAATACATACACACACAGAAAATATGCACTACTGCCCAAGCCATATGGATAAAGATAAATATTACTGGAACACCATTTAACTTTAATTACACCTGGCACCGTGTACCAGTCTATAATAGAATTACTACTAATATTTTCTACGGCAGGGTCCACAGGTTATCCACAGTATAACAATGGGATATGATGGAGCGATAGCGGATTGGCACCAAATGATCACAAGCTTTCAGTCCTCCCAGGATGCAACGGGCCCGTCCATATATCCCGGACCACTGGCTCAGTTTTTTGTTTGGTACGGCAGGAGCCGGACCATGGTCACATAGTCTTACTACGTTTTCTGAGTGATCTTTCCTAACAGCGTCTTACACGCATATTAGAAAGAGTTGCTCCTACAACTCTCCGCCGGGTCGCAACAACGCTTACCCACGGTACAAGTGCTGTCTCCACGGGCATCTGTGTCGGATCTACTAGCAGGTCCAGCAGACGTTACCAGGCTGTGGCCGGAGCACGGGGAGAAGGTAAGGCATCGGTTCCACTTAGAAGGGGAATGATGGACACAGCCGCACTGTATTGGGAGGAGACTACCAAACAGTAGCTGGCGCGCCACCACCACAGGTGCTTCAGCGCTAGGCCTTAGGGATCATAAGGCACCCGGAGTAGTATGAGGCTGCGATCCCTAGGGTTGATGTCAGCGGTGGGGAGTCAGACGCTCTCTTCGTCGCCCCTCCCCCCAGTTCATGACCAGTTTCTGTCTGTCTCCCGCCATGAACTGATTGCCTCACATCCGTCTCAGACGCTACCACGAAGGGTCTCGGTCGCAGCATAGCCGCAATGTGTGTACACCAAGCGCTACCGCGAGGAGACCCGGTCGCAGTACAGGCGTCTGTATGACCGGTGTGTCTGCATGCACAGTGCGTCTGTGTTCACTAAAAGTTCCCGGAGCGGCAGTGTACACTAGTAGCGTCTGGATCCACTCAGCGTTCGCTAACATCTTGATCGATCTTGGAAGTGAGGTGAGTCTCCCTGTATCCCACTCTACTGAGTACGGGTTATACAGCACTAAATTTCTATCTACTTTTTGGTCAGTATGAATAGTTACGTTTTGTGCCTATTGCATATGAGTCTGTGTACATTACTGTGGTTTTCTTTGCAATGCTTCTGAATATGTTAAGATCTGTATAAAACAGAATTCAGTAATATGTACTCCTACATACTTTGAAATGTGTTTGTAGTTGATAATATGCTCATATGACTAATATATAACATGTGACTGACTGCTAGTGTGATTGCTGACTTTATATATGTTTGTCAGTGGTTTCTTCTGAGCCTCAATGCTGGTGCATGGGATGGGGTCAGATTGATAATACTTTAATATAGTAAAGTGATTACAGTCACATATTGTGTAGTACACTGTGAAAAGCTGATTATTTATCATGTCTAAGAGCGGCAAAGGTGACGAGGTTACATTAACAGTAACACCAACACTCATAACATGTTTGTCCTTCAAAGTGGGATTATCCTCTCAGGATCTAGCACATGATGGTTTATGTAGAAATTATTTTGCGTTTCAGCAGATTGCAAGGCAGATCCCTGTTCAACGGCAGGTAGATCCACCTTGGGCTATGTTTGCACAGACCTTGTACAGTATAGCTGAATGGGTAGTCCCTACAGCTTCAATCCCAGGAGTAGGGTACACTATTAACCCATACATGCAGCTTCCTTCTTACGGTATATCCCCAACAGCTTCTCCAAGGAAACAAGCTGATAAACAGAGTGTAAATATATCAAATTCACAGACTATACAAGATGATACATCAGATGATGACAGCGCTATATACTCTGCTTCAGCATATGAAGAACAGGTAGAAGGTATCAGCTCAGAGGATATAGCTGAATTAATTGGAGCAATGAAGGCTGTTCTGTCCTTAGAGGATTCAGCAGAGCAGATGTTAAAAACGAAGGCACCTGTGTTTAAACGTCCCAAAACAGTTAGGGTCGAGTTTCCATGGTCAGATCAACTGACGGAAATCATTGAGAAAGCTTGGGCTACACCCAATAAAAAATACAGAATTCCAAACAAATGGGATTCCTATTACCCTTTTCCAACTGGGGACTGTTTAAAAAGAGAAGTGCCTCCTAAGGTAGATACGCACGTCATTCGATTAGTGCGAAAATCTATATTGCCTTTACCGTCAACATCATTAAATGATGTCACAGACAGAAGATGGATGGGTTTTTGAAAACAATATTTTCTCTGTCAGGGGCAGTCATAAGACCAGCTATGGCTTCAGCTTGGATTGCAAAGGCGGTAGCTGAATGGGCTGAGGTACTGTAATACGGGCTTTCAGCACCTACTAGGGAGCAGGAATCCCATATAGCTCACATGAAGAAGGCTGCGGTATTCTTAGAAGAAGCGGCAATAGATATGGGTACTATTGCTTCCAAAGCATCAGCCTTAATGGTAGCTGCTCGCAGAGCAATATGGCTACGTACACGGAAAGCTGATTCAGAATCTAAGAAGGTTCTGGAATCTTTGCCTTTTGTTGGCAATATTCTGTTTGGTAAGGAATTGACAGATATTCTGGAGTCAGAAGCAGAATCCAAGAAGGTCAGGTTTCCTGCCAATTATAACCCCAGGCCTAAGGGTTCAGTTTTTAAGCCATTTCGGTCGCAAGGAAAAACAAAAGGAAAAAGTGATCATAAGCAGCCCCAATACAATAAGTTTGGTAAGGCAAAGAATCAATCGGCCACCAGAGGGCCACCTTCCAAACCAGAAGATAAGTCATCAGCCTGATGGTGCGGGCCTTCTGCCTGGGGGACCCCAGGGTAGGGGGCCGACTTCTTCAGTTTGCACACATATGGCAGCAGTCGACAACAGATGCTTGGGTGCAAGAAGCGGTATCTCTGGGTTATGGTTTCCCTTTCAAGAAGCAGCCTCCTCAAAGGTTCTTCTGCACCAGTACGTCTCGAATAGAGGCGAAGGCCAGAGCCCTGCAAGAAGCAGTTCAGAAATTGCTTCAGTCAGGAGTAATTATTCCAGTACCCCCCTGCACAAAGGGGACAGGGTTTTTACGTCAACCTGTTTTTGGTCCAGAAACCAAATGGGACATTTCGGCCCATTCTCAATCTCAAAATGTTAAACAAATACATTCGGGTACCATGGTTCCACATGGAGACGTTACGCTCCATAGTTTTGGCCATGGAACCAGGGGATTACATGGTATCTCTGGATATACAGGATGCTTACCTGCATGTTCCTATAGCATTGTCTCATCAGTGTTACCTCAGGTTCGCCATCCTCCAGCAACATTTTCAGTTCCAGGCCTCACCCTTTGGGTTAGCCACAGCCCCCAGAGTATTTACCAAGATTATGGTGGTTATAGCAGCTTATCTTTGCAAGCAGGGGATAACAATTTTTCCATACCTCAACGATCTTTTAGTCCTGGCACAATCCCAGGAATTGCTCTTGGTCCATTTTCAACAGACAATAACTTGTCTACAGAAGCATGGATGGCTCATAAATTGGGCAAAGTCATCTCAGATTCTGTCACAACGGATGATTCACTTGGGGGCTGTACTGGATTCAAGTCTGCAGAGAATATTTTTACCTCGGAACAAGATATCCATGGTGCAGTTTAGGACTCAGGAGTTGTTACACAGTCAAACAATATCAATTCATGCAGCAATGCGAATGATGGGTTTGATGGTGTCAACATTCGACATGGTTGAGTATGCACAATTTCACTCAAGACCTCTGCAGTATCTGATTCTGACCAGATGGAATGGATTACATCAGAAAATAAAGACAGACCATACTACTTTCAGAAAAGGTAAAAAGGTCATTAGCCTGGTGGCTACAGAAATCCCATCTAGACAAGGGGAGACCCTTTTGGATATCAGATTGGGAGGTCCTGACAACAGATGCCAGCCTTCAGGGCTGGGGAGCAGTATCTGGAAAATTATGGTTCCAGGGACAATGGACCAAAGTAGAAAGCTGCCTGCCAATAAACATGTTGGAACTTCGGGCCATATTCATGGCACTGATTCAGGCAAAGGACACTCTGCAAGGAAAACCAGTCCAGATCTGTTCGGACAATGCAACAGCAGTAGCGTACCTCAACCATCAGGGAGGAACTCGCAGCCAAAAAGCAATGAAGGAGATAAGTCACATACTAAAGTGGGCAGAACTCCATCTTCCAGCATTGTCCGCAGTGTTCGTTCCAGGAGTCCTAAACTGGGAAGCGGATTTTTTCAGTCGACACACCATTCAAGCAAGCGAATGGGCTCTACCTCCACACTGTGTAATATTCACTCAATTCGTGAGAAAGAATACTGGATTATACATTCCTTATTTGCATCGAGATACTGCCTTGAAAAAGACCCGGTTTAAACGGGTTGAAACGCGTTGGCTATACAAGTGTTGCGGACCCCAGGATTCCAGACGTGTCTTGAGAGCATTGAGCGGTAACCAGTAAGACATCCGAAGTCTATCTACCCGGGTGGATTCCCTTTGAATGATTTAATAACATCTGTTAGAGAACTGTTTTTCCACCAGTTCTCCATGGTACTTGGTAATTGTTCTGGCTCTCTGGGGACAACATTTTGGAATTGTAGAGGGACTCTGTTTGTTTACATGTTTTCTCCCATGTTTGTTGTTATCTGTATATTAAATTAGACAAACTACACATGGGAATTCATTCTGTTTTTCATATGCTGATCTGATGACGTTGTCTAAAACTCTGAATCAACAAGAGGATCGATGCAAATAAGGAATGTATAATCCAGTATTCTTTCTCACGAATTGAGTGAATATTACACAGTGTGGAGGTGGCGCCCGGTATAGTGGGTTTATAACCTTACCATTTGTTCAGAACTATTTGAGTGTATTGGAGGGACACTCACTATTTATCCATTAACTAGGCTGCCTACTTGTTTTTGCGCTAAAGATTATTCACCATCAGGCATCTATATACACACGGAATGGGCTCTACACCCGGAAGTATTTCAGACTCTGGAAGACAAGTGGGATTTGCCAGAGATAGATCTCATGGCATCCCGTCTGAACAACAAAGTACCAGCATATGGGTCAAGAACAAAAAGATCGACAAGGCCGAAATCTGTACTTTAATAGAGCCTAACTTTAGGCCCGCATCCACACCTGCTTGTAGGAAATGGAGCAAACGCCCCAGGTGAAATTCTTCCGTAGGAGCCTTCTTGGATTCACACCAAGACACACATTTTCTCCAAATACAGTGGTAATGCTTTGCCGTTACTTCTTTTCTAGCCTGAAGAAGTGTAGGAATGACTTCACTGGAAATATCCTTTCGGGCTAGGATTTGGTGTTCAACTGCCACGCCGTCAAACGCAGCCGCGGTAAGTCATGATACACGCACGGCCCCTGTTGTAACAGGTCCTTCCGAAGATGAAGAAGCCAGGGATCTTCTACGAGCAACCCCTGAAGATCTAAAGATCTGGATACCAGGCCCTTTTTGGCCAATCCGGAACAAAGAGGATCGCCTGAACCCTTGTTCTTTTTATAATTTTTATCACCTTTGGAATGAGTGGAAGTGGAGGGAACACATAGACTGACGGAAACACCCACGGTGTCACTAGGGTGTCCACCGCTATCGCTTGAGGGTCCCTTGACCTGGAACAATATCTCTGAAGTTTCTTGTTGGGGCGGGATGCCATCATGTCCACTTGAGGAACTCCCCAACGACTTGTCACATCTGCAAAGACCTCTTGATGAGGACCCCTCTCTCCTGGATGGAGATCGTGTCTGCTGAGGAAGTCTGCTTCCCAGTTGTCCACTCCTGGAATGAAGACCGCTGACAGAGCGCTGGCATCTTTTTCCGCCCAGCGAAGAATCTTCGTGGCCTCGGCCATTGCAGCTCTGCTCTTTGTTCCGCCCTGGCGGTTTATGTACGCCACTGTAGTCACGTCGTCTGACTGAATCAAGACCGGCAGACCTCGAAGAAGATGATCTGCTTGCAGTATGCCGTTGTAGATGGCTCTTAATTCCAGAATGATTGTGTGTAGACAAGCTTCCTGGCTCGACCACTTTCCCCGACAGTTTCTTCCCTGTGTGACTGCTCCCCAGCCTCAGAGGCTTGCATCTGTGGTCACCAGGATCCAATCCTGAAACCCGAACCTGCGTCCCTGCAGAAGGTGAGAACTGTGCTGCCACCACAGAAGGGAAATCCTGGTCCTGGGAGATAGAATTATTTTTCAGTGCATGTCCAGGTGAGACCCGGACCACTGGTCGAACAGGTTCCATTGAAACACCCTGGTATGGAACCTGCCCTACGGAATGGCCTCGTAGGCCACCACCATCTTCCCCAGCAACCGAGTGCAGTGAAGAACAGACACCCTTGCTGGTTTCAGAATCTGTTTTACCATGTTCTGTATTTCCAGAGCTTTTTCCACTGGAAGAAAAACTCTCTGCAATTCTGTATCCAGAATCATACCCAGGAACAACAGCCGTGTCGTTGGATCCAACTGCGATTTTGGCAAACTTAGGAGCCAACTGTGTTGTTGCAGAATCGTTAGTGAAAGGGCAACATTCTTCAACAATTGTTCCTTGGACCTCGCCTTTATGAGATCGTCCAAGTACGGGATAATTGTGATTCTCTGCCTGCGCAGGAGAACCATCATTTCCACCATAACTTTGGTGAAAATCCTCGGAGCCGTGGACAGTCCGAAAGGCAACGTCTGAAATTGGTAATGACAATCCTGCACAGCAAATCTCAGGTAAGTCTGATGTAGAGGATATATGGGGACATGTAAGTAGGCATCTTTTATGTCGACCGACACCATAAAATCTCCCTCCTCCAGACTGGAGATCACTGCTCGTAGAGATTCCATCTTGAACTTGATTTTAGGTTTAGAATCGGTCTGACTGAGCCATCTGGCTTCGGGACCACAAACAGGCTCGAATAAAAGCCTTCCCCCTGTTGAGCCAGGGGTACCGTGACAATCACTTGATTTTGACACAACTTTAGTATCGCAGCACTTACTATCTCCCTTTCTGAAAGAGAAGCTGGCAAGGCCGATTTGAAAAATCGGTGAGGGGGCAAGTCTTGAAACTCTAACTTGTACCCTTGGGTTATTATTTCCAATATCCAAGGATCCAGGTCCGAGTGCACCAAGACCTGACTGAAGAGTCGGAGACGTGCCCCCACCGGTGCGGACTCCCGCAGAGGAGCCCCAGCGTCATGCGGTGGATTTGGTAGAAGCCGGAGACGACTTTTGCTCTTGGGAACTTGCCACAGCCTGTGACCTTTTTCCCCTTCCTCTTCCTCTCGCAGCAAGGAAGGAGGACCCTCGTCCTTTTTTGAATAAATTGGGCCGAAAGGATTGCATCTGATAGTGGGGCGTTTTCTTTTGTTGTGCCGGAACATAAGGTAAAGATGACGACTTACCCGCGGTAGCCGTAGACACCAGGTCAGTGAGGCCGTCGCCAAACAAGACCCTACCGTTAAACGATAGAGACTCCATCGCCTTCTTAGAGTCAGCGTCAGCATTCCATTGATGAATCCACAACGCTCTTCTCGCTGAGACTGCCATGGCATTGGCCCTTGATCCCAGAAGGGCAATATCTCTCACAGCTTCTTTTAAATATGCTGCAGCGTCCCTGATGTGACCCAGAGTCAAAAGCACACTATCCCTGTCTAGGGTATCTACCTCAGATGATAAGTTATCTGCCCACCTTTCAATAGCGCTACTCAACCATGCCGCAGCAATGGCAGGCCTGAGTAGCACCCCCGTAGTGACATAAATGGATTTTAGTGTATTTTCTGCTTACGATCCGCATGATCTTTTAGGGCTGCCGTGTCAGGGGACGGGAGCGCTACCTTTTTGGAAAGACGCGATAAAGCTTTGTCTACCGTGGGGATTGACTCCCACCTTTCCCTATCCCCAGCAGGGAACGGATATGCCACTGGAATTCTTTTGGGAACATGAATCCTTTTGTCAGGATTTTCCCAAGCTTTTTCAAAAAGTAAGTTCAGCTCATGAGAGGGAGGAAACGTTACCTCAGGTTTCTTTCCTTTATACATACAGACCCTAGTATCAGGAACAGCAGGGTCCTCAGCGATATGTAATACTTCCTTTATCGCCATAATCATGTACTGAATACTCTTAGTCAGTTTCGGATGTAATCTGGCATCACTATAGTTGACACTGGAATCAGAGTCCGTGTCGGTATCTGTATCAGTTATCTGGGTAAATGCACGTTTCTGTGACCCCAAAGGGGTCTGGGCCTGTGACAAAGCATCTTCCATGGATTTCCTCCATGTCTAGTTTTTAGACTCAGATTTATCAAATCTCTTAGCCAACTTAGTCACATTTGCATTTAAAACACTCAACATATTCACCCAATCATCCGTCGGCGGTGCCGACACTGCCACTCTCACAGAATTGTCTGTCCCCACTCCAGCCTCCTTCTGGGAAGAGCATTCAGCCTCAGACATGTCGACACACACACGTACAGACAGCCACAACCACACTGGGGCTATAGGAGACAGACCCACAATAAAGCTTGCCAGAGAGACACAGAGAGAGTTCTGCCAGCTCACACCCAGCGCCTATCCCGGTACTGAAGCCAGCACAAGACTGCCCAGACCTGCTAGCGCTTTAAACATATAATCATAAATCACCAAATCACTAGTACCCCCCCCCCCCCCGTTTTGCACCCTGTTACTTGCAGAGCAGTGTGGAGGTTAGGGCCAGCGTCTCCGCAGCCTTCTGTGTAGAGAAAAATGGCGCTGGTCAGAGCTGTGCGGGCTAAGCCCCGGCCACTACATGGCGCGCTTCAGTCCCGCTCAAAAATCTTTATACTGGCGGGGGTCCCTTAACTAGTGCCTGGGCACTGTTATGTGCTATGCCAGTGGTGTTTGAGGTCCCTCATGCTGCCCAGGGCGCCCCCCCTGCGCCCTGCAGTGCCGTGATCTGTGTGGGAGTATGGCGCGCGCCCGCTGCGCGGTACCTCAAACGCGTCTTCTGCCGTCACTGAAGTCTTCTGATCTTCTCATACTCACACAACTTCTGTCTTCTGGCTCTGGGAGGGGGGTGACGGCGCGGCTCCGGGAACAAGCAGCTAGGCGTACCAAGTGATCGAACCCTCTGGAGCTAATGGTGTCCAGTAGCCTAAGAAGCAGAGCCCTTGAACTTAGAGGAAGTAGGTCTGCTTCTCTACCCTCAGTCCCACGATGCAGGGAGTCTGTTGCCAGCAGGTCTCCCTGAAAATAACAAACCTATTAAAAGTATTTTTCTGAGAAACTATGGAGAGCTCCTCAGTGTGCATCCAGTCTCAGTGGGCACAGAATCTAACTGGAGTCTGGAGGAGGGGCATAGAGGGAGGAGCCAGTTCACACCCATTCAAAGTCTTATAGTGTGCCCATGTCTCCTGCGGATCCCGTCTATACCCCATGGTTCTTGAAGCATCCCCAGCATCTTCTAGGACGTATGAGAAATGCTCTTAGTTAAGTGTCACTGTTACATAGTACAGGCTACCTCTGAGCGATAGTGCAGGACTGTGCGGGTCACGGCGGCACGAACGCCGGAGGTAGAGCGAGCCGCTCACTGCTTACAGCAGCGGGGCGGCCACACGTGGTCAGAGACCCACTATCATTAAGAAGCGGCGGCTAGCGGCTTATAGATGGCTCTTGTACGGCTGCAGCATATGTGCAGCAGGATTTAACTAACAGCCGCATTCAAACTTGAGATATAGTGCTTATGATCAATTGTCTAGTTACACTGTGTCATAAGGGGAGTCATATTTGAAACACAATATATAAGGAGTTAGGTTGGCACAGTAAAAGGTGTAGAGATGTCACACATAGAAATTTAAGTGTGTGCCTATGGTATTAAATCCCTGTAATAGCTGATAGGCACAAGTGAAATAAAGTGATCTACTAACCTTTTCCATACTGTCGCTAGTAACACACTATAATGTATGCGATAAGGGAATAAAGTGCATGCACTAATAAGGCACTCTCCTAGTTTGGGACACAATAGTAACAGATAAGCGGATATTAAACGGATTAGTCAAAATACAAATGATATGGGTGCGACATTTGGACAATTCCTGTATACATTATGATAGTATATTATCTATTAATAGATTGACAGTAACATACTATCTGACCTCTGTATTATGTAACAAACTGATGAATAGAATCAACTAATAGGATACTTTATTATAGATTGTCACAGGGATACATTGTGATAAGAGCATAATTAAAATGTGACAATCTTTTTCCTCTTGTACGGTTTATGTGAATCTAATTAATAATAGAAAGTAACACTTTGAGGATATAAAAGACAATACTTAATACTGCAGTGGTGGGCTATATAGCCTTTATTTATAGGAAGTTTCCAATCGGAACAGTCTCTGTATTTTAAACAATAAAGATTAGTTTTAAACACTTTTTCTTTCTTATCATCACACTATCCTTTTTAATATTTCATATTGGCTGATTAAGGATTTTTGCATGAGTATATGCTAATAAAAGTTAAGTGTTAAATTTATTTTGAGGTTCTCAGTGCACCCAGAATAAAGCCTTTGCTTCTTCTGTGTGTTTTATGTCTTAGTACAGGTTGAGTATCCCATATCCAAATATTCCGAAATACGGAATATTCCGAAATACGGACTTTTTTGAGTGAGAGTGAGATAGTGAAACCTTTGTTTTTTGATGGCTCAATGTACACAAACTTTGTTTAATACACAAAGTTATAAAAAATATTGTATTAAATGACCTTCTGGCTGTGTGTCTAAGGTGTATATGAAACATAAATGATTTGTGTGAATGTACACACACTTTGTTTAATGCACAAATTTATAAAAAATATTGGCTAGAAATACCTTCAGGCTGTGTGTATAAGGTGTATATGTAACATAAATGCATTCTGTGCTTATATTTAGGTCCCATCAACATGATATCTCATAATGGTATGCAATTATTCCAAAATACGGAAAAATCCGATATCCAAAATACCTCTGGTCCCAAGCATTTTGGATAAGGGATACTCAACCTGTATCTAAGCTTTGGGTGGCACTCCCTAATTTGCTATATTGTTGCCAGTTTGAGGCTACAGAATAAAGGAATAAGGAACATTTTGTAGACATACAAGTTGCTGGTGCGGGATTACTTTTTGTTGTGTGTGTATATGACTTTTTAAATATCTAGGAACCATGCCTGTACCTAGCTTTATTAGCAAGAGCTCACAATCAGCTTGCTGTTAGTTTGCTATAAATACCTAATGCTTGATTTCAATTGGATCACGTTTACCACCTTAGAAAATAATCACTTTCTGAGAATCGGTCTGATTGTGTTACAGCGTGAGAATCGAAACGTTTAAGCATCTGAGTTTATGTTTTCAGATGTGTGTAACTCATTTATTGATGTAGCATTACTTTAGCATTGCCACTATCTATAGGTATGCGCTCAGTGGCTCTTCATGTTTGTACTAGTGCATATCCTAGACCTGTAGTTTTAAGTACAAATTTATAGATTTCTTATCAGGGTTTTTTTTTATATTTGATACCCTAACTAGTACTGTATGTTTTACAAATTTAATCATAACCAATCTATACACATTTGCTCATCGTTTTTGTGAGATTCAAGACATATCTTATTCAAACACTTCGGTTTTCATATTGCAGAAGGAGATGCGTCCTACGTAGAATTGGTATTTGTCTACTAGATTTTTATATTAAGAACAAATTAATGTATTTCTTAATATATGACAGATCCACACAACACACTAATGTATTCCATCAGGGACAGCATTAAAAAAAAAGTACTAAATATTTTCTGTCATTTCATAGGCCCATGATAAATTTGCTTTAGAAATAAGAGCCCTAGATTTTATACTGTCTGGCAGGTCTCCATCTATGGGAGGAATTTGTTTCACCTGCCTCAGGCAGACGAAACCAAATCCACGAAAGCAGCCCCTGTTTTCTCATCAGCTTCCGAAAACACACAGCTTTCACTGTACCTGGGTGTTTTCGGAGGAAAGGTATTTTTTTTTTTACGGGCAATCCTAATTGGATAGCCTGTAAAAATACATTGGTGAAACATCGTGAACAAAAAATAAAGCGTCCGTTTTTCGATGTTTGACCTTGGTTAATGGGATACGGACATGTGTTTTCACCCAAAAACAGGTCATTTTTAAGGCGGTGAAAATGGGCTTCATTTGGATTGTGCCTCCCCTCTCCCACCCCCCCCCACCCCCAAAAAAAAAATTTGCTGTAAAGTCCCTTTTTACTGCCCGAAAAATGACTGCAGACAACTGCATTCCCCCTAAAGTCGTAAACCTTTTATTACTAATGGTAATAAGAGTGAAAGCAGAACAAACACACGGGTGTAGTATGGAATGCCGGCAGCCAGCATACCGGTGCCGGCATACCGACAGCTGGGCGAGCACAAATTAGCCCATTGCGGGCTCGCTGAGCTCAACACGCTGCGGCCACGCTATCTATTCTCCCTCCAGGGGGGTCGCGGACCCCCAAGAGGGAGAAAAGGTGTCGGTATGTCGGGATTCCGGCACCGGTATATTGTGCGCCGGGATCCCAAGAGTCGGCAAACTAAATACCACCCCAAACAAACATTTACAGATGCGTCTTCCTAAATCCTTGCTACAGTCACTTTAAACAGCCCATTCTAGTTGCGCCTAGTAGTGAGCGTGCTTACTAAAGCCGGGCATCTTTAAGCATGTTTTCCCCGAAAATGTGTCTTATTCGCATTACTATGCGAACAGAACGCACAAGCAGACTATGCTAATTAAAATGATATGAAAATGATATGTGTCATGATATGTGGCATGCCTACAGTATATTCTGTGTGCGACTGCAGCTCTATCTGCATTCAAAATTTCTTGGAAAACACTAATGTAGTATTTCGTATGCTGACACAGCTGCAGTCGCACACAGAATATACTGTAGGCATGCCACATATATTCATTCGCAGATTCTGCTTGTGTGTCTTATTCATATTTCATTCTGACTAAATGTATTTTCTGCAAAAAAGAAGCAAGAAAAGATGCCCAGCACTAGAAGATTTTCATGTGACCCGGTGTGCCAAGAGGAGCTGGTTGCCGCGACTGCAGCAAAGATGTAGCAATGCGACTAAGATGCATGCTCTGCAAAAAATGACCCCCAACGTTAGCAGAGCCCGGAAACCACAGGCTCGCTCAACATGGCGTATTGAGGCTAGATATATAAGGTCCGGTCTGTAACAAGGTAACGTATAATGGAAACAGTTTTCAGATGCAACTCCAAAGAGCAGTTAGTGGTTCTGTATTACATTACAAAACGTCCATACATCATTATTGAACATTCTTAGCCACTAGACTTTCTGTATTTGTGTGTGAAAAAAACAATCAGAAATTATGTATTTTTTCCCATTTATTTAACATTTAGAACATATATTAAATAAAATCTTTAAATATTAAATTTAAAAACATTATGTCTAGGGGGTATCATGTAATCCCATTGTCCACAGGCCTCTATTGTAATCTTACATCCCACCCCCCCATTAGCAACAGCTCTCCACTGACATTACCCTCCACACACAGCCCTGGCTGTGTTAGATATGTTTATAAATGCCGCCCCCCCCCCCCCCCCGCCTCGGGACAATAAAACTTTATTTGTGGCATCCCCTCCCCTACCCGTGGCAGAATATCATCTTCACTTCAGTATACCCCAGCCCCCCATAGCATTGCTCCTCCCTCACTGAAGAGCAAGGCATTATAGTTGGGGGGGGGGCTGATCATTTGCATGCAGCATGAAAAAAAGATGGTGAGATGTGTGGGGCACCATTTTTAGTTAGATGGTTTGAGAAAAGTTGGTCTGGTTCATGGCCAGCATTGGGGGAAGCATCCTTTAGTGTATTACTAAGTGTATTTAGTGAGAGAGTACTATGTAGAGCAGGCCTGGTCATCCTGTGGCTATACAGTTGTTGTAGAACAACAGATCCCAGCATGGCTGCCACAGGTTTAATATTCACTATTAGCAAATCTGTGGCAGGGCATACTGGGACTAGTAGTTTCACAACACCTGGAGAGCTACAGGTTAACCAGGTCTAATTTAGAGATTGATGTCCAAAACAAAACAGACTATCTCATAACAAGTTCCATGGTGTTAAATTACTGTTTACTTCAAAAGAACAAAAAAAAATTTTTTTATTAATTTATAATACAGAGATGATCGATCAATCAATCTAATGGGGCATATATTGAGCATGGGTAATGATAAAACCAAGCTTGCAAGAAAAAAAAAAAAAAAATAGGTGTGACCCACAGAAGGTAAAAGTCAATATTCATTTTGCTAAATTTTCAGTTTTGATATACCACCACCCAGGGTTAGACACAGGGGCACTTAAACACAGTCTAACTAACATTGCATTTACATGCACGATCTGCAGTAATACACAGACAAAATGATCACTAGTAGCTTTGTACCCATCAAACACCGGATCTGGGACCGTCCGTGCTACGCTTACCTGTGCTGGTGCAGAAGGATCTCCTCTCCTGGCCACAGCATGACTGAGATGAGACAGGCCATCCCCAATGATTACATATATATTCTTATCGACCCTTTCCCAGCACTTGCTGCAATTGCATATGTTGTGCAGAACCAAGTTTTGACCAAGCACACCAATTTGATAGTGTCCGTAGCGGTTCTATATCTGGAGTGTGTAATCGTAACATGTCTAATTGGAATTGGAAAATAGTGGCAAAATGGGACTAAACTGTAATCCATGAAAAACATAACAAGAACAGCTAAAAATACAAGGTGCATCGTAGGGCAGAGCTGCACAATTTCCATACAAGCTACAAAACTTTTTACATCTAAAAAATAAAACATGACCGTCAGGCCCAGATTTCACACAAGACAACCTCCTATCCACTTCCCACCTGCCATAATAAATTATTCTTACAGTGTATATGAAAATAAAAAATAAAGGCGTGGGGGGATGCTGTATGCTTGCACTGATATCTATCAATCCAAGGGTTGTTCAATTTGGTGGTCAGTGTCTAGCTTGTGAAATGACACTGGCACTCCAGTAATATTACTGTTGTATTAGGCAGGCACCCAGTGCTTGCAAAGTGAAAATGCAAATGAAAGCCCAGGAGAGATAAGCCCACCATTTTCAGTGGTGATAACTCATCACCATTGTGCCATGCCATAAACACTAAACTGGGCAGTCACACACATTACTGTGCATGTACCCTAACGCACCACACTAACAGTGTTTTGTGCCCACACCACAGCTCCCACTGCAGATGCCACCTCAGAGCGACGGTCTAAACTCCTAGAACTCTTTCAGATCACAATTGTGTATTTTATGTATGAGTAACGGGGAGAGGGCCATCCACCTATACAGTACTAATAAGGTAAAACTTAGGGTTGGTGTATTAGGGTTAATTTAGGGGTTTGGCCATTATAGATCGGGTATTAGAGCTGCTGTAGTGGTTTAGGTTAGGGTATTAGGGTTAATTTAAGGGTTTATTTTAGGAATAGAGTTGTGTAGGGTTTAGCAGATTGGGTTCAGGGTTAGGGGCTATGGTTATGGTGAGGACTGAGATAAGGGATGAGTTAAGGTGCATACACACTGGGCGTTTTTGCAAAGCGTGTATGATCGCTGACATCGCTGGGCTGAAAATCGGTCAGTGCATACACACTGAGCTATTTTTCCCCCTGCCCAGCAATGTCAGCGGGGGTGAACATCTTTCCATAGCAGGACGCTATGGAAAGCCGTTCACCCCACCGTTCATCTGCTGGTGATACCAGATGAATGGCTGCCGCCGGCGATGAAGCGGGAGCGCGCATCAGCGCTCATCGCCGAGGCATACACACTGGGCGGCTTTGAGCTGAAAGCAGCTCAACACACCAAAAGTGAGCTGCTTTCAGCTCAAAATCGCCCAGTGTGTATGGGCCTTAAGGGTCAGGATTAGGGTAGGGATGATATGCGTCCAGGATTTACAAATCTAAATATTTTTGTGTATTTTCAGGCCCAAAGTATACAGATTTCAACTGCTTTTTAAAGTCTAATTGCTGTCTTCTTTATACACTGATCCATACACCTAGATTCTGTCCAGTCCAAGCAATACAAGGTCCTGAACCAATAATCCTGAGAATGCAGCCTAGCGATTTAAGGACTAGTGTCAATTTTGTAAGGTGATGTTCTTTGATAGAATGAGAAATTTTTGGAGACAAAATGGTTTCATACACTGTATGTGGGCGGTCGGTTTACTTTAAATGTGAAACAGGTTTCAAATCTACTTCCAAAAAGCCTATGGCCTGATTCAGATTTGTACACATAGTAACATAGTTAATGAGGTTGAATAAAGAAAAATTGCTCATCAAGTTCAACCTGTATTATAATTCTTACACTATTCTGTATTCAGCTAAAGTTTACTATAATGACCCTGTTGAAGTAATTGCCTTCTTTGCTGCACTTTGGGTACTACTAAGTCTATCAATAAGCACCCCCAAATCGTTTTCAACTTCGGTTTCCCCTAGATTTTTCCCATTTAATTTATAGGTTGCATGTCTATTTTTAGTCCCAGAGTGCATAAAGTTAATTTTTTTCTATACTGAACCTCATTCTCTATTTAGATGCCCAAAATTCCAGTTTAAATAAGTTGTTCTGTAGAGACTCAAAATCCATTTCTGAATTAATTACCCTACACAATTTATTATCACCTGCAAAAATTGACACTGTGCTTTCCAGGCCTAGTTGGAGAACATCCCATTAACCACCACTTGCACAATGCCTATGTTCATGTAACTGAAAGGTTATTGGTAGATTGCACACGTCCCGCGATCGCACTACACATGCACTTAGGTACTTTTGGGATGCCACTTAAGGTCTAAATCCAGCTCTACTGAGCTGTTACTTGGCCTTTTCAAAACGTATCTTAAGGAGCACTGCGCAGCCACTGTGCAGTGTCATGATGTTACGCGGCCCTCCCCCACACTCCCAGAGTCTCACTGTTTGCAGAGCATCAGTGGGCCTGCCGCTAGCTCGAGCACAGCAGCAGCTGCCACTGTCAGCACCATGATCTAATTGTCCCACCGGGATTTGGAACATTCCCCGCTTGGCTGTTCCCTAGACTCCACAGTGAGATAACGCAGCTGGACATTGCCAGGTTAACTGTCCTTACAACTGACATTTGGAGAGTTTCTGGGACAGGTGTACTTTGTATGCTGTATAGTCACCAACCTCTTGTCCCACTTTGCCAGCGAGCTCAGTTCTGGCTCCCCCAGAAAGAGCATGAGGAGCTTTTAAAAACCTCCCCTTATTACCCCAGAAACTGTAAAAATGAATTACTCCTGTTATTGGGGTCCCTACCAATTTACTGTAATATGTTCATTATCTCCGCTGTCATAATGCAAGCCAAATCTATATGATATAACATGATTATTCTCCATCTATGATTATTTTTTTCATGTTGGTGTAAAATAATGGGCATCTTTACTGTTCTACTGCAAGTGGCACCACTACTGGTGTAATGTGACAGTCTATATAATATGATATGCTCCCCTGGCAGTGAAATGTGGCGGAAGCCTTTACTGGTATTACATGTAGGTCATCACAGCAGCTGATACAATGTGTTTGTTGTTTTTTTCTTTCCTGTCGGGGACCAGTGTCTTTTATTCATTCCTGTAGGGCCAATGTATAACCGTCTGAGCCCAAAGTGTTTTTTTTTCCCCTATCAGGGGCCCATGGGTTTTATATTTTTCCTATTGAGGCTAATGTGTTTTATTGTGTTCTGTAATACAGTATAAGGCAGTCTTGTCCACTCCCTACTTACTTAAAAAAAAAAAATCATACAGAGAATTTTAAAAAAGGAGTGGGGTGGCGGGGGGCCCAAATGGTATCTTACCTAGGGCCCCATGAGGTCTATCCGGCTCTGGGGACTGTTGGCAAGGATGTGCACACATGGTTTTCAAATGTTGAAACTGTCAGACAGGAAGCTGCTGAAAAACTGCTGTACAGTACACAAGTTTCTCTGTGAACAGTAAAGCTGCAGGGCAAATAATTTGAGATATTTCTAACACATAGTTTTTCGTAGAAACGATTAACTCAAAATTGTGCTAAGCGATTACAAAGAATTAATTTACAAGATGTAGATATGTTCCACGGAATACAGGGTGAGGCAAAAAACCTCCCAAATTTTAAAGGTTACAAAAGAGGCATGGTAAATGTTATTCAAAATTTTAGTACATACTCTAAAAGTGCATGGAATACAGTTTACTTTCAGTTCGTTTTGAATATATCATCATCCAGATGGTGGCCTTCATTAGTGATACACATTTGTAGTTGATTTCTGGAGTTCTGCATCACTCAGTGGGTCATTTCTGGCGTTATCGCTGCAATTTCTTGACTAAACTCACTTTAATTTGTCTTGGTACGTTAAACAGAATTTTCGTTACTGGGCAGAACAATCCTCATCAGCTTCATAAATGGCCTCTACACAGCCAATGGTACCATCTGAAAGCTGAGGTCTACAAATATCGACCAAGAACCACTAATAAACTTGCTACACGACGAAAAATGATATCCTATGTAAAACCTATTGAAAATAAAGTGTATTCCATGCACTTTTAGATTAAGTACTAACATTCTGAATAGCATTTAACATGCCTTTTTTGTTAACCTTTAAAATCTGTAAGGTGTTTTTTTTGCCTCACCTTGTATATTAAAACTATTTTGCCTTCCACTGTGGTCATATTTCCTGGCTAAATCAATAAATACAGGTTGAGTATCCCTTATCCAAAATCCCACATTTTTGGGTCCCCTACTGAGATAATTACATATATATATATATATATATATATATATACATACATACATACATACATACATACACACACATAATATAAATAAATATATATATATATATATATATATATATACACACACACAGTTATGGTAAGAACTTAGCGTTGATAACGGAACTTTTCCTATGTCCACAGGATAACATTGGGATATGCCGGAGCGACAGTGGAAATGGCACCAAATAGTCACAAGCTTTCTGATCTCCCAGGATGCATCAGGCTCATCCATATAATCCCGCCCACCGACTCAGTCAAATCAGTTGTTTTCACAGCAATTAGGCGGGAGCATCATGTAGAACCCTATTCAGGCGATAAGAACACACATGCACACCCTTCCATAAAAGAGGGAAGAGGTTTAGTGATTGTAAAGATCCCCAAATCAGGTGCGTCAGGGTGGGATCCCTGTGGATACCTGTGGACATAGGAGAAACTCTGTTATCAACGGTAAGCTCTTACCATAACGGTATATTTCTCCGGCTGGGTCCACAGGTTATCCACAGGATAACATTGGGATTCCCAAAGCCATTATTAGTGGTGGGGACGCTCAAGATTAACCAGGAGAACCTTTCGCCTGAATTCCGCGTCATGAGAGGCTAAAGTATCCAAGGCATAATGTCTAATGAATGTGTTAATGGAAGGCCATGTGGCTGCCTTACAAACCTGTTCTGCTGAAGCACCATGTTGTGCTGCCCATGAAGGACCTACCCTACGTGTAGAGTGCGCAGAAACATTAGCTGGAGCAGGGAGATCAGCAGGAGAATATGCTTCAGAAATCGTCATTTGAAGCCATTTTGCTAGCGTCTGTTTAGTAGCAGGCCATCCTCTTTTGTGAAATCCGCAGAGAATGAAGAGAGAATCTGTCTTTCTGATGGCTCTAGTATGATCTACGTAAATTCTTAATGCACGGACTACGTCCAGCTACGCTTCTCCCGCAAAAAGTCCCGAAACCTGAAAAGCCAGGACTACAATTTCTTCGTTCAGGTGAAACTTTGAGACCACCTTCGGATGATAACCAGATTTAGTTCTGAGAACTGCGTTATCTGGATAAAAGATCAGAAAAGGAGACTTACATGACAGTGCTCCTAAATCTGACACTCTTCTAGCTGACGCCATCGTCAGTAGAAAGAGAACTTTAGCCGTGAACCATTTAAGATCTGCTCTCATAAGTGGTTCAAAAGGAGCCCCCTGAAGGATTTTAAGAACCAGATTTAAATCCCAGGGTACTGCAGGAGGAACAAACGGTGGTTGAAAGTGCAACATCCCCTGAAAAAACGTACGCACATCCTGTAGGTTAGCAATCTTTTTCTGAAACCATACAGTTAATGCTGATACTTGAACTTTCAAGGAAGCCACATTTAAACCCTTATCCATTCCTGCTTGGAGGAAATCCAAAATCCTGGATACTTTAAAAGATCTTGGATTCATACTTCTTTCACTACACCAATGAATATAGGCCTGACATATTCAATGATAAAGATGAGCTGAAGACGTTTTTTTTGCCCTAAGCATGGTTTGAATTACCTGTTGTGAAAATCCTCTTGATTTTAGGATAGAGGTTTCAACAGCCACGCCATCAAAGACAGCCGTTCCAAGTGGCTGTGATAACAGGCCCCTGCATTAGTAGATCTGGACGTTAAGGAAGCAGAATTGGAGCTTCCACAGACATCCTTAGTAGATCTATGTACCAATGCCTTCTGGGCCAGGCTGGAGCTATTAGAATTATGGCTCCCTTTGCTTGCTTTATTTTCCTCACAACCCTGGGTAACAGGGAGATTGGAGGAAACAGATATGCCAGATGAAATTCCCATTTCACTGACAATGCGTCTACAAGGATTGCCCCGGGATCCTTTGTTCTCGACCCGTATGCCGGAACTTTGTTGTTCAAACAGGACACCATGAGATCCATCTCTGGCAGACTCAATCTGTTTACTAGAGATTAAAATACTTCCGGGTGTAACGCCCATTCGGTTTCCTGAATGGTGTGTCGACTGAGAAAGTCCACTTCCCAGTTCAGCACTCCTGGCACAAACACTGCGGACAATGCCGGAAGATAGAGTTCTGCCCAACTTAGTATGCGAGTTACTTCCTCCATCAATCTTTTGCTGTGAGTTCCTCCCTGATGGTTGAGGTACGCTACTGCTGTTGCATTGTCTGAACGGATCTGGACTAATATTCCTTGCAGAATGTCCTTTGCTTGAACCAGAGCCATATATATGGCCCTTATTTCCAACAGATTTATTGGCAGGCAACTTTCCCTTGTGGTCTTTTTTCCCTGAAACCAGACATTTTTGAACACTGCTACCCAGCCTTGAAGACTGGCATCCATTGTCAGTACTTGCCAATCTGCTATCCAAAAGGGTCTCCCCTTGTCTAGATGGTCCGTCTGTAGCCACCAGGCTAGAGACCTTTTTATGTTTACTGGAAACTTTATCATCTGTCTTTTTATTGTCTGATGTTTTCCATTCCATCTGGTTAGAATGAGGTGTAGTAGGGGTCTGGAGAGGAATTATGCATATTCCACCATGTTGAATGTTGACACCATCAGACCCATCACTCGCATCGCTGCATGGACTGATACTGTATGACTGTGCAACAATTCCTGAATCATTGCCTGCACCTTGGATCATTTTCCCAGGTAAGATTGTCCTCTGTAGACTTGAATCCAATATGGCCCCCAAGTGAACCATCCGTTGTGATGCACTCAGACGACTTTTCACAATTTATGAGCCATCCGTGTCTTTGTAGACAAGCTATTGTCTGTTGGAGATGGCTCAAAAGTAACTCCTGGGATTGAGCCAGGATTAAAAGATTGTCAAGGTATGGAAAAATTCTTATCCCCTGCTTGCGGAGATAAGCTGCCATAACCACCATCATTTTTTGTAAATACCCTGGGGGCTGTTGCTAGCCCAAAGGGCAAAGCCCTACACTGAAAATGTTGCTGGAGGATGGCAAACCTGAGGTAACACTAGAGGGAACGTGCTATGGGCACATGCAGGTAAGCATCCTGTACATCCAGAGATACCATGTAATCTCCTGGTTCCATGGCCAAAACTATGGAGCGTAATGTCTCCATGTGAAACATTGGAACCCAAACGTATTCGTTTAGCTTCTTGAGATTGAGAATTGGTCGGAATGATCCATTTGGCTTCTGAATCAAAAATAGGTTGGAGTAAAACCCCCGTCCCCTTTGTGTCAGGGGTACTGGGATAATTACCCCAGAGTGAAGCAATTTCTGAACTGCATCTTGCAGAGCTCTAGCCTTTGACTCTATACAAGATGGGCTGGAACAAAAAAACCTTTGAGGAGGCTGCTTCTTGAAAGGGAAACCATAACCGAGAGATACCACCTTCTGCACCCAAGCATCCGTCGTTGACTGCTGCCATAAGTGTGCAAAATGAAGGTGTCGGCCCCCAACCCTGGAATCCTCCGGGAGGAGGCACGCACCCTCAAACTGATGGCTTCTGTTCTAGTTTGGAAGCTGGCCATCTATTGGCCCATTGCTTCCTACCCCTAGCTGATTTATTGTACTGGGGTTGGTTAGAATCATCCTTTCCTTTTGCTCTACCTTGCCATTGAAAATGGCCGAAATTTTGAACCTCTCGGTTTAGGATTATAACTAGCAGGAAACTTGACCTTTTTGGATTCAGCTTCCGATTCCAGAATATCTGTCAATTGCTTTCCGAACAGAATATTACCAGCGAAAGGCAACGCTTCCAGAGCTTTCATGGATTCTGCATCCGCTTTCCAAGTACGTAGCCAAATTGTTCTACGAGCGGCTATCGTTAAGGCTGATGCTTTAGAAGCAATCGTACCCATATAAATTGCTGCTTCTTCCAAATATTGCGCAGCTTGTTTTATATGGCCTAGATGAGACTCCCGCTCCCTGGTAGGTGCGGAGGCGCCACTCTTTAGTTCCTCCGCCCATTCTACCATTGCTTTTGCCATTCAGGCCGAAGCCATAGCTGGCCTTACAACAGCCCCTGACAGAGAAAAAATGTTTTTAAAAAAACCATCTACTCTTCTATCTGTGACATCATTCAATGAGGTAGAGGGTAACGGTAAAATAGATTTTCGCTCAAGTCGCACGACATGTGCATCTACCTTAGGAGGAACTTCTCTTTTAGAACAGTCCTCAGCCGGAAAAGGATAGTAAGAATCCCACTTTTTCGGAATTCTATATTTTTTATTGGGTGTAGCCCAAGGTTCTTCTATAATCTCAGTAAGATCTTCTGACCCTGGAAACTCAATCCTAACTGCTTTTGGACGTTTAAACACAGGTGCTTTAGATTTTGTTATTGCTTTGGCTGATTCTTCTAAAGACAGAACAGCCTTCATGGCATCAATAAGCTCAGCTATATCCTCTGAGCTGAAACCCTGGTCGTCATATGGGGAATTTGAATACACAGTATCCTCATCTGTTGTATCGTCTTGTGTAGTCTGTAACATTGATGTATCTATCCTGGCTTCACTAGTCTGCTTACTTGTTGAAGCTGCTGGAATTAACCCACAAGAAGGGAGCTGCATGTAAGGGTTAATAGTGTATCCAACTCCCGGGTGTGGCACCACAGGTGCTAATCTGTCAGCTATTGTAGACAAAGTCTGTGCAAACACACCCCATGGTGGATCTACTGGTTGCTGAACCCGTCTTTTATTTTGCTGATACGCACAACAGTTTGCACATAACCCGTCATAAGTTAGATACTGGGCTAACACCCCTACTTTACAAGATAGACATGTTAAGGGTGTAGGAGTCCCTGCTAAAGTATCCTCGTCACTTTTGCTGCTCATAGACACGGTAAATAATCTGTTTATACAATATACTACACTCTCTGTGACTGAGATCCCTTATATAAATATCAAAGTGATATCAATCTGACCACAACCCGAGCACCCAAATTGAGGTTCAGAAACAATACCGACAAACATATAAAAGTCAGCAATCACACTAGCAGTCAGTCACATGTTAAATATTAGCAATTGTCATATGAGTATATAATCAACCACAACATTACTTGTCCAGTATGTTGGAGTACAATTTACTGTTTCTGTTTTTAAACAGCTATCTCAATAAGTTTTTCAGTCAAAAAATAACTATTCATACTACACAGTAGATAGAATTTTAGTACTGTATAACCCTTACTCAGCAGAGTGGGATACAGGGAGACTCACCCCACTTCCAGGATCGCTCAATAGACGCTGAGTGGATTCAGACGCTACTAGTGTACACTGCCGCTCCGGTAACTGATAAGAGACAGACGCTCAATAACGGACACAGGCGCTCAGTGAACGATGAGTGTATGCAGACGCTCCTGTCTGCGACCCGGTCTCGGCGGCAACTCTAATGTACACAACCGTAGCGTCCTGAGCTGCGACCGAGTACCCCCGTGGTAGCGTCTGAGACGGAAGTAAGGTCATCAGTTCATGGACGGGAAACGCATGGAAGCCGGTCATGAACGGGGGGGAGGGGCGACCAGGAGAGCATCTGACTCCCCCTGCTGACATAAACTCCAGGGATCGCGGCCTCAACCTAGTCCTGGCACCTATGATCCCTAAAGCATAGCGCTGGAGCACTTAAGAGTGGCGGCGGCTGTGTCCGGAATCCCCTAGTAAGTGGAACCGATGCCTTACCTTCTCCCCATGCTCCGGGCCACAGCCTGGTAACGTCTGCTGGACCTGCTAGAACATCCGACACAGACGCCCGTCGAGACAGCACTAATACCCGGAGGTAAGCATTGTTGCGACCCGGTGGAGAGTTGTAGGAGCGACTCTTTCTAGCATGCGTTTAAGACGCTGTTAAGAAAGATCACTCAAAACATAGTAAGACTATAAAAATAAAATAATAAAAGCTTAGGGCTGCCTTAACAGCAGCCCTGTGACCATGGTCCGGATCCTGCCGCACCAAACAAAAAACTGATTTGACAGAGTCGGTGGGCGGGATTATATGGATGAGCCCGATGCATCCTGGGAGGCCAGAAAGCTCGTGACCATTTGGTGTTATTTCCGCTGTCGCTCCGGCATATCCCAATGTTATCCTTTGGACCCAGACGGAGATATTACTATATATATATATATATATATATATATATAGTCTAGAGTATACACACAGAGAAAAAACCACAGCACTCACCACACCAGAAGCGGGGCACAGCTATGCACTTACCACTCACAGGGTGGGGTGCATGTAACACAGCACTCTCCACCACAAAAGCGGGGTACACAGCTGTACTTACCACTCACAGGGCGGGGTGCATGTAGCCCATGACCACATCGCTCTAATAAATACAAACAAAGAACCCAGCACTCACCAAAGTAAACTCACTTATCCTCAACAATTCAATAAATAAATGATGGGGGTTTAGTTGGTGGATTGGCCAATGCACGGAAGCCTGCATACCGATTTTCAAGGTACCCCATCTTCATGCAGGTCCTACACTGTCACAGAGTCTTAAAACCTGACTACTTCACTGCTGTTACACAACTCATCTGCCTGCTAGATTTAATGTGTACCTGCCACAGACTTTATGGCTTTTAAAAGGCACACTAGTCACCTATTGCACTGGCTCAAAGATGATTGCTAAGAAACAGCTGAGACAGGTTCAGGATAATAAAGTCCACACAGGGGTGCATGAGAAAGCTAGTGGCCACGGTTAATAAGAGCTAACCATAGATTAACCCCATCGTATACACACAGAGAAAAAACCACAGCACTCACCACACCAGAAGCGGGGCACAGCTATGCACTTACCACTCACAGGGTGGGGTGCATGTAACACAGCACTCTCCACCACAAAAGCGGGGTACACAGCTGTACTTACCACTCACAGGGCGGGGTGCATGTAGCCCATGACCACATCGCTCTAATAAATACAAACAAAGAACCCAGCACTCACCAAAGTAAACTCACTTATCCTCAACAATTACAGCTGTGTACCCCACTTTTGTGGTGGAGTGCGCTGTGTTACATGCACCCCACCCTGTGAGTGGTAAGTGCATAGCTGTGCCCCGCTTCTGGTGTGGTGAGTGCTGTGGTTTTTTCTCTGTGTGTATACGATGGGGTTAATCTATGGTTAGCTCTTATTAACCGTGGCCACTAGCTTTCTCATGCACCCCTGTGTGGACTTTATTATCCTGAACCTGTCTCAGCTGTTTCTTAGCAATCATCTTTGAGCCAGTGCAATAGGTGACTAGTGTGCCTTTTAAAAGCCATAAAGTCTGTGGCAGGTACACATTAAATCTAGCAGGCAGATGAGTTGTGTAACAGCAGTGAAGTAGTCAGGTTTTAAGACTCTGTGACAGTGTAGGACCTGCATGAAGATGGGGTACCTTGAAAATCGGTATGCAGGCTTCCGTGCATTGGTTAATCCACCAACTAAACCCCCATCATTTATTTATTGAATTGTTGAGGATAAGCGAGTTTACTTTGGTGAGTGCTGGGTTCTTTGTTTGTATAGTCTAGAGTAGATAGAATAATGGGGGGCGCCAATAGTGCATTAAAGGATGACAATTTATTGACACATCATGAAACACAGGTCTAAAAATGTAAGTATACCATAGATGGCGGTATAATCACCGCTGATACATTCTCGTGGCTTATGGATGGACGCTGAACAAGGCAGCATGCAGTGGTGAATCCATCTTGTATCTTTGATTTTAAAACTAATGTATCAGCGGTGATTATACCGCCATCTTTGATACGCTTACATTTTTAGACCTGTGTTTCATGATGTGACAATAAATTGTCATCTTTTAATGCACTATTGGCGCCTTCCATTATTCTATCTACTCTAGACAAAATCTTTCCCCGTTGGGAGACGGGAGAACGGGGTGGACGACAGCTGATCTAAACGGCAGTGTGCAGCCAGTTTGTCTGGAGACTTTACCTGTTTCAGTTTGGATCTAACACCTGGACTTGGACTTGTAGTTCCACAGACATTCTCCATTTAAACCCGGCTTGCGCTCACACCTCCAATTTCTTTTTTCATATTATATATATATATATATATATTATAGATACTGTATATAATATAATATATATGTATATGTGTCATTATCTCAGTAGGGGAACCAGAAATGTGTGAATTTGAATTTTGGATAAGGGATACTCAACTTGTATATTTTGTGAAGGAGCTTTAACAGGAAAAAGATAACATACCCAACGTTTTCAGATATTCATACTTTAAAAACTCTGTTAGATACATTTTAAAAGTGTTTCTACAAGTAAAGTAAATAAATAACCAGTTACCATTTATGTGCATAGCAACATCATATTGTACTTCCTGCAGTGAAAATACAAGCAGCAAGAACTATATTTGAATGGAATATGGCCTTAGTGGGATGTAGTTATGGGACTGGCGGCATACGCGCACGCAGGGGGGGTTTCCGAGTACCTGGAACCCCCCCCCCCCCCCCCCTGCCCGCCGATTCATCGCGCCGCTGACCAATATTTATTTATTTATTTTGACACGGAGGAGCTCCGCAGGCTGTTTCTGTCTTGCGGCAGCTACCTCCTCCAATATACTGAGACGCTGGCTGAATGGACACTAGAGGGAGCTGCAGCGCGCAGCTCCTGTCTACCTCAGGAAGCTACTGTACCAGCTTTGATGCAGAGAGCTGGCCGGGTGAGGTCCTTTGCATGAAGGCAACACAGACACAACCGAGGCTCCACGGACTCTGCAGCAAGCCACCAGGTAGTTGGTGGGTGCTGATGGGTCCCGAGGGGGAGGAGTGGAAGGGGTTCTGATGCTGGCCGGGTCAGTGCTCAGACACTGTATTCCACTCTGCAAAAGAGTGTACAATATATTTAGAATCACAGGCCTGCGGATGTGGGCAGGGGTTTTCTGGGGGAGGGGGGGGGGTTACTTTAATAAATAATGGTGGTTTATTTTCTCTACATGATAGTGGCTTTGTTTTTTTGTAACCTTTTTGTGAAAGAGGTGTGTGTGTAACATAAATGTATATTTAATGCATATACTGTAAGTGTGTGTGTGTGTGTGTTTGTGTGTGTTATTTATGACATTCAGGTGTGCTATATAAAGCTATATGTGAGTGTGTTTGTGACATGTGTGTGTGTATATATATACATATATATATATATATATATATATACACATACACACACACACTGTATATACTCTGTATATAGGAGTGCACCCTGACAAGTGAATGTTGGTGCTATCAAGGGAGTGTCTGTGTGTGTGTATATGTATGTGTATATGTATGTGTATATATATATATATATATATATATATATATATATATATACATATACAAACATACACACACAGCACTGGCAGTACTCCTTGGTCTGGAATCGGAATCGTGGGGACATGCACACTATATATATATATATATATATATATATATATATATATCTATCTATTGTATTTTCATAGGAAACCCCCCTGTAAAAATCCTGCGTTTGCCCCTGGGCGGTCACAATACCTCCACCTGCATCCCGAAACCCTAAAAATGCCCTCTAAAAGGGACTATTCCACTAGTGGGTGTTGCTCGCCATCGAGCCCGCTAGGGTCCTTGTTGCGCTCTTCCTCTCTGTCATTCTGCGGTGTCAGGATACTGACCGCCGGGATCTCGGCCGCTGGTAACACAGCCCTAACCCGTCTTAGCTAGTGGAAGGCATTATCATTTTACGCATACCTGCTGGATTTTCACTTCTCCTCTCCAGGAGAAGCTCGGAGAGGAGATGCAGATGACCACTCCGGGGGCAGGGCCAGTGGAGGATTTACCACAAGGCAAGCAAAGCTGCTGCTTAGGGACCTGCTGGCCCCAGGGGGCCTGCTGACAAGGCTGTATAAAGGGCATTTCCGGCGAGCAACAATCTTCACCGAAATTTTCAGAGGGCAGGGCTGAATACTTGCAACAGGCTGTCAGCAATTAGACAGCTGTTGGGTATCGGTTCCAGCATGATGGGTGTCGGATTCTCGCATGTCTGTGTCTTCAGTCCGGTGCTTGTGACCAGTCATGACACACGTGTGTATGATGTCAGATGCTTAGAGAGAGGAACCAGGATGTGCACAGAAAAAAAACGAGATCTTCCAGTATACTTTACTACAGTTTTTTTTATTTTATTTTATATAACATTCACTTACTGTACGTCAAATACCAATCAGGCAGGAGTAGGTGATGGGGGTAAACAGTGTTATTTTAAGTACAGTGTCTAATATCCGCCTGCTACAATCATGGCCGGGAAGGAAGGGGGGGGGGGGGAGAACGCTGACTGGTGATATATCAGTATGCTATTATACTCTATTTTAAGTGCTACCATGTATGGGATATCTCTACCACAATAAGTGGGGCACTGATATATAGTCAATACAGCCACATTGACTGAGGGGTGTAATGATGGGTATTGTAAGAGACGGGGGACCTGCTAGGCTGCTACAATCAGTAAGGGGGGAGATGCACTCATATATAATGCAGTCAAAATGAACCTGTAATTGGGTTTAATAAAAAGAATTATAAGTAATGGGTGCCTGCATTATATATCAGTGTGTCCCCCAGCTACCTCCTCCTCTGATTGTAGCACATCCCCCATCCCTTATGGTATCCATTGTTGTACCCCTTGATCGGTTACTGTAATGACTATATATCAGTGCCTTTAGTGTGACTCCATTATATAAGGTGTGACACCATGCAGTAGTGGATTTACCACTATGCAACCAAAGCAGCAGCATGGGCCGGGAGGGAGGGCATGTCTGATTTCCGCCACAAATGTCTGAGTGCTGGGCTGGCTGTCAGTGTCTGGATAGCTGCCAGGTGCCTGCACCTACCTGTGCGCAGTGCCTACAGTGTGATTTTAAATACACTAGTACAACTACCATCCGCCTGCTATAATTGGGCGAGGGGCAGATTGGTGATCATACACTGACTGAGGGCGGCACAATGACTGGGGGCCTGTCTGCTACAATTAGTGTAGGGGGGGAGGCACACTGAGGATTGTTTGAGAAAGGGGGGCCTCAAATCTGTGTCTTGCTTAGGGCCCCATGAGGTCTAAATCTGCCCCTGGGCCGGGCTATTGCTTCAGATTGGCTCTGCTCCCTTCCTACGGATCTGTGATTCCCAGTATTATCTTTCCACCCTTACATCACTAGGAAGTGGTTAGGATGCGGGCAATCTACCCTCACTTCATGGGGTTTTGGGGGAGTACCCGAAACATGGTCAGACTCCCAGACCTTCCACGAGAGTAGGTAAGTATGTAATTCAGTGCCCACAAACTTGTGGGGGATACTTTTGCTTAAAAATGTGCATATTTATACATACAAAATGCACACAGGTACATTGATGGCCTGGCCCACTGCGGGGCTGGGTAAATACTCAGTGTGTCCCACTGCTTTAGCGCCCCACCCTTTACCTGGGGAAGGTGCTCAGACCACAGAAAATTACCAGCAGGCATCATCACCTAATATGCTGCTTCTCTAATGTGCACATCACAGGTAAGAGGAGCCATAAGCAGTTGGGCACAGCAGTATGGAACAGGTGGGCAGGAACAGACAGACAAGAAGCATTGGAGACTGCCAGGAGGAACATGGAGTAACAAGAGCAGCCATAAAGTGTAGTGTAACAACAAAACTATTCAAGTTAGCCTGATTGTGGGCAGTAGTTTAAAACTGTTCTCATAAAGAAAACATGTAAACAAGCTAATACAGCTATGAAAATGAGGTATGCAAACTAGTTAAATGGTAAATATATTTATCACTGCTCACGTGTGTTGAGAGATATATGATGTAATAATTAAGTGGATAATTTAATGACTGGTTTAATCTGAGGGCTTTTAACTAAATGTCTGGTTGAGTTTGGGTAAGAGAGCTATTTATTAAATATGAATGCTAATTCATATTATGGCGGTTTTGGGGGAATTGTTTATTAAATGTGAATGCCTTCAGTTGAATATTGGGCTGTTTGGGGAGATATAATATAATCTTGAAACGGAGTGCAGGTAGGACAGCACTGATTCATTAAACATGTGTGCTAGTAATTTAACAGTGCGGTCAGTTTTGGGAAGAGAAGGTTAAAGGGTTCTCTCTTTGCTAAACTTTCCACATTTAAGGGGGAGGGGGGGTATTCAATCAGCCACGGTAATTTACTGTGGGCTAAATGATCCCACTGGGCTATACAATTAGCACTGAATGTGCTCTTATGAGGGATTTTTTTATTTTATTTTTTAAATCTCCTTTAAGTAGCCTGTTTTCACAAATCTGGCATAGGTCCATGAACATATCACAGATTCTAGGGCTTAATACTCGAAAACAGATAATTTAAGGTGGGCATAAAACAGGCTGAAAATGCATAGCCCAAAGCTAGAAAGTATGAAAAAACTCGAGTCTAGACCATTTTTTTGCACCCATTAAATTATTGGAGCTAATTGAATTCCCCTATAAATGTTCCAATTCTTTTTCAAAACAGGCCCCAATTTTCCAGAATCCAGACAAGCAACAACTGAACGTTAGACAATAGAAGCAGCAGGTAGTAGAAGCTGTATTAACAGGTAGGAGGGAGCAGGATAGCTTAACATTTGTTTATTGATTTTAGTAGCAAACAGGTGAAAAACCACCAAAAGAAAGTGCAAAATGCATACACCAAAAGAATGGGGGGAGAAGAGTCAGTGGTTCTGAGCCCATTAAGTACTAGTTTGCCTGGAAAGAGGTGTCCGGTCTGCAGTGTGTAGAAGCAACGGGTGCACTTTAGCTACAGAGACGCTGCCTGTTGTTGTGAGGTCCGATGGCTGGAGAAGGGGTGTGTGATTGCGTGAGTTGTTATGAATGTGACGTGTCTGTATGGGTGTAGTGTGGTATGCCGGCGGCCAGGCTCCCGGCAACCAGCATACCGGCGCCGGGAGCCCGACCGCCGGCATACCGACAGCGTGGCGAGCGCAAATGAGACCCTTGCGGGCTCGCAACGCTGCAGGCACAGTGGCGCGCTAGACGTGCCACGCTATTTTATTCTCCCTCCAGGGGGTCGTGGACCCCCACGAGGGAGAAAAAGTGTCGGTATGCCGGCTGTCGGGATTCCGGCGCTGGTATATTGTGCGCCGGGATCACGACAGTCGGCATACTGAAAACCACCCGTCTGTATAACATGTATGTATGTGTAGGAGTGTGACATGAGAGCAGCCTGGCAGCCCGGTTCGTAGAATGTCAGGGCTGCCAGAGTTATGTCTGAAAAGCTCTCTATAATTTGAATAATCTAATTGATTTGGCCTCTCATATAGGTATATGCAATAGCGGGCGAATTGGCAAAATAGGCGAATTCCGGGCCGTTTTCGCCTCCAAAAATCAATTCGCCTATGCAGTGCAGTCATTTTTCGCAAAAAAACGGCCCGTCAAAATTCGCCTTTTCTCAATTCGCCTTTTTCCGAATTCGCCTTTTCTGCAATGGTACAGATGCTGCAATTCGCCTCCAGCATATTCAATTCAAGTTTGGAAATTCGCCTGCAGTGCTTTTAGACAGCAAATTCGCGATTTTCACTCCGCCACACTTTGGAGGGTGAAAACAAATAAAAAAATTTTAAACATGTTTTTTTTTGTGTTTTTTTTTTTAGGAATAGCAGATCTATTTATATTAGAAGGGATTAGGTTTTTTTTTTTTTTTTGGGGGAGGCACAAATATTATTTATATATTTTTTAAAATAATATTTTTATTTTTTTATTTTTTTTATTGCTGGAACGGTAAAATCCGGGAAAAAAATGGCGTGGGGTCCCCCCTCCAAAGCATAACCAGCCTTGGGCTCATTGAGCTGGTCCTGGTTCTAAAAATGCGGGGAAAAAATTGACAGGGGATCCCCCGTATTTTTAAAACCAGCACCGGGCTCTGCGCCTGATGCTGGTGCCAAAAATACGGGGGACAAAACGAGTAGGGGTCCCCCGTATTTTTAACACCAGCATCGGGCTCCACTAGCTGGACAGATAATGCCACAGCCGGGGGTCACTTTTATACAGTGCCCTGCGGCCGTGGCATCAAATATCCAACTAGTCACCCCTGGCCGGGGAACCCTGGGGGAATGGGGACCCCTTCAATCAAGGGGTCCCCCCCCCCAGCCACCCAAGGGCCAGGGGTGAAGCCCGAGGCTGTCCCCCCCCATCCAATGGGCTGCGGATGGGGGGGCTGATAGCCTTTGTGTTAAAAAAAAAAGATATTGTTTTTTCCATTAGTACTACAAGTCCCAGCAAGCCTCCCCTGCAAGCTGGTACTTGGAGAACCACAAGTACCAGCATGCGGGAGAAAAACGGGCCCGCTGGTACCTGTAGTTCTAATGGAAAAAAAATACCCAAATAAAAACAGGACACAGACACCGTCGACAGTAAAACTTTATTACACACTGCCGACACACACATACTTACCTATGTTCACACGCCGACATCGGTCCTCTTCTCCATGTAGAATCCCGGGGTACCTGAAAATAAAAGATCAATTATACTCACCTCAACAGGCTCCAGAGATAAATCCACGGACTTGGCAAAAAAAGAAAGCGCATTTACCCGCACCAAAAACGGACTGAAAGGTGTCCCATGCTGACACATGGGACACCTATCCACGATTAAGATCTGTCAGTGACAGGTCTCTAAGCCAATCAGGAAGCGCAACTTCGTTGCGCTAACCTGATTGGCTGATCGCTGTGACAGCGCATCGCACAGCTCCCTCCATTATATTCAATGGTGGGAACTTAGCGGCTAGCGGTGAGGTCACCCGCCGGTCAGCGGTGACCGGCGGGTGACCCCACCGCTAGCCGCTAAGTTCCCACCATTGAAAGTAATGGAGGGAGCTGTGCGAGGCGCTGTCAGAGTACAGACGGCGTCCAGCCAATCAGATGAGCGCCACGGCAGTAGCGCTTCCTGATTGGCTGAAGGGACATCAGTGACAGGAGTCACGTGATGTCCCGGCATTCGGGGAAAGGATTCTAATGTGAAAACATTGGACCCCTTTCATTAGTCCGGTGGAGCGGGTGTTCGGTTTGTTTTTTTACAAAGTACGTGGATTTACCTCTGGACCTCTGGACGCTGGAAGGTGAGTATAATTTTTTGACAGGTACCCTCGGATCGTCGGAGATCGTTGCAGTCGGCGTGTCAACACAGGTAAGTATGTGTGTGTCGGTGTATGAAATAAAGTTTTACTATCAAGGTGTGTGTGTCCTGTTTTTATTTGGGTATTTTTTCCCCAGTAGTACTACAGGTACCAGCGGGCCCGTTTTTCTCCCGCATGCTGGTACTTGTGGTTCTCCAAGTACCAGCTTGCGGGGGAGGCTTGCTGGGACTTGTAGTACTAATGGGAAAAACAATATCTTTTTTTTTTATCACAAAGGCTATCAGCCCCCCCATCCGCAGCCCATTGGATGGGGGGGGACAGCCTCGGGCTTCACCCCTGGCCCTTGGGTGGCTGGGGGGGGGGGACCCCTTGATTGAAGGGGTCCCCACTCCCCCAGGGTACCCCGGCCAGGGGTGACTAGTTGGATATTTGATGCCACGGCCGCAGGGCACGGCATAAAAGTGACCCCCGGCTGTGGCATTATCTGTCCAGCTAGTGGAGCCCGATGCTGGTGTTAAAAATACGGGGGACCCCTACTCGTTTTGTCCCCCGTATTTTTGGCACCAGCATCAGGCGCAGAGCCCGGTGCTGGTTTTAAAAATACGGGGGATCCCTGCCCGATTTTTCCCCTGCATTTTTAGAACCAGGACCAGCTCGATGAGCCCGAGGCTGGTTATGCTTTGGAGGGGGGACCCCACGCCATTTTTTTTTCGGGTTTTTCCCCGTTTTTTCCCGTTTTTAAAAATCGCGGCAAAATCCGCCAAATCGGCCGATTTTCGCCCGCGACTCTGGCGAATCCGTTTTTCATTGCATATGGTGAATTCCGGAAGCCACCTTCCGGAATTCACCTGGCGAATTTGGTCGAATTGAAAAAACGGCGATAATTGCCGCGATTTCGCCCGCTATTGCATATACCCCATAATCTGAAAATGCAGCATTACCTGAACACATCTCCCCTCCCTACTATTTCTGATACTGCAGCCCAGGCATTGGGGGTTGATGCCACTGCAGAGGAATTTATCCAGGCGCTTAAATGCCAAAACCCATTTAAAGTGCCAGGTCCCAACGGTTTCCCAATGGTTTATTAAAAACATTCACCCAACAGCTTTCCCTTCAGCTAATTTGCCTATTTAATTAGATTTTGCATAGGGCACGGTTCCATCCTGACTCCACTTCCTTTAGGATTATTGTTTTACCAAAACCTGGTAATAACTCTTCACTTTGTTCCAACTACCGTCCCATCTCGATACTCAACACGACCATAAGAGCAGTGATTTAGGTTTAAAAAAAAAAAAAAGGTACTCAGGGAAAGTGGAGCAAATAATGCAAACTGAAGGTCGAGGTTAGTGTAGAATACCCCACTATGAAACCAGACAAATAGAACAGATAAAATAAGATTTTACTCACCGGTAAATCTATTTCTCGTAGTCCGTAGTGGATGCTGGGGACTCCGTAAGGACCATGGGGATTAGCGGCTCCGCAGGAGACTGGGCACAACTAAAGAAAGCTTTAGGACTATCTGGTGTGCACTGGCTCCTCCCACTAAGACCCTCCTTCAGACCTCAGTTAGGATACTGTGCCCGGAAGAGCTGACACAATAAGGAAGGATTTTGAATCCCGGGTAAGACTCATACCAGCCACACCAATCACACCGAATAACTCGTGATACTATACCCAGTTAACAGTATGATAACAACTGAGCCTCTCAACAGATGGCTCAACAATAACCCTTTAGTTAGGCAATAACTATATACAAGTATTGCAGACAATCCGCACTTGGGATGGGCGCCCAGCATCCACTACGGACTACGAGAAATAGATTTACCGGTGAGTAAAATCTTATTTTCTCTAACGTCCTAAGTGGATGCTGGGGACTCCGTAAGGACCATGGGGATTATACCAAAGCTCCCAAACGGGCGGGAGAGTGCGGATGACTCTGCAGCACCGAATGAGCAAACTCTAGGTCCTCCTCAGCCAGGGTATCAAACTTGTAGACTCTTGCAAGAGTGTTTTAACCCGACCAAGTAACAGCTCGGCAAATTTGTAAAGCCGAGACCCCTTGGGCAGCCGCCCAAGAAGAGCCCACTTTCCTCGTGGAATGGGCTTTCACAGATTTAGGGTGCGGCATTCCAGCCGCAGAATGTGCAAGTTGAATCGTGCTACAGATCCAGCGAGCAATAGTCTGCTTTGAAGCAGGAGCACCCAGCTTGTTGGGTGCATACAGGATAAATAGCGAGTCAGTTTTCCTGACTCCAGCCGTCCTGGAAACATATACTTTTCAGGGCCCTGACTACGTCCAGAAACTTGGAATCCTCCAAGTCCCAAGTAGCCTCAGGCACCACAATAGGTTGGTTCACATGAAAAACTGATACCACCTTAGGAAGGAATTGGGAACGAGTCCTCAATTCCGCCCTATCCATATAAAATACAGATAAGGGAATTTGTATGACAAAGCCGCCAATTCTGATACACGCCTGGCCGACGCCACGGCCCACAGCATGACCACTTTCCACGTGAGGTATTGTAGCTCCACGGATTTAAGTGGCTCAACCCAATGCGACTTCAGGAAATCCAACACCACGTTGAGATCCCACGGTGCCACTTGAGGCACAAACGGGGGCTGACTATGCAGCACTCCCTTAACAAAGTCCGAACTTCAGGTAGTGAAGCTAGTTCTATTTTGGAAGAAAATCGATAGAGCCGAAATCTGGACCTTCATGGAACCCAATTTTAGGCCCATAGTCACCTCTGACTGTAGGAAGTGCAGAAATCGACCTAGCTGAAATTTCTCCTTTGGGGCCTTCCTGGCCTCACAGCACGCAACATATTTCCACCATATGCGGTGATAATGGTTTGCGTTCACTTCTTTCCTAGCTTTAAATAGCGTAGGGATAACTTCCTCCGGAATGCCCTTTTCCTTCAGGATCCGGCGTTCAACCACCATGCCGTCAAACGCTGCCGCGGTACGTCTTGGAACAGACAGGCCCCCTGCTGCAGCAGGTCCTGTCTGAGCGGCAGAGGCCATGGGTCCTCTGAGATCATTTCTTGGAGTTCTGGGTACCAAGCTCTTCTTGGCCACCCGGAACAATGAGTATAGTTCTTACTCCTCTCCTTCTTATTATTCTCATTACCCTGGGTATGAGAGGCAGAGAAGGGAACACATACACCGACTGGTACACCCACGGTGTTACCAGAGCGTCCACAGCTATCGCCTGAGGGTCCCTTGACCTGGCGCAATATCTTTGTAGCTTTTTGTTGAAGCGGGACGCCATCCTGTCCACCTGTGGCCTTTCCCCACGGTGTACAATCATTTGGAAGACTTCTGGATGAAGTCCCCACTCTCTCGGGTGGAGGTTGTGTCTGCTGAGAAAGTCTGCTTCTCAGTTGTCCACTCCGGGAATGAACACTGCTGACAGTGCTAACACATGATTTTCCGCCCATCGGAGAATCCTTGTGGCTTCTGCCATCGCCATCCTGCTTCTTGTGCCGCCCTGTCGGTTTACATGAGCGACCGCCGTGATGTTGTCTGACTGGATCAGCAACGGCCGGTGTTGAAGCCGGGGTCTAGCCTGACTTAGGGCATTGTAAATGGCCCATAGTTCCCGAACATTTATGTGTAGGGAAGTCTCCTGACTTTTCCACAGGCCTTGGAAGTTTCTTCCCTGTGTGACTGCCCCCCAGCCTGGAAGGCTGGCATCCGTGGTCACCAGGACCCAGTCCTGTATGCCGAATCTGCGGCCCCCTAGAAGATGAGCACCCTGCAGTCACCACCACAGCGACACCCTGGCCCTTGGAGACAGGGTTATCCGCCGATGCATCTGAGGATGTGACCCGGACCACTTGTCCAACAGATCCCACTGGAAGATCCTTGCATGGAACTTGGCGAATGGAAATTCTTCGTAAGAAGCTACCATCTTTCCCAAGGCTCGCGTGCATAGATGCACCGATACCTGTATTTGTATTAGGAGGTTTCCGTCTAGAGACGCGAACTCCTTGGACTTCTCCTCCGGGAGAAACCCTTTTTATCCTGTTCTGTGTCCAGAACCATACCCAGGAACAGTAGACGCGTCGTAGGAACCAGCTGCGACTTTGGAATATTCAGAATCCAGCCGTGCTGTTGTAGCACTTCCCGAGATAGTGCTACTCCGACGAACAACTGCTCCCTGGACCTCGCCTTTATAAGGAGATCGTCCAAGTACGGGATAAGTACTTCGGCCATTACCTTGGTAAATACCCTCGGTGCCGGGGACAGACCAACGGCAACGTCTGGAATTGGTAATGACAATCCTGTACCACAATTTTGAGGTACACCTGGTGACGAGGGTAAATAGGGACATGCAGGTAAGTATCCTTGATGTCCAGTGATACCCTGAAATTTTCCAGGCTTGCAATAATCGCCCTGAGCGATTCCATTTTGAACTTGAACCTTCGTATATAAGTGTTCAAGGATTTCAATTTTAGAATGGGTCTCACCGAACCGTCTGGTTTCGGTACCACAACATTTTGGAATAGTAACCCCGGCCTTGTTGAAGGAGGGGTACCTTGATTTCACCTGCTGGAAGTACAGCTTGTGAATTGCCGCCAGTACTACCTTTCTCCGAGGGCAGCAGGCAAGGCTGATGTGAGGCAACGTCGAGGGGGAGTCGTCTCGAACTCCAGCCTGTATCCCTGTGATACTACTTGCAGAACCTAGGGATCCACCTGTGGGCAAGCCCACTGATCCCTGCAGTTCCCGAGACGCGCCCCCACCGCACCTGTCTCCACCTGTGGAGCCCCAGCGTCATGCGGTGAACTCAGAGGAAGCGAGGGAAGATGATTTGATCCTGGAACTGACTGACTGGTGCAGCTTTTTCCTCCTTCCCTTGTCTCTGTGCAGAAAGGAAGCGCCTTTGACCCGCTTGCTTTTCTGAAGCCGAAAGGACTGCATCTGAAAATACGGTGCTTTCTTAGGCTTTTGTGAGGAAACCTGAGGTAAAAATTTTTCTTCCCAGCTGTTGCTGTGGATACGAGGTCCCAGAGACCATCCCCAAACAATTCCTCACCCTTATAAGGCAGAATCTCCATGTGCCTTTTAAATGCAGCATCACCTGTCCACTGCCGGGTTTCTACTACCCTCCTGGCAGAATGGACATTGCATTAATTCTGGATGCCAGCCGGCAAATATCCCTCTGTGCATCCTTTATATATAAGACAACGTCTTAAATATGCTCAATGTTACCAAAATATTATCCCTGTCTTAGCGTATTAATATTATCTGACAGGGTATCAGACCACGCTGCAGCAGCACTATTTATGCTGAGGCAATTGCAGGTTTCAGTATATAACCTGAGTGTGTAAATACAGACTTCAGGATCGCCTCCTGCTTTTTATCAGCAGGTTCCTTCAAGGTGGCCGTATCCTAAGACGGCAGTGCCACCTTTTCACAAACGTGTGAGCGCCTTATCCACCCTAAGGGATATCTCCCAACGTGACCTATCCTCTGGCGGGAAAGGGTACGCCATCAGTAACTTTTTAGAAATTACCAGTTTCTTATCGGGGGAAACCACGCTTCTTTACACACTTCATTCATTCATCTAATGGGGGAACAAAACAGTGGCTGTTTTTTCTCCCCAAAAATAAAACCCTTTTTATGTGGTACTTGGGTTCATGTCAGAAAATGCGTAACACATTTTTTCATTGCCGAGATCATGTAACGGATGTTCCTAGTGGATTGTGTATATGTCTCAACCTCGTCGACACTGGAGTCAGACTCCGTGTCGACATCTGTGTCTGCCATCTGAGGTAACGGGCGTTGTTTGAGCCCCTGATGGCCTTTGAGACGCCTGGGCAGACGCGGGCTGAGAAGCCAGCTGTCCCACAGCTGTTACGTCATCCAGCCTCTTATGTAAGGAGTTGACACTGTCGGTTAATACCTTCCACCTATCCATCCACTCTGGTGTCGGCCCCACAGGGGGCGACATCCCATTTATCGGCCTCTGCTCCGCCTCCACGTAACCTTCCTCATCCAACATGCCGACACAGCCGTACCGACACACCGCACACACACAGGGAATGCTCTGACTGAGGACAGGACCCCACAAAGTACTTTGGGGAGACCGAGAGAGAGTATGCCAGCACACACCAGAGCGCTATATAATGCAGGGATTAACACTATAACTGAGTGATTTTTCCCCAAATAGCTGCTTGTATACATATATTGCGCCTAAATTTAGTGCCCCCCTCTCTTTTTAACCCTTTAAGCCTGAAAACTACAGGGGAGAGCCTGGGGAGCTGTCTTCCAGCTGCACTGTGAAGAGAAAATGGCGCCAGTGTGCTGAGGGAGAAGCCCCGCCCCCTTTTCGGCTGACTTTCTCCCGCTTTTTCTGTGATACTGGCAGGGGTAATTTTACATCTATATAGCCTCTGGGACTATATATGATGTATATTTTGCCAGCCAAGGTGTTATTTATTGCCCTCAGGGCGCCCCCCCCCAGCGCCCTGCACCCATCAGTGACCGAAGTGTGAGGTGTACATGAGGAGCAATGGCGCACAGCTGCAGTGCTGTGCGCTACCTTGGTGAAAACCGAAGTCTTCTGCAGCAGATTTTCCGGACCTTCTTCGTGCTTCTGGCTCTGTAAGGGGGACGGCGGCGCGGCTCCGGGAACGAACACCAAGGTCGGGTCCTGCGGTCGATCCCTCTGGAGCTAATGGTGCCAGCAGATCTCACTGAAAATAAAAAACCTAAATATACTTTCTTTCTAGGTGCTCAGGAGAGCCCCTAGTGTGCATCCAGCTCGGCCGGGCACAAGAATCTAACTGAGGTCTGGAGGAGGGTCTTAGTGGGAGGAGCCAGTGCACACCAGGTAGTCCTAAAGCTTTCTTTAGTTGTGCCCAGTCTCCTGCAGAGCCGCTAATCCCCATGGTCCTTACGGAGTCCCCAGCATCCACTTAGGACGTTAAAGAAAACTGCTTATGAGAAAGTCTGCACATCAAGGAAACACCCTTCAAGCCTGTTTTGCTGGTGTTTGGCAAGTGCAATTCTGGGCCTTTTATTGTGCAATGAAAATGTAGTGAACAATTTGGAAGAGAGTAATACCAGTACAGGACAAACGTAATAGTAACATCTGGATAGTATAAGAGTTTTGAGTATATAGTACTTTTGAGAGCTGCCACCCTAACTAACATTAACCAGAGTAAATATCTCCAATTGACTAAGATATCTCAATTCTAGTAATGAGGGGGTAAAAATAGGATTTTGGTACTTACCAGGTAAATCCTTTTCTTTGAATCCATAGGGGGCACTGGAGTACTCTTGGGATATGGACGGGCTTCCGTAGGAACAGCACTGAATATTTAAATTTAGAACACTCCACCCCTCCATATCCCCGAGTACCTCAGTGTTTTTTACTGAGCCGAACAGGAACTATAGAGAGGTTTGGAGTATTACATATAACATAACGGACAATAACGAAGTTAACACATAACGTTACTGACAACTAAACAGTTGACATCCTAACCAGCACTTGATAATTTGAACCAGTCGGTGAGAGTGTGTTACCATAAGATCCTCAGAACTCACCACAACTAGGTAAAACTGCTCTGGGTGGGCGTCCAGTGCCCCCTATGGATTCAAAGAAAAGGATTTACCTGGTAAGTACCAAAATCCTATTTTCTTTATCATCCACTAGGGGTCACTGGAGTACTCTTGGGACGTACCAAAGCTTCCCTTGTGGGCGGGAGAGCTGTTGGCACCTGTAACACTAGGCGGCCAAAGCTAGATGCTGATGCCGCAAACGTATCAAACTTGTAAAAGCGCACAAACGTGTGCACTGAAGACCATGTAGCCGCACGGCAAAGCTGCGTCGTAGAAGCTCCCCGACCAGCTGCCCATGAAGTTCCCACCGAACGTGTGGAATGAGCGGTTACCTGATGTAGGCGATTGTAACCTAGCATGAAGGTAAGCCTGACGTATGGTCAGTTTTATCCATCTGGATAAGGTTTGTTTAGACGCTGGCCAACCCATCTTGGCAGCATCATAGAGAACAAACAACGTATCCGTCTTACGAACTGACGACGTTCGGGATACATAAACGCGTAATGCGCGTACCACATCCAGAGTTCCAGAATGTGCCGTCAACACAGGAACTACTATTGGTTGATTGATGTGAAAAGATGACACTACCTTTGGTAAAAAAGCGGGATTCGTCCGAAGTTCCGCTCTGTCATCATGAAACACCAGATACGGTGACTTGCATGACAAGGCACCCAAATCCGGAACACGCCTTGCCGAAGCTAAGGCTAGAAGAAAAATTGTTTTCCAAGTGAGAAACTTTATATCCACTTGCTGTAAGGGTTCAAAATATGAAGACTGTAAGAACTCTAAAACCAGATTCAAGTCCCATGGCGCTGTAGGTGGAATGAATGGAGGCTGTACTCTGAGGACACCTTGGAGAAAAGTGCGTATAGACGGCAATAGAGCCAATCGTCTTTGAAAGTAAATTGACAAAGCCGATACCTGCACCTTTAGTGTAGATAAACGCAGTCCTCCATCTAACCCTGTTTGTAGAAACAACAAAAGGCGGGATAACTTGAAAGATGATGTCGGAAACTTCCGAGCTTCACACCAACCTATATAGGCACGCCATATTCTGTAATAATGAGCTGCCGTAACCGGCTTCCTAGCTCTTAACATGGTTGGTATAACCGAATCTGGAATGCCCTCTCTTCTTAAGAGGGCGGTCTCAACAGCCACCCCGTCAAACGCAGCCGCGCTAAATCGTGGGTAAAGGAACGGACCCTGTTGTAACAGGTCTGGACGTAGTGGGAGCGGCCAAGGATCGTCTGCGAGTAGTCCTCGGAGATCCGAGAACCAAGCTCTCCGAGGCCAATGAGGCGCCACTAGTATGACTGTGACAGACTCTCCTTTTGATCCGTTTTAGCACCAAAGGGAGCAACGGAAACGGTGGAAACAGATACACAAGACTGTACGGCCACGCGACAGTGAGAGCGTCCACCGCCACTGCCTTTGGATCTCTTGTTCTGGACACATACTGGAACGTTTGGTGATTGTGTCGAGACGCCATCAGGTCCACCTGAGGATAACCCCATCGCTGAACCAACATGTGAAACACTTCTGGATTTAATGCCCATTCGCCTGGATGAAAATCCCGACGACTGAGATAATCCGCTTCCCAGTTGTCCACTCCCAGAATGAACACGGCCGACAATATCACCTGGTGGCATTCCGCCCAATTGAGGATTCGAGCTACTTCCCGCATTGCCATGCGGCTTCTCGTTCCTCCTTCTTTGTTGATGTATGCGACCGCCGTCGCATTGTCTGACTGCACTTGGACAGGCTGAGAGCGAAGCATGTGCACTGCTTGTCGTAGCGCATTGTAAATTGCGCGGAGTTCCAGGACATTTATAGACAGCAATTTTTCGTGATCCGCCCAGAGATCCTGGAGCTGACAATTTTGAATTACCGCTCCCCAACCTCTGAGACTGGCGTCCGTAGTTAGAATTATCCAATTCCAGCCTCCGAACCATCTTCCTGCGGTTAAATTGTGTTCCTTGAGCCACCAGAGCAGAGATACTCTTGCCCTTGGCGACAACCTCACTCTGTGGTGAATCTGCAGATGCGAGCCCGACCACTGGGCGAGCACATTCAGTTGAAATGGACGCGAGTGAAATCTTCCGAACTGAAGCGCTTCGAAAGCTGCCACCATTGTGCCTAAGAGGCGAATGCACAAGTGTACCGACACTGTGCGTGGCTTGAGCACTAATTGTACTAGATGGCGTAGAATTTGTACTTTCTGCTGTGGTAGGTAAATTCTTTGATTGACCGTATTGAGAATCATACCTAGGAATTGAAGGCGTTGAGACGGAATTAGATGTGATTTCTTGAAGTTGACAATCCAACCGTGGTGAACCAGTACATCGTATGTTAGCATCGCATGTTGGAGAAGTATCTGTTGAGACGGAGCTTTGATGAGCAGATCGTCTAAATACGGAACTATTGTCACTCCCAGGGATCTGAGATGAGCTATCATCACAGACATCACTTTGGTGAATACCCGAGGCGCTGATGACAGGCCAAACGGTAGAGCCTGAAACTGGTAATGGTTCTGGCGTATTGCAAACCGTAAGAATTTCTGATGAGGCTGCCAAATTGGAATGTGTAAGTACGCATCCTTGAGATCTAGCGCAATCATAAATTCCTTTGGCTCTAAACCCGCAATCACCGAACGCAGAGACTCCATTTTGAATCTGTAGTAAGTTACGTACTGATTGAGACCCTTTAAGTTCAATATTGGTCTGACTGAGCCATCCGGCTTCGGTACCACAAACAGACTTGAATAATAACCCTGACCCTGTTGGTGTACAGGGACCGGAATCAAAACTGCCGAATCCAGTAGGGACTGAATGGCAATTTGCAGAACCGTCCTCTTGTCGTCCGACAGAGGCAATTCTGTCTTGAAAAACCGCAGAGGCGGAAGACAGTCGAACTCTATTTTGTAACCTTTTAACACTAAATTGCGGATCCACCCATCCGCAGATGTGTGGAACCACGCCAAATGGAACGTCTGAAGGCGTGCTCCCACAATCGGAGAACCGAGATGGGCTGGTAGCCCGTCATGCCACTGGCTTGTCGGTAACCTTAGCGTCCTGGCGAGTTGTGTTGGTTTGTTGGAAACCACGTCTGCGACCACGTCTAGCAGGCGTGGCTGTTCCTCTGCCACGTCCTCGAAAGGGCTGAGGTCTAAAGGATTTGAACGAAGGTCCAGCGTACCTCCTTCTTGATACCGGTGGAGGCAATGGTAAGAAAACAGACTTACCTCCCGTAGCCTCAGCAATCCATGCGTCCAATTCAGGACCAAACAACTTCTTGCCATCGTAAGGCAACGCCTCTATACCTCGTTTGACCTCTGCCTCCGCATGATAAGCACGCAGCCAGAGTGCTCTTCGTGCCGTAACTAGCGACGATGAAATACGAGAAGTGAGCTGACAGCCATCAGTAGACGCTGTACAGAGATACTCTACAGCCTCAATCATTTGATTTACAAGAAGTATCAGGTTTTCGTCATGTAAAGCAGATTTGAGTTCTGTAAGCCATATTATGAGCGCCTTAGTGACCCAAATGCCAACCAATCCAGGTCTCAGCATCACACCTGCTGCTACATACATGGATTTTAGCATAGTTTCTATCTTGCGATCTGAAGGATCTTTAAGCGTAGTAGCTGCTGGCACTGGTATGGTTAATTTCTTGGTAAGCTTTGACACTGAAGAATCAACTATTGGTGGATTCTCCCATGTACATGTTACCGAGTCTGAAAACGGGTAACTAGACTTAAATCTGCGAGGTATAGAAAACCGTTTATCTGGATTCTGTCGTGTTTCTACTAACATCTGATTAAGAGATTCCGACACAGGAAAACTAATTGGAGTTTTTTGTCGTTTAGTAAATACGACCTGATCATTTGTGAGAGGCTCCTCAGTTTCAGTAAACTTCAGAGACTGACATACCGCTCTGATGAGATCATCAATGCCGGAACTGTTAAAATCCTCGCCATCTGACTCCACTTCGCCCTCCTCACCCTCATCTTGTTCCGTGAAGTCTGGCATGGAATCGTCAGAATGCAACATAGCAGAAACTGGAAAATCATAAGACATATGAAATTTATCCCGTTTACCCAAAATGGATTTGGACCTTAGGCAAGGCTGAGACGCCTCCGGTAGTTCTGGCGGTCTCAACCTAGACTCAGATCTTGACGTTTCCCGCTCCTGACGAGCGGCGGTCAATTCGGCGGTCAATTCTGATTGTAACCTATCTAGTACATTTACTAACATACCCCACGGAGGGTCCGGTGAGGACATTGGTTGTAAAACTGGAGCAGAAATGGTATTCTGAACCGAATCCACAAAACATACTGTACATGTGGTAGATCCATCCGGTAACACACTGCTACAGACTTTGCAATTATGCTTTTTAGTTTTTGCTGGTGCCTTACTCATTATGGCGACAGACAATACAATACACAAAAACAGACACTTGCACGACTCAGTAAAATAGTAGTAAGGTGTCTCTGTATATATATATCTGGCCAAGTGCAGTACACGTGGCCAGTACTATGAAATGTGATCCCAAATTCCCACTAACACCCCTGCGCCTCCGGTGGAGTAGAGATGTAGTACTGGAACGTTCTGGAATCACAGCAGGAAGACACAGGAAGCATGTTAAAATGGCCCCCATGCTATGCTTACACATATAATCACAGTGCAGTTTCATACTGATATTATTAACAGCCTCCCTGCCAGTATAAACATCATTATATAGCTATATAAATGTGTGCTATACTACCAACAGCCTGTTGCTGCTGTCCCTTTTCCCCCCCTTAGCATCTGCTCCATAGCGTGCAGTGCGGGCCGGGCAGCGGGCACCCCGGGACCTGGAAGACTGGGAGCGCGTGTCAGCGCTATGATTACCGGGCAGCAGCGGATCAAGCGGCGGCCGGAGCAGCGGGAGAAGCGGCGGGCGGACCCGACTTCAGAGACGCGGGTAGCAGTTGGTTGTAAGAAGTGCCGGAGCAGCGTTATGAGACCCGGCGGCCGGCGCAGCGGGAGAAGCGGCGGGCGGATCTTCAGAGACGCGGTTAGCAGTTGTGCGGCCGCCGCTGTCATGCCGGAAAGAAACCAGCGCCTTCCCCACACCTTCGGGGCGGCAGCGGAAGCTGACCGCCCCGTTCTCCCCCCTCACATACCTGCAATTGTTGCTTCTGTGATGAGGCTCCGACGGGGCTTCTTAGTAAGCGCCGGCCAGCCTGCAGGATGTGTGCGTGTGGCTGTGAGGGAGCTCTTTCAGAGAGGCCCGACACGCCCCTGCTGCTATCAGCAGCTGCACTATCCCTGACCCTGCCTTTTGGAAGGGGGAAAGGGATGTATAAAATAGAGAAAATAAGATTTTACTTACCGATAAATCTATTTCTCGTAGTCCGTAGTGGATGCTGGGGACTCCGTCAGGACCATGGGGATTAGCGGCTCCGCAGGAGACAGGGCACAAAAATAAAGCTTTAGGATCAGGTGGTGTGCACTGGCTCCTCCCCCTATGACCCTCCTCCAAGCCTCAGTTAGGATACTGTGCCCGGACGAGCGTACACAATAAGGAAGGATTTTGAATCCTGGGTAAGACTCATACCAGCCACACCAATCACACCGTACAACTTGTGATCTGAACCCAGTTAACAGTATGACAAACGTAGGAGCCTCTGAACAGACGGCTCACAACAATAACAACCCGATTTTTTTGTAACAATAACTATGTACAAGTATTGCAGACAATCCGCACTTGGGATGGGCGCCCAGCATCCACTACGGACTACGAGAAATAGATTTATCGGTAAGTAAAATCTTATTTTCTCTGACGTCCTAGTGGATGCTGGGGACTCCGTCAGGACCATGGGGATTATACCAAAGCTCCCAAACGGGCGGGAGAGTGCGGATGACTCTGCAGCACCGAATGAGAGAACTCCAGGTCCTCTTTAGCCAGGGTATCAAATTTGTAGAATTTTACAAACGTGTTCTCCCCCGACCACGTAGCTGCTCGGCAGAGTTGTAATGCCGAGACCCCTCGGGCAGCCGCCCAGGATGAGCCCACCTTCCTTGTGGAATGGGCCTTGACATATTTAGGCTGTGGCAGGCCTGCCACAGAATGTGCAAGTTGAAATGTGCTACAAATCCAACGAGCAATCGTCTGCTTAGAAGCAAGAGCACCCAGTTTGTTGGGTGCATACAGGATAACAGCAAGTCAGTTTTTCTGACTCCAGCCGTCCTGGAAACCTATATTTTCAGGGCCCTGACAACATCTAGCAACTTGGAGTCCTCCAAGTCCCTAGTAGCCGCAGGTACCACAATAAGCTGGTTCAGGTGAAACGCTGACACCACCTTAGGAAGAAACTGGGGACGAGTCCGCAGCTCTGCCCTGTCCGAATGGACAATCAGATATGGCTTTTGTGAGACAAAGCCGCCAATTCTGACACTCGCCTGGCCGAGGCCAGGGCCAACAGCATGGTCACTTTTCATGTGAGATATTTCAAATCCACAGATTTGAGCAGTTTAAAATGTGATTTGAGGAATCCCAGAACTACGTTGAGATCCCACAGTGCAATACTCCCTTGACAAACTTCTGGACTTCAGGAACTGAAGCCAATTCTTTCTGGAAGAAAATTGACAGGGCCGAAATTTGAACCTTAATGGACCCCAATTTGAGGCCCATAGACACTCCTGTTTGCAGGAAATGCAGGAATCGACCGAGTTGAAATTTCTTCGTGGGGCCTTCCTGGCCTCACACCACGCATCATATTTTCGCCACATGTGGTGATAATGTTGTGCGGTCACCTCCTTCCTGGCTTTGACCAGGGTAGGAATGACCTCTTCCGGAATGCCTTTTTCCCTTAGGATCTGGCGTTCCACCGCCATGCCGTCAAACGCAGCCGCGGTAAGTCTTGGAACAGACCTGGTACTTGCTGAAGCAAGTCCCTTCTTAGCGGCAGAGGCCATGAGTCCTCTGTGAGCATTTCTTGAAGTTCCGGGTGCCACGTCCTTCTTGGCCAATCCGGAGCCACGAGTATAGTTCTTACTCCTCTACGTCTTATAATTCTCAGTACCTTGGGTATGAAAAGCAGAGGAGGGAACACATACACCGACTGGTACACCCACGGTGTTACCAGAACGTCCACAGCTATTGCTTGAGGGTCTCTTGACCTGGCGCAATACCTGTCCAGTTTTTTGTTCAGGCGGGACGCCATCATGTCCACCTTTGGTCTTTCCCAACGGTTCACAATCATGTGGAATACTTCCCGATGAAGTCCCCACTCTCCCGGGTGGAGGTCGTGCCTGCTGAGGAAGTCTGCTTCCCAGTTGTCCACTCCCGGAATGAACACTGCTGACAGTGCTATCACATGATTTTTCGCCCAGCGAAGAATCCTTGCAGTTTCTGCCATTGCCCTCCTGCTTCTTGTGCCGTCCTGTCTGTTTAAGTGGGCGACTGCCGTGATGTTGTCCCACTGGATCAATACCGGCTGACCTTGAAGCAGAGGTCTTGCTAAGCTTAGAACATTGTAAATTGCCCTTAGCTCCAGTATATTTATGTGGAGAGAAGTCTCCAGACTTGATCACACTCCCTGGAAATTTTTTCCCTGTGTGACTGCTCCCCAGCCTCTCAGGCTGGCATCCGTGGTCACCAGGACCCAGTCCTGAATGCCGAATCTGCGGCCCTTTAGTAGATGAGCACTCTGCAGCCACCGCAGAAGAAACACCCTTGTCCTTGGAGACAGGGTTATCCGCTGATGCATCTGAAGATGCGATCCGGACCATTTTTCCAGCAGATCACACTGAAAAGTTCTTGCGTGAAATCTGCCGAATGGAATCGCTTCGTAAGAAGCCACCATTTTTCCCAGGACCCTTGTGCAATGATGCACTGACACTTTTCCTGGTTTTAGGAGGTTCCTGACTAGCTCGGATAACTCCCTGGTTTTCTTCTCCGGGAGAAACACCTTTTTCTGGACTGTGTCCAGAATCATCCCTAGGAACAGCAGACGTGTCGTCGGAAACAGCTGCGGTTTTGGAATATTTAGAATCCACCCGTGCTGTCGTAGAACTACTTGAGATAGTGCTACTCCGACCTCCAACTGTTCTCTGGACCTTGCCCCTATCAGGAGATCGTCCATTTTCTTTGAAGAAGAATCATCATTTCGGCCATTACCTTGGTAAGGACCCGGGGTGCCGTGGACAATCCAACCGGCAGCGTCTGAAACTGATAGTGACAGTTCTGTACCACGAACCTGAGGTACCCTTGGTGAGAAGGGCAAATTGGGACATGGAGGTAAGCATCCCTGATGTCCCGGGACACCATATAGTCCCCTTCTTCCTGGTTCGCTATCACTGCTCTGAGTGACTCCATCTTGATTTGAACCTTTGTATGTAAGTGTTCAAATATTTCAGATTTAGAATAGGTCTCACCGAGCCGTCTGGCTTCAGTACCACAATATAGTGTGGAATAATACCCCTTTCCTTGTTGTAGGAGGGGTACTTTGATTATCACCTGCTGGGAATACAGCTTGTGAATTGTTTCCACTACTGCCTCCCTGTCGGAGGGAGACGTTGGTAAAGTAGACTTCAGGAACCTGCGAGGGGGAGACGTCTCGAATTTCCAATCTGTACCCCTGGGATACTACTTGTAGGATCCAGGGGTCCACTTGCGAGTGAGCCCACTGCGTGCTGAAACTCTTGAGACGACCCCCCCACCGCACCTGAGTCCGCTTGTACGGCCCCAGCGTCATGCTGAGGACTTGGCAGAAGCGGTGGAGGGCTTCTGTTCCTGGGAATGGGCTGCCTGCTGCAGTCTTCTTCCCTTTCCTCTATCCCAAGGCAGATATGACTGGCCTTTTTCCCGCTTGCCCTTATGGGGATGAAAGGACTGAGGCTGAAAAGACGTTGTCTTTTTCTCCTTTATACGGCAATACTTCCATGTGCCGTTTGGAATCTGCATCACCTGACCACTGTCGTGTCCATAAACAACTTCTGGCAGATATGGACATCGCACTTACTCTTGATGCCAGAGTGCAAATATCCCTCTGTGCATCTCGCATATATAGAAATGCATCCTTTAAATGCTCTATAGTCAATAAAACACTGTCCCTGTCAAGGGTATCAATATTTTCAGTCAGGGAATCCGACCAAGCCACCCCAGCGCTGCACATCCAGGCTGAGGCGATCGCTGGTCGCAGTATAACACCAGTATGTGTGTATATACTTTTTAGGATATTTTCCAGCCTCCTATCAGCTGGCTCCTTGAGGGCGGCCCTATCTGGAGACGGTACCGCCACTCGTTTTGATAAGCGTGTGAGCGCCTTATCCACCCTAAGGGGTGTTTCCCAACGCGCCCTAACTTCTGGCGGGAAAAGGTATACCGCCAATAATTTTCTATCGGGGGAAACCCACGCATCATCACACACTTCATTTAATTTATCTGATTCAGGAAAAACTACAGGTAGTTTTTTCACACTCCACATAATACCCTTTTTTGTGGTACTTGTAGTATCAGAAATATGTAACACCTCCTTCATTGCCCTTAACAAGTAACGTGTGGCCCTAAAGGAAAATACGTTTGTTTCTTCACCGTCGACACTGGAGTCAGTGTCCGTGTCTGTGTCGACCGACTGAGGTAAAAGGACGTTTTAACGCCCCTGACGGTGTTTGAGACGCCTGGACAGGTACTAATTGGTTTGCCGGCCGTCTCATGTCGTCAACCGACCTTGCAGCGTGTTGACATTATCACGTAATTCCTTAAATAAGCCATCCATTCCGGTGTCGACTCCCTAGAGAGTGACATCACCATTACAGGCAATTGCTCCGCCTCCTCACCAACATCGTCCTCATACATGTCGACACACACGTACCGACACACAGCACACACACAGGGAATGCTCTGATAGAGGACAGGACCCCACTAGCCCTTTGGAGAGACAGAGGGAGAGTTTGCCAGCACACACCAAAACGCTATAATTATACAGGGACAACCTTTATATAAGTGTTTTTCCCTTATAGCATCTTAATATATATAATCATATCGCCAAATAAGTGCCCCCCCTCTCTGTTTTAACCCTGTTTCTGTAGTGCAGTGCAGGGGAGAGCCTGGGAGCCTTCCCACCAGCATTTCTGTGAGGGAAAATGGCGCTGTGTGCTGAGGAGAATAGGCCCCGCCCCCTTTTTGGCGGGCTTCTTCTCCCGTTTTTCTGAGACCTGGCAGGGGTTAAATACATCCATATAGCCCCAGGGGCTATATGTGATGTATTTTTTAGCCAGAACAAGGTATTCTCATTGCTGCCCAGGGCGCCCCCTGCAGCGCCCTGCACCCTCCGTGACCGCTGGTGTGAAGTGTGTGACAACAATGGCGCACAGCTGCAGTGCTGTGCGCTACCTCATGAAGACTGAAAAGTCTTCTGCCGCCGGTTTCTGGACCTCTTCACTTTTCGGCATCTGCAAGGGGGTCGGCGGCGCGGCTCCGGGACCGGACTCCATGGCTGGGCCTGTGTTCGATCCCTCTGGAGCTAATGGTGTCCAGTAGCCTAAGAAGCCAATCCATCCTGCACGCAGGTGAGTTCACTTCTTCTCCCCTAAGTCCCTCGTTGCAGTGAGCCTGTTGCCAGCAGGACTCACTGTAAAATAAAAAACCTAAAAACTTTTTCTAAGCAGCTCGTTAGGAGAGCCACCTAGATTGCACCCTGCTCGGACGGGCACAAAAACCTAACTGAGGCTTGGAGGAGGGTCATAGGGGGAGGAGCCAGTGCACACCACCTGATCCTAAAGCTTTATTTTTGTGCCCTGTCTCCTGCGGAGCCGCTAATCCCCATGGTCCTGACGGAGTCCCCAGCATCCACTAGGACGTCAGAGAAATATAAAAATAAAAATATTCAAAATAATTGTGGACTCAGCCACCGAGCTGTTACTACTTCGAGCACAGAAAATAAGAATTTACTTACCGATAATTCTATTTCTCGGAGTCCGTAGTGGATGCTGGGGTTCCTGAAAGGACCATGGGGAATAGCGGCTCCGCAGGAGACAGGGCACAAAAAGTAAAGCTTTAGGATCAGGTGGTGTGCACTGGCTCCTCCCCCTATGACCCTCCTCCAAGCCTCAGTTAGGTACTGTGCCCGGACGAGCGTACACAATAAGGAAGGATTTATGAATCCCGGGTAAGACTCATACCAGCCACACCAATCACACTGTACAACCTGTGATCTGAACCCAGTTAACAGTATGATAACAGCGGAGCCTCTGAAAAGATGGCTCACAACAATAATAACCCGATTTTTGTAACTATGTACAAGTAATGCAGATAATCCGCACTTGGGATGGGCGCCCAGCATCCACTACGGACTCCGAGAAATAGAATTATCGGTAAGTAAATTCTTATTTTCTCTATCGTCCTAGTGGATGCTGGGGTTCCTGAAAGGACCATGGGGATTATACCAAAGCTCCCAAACGGGCGGGAGAGTGCGGATGACTCTGCAGCACCGAATGAGAGAACTCCAGGTCCTCCTTAGCCAGGGTATCAAATTTGTAGGATTTTACAAACGTGTTTGCCCCTGACTAAATAGCCGCTCGGCAAAGTTGTAAAGCCGAGACCCCTCGGGCAGCCGCCCAAGATGAGCCCACCTTCCTTGTGGAATGGGCATTTACATATTTTGGCTGTGGCAGGCCTGCCACAGAATGTGCAAGCTGAATTGTATTACACATCCAACTAGCAAAAGTCTGCTTAAAAGCAAGAGCACCCAGTTTGTTGGGTGCATACAGGATAACAGCAAGTCAGTTTTCCTGACTCCAGCCGTCCTGGAACCTATATTTTCAGGGCCCTGACCACATCTAGCAACTTGGAGTCCTCCAAGTCCCTAGTAGGCACAAGACACCACAATAAGCTGGTTCAGGTGAAACACTGACACCACCTTAGGGAGAGAACTGGGGACGAGTCCGCAGCTCTGCCCTGTCCGAATGGACAAACAGATATGGGCTTTTTTGAGAAAAAAACCACCAATTTGACACTCGCCTGGTCCAGGCCAGGTCCAAGAGCATGTTCACTTTTCATGTGAGATGCTTCAAATCCACAGATTTGACTGGTTATAAACCAATGTGTTTTGAGGAATCCCAGAACTACGTTGAGATCCCACAGTGCCACTGGAGGCACAAAAGGGGGTTGTATATGCAATACTCCCTTGACAAACTTCTGGACTTCAGGAACTGAAGCCAATTCTTTCTGGAAGAAAAATCGACAGGGCCGAAATTTGAACCTTAATGGACCCCAATTTGAGGCCCATAGACACTCCTGTTTGCAAGAAATGCAGGAATCGACCGAGTTGAAATTTCTTCGTGGGGCCTTCCTGGCCTCACACCACGCAACATATTTTCGCCACATGTGGTGATAATGTTGTGCGGTCACCTCCTTTCTGGCTTTGACCAGGGTAGGAATGACCTCTTCCTGAATGCCTTTTCCCTTAGGATCCGGCGTTCCACCGCCATGCCGTCAAACGCAGCTGCGGTAAGTCTTGGAACAGACATGGTACTTGCTGAAACAAGTCCCTTCGTAGCGGCAGAGGCCATAAGTCCTCTGTGAGCATCTCTTGAAGTTCCGGGTACCAAGTCCTTCTTGGCCAATCCGCAGCCATGAGTATAGTTCTTACTCCTCTACGTCTTATAATTCTCAGTACCTTAGGTATGAAAAGCAGAGGATGGAACACATACACCGACTGGTACACCCACGGTGTTACCAGAACGTCCACAGCTATTGCCTGAGGGTCTCTTAACCTGGCGCAATACCTGTCCCGTTTTTTGTTCAGACGGGACGCCATCATGTCCACCTTTGGTAATTCCCAACGGTTTACAATTATGTGGAAAACTTCCCCATGAAGTTCCCACTCTGCCGGGTGGAGGTCGTGCCTACTGAGGAAGTCTGCTTCCCAGTTTCCATTCCCGGAATGAAACACTGCTGACAGTGCTATCACATGATTTTCCGCCCAGCGAAAAGTCCTTGCAGTTTTTGCCACTGCCCTCCTGCTTCTTGTGCCGCCCTGTCTATTTACGTGGGCGACTGCCGTGATGTTTTATCCCACTGGATCAATACCGGCTGACCTTGAAGCAGAGGTCTTGCTAAGCTTAGAGCATTATAAATTTACCCTTAGCTATATTTATGTGGAGAAAAATCTCCAGACTTGATCACACTCCCTGGAAATTTTTTCCTTGTGTGACTGCTCCCCAGCCTCTCGGGCTGGCCTCCGTGGTCACCAACATCCAAAACTGAATGCCGAATCTGCGGCCCTCTAGAAGATGAGCACTCTGTAACCACCACAGGAGAGACACCCTTGTCCTTGGATATAGGGTTATCCGCTGATGCATCTGAAGATGCGATCCGGACCATTTGTCCAGCAGATCCCACTGAAAAGTTCTTGCATGAAATCTGCCGACTGGAATTGCTTCGAAGGAAGTCACCATTTTTTTACCATGGCCCTTGTGCAATGATGCACTGATTTTAGGAGGTTCCTGACTAGCTCGGATAACTCCCTGGCTTTCTCTTCCGGGAGAAACACCTTTTTCTGGACTGTGTCCAGAATCATCCCTAAGCACAGGAGACTTGTTGTCGGGATCTGCTGCGATTTTGGAATATTTAGAATCCACCCCTGCTGTTGTAACAGTATCCGAGATAGTGCTACTCCGACCTCCAACTGTTCCCTGGACTTTGCCCTTATCAGGAGATCGTCCAAGTAAGGGATAATTAAGACGCCTTTTCTTCGAAGAAGAACCATCATTTCGGCCATTACCTTGGTAAAGACCCGGGGTGCCGTAGACAATCCAAACGGCAGCGTCTGAAACTGATAGTGACAGTTCTGTACCACGAACCTGAGGTACCCTTAGTGATAAGGGCAAATTTTGGACATGGAGGTAAGCATCCCTGATGTCTCGGGACACCAGATAGTCCCCTTCTTCCCGGTTCGTTATCACTGCTCTGAGTGACTCCATCTTGATTTGAACCTTTGTAAGTGTTCAAATTTTTTTAGATTTAGAATAGGTCTCACCTAGCCTTCTGGCTTCAGTATCACAATATAGTGTGGAATAATACCCCCTTTTCTTGTTGTAGGAGGGGTAATTTAATTATCACCTGCTGGGAATACAGCTCGTGAATTTTTTCCCATACTGCCTCCTTGTCGGAGGGAGACCTTGGTAAAGCAGACTTCAGGAGCCTGCGCAGGGGAAACGTCTCGACATTCCAAACTGTACCCCTGGGATACTACTTGTAGGATCCAGGGGTCCTGTACGGTCTCAGCGTCATGCTGAGAGCTTGTCAGAAGCGGTGGAACGCTTCTGTTCCTGGGAATGGGCTGCCTGCTGCAGTCTTCATCCCTTTCCTCTATCCCTGGGCAGATATGACTCTTATAGGGACGAAAGGACTGAAGCTGAAAAGACGGTGTCTTTTTCTGCAGAGATGTGACTTAGGGTAAAAACGGTGGATTTTCCAGCAGTTGCCGTGGCCACCAGGTCCGATGGACCGACCCCAAATAACTCCTCTTCCTTTATACGGCAATACACCTTTGTGCCGTTTGGAATCTGCATCACCTGACCACTGTCGTGTCCATAAACATCTTCTGGCAGATATGGACATCGCACTTACTCTTGATGCCAGAGTGCAAATATCCCTCTGTGCATCTCGCATATATAGAAATACATCCTTTAAATGCTCTATAGTCAATAAAATACTGTCCCTGTCAAGGGTATCAATATTTTTAGTCAGGGAATCCGACCAAGCCACCCCAGCTCTGCACATCCAGGCTGAGGCGATCGCTGGTCGCAGTATAACACCAGTATGTGTGTATATACTTTTTATGATATTTTTCCAGCCTCCTGTCAGCTGGCTCCTTGAGGACGGCCCTATCTATAGACGGTACCGCCACTTGTTCTGATAAGCGTGTGAGCGCCTTATCCACCCTAAGGGGTGTTTCCCAACGCGCCCTAACTTCTGGCGGGAAAGGGTATACCGCCCATATTTTCTATCGGGGGGAACCCACGCATCATCACACACTTCATTTAATTTATCTGATTCAGGAAAAACTACGGTAGTTTTTTCACATCCCACATAATACCCTCTTTTGTGGTACTTGTAGTATCAGAAATATGTAACACCTCCTTCATTGCCCTTAACGTGTGGCCCTAATAAGGAATACGTTTGTTTATTCACCGTCGACACTGGATTCAGTGTCCCTGTCTGTGTCTGTGTCGACCGACTAAAGTAAACGGGCGTTTTAAAACCCCTGACGGTGTTTTTGAGACGTCTGGACCGGTACTAATTGTTTGTCGGCCGTCTCATGTCGTCAACCGACCTTGGCGCGTGTTGACATTATCACGTAATTCCCTAAATAAGCCATCCATTCCGGTGTCGACTCCCTAGAGAGTGACATCACCATTACAGGCAATTGCTCCGCCTCCTCACCAACATCGTCCTCATACATGTCGACACACACGTACCGACACAGCACACACACAGGGAATGCTCTGATAGAGGACAGGACCTACTAGCCCTTTGGAGAGACAGAGGGAGAGTTTGCCAGCACACACCAAAAACGCTATAATTATATAGGGACAACCTTATATAAGTGTTTTCCCTTATAGCATCTTTTTTATATATTTCTAACGCCAAATCAGTGCCCCCCCTCTCTGTTTTAACCCTGTTTCTGTAGTGCAGTGCAGGGGAGAGCCTGGGAGCCTTCCCTCCAGCCTTTCTGTGAGGGAAAATGGCGCTGTGTGCTGAGGAGATAGGCCCCGCCCCTTTTTCGGCGGCCTCGTCTCCCGCTCTTAACGGATTCTGGCAGGGGTTAAATATCTCCATATAGCCCCCGGAGGCTATATGTGAGGTATTTTTAGCCAAAAAAGGTTTTCATTTGCCTCCCAGGGCGCCCCCCTCCCAGCGCCCTGCACCCTCAGTGACTGCCGTGTGAAGTGTGCTGAGAGGAAAATGGCGCACAGCTGCAGTGCTGTGCGCTACCTTAAGAAGACTGAGGAGTCTTCTGCCGCCGATTCTGGACCTCTTCTCGTTTCAGCATCTGCAAGGGGGCCGGCGGCGAGGCTCCGGTGACCATCCAGGCTGTACCTGTGATCGTCCCTCTGGAGCTAATGTCCAGTAGCCAAGAAGCCAATCCATCCTGCACGCAGGTGAGTTCACTTCTTCTCCCCTAAGTCCCTCGTTGCAGTGATCCTGTTGCCAGCAGGACTCACTGTAAAATAAAAAACCTAAGCTAAACTTTTCTAAGCAGCTCTTTAGGAGAGCCACCTAGATTGCACCCTTCTCGGCCGGGCACAAAAATCTAACTGAGGCTTGGAGGAGGGTCATAGGGGGAGGAGCCAGTGCACACCACCTGATCCTAAAGCTTTACTTTTTGTGCCCTGTCTCCTGCGGAGCCGCTATTCCCCATGGTCCTTTCAGGAACCCCAGCATCCACTAGGACGATAGAGAAAAAACACTGAGGTACTCGGGGATATGGAGGGGTGGAGTGTTCTAAATTTAAATATTCAGTGCTGTTCCTACGGAAGCCCGTCCATATCCCAAGAGTACTCCAGTGACCCCTAGTGGATGATAAAGAAATTAGCCACATAAAATGTAACAAGATCTGGAGGTTATATTAACATCAAGATATTTAGGCTGGGATGTGGCTCGTCTTAAAGTAGAGAAAGTGGAAGATAAGAGGGAAGTACAAGAAACACTACAAATGGGCAACACCTCGGACTTGTCGAGTTTCTCCTTATAAGCAGAAAAGATACTAAATTGGGTAATGTCGTCAATCATAGAGGGAATTGAGGACGCTGGGTCAGTTACAAAGTAAAGAACATCATCTGCAAAAAGTGCACTGACTATGTGCTTGAAGTGAACACATAGGGATTGAAAGAGTGGCACAGCCATGTTTAAATTACAGCAGCTAACTTTGCAATGTACTAGATAAGGAGAATCGCTCAAATGACCTGATTGGGGCAATTGTTCTTCTTTCCTTCTGTGCATCTGATGCCTGGCCACACCCATTCAGGAGAGTTTTGACCTCCTTCAATGGACCCATACTATTGCATTCCCCAGTGACACAGTCCAACATTGCATCTACAGTATATACATACATCTGTGACACCACATGTTCATTGAACTCTCATCAAGTAGTGAATATACATACCGTATTTGCCGGCGTATAAGACGACTGGGCGTATAAGACGACCCCCCAACATTTCCACTCAAAATATAGAGTTTGTTATATACTCGCCATATAAGACTACCCCCTCTTCCGCACACCTTCCACACACCAAATAAAACGTAAAAGAACATCAGATTTGATTTGATTTCTCAGAAACACAGGCAGGCAGCCCACAACCCAGAGGAACTCTGGCAACACACTGTAGAAGACTAGAAGAAAAACAGCGGGCGCCACCTCCTCGTGTATAACCTTTTAATAGATCCGTAAAACAGAGATAAAAATTATACTCACAAACATAGGAGTATTACAGGCACATCAAGAGTATAAACACTGGATCAACAAAACCACGGGATAGGTAACATGTTTATGGGGACCTTGCTGAGCTCCCAAAGGAATATTCATAATAGTGTGAGGGTTGCTAAGACCCCTCCCAAACCTGTATTATACCAGCCAATAGTACCGTAAATGTACTGTACAATGGTGCAGTACTGTGGTTGGCTGTTGGCTGTATACAAAGCCTGATTGGATTGGTCCCTGCCGTCTCCCTGTCACTAGCAGCTGTCTGGTCTGCCCTGTAGTACCAGTATTAAGCCCCCCTCACCTGCAGCTTCCCTGCAGTGCTGCCGCTGTCCCCCCTGCCTAAGCCGCTGTCCCCCCCCCCCCCTTCTTATGCATACCAAATCTCTTATACTGTAAGTGCTGCCGATGTCCGCCTGTCACTGCTGAATGTCGGCTCCTGCTCAGTGACATGAGCCGGGTGCTGCACTGTAACAATACGTGCAGCACCTGGCTCCTGTCCCTGTGTAGGAGCCGGACTTCACACAGCTTCACCCGTACACTCACCGTACAGATAGAGGCACTTCACGGGGGAAGTGGGGGGGGGGGGGCAGCCAACATCATCTTCTCAACCACCATTGCTGAAAACGGGGGTCCGCCCGCGAGGCCACGCCCCCTTATGCTAGGCCACGCCCCTGTTTCGCGACTTCCCACGCCGGGCGACTTCCCGCCCGGCGTATAAGACGACACCCGGCATATAAGACGACCCCCCGCTTGGAGGCATGTTTTTCAGGGGGAAAAAGTCGTCTTATACGCCGGCAAATACGGTAAGTACTACTTGGTTTAACTAGTTTCACTGTATAAGAATGGATATCTGGGGAAACAAAAAGGACACTAAGTAAAGTGATAGGGTGTGTTTAATACTTGGTTCCAGTTAAAGTTTCAATGTCATCAACATGTGTATTAGAAGAAAAGGTTAAGTACAGATATATCCTTATACATCATTGCTGCAGTCACGCCAAACAGACCCTTCTCAGTGTGCAAGGTCCCGTTAGACTCTACTAGTGTTGGGCGTCTTCTTTGATAAAAATTAAAATGCAACACTTGTATATCTGTGTGTTATTGAGTGAATCTGTAAACAAAGTGCTACAAAATTGCAGACGCAGCTTCTTTCCAATACAAGTTCGGTTGCGCTCCGTATACAAGTGTCGCATATCAAACTAATCAGCAGAGTTTCCAACGTCCTGTGTTGCGACATTTTCAGAAAAAAGAAAGAAAAAGAGAGGCCTGACACTAGCAGAGTTGCAGGGGACCTGGTAGCTCACTCACGCAAAGGCATCTCACACTGCATGGTGTATTGGGGCTAGATATATAAGGACACATCTGTAATAGTGAGATTTATGTGAGAAAAAGAAGATAGATAGATAGATAGATAGATAGATAGATAGATAGATAGATAGATAGATAGATAGATAGATAGATAGATAGGGTCCAATTAGTATATTAGTATGTCTTGGAACTAGGTTTTCAACCACTCCGCAAAATAAAATAAAATGACAAATAAAAAGGGGAAGGCAAGGTTCATGATAAAATCACCAGTACATTATTATGATCTGCTTGGAACATCTTCTAGCAAACTAAACATTTGTTTAAGAAATCCTGTCACAATCCATTACAGCAATGTTCAGTATTTATGACTTAAGCCATACCTAACCCTAGACAATTATAAGAACAGAAATAGGTCTTCACAGTTTTATCTACAAATGTAATACTTGTATTAGCCAGATTCCAAAGTCATAGATCCTATAAAGACCAACATTCTGCACCCCTTACAATGCATAAACTTACCCCTATTATACTGAGGCCTTTCAGATACTCCTGACGTGGTTGTGCTTGAGGGACACATCCAGCCAAAACCACTTTTTTATTCTCCTCTTGCGCTTTTCTGAAACATAAAACGTGATGACAGTTTAGCATACATACACAGATGGGATTTATTTTGAGAGAAGCTAAAATCAAGCAGTGAAATTCATTGCCTATGAGAATGTAAGGATTCACATAAGAGTGTTAAGTAAGCCACTGAAAAGTACTATACAGGAGCAGTGGTTCTAACATAATACCTACCGCTAAGCTTCCGGAGTCATGTCATTAATGCCTAAACATTTTCAGTGTCCTACGAGGATTGCAATAGATAAAAGCAAATCCGTCAACTAATATATCTATACCTAATTTATAATGAATCGGCTGTTTGAAACATTTACTAATCTGCTGGGTACACTTAAGGTTCAATTCTCAGTCACCAGCACAAAGACAATGGTGAGAACACTCAAATCAGCCCTCCAGGGGTGTATCTTCCTATTGGCCAGGATGGCACTCGCCAGGGGCGCCAGGCAAGGAGGGGGCGCCGCCTGGCTGTGCCACCCGTGGCCAAAGGATAGAAAAGCAGTACTGTCAGACTGTACCTGGTGAGAGTCTGTTACTACTACAGTAACAGACTCTCACCAGGTACACAGCAATTGTTAGATATTGTTAAGATAATAAAAAAGTGTCAGTGTTTGGGAGAAGGGACTGTAGTACCTGGAAAACTACACGATTTTCATGTATGTTAGATGTAATTAAGTAGAAAGTAAATGAAAACTTTAACTTGTTGAGTGTAATAAAGAAAATACATATCTTATCTATTTCAAGGCCATGTTCAAGGAAATGTATATTAGTTAATTGTATAATTGATAATTTTATCTTGGAAGTGATGGTACCCTGATGTTTTTTTCTAACAGGAAGCACTCCTTGCACCCAACTAATAGTGTTTGGTTAATGGCTGGGTCAATTTGAGGCTCATCTCACAGCATCTCATTAGCATTTCATTCAGGATGCAGTCAAGATGCCGGTGTTTGGCATCCCGGCGGTCGGAAAGCTGACGCCAGCATCCCGAAACTGCTCAGAATGCTGATGCTGGCATCCCAACATAGATAGCGATGCAGAATGCCAAAATCGGGATCGAGTTGGTGCCAAAGTCTCCACTGGCAAGCTACGTGGGAGGGTTAAGGTTAGGCTGCGAGGGCAGGAGGGCTAGGGATAGGCTGCAGGGAGGGAGATTAGGAAGGGTGGGTTAGGGTTAGGCACCACTGAAGAGGCTTTTGGGAGGGGCGGGTTAAGGTCAGGCTGTGGGAAAGGTGGGTTAGGGGGGAGGGATGGTGTAACGTGAATACGAGACACTACTGTGCGGTGTAATGTGAATGAGGGACACTACTGTGTGGCATAATTTGAATTGTAAGTACTATTGTGTCCACGTCCTTCCCCACAAGACCATGCCCATTTTCCAATACTCACACCTTATTCCAAATGTGTGTAGGGAGGGCGCCAGCTCCCTACTTTGCCAGGGGCGCTCGGACCCCTAGATACACCCCTGCAGCCCTCCTCCACAGATATCTACATTAACATTTTACAGATGTGTCCTCACACACTATTGTCGCGGTTGCGCCAAACAGCCCCCCCCCCCCCCCCCGTTGGGTTTGCCAGTTCCTGTGTGATTCGGCCGCACTGAGAGTCTTACTTGCCCAAAATATGCATCTTATTCTCAGTGGTTTACACATGTTGTCATTTTTTTTACATTCAGACAATAGTACTGTTGGGATGGAATTTTGTTTTTATAAACTCTTAAGCCAACGTAAACAATGGAGTCACACCTATACAGTCAGCAATTTCAGCAAAGGGGGGCACCAATGGCCTGAAGAACTACTGTTAAGAACAAACTGTGTTAAAGAGCGTGCCACTCAGCAACTGCACTTGACAAAGACAAGACCAAATATTTTACTATCTCAAATATATATATTTTAATAATTATTTTGAATTAAAAGTATCAGGATTTAAAAACAAAATGATTTTTTTTATTAAAGAACATAATTGTGAAAAAATAAATAGGAAAGTCATGAAGTTTTTAAAACTTCAGGAACGTAAAAGGTATAAAGTAAGTAACAATAGTGTAACTGAAGAAAAGAAGTCTGATCTCTCGCTACCTCTAGCACAACATCGCCACCTAGTGGCTGCCAAACATGTAACATTCACACAGTGCCAAAAGGTTCTGTTCTTCACAATCATATCACTTGAGTTCACTCTAGGCCACTGTTAAAATTTATTATGCATTAAAGTACTGAATAAAATGAACCATTATGTCCAATGTTATTAAAAGAAACAAAACAAAACCCTTGGACTGTGGCCAGATTAAGTGAACTTGAAATACTTTTTTCAGATTATTACAGTTCATGTCTGGGATCTCTGCTTCCATCACAACTGGGTATAACTAGAGAACACCAATAAAATAAAATATAAAAAAATACACATTTGAAAGAGGTAAAAGTTTACCTAAAACTAACAAGCTGTTTACATTACACCCATACCAGTAAAATAATGGCACAAGTTCTTAATGCAGACATTTTTATCATTATTTTTCTTCACATGGTGAGGATTTAATGAGCTTTTTGTGAAGTCATAGAAACATAGAATTTGACGGCAGATAAGAACCACTTGGCCCATCTAGTCTGCCCCTTTTACTTTTTATCCTTTAGGTAATCTCAACCCTTTTTGAACCTTAATTCTTTGTAAGGATATTCATATGCCTATCCCAAGCATGTTTAAATTGCTCTACAGTCTTAGCCTCTACCACCTCTGATGGGAGACTATTCCACTTATCCACTACCTAGTAGTCATACATGCAGTTGAGATATAGGGGTACATTTACTAAGCAGTGATAAGAACGGAGAAGTGAGCCAGTGGAGAAATTTCCCCATCAAACAATCAGCAGCTCTGTATCATTTTATAGTATGCAAATTATAGATGTTACTTCAGTGCTGATTGGTTGCCTTGGGCACTTCTCCACTGGCTCACTTCTCTGCTCTTATCACTGCTTAGTAAATGTACCCCATAGTCCTAGAAGATATTGCTTAGTGTCCTGCAAATACTCACAAAGTCAAGGCTTAGCATTGCTATCTACAATTCACAAATGATAGCCCAGAACAATAAATTTCCAATAAGTAGTAGTAATCTGTCATACACAGGGTATGGAATACTCTACTGTAGATAAAGTAGATCATAGAAGTGGGACCATATGAAGCTGTCACTTTTATAGAGGCTAAGAATTACATAAAGTTTAAAAAAAAGTCATATGATCCAAACAATGAAATATATATTTTACCCTGTAGCACTAACATTTTATTTTTAAAACACTTGAAATATATACACTATACTTTGCATGGGAGTAAAAGTAGTTAATAATAGGATTTTGAAAAAAAAAAAAAAATTTTTTTAAAGTGATGTGAGAAGGAGCTGACGTAGTGTAGGAATCTAAGGTTAAGAACTCATCACTACGATGTTGCAAACAGGTAAAGTCACCAATCGTGTTTGTCTGCTTCTGATAAAGAACAATCGGACAATTAGCTGGTGTCAGACTCATTATGAATAAATCACACTGAAATATGAACAATACATTGATAGACATGTAGTGAATGGGTTAATTTGAAAATTAGGTTTATAATTTCTGTATTATAATGTAATAACTAATAATCAGGTGCAGAAATATATAGCCACTAGTAATGGAACCTGACATGTGATAGATCACCTAGAGCTAACCTGACCCACCCCCTGCACCCTCCGTGTCATATGGCTGCCAACCCTTTTCCCAGTAGGAATTGCTGGTTATTTTAGGCTCATGGAGATGGGTCTTGGCAATCTGATTGAAAACTGAAATTATGACAGTCTGAATTGTGGCTTGTGCAGTAATCTTTAGAGGACAAATTTTGCTTGAGGAAGATTGTTTGAGATGAATCCTTACAACAGGCATTCCCAAGCGCGGTCCTCAAGGCACACCAACAGTGCAGGTTTTAGTGATATCCAGGCTTCAGCACAGACGGTTTAATCAAAATAACTGAGGTACTAATTAAGTCACCTGTGTTCAAGCCTGGATATCACTAAAACCAGGACTGTTAGTGTGCCTTGAGGACCGCGGTTGGGAAACACTGCCTTACAATGTCAACAATGCTTTACACCACACATGGGGATCACAATCCAATTAGGTACGAGTTTGATTCAAAACACTCGCGTAATATACATTCAATCCAATTAAAAATGGCAGTTTGCGGCGAAGTTGTACAACTTTTCTACATATTGCAATCTGGGAGAAGTGCATGAAAAAGTGGGGAAATCATTCTGAAACGCCAAAAAGTGACAGATGACATAGCAGGGACATACAGAAGGCTGTTAAGAGGCCATAAGGAAAGTATAAAATGAATGACAGACTCACACTTCATACACACACACTCCTTCCATTCTTATTTTCTCCCCTGCTTGTTGGGACAATGGGGTCTGGTCCATAAACAATATTTTCCTTGATGATAAATTGATTGGTATTGGTTAACGTATGTATTAGCTCAAGTTGGCTCCTTATTGTTAGCTCCTTAAGTGCTTCACCCAGATACAGGAATGCTACAGGAGTCACACTGGTAACAGGGTAACCCTTGTTTTATTGGACTCTTGAATTTGCGATTACAAACTGACCCCTCTCACCTCAAATCAAAAAGCATGGTGATTGTGATATATAGTGAGCCTACAGTATTACTCAAAGTCCTGGATACTGTGGTGTGAGTGGTATATATATATAGCTCTAGGATTGGGCAGAAGAATCTATAATGATTGGGGTTGGGGGGTTTCAACAATTCAACTGTTATCGCCACATGATCTCCCATCTAAAATGACGGAAGATTGCAGGAAAAATGTTCCGGTTTAGAAGCATAAAGCAGCTAAACCCTAATGGGCGAAATCGCGAAAAGTGTTTTTCATGAATTTCAGCTCACCACCCCCAGGGGTCGCGAGCTGAAATGCCGATGCTAGCAACTTATCCAAGTGAAGCTATAATTGAATAGCTATATCTGCTGGCTGTGGCGCAAAAAAAAAAAAATTGAAATTCCCCTTTATCCTCAATATTATGGGGGAATTTAATTGTTTCTCCCCACGACTGCCACTAGATGGTACCCAACAGAACAATTGAATTGCTCAGTTCGGACACACTGAGCTGCAGGGAGACACATTTCAGCTCGCAGCCCCCCGTGCTGGCAAACTGAAATGTGCAAAAATGCACTTTTCGCAATTGCGCCCATTAGTTTAGTCAGGTTCAACTAATTTACGTGACTAAACACAAGACTAATGAATGCGATTGGTGCAATAAACAGCATCAATTGAATATCGCCCCTGCAATCTCCTATCACTTTAGAAGGGAGCTCAGGCAGCAATGTCAATTGAATTCCACCATTAAACTTATCTGCACAGAAAGGTAGATGGTAGGGCAGAACAGCCAAGAACAATGATAGAGTCGCTTCATCTTCTTGATCCCTGAAGATTATTATTATCCTTTATTTATATGGCGCCACAAGGGTTCCGCAGCGCCCAATTAAAGAGTACATGAATAATCAAACATACCAAAAATCCATTAGTCCAAAACCATGTTTTATTTATACCCACATCGTTCCTCTGCCAGTATAAACTACTGACTGCTTTCTGCCAGGCGAATCACAGGGTCCAGGAGTCCCATATTTCACAGATCATGTCTTGTAATTCTATTTTTCTCCACCTGGAACTACCAGTCTGATCCTGCACATAAGCACAATAACAGACACCCCACCCCCCAAGCTGGCAAAGGCAGGAGCCACATCTGTTGAATATTGATATACCCATTCTGTCTTTAATGCTATCTTTTTCACATGGGCTTGCTAGAAAGGTCTATAAAGGAGAGTAGAGTTCCCTACATGGCTTATCTGGGGAGGCAAGGTGTGAATGTGAGATTTACACCTTGCCTCCCCAGATAAAGGCCTCCTTTAGATTTACCATACATATATCATCATGGTAAAATTGGAATTATTAATGAATGAAACAAATCCTTTTTGATGTCTAACTGTTCTCTTAGTTCTGCTGTACGTGTGAGGGTTTACAGATATAATCATTGACTTTCTTTTTGCTTTGTTAGATGGGATGTTTATTTAATACATTTGTGGCTCTGGATCTCACCACAACTAATTTATTGTTTATCTCAGTTTTCTGCTATTTTAATTTTTTGCAGCCTCTCAATACTATAGAAAAATATGGTTGAAGATAGTCAAAGTGCTTTTTACTGGATGAACAATGAGATGCCACTGCTGGTCTTATCAGTAGTGTGTGACAGCCCATAGCTTAAGGGACAGACTGAATTGGCATGCACACAAATGAGGAGTTTCCACCAACAGAGAATCAAGTTCTCCTGGCAGAGTATGATTACTGTTAAACTAGGTGATTCATCGCGCCCTGTGGGCGCTCTTCACACCGTCGCAAGGTGCTACTCCCCCTTAACCCCTGCACGTCCTTTGGTCGGGCAATATTTGTATTATATGGAGTATTACCTTCAAGCATAATGTTGTTAGTGGTTAAATATTTAACAGGCAACGGGCGTGCAATGGTCAATGGGGCGTAGGCCCTTGCGACAGCGTGAAGAGTGGACGCAGGGCACGATGAATGACCTAGTGTGTTAATAATATGTTATGTGTACATAATGCAGGTATAAAGACAATGTTTGGTAAATACCACATACACAGTGTATGTGTTGGGAGATTATTGCTCGTATATACAGTCAGGTCCATAAATATTAGGACAGAGACAATTCTCATATTTTGGGCTCTATAAACCAACACAATAGATTTGAAATGAAACCAACAAGATGTGCTTTAACTGCAGACTTTCCGCTTTAATTTGTGGGTATTTACATCCAAATCAGGTGAACGGTGTAGGAATTACAATGGTTTCTATATGTGCCTCACATTTTTTAAGGGACCAAAAGTAATGGGACAAACGAAACAATCCTAAATCAAACTTTCACTTTTTAATACTTTGTTGCAAATCATTTGCAGTCAATTACAGCCTGAAGTCTGGAACGTATAGACATCACCAGACGCTGGGTTTCAGCCCTGGTGATGCTCTGCCAGGCCTCTACTGCAAATGTCTTCAGTTCCTGCTTGTTCTTGGGGCCTTTTCCCTTCAGTTTTGTCTTCATCAAGTGAAATGCATGCTCAATCGGGTTCAGGTCAGGTGACTGACATGGCCATTGCATAACATTCCACTTATTTGCCTTAAAAAAACTCTCTGGTTGCTTTTGCAGCATGCTTCGGGTCATTGTCCATCTGCACTGTGAAGCGCCGTCCAATAAGTTCTGAAGCATTTGACTGAATATGAGCAGATAATATTGCCCGAAACACTTCAGAATACATCCTGCTGCTTATGTCAGCAGTCACATTATCAATAAATACAAGGGAACCAGTTCCATTGGCAGACATACATGCCCACACCATGAGACTACCACCACCATGCTTCACTGATGAGGTGGTATGTTTTGGATCATGAGCAGTTCCTTTCCTTCTCCATACTCTTCTCTTCCCATCACTCTGGTACAAGTTGATATTTGTCTCATTTGTCCATAGGCTGTTGTTCCAGAAATGTAAAGGCTTTTTTAGATGTTTGGCAAACTCTAATCTGGTCTTCATGTTTTTGTGGCTCACCAATGGTTTACATCTTGTGGTGAACCCTCTATATTCACTCTTGTGAAGTCTTCTCTTGAATGTTGACTTTGACACAAATACACCTACCTCCTGGAGAGTGTTCTTGTTCTGGGCAACTGTTGTGAAGGGGTTTTTCTTCACCAGGGAAATAATTCTTCTGTCATCCACCACAGTTGTTTTCCGTGGTCTTCCGGGTAACTGGTGTTGCTGAGCTCTCCGGAGCGTTCTTTTTTTTAAAGAATGTTCCAAACAGTTGATTTGGCCACACCTAATGTTTCTGCTATCTCTCTGATGGGTTTTGTTTTGATTTGGTCAGCCTAATGATGGCTTGCGTCACTGATAGTTGTCATGATCCTCACTGTAGTTCTCATATTTGGTGACTTACCTCGGCCATCTCTGTCCTGGATCCTGCATCTTTCTGCTCACTGGGATAAACAGATTGTCAATACCATGAGTTCTCTGCCTGGAAGGTAAGAGTTAACGAGCTCCACCTGCGGTGATCTTCTGTGTGAGTCTGAATTCAGCAATCTGAAGTTTAGGCCTAAAAGCCAGCATCCTCTGTTTGTTTGCAGAAGTTCAGGCATCAGTGTTCTTTCGGCCTGCTAGGCCTCACTCCACATCACAGCCTAATCTAGAGTACTCACATGACAGTGACTGTTCACCTGACCCAGAGCTGTCTAATCCTGTGCCAGCCTGAGACTATCTGAATCACCTGACACTGCTCACCAATCACCAAGGACCAGGAAATATAAGTCAGGAGACTTGAGTTGGAAACTCTGCCAGTAACTCGTGTCACACACAGTTTTGTGTGAGCTTAGAAGCTGAGCTCCCTAAAGGTAACACTTGTACGTCGGTTCCTGTGTAACTCTGCTCCTTTGCTACCCAGTCTGGATTATAGTTGTGTTACCATTGATATCCAGTATTTCTACAGTTTCATCTTAAAGTCATAGTTGCAGTACTCTACAGTCTCATCTTAGAGCCACAGCCGCAGTGTTCTTCAGCCTTGTCCTAAAGTCACAGCCACAGCCATCGTTTTACTTTCAATTGCGTTTCCAGTTATATCCGGTACCAGCCCGGATTACAGTTGCAACCCAGTCTCACCAGTAACCAGCCCGTCTTACTATCTCGCCAGTAACCTTGAGTACATAAGCACCTACTCCTGTGATACTATATCCAGTTCAATCTCACCTATACATTCATCATCCTGCTATCAACTCCAAGTCCCTGGTGATCCAGTGGTCAGGATACGGCTTCCCCTGCCGAGGCCCGGGTTCGATCCCCGGTCAGGGATTGCTCCTTCTTCTCACTGATTCCTACAGACCAGCCTAATATTCACATAGTCCTCCAGTCACCCGCACAGACTTCACTAACACTGGGTTCACAAAAACCACAGTCATGACAATAGTGGCAGCTCTTTGGATCTCATATTGAGAGTCGACAGCAACAGATTCCAAATGCAAATGTCACACCTGGAATCTACTCCAGACCTTTTACCTTCTTAATTGATGATGAAATAACGAGGGAAAAGCCCACTCCTGTCCATGAAACAGCTTTTGAGTCGATTGTCCCATTACTTAAAAAGTGGGAGGCACATATAGAAACCGTTGTAATTCCTACACCGTTCACCTGATTTGGATGTACATACCCTCAAATTAAAGTGGAAAGTCTGCAGTTAAAGCACACCTTGTTTGTTTCATTTCAAATCCATTGTGGTGGTTTATAGAGCCCAAAATATGAAAATTGTGTCGATAGTCCCAATATTTATGGACCTGACTGTATATCACTATACAGCCCCTTCCCCTATATAACATCACATACACAGTGTGCGCGCTGGGGACTTATCCCTCATAACAGCACAGTATATGGTATTAGCCTCTCACCAGCTTCACTGTCCCCGCACACTGCACACTCTCACTGTGCACCAGCACCAGAAACAGCAACCAGCATGTTCCTTCCTGGCCGCGCAAGGCATGCCTGGAGTTGTAGTCTCCCCACAGCACTGCCGTGATGTCACGGTGACGCGCACCCTCCGCAGTCTATTATGCCAGATACACATATGCCCCACAGTGCCAGATATGCCCCATAATGCCAGGTATACATATGCCCCACAATGCCAGATAAACATAAGCCCTACAGTGCCAGATATACCCCACAATGCCAGAAATATATATGCCCCACAGTGCCAGATATACATATGCCCCACAGTGCCAAATATGCCCCACAGTGCCAGTTATACATATGGCCCACAATGCCAGATATAATGCCAGATATATATATGCCCCCAGTGCCATATGTACATATGCCCCCAGTGCCAGATATGCCCCACAATGCTAGTTATACATATGCCCCACCCACCTCACCCACTGCTGCTGTGTCAGAGTCGGGGGACAGAGAAGAGAGCGGAGCGCGGGCCCATCCCTCAGTACTACTCAGTCAGACTCCGGTGGTCTCCGGCCGCGGCGTGTATCTTCTCAACTGAGCACCGGTTCGTTAGCCAATCATAGCTCGCGGACCGGCAGCCGTGGCTCCTGATTGGCTGCCAGTCTGCGAGCTCTGATTGGCTAACGCACCGGTGCTCAGTTGAAAAGATACACGCCGCGGCCATAAACCAAAGTCTGACTGAGCAGCACTGAGGGACGGGACCGCACTCCGCTCTCATCTCCTTCCCTGACACAGCAGCGGGCTGGGAAGGGAAGAAGGAGCACATCGGTGGCTTTTACCGTAATAGCCGCTAATGGCGGCTATGATGTGTGTGAGTGGCGGCCCGCAGGTACGGGCGAGCTAGATTCTTAACAGTACGCTGTACCGCCACACTTGCAGGCCTGGTCTCTCCTATCAAGGTCTGTGACTCAGAGCTCCTAGCCACGCCCACAGTCACAGATCTGGACAAATATATATGAGATTATAACACAGCAATGCACTCACAGCATGCTACACAAATAACACAATAAATACATATATATATATATATATATATATATATATATATATATATAAAAGCATTAAGGTGAATGAAGCTGCTTAGGAGAGTGCTGGGTTTTCTGTTTGGTCTATTTGGGTTTAGTGGTCAGCCCACCGCACCCCAACCCCTGGGAATGGTGAGTGCAGTGGTTCCTCGTGTTTATTTGTATAACAGGGTTAATTTTTAATTGCAATTGTACTCTAGGTACCAAAGACAGCGCTTAGTGATACACAACAAAATATTATTAAAAATTAAAAGTAAAACAGATGTATGCAGACAGGTGTAACGGATCAATCAATATTTATTTAATTTCTATTTGGTCGGTTAAAAATGCTTTGTTACACATATAAGGCCATTTATGTGAACAAGTTAAAACATGACTGACTTGAAGCAAGCTGGGTGATCGTGTGCAGGGCACTAATAAGTAACCAGTGGTTGGTGGACCTATGTTTCCTGGGTATAAATGGTAAGTCTCTCCATTAATAGTTACCGATCCTGGTGGAACCAAATGTCACATTCCCTGGTGATGTCTCAGCATGGAGAGATTTCAACACACCGGTTAGGGGAAATAGGTCCTCCGTTTAGCAATGGAAAGGTCGTCAGAGAGAGTCCCAGGCTTGTTCTGAAGAAGGTCCACCGTCCAAATGTCCTAGATAGTAGTGCCACACGGTCCACTAATATGGTCCTTACGCGTTTCGCTGACTTCCAGGGGCAGCTTTCTCAAAGGTATATGCTCTCTGAGGCAGTCATCCCTTATATAGGACATAAATTGGTTAATCCACAACACCTGTCTGCAACATCAATTATGTACAAATTACCTTAAAATCAACTTTCAAACATCTTATTTTGATTGGGGAGGCAAACTCATCATAAAGTATGTCTTTAATACTAAAAACGAGTACCGGAATTTATATTAATAAAACATGTGATCCATCTGAATAAATAAAATTACTTATTCTAAAAAACTAGAGAAACGACACATATTGGAGACAATGAACTCCGCTGTCTTCACTTCCTGTTATTTCTAATGAACCTCTAGTGGTTGTGGACCCGGCGGTCATGTGGGATAGATGTCATAAGCCACGTGACCCGCACTAACCAACAGCCAACAGTGTGACATCGACCAATTCAGACACTGCTTGTAATCGCGGGTGCCGGATAACCCGCGCCCACGTGATCGGATCGGCGCGTCACCGGACCACGTGACAAGGTCCGCGATCATGTGACGCAGTCACGTGATCCGGGGCCATTCAAACCATTGGTTCCCCGATGGCCGCATTCATTGGACGTGCGGTTTGTAAACAAACCATTCTATTGGATGTAGGATCTTCAATGTACACACTGTGCTTATGGTTGATGTGGTTCTTTACTGCTATTGTAATAGTATCTTCAATTAGACACACATCTGATTCAAAACGAACAACATGGGTTGCACTATAATGATCTTCTAATCTGGAAATAGATCTTTATACAACTTAGTTAGCGATTCTGGCATAATTAACACAAGCTTTATTCTAAAGTGCAGAGTTTCTGTTCATTAGCATAAATCGTCTCAGACACAAAGGAAGGCCATCGAAAAGGGAAATGAGCACATTTTACATTCCTTATCAGGGCATTGATTTTTCTTACTAGAATACTAATAAAGGGCCATCATGCTAACTCAATTAGAAGAAATTTATCATATACCATATAGAGAAATATATAACCGTTAGAAAGTGTTGAACAGCACAGAACGAATGCAGAAGTGCATAAAATAACAGGTCCTGGATGTAACATACCCTGATATACATACCACTGTATATCATAGATTATTAAATTACTGCATTTAATTCCATACCCTCATTTAGTCCATAGGGGTGCAGTGTATTTATCTTAAAAATCCAGTGGGTCTCCTGCCTCTGTAGCCGGTTAAATCTATCCCCTCCTCTCTGTGTAGCTTTAATGTGTTCTAGACATACTATTTTTAGAGAGTCTGGATTACCCTGGTGACACTCAAGGAAGTGCCTGGAGACACTGTGGTCCATTTTCTTATTAAGAATATTTCTTCTGTGTTCTAAGAATCTTAATTTAACTTTACGGGTGGTTCTTCCTATATAACCAAGCTTACATTGACATTGTAAGAGGTATATTACCCAACTGGTTTCACAGTTCATAAATTCTTTCAATGTAAAATTGGTTCCATCAAGTGCACATATTACATTGATAGTACGATTTATCACATAATTGCATGTTAGACATCTAGGTCTATTACATCTGTAAAAACCATGTGGTCTAGATGGTAACCACGTTTCATTACTTGCGATGTTCGTTACACATATCTCTTTCAACTGACTCGGAGCTAGGGTATCTTTCAATGATTTGTTCTTTTTGAAGATCACTCTTGGGTCAATGGGGAGAATATCTCTAAGAATGGGATCTTGCTTTAATATTGGGTAGTTTTGTTGAATGATCTTCCTAATTTCGTTCGATTTATTGTTAAATTTGGAGATAAATAAAATGTCTTTCAACTCTCTATCTTTAGGTTCTAAAACCCTTGTTTCCCTCATCACCAGATCCTCCCTGTTCATCTTCTCTACATCTCTCAGTGTTTCCTCTAATAGGTCCTCAGGATAATTCCGCAGTCTAAAGGATTCCACCATGTCGGATGCCTGTTGTACAAACATGGTGTGCTCTGAACAGTTTCGTCTTAAACGCTGCAGTTGACCCCTTGGGATGTTTCTTTTCCAAGGGGCATAATGTGCGCTAGTGTAGTTTAAGTAAGCATTCTTACCAACTTCTTTAACAAAGTTAGAAGTTTGAATTTTCCCATTGACGATCTCAAGTGTAATATCTAAATAGCTTATGCAGGATTGATGAAAATTTGAGGTGAACTGTAAATTAAATGAGTTTTTATTAAGATAAGAAACAAATTGAGTGGCCTGATCGCAATCTCCGTCCCATATAAAAAAGAGGTCATCAATGAAACGGCCATAGAGGACCAGGTTCGCGCCGAACGGTCCCCCCCACACTAATTGGTCCTCTAGTTGACCCATGTAGAGGTTAGCGTAGCTCGGCGCGAACCTGGTCCCCATGGCCGTCCCCATAGTCTGTAAATAATACGTTTTTAAAAAGAGGAAGTAGTTATGATTCAAGATAAATGAAATGGAATCCAAGAGAAACTGGATCTGTATATCAGTTAAATCACCGTCTGCTCTAAGTCGATCGTTAATTACTTCTAACCCCTTTGTATGGGGAATGTTTGTATATAGACTTTGAACGTCAAGTGTTAAAAAAGCGTACGTAGGTTTCCATGTAACATTATGAATTAGTTGTAGAAAATGAGAGGTATCACGGATATGTGATTTTAGTCTAGAGACTCTTGGTTGAAGAAAGCTGTCTACAAAAAAAGATAAATTCGAGGTGAGTGACTGGATCCCCGATATAATGGGGCGACCTGGTGGAGAAACTAAAGACTTATGGATTTTCGGGAGGTGGTAATAAATGGGAGTGACAGGGAATGGTGGAAACAGAAACCGGTATTCATCTTTTGAAATAATATCAATGGATTCTGCTTTGTCCAATAAATCTTTGAGTTCTGATTTAAATTCTATCGTGGGGTCACAGGCTAATTTGGTATAGAAGTTGGTATCTCCTAATTGCCTAAGCGCCTCCTTAATATAGTCATCATGATCTTGAATCACCAGGCCGCCACCTTTGTCGGCCTACTTGATGACCAGCGAGGTGTCTTTGCTAAGTTTTTGAAGAGCTTTTCTCTCCCATTTATTAAGGTTACTCTTAGCATTTGTTTTTTTATTATTTCTATTGCAGTCTGTCGTGCAGATAGTCCTAAAACTGTCTAAAGTGGTTTTGTAAAAACTTTCTATTGCATTACTCTTTGATGTAATGGGGAAGAATTCCGATTTTAATTTAAACTTGCTTCTATCAATGTTTATATCAAATATTTTTTGTGTGGTAATTACATCCCCAGTGGCACCCTCTGCTTGTAGTTCACTGAGCATCTGAACAAATGGTTCATCTTGAGAATTTAAAAGAATGGGCTCTGCGTCCTCCTCTAGTCTCTTTAATCTTTTATTGGCGAAAAACCTTTTCCTACATAAGGAGCGGATAAATCTGTTTAATTCGACAAACAAGTCGAATAGATTTGGTCCAGTTGTGGGAGAAAATTTTAACCCTTTGATTAGCAGCAGCATTTCATTTTTAGATAAGCTTTTTTTTTTTTTTTTTAACATCAATAGTTTTTATTGAATTTTATATTGAATGCAAAAAGCAAAAGAGGGGGGTACAGAAAAAAAAACCAGGGTGGGGAGGGATGTACACGTCAATAAAATGCAACTGACATATAAAACAGATAGCATAACACTAAGTAGGTATACAGGTATCCTAGACATGTTAACAGTTTGAAATGTGCATAGGTATTTCAATATGGATTCTCTACTCCCACTCTAGAAACCGGTGGGCATCGGTTGATAACATCATAAATGTAGTGTCTAGTAAGAAGGACCAGAGGGAAAAGTATGGGAGAGAGAGCACTCAGGAAGTAGAAGGTTCCTCATTCAGACTGAATTGTATAGGGGACGACTGCCCCGGGTGTGATATGTAGGTGGAGCCCTCCCCCACCGTGACGAATTCATGCCAATGGAATCATTTCACCATGGGAGAGGAAGCCGAGGAGGAGTAAGGCATACATTCGGTTTCCATAGAATAATGAAAATTAACTTTATGGAACACCTTTAGAACAGGTGGGATCGCCACCTGCTTCCAGGCTTGGGCCAGGGTTGCCCTTGCTGCGATACAGATGTGTCCCAGCAAGTACCTCTGAGAGGATGGTACCTCCAGGGGATACATATGTAGGAGAGCCAGATCTGGGGATGGGCTTAAAGATAGGCCTAGAACTTTATTTATTAGCGTAAATACTTCTGCCCAGAAAGTTTGGAGAAGGGGACATGACCAGAAAATATGGTATACATGCCCTATCTCTCCGCAATTTCTCCAGCATAGTGGTGAGCAGGAGGGCCAAAAGGTGTGCAGTCTGTCTGGGGTCAGATATAATCTATTCAGTAGTTTAACATGCATTTCCGAATGATTTAAACAGCGAGACATGCGAAATGTTAAACGGTATAATTTCTCCCATTGTGCCTCTGTTATGGGAATACCCAAGTCTCCCTCCCAGCGCCTCTGAGCGTTAGACTTTTGGTATGGGACTAATGAGATGAGTGTGTTGTACCAATAAGTTATATCTTTAGTTGATGAAGATAATGCTATGCGGGATCGGATAGACTGAGCCGAAGAGCTGGGGGGAGTTTGTACTGTAGGTAGGCTTTGAAACCAGTGTCTGATCTGGAAGTAGTGAAACAGTTCAGCACTTGGGAGGGAGAATTTATCTTGCAATTGGGCAAATGTAAGGAGGGCAGACCCGTCCAACAAGTCTCCAAGGGTATGAATATTACAAGCAGTCCACGTAGAGATATGTAAGTTGGGAATTAACTTACTCACTGCTTTAAGTGAAAGGGTTGTGTGGGGGGTAGTATTGCTCGGAAATTTACTCATCAAATTATCCCATATTCGTAAGGAAGAAGCCGTAGAGGGAAGAACATTCAAACCATTTGGACGGAAGACTTTAGGGGTCCATAGCAAATCTGCTAAGGGGTATCCTATGCACCCGACCTCCTCAATGTGGGCCCAGAGGGGAGCGGGATTGGATATGTTCCAAGATTTCAATTGGGCAAGCACACATGCTTCCTGGTACATACTTAGGTCAGGCAATGCGAGGCCTCCTCTATGTCGGGGAAGAATCATTCTAGCGTGTGCCAGTTTTGGGGGGTGCGATTTCCATAGGTATTTCGTCAGAACTATTTTGCATTTATCGAGGTACGGTTTGGGAAAAGAGTAAGGTATAGTGCGAAATAAATACATGAGTTTGGGTAGTAAGGACATTTTAAAGGCGGATAAGCGTCCCAGCCAGGATATCTCATACAGCAACCATGAGGATGTCAGGATCTGGAGAGTGAGTATCAGGGGGGGGGAGGTTTAAATCGAACACAGCCGAGGAAGTAGGAGGGATATGTATCCCGAGGTATGTAAGTGAGTTGAGTTTCCAATTGTATGGATATTGAGATCGTAAAGTGGCCGTGAGTGTATCGGGTAATTGGACCGGCAAGGCTTCGGTTTTTGTTGTATTCAGTTTGTAGTATGATGCCTCACTGAAGTCGTGTAGTATGGAATGTAATTTCGGGAGAGAGGAGGAGGGATGAGATACAAAGAGGAGAACGTCGTCGGCAAAGAGGCACAATTTATGGGAGAGTCCGCCATGGGTCAGGCCTGGGAATGCAGCATCTGCTCTAATTTTAGCTGCCAGGGGTTCAATACCCAGAGCATATATCAACGGTGAGAGAGGGCAGCCCTGGCGGGTACCATTAGTGATTGGGAAGGCGTCCGACAGAAATCCGTTACTGAAGACTCTAGCTGACGGTAGGGTATATAATGCTAAGATTGACGCCAGAATCTGGGCCGAGAAACCAAATTCAACCAAAACAGTGCGCATATATAGCCAATTCAGTCTGTCGAACGCCTTCTCAGCATTAGATAAGCTTTTTGATGACAGATTATGAATTGATGCTGCCAATTTATTTAGTTTTTGTTTATTCAAAACTTTGTGTTTCTCCTTTTCCCCCCCTCTTTTTCCTCGGCGCTTAAATGGCGACTTCTTTTGGGAGTGAGGCGTTCTTCGCCTACGTTCCTTCCCCAATCCCGATACCTGTTCACTCGCTGATCTAATTTTTAGTTGGCCCATTTGTGACCATATCTCTCTCTCATGCACCCCTAAGCTCATTTACCTTTAACCTGGATCAGCTGCTATGTAGGTGTGTTGGTGACTGTCTCACTTTGAAAGCCAGTAGTCTGTTGGCAGGTGAGCTGTAAACCAGGTAAGCACACTTGTGTAGTCGTGTTATTTGTGTTGGTGACTGTCTTACCTTTTAAAAGCCATAAGTGTGGCAGGTAAGCTCTAAACCAGAAAGGCACATTTTCCTCTATGAGACAGCAGTTGCCAGGTTTCTATGAAATCTATGTGAAAGTTTGTGATAGAGTAGGACTTGCGGTGAAATGGGGTCCCGCAGATTGAAAAATTCATCATGAAGATATACATTTGTTTCCTCTTTTCAATAATAGCAGGCAATGTTTACTTTCTCCCAGACCTGTTTTGCTCTCTGCCTTAGTGGAAACATTGCATAACAGAGGAAGTGCCATGTTCACATGTATCATATAAAATCAAGAAATAACTGAAAATAGTACTTTCATAAGTTTCTGAACTTTCTATGCCCCCTCCCCTGACATGCTAACATTTCCATTTTAGCACAATTATAGCAAAGCAACAGTGTGCATTTGCAGATTAATACATTCAAATCAGCATTGGTTTGTATCTGTAATTTGTTAAACAGTTATTGTTTGGAATGTGATCGTGTAATAGCTCAATTCCCACCACAGCCCTAACTGTGTGGAGTTTGTATATTCTCCCAGCGCTTGCGTGGGTTTCGGCTGAAAAGGTTAAAAAAAAAATCCACAATAACTCCTGCCTTCAGGGCTAACTGAATAGCCCCAGGGGATCAATTAGCTCACAGCTAATCTACTGCAGATAACTGAATTCTGGCCTTAGTGCCATTTCCTAAACCTCTGGTAAGAAACAAGATTTATCTAGTTTACAGCTCCACATTTTCATTCCGTAGCCCTTTAAATACATTGGGGTATATTTATTTGGTACCCCCCAAAACAGAAAAATTTTTCTAACACTGCTCAAAACATTGTGATTGTAATGTTCATCACAGCTACTCTACTGTGGGATTGGGTATGTGTGACCAGCGGTCACCTGCGGATTGAACGCAAGTGCAAAGAAGACCATTACGAGCTTGCTGCGCTCGCCACAGGTTATATTCCCACTCTATGGGTGTCGTGGACACCCACAAGTGGGAATGGTCCCCGTTGGTAGGCATGCCGTCCATCGGTATAGTGAGGGTTCGGGATGTAGGTGCCGGTATTGTGACCGCCAGTCATATCACTACATCCCCTGCTATGAAAGGATGATACATTTCAACTAAACTATGCCAGGAGAGGTTCGGGAGCGCTGTACAAGCCTACCGCATGACAAGAATTTAAGCATAACACAGTTACACCTTCAAAATGTGTTCAGCAGGAGGTGGAGTCTCATCCATCATGAGCCAAGCTAATTTTATTTCCATGTGAACAAAAGTCCCAACTACCGTTCTTCCCAATGTTGCGAGATGTGAATTAATGGTAATTATAAGCTATGTGACTGCTCACCTTTATTCTAATTAGCCTATATCTTTGATTTCTGCCTCCAGTTGAGCACATTCTGACAACTGTCCTTTCATCCCACACATGAAACAACTATCGTTCAAACTAGCCAACTAGTTGGCCGCTTTGAATGCTAGACGTTTTATGTACAGTATAGCCACCCTTTACCCCCTCGCTGCGGAGGACAAGTGGGGCTCATATACAGCTACACTCAGTCATCCTTCCCAGTGGCATCCTTCCCAGGAGAATGTCTTAGTGGGAGAGACTTCATACAGTTTACCTTATACAGATGAGGACAGGCAAGTGGTTTGACAGATTGAAGCTTGTGTTATACCACGACTTAATACCCCGTTCTACAGCTTGGGTAACATCATCTAAAACTAGCATATCCTACCAGTAGCAGGCTGCTGGCAGCATTTGCAATGATACTATTTTTCCAGGTTAACAGCAGCAATTTCTATCCTACGTTGCAATATTTATTTATTTATTCACAGTATGACTGAGGAAGCATAGAAAAGTTGTGACGTTCTGGTAGTTAAGGAAGGTTACCAGTGAAATGTCACTTTTTTAAATGATGAAGCACATTTCAGGTTCAGTACTGGGAAAAACAGTGACACCACCAATCTGTTACTGGAAAAAAATGGTTATTTTTAAAGTGCAATCTAATCAAATGTCATTCTTCATTTATTTTCCAATACATTTTATAATTTTGTAAATTCAAAGCAACAATGTGGGTCATTTATACACAAAGTAAATATATTGCATAACCCCAAACCGTGGCTGAAGAGCGCTTATGTTAATTTTCTCCCAGAAATGGAAAGCATACAAATATTTTAAAACAATGAGTTGACACAAGGCCTACTACTGCTTGCATGTCACTTCTGTTAGGACTGTGATTTGAAACACTATGTAAGCCAATATTGGCATAGTTCACTGACTATGCGAGAAAAACACTGTTAATTTATTGCTATTACCTGTATGCCACAAGGATTCCGGATGGCAAGAAACATACTACTGCATTTTCTGTAAATGATGCCAGAGTTATGGGCGTTTGAGTAGTACAGCAAGCTATTACCAAGCATGAGAATTGAAGTGGCATATAACACACTGGAATGACCAGAAATAATCCAGTAAACTTGTTAAGAACCAAGCCGGTAAAACAATGCTAGAATGGCATCCATAGAACATCCACTCACTCATGCATATTCACTTAAAGCCTTTACGCAGGTTTTTGGACATAATCGGCTTCATCAGGAGCCATCGCAACACTGAACAATTTCAACCAGTCTCTGCATACTTCAAATCATACAACAAAAATGGTTACCAACTGCCTCAATTCGGCCGGGACATATCTGTGTGAGAGCAAAGGATACATTTATAACACAGAATCCCTGAACTATTTTTTTAAGTAATTTAGAAAAACTTCACCCCTGCACTATGATTGGTGCATGCCCAATGCCATCACCAGAGTGCTACTGCCATTTTAAACACAAGAATAGTAGCTTAACAGAATATTGTGTGTGCCTTGTGGTCACCAGGCACACACATGTAATTAATATGCAGATGCAAGCTAGATGTCCTTCTATCCAGCAGCACACTATACTTCCTCCCCTGGAGAGGATTGCTCCTGCCCATGAAGTAACAGCGCTGTGATGGGTGCAAGTAGCAGACCCAGGAAAGAGCAGTGAAGTTTACAAGCCTGGCTTAGAAGTGAGGCTGTCAGACTACTTAAATCTGAATAGCTAGGATTTGCTCAGAAGACTAGATAACATCCAGTGTGTTCACAAATAAGAAGCAGAGTGGCAAGAAGAAAAGACAAAAATATAAAAGGAAATTGAAAAACAAAACAAAAACAAAACAACAACAACAGTCAGACCAGAAAGAGGTTAAACCAGCAGAATTTCTAAACACATTTTAGTGGGTGTTATCAATGCAGACTACTGGTGGCCCCACTCTGCTATATTGGAGTTATCACATTCTATGTAGTGGTATGAGTAGAATTTGAAACCTTGATTACCTACTAATGCATTTGCAGACAACTGACAAATTGTGAAGTTGTTTAAAAAAGTTACAAAAATAAGCTTACATCTGATCCATCCATGTTCCTTCAAGTTAAGCAGTCTCCAATGCTAGCGCACTTCTATTATGTACATGCTCATCTACATTAATTATAAAATGCTTTAGCACATTACAGTATAACATACCACCTAGAATTTCAATTACCTTGTGTAAGAGGCTAGCTCCTCTTTTTCTGGTACTCTTCATGCTATTGAATTTTGGGGCTACACTACTGCTGTGGTTGGAATTATATCAAAGTGATCCAGAACTGGAGCAGTGCAGGATAAAAGTTAAACAACTATGAACATTTTAAAACTGTTTTCATGTAAGAATTATTCATTTTCTACCTTGAGTTGTTTTCAAGCATTGGGTAGGAAATGCCAGCGCTCAGAAGACTGACCGCAGCAGCCTGATGTTTAGAATTCCCGGTAGTGCCTTAGCCCAACCACCCCCCTTCCCGCAGCCTAAACATAACCCTCCCTCCTCCGCAACCTAACCCTAACCCTGGGGGTGCCTAAACTTAACACCCCCCTTTCCAGCAGCCTAATCATAACCCCCCCCCAAAACCTATCCTCCCCCTCGGTTTACCTTCCTGACAGCCCAGTTCACATTCATTCGGGATCCCGGCGCTCAGGATTCTGGCACCAAGATGGAGCTCCTTGTCGGAATACCAGCACCGGCACTTCGGCGTCGGTATTTCGACTGCCGGGATCCTGACTGGATCCCATTTTCACTCTCCCTGGTAGAGAAACCTCCTATATGAATATACACTTAACAGGAGTAAACCAATGTTTGAATGCCACACAATGTATAAAAGATGTTTTAGATCAGGTGCATCTTTTCATGACCACATTTTCAATTTGTACATGTTCTTCTATGCCAAGATAAATGTTTACCACAAGCTAGTTTAGTCTTGCAATTGTTTATGGAAAACAATGAATTTAGATTTCTACATTGCCCTGTGTGTGTGAGAAAGATGCTAGTTAGTGCAGCAATCCACCAGCAGCTTACTTAAAGCACCTAACAGGACCACTGTAGTCTTCCTGAAACCGTTCTTCAAATAATTCAGACTATTCTAAGGGTAAATGGTGGAGCAGTACCCTAAAGGCCCATATATACGAGCCGATGCAGGAGAGATGTGTGCTGAGCGAACCGCTCAGCACACATCTCTCCCGCCGCTCAGCACAGCGCGATCTGTGCTGAGCGTGCGGGGGGAGACGGGGGGGCCGCTCACTTCACCCAGCGGGTGAAGTGAGCGACCCGCTAGATTAGCTTGCATGCAGGCCAATCTAGCAGCAGCGATAGCGATGCGCGGGACTGCGCATCGCTATAGGGGGTACACAGAGCCGGCCCTAACCAATATGATGCCCTAGGCAAGATTTTGGCTGGTGCCCCCTAGCACCACCGCTGGTTCTGCCTCTGACCTTGCATTTCTTTCCCAGCACCATCACTCCTCACCCATAGCAGTCCTTGTACCCCCTATATTTTAAATAGGAACAGTTCGTACATTTGACGCACAGCCCAAAAAGGGGCATCTTCTTGCTGGGAAGGGGCATGGCCACACAATAGTAACCCCAATTCCAATTACGCCACACAGTACTGCAACTTTATTCACATTTTATCTTGCGATAGTGTCCATAATTCATATAACATCCCACAGTAGTATCACTTTACCTTATAAACATTACTCCTCACAGTAGAGCCCCTTATTCACATTACATCACACTGAATTGCTCCTTATTCACATTACACCACACCTTATTGCTCTTTATTCACATTAGACGACACAGTAGTGCCCTTTCTATATGCAACGCCACATAGTAGAGCACCTTATACACATAATGCCACACATTAGTAATGCATTTATACACAATTCCACACAGTAATGCCCCTTACACATATGAGACACATTAATGTCCTTATAAACATAATGCACCTTACACATTATGACAACCTTTATTAATGCCCTTTTACACATAATGTCCCTTACACATATGCCGCACATTATTAATGCCCTTATACACATAATGACACACATAGTGCCCCCTACACATTTGCTGCACATTATTAGTGCCCCTATACACATAATGACATACATACAGTAGTACCCTGTTACACATATGCCGCACATTATTAATGCCCTTATACACATAATGACACACATAGTGGCCCTTTACACATATGTTGCACATTATTAATGCATTTTTACATGACACACATATTGCTCCTTACACATATTCTGAACACTACTGCACAACCAACCCACTCACATGCACACAGCACTCACACTAACACTGTGACCTCTGCCTCTGCTTGGATACAGATGTGTCCTCACAAATCATGCATCAATGCTAACGTCGGGCACCTTCTTTTAATGAAAATGCATCTTATTTGCATTGATATGTGGCTAGGATGCACAAGCAGCTTCTGCTGATTAAACTGATATGCAGCATGCCTATATACTGTGTGAGACTGTGACTGTATCTGCATATGAAATGCTACACACAGAATATAGGCATGCCGCATATCATTTTAATCAGCAGAAGCTGATGATGCCCTTTGGCATATCAAATGCCCTAGGCAAGGGGGGTGTGGCTAGATGTCGAGCTGACTGGTTGTGTCCCAGGGGAGCTCGTCCTGCTGTGTCCAATATAACCCTCTTATTGGCGGCCCACCCGAAATATACATCCACCCAGAGGCTCATCAATCCCACACTAAGCCTCCTATACAGCAGGGGAAAAGCTGCGGAGCCGGGGAGCAGGTTTAACCTGCTCTTGCAGGTTGCGGCCTACCTCTGATCCTGAAGCCGGGACCTCGATTTGGTCGCCCCCCCCGGACATCCGGAGCCTCCGGGAGCCGTGTGAACACGGACGGCCCCCGCTCCTACTTACACCCCCTACACGCCGCTGACGGGAGCCGAACGGCAGGAGCCGTGTATCTGAGGCCGGGCGCTGGGAGCCGAGTAAGGCCGCGGAGGCACCCGCGAGTGTCCGGTGCCGGCGGCCATCTTGGGAGAGGCAAAGACGGGCGTGCAGACGCAGCGCTGCTGCGGACGGCCACTGCGCCCACACACAAAGTGGGGAAGACTGTGCTGAAGCTAGGAGGGTCAATAACGTCCCCCAGAGGTGGGGACCCCTGAGTTAACCCCAAATACACCAGGAGCTCAATAGCGGCGGCCATATTGGAGGTGGAAGGAGAAAGCTGGCTGCATAGAGCTGCTGCTGCTGCTGCTGCTGCTGCTGCTATTTACACCTCATTTACACCAGCTGAGGTACTCCACAGTGTCTCCCCACCTATCTGAAAACCCATTTAGAGCCACCTCGGAAGCGCGCTCCGGGACCGGAGCGCGACCGTCCCGGGACGAGTAGCGGCTTTTTCACTCCCCTGGGCTCGCTTACTCACCAGCCTTTTCCTGCCCTGAACCCTCTGGAAATACTGTGTGGCTGTGGATACCGCCACCTGACACCCAGAGCTGCAACCTCAGTTTCCCTTCCCCAGAGGGTGAATATCCTGCAGCACACAGATTACACAGAGTCTCCCTGGTTATTCCTGAACTCTCCACGGAAAACCCTGACCGCCGGCTGGCCCAGGTTGGAAACCAGGAATCACGGGACCAGGGAAGAAGCAAACGCCCTATGGCCCTGTTCGGCTCTTCAGTGCACATCGCTTGATTTCTCAGGAACACGCTGCCACACACCCGCCGCTAACCACTACAATACATAGGGTGCGAACTCCCCTGTGAAGATGATGCCCTTCTAACAACATGACTACTCCACCGTCGCTTCCTGCCTGAATAACCATCCACTACGGTCATCCTCTCTTTACCTATATGATCTACTAATCCCTCCAGGGACATCCCGACATGCCTCCAAAGAAATCGAAGGGGTCTAAATCTGCTTCACAAGTGAATTTTTTTGGGTCCTCCTCCTCCGGTAAGAAGTCTCGTACACCACTTTCCTCGCCAAATATGGCTCAATCATCTCAAGCATCTTCATCAATAATAAGCAACACGGCCCACGCCGCACAAGCTGAGATGGACTCTTTAGATGGCCCGGTCACGCTACGCTCAATCCATTCCATGCTAGCTTCTTTCAAGTCAGACATTACATCTGAGCTTAGATCCAATATACAAGCCCTTCGCTCTGATATTTCTGAAATCGGTGACAGAACAGACCACATTGAACACAAGATGGAGGAGCTAGTAACATCACATAATGATCTGATCTCCGCACATGACGCTCTCCTGGACGAGGTCGCTACCATCCGAGACAAAACCACAGATTTGGAGGACCGCTCACGTAGGAATAATATAAAAATAAGAGGCATCCCTGATGATGTTCCAAATGCTGACTTATATGGATACGCCACAGATCTTTTCCACAAATTGATACCTGATGTCCCACTACCTGACCTCCTGATTGACAGGATCCATAGACTCCCGAAGTCTAGACAAGCACCTGCTCAGGCCTCCCGGGACACACTTCTCAGGGTTCATTTTTTTCACACTAAGGAAAAGATCCTACGTGCAGCACTACCCTCTTCACCTACGGCGACTTGCCTGGGCCCTCTTCAACTTTTCCAGGACCTGTCTCCAGCGACCATGGCCAAAAGGCGATCATTCTTTAACATTACATCAGCCTTATGGAAAGCTACGGTCCAATATAAGTGGGGTTTCCCCACTAAGCTGATTGTGCTACGCAATGGCATAACCACCGTCATCACCACACCTGAGGATGGATCTAAAACTCTGAAAAAATGGGACATCCCTCTCGACATGCAGCCTGTTCCCCCGACTACTTCACCGAAACGGATTGCCCAAGACTGGACATTGGCCCCGGACTGAGAAACACTTGGGAATAACCATACGACAACTATTATCCAGGTTTCGTTTTTTCCCATACAGGCTCATCTGTAGCTATACTTCATTATACTATAGTTAATGCTTTGAGTCGGATGTTTAGATGTTTTTGTTTAAACTTAGATAGCAGTAGATCTGTCTATGTTTCAAATAGACAGCAAACGCCCATTTCCTATTATCTTAGGATGACCTACGCTTGTTTAGCTTTGTCTACTTACCTTATCTATTATTGTGATTGATGATTATATGTTAAACATGTTCTGGTTTGGAGGCGACGGTGGGAAAAGTTGGCTGGTATGCCACCCACCCACACCTGTCCGTCACGATACCCATGTGACGGGATCTCTGGCTCCTTTATGGATGCTATTTCTGTTTTTTTTCCATGTTTTATTTCTTGTTCTGTCTTCTACCCTCATATTCTTCTCCCTACTGATGTTGACTATTCTTCGGTCTTAAAGGACTGTGCCGATATGCATGATAACTGGATGCATGTGTTACTGATGTTTTTAGCCATGCTATGTATCACCCCCTCATACCCTCCCTCATGGCCACCTTTCTGAGTCTTAATGTTAAGGGGCTTAACTCACCTAATAAGAGGCGCCTGGCCCTAAAATACTTTACAGATCAAAAGGCGGATGTAGTAGCTATACAGGAATCCCATTTCCCATTACACTCTCCCCCTCAGTTTTCCAATACCAATTACCCGGTTCACTATATCTCCTGTGGGCCGTTCAAGAGAAACGGTGTCGCTATCCTCTTCCACAAATCGTGCTCCTTCCAACTGGAAAGTAAATGGGTAGATGGCAATGGCAGATACCTGATTCTAGTGGGGAAACTACGAACCAAATATGTAACTTTGGTCTCTCTCTATGCCCCTAATTCTAATCAACCCAGATTTCTGAAATCCTTCCTTCAAAAGTTGTACAGTGTCAAGAAAGGAGCGGTTTTCCTGATGGGTGACTTTAACTTAGCCCCTGATCCTAATCTTGATAAATCCTCGAAACTCGACAAACAGTCCGCTAATGCAGCCAAAGCACTGGCCTCCTCCTTTTCACACCTACTAGCCGAATTTGACTTATATGATGCTTGGAGAATCAGGAATATAGGGGCCAGAGACTATACATTTTATTCGGCAGTGCACAGATCCTATTCTAGGATCGACTTGCTCCTGACGGATAAATGGACATTACAATCAATTCCCAACGTCAAAATATTGCCGATATCATGGTCAGACCACGCGCCATTACTTTGGACTTGGTCATACAAAACGCATACCCCCGCACCACGCCCCTGGAGACTACGGGACTACATTTTGAAAGATGAGGACGGAGTCTCTATATTACGAGAGGCCTTGTCTTCTTATTTGGCCACAAACAGTCCCGCAGATACCTCTATCTCCAATCATTGGTGTGCTCTTAAAGCAGTCCTGCGAGGTGCAGCAATCCATGCCTCAGCTCATATAGCGCGTCGAGACCGGGAAGTTCAGTTGGCTTATGAGTTGGAGGTGACGACGCTAGAAACTAAACATAAACAATCCCCTACCGATGATATCACCTTAGCGTCCCTGACTGAAGCAAAGAGGAAACTGAACAGTCTCTACCTTTTGCACGTACAAAGAGCTGTCTCTAACCTAAAGCAAAAATACTATACATTAGGTAATAGGGCGGGTAAATTACTGGCGCGGAAACTCAGAGGGAAAAATCTTATCAATAGAATTAAATACTTGGCAAACTCAGACGGACCGCCGTCACTGAACCCTAAAGACATTGCAAACCAATTTGCCTCCTATTATAGGAAGCTATACAACCTCAAACAGGACCCCCTAACCCCGCAACCCTCCTTGCAGCTTATACGGTCTTTTCTAGATTCCATTAATCTACCTTCCATTTCTCCCGAGGATGCCTCCACACTTTGTACACCCTGGACTGAGAGAGAAATTCAGTCTTCCCTGAAAGCCCTTAAAAAAGACAAAGCCCCTGGGCCGGACGGGTTCATTAATCTCTTTTACATTACCTTTCAGGACTCACTCTCCCCACTCCTCCTTAATCTGTACAATGATGCTTCCTCTAACCCTTTCCCTAGAGAAATGTTGGAAGCACGGGTGATAACAATTCTCAAACCTGGCAAGAACCCATCCCTCTGCGCAAATTATAGACCCATAGCACTTTTGAATACAGATATAAAGATCTATGCCAAACTGCTTGCAAATAGACTGAACCCGCTGATTCCCGCATTGGTCCATCAAGACCAAGCGGGCTTCACTATCGGTCGCCAAGCCTCTGACAATACCAGGAGAGTCTTCTCCCTTCTAGAGGCCCGCTTCATGTCGCGGGAGCCCTTATTGTTGCTTTCCCTAGATGCGGAGAAGGCTTTCGACAGGATTCACTGGTTATACATGTCAGAAGTTCTTGCCAGGTTTGGGTTTACGGGACAATTTTTACAGAACGTCCTACGCCTATATACGCACCCCTCAGCACACGTTTTTAGTAACGGGTTTCTATCTGATTCTTTCCCCATCACCAACGGCACCCGTCAGGGATGTCCACTGTCACCATTTATTTTCATTTTAGCTATAGAACCCCTAGCAGAGAAAATTAGAGCGTCTACCCTAGTTAGCGGAGTCTACATAGGTCCCACACAACACAAGATTTGCCTGTTTGCAGATGACGTCCTGCTGTTTGTAACTAAGCCTGAAATTTCCCTCCCAGTTATCCACGATATCCTGCAAGACTACGCCAAAATTTCCTACTATAAACTAAATACGGCTAAAACAGAGGCATTAGCATTTGACATTGAACCAATCCCACTCCAATCCCTACAATCTACATATCCCTACGCCTGGCAGGATTCTTCCATCCAATACCTTGGGATTAAGATTCCTTCCAGTTCTCACTCCACGGTGGAGTGTAACTACCTTCCTCTCTTGGGCCAATTCCGTACCCTCACCAAACAGTGGACGAACTATGAAATCTCATGGTTGGGGCGCCTTTCATCAATTAAAATGATGCTCCTCCCTAAAATTCTTTACCTATTCAGAGCCATACCTTATTTAGTACCGCTTGCTCTCCTTAACAAATTTTATTCTGTCATGTCTACTTTTATATGGAAGGGTAAAAAACCCAGGATAGCTAGAAACCGTCTGTTTAGATCCAAAGGCAAGGGGGGTCTTGCATTTCCCAACCTTGAGCTATATCAACATGCATGTCTACTTGATCAGCTGAAGGACTGGCTCCAGACTGACCCCGTAAAACCCTGGGTAAATATTGAAAGTAATATGTGCACAGGATTCCCTCTCCCAGATTTAATCTGGGTCAAGCCACTACATAGACCCCCCTCTACCAAATTTATAAGGAGTATAACTAACTCTCTTAAGGTCTGGGACAGATTAGTTAATAACCTAGGCGACTGCCCGCTTCCCTCTACGCACCTATCCATTTTAGCAATTTCCAAAATACTCCCAGACCTACCAATACGGAACTGGCAGGAGTTAGGGGTTCGACAGATTAAGGATTTGTATGACAAATCAGAGCTTAAAACCTTCCAACAACTACAAACCCAATATCTGATACCAACAAAGGATTTTTACAAGTACTTACGTATCAGACATTGGATTAGGGCAAATATGTCGAACCCTCTCACCCCTCCTACCCCACCCCCATATATTTTAAGTAACTTTTCCTCCATACAGCACAAAGGTGGTATATCTCAGTGGTATATTACGCTCCTCTCCCCACTCAATGACAAAAAACTACATGTTCAAACACGGTGGGAATCAGAATTTAATATCCTTCTGACGGAGCAGGATTGGGAAAATATCTTTATGAACATCTTTAAAATGTCTCGGTGCATCAACCACACTGAAATGATGTTCAAATTGATCCATGGTCTATATCACACACCTGATAGACTCCATAGGATCTGGCCAGACTCCTCTAAATTCTGCTGGAGGCAATGTGGATCAGAGGGTACCCTAACTCACATATTTTGGACATGCCCAGTTATCAGACCTCTGTGGATAGAGATTTTTGGGCTAATTGAGAAGATCACAAAGGTTACCCTCCCCCACCGCCCTGAAATTGTCTTTTTGCATTACTTTCCCCCTCATATACCCTCTGAATATTCTTATGTGATAGGCCATATCCTTATAGCTACCAGGGCCGCAATTGCGCAATATTGGAAAAGAACAGACCCCCCACACTTATCCAAAATTATAACGTCAATACAGCGCAATTTTGAAATGGAAACTATGAGCATTAAATATTCTTTAGCTCCCCAATCTCCTCTACTGAAATGGCTACCGTGGTTTGATTATTACACATCTGGCACTAACCCCCGGATCACCTTGGCGGGTAATAGATGATGCTTAACCTCCTTCTTTTTCATTCTTTTATTTTTATTTACTTAGATTTAGATTTAAGTTTATACACTGCTTAACCAAATTGCAAAGAAATATGCGCAGGCCTCCTACAGTGTCCCCGAACGTCCGACGGTCAACATCCCCCCTATTCTGCACTACATTCCTTATCTATCTTTTTTCTTACTCCTTTTCCTCACTCCTTCTTTATTCCCTACCTTTAAGATCTTTAGTTTAAGTATTAATACTACTTTACAATTATATATTAGGATTTTCAGACATACAGATACTGTATTATTGGCTTTATTTTTGTTTACATAACGATATGTATGTTCTGTAATGTAAAAGCTTCTCTAATAAAAATTTCTTCAGTAAAAAAAATGCCCTAGGCAATTGCCTAGTTTGCCTATGCCTATGACCGGCTCTGGGGGTACACACGGAGCGATAATGCTCATATTCTAAGCAATCTAGTCAGATTGCTTAGAATATCGCTCCGTCAGTACCCCCCTTAACAAATACATTTTACAGTGGTTAATTAATTTAGTTCATACACATAGAAACAGTCTACATACATCAACACACAGTTATTGCAGCATTATCTTCACTTCTTTAACTACCACCAATTGGAATGCAAAACGATGAGCTGCAGCAGAACACTGATTTTTCTTATTAGTATTATTTAATGAGTCTTCTTCAAAACAACAAAAGCCAGCAAAATTATTTGTTCTTTAAAAATTCAAGGTAGTTCAGGATGGGTATTAGAAAGGCTTTTATCCTTCAAAACATGAATGCTAATGAGAATAATACCTCATGGAATCTGTAAGTGAAAAATATAAATACATTTTCCTCACATATCCTTCAAATTCTTCAATTAAATGAACTTTACCTTGAACTATCATTTTAATTGCATCAGGACAGTGTTTCTGGAAATTCACTGCCATCTAAAAATTAATTTACATGACATGCATTTGAATAGACATGCAATTAGGTAGCATATTCTTGCTTTTTCACCCTCGCAGAAACTTTATTTTTGATCTACTGCCTGTTTGTAAACAGATGGGGATTTTAACGTAAGGCGAGACACAGACAGCGTTCTCAGCCAGTCATAATGTTACACAGAGCCAGAGAGCAAGCAAGAAAGAAATGGGTATCAATCTGATAGGGGAGAGGATGCTGTGCTGTCACATTACGGAGAGAAAGAAAAAACAAACATATTATAGAAATAATTGTAACTGTGGTCAGACTGAATAATCAGCCATCTCTCATTAATTGTGCTCAGGTTGCTACTGTTCTCAATAGTGTATTCTACAGATACAGTATAATCACTTGTGCTGTACAGCAGTTTTGAACTGAAAGGTTGTAGTATGACTGCACTATATTCCAGGGGAGGGCTGCATTTTGAAATTGAGATGTGAAGAGAAACAGCATTTTGACAAACTTGTGAATTACTGTACTAATTTAATTACAGCCTTGCAGCATTAGCAAATATTCCAATACGGCAGCAAGGTTCAACAGATTAGTAATTTGAAAACTAAATTATAAAAAATTATATATAAGGCACTAAATTAAAGTATTTACCTAGTTATGGATTACACTTTGAAGCTTTTATACAATAAATAAATAAAATTACAAGGTGAAACAAAGGGTCCTAATTTACAAGAGGGATGTGAACTAGCGACAGAACAACCTCTATGACACACTTCCCAGCGCTATTTTCCTCCACGTGTTGTCACCTTCAGAGACTTCATCAGGGGTATATCTTCAACAGGTGTAAAAAAATTCATACAAATGTAACCGATTAAACATTTTTGTTGTATCAGGATGATCGCAAAATAAAAAATTGGTGATGTATCTACACGGCAAGTTTCCACCAGGTTGCACACTGTTTGAGAGTCATTTTTGATAAATGCTTCCCTGCAGATTTGCTTTTGGCTGTTCAGGTTGGTTGCATAATGCTTGTAGACAGCAGTTTTCAAACAGTGCCATATATTCTAAAGTGGACTAAGACCTGACTGGGCTATTGTATAACATTAACTTTTTTACTGTTCAACCACACCAGTATTGCTTTGACCCTGTGATTGAGATTACTGTACTGCTAAATGCCTAACCTTGATTTTTCTATCAGAGTGAAGTAGGTTGTCTTTCATTCAATTTCAAAAAGATACCCAGTCCCTGTTGAGGAAAAGCACTCCCCCAACCTAATGCTAACAACCCACACTTCACTGTTATTATGGTGTTCACTTAAGGGGTAATGTTAGGTTTGTGCAACATCGTATTTAGAATTGATGCCAAAGAGCTATTTTTTGGGGTTATCTTATCTGACCACAATATCTTATCCCACTTTTTAGCTGGATCTAATGTTTTCTGGCAAACTCCAGACATACTTTCAAGAGGTAATTATTCAGTACTGGAATCTTTCTAGCCATCTTTCCGTACATGCCAGTTATATACGGAGCTGTTGCTAGAATTGAGTGGCGCACCTTTACTAATTTTGTAGTGTTAGTTAGCCTCTCTGTGCCTTCCCTCACAAGTCTCCTTCATGCTGTGAAGAGAAGATTTAAGGGATCTCATTATCTAGACCGCGCCTGCGTGGCATGAAGCAATTTACTTTTCCTCACAATAGATCCAGCAATGCTCACTGGGATAATCAAGCACTGGGTATAACTTTGTAGCTTGTTCCAATACTGTGTGCATCCATAACTTTACCTTTAATTTTCTTAGTATGCTCCTTGGTCTTCATTTTCACAGTATGACCATTATCATAATCAGCTTTTTTGAAAGGTGTACCCATGTACACTAGGATTTTTTTGTGGTACAATGCATTGCCAAGCAGCAACTTGAAGGGGAAATATATAGCATAAGAAGGGGGGAAAAACGTAGCATACATTACACGTACTGTATGCGTTCATACTGCACATTGCAACTGTACGATAGACCCTACATATTAGACATATTATACATGTAAAACTAAAAATGAAGGCTGCTTGGCAGAGCAGCACCAAGGCAGCCATCCGTGGCGCCAACTTGAACTCAAACAATGCACATAATACAGAAGATTTAAGCAATACATCAAAAGACATGCATGATGCATGATTGGTGTAGGCATTTTGGGTAATAACCTCCAAGGCTTGTGTATTCCACCCTCAGAAGGTACCAGGTGCGGCAGCCATCTTGGGCGCACTGTGTAGGATTACCCAGGGTGGAATAGTCCATCCCTAGAAGAGAACAGAAAATGGGGAGATTGCAGAGTCCTAAAGTTCAGAGTAGGGTTCCAACAAAACTATCAGGTCCATGTATTTTTCATCCCATCCACAAGCACACCAAACCAAGTATGGTTTGGTTTGTCTTATCTATGAAAGCTGACATTTTAATGATTCACAAGTAGAAGCAACAGTTTTAATCTGTATAATTTTGGAGCTTCCACAGCTCAAGGATGGAATACTTTCATTTTTTTTGGCTGTCTTCCGAAATTGTTGACTATAAAATCTTATCTTTACCTGACTTGAAGGCAAAAGCAACAATTTGAGGACTATTTCCAAATAATAGAACAGAACGAGAATGCAACGCTTGTGATTAAGTGTGGTATACAAAATATATGACCAGTATTACTAAAATACATCCACAATCACGTACAGAATGTACTCCTTAACCAAACACTTATCTTCCATTGGGGACAACTAAGCATATCATTTCTAAAAGAATAGAACAGATCTGACAGAATTTTTGTTTTCTTTGTAGTTACAAGGTTTGCTCTTGTAGCAGAACAAAAAATAAAGTGACTAGTGTACAGACCACATAGCACTGTTCTACTGCGATTAATACTGGCAGTTTATGAAACTAATTTCCTTTGGCACTACCTATTCAGGACCCTATCCGTTTAGTAGATAGACAGTGTCTAGTTAGACAGTCAATAGATAGACACCATATATTAGACAGACATTAGGTCGACAGGGTCAAAAGGTCGACTGGTCAAAAGGTCGACATGGAAAAGGTCGACAGGTCAAAAGGCTGACATGTCAAAATGTCGACGTGGAAAAGGTCGACAGGTCAAAAGGTCGACATGGTCAAAAGGTCGACATGATAATTGTCAACATAAAAAAGATAGACAAATGTGTTTTTTTTATTTAACATGTTTTTGGATTATTTCATACTTTCTCTATCCATGTCGGCATAGAGTTGGTTATAAACCTTGTGGCGAGCGCAGCGAGCCACCATGCCCGAAGCGTGGCGAGCGAAGCGAGCCCCGCGATGGTATGCCTTTCTGCAATTGGGGTGCCAGATGACAAAACTATCCACACAAAGCACAAAAATGCAAAAAACATGGTGTCTACCTTTTTCATGTCGACCGTTTGACCCTGTTGACCTTTTGACCTGTCGACCTTTTGACCTGTCGACCTTTTCCATGTCGACCTTTTCCATGTCGACCTTTTGACCTGTCGACCCTTTCCATGTCGACCTTTTGACCTGCCGACCTTTTCCATGCCGACCTTTTGACCCTGTCGACCTTTTGACCCTGTCGACCTTTTGACCCTGTCGACCTAATGTCTGTCTAACATATGGTGTCTATCTATTGACTGTCTGACTAGACACTATCTATCTTTCATACCGGAACCATTCAGGACTATGGATTACCCATCTAGGTGAGAGTGGAGAAACAGGCAATTCAGCAGTTGCTTAGAAGAAAATAAATCTTCCGGAGAGATACTAAAGACTTGGCTCTTAGATAGCCTCATCTATACTGTACTTGTATTGTTGTAAACTGACCACTGGCTATGGATGAGGTACAGAGAATTACAGCATATCCTCAGCTGACCTTTATAACGGATTTATTTTATTTATTTATTAACAGTTTCTTATATAGCGCAGCAAATTCTGTTGCGCTTTACAACTGGACACAATTAGAAGACAAAACTGGGTAAAAACAAACAGTCAGAGGTAGGAGGGCCCTGCTTGCAAGCTTACAATCTATGGGTACTCTACCAATGTTTTCATATTAAGGCAGAGCATTCAGCTCAGTTACTAATCTCTTTATATGTATCTACATTGAACATTTGTGTTTTAACCAAGGTCATCCATGGTGCAGTAGAATTTAAAATTTTAGGGTTTTTAAATAGTTTTTAACTACAATATATTAATATTTATACCAGTTTCTGATAAAATCTGTTGGTTCAGATAACGCTGCCCTACAGATGTGTCCTCTTACATCTTTGCTTCGTGTGCTACAAATCACGTTACATATAACGCGCGAGTCCCATGTGACTCAGTAGCGCAGGGCGTCTTTTTATCAGCAAAAAATGCATCTTAGAAACAAAGTAATGTTATAGGATACACAAGCAGCTTCTGCTGATTAAAATGATATGCATCATGCCTATAAACTGTGTGACTGCAACTAGATTTGCATGCAAAATGCTATGCTACAGTGTTTTCATGGGAAAATGTAACGTGGCATTTTGGATGCAGATAGAGCCGTATTTACGCACAGAAATATAGGCATGCTGCACATTATTTTAATCAGCAGAAGCTGCTTGTGCTTCCTATTACATTACTTTATATCTAAGACTAATTTTCTCGGAAAAAAATGCAAAAGAAGAAGTTCGTCGCTACAAAGTCCCGCCACGGCATGGCGCAGCTTCAATGGCTGTTTAGCATAACGTATCCTTTAGTGATAAACTTGTGGTGAATATGGTGTGAGGACAAATGAAGGGGGATTATATATATATATATATATATATATACACACACACACAAGCAGCAAATATCACCATCAAGAACACTATCGTTAGATGAGTAACGGCCTGCAGTTTATTTAAGAAATATACGGCTCTGCACGTAGAAAATAGCTTTCAAAAGAAAAAAAGGGAGGAAATGTTGTAGAATTAAAGAAAAGGCAAAACAATACATCCATAAACAATGTGGTATCTGGGGACAGCGCACTGCCACCAAGAAAAAAATACCCCAAAACAAGCCACGAGGAGAGCGAATGGGCCTATACAAATAACTGTCAGTGTTGCTACTAGGAGCATGCATGCAGGACTGAGCTGGGCTGGTGTAAAACTTCCAGGAACAAGGTAAGTTAACTTTTGATGCTTAACCTAGATAGACAGTGTCACACAGGAGATTTTGCTTTCATAGTAGTTCTAAACAGCAAGCAACATTTAAAGCTTACTCACACCTGTACTTCACCTGTCGCATGTTGCTTGACAAGCTTTTCAGTGGCCGTTGTTGCGCTTGTAGGAAAATACTGCATTTGCTATGCGAAAGGAGGTTGAGGTTGAGCCAAAGAAATTACTTAACTCCTCAAAGCATTTTCCTCTTAAGGACCATATTCTCCAACTAAATTACTTTTTCTCTCCTCAGGTTTTGTTTTTCTATTCTGCTTTAGCCTTCTCCCCAGCTCTCCATTCATCCCCTTAATAATTTCTCCTCTCAACCTGTCCACCACTCATACAGGACCTGCTAGATATCTGTATTTGTTATCTGTAGTTATGGGGCCCTTAAGTTAAAATCTTCCTGCTGAAACTGTGCAGCCTTTTCAAAGGCGACAGCAGAGCTCCTTTCCCCTTTATTCTACATATATACTCTCCTACTTGCCTGAGCAGCCATGATGGTTGTAAAGAAAACTGATCCTCCATAAAGTGACAAATATAGCTATTTCTCTTCTGGTACTCAAATTTGTGGGCAAAACAGTTGGTGGATAAGTAACAAATCATCAAGTCCTAGGGAGAGTGGGATAATGAAATCAAGTTCACAACCTACCCCTGTTTTTATCAGACAAAGCATTTCTTCAAACTCAAGGGGGCTATTAAATTTTTGGAGAGGTTGTTTCCTCTAATGGGTATCTATCAGAGCTATTCAAATGTCGCTCTAATTAGACTAGCCGCAGCAGTCACATTTCAGCTCGCACCCCCAGAGGCTGCGAGCCGAAATGTGTGAAAATTTGTCTGTTTGGGCGACCAAACAGGACTTTTCCCAGCTGCGCCCAATACTTTAGACAGGTTTTGCCGCTTTATGTGGCTTATCCCTGTCTGAGTGCGACAATTAAAGGGCACCCAGAACAATTGAACAGCAACAATGGACGTCCTTTAATTATCGCTAAAGGACAAACATTTGAACAGCCCCCAATATGTCTTATCTACTATTCCATCACTAGTGTAGATTATAACTCTCTGCTGTGTTTGGCACAGTCAGCCATACTTACACGCAACTTGCCAGTTGTCTACCCTAATTCTAGGTCTGGGACAGATTGCTAGTTAATGGTGGCTCCCAGTGAAATTTTACCATGGCAATGAGCAGAGTGGAGTCACTTGAACACTACTTACGAAGATCGTTCCCCTAGTCTGACCATTGCTTTGATTATACACCACAGGGCTGTCAGTGAAATGTTATTTGCGCAATGTTGGCAACAGCAACTTTCATTATTGGTCACATATCATTAAACAGCAGAGTCAGCGCAGAAATTAGCACGTTCCCTCCTCTGGCTGTGACAGCTTTGGGAAATATTCTTCAAAACAAAGAAAACATTTCAGGCTTGGTTTAAAAATGTGTTGTGGCCGGAGACTTTAGCTTTTCTTACATTTATAACAATGGGAGAGAAAATTAATCCTCCACAACAGTGATCTGTTCTGGTAAGCAGCAGTTTGCGGCATATATTTGCCTAGAGGTGTTTTTGTCTTTAAAACCAGTTTTGAGGAGAAACCACAGCTGAGTCACTCTTGGGTTATCTTCCAATGTGATCATGAGACTGTTCTTCATTACACAAACAAGCAACCAGAAATGTCAGAAGCTTTTACATACCAGCATGTTCTTGTAGGCCTGTTGCTAACAGACATAAAGCAATTCCAGAGAGTAACTACTGTAGATTTCACAGTAATGCCTGTTTACTATCAGAACACAGCTCCGGGGAATTCACACTGCATATAGTGCATGGGCAAAAGCAAAATGTGCTAGACAATCAGTTGGCAACAGGATTTCTTCCAGCATTTACACTCCACAGTAATACTTACCCTTATATTTTATATACGTACTAACGGATAGGCAAATAAATTGCATTCAAAACCACAAGCTCTAATTATTGAAAACTGAATAAGGTGTAAGGATTACTAATACCCCTTTCACACCACACAAATAACCAGGTATTGACCCGGCATACTGCACAATCACAGGTAAGAGGAGCCCCTGCCCTGCATGTGTTTTTTAATATATTCATACAAATGATTGTTTATACCTGCTGTAAAAGCTTTGGGGGTAACAAGGAGAGACAGTAAATGACAGGGAGATGCAGTGGATAGCATGGAGAGGCAGAGGGCGGCAGTGGGAAAGAGGTTGAGGCAGAGGGTTACTAGGAAGAGGCTAAGGGTTACTAGGAAGAGGCTGAGGGTTACTAGGAAGAGGCAGACGGTGAAAGGGGGATGGCAGACTGAAGCAGGGATACTAGGGAGAACCAGAGGGTGACGTAGGGTAACAGGGAGACAGAGGGTGGCAGGGGGAAGCAGTGGGTGAGGATGGCATATTGCCGGGTCGACACGGGTAAGCGTGCGGTGTGAAAGCGCCATAGCTGAAATCCCGGGTTGCCTGAGCCGGCAATTCAACCCGGGAATAAAGCAGTGTTATTCCCGGGTTGAATACCGGGTCAACGACCGCGTAAACGGGCTCCCGGGTCGTAGCGACGCGGGACCCGTTCACTACAACCAGGAGAGGCGGCGCGGAGATGATCTGATCTCCCAGAGCCGCCTCCGCTGCCGGCTCGGCCCCCCGCCGCTACGGCAAACCCGCCCGGGATATTGCCGGGTCAGGGAAGCCAGCAACAGCATCCAATGCCGGATCCCACCCAGGAAGGACCCATTTCCAATTCCCGGGTGGGATCCGGCATTGGCGGTGTGAAAGGGGTATAAGCAGCTCCAACAAAAATAAAGGTCGGCATTATGTAACAGTTTTAAACTTTCCTGCTCCATGCGTTTTCGATTTTTTTTCCTACAGGTGTTAGTAAAATAAATATCCACCACCTATTCAATGTGTGGGAATATTTAGTAGATATGACCCCCATGAAAATCAAAAAATTAGGCAAAGTCAATTCCAAGCAATGATTTACAGTAAGTAGCCGAATGCTTATTAGTTCTAATGAAATGTTCAAAAAGTTAGAAGGCCATAATGCTACCTGTTATGCTATGGCAAGTGAGATAGTAAAGGTTTTAAAATTAGATTTTTAATCAATTAATTCCAATATGAAAGCAGATTTTACCACTGCCCTAGGAAGAGAGATACAAAAAAAGAAAAAAACTAACAAAAGATGGAAAATCCCTAGCGAGACAAACTCTTACAAAGCGTGCAGTAGATACAATTTGTTATTCACAGCTAGAACTAGTATAATGTGTGTGGTTAACAAACTATGGGGCAAATGTAATAACCTGGAGAAGGCATAAGTAAGTGATAAACCAATGATAAGGGCAAGGTGATAAATGCACCAGCCAATAAGCTCCAATATGTAAATTAACAGTTAGTACCTGATTGGCTGGTGCGATTATCACCTTGTACTTATCACTGGTTTATCACTTCCGTATGCCGTCTCCAGGTCAATACATCTGGCCCTGTATTAGATATCAGATAAGGGTCTGTGTAGACATTACAATGGAGCTCTGCATAAGACAGATGCCAACAGAATGAGCTTTAGTTAGATTTTTTTGCTACAAACAATGCATCTCCTTTATATAACTCGTACTAACTGTAAGATTGTAACTGCTTGCTCTGCACCAAAGTAGGATAAGTTTTGTATTGCTGTACAAGAAAGGGCCCCCCTTTGCATACTCGCCATAAGAATGGTATCTGGGTATAGGGTGCAGAGCTGTTTCACTGCAGATGCTAATCTGCACTAAAATAATACAGTATCCTCATCTGTTTACTCCACTCTGGAGTTTAAGTCCCATTTGTGTCCATAGGTTCAGTAACAGACCTGCAGAGCAAATGCAGCAGGAGAAATTGGATCTAATGACAGCGACAAACACTAAAACACAGTAAGATTTTTTTCTTACGATTTTGACTACAGTATATAGTCAAAATCATAAGAAATGTTAGTGCAGATCGCAAGGTGAAAGTCACCTTGCGATACCGATGCACGGTCCAACGAGGTCGGTGTCGCAAGCCTAGATAGACTGTGCAGGCAAGTAAATTTGGACTATCTCGTAGAAAAGATAGTAAAAATTGTCACTTAACCAAAATCGTACATTGTCAGTATCGCAAGCACAGTCATCTATGCTTGTGATACCGACCTAGTCCCTATCGGATAGTGAGAATCAGGGTTCAGCCTGAATCTCAACATGTGTACACACCTTAAGAGCTGTCATCATTGGGGATGTAATGTGCTTGTCCACCTAATAAAATAAATAAATATGTATGTATGTACAGATGTAGCCATGCTCAACTTACCCACGATGCATTCACACGCATAGTGGGAGTGACCAGCTGCGCCCGGCTGTGATTACTCACACCCAAGATTGCATACTGTAATGGGCTGCAGCTGTGAATATATGCACGTGTCCTCAGCCATGTGTGAGCAACGCTGCAAACTATTTCTGTGTGCGATTAGCCGCAGCCACCATGCTTGTGGCTTTTTCTGTATGTATGTATGTCGTGTCACAACTTACCCCACCATTTTTCTTGAAACAACGTGCACAATTGGGTTTTTTGTTTACTACTAAACCCCACCCCAGAATGGGCACAATGATTTTTAGCCAACCCTACTGTATTCCCTGATAGATAGTGCAGTAATTTTAAGTTCACCAGAAACAACAAAACAAACAAAGAAAAAACTAAAAATGGCTAATGCGGTCTAGAAATCCTATGATACATATCAGGGGTACTCAAACTATTTTGCTTTGGGACAAAAATTATTACAGGACCCCAGAAAGTTAAAGCAGGAATTCTGACACACGTGTGGGGTTACATACTATTAACGTGTAGGATGCCGGCTATCAAGATCCCGACAGCGGTATAATGCCTGCCAGAATGCCAGCGTGGGACGAGTGCCAAGAGTCCGCCTCCCGATGCCCTCGCCACTCATGACTTCCACCCCAGCCGCTGCCCCCACAGCGATGGCCACCACCTGCTTCCCGCCCCACGCTACTGACTTCCCCCGCCAGCTGCTGGTGCCATGCCTCTGCCTGCACAGCACTAGCCGCCTCCCACTGGTCGTTCCTGACTTCAGTGAAGTGGGGTATGTACTGGTCGGAGGGAAACAGTGCCGAACCAGGGAGCTGGTGAGTGACGGGCCATGGACAAAAGCAACAGGACGTATGGCGTACATGCACACACTCTCTCTCTCTATAGAGGGGCTCTACCCGGCATAATGTGTATAAGGAGCTCTGCTCTGCTGTGGTGTAATGTTTAAGAGGCACTAGCATGGCATAATGTGCGGTGTTATGTGAATTAATACTATTCTATGGCCACGTTCATTCCCCATGAAGCCACGCTCCTATATACTGATGCACACTGTCCCTGTTTTCAGTGGGAGGAGGGGCACCTAAGGAAACTTTTGCCCTGGGCGCCACAAGGTTTAGAGCCGGCAATGCATTGCAAAGGCACAACACAGAAATTAAGTGACCGCTAATACAATGACTTCATTCCTTACACAATCACAGGTAAGAGGAGCCACTGCCCTGCATGTGTTTTTTAATATATTCATACAAATGATTGTTTATACCTGCTGTAAACGCTTTGCGGGTGACAAGGAGAGGCAGTGGGGCATTTAGGAGGCAGTGAATGACAGGGAGATGCAGTGAATAGCACGGAGAGGCAGAGGGTGGCAGTGGTAAAGAGGTTGAGGCAGAGGGTTACTAGGGAGAGGCAGAAGGTGAAAGGGGATGGCAGAGTGAAGCAGGGATACTAGGGAGAAGTAGAGGGTGACAGGGGGAGGCAGAGGGTGAGGATGGCAATGGGGGACAGGGGAATGGCAGAGGGTGTCGGGATGGCAGAGGATGATGCGTAGGCATAGGTTGGTAGGGGGTGGCAGTGGATAATGGGGGTGGCAGAGAGTGACAGGGGGACGGAAGAGGGAGGCAGTAGGCAGCAGAGGGTGAATAGGGAGAGTGGGTGTTTAATTAGTTTTCCCTTGCTTCCCCTATCCACAGACACATCTCAAAGTCTGTGCTTAGTGTTCCCTTCATTTCCTATCATGCTCCTCTGCTGCTTCCCAGAATCCCCCTCTCCCGGCACCTGTGGTTGCTCTCCACCCCCCCCCCCCCCCACCACATACTGCACTTACTTACAAGAGGTTCTTCATATACTCAGAGTCCTGCTTGCTGAGAGCTGGCTCCTGAGTCTGACTGTGATCTGCTGCTGGCTTTATCTTCAGTAAGTTTATTACAGCTCAGTTTTCCTGGAAATAACTAATATAGCATTTCATATGCAGATATAGCCACAGAATATAGGCATGCCGCATATGATTTTAATCAGCATAAGCTGCTTGTGCATCCTAGACACATAGCAATGCGAATAAGATGCATTTCAGGCAAAAAGAAACCTGACATTAGAAGAGCTGCCGGCTGACTCACGCCAGGAACCTCCTGGTTCATGGGGTATTGAGGCTGGATGTATGAGGACACACCTGTATGACTATAAAAATGTGTAGAATAATACAAAGAAGATGATTATAAGTTATCTTTGTAATATACTAATAATTTTTATAGTCAAAACTCTGATAGTAACTCTATAGTATGACAGGGGAGGCTCTGCCTCCCGACTGCACGTCCCTGCCTGGTACTCTGGTTTCCTCCCACAATCCAAAAATATACTGTCAGGTTAATTGACTCCCAACAAAATAAACTCTAGTGTGTATGTGTGCGTGTCTAAAGGTGGTAGGGAATATAGATTGTAAGCTCCACTGGGGCAGGGTATGATGTGAATGGCAGAACATTCTCTGTAAAGCGCTGCAGAATGTGTGTGCGCTCTATAACTAACTGGTAATAAATAAACAAATATTAACCACAACCTAATAAATTAGTGACAGATCATTACCCCCAGGTTTTAAAAACCAGTGGTGTAAGATTGTCAAATAGCTACTTTTGACAGGAGAGTGTAAATCCTATGGGGGGGGGGGAATTAAATTGTTTTTGGCGTGGCGATAAGTAATGGGAGCCTGGTGGAGCTATTCAATTGTTTTGCCAATTGGGTGTGACTGCATTACTTATTGCCCTTTTCGCACCCAAATGGATCAGTTTTAGACTCGTAAATCAACTAAACCCTTGAAAAGTTCTGGTTAATGCTCCCAAACAGCTGACTTTTCGAAGATTTCTGCTCGCCACATAAAGAAGCTGCCAACATAAATCATGCAGCAGTGTCCAATCGGAAACAAGTGAACTGCTGCCATTGTGCACCCATTACTTACAGGCAACAATTGAATTCACCCCTATGAATCTATGGTGGGTTGTTTTGGTACCTGCGAAGAAACATCACCAGACCTAAAGACAACCAGCAGAGAATATTTGTTTGTATCAAAACATCCTTCCCACACAGCTCCTAATGGACCCTGGGCCTAATTCAGACCTGATTGCTAGGCTGCGTTTACGTACAGCCTGCGATAAGGTCTGAACTGCGCATGCATATGCAGCGCAATGCGCAGGCGCACTGGGTCCACAGCGATGGGGATCGCCGGGCAGCGACAGGATGGTGCGAGAAAAGCGATTGAACGAGTGATCGCAAGGTGACTGACAGGAAGAGGCCGTTTGTGGGTGGCAACTGACCGTTTTTAAGTAATGTCCAGAGAAACGCAGGAGGGACCAGGCGTTTGAAGGGAGGGATTCTGACATCAGCTTCAAGGATGCAGAAAAAACGCACAATAGCGATCAGGTCTGAATTAGGCCCCCTGCTCCTTCCATATTACGTCACAGCCCCTGCACACCTGCTCTTTTTCTTATATATACACAAGTAGACAAGTCTGCCATAATGCTGGTGATTTGTTCCAATTTCAATACTATCCATTTGAGTGAAAGACAGATGCATAGTTACCGTAATTTATTTTCTATTAAAGATATCATTAGACATTTAAATGCATCAAACAATATATGTACAACACTACCTCTCAGGCATGTTCACATAGAGATGTGCTCAGTCACTTTATGTTAGTCCTCAGCCAACAGACACCGCTATAATTGAATTTGGCTGCTGTATGTTAAACTTTGGACAACACAGTGTTAAACTAAATGAAACACATTCAGTCATTTATTTACAAACACATAATATTTCTGGTTTGTGCCTCCATACCAAAGATTAAAGCTGGTTCTATCCAAAGAAAACTGTTTTATAATCAAACATCAGTTTGTGGACTAAACAGAAAAAGTTATCATGTGCAATTTAGGGCAGAGCTCGTGTTTGGCAATACCAAATATTCTCTGTCAGAAACAATTTGCTTTTATTGTAAACAGTAAAATTAAGTTCTCAAAACAGTGTGATCTCAGAAACAAACAATGAATGTAGTAAGAGTACACCTGCTTATTCCAAACTTCCCACTGGCCAAGCCAGTTTCTGCAACAGCAGGAGCAGAGAATTTCTATCAACTGCAGTCCTTACAGAAACCAAAAATCTATGTACATGATCCAATAAAAAAGCACTTACCGCAAGAACACAACATCCTATATATAAAAGGCTAACAACGCTCCTCACTTCTGTGGGGGGAATTCAAGTGTTTTGTGCGCCAGCGGCCATTAGATGGATCCCAATAGAGCAATTCAAGTGTTGCTCCGTTCAGGAGCGCACAGACACCGGCGCCAACATTACCGTTAGGTTGTTCCATCATTGTCACAGGCTGGTAACTAGTTTTTTTTAACGAATTACTACTATTGGATTTCAATTTTCGGAAATAATACATGTAAAATAAGATTTTAAACCTACCGGTAAATCTATTTCTCCTAGTCCGTAGAGGATGCTGGGGACTCTGTAAGGACCATGGGGTATAGACGGGCTCCGCAGGAGACATGGGCACCTATAAAGAATTTTTAGTATGGGTGTGCACTGGCTCCTCCCTCTATGCCCCTCCTCCAGACATCAGCTAGAGAACTGTGCCCAGAGGAGATGGACAATACGAGGAAAGGACTTTGTAAATCTAAGGGCAAGATTCATACCAGCCCACACCAATCATACCATATAACCTGGAATACACATAACCAGTTAACAGTATAAACAAACAACAGCAACGGTCCAAGACCGATTCCAACTGTAACATAACCCTTATGTAAGCAATAACCATATACAAGTCTTGCAGATTTTCCGCACTGGGACGGACGCCCAGCATCCTCTACGGACTAGGAGAAATAGATTTACCGGTAGGTTTAAAATCTTATTTTCTCTTACGTCCTAGAGGATGCTGGGGACTCCGTAAGGACCATGGGGTTCATACCAAAGCTCCCAATCGGGCGGGAGAGTGCGGATGACTCTGCAACACCGACTGAGCAAATGCTAGGTCCTCATCAGCCAGGGTATCAAACGTGTAGAATTTAGCAAAAGTATTTGACCCCGACCAAGTCGCTGCTCGGCAAAGCTGTAATGCCGAGACGCCTCGGGCAGCCGCCCAGAAGAGCCCACCTTCCTAGTGGAATGGGCCTTTACTGAATGTGGTAACGGCAATCCAGCCGTAACATACGCCTGCTGAATCGTGTTACAGATCCAGCGAGCAATAGTCTGCTTTGAAGCAGGCGCGCCAATCTTGTTGGCTGCATACAGAACAAACAGAGCCTCTGTTTTCCTAATTCTAGCCGTCCTGGCTACATAAATCTTTAAGGCCCTGACTTCATCCAGGGACCTGGAATCCTCCAAGTCACTCGTAGCCACAGGCACCACAATAGGTTGGTTTATATGGAATGAAGAAACCACCTTAGGTAAAAATTGAGGACGAGTCCTCAATTCCGCTCTATCAACATGAAAAATCAAGTAGGGGCTCTTGTGAGACAAGGCCGCTAATTCTGACACCCGCCTTGCAGATGCCAAGGCCAATAACATGACCACCTTCCAGGTGAGAAATTTCAACTCAACCGTGTTAAGGGGTTCAAACCAGTGTGATTTTAGGAACTGCAACACCACGTTCAGGTCCCATGGTGCCACTGGGGGCACAAAAGGAGGCTGGATGTGTAGCACTCCCTTTACAAAGTGTGGACTTCTGGAAGAGAAGCCAATTCCTTCTGAAAGAATATCGACAGAGCCGAAATCTGTACCTTAACAGAGACTAATTTTAGGCCCATATCCACTCCTGTCTGTAGGAAGTGGAGAAAACGACCCAAACGGAAATCTTCCATAGTAGCATTCTTGGTTTCACACCAAGAGACATATTTCCGCCAGATACGGTGATAATGTTTTGCCGTCACCTCCTTCCTAGCCTTTATTAGAGTAGGTATGACCTCTTCCGGAATACCCTTCTCAGCTAGGATCCGGCGTTCAACCGCCATGCCGTCAAACGTAACCGCGGTAAGTCTTGGAACATGCAGGGCCCCTGCTGCAACAGGTCCTCCCTGAGAGGAAGAGGCCAAGGATCTTCTGTGAGCATCTCCTGAAGATCTGAGTACCAGGCCCTTCGAGGCCAGTCTGGAACAATGAGTATTGTCTGTACTCTTTTTCGCCTTATGATCCTCAACACCTTTGTGATGAGAGGAAGAGGAGGAAACACGTAGACCGATTGGAGCACCCATGGCGTTACCAGAGCGTCTACTGCTATTGCCTGAGGGTCCCGGGACCTTGCACAATACCTCCGAAGCTTCTTGTTGATGCGTGACGCCATCATGTCTATTTGAGGAACTCCCCAAAGACCCGTTATCTCTGCAAAGATTTCTTGATGAAGTCCCCACTCTCCTGGATGGAGATTGTGTCTGCTGAGGAAGTCTGCCTCCCAATTGTCCACACCCGGAATCAAGACAGCTGACAGAGCGCTTACGTGATTTTCCGCCCAGCGAAGAATCCTGGTGGCTTCTGCCATCGCGACTCTGCTCCTTGTCCCGCCTTGGCGGTTCACATGAGCCACTGCTGTGACATTGTCCGATTGAATCAGCACCGATAGGTTTCAAAGAAGACTCTCCGCTTGTCGAAGGCCGTGTTATATGGCCCTTAATTCCAACACGTTGATGTGCAGGCAGGACTCCTGGCTTGTCCATGGTCCTTGAAAATTTCTTCCTTGGGTGACTGCTCCCCATCCTCGGAGGCTCGCGTCCGTGGTTACCAGAACCCAGTCCTGAATGCCGAATCTGCGACCCTCTAGGAGGTGAGCACTTTGCAGCCACCATAGAAGAGACACCCTGGCCCTTGGGGACACGTATCTTCTGATGTAATTGTAGATGGGACCCGGACCATTTGTCCAGAAGGTCCCATTGAAACGTCCTCGCATGGAACCTGCCGAAGGGGATGGCCTCGTAGGCTGCCACCATTTTCCCCAGAACACGAGTGCATTGATGAACTGACACTCTTTTTGGCTTTAGCAGGTCTCTGACCATGTTCTGGAGGTCCTGGGCTTTTTCCAACGGGAGAAAAACCTTCTTTTGTTCCGTGTCCAGTATCATACCTAGGAACGCTAGTCGAGTTGTTGGAACCAACTGTGACTTCGGTAGATTGAGAATCCAACCGTGTTGCTGGAGTACTCTCAGAGAGAGTGACACGTTTCTCAGCAATTGCTCTTTTGATCTCGCCTTTATCAGGAGATCGTCCAAGTATGGGATAATTGTGACTCCTTGCTTGCGCAGGACCACCATCATTTCCGCCATTATCTTGGTGAAAATCCTCGGGGCCGTGGATAGCCCAAACGGCAACGTCTGAAACTGGTAATGACAATCCTGTACAGCGAATCTCAGGTACTCCTGATGAGAGGGATATATGGGGACATGAAGGTAAGCATCCTTTATGTCCAGTGACACCATAAAATCCCCCCCCCCCTCCAGGCTGGCTATTGCCGCTCGGAGCGATTCCATCTTGAATTTGAATCTTTTCAAGTACAGGTTTAGGGATTTTAGATTTAAAATGGGTCTGACAGAACCATCCGGCTTCGGGACCACAAAGAGGGTCGAATAGGACCCTTTTCCATGTTGGTTCAGGGGAACCCTGATAATGACTTGCTGTTGACACAGCGTTTGAATTGCAGCTAACACTACATCCCGTTCTGGGGTAGAAGTTGGTAAGGCCGACTTGAAAAATCGGCGTTGGGGCACCTCTTCGAATTCCAGTTTGTAGCCTTGGGAAACTATTTCCAACGCCCAAGGATTCACGTCTGACCTGACCCAGACCTGGCTGAAGAGTCGAAGGCGTGCCCCCACTGGTGCGGACTCCCGCAGAGGAGCCCCAGCGTCATGCAGTGGGTTTTGTAGAAGCCGGGGAGGACTTCTGTTCCTGGGCACCAGCCGAAGCAGGTGTTCTCTTTCCTCTACCCTTACCTCTGGCAAGGAAGGAGGATCCCCGACCTCTTCTGGACTTTTGCGACCGAAAGGACTGCATGTGATATTGTGGAGTTTTCTTTTGCTGTTGGGGAATAAAAGGTAAAAAGGTAGATTTACCCGCGGTAGCTGTGGAAACCAGGTCCGCGAGCCCATCCCCAAACAACACGTCACCCTTATAGGGTAAAACCTCCATATGCTTTTTCGAATCCGCATCACCCGTCCATTGGCGGCTCCATAAGGATCGTCTCGCTGAAATAGCCATGGCATTGGCTCTGGAACCCAGCAACCCAATGTCCCTTTGAGCGTCTCTCATATACAAGACTGCGTCTTCAATATGGGCTAGAGTTAACAAAATAGCATCCCTATCTAGGGTATCAAGGTCAGCCGGCGGGGTATCTGTCCAAGCTGCAACTGCGCTACATACCCATGCCGACGCAATTGCCGGTCTGAGCAAAGCACCAGTATGTGAATAAATAAACTTTAATGTAGTCTCCTGCCTGCGGTCCGCAGGGTCCTTGAGGGCCGCTGTGTCTGGAGACGGTAGCGCCACTTTCTTGGACAGGCGTGTTAAAGCCTTGTCCACAGTGGGACAGGATTCCCAACGTACCCTGTCCTGTGTAGGGAAAGAGTATGCCATATTAATTCTTTTGGGAATCTGCAGCCTCTTATCTGGAGTCTCCCAAGCTTTTTCAAATAACTCGTTAAGTTCATGAGATGGGGGAAAGTTTATTATCTGTTTCTTTCCCTTAAACATGTGTACCCTCGTGTCTGGAACAGAGGGTTCATCAGCAATATGCAACACATCTCTTATTGCAATAATCATACACTGAATACTCTTTGTCACCTTAGGGTGCAATCTAGCTTCATCATAGTCTACACTGGAATCAGAGTCCGTGTCAGTATCTGTGTCCACAATTAGTGACAAGGGACGCTTTTGAGACCCCGACGGGCCCTGTGAGTCGGTCCAATCCGAGGATTGACCCCCTGATGCCTCCCTGGATTCAGCTTTATCTAGCCTCTTATGTAAAGATGCCACACTTGCTTTCAACATATGCCACATGTCCAACCATTCCTGAGTCGGCACTACCGACGGGGACACACCACTCATCTGCTCCACCTCCTCCTTGGAGAAGCCTTCCGCTTCAGACATGCCGAAACGCACGTGCCGACACCCTACACACACAGGGATATACCTACAAGGGGACAAATCCCCAACCAGGCCCTTAGGAGAGACAGAGAGAGAGTATGCCAGCACACACCCAGCGCCAAACTGACACTGGAAAATCCAGACAGCGCTTTTATATTATTATATAATGCCAATCTTGCCACTCACTGCGCTCCAATGTGCCCCCCTCCTCTTTTTCAGCCCTCTGAAGTGTTCAGCAGGGGAGAGTCCGGGGAGCCAGCGTTCTCTGCAGCCTCTGTACTGAAAATGGCGCTGGTTAGTGCTGAGGGATCAAGCTCCGCCCCCTCCAGTGGCGGGCTTCGGTCCCTCTTCAATTTTAATAAAATGGCGGGGGATCATCTATTTGCTGCCTCCGCAGCCTAATGTGACTTTTTTTGCCCCAAAGCGAGGTTTATTGCTGCCCAGGGCGCCCCCCCTGCGCCCTGCACCCATCAGTGCTTTCTGTGTGTCTGTGTGTGGGAGCAATGGCGCGCAGCTTACCGCTGCGCGCTTTACCTCATGAAGATCTGAAGTCTTCTGCCGCCTTTGACGTCTTCTTGCTTCTCATACTCACCCGGCTTCTATCTTCCGGCTCTGTGAGGAGGACGGCGGCGCGGCTCCGGGACGAACCCCAGGGTGAGACCTGTGTTCCGACTCCCTCTGGAGCTAATGGTGTCCAGTAGCCTAAGAAGCAGAGCCTATCATTTAAGTAGGTCTGCTCCTCTCCCCTCAGTCCCACGATGCAGGGAGCCTGTTGCCAGCAGTGCTCCCTGAAAATAAAAAACCTAACAAAATTATTTTTTCCACAGAAAACTCAGGAGAGCTCTCTGCAGTGCACCCTTCTCCTCCGGGCACATGATCTAACTGAGGTCTGGAGGAGGGGCATAGAGGGAGGAGCCAGTGCACACCCATACTAAAAGTTCTTTATAGGTGCCCATGTCTCCTGCGGAGCCCGTCTATACCCCATGGTCCTTACGGAGTCCCCAGCATCCTCTAGGACGTAAGAGAAATATATACACATACACATATATACACATATATATATATATATATATATATACACACACACATACACATACATACACAGTTCTTAGGTGTTCGTTATAACTGAAAACACCGTTCTAGACCCACTCAATGTACACCCCACTTCTTTCCATTGTGGCTGTTTATCTTCAAAAGCCAGCTGTTTCCACTGGCCTCAAATGGTATCTGAAAGTGGAAGGTGAGAATAGCGACCTCTGGTGTAGTATGTTGTAGTATTAAAAAGTTAATTCCCATCACCAGATCGATCACACCCTATAGAATAAAGTAGTGCCATATATGGTGGTACAGAACCACTTGTTAATAACAGTTATTGCTTATTCCTTAAAGCAAATCCCCGGCACAGCACTCGCCTTCACATCGTACCTCAGAGATATTTATCCCTATAATTAGCATCGATCATACTGTAATAAATAGGAGACAGAGAGAGAACAGACACAATCGTGTAATACAGGTTTTTGAAACACTTTTAAATGGTAAAAAGTATTTATAAATGCCCGTACAATTAGATGAAATCAAAACAGCTTATCTGTATAATCATATGGTCCCAAGAGAGTAGATAGAGGTTTCAGTTTGGTCAGTGTAACCTCAAATGTGTTTTGTCCATCAAGCATACAGCTGTTTTGATTTTATCTAATTGTAAGGGCATTTATTTATATTTTTTTTTATCATTAAAAGGGTTTAAAAAAAAACTGTATTACACAAAAAAAATTTGCATTAAAAAATGTGTTAAAGTCCTGTTTATATCGCACGGAAAACTATCGGGAACAACTGAATTCACCCGGTAGTAAACATTACTTAATAGAGAAGAGAGAACAAGTTCTAATTACCCAAGAACTCTGATCAACAGATATCTTTTGAAATAGACGACATGGCAAAGTAAAAACATTTATATTCATGCCTCTTGGAATAAGAAAACATTTACAAAACAGTGTTTGTATATGTATAACAAACTATATAAATCCAATATTATGACAAACATAAGTATGTAATCTGCAGTATACAAAAGCATTAAAGCAGTGAGTGACCCTGTGGAGTGTATAAGAAGAAATGGACCAGTGTATAAAGGTGCCCATACAGACGACCTGTAAATGATGATTTCTTGTTACCGATTTCCCTTGAACTCCCCCGGCAGGTCGCCGGCAGTCCTGGACAAACGATATAATACAATACACATGATATATCTTAAAATCTGGGAGTGGCTACATCCAGGAGCATGCTGTCGTTGACAATAGCTTCAGATCTTCCCTGTAGGAGGGAAGATCAGAAGCTCCGATCAATGACCAGCAGGACCGCACATCGTAATCGTTCACAGACACTGAACGATCTACATTATTATGAACGATTTGTAGTTCCGATCCGTTGGAAATGGCCAAATTGCTCATAATATCGCCTAGTGTATGGGCACCTTAACAAACTAGAAGGAAATATACTAATGAATGTTCTTATTAACCACTTAACAAGCGTGCTCACATCTGAGGCAAACAACCAGGCAGGGCTTTCCCATATATGGATGCCAGTCAGAAATGCCACACTGTACCCACGGCTCCACCCTCAGTGTCTCACAATCCCTTCTGGTCACAGAGATTGGGCAGTCTAGCGGCTGAACCGCATCGTTACTGCACTGTAAAAAAAGCAGCCGCAGCTCAGATGCTGTTCAGCAAACAGCTAGGACGTGCCTCTGGGCTGAAAAATCATTGTGGCCAGCAGTGATTGGGTAGCCCATCGACACCTCCCAGATGCTGGATGCAGAGAGGAGCATCCATCAATAACACAGCGCTGACCCCACTGTGCAGACATGACTGCAGCAGAGAGGAGTCCAGAGCTTCCCCCACTGTGCAGATCTGGTGGCGGCAGGCAGGACGAGCCACCAGGGAAATACAAGCATTCTAGCACTTCTTTAAAATAATAATAATTGTATTTATATAGAGCTCTTTCTCCAACAGGACTCAAGGCGCTTTACAGACATCAAAAACAATGCACACAATACAAAAGATTTAAGTAATACAGCAATAGATAAGCCACACAGACATAAAAGAAAACCTTGAACACACAGTAATCAATGCATGATTGGTGTAGTCTTTTTGGGTAATATCTTCCAAGGGTTGTGTATTCCACCCTCACAAGGTACTAGGTGCGGCAGCCATCTTGGGCGCACTGCGTAGGATTACCAAGGGTGGAATAGTCTACCCCTAGAAGACATAACACAAAATGGGGAAATTGCAGTCCTAAAGTTCAGAGTAGGGTTCCAACAAAATCATCAGGTCCATGTATTTTTCATTCCATCCACAAGTGCACCAGATGAGGCAGCCATGTTGGGCGCACTACAAAGGTTACACTGTGGGAGATAGCCATACAAGGGCCAAATGCATGTATGGGCAAACTGACACGTGTGTAGTAGTATGCTATACCCTGCACGGAAAGATCCAAATGAAGCACAACCTGCCCACAGAGGAACCCTCCGAGGCAGCCATCTGGGGCGCACTGTGTAGGTTGCTGCTGGCAGGGTGTGCAATCAGTGGAGGTAAACATTACAGTAATAGCACTCAGTGGGATGTAAGTACGCTGCAAGAAAAAGAAAAAAAAAAAGAAGAGAAAACACATTTGCAGGAACCAACAGATGGAGAAAAAATGTAATAACATTATTTTGAGAATATTATAAAATGTCCTGGTCTCATGGGAGCAGTGCGGGTGGGTGTGAGAATGTGGGGAGCACACAAATGTCTAATGGAAATGACCCTGCTGGGCCTGGTCATGGTGCCCACCCCCTCAGTTCCCTGCTCAGCTTGATGGGTAGGTCCGGGGGCAGTCATGATGTTCTCAGATGGAGGAATAGTAGCCATTGGTCCTGGTGTTCTCATGGCAGAGGTGAAGAAAGGCCACATAATGATCCTGAGTTGCAGTGTGTTTGTGGGACTAGATTTAATTAGAGATTCTAGTGTAGTCCAAATCCAGTTCAAACTCCGGTTCTAACTTCATCCTTAAAATAATAGGATTTTGATACCTACCGGTAAATCCTTTTCTCCTAGTCCGTAGAGGATGCTGGAGACGACATCAAGACCATGGGGTATAGACGGGATCCGCAGGAGACATGGGCACTCTAAAGACTTTTCATTGGGTGTGAACTGGCTCCTCCCTCTATGTCCCTCCTCCAGACCTCAGTTGTAGGAACTGTGCCCAGGGAGACTGACATTTAGAGGAAAATAATTACTTAAACTAGTGGTGATATATCTACCAACTCACACCCTCAACCATGCCGCACACATGGCATTCAACATAACACACGCCAAAAGGCATGAACCAATTGCAGCAACATGCTGAAAACTAAGATAACACAACTTGTGCAACTCTAATAACTAAACTGCAGGTAAAGTACGCACTGGGACGGGTGCCCAGCATCCTCTACGGACGAGGAGAAAAGGATTTACCGGTAGGTATCAAAATCCAATTTTCTAATACGTCCAGAGGATGCTGGGGACGACATCAAGACCATGGGGTCTATATCAAAGCTCCAGTACGGGCGTGAGAGTGCGGATGACCCTGCAGCACCGATTGACCAAACTTTAGGTCCTCATCGACCAAGGTGTCAAACTTGTAGAATTTAGCAAATGTGTTTGACCCTGACCAAGTAGCTGCTCGGCAGAGTTGTAATGCCGAGACCCCCCGGGCAGACGCCCAGGATGAGCCCACCTTCCTAGTGGAGTGGGCCTTTACCGACGCCGGTAACAGCAATCCAGCCGTAGTATGAGCTTGCTGAATCGTATTTATGATCCAACGTGCAATAGTCTGCTTGGAAGCAGGACACCCAATCTTGTTGTGAGCATACAGGACAAACAGAGCCTCTGTTTTCTGTATATGAGGCGTTCTAGCAACAGATTTTCAAAGCTCTAACCACATCTAGAGATTTTGAATCAGTGAATGTGTCAGTAACTACTGGCACTACAATAGGTTGGTTTATGTGGAAAGATGAAACCACCTTCGGAAGAAAATGTTGTCGAGTCCTCAACTCTGCCCTATCTTCATGGAAGATCAGGTAAGGGCTCTTGTGAGACAAGGCCCCCAATTCAGACACCCGTCTTGCAGATGCCAAAGCCAAAAGCATCACCACTTTCCAAGTGAGAAACTTCAACTCTATCTTTTGTAGAGGCTCAAACCAATCTGATTGAAGGAACTGCAATACCACGTTAAGGTCCCATGGTGCCACTGGAGGCACGAATGGAGGCTGGATGTGCAGAACCCCTTTCACGAAGGTCTGAACCTCTGGAAGAGAGGCCAATCGTTTTTGGAAGAACACTGACAAGGCCGAAATTTGGACCTTGATTGATCCCAATCATAAGCCCGTCTCCACACCATCCTGCAAAAAAATGGAGAAAACTCTTCCGTAGGAGCTTTCTTGGATTCACACCAATACACATATTTTCTCCAAATACGGTGGTAATGTTTCAACGTTACTCCCTTTCAAGCCCTCCTTGGCCAGTCTGGGGCAATGAAGATTGCTGGAACCTTTGTTTTCCTTATGATCCTGAGTACTTTTGGGATCAGCGGAAGTGGAGGGAAGACATACACTGACGGAAAAACCCACTGGGTCACCAGTGCATCCACTGCTACTGCTTGAGGGTCTCTTGACCTGGAACAGTATCTCTGAAGCTTCTTGTTGAGACGAGACGCCATCATGTCTATTTGAGGAACTCCGCAAAGACTTGTCACCTCTGAAAAAGACTTCTTGGTAGAGGCCCCACTCTCCTGGATGGAGATTGTGTCTGCTGAGGAAGTCTGCTTCCCAGTTGTCTACTCCCGGAATGAATATTGCCGCCAGAGCTCGTAGATGTTTTTTCTGCCCAGCGGAGGATCTTTGTCGCCTCTGCCATTGCCGCTCTGCTTTCGTTCCGCCCTGCCTGTTTATGTATGCGACTGCTGTTACATTGTCCACCTGGATCTGCACGGGACGGTCTTGAAGAAGATGTACCGCTTGTTGAAGGCCGTTGTAAATGTCTCTTAGCTCCAGCACGTTTATGTGAAAGCAGGCTTCCTGATGTGTCCAACGTCCCTGGAAGTTTTCTCCCTGAGAGACTGCTCCCCAGCTTCGGAGACTTGCATCCGTGGTTACCAGGACCCAGTCCTGAATCCCAAACCTGCGTCCCTCTAGCAGGTGAGAGCTGTGCAACCACCACAGGAGCGAAATCCTGTTTTTTGACGACAGGATTATCTTTCTGTGCATGTGTAGGTGTGACCCCGACCACTTGTCCAACAGGTCCCACTGGAATACTCTGGCATGGAACCTGCCAAACTGTATGGCCTCGTAGGCCGCTACCATCTTCCCCAACAACCGAATGCATTGATGGATCGACACACTCGATAGTTTCAATATCTGTTTTACTATTTTCTGGATTTCCAGAGCCTTTTCCAGCTGAAGAAATACTCTCTGAACTTCTGTGTCCAGAATCATCCCGAGGAAAGACAACCTTGTCGTCGGTTCCAATTGTGACTTTGGGTAATTTATGATCCAACCGTGTTGTTGGAGTATTGACAGAGAGAGTAATATGTTTTGTAACAACTGCTCCCTGGATCTCGCCTTTATCAGGAGATCGTCCAGATAAGGAATTATATTGACTCCTTTCTGACGAAGGAGGACCATCATATCCGCCATGTCTGGAATTGGTAATGTCAATCCTGAACCGCGAACCTCAGATAAGCCTGGTGAGGATAAATGGGAACATGCAGGTAAGCATCCTTTATGTCCACCGACACCAGGTAGTCCCCCTCCTCCAGACTGGCAATCACCGCCCGAAGTGATTCCATCTTGAGGTAGCAATTCAGATCTTTTAGATTTAGGATCGGTCTGACCAAGCCGTCCGGCTTCGGAACAACAAAGAGGCTTGAATAAAAACCCCGCCCTTGTTGTGACAACGGTACCAGGACTATGACCTGGTCTTGACATAATTTTTGGATTGCCACTGTTACTGCTTCTCTTTCTGGCGGAGAAACTGGCAAGGTCGATTTGAAAAATCGGCATGGAGGAACGTCTTGAAACTCCAGTTTGTATCCCTGGGATACTATTTGCAACACCCAGGGATCCAGGCCAGACAGAATCCAACCCTGGCTGAAGAGTTTGAGACGTGCCCCCACCCGAGCGGCCTCCCGCAAGGGAGCTCCAGCTGAGGATTTGGCAGAAGTAGGGGTAGACTTCTGCTCTTCGGAACCTGGAGCCGCTGTGGGCTTTTTTCCCCTTCCCCTTCCCATACCTGCGAAGAAGGGGGAACCTCTCGTCTTTATGTATTTATTGGGCCGAAAGGACTGCATTTGTGGTGATAGGTCTTTTTTGCCGGTGCAGGCGCAGAGGGCAAAAAATGTCTACTTACCTGTGGTAGCCGCCGAGACTAACGCATCCAGGCCATCGCCAAATAAGGCCTCACCTTTATATGGGAGCGCCTCCATGTTTCTTTTGGAATCTGCATCCGTGTTAGACTGGCGAATACACAACGCCCGCCTAGCCGATACTGCCATGGTAGCGGCTTGTGAACTCAAGAGTCCAATATCCTTCATTAGGCGGCAGCGTCCTTGATATTCCCTAACTTAAGGAGTATCTCATCTTTATCAATCGTGTCAATTTCTGATGACACGCTTTCTGACCATTTTTTAATAGCGCGACTCACTCATGCGCAGGCAATAGTGGGCCTGAGCGGTGTACCATTGGTAACATAAATGGATTTCAATGTTGTTTCCATTTTGTGGTCTGCCGGCTCTTTAAGAGAAGCCGTGCCAGGAGCAGGGAGAATTACCTTCTTTGTCAACCTGGAAAGTGCACTGTCTAACACAGGGGGTGACTCCCATTTTTTCCTGTCCTCAGCTGGGAAAGGGTAAGCTATGTGAATCCTTTTGGGAATACAATTTTTTTTATCAGGGTTCACCCACATCCCTTCAGAGCATTTAGTTTGTGTGAAGGAGGGAACGTGACTTTGGATTTCTTTTCCTTACAAAAATAAGCCTTCTCCTGAGGTACAGGAGAGGTTTCTGCAACCTCCAACACGTCCCTTATAGCCACAATCATATATTGTACACTTTTTGCCAATTTATGATCTCTCTCTCTGGATTCACTATCGTCGCCACAAGAATCAAGGTCCGTGTCTGTATCAGTGTTTACAACATTTGCAAATGGTCTCTTATGTTTCCCAGAGGGACCGCCTGCATAAGGAATAACAGCATCCTGAAAAATCACATCTTCCACAGATTTTCTTTAGCATGCAGCCTTAGATTCAGACTTATCTAATATTGCCTGTGAACACAGTATGCCCATAGCCCAACAGCGCTTTTAAATAGTAATATACACTATTAAATGCACCACAATCGCTTTGTGCCCCCCCTTAAAAGCACCCTGTACTTGTCAGAAGTGGAGGAGAGGACCAGCGTGTTCTCTGCAGCCTGAGGAGAGAGAGAAAATGGCGCTGAGCAGTGTGCTGGCAGCCTGAGGAAGAAGCTCCGCCCCAGCAATGGCGCGTCCTTACACTCCGTATACTTCATAATATTTATACTGGTGGGGGTAGGGCTGTGCCAGCGGCATCTTATAACCCCTTTAGCCAGTTTGCAGTATTTTTCTTGCTGCCCAGGGCGCCCACTTCCCCACGCCCTGCAGTGCCTGTGTGTGTGGGCAGCAATGGCGCGCTGCGCTCCCGCCAGCCGCGCCTCAGCCGTCACTTACTTGATTGAAGATCATTCTTCTCATACTCACCTGTCTTCTGACTTCTGGCTCTGCGAGGGGGGTGACGGCGTGCTGTGGGAGTGAGCATCTAGACATGGCTAGCGTTCAGTACCCTTCAGGAGCTAATGATGTCCTGTCAGCCAGAAGCAGAACCATGAAACTCTTTAGGAAGTTGGTTCTGCTCCTGCCCCCTCAGTCCCACGAAGCAGGGAGTCTGATGACAGCAGATCTCCCTGAAAATAAAAAACTTTACATAAGTCTTTTCAGAGAAACTCAGTAGAGCTCCTCTGAGTGCATCCAGTCTGCCTGGGCACATTTCTAAAACTGAGGTCTGGAGGAGGGGCATAGAGGGAGGAGCCAGTTCACACCCAATGAAAAGTCTTTAGAGTGCCCATGTCTCCTGCGGATCCCGTCTATACCCCATGGTCTTGATGTCGTCCCCAGCATCCTCTAGGACGTATGAGAAACATCCTTAACAAATGGTCCTGTCAGGACCAATTGTTGCTGTTTATCAATTAACTTTTTTTTTTTTTTACTTATATTAAATCACGTTGGTTAAGTTTTAAATAGATGTTCTTGACATAATAGAATCATAAATAAAAACTATTTCTGACTAGTTTTTGAAATATTTTTTTTTTTTCAGCCAGTTAAGTAATTAATTGAAATATCATTACATTTTAATCCAGTAACAAAAGTAAAAAAAAATAAAACACAATTGCCACAAGTGTGTTTAGATTTAGGTATATAGTGCAAACTGGCAAAATGGTCACATCTAGGCAGTGTGAAGATAACCCTAATACAGAGTACTGATGTGTGGAGTAATACAGATAAATTGTGTGGCACAAGACTACTGTAATGGGATAAAGGTTGCGTGTTTTAGGTACATTCCTTTGTGTGTGAGGGGGAGCAGTAATTTCTTATTTTCTCCCCAAAGGACTTGTTTAGCACCAACTCAAAACTAAGGTCTCTGGGTCTTGTAATATACTTTCAACAGGACCCATTATATCTTGCATTTTGTAGTGTAGCATTTGTCCAGGCAAACACTGGCAAATGTAATATGTTTTGAAAATGTTGTCACTCATTAGTTTAATCGATTACTGAGGATAAACCAAGCAGTACTTTAGATAAAAGCTGAAAACACATAATGAAAGGGGTGGAGGGAAAGTGGTACGACTGTAATGTGAAACACGTCTGTCAGGAGCCTCTTCAGAATGTCCTGCCTATACGAATTCTCAGTTGATGTCTAGGCTATTTCCGACTGGTAGATGGAAAGGTGGTCAAAGCAAAGTGGTGCAAAGTGATGGCATTTGCAGCGAAAACATGGCTTACTACATGGGTAACCTGCATTGAGTTAACACACAATGCTTTCTAAAGCTCTACATAAAACATCTGGATCTTTCCAACTTGACCATTGTGTGAACATACTGTATGTAGCAATACAGCTTTGTCCGGCAGTTCTAATGAACCACTTGATAGAAGAATATGGATGCATTAAGGCTCGCATTCAATTCTGATGCTCTCCGTAACAAGAAAATTACTTAAAAAACATTAAGCTCCCTAAATTTTGCACACTGAATTATGAATAGTCAAGGAAACCGTTTATACTGTATAATGCAATTAGCATTTTAAAATTATGGCTCTTTAAATGACTCAACGCTATGTTTATTCACTTTCACTGTGTAATTAATTACATTAATATAGCTAATGAAGAGTAAGCTTTTTAATTATGAACTACTCGGAGTCACAATTCTTGACAGGTTGTTTGTGAACAAAGTCTGGAGACACATGACTGCTTGCTCCAGACTTACCAGTACTTACCATACAGGAACTAATATGAAATTTAACTAGAAATATAAACAAAAAATAGGTCATCAGTTACAGGTGACAAAGTATTAATAATCGCTGTACTTTCTGCACTCCAGTGGGCATAAATATGGAATTATCTACAGGCAAGTGCTCAAGTGTTTACATTTTACCACTGGTGCACACAGGGCCATTTGGTCTGCCATAGTGCCTTTTTAAAACACATAGATAAAATAAAACACTTAGGTGCTGGGCTAACATAAGATGCATACACATGGCGCAATTTTCCTTATATAGTCCATATCGAAGGAAAATATAGTGCATATCGCACCGTGTATATACAGCTTGCGATGTTGATGCCGTGGGACTGTGCAGGCAGCCCAACATTGACCATATCGGTGGTGTCGGGCTCCGGCTACATCACATAGTCAATGTCGGGTGCTATGCACATCGCACCATGTGTACGCACCTATAGGCAATAAGGCAGAGAGATATAATAAAAAAGAAATAGAGCACAGGGTGCTGGACAGATACTATCAAACGAACATAAATCCTGCGAATATTAGGAAAACATTAAACATACCCATAACATGTATTCAAAACTTTATATGCAGTAAAAAGACACAAACCCGTAATTATGCTGAATTAAAGACTGATCTACCAACTACTAAAATATCACAAATATCATAAATATGTGCTTAAAGCTTCTATAAAAAGGACTAGAAATCTACTGCCTGAATGCCAACAGCAAAGTATTTGAATCCATCAGGCTTAAACACAGTGCTTCTGTACGGCCTTTTATTTTTAAGCAACATCATCACTCCGAACAAGTGACTTTGCATAAACCTGTGATTTTAGGGGCCCCTGATCGCCTCCTCCTCGATCCACCACTGGCTGTGGGAAAGCAGGGTAGTGAAGTCCTTTATTGACAGGACCTTGTGAGGTCAGGCGCTGGGTGGACCTGGATGGGCAGAGCCAGGCAGCGGCAAGCCTCAGGCCCAGATTTTCCACAGGGCCTTTGGACGTGTCCCACAAAGAAATCAGACACTGAACTACAGTGTGACTTCATGACATCACACAGATTTGACTATACCGTTTGAGTCCTGTTGTCTGCACTGTTACGCACAGACACTACACTGTTAGGCACTTGTAATATACATGTAATAGACAGTCCTGTCCATTTCCCACCTACCATAAAAAATAAACCTTATAGTGCATTTGAAAAAAAAAAAAGTACAAGTGTTTGTGTATGTGGGGGGCTGTCAATTGCAGGGTTATTTAATTGGATATCTAGCATTTGAAATTACCCTGGCACTCCAGTAATATTATTGTTACTGTATATTAGGCAGGCACCCAGTGCTTGCAGTGTGAAAATGCAAATGAAAGCCCTGTGCCACACAGCCAGGGAGAGATAAGCCCACCATATTTTGTGGTGATAACTCATCACCATTGTCACGTCATAGACACTAAGCTGGGCAGTCACACACATTACTGTAGTTAAAGAAAGAAGAATGAAAAACTGCGCTATTCTTATATACAGCCCCCTTCTAGCTGGTTGCTGCTCGTGACACTATGTGGGAATACTACCGGATCCCACTTGTGGCGTGATAGATAAAGTAGATAAGTGTCTTAGCGCACACCTAGCATGAAAGTGTGAATTTTAAACCTTGTGTTTGCAACAAATATCCACAATGAAACAAAATCATAAAATGTCAATTTATTAGTATTGGATAAAAATAAATATAAATAAATGAGAAATAATAATTGAAGATAACACACATTACTGTGCATGTACCCTAACCCTCCACATTACCAGCTCTTTGTGCCCACACCACAGCTCCCACTAGAGATGCCACCTTGCAGCAACGTTCTAATCCCTAGCACTCTTTTAGATCAGAATTGGGTATTGTATTCAAGAATTAACGGGGAGAGGGACATCCATCTTTACAGTACTAAGAGGGAAAATCTTAGGGTTAAGGTATTAGTTTAGGGGTTTGGGCATTATAGATCAGCTATTACAGCTGGTGTAGTGGTTTGGGTTAGGAATAGGGTTGTGTAGGGTTTAGCAGATTAGTATTAGGGTTAGGGATTTTGGTTAGGGTGAGGTTTGGGGTAAGTTATGAGTTAGGGTCAGGATTAGGGTAGGAATGATGTGTGTCCTGGATTTACAGATCTAAATATCTTTGGGTAGTTTCATGCCCAGCCCCAGAGTATACAGATTTCAACTGCTGTGTAAGTCGGAATTGCTGTCTCCTTTACACACTCATCCATGCACCTAGGTCCTTTCCAGTCCAAGAAATACAAGATCCTGAACCAATAATCCTGAAAATGCAACATATCAATTTATAGGTACTAGTGACAATTTAGTAAGGTGATGTTCTTTGGTAGGATGAGAAACATTTGGAGACAAAATGGTTTCATCCACTGTATGTGGGCAGTCGGTTTACTTTAAGTGTGACACAGGTTTCAAGTCTGCTTACAAAAAGACCTAGGGCCTGATTCAGATTTGTACATAATGTCAATGTTCATGAAACTGAAAAATCATTGGTAGACTGCACACATACTGTGATCGCACTACATATGCACTAAGGTACTTTGGGATGCAGTCGCAATCAGGAATGAAAATATAGTGCTATGGATTGTTTGGAGGAGGGGGGCCTCAAACCGGTATCTTGCCTAGGGCCCCATGAGGGCTAAACCTGGCTCTACTGAGCGATGTTACTATGCCTCTGCAAACAAGTCCAGAGGAGCACTGCACGGCCACTGAGCGGTGCCATGATGTTACGCGGACCTGCCCCACACTCCCAGAGTCCCACTGTCTGCAGTGCATCGGAGGGCCTGCCTCCAGCCTCAGCACAGCAGCAGCTGCCACTCTCAGCACCATGGTCAGATTGGTCCACCGGGAATTTGGGACATTGCTAGTTGGGTTGCCCCCCACAATGAGATGACGCAGCTGGACGTTGTCAGGTAAACTCTCCTCACAACTGCCATTTAGAGAGTTTCTGGGACAGGTGTACCTTATATGCTGTATAGTCACCAACCTCTTGTCCCGCTTTGCCTGCGAGCTCAGTCTCTGGCTCACCCCGAAAGAGCATGAGGAGCTTTTACAAACCTCCCCATATTACTCCAGAAGCTGTCAAAATTAATTACTCATGTTATTGGGGTCCCTGCCAATTTACTGTAATCTGTTGATTATCTCCGTTGGCATAATGCGAACCAAATCTATATGACATGACATGATGAGTATCCATCTAGGATTTATTTTTATTCAGAACCATGTTGGTGTAAAATAACGGGCATCTTTGCTGTTCTATTGCAAGTGGCACCACTACTGGTATAATGTGATGGGAGCCTTTACTGGTATTATATGTAGGTCATCACAGCAGCCATTATAATATATGGTGTGTTTGTGTTTTTTCCTGTCGGGGGCCAGTGTCTTTTATTCATTCCTGTGAAGGCCAATGTGTACCTGTCAGGGGCCAAAGTGGTATTATATTCTGTTATATAAGGCAGTCCTGTCCACTCCCTATTTACCATAAAAAATAAATCTTACAGTATATTTTTTTTAAAAAGGAGGGGATGGCGGGGGGCCCAAACGGTATCTTGCCTATGGCCTCATGAGGTCTAATTCCAGCTCTGGCAAGCCTGGCAAAAAAAAAAAAAAAAATTAAAAACAGGAGATACTGTAGAAGAATGGAATGGAAAGAATGTGATGTGCTCTTGGGCATCCGTACAGTGTGGCAGCTGTGTGTGACCCCAGGAGAGATATGATCAACACTTAATGGCACTCTGGCTAGCGGGATGGCCTTACGTAGGGGAATGGCACAATGGTGTCATGGGGGGCACTGAATCATCTGTCCCAAGTGGGTGCATGTTGTTATGGGGTAGTACATGCACAATGGGGGGGGGGACTGATCACAGCAGCAGAGTACCCGTGTCTCCAAATAATCCTGCTTATTGCACTGCTGCTTCATTGACCCACCTCTGGCAGCAAGCGTCAGTCTCTCTCTGCTGAAGAGCTGCACACAGGTCTATCCAGTTAATCTGCAGAGACTTATGCTGTATAGGGCCGCCATCAGGGGGACGGACGGACAGGACTGCAGTCCCGGGCCCCCTGTACAGTCAAGAGGATCTTTCTCTAAAAATGCGGATGAGGGTGTTTGCAGCTGTAACTGGGTCACTAGGCTGCCATGCATGAGAAAGACCGGCTGCTGCGGATTGTGCCCACATCTTCATGTACACAGCGGTGTCACCATGCTGCTGTGTGTGAGAGAGAGCTGCTACTGCTGCGGACCATGCGCCCCTCTCCCCGGGCAATGCAGACTATGTGCCCCTTTCACCCTGCACAGCTCCACATGTTCCCAGCTTATAATGTGCACTCCTGAAGACGGCAAGGAGGGCAACCTTCCACCCCAAATGACTTGGTATAGTATAAAGGATCTCCCAGTGCACAATCTCATATAGTACACATGTATATCTTAGAATAAATAAAATATGCTGCTTAATGAAAATATGCAATATTTTATCAAATTAGTATATGTAAAAAAAAAAATTTTTTCTTATAAGTGGTTTACACCCACTTTATTGCCAGCCCTGGGCAACTTATTTTCTGATGGCAACCCTGGTGCTGTGGTCAGATGGCCATTGGAGGAGCGTGACATATGGGTAGCACTGAGGGGCACTGAAGGAATATGTGGGGGGAGTTGAATGAAGGGCACTGAATGAGCATTTGGGGAGTTGAATGGGAGAGATTTAAATATAACATATAATATGTATGCCACACTTTGGTGCTCACAATTCATAAAATGCCACACAGCTGTAGTGACTAGTTGAAACCACAATTTTGACCTCCAAAATGAAATAGTGCCCTACTCAGTGATCAACACTCTGCCCAAAAAATCCTACAGTGAACAATACATAGAATAGTCAATTATTCACATCAGTTCTTGCCCCCTGGTCCCCTTGGTCTAAGCTCCCTTCCACACATGCACATACTACACAGTAGGGTTCATTTAACCCACAGATGTGTCCTCATTTACACAGACTCATTACTAGACAAAAAGTCTAGTTACAGCTCTGTTCACAAGTACCACATACCAAATTTTTCAATGCAGTCTCTGGAAGTGCTTTTGTCAGATCCAATTGGCGTATTCGAACAAAATACTTTCAAAGCAAGCAGTTGCACGGGACCTGGCTCACTGAGAAGAGATATTTGCCACAATTGCATCAAGAGTGTATGAGAACACATCTGTACTAGTACAGTATTAGAATTGTGGGAGGAGAGCATACAAACGTCATCAAGATGGAGCCCTCAAAAGGATCTAACCTGTAACCTTAGCTGTGAGGCAGCAATACTGACTAGTGTGTCACTATGCTGCTCTGTACGTGTGTTACATGTTGAGCTAGCATATCATTAGAAATAATAGATTAAATGTCATATTTCAGCAAAAAAGTACTTTAAAATAGTTATATTTAATTCAGGAAGTTTTACCACCACATGCCAATAATAGAGCTACAGCACTACGTTAAGGTTACAACCTGGTTTTGTGTGAAACCTGTGGACCTGACTAAAAAGAATCAAAGACAAAAGCAAACCTTGTTTTATACGCTTTGGCAAGATATGTATTGACAAAGCTAAGCCTGAAAATAACTGAAACCCCTAAAGGAAAACAGTTCATCCTTCCATACATGGAATACACCCATTCTGAATTGAATATAGCTTTGTCTAAGCTAAACTGTGAAGCTTCCAAAAAAATAAAAATATAGCTCACAGGATAAGTATTGGAGCAACTGTCATTCCTACAGCAGGAAGTTAATATAGAAAAACATTTGTCATACAGTTTAAATCTATCATTAATATTTTATCAAAAAATGACTTGCCCCTGGGAACTAGAGTTTTACTGGAGAGAAAATAATTGTTAGCAGCATCTACAGCAATAAAGTACTGTATTATATATCTTCTGTACATGTGTATATGTATGCATAAATCCAGAGTGCCACGTACGTACGTACGTACGTACGTACGTACGTACGTACGTGTGTGTGTGTGTGTGTGTGTGTGTGTATATATATATATATATATATATATATATATATATATATACATACATACATACATACACACACACACACACACACACGCACACACACAAATATATATTAAACAAGCTTTTTTGGAAAGTTATGTCAACTCTATGCTCCCAGAGGGGGCAAAAAAAAACATTCCAAGAAAAGTTCAAAATACATTGAATCTGCATGGTACAATGAAATCTCAGGACAAATCAAGGTAAAACATACTGCTAGTGGTTCAATTTGGTCCTCAGGACACTAGACAATTTAAATTTTCCAGGTCACCTGGTAATACACCTGTGTACCTGCTAGGTGACCTGGAAACGGGAGGTATCCTATTAAAGGAGATAAAACAATGTGAAAAAAATACGTCAGTTTTTCACACTTTTTTCCGATGTTTCACTAATGGTTTTTTTTACAAGTTATTCAATTAGGATCGCATGTAAATAAAAATAAAAAAACAGCTTTCCTCCCGAAAGCACACAGGTTCAGTGAAATCTGTGTGTTTACGGTATAAACAGATGCAAAAATGGGACGGTTTCCAAGGATTTGTTTTCGCCTGACTCAGGCAGGTGAAACAAAATCCCCAATAAGCTGTGACTTGCGCCGGCTTATCAGGAGTAATAGGATAGCCCCCGATGAGACCTTTAACCGTGGTAACTTACAGCGGCTAATAGGTAAACAGTGTTTGAGGACCAGAGGACAGAGGATAAGAACCCCTAGCCTATTTTGAAGTGGCCTTCTATAAGCCTTGATCTGAATCCTAAGAAACATTTATGTAAAGAGCTGAAACATGCATGCTGGAGTACACACCCATTAAACTTGAGACAGCTGGAGCAATTTACTTAGGATGAGTGGGAAAAACTATCCGTTAAAGTGCAGAAGTGTCATTGAGACCTAAAGAAATTGTGTGATTTCAGTCATTTCCACTAAAAGTTGTTGAACAAGATATTAGGTTAAGGGTCCGATCATTTTTGTCCATGCCATTTTCATTTATTTTATTATTTCAAATATTCTGTTGGATCAAAAAGCAAATGCAATATGTGATTTCTGTTAAATATGGAATAAAAAATTGTTGATGCCAGTTACTTTTGTCAGTTTAAAGTAATTTCAGAGAAAAACATGGGTTCATTTTTCATGGAATGGTTCCAACAAATGTGACTGCGTGTCTATCGATACAGCTCTATCTAAATGGGGTATGGCAGATAGCACTTCTGAGTTACTCTTTTCAATATTTTTTGGTAAGGCACATTGGTGGCGGATGAGTGCCAGACATTTTTCAAACTTTTGTATTATTACTTATTACCAGTTATTTATATAGCGCAAACATATTCAGCAGCACTTTTACAGAGAATATTTGCCCATTCACATTAGTCCCTGCTCCAGTGGAGCTTACAATCTATATTCCCTACCACATGTACACGCACACACATTCACGCTAGGGTTAATATTAGTTGGGAGCAAATTAACCTACCAGTATATTTTTGGATTGTGAGAGTAAACCCACGCAAGCACAGGGAGAATATGTAAACTCTACACAGTTAGGGCCATGGTGGGAATCAAACCCATAACCTCAGTGCTGTGAGGTAGTAATGCTAATCACTACACTATCTGTGGTCTTTGTGCGTGATAGATATTTATATATATATATATATATATATATATATACACACATACATACATACATACATACATACATACATACAATGGAGCAGCCCGGCACTCCCTGAGTGCGTCCAATAGCCGGCCCAGGTGCCCTCCGTGGTTTAGTAGTAATACGTAGGAAGAAATCGGCGGCACTCCAGGACTTTCAAGTAGGAAAATTGTGTATTTAAAACATCACAAAATACAACATGTGACCGACGTTTCGGGGCCTGTAGCCCCTTTTTCACTTATAGACGTGTTTTATAACATTCAAAGACACTCGTTTTGTAATGTATTTACGATTATGAAGCTCCAGTATGTTTTAGTAACACATCTACCCATCATAAAGCATACCATAAGATATGCTAATTTTGAAACAGGAAGTGATGTCATTATGAGTTCCTAATTACCACTACTACAAATAACCAGTCAGTCCCATTACACCCCAGCCCCTTGATGAAGTCTGTGTAACGAAACGTGTTGGGAGACCTGTACCTACCTCATATCCAGATAAGGAATTACCTTTTTATTGATTCTATTATAGTTTTTATATATTTTAAGTACTTTAGTCCAGCTGTGATTTGTATTGTTGTCCCATTTTTTACGTCACATGTTTTTACTGATATTAGATTGTTTTAACTACTAATAAATTGTTATTTATTCAATTCACATTGATATCTGCTACATTGATTTAACACCAGTGGTCGCTACGCATCCCTCATCCTTTGCTTATCATTTCTATTTATTTCAGGGAAGTTACCACCCCTGTTTTTTATTGAGGGTTTAAGCTGACGCCCCGTGAATACAATAGGGGAGTGTTTTTTAAAAACGATTTATCATTACCACATACATAGCATATCTGAAACGTGTTCCCATCACATGTGGCGCATTAATAATCTGTTTCTAGACATATATATATATATATATATATATATATATATATATATATATATATATATCAGGGCCAGTTCTAGACCTTGTGGTGCCCAGGGCAAAAGTTTCCTATGGCGCACCCCCCCCCCCCAGGTAAAATAGAGTTGGTGCGCGCCTAAGGCATGCGCCCAAAAATAGTGGCGTGGCTTCTAGGGAAGGGGCTTGTGCCCCCAGTAGATTTTCCCCCAGTAGTTGTGCCCCCAGTAGATTTGCCCCCTGTAGCAGTGCCCCATGTAGCTGTGACCCCTGTAGCGCCACTTAGAAACAAACAAAAAAATATAAGAATTTACTCACCGGTAATTCTATTTCTCGTAGTCCGTAGTGGATGCTGGGAACTCCGTAAGGACCATGGGGATTAGCGGCTCCGCAGGAGTCTGGGCACAACTAAAAGAAAGCTTTTAGACTACCTGGTGTGCACTGGCTCCTCCCACTATGACCCTCCTCCAAGCCTCAGCTAGGATACTGTGCCCGGAAGAGCTGACACAATAAGGAAGGATTTTGAATCCCGGGTAAGACTCATACCAGCCACACCAATCACACCGTATAACTCGTGATACCATAACCAGTTAACAGTATGAAACTTAACTGAGCCTCTCAACAGATGGCTCATAACAATAACCCTTTTGTGAACAACAACTATGTACAAGTATTGCAGACAATCCGCACTTGGGACGGGCGCCCAGCATCCACTACGGACTACGAGAAATAGATTTACCGGTGAGTAAAATCTTATTTTCTCTGACGTCCTAGTGGATGCTGGGAACTCCGTAAGGACCATGGGGATTATACCAAAGCTCCCAAACGGGCGGGAGAGTGCGGATGACTCTGCAGCACCGAATGAGAGAACTCAAGGTCCTCCTCAGCCAGGGTATCAAATTTGTAGAATTTTGCAAACGTGTTTGCCCATGACCAAGTAGCATCTCGGCAAAGTTGTAAAGCAGAGACCCCTCGGGCAGCCGCCCAAGATGAGCCCACCTTCCTTGTAGAATGGGCTTTTACTGATTTAGGATGCGGCAGTCCAGCCGCAGAATGCGCCAGCTGAATTGTGCTACAAATCCAGCGAGCAATAGTCTGCTTAGAAGCAGGAGCACCCAGTTGTGTTGGGTGCATACAGGATAAATAGCGAGTCAGTTTTCCTGACTCCAGCCGTCCTGGAAACATAAATTTTCAAGGCCCTGACTACGTCCAGTAACTTGGAATCCTCCAAGTCGCTAGTAGCCGCAGGCACTACAATAGGTTGGTTCAAGTGAAAAGCAGATACCACCTTAGGGAGAAACTGGGGACGAGTCCTCAATTCTGCCCTATCCATATGGAAAATCAGATAAGGACTTTTAAATGAAAAAGCCGCCAATTCTGATACACGCCTAGCCGAAGCCAAGGCCAATAACATGACCACTTTCCACGTGAGATACTTTAGATCCACGGTCTTTAGTGGCTCAAACCAATGTGATTTTAGGATATTCAACACCATGTTGAGATCCCAGGGTGCCACTGGAGGCACAAAGGGGGGCTGAATATGCAGCACTCCTTTTACAAATGTCTGAACTTCAGGTAGTGAAGCTAGTTCTTTTTGGAAAAAAATCGACAGAGCCGATATCTGTACCTTAATGGAGCCTAATTTTAGGCCAATAGTCACTCCTGCCTGTAGGAAGTGCAGAAATCGACCCAGCTGAAATTCCTCTGTGGGGCCTTATTGGCCTCACACCAAGCAACATATTTCCGCCATATGCGGTGATGTTTTACCGTTACATCTTTCCTAGCTTTAATCAGCGTAGGAATGACATCCTCCGGAATGCCCTTTTCCTTCAGGATCCGGCGTTCAACCGCCATGCCGTCAAACGCAGCAAGTCTTGGAACAGACAGGGCCCCTGCTGCAGCAGGTCCTGTCTGAGCGGAAGAGGCCATGGGTCCTCTGAGATCATCTCTTGAAGTTCCGGGTACCAAGCTCTTCTTGGCCAATCCGGAACCACGAGTATTGTCCTTACTCCTCGTTTTCTTATTATTCTCAGTACCTTTGGTATGAGAGGCAGAGGAGGGAACACATAAACTGACTGGTACACCCACGGTGTCACTAGAGCGTCCACCGCTATCGCCTGAGGGTCCCTTGACCTGGCGCAATATCTCTCCAGTTTTTTGTTTAGGCGGGACGCCATCATGTCCACCTGTGGCCGTTCCCAACGATTTACAATCAGTGTGAAGACTTCTGGATGTAGTCCCCACTCTCCCGGGTGGAGGTCGTGCCTGCTGAGGAAGTCTGCTTCCCAGTTGTCCACTCCAGGAATGAACACTGCTGACAGTGCTAGCACGTGATTTTCCGCCCATCGGAGAATCCTTGTGGCTTCTGCCATTGCCGTCCTGCTTCTTGTGCTGCCCTGTCGGTTTACATGGGCGACCGCCGTGATGTTGTCTGACTGGATCAGTACCGGCTGGTTTTGAAGCAGGGGTTTTGCCTGACTTAGGGCATTGTAAATGGCCCTTAGTTCTAGAATATTTATGTGCAAGGAAGTCTCCTGACTCGACCATAGTCCTTGGAAGTTTCTTCCCTGTGTGACTGCCCCCCAGCCTCGAAGGCTGGCATCCGTGGTCACCAGGACCCAGTCCTGTATGCCGAATCTGCGGCCCTCTAGTAGATGAGCACTCTGCAGCCACCACAGCAGAGACACCCTGGTTCTTGGAGACAGGGTTATTAGCTGATGCATCTGAAGATGCGATCCGGACCATTGGTCTAACAGGTCCCACTGAAAGATTCTGGCATGGAACCTGCCGAAAGGAATTGCTTCGTAAGAAGCCACCATCTTTCCCAGGACTCGCGTGCAGTGATGCACCGACACCTGTTTTGGTTTCAGGAGGTCTCTGACTAGAGATGACAGCTCCTCGGCTTTCTCCTCCGGGAGAAACACTTTTTTCTGGACTGTGTCCAAAATCATTCCCAGGAACAGTAGACGTGTCGTCGGAACCAGCTGTGACTTTGGAATATTCAGAATCCAACCGTGCTGGTGTAGCACCTCCTGAGATAGTGCTACTCCTACCAACAACTGCTCCCTGGATCTCGCCTTTATTAGGAGATCGTCCAAGTACGGGATAATTAAAACTCCCTTTTTTCGAAGGAGTATCATCATTTCCGCCATCACCTTGGTAAACACCCTCGGTGCCGTAGACAGTCCAAACGGCAGCGTCTGGAATTGGTAATGGCAATTTTGTACCGCAAATCTGAGGTACTCCTGGTGAGGATGATAAATGGGGACATGCAAGTAAGCCTCCTTGATGTCCAGGGATACCATGTAATCCCCCTCGTCCAGGCTTGCAATAACCGCCCTGAGCAATTCCATCTTGAACTTGAACTTTTTTATGCATGTGTTCAAGGATTTCAAATTTAAAATGGGTCTCACCGAACCGTCCGGTTTCGGTACCACAAACAGTGTGGAATAGTAACCCCGTCCTTGTTGAAGTAGGGGCACCTTGACTATCACCTGCTGGGAATACAGCTTGTGAATTGCCTCTAGCACAGCCTCCCTGCCTGAGGGAGTCGTTGGCAAGGCAGATTTGAGGAAACGGCGGGGGGGGAGACGCCTCGAATTCCAGTTTGTACCCTTGAGATACTACTTGCAAGATCCAGGGATCCACCTGTGAGCGAGCCCATTGATCGCTGAAATTTTTGAGGCGGCCCCCCACCGTACCTGGCTCCGCCTGTGGAGCCCCACCGTCATGCGGCGGACTTGGAAGAAGCGGGGGAGGACTTTTGCTCCTGGGAACCTGCTGTTTGTTGCAGCCTTTTTCCCCTACCTCTGCCTCTGGACAGAAAGGACCCGCCTTTTCCTCGCCTGTTTCTCTGGGTCCGAAAGGACTGTACTTGATAAAACGGCGCTTTTTTAGGCTGTGAGGGAACCTGGGGTAAAAATGCTGATTTCCCAGCTGTCGCTGTGGAAACTAGGTCTGAGAGACCATCCCGGAATAACTCCTCACCCTTATAAGGCAAAACTTCCATGTGCCTTTTGGAATCTGCATCCCCTGTCCACTGCCGAGTCCATAAGCCTCTCCTAGCAGAAATGGACAATGCACTTATTTTAGATGCCAGCCGGCAGATCTCCCTCTGTGCATCTCTCATGTATAAGACTGAGTCTTTTATATGCTCTATGGTTAGGAGAATAGTGTCCCTGTCTAGGGTGTCAATATTTTCTGACAGGGAATCTGACCATGCAGCGGCAGCACTGCACATCCATGCTGACGCAATAGCTGGTCTAAGTATAATGCCTGAGTGTGTATATACAGACTTCAGGATCGCCTCCTGCTTTCTATCCGCAGGCTCCTTTAGGGCGGCCGTATCCGGAGACGGAAGTGCCACCTTTTTAGACAAACGTGTGAGCGCTTTATCCACCCTAGGAGGTGTTTCCCAACGTGCCCTATCCTCTGGCGGGAAAGGGAACGCCATTAGTAATTTTTTAGGGATTACCAATCTTTTATCGGGGAAAGCCCACGCTTCTTCACACACTTCATTTAATTCTTCAGATGGGGGAAAAACTACGGGTAGTTTTTTCTCCCCAAACATAATACCCTTTTTAGTGGTACCTGGGTTTATATCCGAAATGTGTAATACCTCCTTCATTCCCTCAATCATGCAACAAATGGCCCTAGTGGACATTAGATTTGACTCATCGTCGTCGACACTGGTATCAGTATCCGTGTCGACATCTGCGTCTGCCATCTGAGGTAGCGGGCGTTTTAGAGCCCCTGATGGCCTTTGAGACACCTGGGCAGGCACGAGCTGAGAAGCCGGCTGTCCCGCATTTGGCATGTCGTCAAATTTTTTGTGTAAGGAGTCGACACTTGCACGCAATTCCTTCCATAAAACCATCCACTCAGGTGTCTGCCCCGCAGTGGGTGACATCACTTCTATGGGCATCTGCTCCGCCTCCAAATAATTTTCCTCATCAAACATGTCGACACAGCCGTACCGACACCGCACACACACCGGGAATGCTCTAATAGAGGACAGGACCCCACAAAGCCCTTTGGGGAGACAGAGAGAGAGTATGCCAGCACACACCAGAGCGCTATATAATGCAGGGACTAACTGAATTATGTCCCCTATAGCTGCTATAATATTTACTGCGCATAAATTTAGTGCCCCCCCTCTCTTTTTTACCCTTTTCTGTAGTGTAGACTGCAGGGGAGAGTCAGGGAGCTTCCTTCAAGCGAAACTGTGAGGGAGAAATGGCGCCAGTGTGCTGAGAGATAGCTCCGCCCCTTTTTCGCTGACTTTTCTCCCGCTTTTTTAAGGATTCTGGCAGGGGTAATTATCACATATATAGCCTCTGGGGCTATATATTGTGATTGTTTTGCCAGCCAAGGTGTTTTTATTGCTGCTCAGGGCGCCCCCCCCCCCCCAGCGCCCTGAACCCTCAGTGACCGGAGTGTGAAGTGTGTATGAGGAGCAATGGCGCACAGCTGCAGTGCTGTGGGCTACCTTGGTGAAGACAGAAGTCTTCATGCCGCCGATTTTCCGGACTTCTTCTTGCTTCTGGCTCTGTAAGGGGGGCGGCGGCGCGGCTCCGGGACCGAACACCAAGGCCAGTTCCATGCGGTCGATCCCTCTGGAGCTAATGGTGTCCAGTAGCCTAAGAAGCCGAAGCTAGCTGCAAGCAGGTAGGTTCGCTTCTTCTCCCCTTAGTCCCTCGTTGCAGTGAGCCTGTTGCCAGCAGGTCTCACTGTAAAATAAAAAACCTAAATTATACTTTCTTTCTAAGAGCTCAGGAGAGCCCCTAGTGTGCATCCAGCTCGGCCGGGCACAAAAATCTAACTGAGGCTTGGAGGAGGGTCATAGTGGGAGGAGCCAGTGCACACCAGGTAGTCCTAAAAGCTTTCTTTTAGTTGTGCCCAGACTCCTGCGGAGCCGCTATTCCTCATGGTCCTTACGGAGTTCCCAGCATCCACTAGGACGTCAGAGAAATCCACAATACTCCTGCGCTGCCCTACGTCTATTGCCGCCGGCTCCCCTCTATGGGAGAGACGTCATGACATCTCTACCATAGCAGTGCCGCACAGACACTAGAGGTCAATTATGACCTGTAGTATCTGTCAGTGGCGCTGGCTGCAGCCGAGGAGTGGGGACTGGGAGCGAGATCAGGAATAGCGTCTCTTACCACGACGACGGCGCCGCCCTCGGGACAGCGGCACCCCGTGCAAAAAGCCTGCTTGCCAGCGGCAAGAGCCGCTACTGATCTCAATGCAAAATATAGAAGGGACAAAAACAAAAAATTAAAGAAAACAATAATGCTGATGTAAGCACTATAAGGACATAACTGCTGCATGCCACACACAAGTGACCCTTTGCTCATTCTTGATATATTATATGATGCTAAATGAAGCCAGTGTACCTCATCCTGGACTCATGAAAGGCCTTACCATCATTAGTATGGTTGAAATTTTGCTGGTTTCTCCCTCTGAAGAAACTACAAAGTGTGTAATAAAAAGGTCATCAAAGACAAGTAGTCCATATATTTATATATATATATATATATATATATATATATATATATATATATACACACACACACACATATTTTAATATAGACTGATGCAATGAGAAAGCTATTGAAAAAAAACAACAACTATTGGTTATATGAATTTTACCAAGGTATCGTGTGTCGTAACAGTAAACATTGGCCAACAGCACGAAAATTCATGTTACAGCATTTGTAAAGGCTTCCCAAAATATTTTATGATCGACTGTAAAATATGTACTTTAACTACTGTTAACTACAAATAACATGCTGAGATTTGACAATTGAGATCTAAGTAAGGACAAAGGTTAGTCAGGAAGAAACTCCCAAATGATCTGACAGGGAAAACTTTCCGTTACCAGCCATTGCAAGACTCCAAAGACCATGGAAAAATGCCTTGTGCAGATAAGACTAATGATTCATATGACGCCACCAAGAACACGCCATGAGCAATAACACTTATGTAACATTATCTCTTTGCCTAACCTTATATCAATGCTGTCTACATGCATATCTGAGTACATTACAGCCCATGAATATCAGGTTGTTATAGACAATTACCATACACAAACAGAAAGAAGACTGCAATTTTGCTCCCGGGCAAGGAGTGAATGAGCCACAGCTGCAGAATGATCCGCTGTACTAATCACTATCAGTTACACAGAAACCACCTAAGTCACAGAAAAAACATGTGCATCCTTTACAGAACTACATGTAGAGAAAGTACAATGATTATAATCATAGTGTGTATAATTTATACTGTATATGGGAGTGTTCATTTGATCTGTATTTTACATACTTTTTCACAAATGCAAACACAAAAACAAAAAGGGCCTTGGCCCAAACACAAACCATGAATTGAAAACTTCTAAAAGTTAACTTTAATAAAGGGAAGAGTCTTTCCAAGCAGAAGGTTAAGCCATAACCTTATTGATGAAATGTAACATTCAATTACAACTCATAGTGGGGATGTGAGACAAAACACTTACTACATAAACATACACAGGCTTTACGTGTAACAATAATGCTATCTGGTAACCTTGAAAACATAACTAAAGAAAAATATATAGTAAATATGTAAAGGTCATAAAATAGAAGGAATAAAAATGATTGCATCTGTGTGGCTTCTATATTTATTGCAAATAAAATAAGGTCTGCAAATCAAGTTGTAGGGATAGATTGATACTTTATACAAAACCTGTTGTCAGTGTTTGATGTAAAAACATTGCCATGTTTATATTTTAAACACAAAACAATTATATATTTAAGTATTACATTTAAGAATGGTAAATAAATAACTAGCGCCACACCTAACAGGTTTATGTTTCATTTTTAAATTTATCAAAACATAAAACAACGTGATCCATTTCACTGTGTCCAAGGTGCTGTTATGCTACTTTGCTGTATTGACATAGGCCCTCATTCCGAGTTGTTCGCTCGCAAGGCGAATGTAGCAGAGTTACACACGCTAAGCCGCCGCCTACTGGGAGTGAATCTTAGCTTCTTAAAATTGCGACCGACGTACGCGCAATATTGCGATTACAAACGAGTTAGCAGTTTCAGAGTAGCTCCAGACTTACTCTGCCTGTGCGATCATTTCAGTGCTTGTCGTTCCTGGTTGTCGTCACAAACACACCCAGCGTTCGCCCAGGCACTCCCACCGTTTCCCCGGCCACTCCTGCGTTTTTTCCGGAAACGGTAGCGTTTTCAGCCACACGCCCCTGAAACGCCGTGTATCCGCCCAGTAACACCCATTTCCTGTCAATCACATTACGATCGCCGGAGCGAAGAAAAAGCCGTGAGTAAAAATACTTTCTTCATAGTAAAGTTACTTGGCGCAGTCGCAGTGCGAACATTGCGCATGCGTACTAAGCGGATTTTCACTGCGATGCGATGAAAAATACCGAGCGAACAACTCGGAATGAGGGCCATAATACACTGCATTAACACTAACAAGTACAAGCAAGACAATTTTACTGTGGATTGTAAAGTTTAAGGATGTTAAAGAGATATGAGCTATATTAGGTCTGGCATAGAAGTTACAGGGAAATACATGGTCCATGGTTATAGACCTTGTGGATTAAAGATACACAAGCATAAATAGAGTTTTAGGGGCTGATTCAATTGTTTTGGGTATCTAAACCAGACTTTTTAGACGCCCAAACATTTGACACAATTCAATTGTGTTTAGGCGCCCATGCATATCGCAAACAGACCTAAAATGGCTTAACCTGTCTAAACTCCCAGCTTTGGGCACCCAAAGTCGCAAGTTTCAGCACATTTTTTCTCTCACCTAAGGAGGTTGTGAGAAAAATGTGAACTCCGCAACAGATGGACTCCCAAATGGCAGAACAATTGAATTGCTGCCGTCAGTAGTCCTCTAGTGGCGGCCGTGCAAAAAAGAAAACAACAACAATTTAATCAGCCCCTTAGAGCATTGTACTAGCTGATAAATATAAGCATATCTGCATTTGGGTGGACTGCTCTGCATAAAGATACAGTGCCTTTTTATACTAGCCACAGTCTAGTGAACAGACATTCTGATTGCTAGAAAACAACACGGAAACAAGTATAATAATCTAAATCAGACCTCAAACTAAATAATAGAATAAAATAGACCTATTGTAATGACAAATACAGGAATCCAGTTCTTCCTATGCTGTATGGGATCCGGGTCGTTCACATCGCCCCTTGTGCAACCCTGCAAGCTAACCGAGTAGGTTTCCCGGGGTCAATGTCCCAGATTTTTTTTTTACGGGGACCCTTTCACACCAAGCCACGACCCGGGTTAACCCAGCTCAAAACTGTGGTGTGAAAAGGGTAATAAGACACATGTATTGTATCCATGTACTGTATTCTATGCTCCAAAATCCACAAGTAAAATGCACCCTGAACCTACAAGTAGTATATTACTACAAATCATATGTATTATTGATCATTAGGTAAACCCAGTAATATATTTACATAAGCTTTTCAGGATTGCAAAATGGGAATGTAACAGGAATGTTAAAACCGACTTTCAATCCCAGCACCAAAAAGTGTGAAGATAGATCTTTACTTCATGGGTGTAATGATTTAAGTCCGATATTGGACCCCATGGTTTCTACTGTCAGCATAACAACTATATTTAAAGGTGTCTTGTGGTTTTTCAAAGGATTGTGCACCATTTATTGCAGGGTGTATATTTAAAACAAGGGCAATTCCAACAGTAACAGAATTACCTTTTTTACAGTGATATTCAATATACAAGTGCCACTACTAGTGTGAACATATCATCATAAACCATCAGTCCACAACAAACCCCATATACAATACTTACAAAATAGGATTTTAATACCTACCGGTAAATCCTTTTCTCCTAGTCCGTAGAGGATGCTGGGGACTCCAAAAGGACCATGGGGTATAGACGGGATCCACAGGAGCTTGGGCACACTATAAAGACTTTGACTGGGTGTGAACTGGCTCCTCCCTCTATGCCCCTCCTCCAGACCTCAGTTATAGGAACTGTGCCCAGGAGAGACGGACATTTCGAGGAAAGGATTTTTGTTCAAACTAAGGCGAGAAACATACCAGCCCACACCACAACATACCGTACAAATGGAATAGAATGAAACCAGATAACCGTATGAACTAACAACAGTAACAAGCTGAAGAAAACCAATACACAATCCGTTTGTAAACAAGTACAACCAGTAATAATACAACTGCAAGAAACAGTCCGCACTGGGATGGGCGCCCAGCATCCTCTACGGACTAGGAGAAAAGGATTTACCGGTAGGTATTAAAATCCTATTTTCTCTTACGTCCTAGAGGATGCTAGGGACTCCAAAAGGACCATGTGGTCTATACCAAAGCTCCAGAACGGGCCGGAGTGCGCAGACGACTCTGCAGCACCGATTGAGCAAACATAAGGTCCTCCTCAGCCAGGGTATCAAACTTGTAAAACTTAGCAAAGGTGTTTGAACCCGACCACGTAGCTGCTCGACAAAGCTGAAGTGCCGAGACCCCTCGGGCAGCCGCCCAAGATGAGCCCACTTTCCTGGTAGAATGGGCCTTTACTGACTTCGGCAACGGTAGCCCAGCCTAAGAATGAGCTTGCTGAATCGTATTACAAATCCAGCGAGCAATAGTCTGCTTAGAAGCAGGATTTCCAATCTTGTTGGAAGCATACAGGACAAACAAAGCGTCTGTTTTCCTGGTAAGAGCCGTTCTGGCGACGTAAATTTTCAAGGGTCTTACAACGTCAAGAGACCTTGGAACCGCCACAGCATCCGTAGCCACAGGCACCACAATAGGTTGGTTGATGTGAAAAGAAGAAATCACCTTCGGCAGAAATTGTTGACGCGTCCTCAATTCCACTCTATCCAAATGGAATATCAAATAAGGGCTCTTGTGAGACAAGGCCGCCAATTCAGACACTCGCCTGGCCGACGCCAGAGCCAAAAGCATGACCACTTTCCAAGTGAGAAACCTTAACTCAACCTTACGCAAAGGTTCAAACCAAGGAGACATAAGGAACTGCAAGACCACTTCAACATCCTACGGCACCACTGGCGACACAAATGGAGGTTGTATATGCAACACACCCTTCACAAAGGTCTGAACCTCAGGCAGGACGGCCAATTCTTTCTGAAAGAAAATAGATAAAGCCGAAATCTGCACTTTTATGGAACCCAATTTCAGGCCTGCATCTACGCCTGCCTGCAAAAAATGGAGAAACCGACCCAAGTGAAACTACTCCGCCGGAGCTGGTTTGGTCTCACACCATGAAACATATTTCCTCCAAATACGGTGATAATGTTTTGCCGTAACCTCCTTTCTAGCTTTAAGGAGAGTGGGGATGACCTCCCCGGGAATACCCTTCCAAACTAAGATTTGGCGCTCAACTTCCACGCCGTCAAACGCAGCCGTGCATGAGTCCGGAAACACGCAGGGTTCCTGCAATAACAGGTCCCCTCTTAGAGGAAGCGGTCAGGGATCTTCCACTAGTAATTCTTGAAGATCTGGATACCAGGCCCTCCGTGGCCAATCTGGAATGACGAGTATCGCCTGAACCCTTGCTCGTCGAACGATCCTCAGCACCTCTGGAATGAGAGGAAGCGGAGGGAACACATACACTGACTGAAACACCCACGGAGTCACCAGGGCGTCCACTGCACTGGCTTGGGGATCCCTTGACCTGGAACAATACCTCGGAAGCTTCTTGTTGAGGCGAGACGCCATCATGTCTATCAGAGGAATTCCCCAACGCTTTGTCACTTCTGCAAATACCTCTTGATGAAGAGCCCACTCTCCCGGATGGAGATCGTGTCTGCTGAGGAAGTCTGCTTCCCAGTTGTCCACTCCCGGGAGGAAGACCGCCCAGCGTAAGATTCTTGTAGCCTCGTCCATAACCACCCTGCTCCTTGTTCCGCCTTGGCGGTTTACGTACGCCACCGCTGTTATGTTGTCCGACTGGATCAGGACAGGGAGACCCTGAAGAAGGTTCTTTGCTTGCAGCAGGCCGTTGTAAATGGCTCTCAACTCGAGAATATTTATGTGGAGACAACATTCCTGGCTTGACCATTTTCCCTGGAAATTTCTTCCTTGCGTGACTGCGCCCCAGCCTCGGAGACTTGCATCTGTTGTCAGCAGGACCCAGTCCTGGATTCCGAAACGGCGTCCCTCTAGAAGGTGAGAGCTTTGCAGCCACCACAGGAGCGAAATCCTGGCCCTGGAAGATAGACTTATTTTCCGGTGCATGTGCAGGTGAGACCCAGACCATTTTTTCAGCAGAACCCACTGAAACACCCAGGCATGAAACCTGCCAAACGGAATGGCTTCGTAAGCAGCAACCATCTTCCCTAGTGCCCGAGTGCATTGATGAATCGACACACTTGTCGGCCTCAGAAGCTCCCTGACCATGGTCTGGATTTCCAGAGCTTTGACCTCTGGAAGAAACACACTCTGTATTTCCGTGTCTAGGACCATGCCCAGGAAGGGCAGCCGAGTGGTCGGGATCAACTGAGACTTTGGCAAATTTAGTATCCAACCGTGATGTCGCAGAACCGACAGGGAGAGGAGATCCACATTTCTTAACAACTGCTCCTTGGACCTCGCCTTTATCAGGAGATTGTCCAAGTACGGGATAATTGTGACCCCTTGCTTGCGAAGGAGGACCATCATCTCCGCCATTACCTTGGTGAAATCCCTCGCGCCGTGGAAAGCCCAAACGGCAACGCCTGAAATTGGTAATGACAATCCTGCACCACAAACCTCAGGAAAGCCTGATGAGGAGGGAATATCGGGATGTGTAAGCAAGCATCCTTTATGTCTACTGACGCCATAAAATTCCCCCCTTCGAGGCTGGAGATCACCCATCGAAGAGACTCCATCTTGAACTTGAAAGTTTTCAAATATGGGTTGAGGGATTTTAGGTTCAGTATCGGTCTGACCGAACCGTCCGGCTTCGGCACCACAAAGAGGCTCGAATAGAACCCTTTCCCCCGATCTGACGGGGGAACCGGCACCACGACCCTCTGTTGACACAACTTTTGTATCGCATCCCTCACCACCTCTCTTTCGGGAAGAGAAGTTGGCAAAGCCGACACGATAAACCGGTTGGGGGGCATCTCCAGTCTGTACCCTTGGGACCCAAGGATCCAGGGCCGAACGAACCCAGACCTGACTGAAGAATTGGAGATGGCCCCCCACCAGTAGGGACTTCCCCAGGGGAGCCCCAGCGTCATGCGGTGGACTTGGTAGAGGCAGGGGAGGACTTTTGGTCCTGGGTGCCTGACACTGCAGGCGACTTCCTTTTCCTACCTCTACCCTTTGAAGCGAGGAAGGACGAGCCCTTACCTCTTTTGTACTTGTTAGGCCGAAAGGACTGCATCTGCTGATGGGGTGCCTTTTCCTGTTGTGTGGGAACATATGGAAGAAAAGATAACTTACCCGCCGTAGCGATCGACACCAGGTCAGCCAGGCCGTCACCGAACAAGACACTACCTTTAAAAGGAAGAGCTTCCATATTCTTCTTGGAGTCGGCATCGTCATTGACCCCACAGCGCCCTCCTGGCTGAATTCGCCATGGCATTGGCTCTCGATCCCAAGAGGCCAACATCCCTTGCCGCATCCTTTAGGTAATCTGCAGCGTCCTTGATATAACCAAGAGTCAAAAGAATATTATCTTTATCAAGAGCATGAATATCAGAAGCCAAATTTTCAGCCCACTTTGCAATAGCACTACTCATCCATACCGACGCCACAGCAGGTCTGAGCAATGCACCAGTATTGACGAAAATGGACTTCAATGTCGTCTCCAGCTTGCGATTCGCCGGATCCTTGAGAGCAGCCGTGTCAGGAGACGGAAGCGCCACTTTCTTGGACAATCGCGAGAGAGCTATATCCACATTTGGAGACGACTCCCATTTGTCCCTATCGTCAGAGGGGAAAGGATATGCCATCAAAATTCGCTTGGGAATCTGCCACCGTTTTTCAGGCGACTCCCAAGCCTTTTCACAAAGCTCATTCATTTCATGAGAGGGGGGAAATTTTACCTCAGGTCTTTTCCCTTTAAATAAACAAACCCTTGTGTCAGGAACGGCAGGTTCCTCAGATATACGTAAAACATCTTTAATGGCTATAATCATGTACTGAATACTCTTGACAACCCGTGGATGCAAAGAAGCCTCATTCAAATCGACATCGGAGTCTGAGTCCGTGTCGGTACCTGTATCTGCCATCTGGTTAAAAGCACGCTTCTGTGACCCTGAGACTGTTTGTACCTGAGACAATGCGTCCTCCACTGACTGTCTCCATGTTTGTGTCTGAGAATCAGATTTATCTAGTCTCTTTGACAATAAAGCCACATTCGTATTCAGTGTACTCAGCATAGTCATCCAATCAGCAGTCGGCTGTGCCGACAAACACATACTTAAATATTTCTCTGAAACCCCCATAACTTCCACCGGGGAGGAACACCCAGGCTCAGACATGTCGACACCTCCTGCCGACACACTCACACAGTCCACAAGCCCGGGGACAGACCCACAGAGAAGCCCTTAGGGAGAACACAGAGAGAGTATGCCAGCTCGCACCCCAGCGCCCATTACCTAACAGAAGTTAGTAATATGCTCAGCGCCCGCAATATAACTTGAAAAGCACCAAATTTAAGTGCCCCCCCCCGTTTTCCCTCCCCAAGTACTTGCAGGAGCTCGGAGGTCCGGGCAGCGACTCTGCAGCGCTGTAGGAATAGGAGAAAATGGCGCTGGTGAGCAATGTGCGGCTAAGCCCCGCCCCCTTCCCAGCGCGCTGTAGCCCGCTAAAATTTGAAACTGCAAAGTGCCGGAGGTGCTCTACATGGCGATCGGACACCGTATAGCCCTTCTTTTGCCACCAAAAACCTCAGTAACTGCTGCCCAGGGCGCTCCCACCTAGCGCCCTGCACCCTGTGAGTGCCGTTGGTGAAGTGTGTGGGACCATGGACCGCTGCGCTGTACCTCCGTTACTGAAGTCTTCTGTTCTTTTCATACTCACCCAGCTTCTTTCTTCTGGCTTCTGTGAGGGGGTGACGGCGCGGCTCCGGGAACAAGCAGCTAGGCGAACCAAGTGATCGAACCCAATGGAGCTAATGGTGTCCAGTAGCCTAAGAAGCAGAGCCCTTAACTAAGAAGAAGTATGTCTGACTTCTCTCCCCTCAGTCCCACGATGCAGGGAGCCTGTAGCTAGCAGGTCTCCCTGAAAATAAAAAACCTAACAAAAGTCTTTCCAGAGAAACTCTGTAGGGCTCCCCTAGTGTGTGTCCAGTCAGTCCTGGGCACAAAGTCTAACTGAGGTCTGGAGGAGGGGCATAGAGGGAGGAGCCAGTTCACACCCAGTTTAAGTCTTTATAGTGTGCCCAAACTCCTGCGGATCCCGTCTATACCCCATGGTCCTTTTGGAGTCCCCAGCATCTTCTAGGACGTAAGAGAAATAACATTAGTGCTATCTTGCGTAAAGGTGGGTACACAATTGGCTATATAGTTAACTATATCACTAATTTTCCTCCTCCTGAGCATATAGATTGCCCACTGTGTACGCCGCCACGTGATGCGCAGCCCCACGGGTTGTTAATGACCCTCAGTCTTGGAAATGCATGCAGCTCAATTTGGACTCATTGTCCAAAGCTGCATGCTCCGGCCAGCAGCGGCATGACATCACTGTGCGATATTATTAGTGATATCGCACAGTGTGTATGCCCACCGTCGGGCGGCACGGGCCGGGAGAGGAAACACTAGGCAATGTTGCTCACCATGCACATCGCCTAGTGTGTACCCGCCTTAAGTTATGATTGCTAAATCAACCTACCTTCAAAGATAATAATGGAATCATCATTCACGTTATGTGTGTGTATACAAAATTAACAACTTCAGCTTCTAGAATTTACTCTAGATTTAACACTTATATTGCAAGACGGGGATATCCTAGGGATACAGCTACATACATTTGGTAAATGTATAACACTTTGTGTAACCGGTGCACCTTTAATAATAAGGAAAAGAAATCATAAAGTGGGTAATGAGCATGGTAAACTTAAATATAAAACTGGATTTTGATGCAATATCTCAAAAACTGAATAAATAATACAAACCTTGCCTCTACTGCAAATGTCTTCAGTTCCTGCTTGTTCTTGGGGCCTTTTCCCTTCAGTTTTGTCTTCATCAAGTGAAATGCATTCTCAATCGGATTCAGGTCAGGTGATTGACTTGGCCATTGCATAACAATCCACTTATTTGCCTTAAAAAAACTCTTTGGTTGCTTTCGCAGTATGCTTCGGATCATTGTCCATCTGCACTGTGAAGCGCTGTGCAATGAGTTCTGAAGCATTAGACTGAACAAGAGCAGATTATATTGCCCGAAACACTTCAGAATTCATCCTGCTGCTTTTGTCAGCAGTCACATTATCAATAAATACAAGGGAACCAGTTCCATTGGCAGCCATACATGCCCACGCCATGTTTTGGTTCATGAGCAGTTTCTTTCCTTCTCCATACTCTTCCCATCACTCTGGTACAAAAGTTGATCTTTGTCTCATCTGTCCATAGGACATTGTTCCAGAACTGTAAAGGCTTTTTTAGATGTTGTTTGGCAAACTCTATCCTGGTCTTCCTGTTTTTTGTGGCTCACCAATGGTTATATCTTGTGGTGAACCCTCTATATTCACTCTTGTGAAGTCTTCTCTTGATCGTTGACACATATACACCTACCTCCTGGAGAGTGTTCTTGATCTGGGCAACTGTTGTAAAGGGGATTTTCTTCACCAGGGTCTTTTGGTGTTGCTGAGCTCTCCGGTGCGTTCTTTTTTTTAAAAAAATGTTCCAAACAGTTGATTTGGCCACACCTAATGTATTTGCCATCTCTCTGATGGGTTTGTATTGATTTTTCAGCCTAATGATGGCTTGCTTAACTGATAGTGGCAGCTCTTTGGACCTCATATTGAGAGTCAACAGCAACAGATTCCAAATGCAAATGTCACACCTGGAATCTACTCCAGACCTTTTACTTGCCTAATTGATGATGAAATAACGAGGGAATAGCCCACTCCTGTCAATGAAATAGCTTTTGAGTCGATTGTCCTATTACTTTTGGTCCCTTAACCACTTGCCTGGCATGGTTGCATCAGATGCGACCATGCCTGCAAGTGCTCTATCTGACCTGGTCGCACATGATGCTACCAGTCAGATAGAGTGTTAGAAGCAGCAGGGAAGAGAAACTTCCCTCCGCTGCTGCTGTCAGAGGGACCGGAAGGTCCCTCTGCCTCCCTGCACTCTCCCCCTGTGTCTGCCGTGCTGCCGATCACTGCTGATCGGTCAGCACGGCAGGATCCCCCCCTCCAGCGGCTGCAGAAAATGGCAGCCGCTGGGGAGCGTAAATAAACTCTCCCTAGCTGCCCCCTCGAGGCTGTCCCAGCTTTCAAAATGAAAGCCGCAATGGTCGCGATGTTCCCAATGTTCCGATGGTCACGATGTTCCGGATCGATGTTTCGATGCTTGGGGTTTTTAAAAAAATTCAAAAAATATATATATTTTTTTCTTTTTTTAAAATAAAATCATTTGGGATAGGGTTAAATTCATGTCATTCACCTAATTCACGCATAAACAAAACGACAATTTCGGAGCGGTTTTTGGCAAAATAAATCGTCAGTTAAGTGGTTAAAAAGTGTGTCACATATAGAAACCATTGTAATTCCTACACCATTCTCCTGATTTGGATGTAAATACCCTCAAATTAAAGCGGAAAGTCTGCAGTTAAAGCACATCTTGTTTGTTTCATTTCAAATCCATTCTAGTGGTGTATAGAGCCCAAAATATGAGAATTGTGTCGATGTCCCAATATTTATGGACCCGACTGTATTATGTAATATTTTAATGAAACACATGTTCAATACTTTATATGCAAAGTAATGAAAGCCTGCCATAAATATTGGGCCTGATTAATATGTGGTTGGAGGTGCTATAGCTGCTGCTTAAATAGAAACACCAGCAATAGGTCTAATATGATAATGCAGCAGGATGATTCGCACCACCTGCATGTACTACTGATACGAGCTGCATCATAGGACACATTATCGGATTGTCTCCGACACCATGGGCAGGCTGTGTGACCCATGGATCGGCCTACCAGGAGGCCAGGTAATCTCTGACATCTGAAGATGTTCTTGTCCTCATCCCTCCCATACCATGGCAACGACACGCCTCCATTTGCAGAAATGAAAGCCTTCGCCATCACTTCTTCATTTCCAAATGGCATCAGACTGTCAATCACTGACAGCCTGGTGCTGTACTGTGTCCACCGTCGCAGACCCGTACTTCACATGCACAGCACGGGTCCGATGCAAGCACAAAGTATCGAACCTCAGTACTTTGCGGCATGTTCTGCTACTACAACAGGACCTGAATCAGGCCCATTGTTTTAATTAGGAAACACTAATAGTTTAAAGAGCCCAAATATAAAGTACTAGATCACAAACCAAATATGTTTTCTTCTATTAGCAAAATAGAGCACTTCAACTGATTAAAAAAGCCAACATCTTGTACCTGTTATGTATATCCATATTTTCATGGAACTGCCCACAAGCATAACACGTCATGGTCAATACAACGTCCTCCATAGCTTACTAAAAATAAAGTAAAATAAACGGCAAGCACACTGAGTTTTTACAAAGCAAATGAAACACCAGCGGGTACAAGGCCTAAAACCAACATCCTTTAGGGGCCTGATTCAGAGATGGATGGATTTGCACTGCCGCTGTGTCTTGTATGCCTCGGCTGTGCAATAATATACTAATGCTGTAGGAAGCGTCTTGTGTAAGTAAGTAGAAGTTTCCTGCCGACTACGGTGATCCACTGCTGGCTCGGAAGATGCAGCATCAGCTCACTCTGCATGAACATGTGGCGAGATGCCCCCGTTATATGGAATGATGGCTGTCCCGCCTGGTCCCCGCCCATAAATGGCCACAGCATGTCAATCATGCTGCAGCTTAGGGGCCCTGAGACCATCGTTAGACACGGAGATCTCAAAACGTCCGATGAATGCTTACATCTCTGCATTCCTGTTTGCACACATCTCTGAATCTGGCCCTAAGTGACCTAGAGTAACTATAAAATACCTGCAATCACCCATTGTACATTTTCTATAGTCGATACTGTACACTGAACCTATGTCTCTGTCCACTCCACAAGATAGCAAGTTTATTAAATAATTATGACTTGGTAACAATTAAAACTTGTATATTTATGTATTTCTTTGGTGAGAACTATAAACAAAATTTTTAAACAAACTCTACCTTATAATTTTACCCACCCCTATGTCACTGAGGCTTAGATTCACATGTGCCACTTGTAATGGTAGTGTGACCACTGGGTAGCAGTGTTCTACTGGTGTATATGGATATAGATTTAGTTTATTGGTCCAACCAATAATGTATTCTGTCCACTTAGGTTTTCAATATGTTATAGTGAGTGTTGTTGTGTAGTATCTGTAAAAACTTTAGTAACTCTCCGATCTGACCGAAACCATCGATGATCAGCAATCCCTCTGGGAATCTGTAAAATGCATTTTAAAAATTCCCTATTTGCCGATCCAGACAGTTTAAAGTTTAGGGTCAGGGTATGGAGTTTTTGTAAACATGCTGCATTTTCCCAATTCCCTGACGCAACTATTGGGTGATCGAGAAATTGTGCCAATATGTTGCTAATTTAAGGGGGCCTTTAAGAATCTTATGCATTTAAGCCCTGTTTCCCCAACCCACTCTAAACCACTGATCGGCACTCTGTTACAGAAATTCTTAATTTTAAAAATCCCATGATTTGTTTATGTAATTGGGGAATCGAGATTTTAAACTTGTTTAATATTACCGATTCCCAAGCAGTCAGGGATCTGGAAATTGTGGCAATATGTCATTATATACGGGGGCCTGTACTCAAAGTGCTTGGAAAAAGGATAAATCATGAAAATTCATGAGCGTTTTAGACACTTTTTAGCAATGTATTTTCACAGAAGTTGGCATGTCATTTTAAACTCGTTGCATTTTCACCAATACAAACATTAATACATGAGAAATAGGGCATGTTGAATTTGTGGGACGAATCACTAAGAAACCATCCACTCTAAGTTTTAAGTCCGTTTTCAGCCCTTAGTTTCTGGAAATTGCATTAGAGGATAGGTGTGAATGAGCCCTGTAAAAGGAAAAGAAATAGAAAAACCAGATGCTTCCTGTACTAATTAGGCATTCACCATAACATCGTGCTTATGATCCAAGTGTTTCTGTCTCATCACTGCTAACCTGCATGCAGTTTAAAAATGTCACACTGGCAAGTGGGTTAGAGTTGTTCCAGATGTCAGGCACTCTAGCCAACGTTTGGCAAGTAAACTAATTCTTCCAGCAAGTTATAAACTCCATGTAACAGAGCTTACATGCTAATACCCAATGTCTGCCTGTACACTGTGCTGTTACTGCTGCATCAGGATCTACGTTTGTTAAGGGGCAAAAGAAACGTAAACAACTTTCTGTCATATGCATAGCTGACTGAGAAAGCTCTTCACAAACACTATACAGAAAAGGCTTGGTCTTGTTTAACCATTGCGAAAATAGGACCACCCCATATAAAAGTATACCCCACAGTGTATAGATCACCTTATACTGAAATTATGTTAATTATATATTATTAAAAATAAACAAAAACAAGGTTCAAACTGAAACAATTTTTTCCATCTTAAAGGAAGCGAATATGGATGCTTTGAACAGTATCAATACATTCTGTGTCGTTACAATAAAGACAGGTGTTTGCTCCCTGCTTCCAAGAACAATTGTTCATGCTTCCTCATAAAAAGCTCTATATTGCTTCTGGAAGCAAATCCATAGGCTTACGCAGAGCACCAGGTGTACAAAAGGGAGGGTGAGCTATTTTTCAGGAACAGATGGCTCTAACATTTTTGTCCTTTATGACATGCGATAAGCAGTTCAACTGAAGACAAATAACGAAGTCAGAAGAAAAAAAGAGTTATTTTCTTTACTGTAACTGTGTCTTAAACAAAGTGCTTACAGTCACGCACCTTCAGCACGAACACAAGGGCTGAAAAAGCAGCAGGTGAGTCAGCTGCAGTATAGGAAGATGAATACTTTAGCTGCTTCCTAGTAGCTAAAGAGAGGAATGCCCCCTCAATAAGTGAGCCATGTACACCTGTGACACTGCTTCAGTATTTATCCCTTCTCTGCTTACTCTTCTGAGGCCCAAACACAGTAAACAGATGACACTTAAGGTGGGTACACACTAATAGATATATCTGCAGATCAATTGATCTGCAGATATATCTATGTACGGATCGGGCAGTGTGCTGTGCATACACACTGCCCGATCCGTCGGGGGACCGACGTCATGAACTGGGCGGGCTCACGCCCGCCCAGTTCAGCTGTCAATCACCGCCGGCCGCCGCAGCATGTGTACGGGCGGTCGGACGACCGCCCCGTACACACACAGCGACGCGCCAATATATCGGTAGATATATTGGCCGTCGGCTGTGCTGCGCGGCCGTCGCGATACGTCTGTGAACGACGGAGTTCACAGACGTGTCGGCCGTACACACTGGTCGACGGTCCCGCGATATATCGGCAGTTCAAGAGAACGGCCGATATATCGACCAGTGTGTACGGGCCTTTAGCCACAGCACGGTACATGACCAAAACCCATCTTAACCATTTAACTGGATATTATTCTGTTCCAACAATTTCTCAGAAATTACTTTTGTTTTTTGTTTAATTAAAGTTATAGCATATATTTTTTTTAAATATATTCAAATACTTTACCACCCTCCCCCCCACATTTCGGGCCTATAGGCCCCTACTGTAACAGTACCTCTGACAACCCCAGTTTCACTAGATACCCTACCAGCAATACTGTAGGTCTCTAGTGTGGCATTACACCCCATTCTAGTTGTAGTAACAGATACCCTGGGCCATGACCCCTCAAGCACTAGATTCCATTGGTCTCCCAGTGCATTTGTATCCCTCTCCAAGGACAACTAACTTGTGTGGGGCAATACTCACCACCAACTTACAGTAGCAAAATACTATCCATTCATTACACTACCCCCTCGAGGCACTGCCCCTCTAATGCAGAGAGCAGCAGAATGTGTGTCAGTGGGGACTGATCAGAGATCCTCCTGCTAGAGCTCACACTTTTGCTCCTTGTGTACATGCCCCACAGTGTAATTTCCATGGGATTCTGGGGTGCACATCATTGCTGGGGGGCACAAGGGGGCAGATGTATTTAGCCTGGAGCAGGGACAAAGAAGTGATAAAGCAGTGATAAGTGCAAGGTCAGCTCCTAACTGTTATTTTTGCAAATCCGTAATGATTGGCTGCTGCGTTATTACCTTTGCTTATCACCGCTTTCTCTGACGTCCTAGTGGATGCTGGGAACTCCGTAAGGACCATGGGGAATAGACGGGCTCCGCAGGAGACTGGGCACTCTAAAAGAAAGATTAGGTACTATCTGGTGTGCACTGGCTCCTCCCTCTATGCCCCTCCTCCAGACCTCAGTTAGAATCTGTGCCCGGGCAGAGCTGGATGAACCTAGTGGGCTCTCCTGAGCTTGCTAGAAAGAAAGTATTTGTTAGGTTTTTTATTTTCAGTGAGATCTGCTGGCAACAGACTCACTGCTACGTGGGACTGAGGGGAGAGAAGCAAACCTACCTGCGTGCAGCTAGCTTGTGCTTCTTAGGCTACTGGACACCATTAGCTCCAGAGGGTTCGAACACAGGGCCTGACCTCGATCATCCGTTCCCGGAGCCGCGCCGCCGTCCCCCTTGCAGAGCCAGAAGGAGGAGATAAAATCGGCGGCAGAAGACTCCGGTCTTCATTAAGGTAGCGCACAGCACTGCAGCTGTGCGCCATTGCTCCCACTGCACACCACACACTCCGGTCACTGTAGGGTGCAGGGCGCTGGCGCCCTGGGCAGCAATAAGTATACCTTTTGGCAATATATACACATAATACAGTCTGGAAAACTGTATATGTGTAAAACCCCCGCCATTTTTAGTCAGAAACAGGACAGAAGCCCACCGCTGAGGGGGCCGGGCCTTCTTCCTCAGCACACCAGCGCCATTTTCTCTTCACAGCTCCGCTGGAAGGAAGCTCCCCAGGCTCTCCCCGGCAGTATCCTGGTACACAAAGGGTTAAAAGAGAGGGGGGGGGCACATAAATTTAGGCGCAAAATTTGTATATACAGCAGCTACTGGGTAAACACCGAGTTGTAGTGTAATCCCTGGGTTATATAGCGCTGGGGTGTGTGCTGGCATACTCTCTCTCTGTCTCTCCAAAGGGCCTTGTGGGGGAACTGTCCTCAAATAGAGCATCCCCTGTGTGTGTGGTGTGTCGGTACGCGTGTGTCGACATGTCTGAGGTAAAAGGCTCCTCTAAGGAGGTGATAGAGCGGACATGTGTGTGAGAGGGTGTCTCCGTCAACAACGCCGACACCTGTTTGGATATGTGTAAGTGCTAAGGTGAGTTTATTGCACAAAAGGTTAGGGAACAAACAGGAAATCTACCCATGTCTGTCCCTATGTCACAGAGACCTTCAGAGTCTCTCAATGCTCACTATCCATAATAACAAACACTGGTATCGACATGGAGTTTAACTCCACTGTCGACTACGATAATGCAAAGTTACAGCCAAGATGGCTATAAGGTATTCAATATATGATTATTGAAATAATAGATGATTTGCATATCACTGATGACTCATCTGTCCCTGACACGAGAGTACACATGTTTAACGGGAAGAATGCTGAGGTAAATTTCCCTCCTCTCATGAGGAAAAAGAGCGGGAATCTCCAGACAAGAGACGGCAGCTTCCCACAAGAGAATTCTCAGGCTGTATCCTTTCCCCACTAGGGCCAGGATATGTTGAGAATCTTCCCCTGGGGTGTCCTGTTTGCACAGACGGTAGCACTTGCTATTCTCAGGGATCCTGCAGATAGCGTGCACATTCTAGTATACTACCCAGACCGGCGATTGTGTCGGCATGGGCTTATAGCGCTGTGGCAGCGTGGACAGGTACCTTATCAGCAGAGATGAGACCCTAGTATGCAATATAAATATATTAAAGATGCTGTCTTAAGTGATAGATATATAGTTATAAAGCATGCCCAAAGAGACATGAGTATACTGGGTCCTAGAGTCAAAGCTATGTCGATCTCTGCTTGACGTGTCCTGTAGAATATGCATTGGACAGATGATGCCGACTTAAGAGGCATATGGAAGGCTGAGGATTGTGTGGAGAAGGGTTCTCGGGCCTGGTCTCCACAGCTATAGCTGGTAATTCTGCTAGTTTGCCTTATATTCCTGCACAGCCTAAGAAAGCACGACATTATTAAATGCAGCCTTTCGTATAAAGAAACAAGAAAGTCTGAGGGGCGTCCTTTCTTGTCAGAGCCGGGCAGCTAGTTCCCAGGAACAGAAGTCCTCCCCGGCCCCTACAAAAATCCACCAATGTCGCTGGGGCTCCACAGGCGGAGCTAGGCCCGGTGGGGACACGCCTTCGTAAGTTCAGCCACAAGTGGGTTCACTCCCTGTTCGATCCCTGGGCAATAGATATTGTGTCTCAGGGATACAAGCTGGACTGTGAGAAGATGCCCCCTCACCGACGGCCCTGCGGGCTTCCCCCCAAGAGAGGGAGCCAGTGTTATCTGCAATTCACAAATTGTATCTTTAACAGGTGGTGGTCAAGGGGTCCCCTCCTTCAACAAGATGGTGTTATTATTAGACCATGTTGTAATCCCGAAACCAGACGGTTCGGTCAGACCCATATTGAATTAAAAATCCATGAACATATACCTGAGAAGGTTCAAGTTCAAGATGGAATCGCTAAGAGCGGTCAGTGCAAGCCTAAAAAGGGGGAGACTTTATTGTGAATTGGGACATAAGGGATGCATACCTTCAAGTCCCCATTTATCCACCTCATTAGGCGTACTCAGAATTGCGGTACGGGATTGTCATTACCAATTTCAGATGTTGCCGTTTGGTCTCTCCACGGCCCAAGAATATTCACCATGGTAATGGCGGATATGATTGTGCTCCTGCTGAAGCAAGGTGTCACTATTATCACGTACTTGGACGATCTCCTCATAAAAGCGAGATCAAGAGAGCAGTTGCTGAACAGCGTATCACTTTCTCTGGAAGTGTAACGGCAACACGGCTGGATTCTATATATTCCAAAGTCGCAGTTGGTTCCTACAGCTCATCTGCCTCTCCTAGGCACGATCCTAGACACAGACCAGAAAAGGGTTATCTCCCGATAGAGAGAGCTCATGACACTGGTCAGGAATCTATTAAAACCAAAACAGGTGTCAGTGCATCACTGCACTCGAGTCCTGGGAAGGATGATGGCATCATACGAGGCCATCCCCTTAGGCAGGTTCCATGCGAGGACCTTCCAATGGGACTTACTGGACAAGTGGTCCGGATCACCTCTTCAGATGCATCGGTTAATCATCCTATCCCCCAGGGCCAGGGTGTCTCTCCTGTGGTGGCTGCAGAGTGCTCACCTTCTCGAGGGCCGCAGATTCGGCATTCAGGACTGGATCCTGGTGACCACGGATGCAAGCCTCCGAGGGTGGGGGGCTGTTACACAGGGAAGAAATTTCCAAGGTCTGTGGTCAAGTCAACTGACTTGCCTTCACATCAATATCCTGGAACTAAGGGCCATATACAACGCCCTAAGGCAAGCGGAGATCCTGCTTCGCGACCAACCGGTTCTGATCCAGTCAGACCGCAGGGGTTCATGTAAACCGCCAAGGCGGCACAAGGAGCAGGGTGGCGAGGGTAGAAGCCACCAGAATTCTTCGCTGGGCGGAGAATCAAGTAAGCGCACTGTCAGCAGTGTTCGTTCCGGGAGTGGACATCTGGGAAGCAGACTTCCTCAGCAGGCACGACCTCCATTCGGGAAAGTGGGGACTTCATCAGGAAGTCTTCACGCAGTTTGCAAATTGATGGGAACTGCCTAAGGTGGACTAGATGGCGTCCCACCTCAATAAAAAGCTAAAAAAGGTTTTACGCCGGGTCAAGGGACCCTCAGGTGACAGCTGTGGTCGCACTAGTAACACCGTGGGTGTTCCAGTCGGTCTCTGTATTCCCTCCTCTTCCTCTCATACCCAAGGGCTGAGAATTGTAATAAAAGGAGGAGTGAAAACAATATTCTTTGCTCCGAATTGGCCAAGAAGGACTCGGTACCCGGAGCTGCAGGAAATGCTCTCAGAGGACTCAGGGCTTCTGCCTCTCAGACAGGACATGTTGCAACAGGGGCCCTGTCTGTTCCAAAATTTACCGCGGCTGCATTTGACGGCATGGCGGTTGAACGCCGGATCATAGCGGAAAAGGGCATTCCGGATGCAGTTATTCCTATGCTGATAAAGGCTAGGAAAGACGTGACAGCAAGACTTTTTCACTGTATATGGCGAAAATAGGTTGCTTGGTGCGAGGCCGGGAAGGCCCTACAGAGGAATTCCAGCGGGGTCGATTCCTGCACTTCCTACAGTCAGGAGTGACTATGGGCCTAAAATTAGGATCCATAAAGGTCAAGATTTCGGCCCTATACATTTTCTCTAAAAATGAACTGGTTTCACTGCCTGAAGTTCAGACGTTGTTCCGGGGGTGCTGCATATTCAGCGTCCTTTTGTGCCACCGGTGGCACCTTGGGATCTTAACGTTGTGTTGGATTTCCTGAAATCCCACTGGTTTGAGCCACTTAAGACCATGGAGCTAAAATATCTCACGTGGAAAGTGGTCATGCTATTGGCCTTAGCTTCGGCTAGGCGTGTGTCAGTATTGGCGGTTTTGTCATGTAAAAACCCTTATCTGATCTTCCATATGGACAGGGCAGAATTGAGGACTCGTCCCCAATTTCTTCCTAGGGTGGTATCATTGTTTCATTTGAACCAGCCTATTGTGGTGCCTGCGGCTACTAGGGACTTGGAGGATTCCAAGTTGCTGGACGTAGTCCGGGCTTTGAAAATGTATGTTTCCAGAAAGGCGGGAGTCAGAAAGTCTGACTCGCTGTTTATTCTGTATGCAGCCAACAAGGTTGGCGCTCCTGCTTCGAAGCAGACTATTGTTCGCTGGATCTATAGCACGATTCAGCTGGTTCACTCTGCGGCTGGATTGCCGCATCCAAAATGGTGAAAGCCCATTCCACAAGGAAGGTGGGCTCTTCTTGGGCGGCTGCCCGAGGGGTCTCGGCTTTACAGCTTTGCCGAGCTGCTACTTGGTCGGGGTCAAACAAGTTTGCTAAGTTCTACAAGTTTGATACCCTGGCTGAGGAGGACCTTGAGTTTGCTCATGCAGTGCTGCAGAGTCATCCGCACTCTCCCGCCCGTTTGGGAGCTTTGGTATAATCCCCATGGTCCTTACGGAGTTCCCAGCATCCACTAGGACGTCAGAGAAAATAAGAATTTACTCACCGGTAATTCTATTTCTCGTAGTCCGTAGTGGATGCTGGGCGCCCGTCCCAAGTGCGGACTCTCTGCAATACATGTATATAGTTATTGCTTAACTAAAGGGTTATTGTTATGAGCCATCTGTTACTGAGGCTCAGTTGTTGTTCATACTGTTAACTGGGTATGGTTATCACAAGTTGTACGGTGTGATTGGTGTGGCTGGTATGAGTCTTACCCTGGATTCCAAATCCTTTCCTTGTTGTGTCAGCTCTTCCGGGCACAGTTTCCTTAACTGAGGTCTGGAGGAGGGGCATAGAGGAAGGAGCCAGTGCACACCAGATAGTACCTAATCTTTCTTTTAGAGTGCCCAGTCTCCTGTGGAGCCCGTCTATTTCCCATGGTCTTTACGGAGTTCCCAGCATCCACTACGGACTACGAGAAATAGAATTACCGGTGAGTAAATTCTTATTTTATCACTTCTTTATCCAATCTCCAGGTTAATACATCTGCCACTTGTTCTGCAAAAGTGCAGAATGTTTTTCTCCAGTTACAGTTGGGGGAGGGCTGCGGACAGCATGGTTGCATGGGATGTGACCATGCCAGGTAAGTGGTTAAAAGGAGACTTCTTAACACATCTGTTATTACTAGGCTCTGAAGGGGAATTAGTGTAATCATTTGTTATGCTTAAGAGCTTCCACGAACAATGTTAGAACAATCCATAGTATTACTGTGGCTATTGACAGAGTCCCATAAGGAAATTAAATCCCTACACTCTATTACCATCTATTTAGATCACAGGTTCTCAAACTCGGTCCTCAGGACCCCACACAGTGCATGTTTTGCAGGTCTCCTCACAGAATCGCAAGTGAAATAATTAGCTCCACCTGTGGACCTTTTAAAATGGGTCAGTGAGTAATTAATACACCTGTGCACTTGTTGGGTTACCTGCAAAACATGCACTGTGTGGGCTCCTGAGGACCGAGTTTGAGAACCCCTGATTTAGATAACCTATGTTCTACTAGTGCTCTTTATATATTAAACAGCAGGAAATTTTTCTATTATATGTAAAAAAATATATATATATTTTTTAGGTTTAGTGAATAAATATGCCATAGAAAAATGAAAACCTTCATACAATTCGGTGTTTATGTTGTTTTCATATAAACACGGGAGAGGAGAGGTGAGGCAGTAATGAATTTCTATGTGGGTAGCATGGAGGGCATAATGATTAGCGGAAATACTGAAGTCTTGTGTTCTCACCGCATATTTGTAGATATCCTCCACAATCCAAAAACATCTGACAAAATAATTAACCCTAGTGCATGTGTGTGTGTGTGTGTGTGTGTGTGTGTGTGTGTGTGTGTGTGTGTACAAGTGGTAGAGAACATACACTATGTAGACAAAAGTGATCGTGTCCTTGTTATGGAATTAAACACTTGTCTAGTGCTCAGGGATAAAACTCAACTGGTCTTGTCTATCAAGAAGCTTATCAATGAGTTGTGATTAGTAACTTTGACAAAGTACCCTATAGTTTAAGGGACACTCACTGTTTAGGAGTAACTGTTGCTTCTGCTAAATGTTTGCTTTATAATACAGGGTAAAAAAGATTTTAGACAAAGCATTAATAGATCCATACAGTGGCGGATTTAGGGGGGGGGGCACCAAGGCACGTGCCCCCCCTGTCATTTTTAATAGATGTTTTGTATTGTCCATGCTGCTGTGCGCACCCGCCCCCGACATGTCCCCCGCCGCTGTGCGCATCCGCCTCCGGCACCCGACATGTCCCCCTCAGTGGCGCACGCCCAGTGGCAGATTTAGGGGGGGGGCACCAAGGCACGTGCCCCCCCTGTCATTTTTAATAGATGTTTTGTATTGTCCATGCTGCTGTGCGCACCCGCCCCCGACATGTCCCCCGCCGCTGTGCGCATCCGCCTCCGGCACCCGACATGTCCCCCTCAGTGGCGCACGCCCCCCTGATGAGTTGAATCTCCTGTTCTTGAGATGGAGACACAGCGGTCTCCATCTCAGGTAAAAGCCGCGATCGCGTTCGCGATCGCGACCGCGGAGCCGCTGCTCTGCAGCGGCAGCAGAGAGCTACCATAGCTCTCTACTATAAACAGTCCGGAGGGGTGAAGGGGGAGCTGCTGGCTGCTCAAGTTCCCTCTGTCCTTACAGTGCTGCTAGCGCCTGGTGGAAGGGTAATTACATACTGTAACTGTATGTATGTTTGTATTTGTAGTAATTTATGTATGTGTGTATGTATGTGATTGTGTATGTATGTTTGGGTGTGTGTTTGTGTATATGTGTTTGTGTGTTACTCTGTGTGTATTATATGGTGCAATACTGCATGTCCCTGGTGCAGTAGTTCCCTGGGTGGAGACTGGCATGCACCCCTCCATGCAGTGGAAACCAGGTGGCACTTAGTAGCCTTTGTGAGTAAATCAATGTATTACAAAAGGCATAGTGTACCGATGTTTCAATGGGCGTTTTTTTCAAGGTGCTTTACTGTAGGCTTGAAGGAAAAAAAAACCGCTTTATGTGGCGTTGAAACGTCGGTACACTATGCCTTTTGTACTGTAATACATTGATTTACTCACAGAGACCGCTGAGTACCGCCTGGTTCTACTGCATGGGGGGGATGGGGGGGCATGCCACCTATTACATATATGGAGGGCACCTTGGTATTAAGCAACATCTTCAGTGAGTGCCTATTTTTTGTCATTAGATATATATATATATATATATATATACATACATACATACACACACACACACATGTACGTGCACACATACATACATACACACATACATACACACACCCACACATGGAAACCCCCCTCACTAAATCCTGCGTTTGCCCCTGCCCCTGCTCTCCTCTCCTGTCACCTGCTGCTGCTGTTCTGCTCACACGGAGGAGCCGAGCAGGAGGAGGAACTTTACAGATGCAGCCCGCCGCCGCTGGGGATCTCTGCTACCGATCTCCGGCGTGGTGCTGTGCTCCCCACTGACACCACGCCGTGTACGCTGTGCAGTGAAAGTGTACTACTCACACTCTCACTCTTAGCCGCCGGCGCTGATCCTCCCCTGCCTAATAACCAAAGGGAACCTGGTGCCCGCAACGTAATGTGAAGACATCACGCCATCCGCAGCAGCTGTCTTCTCCTGTACCCTTAGGACCTGTACCCGCCATGCGCTGTCGGCTCCTTCCAGTCCTCAGGTACCAGCCAGTGGGGCAAACCTGCTGTAAGGTATTTGCTCCAAAACAATGCCCACTGCCTTGACTATAATATAATACTACAAGTGCGTGGACTGTAATATAATGCTACAAGTGCCTGTAATATAATGCTACAATGCACTTGTAGAATTATATTATATCCCATGCATTGTAGCATTATATTACAGGCACTAGTAGCATTATATTACAGTCCATGCACTTGTAGTATTATAGTAAATGTGATGCCGGGAGGGAGGCATGGGCGTGCGATATTGTCAGGGAATGCTTCATTATTTAGATTATTTTGAATAGGAAAGTATGGTTTTTTGAGAATAGTATGTACAGTCACATCATGTGTATATAATATATTTTTCTTTCCTGAAACAAATGTTTTGTCCCTGTATCTCTACCTCAGCCCCCTCACCCTCCCTGTATCTCCCCCTCAGCCCCCTCACCCTCCCTGTAGCTCACCCTCAGTGTCCCTGTCCTCATCCTGTAAATCCCCCTCAGCGCCCTTACTCTCCCCCTCACCCTCCCTGTATCTCCCCCTCAGCGCCTTTATCCTCACCCTCCCTGTAACTCCCCCTCAGAGCACTCACCCTCTCTGTAACTATCCTCAGCGCCCTTACCCTCCCCATATTTCCCCCTCAATGCCCTTACCCTCACCCTCCTTGTAACTCTCCCTCAGCACCCTCACCCTCCTTGTATCTCACCCTCAGTACCCTTACCCTCACTCTTCCTGTGACTATCACTAAGCACCCTCCCCCTCCCTGTATCTCCCCCTCAGGGGGGGGAGTGGGGGTAAACTGGGGAGAGAGAATGGTGCTGCTGTGAGCGGTCTTTTGCTGGGGGGGGAGGGAGTGGGGGTGACCTTCCTGCTGTCAATCTAAATGCGATCGCCCCTGCGATCGCTTTCTTCTGTGTTCTTGTCGTTGCCCAGCAACGGCCGTCGCTGAACAATAATGCGCCTGCGCATTGCGTCCGCTACGTATGTGCAGTTCCGACCCGTTCGCACGGCTGCGAAAACCAGCAGCGTGCGAACGTTTCGGAATGATCCCCATAAGGTATAAGAACTAACTGTGGACCTGTACCCCCTCCAGCAGTGCATTTCGATCATAGACACACTCGATACTCACATTGAGCACTTGACCACACCCCCTCACACAATTGGTCACACGCACTGAAACTTCGCCACGCCCACTCCACTTCTAACTCCACCCCTCCTTGATAGCACAACCACTTATGGTGCCCCCCCTGTCATTCTTTTCTGGATCCGCCCCTGGATCCATACATTTCTTATTAGGCCATAAAGATCTGGTTCTTTGCCAACTTTAAATGTTTTTAATTTTTTTTATTCATATTATCTTTCCAGTGATGTCTGGGTCCGGAGTGAGAAGCAGCTCTCTAGAATTAGATCTATGCGAAGACCGTTTCTGTTGCTCTAAATTAAAGAAGCTCCACTTCAACATTCCTCTAGGCCTCTACTTCTTAATATCTTCAACCTAATTTATTAACAAGTTTCTGATAAAACACTTTGTGGGTTACCCACAAGCACAAATTAAACTGAAGTAAGGAGCCAAGATCCAAAATCATGACAGATACATGCAAAAAAAACAGGATTGATTTATTAAAGTGCTGTCACTCCTACTAGGTGAGGTAGGTTTAGAGACCTGCTACTATTCTCCTAGCATAATCTAACCACAGGCAGTATATGAACCTACTATGGATGGCATGCAATCATCTAATTCATAAAGTAAACATTTCTGATGCGAAATGCTCATACTCAAGTGTCAACAACTGGAAAATGTCAATGTGGACAGAATGCTAAAATGTTGACAGTGTGGACATTAATACACCTTTTACACCAAAATCCCGGATCCGACCCGAGATTTGGAACACTTTTTGAATCGAGGTCGGACCTGGGATTCACCCCGTTTACACTGCAGTGCCGACCTGGGATATTCCCGGGTCGCCACGGTTCACACTGCACACGGTGTCTTTAAGGCCAGTGCTTGGAGATATCATCATCTCCAAGCGTCGGAAAATCCATAAAACTGGACCCCCGAGGCGCCAACATCACGCTGCGGGCAAGCCCGGCACTCTGGAAGCTGCTGCTGGGCAGCCCTCAGCCTCTGTCTGTGTGAATGGATGTCACACTCATAAGTGTGGCATCCATCCATCCACCCTAACCCTGCCACCGTTGCTATCTGCATAGCAGCGCAGACAGCAGCAGTGACTGCGTGCACCGTGTCTCTCAACCTCCTAGGATGCTTAAGTTCGGAGGTATGAGCTCTCCCATTGCTGTAAACAGGTCCCCGGTCGATTGATCCGGGTTACCCGTTTATACTGCCACTGAACACGGGTTCTACCAGTGTTCAACCCTGGTCGAAACCCAGGTAGGATTGCCGGGTAATTCGACTTTGGTTATTTTTTTTTGGAGCCATTTACACTGACCACCGACCACCGTCTCTCCTACTCTGCTTTCTACTCCCTTGTAACCACCTCACCTATAGAATGCATATTATTGTGAGCAGGGCCCTCTCACCTTTCTCTTTGCTACAGAAATATGTATTTATCTGTATCAGCTCATATACTGTACATGCTATACACATATCTGTATCAGGCTACATACACTCTACATGGTGTTTGTTCATTGGCCTATTTCCAGCGTTATGGAACCCATGTGCCACCTTTTATATATGAAAGTAATACAATAAAATCCACTATTAAAAAATTATTTGCCAGAGCTTGTTTATATGGATCATGTCCTTGATGGGGTCCTACAGGAAGCGTTTGCCTATTTCCCTGAAATTGCCCTGACAAGGGGGATCATTCAGACCTGATCGCTAGTGTGCGTTTTTTGCATCCCTGCAATCAGGTAGTCGCCAACTACAGGGGTATGGAGTGTGTGCAGGTGTGCGGTCGCATTTGTAGCAGAACTGCACAAACATCAGTCTCTGCTCAGCCCAGGACTTACTCAGCCGCTGCGATGATCGGGCCGGAGCTGACGTCAGAATACCTCCCTCCAAACGCCTGGTCCCTCCTGCGTTTTCCCAGACACTCCTTGCAAACGGTCAGTTGCCACCCACAAACGCCCTCTTCCTGTCAATCTCCTTGCTATCTATTAGAAAATATGTGAAGAATGGGTGCGCAAAAGCTGCTAGTTAGAAAAGTTGCCAAAAAGAGGTCTCCTCCACCTCTCACCTGAATACTCCACACACAACAAGACAACAATAAACTTTACCAGCGCTTATAGAGGATCTCATTCACTCTCATCTCTATCGGTGAATCTCCAGTCATGTGATATATAGACAGAGAAAGAGATGCAATATATAGGCTCAGTTGCACACAGAGGTACAAATGTTGCACAACAAATTGATAAGTGTAAGCGACCAATGCAGTTTTGTAGTTTCTATGTGAAAAGGATACTCCGCAAATCCCAGTCGCCAAGGATCTGGTGCGACTAGAGAATCAGTAAGAAAGGACACATCTGTATCCATTCCCCAAGCTACTGCAAAGCCATAAGTAAAGTCAAAACTGCTTCATTTTCGCTCTTACATGGAGTACGGGCAGCGAGAGGAAAACTAGGAGTAACAGTTAAAAGTCCCATGAGACTAAAACCCCTTTTCCACTAGCTTTTAAAACAAGGGTAAATGCGCGGGGCCACGCATTTACCCGTGTTTTTTTCTAGTGGAAAGCGTCTCCCCTGCAAATTCCCGGATCAAGTGATCTGGGAATCCTACCCGGGTAGCTTGCCGGCTTGAACACGTGTTCAACCCGGTAAGCTGTGTAGTGTGAACAGGAGCGGTGTCGATGCGACACGGCTCCCGTTCAAAGTGTATGGTAGGGCGGCGCTGGGAGATCATGTGATCTCCCAGCGCTGCCCCTGCCGCGTCAGCAGCAGCGTCACCAATTCGGCAATATGCCGAGTTGGTGAGCGCTGTGGGAAAGGAGCCTGTAGCATGGGTCGCAGCCGTGTCAGGCTCCCGGCTGCGACCCGTGCTACAGGTAGAAAAGGGGTATAAGAGACTGTTTACTTCATTCTTGTGCTCTGTGATGGGAACAAAACAGTTACCTTAGAAATGTAGATCTTGTTAGTAGATTTATTGTGGAAAATTAAAACATATGTACTAACAGTTGAAAAACCCATCTGAGCAAAACCCACTCCCCTGGATGGGCTTTTTATCAACTGAGAATCTGCTATCTTGTGGTCTCTCTGCTGAGGTGGATATCAAATGTCCATGGCATTCTTGTTTTTTCTGTGTCTTCTTGGTGATTTATGAAAGCAATCACTACCCACTGGTTAGACAATATCTGGGGATATATGCGGTTTAAAAAGGAAAGTGGTGGTGTTGCCCATAGCAACCAATTTAATACGGACTATTATCTTCTAGAAGGTGCTAGATAAGTGATAAATAAAATATGATTGGATGCTATGAACCTGAACTTAAATATACCCTGTGGAGATGTTTGACCGGTGATTCAGTATTTTCATCGTCTTACTAACCAAAGTGCTCTCATTTGCAGACAGCTTGTATACAGGCATCTTGCTATGTAGTCCCACTTACCATTAGAGCCAAGGGACGGGCTGGGCTGGTCCCATCACTCCATCTGCTGGGCCAGCTTACCCTGCCAGAATGGCTGGCCACCCTGCCTACCGTCCTGGGCTGATTCATCCGTTGGCCCAACCGGTTGCCACACTACCAGGATTTGCTTTCCATGTGGAACGCAAACTGGAAGTTGTCATCGGTTCCGGCTAGCGGCCATTTCTGGGTACAGTTAGCCAAGAGCAGCGGCATAGCGTTGACGCGGCTGTTCCTAGTCCCAAATTCAAGGAATAGGACAGCTGCAGCAAGTAGGTTTTTTTATTTTATTAATACATAAAAATAGGCTTAAAATTGGTCTGGCTCTTGCACTCTCTTCCCTGAACCTTCACTCTGGAGCTGGAGACACAAACGTTTGAGATCAGAGTTCTTGCCAGGTGAAACTGCACCTGCAGCCCCCAGTGCATGAGCCATGAAAGTATAATTTTTTTCTCTTAAATCTTTTTAACGAATAGAATTATTACCAGAGCATTTTAAAACAAAAACATACACTGCCCACCCCACCACCTGCCCCCTTGTGGGGGCCAATATATATTTATTTTTTACTTATACAATGTTTTTCATCTGAGTTTTACCGCAAATGTGTTCTCAATGGTGTTTGTACAGTACAGAGCCACAGTACAGAGTCACATGAAAGCACCAAGAAATTTATTAGAAATGTGTTGGGGATCACAGGTGGTTGGCTAAGCAGACTCAGATGTAACGTAGTATGGGCGTGTTGCTGTAAGTGGCTGCATATAAAAAATAAGATTTTACTCACCGATAAATCTATTTCTCGTAGTCCGTAGTGGATGCTGGGACTCCGTAAGGACCATGGGGAATAGCGGCTCCGCAGGAGACAGGGCACAAGAATAAAAGCTTTAGGATCAGGTGGTGTGCACTGGCTCCTCCCCCTATGACCCTCCTCCAAGCCTCAGTTAGGATACTGTGCCCGGACGAGAGTACATAATAAGGAAGGATATTGAATCCCGGGTAAGACTCATACCAGCCACACCAATCACACCGTACAACTCGTGATCTGAACCCAGTTAACAGTATGATAAACGAAAGGAGCCTCTGAAAAGATGGCTCACAACAATAATAACCCGAATTTTTGTAACAATAACTATATACAAGTATTGCAGACAATCCGCACTTGGGATGGGCGCCCAGCATCCACTACGGACTACGAGAAATAGATTTATCGGTGAGTAAAATCTTATTTTCTCTGACGTCCTAGTGGATGCTGGGACTCCGTAAGGACCATGGGGATTATACCAAAGCTCCCAAACGGGCGGGAGAGTGCGGATGACTCTGCAGCACCGAATGAGAGAACTCCAGGTCCTCCTCAGCCAGGGTATCAAATTTGTAGAATTTAGCAAACGTGTTTGCCCCTGACCAAGTAGCTGCTCTGCAAAGTTGTAAAGCCGAGACCCCTCGGGCAGCCGCCCAAGATGAGCCCACTTTCCTTGTGGAATGGGCTTTTACAGATTTTGGCTGTGGCAGGCCTGCCACAGAATGTGCAAGCTGAATTGTACTACAAATCCAACGAGCAATCGTCTGCTTAGAAGCAGGAGCACCCAGCTTGTTGGGTGCATACAGGATAAACAGCGAGTCAGATTTTCTGACTCCAGCCGTCCTGGAAACATATATTTTCAGGGCTCTGACAACGTCAAGCAACTTGGAGTCCTCCAAGTCCCTAGTAGCCGCAGGTACCACAATAGGTTGGTTCATGTGAAATGCAGAAACCACCTTAGGGAGAAATTGAGGACGAGTCCTCAATTCTGCCCTGTCAGAATGAAAAATTAAGTAAGGGCTTTTATATGATAAAGCCGCCAATTCTGACACACGCCAGGCTGAAGCCAGGGCTAACAGCATCGACACCTTCCATGTGAGATATTTTAAGTCCACAGTGGTGAGTGGTTCAAACCAATGTGACTTTAGGAAACTCAAAACAACATTGAGATCCCAAGGTGCCACTGGAGGCACAAAAGGAGGCTGTATATGCAGTACCCCTTTTACAAATGTCTGAACTTCAGGCACGGAAGCCAGTTCTTTCTGGAAGAAAATCGACAGGGCCGAAATTTGAACCTTAATGGACCCTAATTTTAGACCCATAGACAGTCCTGTTTGCAGGAAATGGAGGAAACGACCCAGTTGAAATTCCTCTGTAGGGGCCTTCTTGGCCTCACACCACGCAACATATTTTCGCCAAATGCGGTGATAATGTTTTGCAGTAACATCCTTCCTGGCTTTGATCAGGGTAGGGATGACTTCATCCGGAATGCCTTTTTCCTTCAGGATCCGGCGTTCAACCGCCATGCCGTCAAACGCAGCCGCGGTAAGTCTTGGAACAGACAAGGCCCCTGCTGGAGCAGGTCCTTTCTTAGAGGTAGAGGCCACGGGTCTTCCGTGAGCATCTCTTGAAGTTCCGGGTACCAAGTCCTTCTTGGCCAATCCGGAACCACGAGTATAGTTCTTACTCCTCTCCTTCTTATGATTCTCAGTACTTTTGGTATGAGAGGCAGAGGAGGGAACACATACACTGACTGGTACACCCACGGTGTTACCAGAGCGTCCACCGCTATTGCCTGAGGGTCCCTTGACCTGGCGCAATACCTGTCTAGTTTTTTGTTTAGACGGGACGCCATCATGAACACTGCTGACAGTGCTATCACATGATTTTCCGCCCAGCGAAGAATCCTTGCAGCTTCTGCCATTGCCCTCCTGCTTCTCGTGCCGCCCTGTCTGTTTACGTGGGCGACTGACGTGATGTTGTCCGATTGGATCAATACCGCCTGACCCTGAAGCAGGGGTTTCGCTTGACTTAGGGCATTGTAAATGGCCCTTAGTTCCAGAATGTTTATATGAAGAGATGTTTCCATGCTTGACCACAAGCCCTGGAAATTTCTTCCCTGTGTGACTGCTCCCCAGCCTCTCAGGCTGGCATCCGTGGTCACCAGGATCCAATCCTGAATGCCAAATCTGCGGCCCTCTAGTAGATGAGCACTCTGCAGCCACCACAGAAGAGACACCCTTGTCCTTGGCGACAGGGTTATCCGCTGATGCATCTGAAGATGCGATCCGGACCATTTGTCCAGTAGATCCCACTGAAACGTTCTTGCATGGAATCTTCCGAATGGAATCGCTTCGTAAGAAGCCACCATTTTTCCCAGGACCCTCGTGCACTGATGCACTGACACCTGGCCTGGTTTTAGGAGGTTCCTGACTAGCTCGGATAACTCCCTGGCCTTCTCCTCCGGGAGAAACACCTTCTTCTGGACTGTGTCCAGAATCATTCCTAGGAACAGTAGACGTGTCGTTGGAATCAGCTGCGATTTTGGAATATTTAGGATCCACCCGTGCTGACGTAACACTACCTGAGATAGTGCTACTCCTACTTCTAACTGTTCCCTGGACCTTGCCCTTATCAGGAGATCGTCCAAGTAAGGGATAATTAAGACGCCTTTTCTTCGAAGAAGAATCATCATTTCGGCCATTACCTTGGTAAAGACCCGAGGTGCCGTGGACAACCCAAACGGCAGCGTCTGAAACTGATAATGACAGTTTTGTACTACAAACCTGAGGTACCCTTGGTGAGAAGGGTAGATTGGGACGTGGAGATAAGCATCTTTGATGTCCAGAGACACCATATAGTCCCCTTCTTCCAGGTTCGCTATCACTGCTCTGAGTGACTCCATCTTGAATTTGAACCTTTTTATGTAAGTGTTCAAGGATTTCAGATTTAAAATTGGTCTCACCGAGCCGTCCGGCTTCGGTACCACCAACAGCGTGGAATAATACCCCTTTCCTTGTTGTAGGAGGGGTACCTTGTTGGAGGGAGACTTTGGTAGAGCAGACTTCAGGAAACGGCGAGGGGGAAACGCCTCTAATTCCAGTTTGTACCCCTGCGATACTACCTGTAGAATCCAGGGGTCCACTTGCGAGTGAGCCCACTGCGCGTTGAAATTCTTGAGACGGGCCCCCACCGTCTCTGAGTCTGCTTGTAAAGCCCCAGCGTCATGCTGAAGCCTTGGCAGAAGCAGGGGAGGGCTTCTGCTCCTGGGAAGCGGCTGCATGGTGCAGTCTTTTTCCTCTTCCTCTGCCCCGGGGCAGAAATGAGTTTGAAAAGACGGTGTCTTTTTCTGCTGATGTGAGGTGACCTGGGGTAAAAAGGTGGACTTTCCAGCCGTTGCCGTGGCCACCAGGTCTGATAGACCAGCCCCAAATAACTCCTCCCCTTTATACGGCAATACTTCCATATGTCGTTTGGAATCCGCATCCCCTGACCACTGTCGCGTCCATAATGCTCTTCTGGCAGAAATGGACATAGCACTTACTCTTGATGCCAGGGTGCAAATATCCCTCTGTGCATCACGCATATATAGTAATGCATCCTTTAAATGCTCTATAGTTAACAATATATTGTCCCTGTCCAGGGTATCAATATTTTCAGTCAGGGAATCAGACCACGCGACTCCAGCACTGCACATCCAGGCTGAAGCGATAGCTGGTCGCAGTATAACACCAGTATGTGTGTATATACTTTTTAGGATATTTTCCAGCCTTCTATCAGCTGGTTCTTTGAGGGTGGCCGTATCAGGAGACGGTAACGCTACTTGTTTAGATAAACGTGTGAGCGCTTTATCTACCCTAGGGGGTGTTTCCCAACGCGCCCTAACCTCTGGCGGGAAAGGGTATAGTGCCAATAATTTATTAGAAATTAGCAGTTTTTTTGTCGGGGGAAACCTACGCTTTATCACACACCTCATTTAATTCATCTGACTCAGGAAAAACTATTGGTAGTTTTTTCACACCCCACATAATACCCTTCTTTGTGGTACTTGTAGTGTCAGAAATGTTCAATGCCTCCTTCATTGCCGTGATCATGTAACGTGTGGCCCTACTGGACATTACGTTTGTCTCCTCACCGTCGACACTAGACTCAGTATCTGTGTCTGGGTCTGTGTCGACCCACTGAGGTAACGGGCGTTTTAGGGCCCCTGACGGTGTCTGAGACGCCTGGACAGGCACTAATTGATTTGCCGGCTGTCTCATGTCGTCAACAGTTTTTTTTGCAAAGTGCTGACATTGTCACGTAATAATTTAAATACGATCATCCAGTCAGGTGTCGACTCCCTAGGGGGTGACATCACTAACCCAGGCAATTGCTCCGCCTCCACATCATTTTCCTCCTCATACATGTCGACACACACGTACCGACACACAGCACACACACCGGGAATGCTCTGATAGAGGACAGGACCCCACCAGCCCTTTGGAGAGACAGAGGGAGAGTTTGCCAGCACACACCAAGCGCTATATATATATACAGGGATAACCTTATATAAGTGTTACTCCCTTTTATAGCTGCTGTTTTTATTATTAGCTGCCAATAGTGCCCCCCCTTCTCTTTTTTACCCTGATTCTGTAGCAGGTCTGCAGGGGAGAGTCAGGGAGCCGTCCTTCCAGCGAAGCTGTGAGGGAAAATGGCGCTTGTGTGCTGAGGAGATAGGCTCCGCCCCTTCACGACGTCCTTATCTCCCGCTTTTTTCTGGAAAAATGGCAGGGGTTAAATACATCCATATAGCCCAGGAGCTATATGTGATGTATTTCTTTTTGCCAACCTAAGGTATATCTGTTATATTGCGTCTCAGGGCGCCCCCCCCCCCAGCGCCCTGCACCCTCAGTGACCGGAGTGTGAAGTGTGCTGAGAGCAATGGCGCACAGCTGCAGTGCTGTGCGCTACCTTAGTTGAAGACAGGACCGTCTTCTGCCGCCGATTTCACCGGACCTCTTCGCTCTTCTGGCTCTGTAAGGGGGCCGGCGGCGCGGCTCCTGGACCCATCCAGGCTGAACCTGTGATCGTCCCTCTGGAGCTAATGTCCAGTAGCCTAAGAAGCCCAATCCACTCTGCACGCAGGTGAGTTCGCTTCTTCTCCCCTTAGTCCCACGATGCAGTGAGCCTGTTGCCAGCAGGACTCACTGAAAATAAAAAACCTAAAATAAACTTTTATTCTAAGCAGCTCAGGAGAGCCACCTAGCCTGCACCCTTCTCGTTCGGGCACAAAAATCTAACTGAGGCTTGGAGGAGGGTCATAGGGGGAGGAGCCAGTGCACACCACCTGATCCTAAAGCTTTTATTCTTGTGCCCTGTCTCCTGCGGAGCCGCTATTCCCCATGGTCCTTACGGAGTCCCAGCATCCACTAGGACGTCAGAGAAATGCTGAATTGCTCACACTGGAGGCTATACTAGGATGGGTGATCTACGCCTATCATAGCGCAGAAAGTTTCAATGGTGCCCCACACACAAAGCATGAATGCAGCATCTGAAGACACATAAAAGGGGTGGATATACACCAGGGAAGGGCACTGAAGCGGAATTAGCATGAAGTCGCAGGTGCAACTGCAGTGTAAGGAAGGCCGCAACTGTATCCAACTCAGAATCAGGACCCATGAGTAGGGATCTTGCCCTCTTGACAGACTCCACCCCCATTAGAGCTGCTTCCATAAATACAAGGCTATTTTACATCGCAATCCACCCTTGTTTGGAGCTCAACCAATTCAATTTCTTACAGGGACACTACGTGACATTTTAGCCTTGGATCCTGCCATCATTCAAGGAGTTTCCTTACAATATTTCTAAGTGAAAAGACTTTTTCTAGAGAAGTTAGATAGTGTAGTTCCAGTGGAAGATTTTGCATAAGGTGCCTTGCCAAGGCAGAATGCTCAACGGTACTAGAATTCCTGGAATACAGTGACAATCAACATTTGCTGATACTGAAGTTGATAAGCTTAAAGTTTTAACAAGCCTTTCTTCTCACAAAGATGCTGTGTTTTGCGGTGTCCATCCATATCATTACATATTGTAGCAGCTGAGAAGGAACAAAATGATTTTTATTTTGCTATATTAAAAATCAAGCAATGTTACTTTAACATAATAATCACCTGGACTGCCCTTTGTCTGGTGACATGCTCGGATCTCCTGTGAGGAGACCTGGAAAACTAACTGTTGAGGGTACTTGAGGACCAAGGTTGAGAATCACTGTTCTAACTGACAAAAGAAAGCACCCTTAAGATTAGGATAATTTAGGAAGGGTGCTCTTTGGCCTTCACACATGGACACAGGCTCCATGTTGAAAAAAAATCCTCCTAGAAACTCTAGTTTCCGGTAAAGCTACCATGCTGGTGAGCACAAAGTGTTGCGTAGAATTTAAGACATATAGGTGTCGGCGACCTTACAGCATACCCTGTAATAAAGAAGGGTTCAGAATCTGCATCTCCACATTTGTTACTTGAAAGTGTAAAGCAGGGGTTGGGGCTACATTACCAGTGCCCGTGCTACCGGCCACAGAATGCCGGGAGAGGGGTGGTGGTGGGGGTGTTGGGCTAGCGTAACGAAGCCCCTTTGCTGCGCTCACCACAAGTTCTATTCCCACTCGATGGGTGTCGTGGAATAGTCCCATGTAGTCGGCATGCCGACTGTCTGTATTTTAAATGGCCGGGATGCAGGTGGAGTTGTTGCGACCGTCGGTCATTTAACTACATCCCGAAAGCAGTAACCCAGGAGAGACATTAAAGACACTGGGGGTAATTCTGAGTTGATCGCAGCAGCAAGTTTGTTAGCAATTGGGCAAAACCATGTGCACTGCAGGGGGGGGGGCAGATTTAACATGTGCAGAGAGAGTTAGATTTGGGGGGGGGGTTCTGTGCAGGGTAATTACTGGCTGCTTTATTTTTACACTGCAATTTAGATTTCAGTTTGAATACAACCCACCCAAATCTAACTCTCTCTGCACATGTTATATCTACCCCTCCTGCAGTGCACATGGTTATGCCCAATTGCTAACAAACTCGCTGCTGCGATCAACTCGGAATTAGGCCCACTGTCTTAAGTTGCTGGGAAGAGGTAAACCATTTCGCAAAGACACAGACACTAAACACACCTTACCAGTGACGTGCAATGAGGTAAGTGGCTGAGGAGGCACTGGCTAGTACAAGAGCCAGATTTACACCACATATTGGAGCCCAAGCCCTCATATGGGAATTATACACAGGTGCATCAGTATATACAGTATATAGATTTGGTGAGATTTGATCAGAGATGTGTGGGCACTGCCTCACCTGTCAAAGACTTTTCACTCTAGAGTTTTGGCTATAAAAATTATAACAATAATACAAAGACGATATTTATAATACAGTATATTCTTTGTATTTTTTTATATAATTTACATAGTCAAAACTCTGGCATATACTTGAGTATGACAGGAAAGGCTCTGCCTCACCTCACCTCACTCAACTGAGTTATAGGGAAAAGACACCAAAGGAAGGACTTACACTATACTGTATACCATCACTGGGTTTGTCTTTCTCTTGTTTCTACTCAGTTGACTAAATGTGCATACACACTTGCTGAGAAAGTAAATGATATCGCTCATTTTCACCCTTCCTGAGTGATGTTTACTTTTTCGGCAAGTGTGTATGCCGCCGAGCGATGCGCGGGCACGCAGGTAGTTAACAAACCTTGCTGTCGAACGTGCATGCAGCTCATTATGAACAGTAGTCCAAGAGCAGCCTGACCGGGACAGGAAACAGTAGGCGACATCGCTCACAGAGCACATCGCCTAGTGTGCAACCACAGGGCCAGTTCTAGACCTTATGGCGCCCAGGGTGAAATTCCCCCACCCCACGGTAAAATAGAGTTGGTGCGCATGCGGTCAAAAATAGGAGCGTGGCTTCTTCATAGGGAAGGAGCGTGGCTTCTTCATAGGGAAGGAGCGTGGCTTCTTCATAGGGAAGGAGCGTGGCTTCTTCATAGGGAAGGAGCGTGGCTTCTTCATAGGGAAGGAGCGTGGCTTCTTCATAGGGAAGGAGCGTGGCTTCTTCATAGGGACGGAGCGTGGCTTCTTCATAGGGACGGAGCGTGGCTTCTTCATAGGGACGGAGCGTGGCTTCTTCATAGGGACGGAGCGTGGCTTCTTCATAGGGACGGAGCGTGGCTTCTTCATAGGGACGGAGCGTGGCTTCTTCATAGGGAAGGAGCGTGGCTTCCTCATAGGGAAGGAGCGTGGCCCCCTGTACTTGTGCCCCCAGTTGATTTGCCCCCAGTAGCAGTGCCCCCTGTAGCAGTGCCCCCTGTAGCAGTGCCCCCAGACAGGAGTAGCGGCTCTTGCCACAGCAGCAGCGCCCTCGGGGTAGTGGCGCCCCGGGCAAAAAGCCTGCTTGCCCGTGGCAAGAGCCGCTACTGTGCACCCACCTTAAGGAGTTAAGCCACATTATGGTTGCAATGGAATTGGAAAGGAAAGCTACATTTATTTATTTATTTATATTTTAACGATCTGATTACTTAGGCCAGTGGGAATAGTCAGAGTTTCTCAGATAACTCTAGATATCCTCATACAGAAGTAACAGAGACCCTTTGCATTCCTCTAGAGATAAGAACTGGTGGTTATAAAACCAGATTGACACTCCTCTGTATAGAGGAGTATACAGATGTGTCCTCCTACATCCTTGCTGCAGTCAAGTTAAACAGCCCTTCTAGTCATGCCATGTCGTAGCGTGACTCGGTATCGCAGAGCGTGTTTACGTGCAACTGTTTCCATTTAAATGTATCCAAGTCACATTGACTAGGATGCAGGAGCATCTTATGCTGATTAAAATATGCGGCATGCCTATATTCTGTGAGCGACTGCGGTTGTATCTGCATTCGAAATATCATTTTAGTCAGCATAAGCTGATGGTGTGTCCTCGTCACATAGCGATGCAAAAAAGATGAATTTTCAGCAAAAAAGACTCCCGACGTCAGTAGAGCTGGTGGATGGCTCACGCCAGGCAACGCCTGCTGCATGGCGTATTGAGGCAAGATGTATGAAGCCACATCTGTAGAGTGAACCGAAAGCTTCTGAACAATGGTGGGCACTAAACCAGTTTAATACTGCAATCTCAGAAAGCTCTCCAGCATCTGCTTGGACTGCTTAGTAACCTCTTAAAGTTGTGTTGTGTACTGCTCCTATTCATTACTTTATTACTAACAGGATATAGACTACAACACAACAACTGCAGAAGGCGGCTATTCGATACCGCTGGACCCATCACACAACACATTTTTGGTGTTTCATACTCAACAATGCTAACAAAATTTTTATAAGCAGCAGTAGAGTTGCTTAATTTTCTGTACACCAACTACTATTACCAAGTGATAAACACAGCCTGGAAAAAAATTACTTCTTCACAAAGGATTTGAAATGCTGTCAAACTAACAATCCTGTTTGGATACCAAACATGTTTACAGTTTAATTATATTCTAATTAAAATATAAAATGGGTCTAGTGTGGTTTAAGCAAACAGAGCATTTGGCCAAATAATTTGCGACGCTTTCAGGAAAACTCAGGACAAATAGAAATATATTGTGATGAGTAGTCAACATACAGTGCCAGGCTGGGTTGTCTGTGTTTATGGTATTGCATCACTGTATAAACTGTGAGATCCATCATATTTATACTGGCATAGGCAGACTTTCAAAATTGCAGTGTGTTTAGAAAGCAAACCTGCTGGTGCAGTCTACCTAACCTTATTACACCCCTACACTTATTTTTGTTACGGTCACCTTTCTCGCATTACTTATATTGTCTACGTTTAGGGCAGGCATTCCAAACCTCGGTCCTCAAGGAACACATTGGGTGGGATTCAAATGATATATCACGCCCAATTTCCTTTCTAAAATGATTTCCGTTATTGCACATATTGCGCCCATAGTGATCAGGTTTAGCTGTGTAAAGGGTTGGGTGCCTCCCTACTCCGGGGGTAGCTAGCTGAAATAATGACACAATGTCCCTGAGGGCAGAAATAGAACAGTGTGGAAAGGGGTGAAAAGAATTGAATCCCGCCCTAACAGTGCAGGTTTTAGTGATATCCAGGCTTCAGCCCAGATGGTTAAATCAAATAAAAGAGGTACTAATTAAGTCGCCTGTGCTCAAGCATGGATATTACTAAAACCTGGACTGTTATACCCTTTTCAGACTGCTAATACCAGGCTGTAAGCAGGATTTGTACACAGGTGTATCCCGGGGTGCAACCCGGCTGAGATCCCTTTCAGGCTGGTGGCCCCGACCTGGCAATATGTCACCGCGTCACGTGCAGAGGCAGCGTTTGAAGATGACATCTTCCTATAGTGTGAACGGGACCCAGTTCGCACCGATCCAGCTTACCCATTCACACTGCACCGCAACCCAGATTTAAGCGATGTTCAACCCTGGTCGCTACCAAAGTTGAAATACTGTATTTCAAATTTACAAACTGCGCTGCAACCCGAGCTACTGCTGGCAGTCTGAAAGGGGTATTAATGTGCCTTGAGAACAGAGGTTGGGAATGCCTGTTTTAGGGTATGTATACAAACTTTCTTATTTTCTTTAAAAAAGGCGTATTAATTGTCATGGATATGTAAACGGACATGGACATTTTTATTCTACAATTAGACATTACACTTTAGACTTGTACGCACATTCACCACAATGGAAGTACATAATAGATGGCCTGAGCTGGCATACATATGCATTTCCACGTGTGTTTGGCTTTAACAAAATGACAACCCATTTAGTAAGACACTTATTTGCTATAACAAACTTTATACCTGTATCAGACTTAGCAGGCTGTACCGTTAGAGTACACTGAAGCCTAATGAAAGCTTTATTCAGTAGCCAAACAAACATATGTTGCAAACCTTAAGCATTACTTTATTAATCGCTGATCAGTTTACTTAAGTGATATACTGATTTGTCAACCACTTTGCCAATTTTTTTCACTTAAACACCAAAAGGAATACTACTTCGTAAATTAATTTTAATTTGTGCCCACTGTACAGTGAATACAATCCATCCAACATCTGCTTATATTGAAACATCCGAAAGAGTGGTAACATGTTGCATTTTATGTAATGCTTCCTGATCAACTTCTCCTCTTACATAGTAAACACAAAGAAATACAGTTAAAACAAAGGTATCTACATATTCATCTATTTCACATTCAAATGAATGATCTTTTACAACAGATACAATTTTCCAGTAGTTTCCAGTAGTCAGATGGTGCAAGCCTCTGTCCTGTATTCTGCCTGGGCCTGTCATTATTTACACTTCTGTACACATGTCCAACATCTGCAGAGTGTGACGTGTGGATCAGGTCATTCTAGAATGTAACAGTTCTACCAAGAACTTTATTTCTGAGAAATGCAACATAAAATATCCACAAAAGAAGGGAAAACACGAGTTTTATGGCAGCTAAACTGGTAAATCGTGCATTTCTCTAGGTTCATTAACTAGACTCATTTACAGCTGCCCATTCGTACAACATTCACTGTTTAAATAAATCTACAGTTTACAATTTAATTTTCATAAAGTGATTAAAAAAAAGATAACATCTAAAAATGTTGTCCACCTGACCCAACAATTAAAATATGTCAAAATGTTGTAAAGTACATTGGTTAACGCACATCTAATCTCCTATAGCAATGGCCATTTCTTATGACTAATTACAAGTTGATTAATCACTGCGCCTCTAAATGAGAGATAGTAAGCTGGTCTGCCACCACAGTCTGACCAAAAGACTGCCGATGGCACTACCATCCTCCAGAAGCCCAGTCTCTCTATATAAACAAAGTGCATCTTGCAAGAACGTTTCCATCTGTAAGTTAGCATGGGATAGTTGTGCTGTCCCCACCCTGCACCATCTGTCCACGTAGGTAGCTCCAAAAGCAATTAAGAAAAGGGGATAAAAGAACTGATGAGGGGGTGAGAAAAATTACAGACAGGACTTGCATGTATGTGCCAACTGGCACTACTTCTGAGAGGCACTGAATTATCTGTGCAACCAGCAGGAACTGTAATAACACTGCTCATCCAGAATACTGTAGGTATCACTTGGCAAAACAAACTGATGCAATACTTATCATCCCCTTAATGGGTCTTTGATGTGTGTATCTATGTGTACAACCTACACGTCTATTCAAACATTACAAGACTTAAAAAAAAAAAAAAATTATATTATATTATAATATATATATATATATATATATATATATATATATATAAAGACCATACTAGGCATTCCTACGTAAGTGAAACTCGAACAGCATTCCATGTGAGTAAAAATACCAGTGGGTACTTTAATAATGTAAATAATTAAATCTCCATGTAAAATGCATCTAAGTTTATTTAAATTGAGCCAGTGGGCATGCGCTTGTTGTGGATTCCTGCAGATAAAAAAAAACGGCCCAGGGCTTCCATTACAATGCCACCAGCAGGGGTGTATCTTCCTATTGGCCAGGATGGCACTCGCCAGGGGCGCCAGCCGAGGAGGGGCGCCGTCCAGAGGTGCCACCCGCGGGCAGTAGGTAGATTCACTTTTAGAGGCAGCGGCTATCCCCCCACCCCCGTGTAGTTCCTCACCAGCAGGGATGCCCAGTAATGATCACAGTATGCAGCAGCGGCTGCTGGGGGGTGTAGTTTATGTAGAGTTTCTTGTCTGTATTGTGGTGCAGTGCTGGACCCCGACGCCAATTACAGTGGCTGCTGCTGCATTCTTTGATCATTAATGGGCATCCCTGCTGTTAAGGAACTACACAGGGGGTGGGGGGATAGCTATTGCCTCTAAAAGTGAATCTACCTAAAAATGCTGCCTTTAATAGTAAAATCAACATGGGGCATATGTGTATCTGGCGCTGTGGGGGCATTTGAGTGTCCGGCACTGTGGGGGCATTTGAGTGTCCGGCACTGTGGGGGCATATGAGTGTCCGGCACTGTGGGGGCATATGAGTGTCTGGCTCGGTGGAGGAATGTGTATCTGGCACTGTGGGGGCATATGTGTATCTGGCACTATACTTGGAGGCATTATGTGTATCTGGCACTGCACTACTGGGGTCAATATGTGTAACTGGCACTATACTGGGGGACATTATGTGCATCTAACACTATACTGGGGACCATTATGTGCATCTAACACTATACTGGGGACATTATGTGTAATGAGAACTACTGTGGATATTGTGTGTAAGGCTGCCAATTGTGTGTGTGTGCATGTGTAGGGGGTGTGATTATATATTTATAGTTTCATATCATAATATGATAGTTTCATATCATAATATAAAATTGTGAGGCCACGCCCACTTTCCCCATCCCATATATATATATATATATATATATATATGGGCACTACTGTGTGGCATAATGTGTATAAGGGGTATTACTGTGTAGCATAACGTGAATAATGTACATTACTGTGCTGTGTAATGTGAGTAAGGCACACTACTGTGGTGTAATTTGAATTTAAGTACTATTGAGTGGCCACGCCCCTTTTTTGGCACTCGTGCCTTCCCTATTTCAAATATGGGGGGGAGGGCACCAGTCCATTACTTTGCCAGGGGCGCTCGGACACCTAAATACACCCTTGGCCACCAGCATCTAATGTGACATCTTAGAACTGTAGCATTTAGCTAAAGGGCATAAGGCTCCCAAGCACCATTAAACAGTTGGACAGGAACATATGGAGACAACTTACTGTGAGAGCATAAGCAGTACAAATATATTTAAAGTTACTTTTCTAGGAGTTTCTACAATAGATTGGACCAGTGATGAAACATACAGTACTAATGGCTGAACAAGAAGTTCTCCAAGCAAAGTATATAAAAATCAATAAATACAAACATAAATCCAATATCTGCCAATGCAAATGTAGGAACTGGGTCAACACACCTCTCAACCAGTTGGCGTTTTTTTTTTGATCAGCTGTTGAAAGTAAAAAAAAAAAAATATATATAAAAAAAATGGGATTTTAATACCTACCGGTAAATCCTTTTCTCTTAGTCCGTAGAAGATGCTGGGAATGCTTCAAGAACCATGGGGTATAGACGGGATCCGCAGGAGACATGGGCACTTTAAGACTTTAAATGGGTGTGAACTGGCTTCTCCCTCTATGCCCCTCTTCCAGACTCCAGTTATAGGAACTGTGCCCAGGGAGACGGACATTTCGAGGAAAAGGAATTATTATTAAACTAAGGGTGAGATACACACCAGCTCACACCACAAACACGCCGTACAACATGGCATTAAGAGAATTCCAGTCAACGGCATGAACAAAATCAGCAACAGGCTGACCATCACTGAAACACAAGCAATAACTAGTAAACAAGTAATGCAGATAGTGTCCGCACAGGGACGGGCGCCCAGCATCCTCTACGGACTTAGAGAAAAGGATTTACCGGTAGGTATTAAAATCCTATTTTCTCATACGTCCTAGAGGATGCTGGGGATGCTTCAAGAACCATGGGGTTTATAACAAAGCTCTAGAACGGGTGTGAGAGTGCGGATGACTCTGCAGCACCGGTTGACCAAACAAGAGGTCCTCCTCAGCCAGGGTATCAAACGTGTAAAACTTAGCAAAAGTGTTTGTTCCCGACCAAATAGCAGCTCAGCAAAGCTGTAATGCCGAGACCCCTCGGGCAGCCGCCCAGGATGAGCCCACCTTTCTTGTAGAATGGGCCTTCACCGATTTTGGTAACGGCAATCCAGCCGTAGAATCGTATGACAGATCCAGCGTGCAATAGTCTGCTTAGAAGCAGGAGCCCCAATCTTGTTGGGAGCCCATAGGGCAAACAGAGCCTCTGTTTTCCTAAGTTGAGCCGTTCTGGCGACATAGATTTTCAAAGCTCTGACCACATCGAGAGACATCGATTCCGCCAAGGCACCAGTAGCCACTGGCACCACAATAGGCTGGTTTACGTGAAACGATGAAACCACTTTTGGCAGAAATTGCTGACGAGTCCTCAACTCCCCTCTATCAGCATTGAAGATTAAATAGGGTCTTTTGTGAGACAAAGCTGCCAATTCAGATACCCGCCTTGCGGATGCCAAGGCCAACAACATGACTACTTTCCAAGTAAGGAATTTTAACTCAACCTTACGTAAAGGTTCAAACCAATGAGATTTCAGGAACAGCAACACCACCTTAAGATCCCATGGTGCCACTGAGGGCACAAAGGGAGGTTGGATGTGCAGTACGCCTTTCACGAAGGTCTGAACTTCCGGAAGGGAGGCCAATTCTTTCTGAACGAAAATTGATAAGGCCGAAATTTGTACTTTAATGGAGCCTAACTTTAGGCCCGCATCTACACCTGCTTGCAAAAAATGGAGCAAACGCCCCAGCTGAAAATCCTCCGTAGGAGCCTTCTTGAATTCACACCAAGATACATATTTTCTCCAAATACGGTGGTAATGCTTTGCCGTTACTTCTTTTCTAGCCTGAAGAAGTGTGGGAATGACTTCACTAGGAATACCCTTTCGGGCTAGGATTTGGCGTTCAACCGCCATGCCGTCAAACGCAGCCACGGTAAGTCTTGATACATGCATGGTCTTTGTTGTAACAGGTCCTCTCATAGAGGAAGAGGCCAGGGATCTTCCATGAGCAACTCCTGAAGATCTGGATACCAGACCCTCCTTGGCCAGTCTGGAACAATGAGTATCACCTGAACACTTGTTCTTCTTATGATCTTTATCACCTTTGGAATGATTGGAATTGGAGGGAACACATAGAACAATGGAAACACCCACGGTGTCACTAGGGCGTTCACCGCTATTGCTTGAGGGTCCCTCGACCTGGAACAATATATCTGAAGTTTCTTGTTGAGGCGAGACGCCATCATGTCTATTTGAGGAATTCCCCAACGACTTGTCACTTCTGCAAAGACCTCTTGATGAAGACCTTACTCTCCTGGATGGAGATCGTGTCTGCTGAGGAAGTCTGCTTCCCAGTTGTCCACTCCTGGAATGAAGACTGCTGACAGAGCGCTTGCATGTCTCTCCGCCCAGCTTAGAACTTTCGTGGCCTCCGCCATCGCCGCTCAGCTCTTTGTTCCGCCCTGGCGAATTATGTAAGCCACTGCTGTTATGTTGTCTGACTGAATCAAGACGGGCAGACCGCAAAGAAAATGTTCCGCTTGTAGAAGGCCGTTGTAAATGGCCCTTCATTCCAGAATGTTTATGTGCAGACAAGCTTCCTGGCTTGACCATTTTCCCTGGAAATGTCTCCCCTGTGTTACTGCTCCCCAGCCTCAGAGACTTGCATCTGTGGTCACCAGGATCCAATTCTGAATCCCGAACCTGCGTCCCTCTAGGAGATGAGAGCTGTGCAGCCACCACAGGAGAGAGATTCTGGTCCTGGAAGATAGGATTATTTTCCGGTGCATGTACAGGTGAGACCCGGACCACTGGTCCAACAGGTCCCACTGAAACACTCTGGCATGGAACCTGCCAAACTGATTGGCCTCGTAGGCCGCCACCATCTTCCCCAGCAACCGAGTGCATTGAAGAATCGACACTCTTGCCGGTTTCAGAATCTGTTTTACCATGTTCTGTATTTCCAGAGCCTTTGCCTCTGGAAGAAAAACTCTCTGTAATTCTGTATCCAGAAACATACCCAGAAACGACAGCCGGAACCAACTGTGATTTTGCCAAGTTTAGGAGCCAACCATGTTGTTGCAGAATTGTCAGTGAGAGCGTAACATTTTTCAGTAATTGCTCCTTGGATCTCGCCTTTATCAGGAGATCGTCCAAGAACGGGATAAATGTGATTCCCTGCTTGCGCAGGAGAACCATCATTTCCGCCATAACCTTGGTGAAAATCCTCGGAGCCGTGGACAGGCCAAACGGCAACGTCTGAAATTGGTAATGACAATCCTGAACAGCAAACCTCAGGTAAGCATGATGTGGAGGATATATGGGAACGTGTAAGTAGGCATGCTTTATGTCGACCGACACCATAAAATCCCCCTCCTCCTGACTGGATATCACTGCTCTGAGAGATTCCATCTTGAATTTGAATAATTTTAGATAGAGATTGAGGGTTTTTAGGTTCAAAATTGGTCTGACTTAGCCATCCGGCTTCGGGACCACAAACAGGCTCGAATAAAAGCCTTCCCCCTGTTGTGACATTGGTATCGTGACAATGACATGATTTTGACACAGCTTTAGTATTGCAGTGCCTACTACGTCCCTGTCTAGAAGAGAAGCTGGCAAGGCCGATTTGAAAAATCGGTGAGGGGGCACGTCTTGAAACTCTAATTTGTACCCTTGGGTTACTATTTCTAATATCCAAGGATCCAGGGCCAAGTGAACCCAGACCTGACTGAAGAGTTTGAGACGTGCCCCCACTGGTGCAGAATCCCGCAGAGGAGCCCCAGCGTCATGCGGTGGATTTGGAATAAGCCAGAGAGGACTTCTGTTCTTGGGAACTTGCCACAGCCTGTGACCTTTTTCACTTTCCTCTTCCTCTCGCAGCAAGGAAGGAGGATCCTTGTCCTTTTTTGTATTTATTGGACCGAAAGGACTGCATCTGATAGTGGGGCATTTTCTTTTGTTGTGCAGGAACATAAGGTAAAAATGACGACTTACCCGCGGTAGCCATAGATACCAGGTCAGTGAGGCCGTCACCAAACAATACACTACCGTTAAACGGTAGAGACTCCATAGCCTTCTTTGAGTAAGCATAAGCATTACATTGATGAATCCACAATGCCCTCCTAGCCGAGACTGCCATGGCATTGGCCCTTGATCCCAAAAGGCCAATATCCCTTGCAGATTCTTTTAAATATGCTGCAGCATCCCTGATATGACCCAGAGTCAAAAGCACGCTATCCCTGTCCAGGGTATCTATCTCAGATGACAAGTTATCTGCCCACTTTTCAATAGCGCTACTCACCCATGCCGAAGTCACGGCAGGTCTGAGAAGCGAACATGTAGTGACATAAATGGATTTTAGAGTATTTTCCTGCTTACGATCCGCAGGATCCTTTAGGGCTGACGTGTCAGGAGACGGAAGCGCCAACTTTTTGGACAGACGCGACAGAGCTTTGTGCACTGTGGGGGTTGACTCCCACTTTTCCCTGTCCCCAGTGGGGAATGGATATGCCACTGGAATTCTTTTGGGAACCTGTACCTTCTTGTCAGGATTTTCCCAAGCCTTTTCAAAAAGAGCGTTCAGTTCATGAAAAGGAGGAAACGTTACCTCAGGTTTCTTTCCTTTAAACATACAGACCCTCGTATCAGGAACAGCAGGGTCCTCCGTGATATGTAATACGCCTTTTATCGCCACAATCATGCACTGAATGCTCTTAGCCAGTTTAGGATTTAATCTGGCATCACTATAGTCGACACTGGAATCAGAGTCCGTGTCGGTATCTGTATCCGCTATATGGGTAAATGCACGTTTCTGTGACCCCGAAGGGGTCTGAGCTTGTGACAATGCATCCTCCATGGATTTCCTCCATGTCTGGTTCTTAGACTCAAATTTATCTAATCTCTTAGTCAACCGAGCCACATTTGCATTCAAAACACTCAACATATTTACCCACTCAGCAGTCGGCGGTGCCGACAGGGTCACTCCCACCGCCTTTTCTGTCCGCACTCCAGCTTCCTCCTGGGAAGAGCACTCAGCCTAATACATGTCGACACACACGTACCGACACCTACAATCACACTGGGCTATAGGGGACAGACCCACAGCAATGCCTGTTAGAAAGACACAGAGGGAGTTGCCAGCTCACAACCCAGCGCCTATCCCGGTACTGAAACCTTATATACAATGCCTCAGACCTGTTAGCGCTTTTATAATAAGATTTTACTCACCGGTAAATCTATTTCTCGTAGTCCGTAGTGGATGCTGGGAACTCCGTAAGGACCATGGGGAATAGCGGGCTCCGAAGGAGGCTGGGCACTCTAGAAAGATTTATTACTACCTGGTGTGCACTGGCTCCTCCCACCATGACCCCCCTCCAAGCCTCAGTTAGGACACTGTGCCCGGACGAGCTGACATAATAAGGAAGGATTTTGAATCCCGGGTAAGACTCATACCAGCCACACCAATCACACCGTATAACTCGTGATACTATACCCAGTTAACAGTATGAATATAACTGAGCCTCTTAACAGATGGCTCAACAATAACCCTTTAGTTAGGCAATAACTATATACAAGTATTGCAGACAATCCGCACTTGGGATGGGCGCCCAGCATCCACTACGGACTACGAGAAATAGATTTACCGGTGAGTAAAATCTTATTTTCTCTGACGTCCTAGTGGATGCTGGGAACTCCGTAAGGACCATGGGGATTATACCAAAGCTCCCAAACGGGCGGGAGAGTGCGGGTGACTCTGCAGCACCGAATGAGAGAACTCCAGGTCCTCCTCAGCCAAGGTATCAATTTTGTAGAATTTTGCAAACGTGTTTGCCCCTGACCAAGTAACAGCTCGGCAAAGTTGTAAAGCCGAGACCCCTCGGGCAGCCGCCCAAGATGAGCCCACCTTCCCTGTGGAATGGGCTTTCACTGATTTAAGATGCGGCAGTCCAGCCGCAGAATGCGCCTGCTGAATCGTGTCACAGATCCAGCGAGCTATAGTCTGCTTAGAAGCAGGAGCACCCAGCCTGTTGGGTGCATACAGGATAAATAGCGAGTCAATTTTCCTGACTCTAGCCGTCCTGGAAACATAATTTTTCAAGGCCCTGACTACGTCCAGTAACTTGGAATCCTCCAAGTCCCTAGTAGCCGTAGGCACCACAATAGGTTGGTTCAAGTGAAAAACTGATACCACCTTAGGGAGAAACTGGGGACGAGTCCTCAATTCTGCCCTATCCATATGGAAAATCAGATAAGGACTTTTATATAACAAAGCCGCCAATTCTGATACACGCCTGGCCGAAGCCAAGGCCAATAACATGACCACTTTCCGCGTGAGATATTTTAGATCCACGGTTTTTAGTGGTTCAAACCAATGTGATTTTAAGAAACTCAACACCACGTTGAGATCCCAAGGTGCCACTGGAGGCACAACCGGGGGCTGAATATGCAGCACTCCTTTCACAATGTCTGAACTTCAGGTACTGAAGCTAATTCTTTCTGGAAGAAAATCGACAGAGCCGAGATCTGTATCTTAATGGAGCCTAATTTTAGGCCCATAGACACTCCTGCTTGTAGGAAATGCAGAAATCGACCTAGTTGAAATTCCTTTGTTGGGGCCTTTTGTGGCCTCACACCAAGCAACATATTTCCGCCATATGCGGTGATAATGTTTTGCAGTTACATCTTTCCTGGCTTGAATCAGCGTAGGAATGACTTCCTCCGGAATGCCCTTTTCCTTTAGGATCCGGCGTTCAACCGCCATGCCATCAAAACGTAGCCGCGGTAAGTCTTGGAACAGACAGGGCCCCTGCTGCAGCAGGTCCTGTCTGAGCGGCAGAGGCCATGGGTCCTCTGATATAATTTCTTGAAGTTCTGGGTACCAGGCTCTTCTTGGCCAATCCGGAACCACGAGTATCGTTCTTACTCCTCGCCTTCTTATTATTCTCAGTACCTTTGGTATGAGAGGCAGAGGGGGGAACACATAAACCGACTGGTACACCCACGGTGTTACCAGAGCGTCCACAGCTATCGCCTGAAGGTCCCTTGACCTGGCGCAAAATCTTTTATAGCTTTTTGTTGAGGCGGGACGCCTTCATGTCCACCTGTGGCCTTTCCCAATGGAGTACAATCCTTTGGAAGACTTCTGGATGAAGTCCCCACTCTCTCGGGTGGAAGTCGTGTCTGCTGAGAAGATCTGCTTCCCAGTTGTCCACTCCGGGAATGAACACTGCTGACAGTGCTAACACATGATTTTCCGCCCATCGGAGAATCCTTGTGGCTTCTGCCATCGCCATCCTGCTTCTTGTGCCGCCCTGTTGGTTTACATGGGCGACTACCGTGATGTTGTCTGATTGGATCAGGACCGGCCGGTTTTGAAGCAGAGGCCTTGCGTGACTCAGGGCATTGTAAATGGCCCTCAGTTCCAGAATATTTATGTAGGGAAATCACCTGACTTGACCAAAGTCCCTGGAAGCTTCTTCCCTGTGTGACTGCCCCCCAGCCTCAAAGGCTGGCATCCATGGTCACTAGGACCTAGTCCTGTATGTCGAACCTGCGGCCCTCTTGAAGATGGGCACTCTGCAGCCACTACAGTAGAGATACCCTGGTCCTTGGAGACAGGGTTATCAGCCGATGCATCTGAAGATGTGATCCGGACCACTTGTCTAACAGGTCCCCCTGAAAAGTTCTTGCATGGAACCTGCCGAATGGGATTGCTTCGTAGGAAGCTATCATTTTTCCCAGGACTCGCGTGCAATGATGCACCGATAACTGTTTTGGCTTCAGGAGGTCTCTGACTAGAGATGACAGCTCCTTGGCTTTCTCCTCCGGGAGAAACACTTATTTCTGGTCTGTGTCCAGAACCATCCCTAGGAACAGTAGACGTGTCGTAGGAAACAGCTGTGTGTAATCCCCCTCGTCCAGGCTTGCAATAACCGCCCTGAGCGATTCCATCTTGAACCTGAATTTTTTTATGTATGTGTTCAAGGATTTTAAATATAAAAAAGGGTCACACCGAACCATGCGGTTTCGGTACCCCAAAACGTGTGGAATAGTAACCCCGTCCTTGTTGAAGAAGGGGCACCTTAAGTATTACCTGCTGGGAATACAGCTTATTCCCTGCCTGAGGGAGTTGTCTGCAAGGCATATTTGAGGAAACGGCAGGGGGAAGACATCTCGAATTCCAGCTTGTACCCCTGAAATACTACTTGAATGAAACAGGGATCCACCTGTGAGCGAGCCCACTGATCACTGAAATTTTTGAGACGGCCCCCCGCCGTACCTGGCTACACCTGTGGAACCCCCGCGTCATGCTGTGGACTCAGAGGAAGCGAGAGAAGAATTATGATTCTGGGAACAGGCTGACTGGTGCAGCTTTTTCCCTCTTCCCTTGTCTCTGTACAGAAAGGAAGCGCCTTTGACCCGCTTGCTTTTCTGAAGCCGAAAGGACTGTACCTGATAATACAGTGCTTTCTTAGTCTGTGAGGAAAACTGAGGTAAAAATATTTCTTCCCAGCTGTGGCTGCGGATACGAGGTCCCAGAGACCATCCCCAAATAATTCCTCACCCTTATAAGGCAGAATCTCTATGCGCCTTTTAAAGTCAGCATCACCTGTCCAGTGACAGGTCTCTAATACCCTCCTGACAGAATGGGCATTACATTCATTTTGGATGCCAGCCGGCAAAATATCCCTCTGTGCATCCCTCATATATAGGACGACGTCTTTAATATGTTCTCATGTTAGCAAACTAGTATGTTTGACAGGGTCACCGACCACGCTGCAGCAGCACGATCTGCAAGTTTCAGTCTAGTACCTGAGTGTGTAAATACAGACTTCAGGATAGCCTCCTGCTTTTTATCAACAGGTACCTTCAAAGTGGCCGTTCCTAAAACGGCAGTGCCACCTATTTTGACAACCGTGTGAGCGCCTTATCCACCCTAGGGGATATCTCCCAGCGTAACTTATCCTCTGGCGGGAAAAGGTACGCAATCAGTAACTTTTTAGAAATTACCAGTTTCTTATCAGGGGGAACCCACGCTTTTCACACACTTCATTCATTCATCTGATGGGGGAACAAAACACTGCCTGCTTTTTCTCCCCAAACATAAAAACCCATTTTTAGAGGTTAATGTCAGAAATGTGTAACACATTTTTTATTGCCGGGATCAAGTCACGGATGTTCCTAGTGGATTGTGTATATGTCTCAACCTTGTCGACACTGGAGTCAGACTCCGTGTCGATATCTGTGTCTGCCATCTGAATGAGCGGGCGTTTTTGAGCCCCTGATAGCCTTTGAGACGCCTGGGCAGTCGCGGGCTAAGAAGCCGGCTGTCCCACAGCTGTTACGTCATCCACCCTTTTATGTAAGGAGTTGACACTGTCGGTTAATACCTTTCACCTAACCATCCACTCTGGTGTCGGCCCCACAGGGGGCGACATCACATTTATCGGCATCTGCTCCGTCACTATATAAGCCTCCTCCTCAAACATGTCGGCACAGCTGTACCGACACACCGCACACACACAGGGAATGCTCTGACTGAGGACAGGACCCCACAAAGCCCTTTGGGGAGACAGAGAGAGAGTATGCCAGCACACACCAGAGCGCTATATAATGTGGGGATTAACACTATAACTGAGTGAATTTTCCCCCATAGCTGCTTGTATATACAATATTGCGCCTAAATTTAGTGCCCCCCCTCTCTTTTTAACCCTTTGAGCCTGAAAACTACAGGGGAGAGCCTGGGGAGCCTTCTTCCAGCTGCACTGTGAAGAGAAAATGGCGCCAGTGTGTCTGAGGGAGATAGCTCCGCCCCTTTTCCGCGGCCTATTCTCCCGCTTTTTTCTGGATTCTGGCAGGGGTATTTACCACATATATAGCCTCTGGGGCTATATATTGTGGTATTTTTGCCAGCCAAGGTGTTTTTATTGCTGCTCAGGGCGCCCCCCCCAAGCGCCCTGCACCCTCAGTGACCGGAGTGTGAAGTGTGTATGAGGAGCAATGGCGCACAGCTGCAGTGCTGTGCGCTACCTTGGTGAAGACTGATGTCTTCTGCCGCCGATTTTCCGGACCTCTTCTTGCTTCTGGCTCTGTAAGGGGGACGGCGGCGCGGCTCCGGGACCGAACACCAAGGACTGGGCCTGCGGTCGATCCCTCTGGAGCTAATGGTGTCCAGTAGCCTAAGAAGCCCAATCTGGCTGCAAGCAGGCGAGTTCGCTTCTTCTCCCCTTAGTCCCTCACTGCAGTGAGCCTGTTGCCAGCAGGTCTCACTGAAAATAAAAAACCTAAATCTATACTTTCTTTCTAAGGGCTCAGGAGAGCCCCTAGTGTGCATCCAACCTCGGCCGGGCACAAGATCTAACTGAGGCTTGGAGGGGGGTCATGGTGGGAGGAGCCAGTGCACCCCAGGTAGTCATAAATCTTTCTAGAGTGCCCAGCCTCCTTCGGAGCCCGCTATTCCCCATGGTCCTTACGGAGTTCCCAGCATCCACTAGGACGTCAGAGAAAATAAAGATAACAGCACCAAATTTACCGCCCCCCCCCCCCCCCCCCCCATTTTGCACCCTGTTACTTGTACAGCAGTGTGGAGGTCAGGGCCAGCGTCTCTGCAGCTTCTGTTTAGAGAAAATGGCGCTGGTCAGAGCTGTGAGGGCTAAGCCACGCCCCCTCACCGGCACGCTCCAGTCCCGCTCATTTTTTCATATTTATACTGGCGGGGGTCTATATACATGCTGCCCAGGGCGCCCCTGCGCCCTGCACCCTGTTAGTGCCCCTGTGTGTGTGGGAGCATGGCGCGCAGCGCGACCGCTGCGCGGTACCTCAAGACCTGAAGTCTTCTGCCATCACTGAAGTCTTCGGTTCTTCTTTTATTCACCCGGCTTCTTTTTTCTGGCTCTGCAAGGGAGGGTGACGGCGCGGCTCCGGGAACGAGCAGCTAGGCGCACCAAGTGATCGGACCCTCTGGAGCTAATGGTGTCCAGTAGCCTAAGAAGCAGAGCCTTTGAACTCACAGAAGTAGGTCTGCTTCTCTCCCCTCTGTCCCACGAAGCAGGGAGCCTGTTGCCAGCAGGTCTCCCTGAAAATAAAAAACCTAACATAAGTCTTTTTTCAGATAAACTCAGTAGAGTCTCCCTGGGCACAGAATATAACTGAAGTCTGGAGGAGGGGCATAGAGGGAGAAGCCAGTTCACACCCATTTAAAGTCTTAAAGTGCTCATGTCTCCTGCGGATCCCGTCTATACTCCATGGTTCTTGAAGCATCCCCAGCATTCTCTAGGACGTATGAGAAAACCAAGTATTTAACTAAGCAGCAACTCATGTTCATGTCCCCAATAAATGTCTAAGAGATAAGCCATGTTAGGGATAGGCTACGTTTTGACCAGCACACTGGTAACCGGCTGTGAACTGGATTTTTGGTCTCTGGTTACTATAACATATCGGTTCAGTTATGTTGCACATATGGTGAACAGAACCAAAATAATACTATAGAACAAAAATTATCCATCTTAATACCAACTGTTATGTAGGTGTTTTATGCTAAATAGAGGAGCTTCCTATAATGTCAGTCATTCCAGTCGCCCTTCAGGCACACGTCTGCTTATTAGTTATACAAACTCCCCATTTCCCTTCTGTACCCTTTCCTTTTTATATATTCCTTTTAAACATCGAAGCTTGGTTTGTTTCTATGGAAACAGCAACAAGATAAGCCCTCCTGCCAATCAAAGTGGGTGGTCCTGACACAGCTCTGTGACCTCTATTATAAATGGGCCCTGTTCTTTGCATATCCATTTTAATGGCTGGCCAATTCCTCTGCAGTTGCTGCCCACAGCCCCTTTGGTTGTTAGCCTCACCCCTACCACTACATTCCATGGTGGGTCCTTCATGGCTCAGTCTAACACTAGTGCCACATATCATTCTAGTAAAGTACTAATCTTTTATTATAACTAGAAGAGAGATCTAGACCAGAGGTTCTCAAACTTGGTCCTCGTGGGCCCACACAGTGCATGTTTTGCAGGTAACCCAGCAGGTGTATTAATTACTCACGGACACATTTTAAAAGGTCCACAGGTAGAGCTAATTATTTCACTTGTGATTCTGTGATGAGACCTGCAAAACATGCACTGTGTGGGCCCACGAGAACCAAGTTTGAGAACCTCTGATCTAGACAATCAGATAAACACACATTTGCAGGGGCATTATGGATGATGTAATGGATAGTACTACTACCTCACAGCACTTAGGTCCTGGGTTTGATTCCCACCATGGCACAAACTGTGTGTAGTTTGTATATTAACCCCGTACTCTGAGTACTCCGGATTACTAACCAAAAATATACTTGAAGGTTAACTGGCTCCTGAAAAAAATGAATCACAGTGTGTGTGCGTACATGGGCCAGTGGTTCTTATTTGCCATCAAATTCTATGTTTCTGGTACAGGAGTGGAAATTAAAGTTGCCTAATTTTTCTTCATGTTCTTGAACTGCACAAACAGAAGATGATGTGCTTTTTTGGTAATAAAGTTTGTTTGGATTTGCCCTTGGAGAAATGAGTTAGTATCTGTAGACATAAAAGATCAGGTTGTGAATACATAATTTTTTCCCCAGATCTGAAAATCAAGCCCACATTAAAGGCTAAATTCAATTAGCCACAGTAATTGACTACAAGGGAAAAAGAGTGGTAGGCCTCAGGCCTTAAAGCAGAGGTTCTCAAACTCGGTCCTCGGGGGCACACACAGTGCATGTTTTGCAGGTCTCCTCACAGAATCGCAAGTGAAATAATTAGCCCCACCTGTGGACCTTTTAAAATGTGTCAGTGAGTAATTAATACACCTGTGCACCTGCTGGGTTACCTGCAAAACATGCACTGTGTGTGCCCCCGAGGACTGAGTTTGAGAACCTCTGCCTTAAACACTTGGGCTATTAAATTTCAGCCCCTTTTCCGTATGCAATAAATGAGCAGATACTGCGTGTTAACCCACAGAATTTGAAATAAGTTTCCAGACCTATGCGTTAATAGGGAGGAAAGTAACTTTGTGGTGGTGAGCCAGCACCACCCTCCCGACGCTATGTGCTGATTTAATTTAATATAATCTACAGCTGCGTGTGTTTTGAGACTTGATGAGAGTCTCCGGTAAAATAAAAAGTATTTTATAGTAAAACACAGTACTTCTTAAAATCTATAATACAGGTTGAGTATCCCATATCCAAATATTCCGAAATACGGAATGAACATAAATGAACATAAATGAATTGTGTGTATGTACACAAACTTTGTTTAATGCACAAAGTTATTAAAAATATTGGCTAAAATGACCTTCAGGCTGTGTATAAGGTGTATATGAAACATAAATGCATTCTGTGCTTATACTTGGGACCCATCGCCATGATATCTCATTATGGTATGCAATTATTCCAAACTACGGAAAAATCCGATATCCAAAATTCTTCTGGTCCCAAGCATTTTGGATATGGGGTACTCAACCTGTAATATATATTAGAGTGGCTGCGTTCCTGTCGGTAAACGTTGGGAGACTTCTACTTTATAAAACACACATTTATTTTAGACATACACATTTTAAAATACAGGAAAATCACAATACAATAATATTGAGAATGATATACCATATGTAATGATATACCATATGCGTTAATAGGTTCATGGCACCCACAATCAGGGCAGTTAATGCAGATTTTTGTTCAAACCTTCTCAAGACTCAAACAGATATCCACGTTAACTGCAGACTGTAGTCTGATTGCAGGCTCAATTAGCACAGTTATTAACCATGGCTAATAGAAACCAGATTTTAAGACAAAATGTATCTATGTCTCCCTGGTCCTGAAAGAGATGCAGCGCAGCTCCACACGCAAGCAATTCACCCCTTCCTTTTACAATGTAATCTCTAGTGCAGGGCCCTCTTCCACAGCTTAAAGCTCTATCCATGCCACCAGTGCTTCTCATCCTGGTGACATTGCCCTCTTCAGTAACTCAGACACTGTTTGCTTACCCATACAGTGGGTATTAGAATACTGAGAACTGTTGCATTCCCTCCCTGTGACTCCCCACTGATTACTGCTACTAGCTACAGTGAGTTGCTCTATACTTGCACCTTTCTCATCACACCTTGTACACAGTTTAACAGTAATGTTCTATTTTATTTTATTGCTATGTACTTATATAATGGTATACTAAACTTATGCTGTTATTGGTTTTAATGTCTATGCTATTTATGGCACTGTATTTACTGTGTGGTGCCTAATACTACTTCTCTCTCTCTTTGCCAGTTCCCATCTTGCCCACCTCCTCAATCACTCCCTCAGGCACTGTCCCCTCTGCCTTCAAGCATGCACTCGTCTCCCCTATTCTTAAAAAAGCCTACTCTTGATCCACACACACTCTACAACTATCGATACATCTCTCTCCTTCCTTTTGCCTCCAAACTCCTTGAGTGTATTGTCTATAACCGCCTTACTACCTTTCTTTCCTCCTACTCACTCCTTGACCCATTTCCAGTCTGGCGTCCGTCCTCTCCACTCCACTGAAACTGCCCTCACAAAAGTCTGCAATGACCTCCTTTCTACTAAATCCAAGGGTCACTACTCTGCTTATTCTCCTTGACCCCTCTGCCGTTTTTGACACTGTGGACCGCCCTCTCATTCTGCAAATTCCTCACTCCCTTGGTCTGCGTGATACTGCCTTCTCCTGGCTATCCTTCTTCTTCTGACCGTTCCTTCTCTGTCTCCTCTCATGGCTCCACCCCCCACTTCCACTAACTGTAGGTCTACTCCTTTTCTCTCACTATACATCCTCATTAGGTGAACTCATTGGCTCTCGACTACAATATCATCTCTATGCTAATGACACTCAAATCAACCTTTCCTCCCCTGACCACTCTCCTGCTCTCCTCACTCGTGTATACAACTGTCTCTCAGCTATCTCTTCTTGAATGCCCCAGCGCTTTCTTAAACTCAACATGTCTAAGACTGAGCTGATCATCTTCCCACCCTCCCGCACAACCTCACCTCCCACAATTTCATTATCTATAGATGGCACTGCTATCTCCTCTAGCCCACAAGTGCGCTGTCTTGGAGTAATCCTTGATGCCTCCCTCTCCTTCAAACCACACATTTAGCACCTCTCACAAACCTGTCATTTTCATCTCAAAAATATTTCCAGGATCAGACCCTTTCTCACCTAGGATGCCACTAAGACCCTCATCCACTCACTGGTCATCTCCAGACTGGATTAATGTAATCTCCTCCTGACTGGCATCCCTAACACATACATCTCCCCACTCCAATCTATCCTCAATGCTGCTGCCCGGATCATCTTCCTCACCAAACTGCTAATGTATACCGCATCTCTCCTGCCTACTGATTACCTCCTCCCACTCCTACCTCCAAGATTTTGCACATGCTGCTCCCTTTTTCTGGAGTTCTCTACTTCTCCTCCCCTCTACAAAACTTCAAACGGGCTCTCAAGACCCACATCTTCACCAAACCCAGCTGTGTCTCATCATAAGCCCTCTGTGGCCCACGCTCGCTTTCTACCCCATCTGTGTCACCCGTCTATGTGCCCCTCCCCTTTAGAATGTAAGCTTTAACGAGCAGGGTCCTCTTCCCTCATGTGCTTTTATGTCTCTTACGTCACCTATCTACTTTTCAGTACTCCCTTTGATGGTATCAAATCCCTCAGTTTTCTGCCACCCTGATACTTATTTCAGTGGTGTTTACTAATGCAGCTATGTTTATATACCCCAAGCATGTCCAAACTGCGGCCCTCCAGCTGTTGAGAAACGACACATTCCAGCTTGCCATGACACTGCTTTAACATACTCTGACAGCAAAACTGTGTCAGGGCATGCTGGGATATGTAGTTTCACAACAGCTGGAGGGCCGCAGTTTGGACATGCCTGATATACCCTGTACTTGTCCTATATTGTATTAAACTGTAATTCACTGTCTTCATGTTTTGCTTATTTGTTTACTCTGTAATTGGGAACTGCGGATCCCATGTGGTGCCATATAAATAAAGGATAATAATAATAATAATAAAATAATTATATTAACAATTTTAGAGAACATTCCAAATTTACCTAAATATTATATTATCATCATATGGAATTCTGGAAGTTTTAAATAACAAATGCACTGCACTGAAAGATGTGTATTTTATGGTACAGCAAGAGCTCGTTCAAATTGCAATACTTGGCAGAGCCAATAAAACATTTTCAATCTATTATTGTAGTGAAATGCAGCGAATTTTTTTTTCTTTCCCCCCAAGACCATTTGGTTAACTGCATTCCAGGCATTTTCCACCAATGTGATGTCCTCCAAGGAATAATGTGTGATATAGTAGTGCAGAGCTCCCCTGCTACAAAGTTAACTTATCAATTTAATTTATTGCTTTAAAATAGCAACTGGGGTACAAGGGAGGATTAGGTTGCGGGGGTGAGAGGGTTGGGATTAGGCTGCGTGAATGGGGTGTGTTAGGGTTAGGCTGCAGCGGTGGGGGGGTGGGGGTGGGGAGGGTTAGGGTTAAGGGGGCGTTGGAGGAAGGATACTTACATTCCCCTTGTCGGTATTCTCACTGCCTGGATGTTGCAGTCGATATTCTGACTGCTGACATCCCAACCACCAGCATAACGAACACAACCCCTAAGGGAAGCCTGCCAATCCCATGCAGTGGGTATGGGGATATATCACAGGATGAATGCTTTTCCTTTCCCCTTTAACACATCTGGGCCTCCTTCACCTCTGTAGTAACCACCAACAAGGTAGTGGAATGGTGGCTAGTATTGATGCCTTGCAAAATGGAGATTTGGGTTGGTATCTGCACTGCAAGTTTATCTATGTGTTCATGTAGTTTCATAAAGTGCTATACCAATAAAAGGATAGTAATAATAAAAAGTGAACAAGAGAACGTGGGTCCCAAGCAAGACTGCTTTCACAACAAAGGGAAGTAAAATAAGGTCTCTTGTAGTTTTGACACTTCAGAAAAGAACATTTTGTAAGTAAACAGTGTAGGCAGTTAAAAAGCCCTCATTTGTCACTGTCCAGAGAGAGCACACAGAGGAAAAGCAGAAGAAATATGATGGAGGAGGAACCACCTGGCCCATCCAACCTCGGTTCCCTGACATTTGCTTCTATAAAAATATTTTTTTGGGAAAAAAAAACCTGAATAAGATTAATTTGTTTTGAAAATAAATAAGCAACTTGTTTTCAACACTTCTGAAGGAAGAGAGTCTAATGAAAAACAGAAGCAATAGAGAACAGAAAAAGATACTGTAAATAAAATTTAAAAAAAAAGGAAATACAAATTTCCATGATTATATCCATCCTTGTTCTTGCAAGTAACTGTTTTATACCCAGATAACCAACTAACAGTCTAATATTTTTTTCCATACACTGCTCAGAAATGGTCAGGGTTTCTTCTGATTGAATCAGATCAAGAACATTTTTTTAACATATTACACCATAAAAATAGCCATTTTGTACGGCATACTGATCATGAACTCAAACTTTAAACACATTTAACCATCACTAATCGGCTTAATTAAAAGGATGCATGAAATTAGGCTTCATAGTTATATTGATATTCACAAAAAAAATATTACTTTGAATACATTTCCCTGGTGGCTGCTAATACAGTATCTGCGGCACGTATACACTGTGGCTGAGAGCTGCCTTGAGTGCATTACCCAGTGGCTGCTCCTCTCTGCAGCTGCAGGGAGGGGGCATGTGAGCAGGCTGGCTGATCACTGCAACCAGTAGTAATCAGCACACACTGAGGGAGGGCCATAGGTGCTGAAGCCCTGGGAGATCCATATGAGATTAGCGGGTAACGGGAGATTATCTCTCAGCAGCTGCCTAGTGGTCGTTTGACTGGTTAAATCAGATGCGACCATGTCAGGAAAAGCCCAGCTTTGATCATGTGACCACACCAGGCAAGTGGTTAATATAAAGTACATTTGTGCAAATGGGAATATGAGGCATTCTTTGTAATATATAATGTAAAGAAGATATCCAATCTTTAAATCACACACTCTCCAAATGATACATATTTGTGTCTGCAGACATACCCATGCAGATCAAGTTTTTTGATTTTTTTTTTCCTCCCCAGAGATCTACGACTTCGCAGCAGCAACAACAATAAACAAGAAACCCCTTCACGAAGGCTGAATGATGTAGTATACACCTGTGGAGTACTACCAGTAGCTACAGCTCTCCTCTTCCAGCAACTACTGAATACATTTTTATTCAACTATTAAGCACAAAAGCCACCTACATTACTACACCTTTATACCATGTTCTGCGGTGGTGTGCCAGACAAAGGACTTAACGATGCAAAGGCTAGCAGTAGACTCAGCTACCTGCCAAGGACATGCAGTTAAAATGCCGGCTGTCGGGATCCCGGCGTTCAGGACACCGACGCTGGAATCCCGACAGCTGGTGAAATGGCGACAAATTAAATGCCAACAGCCATGCGGTTTTCGCTCGCCACAGGATCTGAACAGAACCTGTGTCGACCGAAGCAAGTCACCGGGCCCGAAGCGTGGCAATCGCAGTGATACTGAAAGGGGACTCAATGTTGGTATTCCGGCAGATGGGATGCTGCTATTGGTATACTGACAGCAGGCATCACGTCTGCCGGTATATCATACCGAACCCCTACCAAGTAGTATTGCAGCGTACAGGTATAAGTAACTGTAGTGGAGGTTAGCACCAAATTGATTGAAACTGCGTCCAGTTAGGTCTGTCAAAACAAGCTGTAGGAAACATTCTTGGCTTAACATGCCATCACCTTTATGAAGTCTGGGGAACTGCGCTCTGAACCATGTTTTCTCCAGATGCGCCCTCTATGCATAGTATCTGAAAAGTCTTTTGTTTAAACACTTAAATAACCATTAAATAATAGGAGATTGCAAGGACCAGTGGATACTACAGAAATGGAAGAGCCCAAGGAAATACTGTTTTAGTGCAATTGTCAGAGTTCCAAAGGTGGAGGGTGAAGCTCAATTCAACTTAACATTTAACAGAGAATAATGATTTACAGATTTATTTATTTGTCTGTTTTTTTTTACAAATCAAAAGCCCCAGGTGCACAAAATTAACAAATACAAAATCCATTCAGGGGAACAGTTTGAGGCTCTCCTCACAAGCAGCCTGGCCCCTTTATCCCTGATCCCAATAGTCAATAGCACCTCCACAGCAAGTTCTGGGGGTTCCCTTTCCCAGAGGTCCAACCAAGGTTTCACCCACGGAGCAGAAACTTTTGCCCTTTCCTTAGAGGCCTTCAAGGAGTTAAAGTTAAAAGGCAGCTTAAAGTATTTTAACAGTGCCTGCAGTACAACTGTAAATATGCTTCATGCTTAGTTATACTGCAGACACCATTAAAATGCTTTCAGCTACATTTTAACTTTGTATACTGTTGCTGAACCCATGCATGTTGAAATGATAATTATTGATGAAGCATATGTATTCCTCACTGCACTTCTAGTCCAAGGAGCAGAAGCTGTTGTGCCAGAGAGATTCTACAGTCCCTGTAAATAAGCATTGTAACAAAATGGAAATTAGTCTTACAGAAAACATTTTGAAAAAAACAAAATTAGCATGTTAGGTAGCTCTTATTTTCTGCTGCAATTCTGTTAAAGAGCATATTTTGCCCAATGTTCGTCGCATAACGCATTTAGCTCCCAAGTGTACTATCTTGGAGTTAACCTTGACTTCTCCCAGTCCAGAAAATTGCATCTAAAAAATATTTCCAGGATTAAACCTTTTACCCTGGATGTTACCAAGATACTTATCCACTCACTGGTCATCTCAAGATGACTACTGTAACGTCCTCCTATCTGGCCTTTATGACTCCCACCTTTTTCCACTCCAATCTGCCCTCAATATTGCTGCAAGACTCCTCTTCCTCTCCAAACATAATACATCTGCTTCCCTCTCCTACAAGCCCTACAGTGGCTCCCCTTACCCTTCAGAAACCAATTCAACCTTTCACACACACGATACTCTCCCATTTACATTTCTGACTTTATCTCCCTTCACACTCCCACCCACACTCTTAGCTCCACAAATAACTGCCTCTCCTTCCACCTCCAAGATTTTGCCCATGCTGCTCTCTACCCCTGGAATTCACGCTCTCTCCCAACAGACTCTACACCGCTCTACAAAACGGTATCCAGACTATAGGTTGACCATGAAAAGGTAGACAGTCATTATGTCAATTACTAAATGATCGACACACATTAGATCGACGTGGTCAATAGGTCGACAAGCACATATGGACGACACAGCTTTTTTGGGTGTTTCAGCATTTTAAATTAACTTCACACTTTACCATTCAGATGGATTATTATTGGGAATAGTATTCTGTGCTGAGCGAGGGGACACGTTACTCTAATTGGGGTACCACATGATTTGATGGTGAAAATGACACAAAACCCCCCAGGATTTTCATACCCACCGGTAAATCCTTTTTTCCTAGTCCGTAGAGGATACTGGGGTCCACTTCATGACCATGGGGTAAAGACGGTTCCGCAGGAGCCATGGGCACTCTTAAGACTTTTCAATGGGTGTGAACTGGCTCCTCCCTCTATGCCCCTCCTCCAGACATCAGTTATAGGAACTGTGCCCAGGGAGACTGACATTTCGAGGAAAGGATTTACTTTAATACTAATGGTGAGATACATACCAGCTCACACCTCAACCATGCTGCACAACATGGCATTCAACATAACACAAGCCAACAGGCATGAACCAATTACAGCAAACATGCTGAAACTAATAAAACACAACATGTGTAACTCTAATAACCAAAACAGCAGGTAAAGTACGCACTGGGACGGGCACCCAACATCCTCTACGGACTAGGAGAAAAGGATAACCGGTAGGTATCAAAATCCTGTTTTCTCATACGTCCTAGAGGATGCTGGGGTCCACTTCATGACCATGGCGTTTATACTAAAGCTCCAGTACGGGCGGGAGAGTGCGGATGACCCTGCAGCACCAATTGACCGAACTTGAGGTCTTCATCGGCCAAGGTGTCAAACTTGTAGAATTTTGCAAATGTGTTTGACCCCGACCAAGTAGCTGCTCGGCAAAGTTGCAATGCCGAGACCCCCCGGGCAGCCGCCCAGAATGAGCCCACCTTCCTAGTGGAATGGGTCTTCACGGACGTCGGTAACGGCAATCCAGCCGTAGTATGAGCGAGCTGAATCGTACTTCTGATCCAACGCGCAATAGTCTGCTTGGAAGCAGGACACCCAATCTTGTTGGGAGCATACAGGACAAACAGAGACTCTTTTTTCCGTATTCGAGCTGTTCTAGTGACATAAATCTTCAAAGCTCTAACCACATCTAGAGACTTTGACTCAGTGAACGTGTCAGTAACTATTGGCACCACAATAGGTTGGTTTATGTGGAAAGATGAAATCACTTTGGAAGAAAATGTTGACGAGTTCTCAACTCTGCCCTATCTTCATGGAAGATCAGGTAAGGGCTCTTGTGAGACAAGGCCCCCAACTCAGACACCCGCAGTGCGGATGCCAATGCCAAAAGCATCACCACTTTCCAAGTGAGAAACTTCAACTCTATCTCTTGTAGAGGCTCAAACCAATCTGATTGAAGAAACTGCAACACCACAGTAATGTCCCATGGTGCCACTGGAGGCACAAATGGATGCTGGATGTGCAGAATCCCTTTCACGAAGGTCTGAACCTCTGGAAGAGAGGCCAATTGTTTTTGGAAGAACACTGACAAGGCCGAAATCTGGACCTTGATTGACCACAATCGGAGGCCCGCCTCCACACCAGCCTGCAGAAAATGGAGAAAACGTCCCAACTGAAACTCTTCCGTAGGAGCCTTCTTGGATTCACACCAAGACACATATTTTCTCCAAATACGGTGGTAATGTTTCGACGTTACTCCTTTCCTGGCATGAATAAGGGTGGGGATGACTTCCTTGGGAATACCCTTACGGGCTAGGATCCGGCGCTCAACAGCCATGCCGTCAAACGTAGCTGCGGTAAGTCTTGATACACGCACGGCCCCTGCTGCAGCAGGTCCTCGCGAAGAGGAAGAAGCCGAGAATCTTCTATGAGCAACTCCTGAAAATCTGGGTACCAAGCCCTCCTTGGCCAGTCTGGGGCAATGAAGATTGCTAAAACTCTTGTTCTCCTTATGATCCTGAGCACCTTTGGGATCAGCGGAAGTGGAGGGAAGACATACACCGATCGGAACACCCACTGGGCCACCAGCGCATCCACTGCTATTGCTTGAGGGTCTCTTGACCTGGAACAATATTTCTGAAGCTTCTTGTTGAGACGAGATGCCATCATGTCTACTTGAAGAACTCCCCAAAGACTTGTCACCTCTGCGAAGACTTCTTGGTGGAGGCCCCACTCTCCTGGATGGAGATCGTGTCTGCTGAGGAAGTCTGCTTCCCAGTTGTCTACTCCCGGAATGGAAATTGCCGACAGAGCCTTTACAGGTCTTTCTGCCCAGAGGAGAATCTTCGTCACCTCTGCCATTGCAGCTCTGCTTTTCATTCCGCCCTGTCTGTTTATGTACGCGACTGCTGTCACATTGTCCGACTGGATCTGCACGGAACGTTCTTGAAGAAGATGTATCGCTTGTTGAAGGCCATTGTAAATGGCTCTCAATTCCAGCACGTTTGTGTGAAGGCAGGCTTCCTGACTTGACCATTTTCCTTGTAAGCTTTCCCCCTGAAAAAACAGCTCCCCAGCCTCGGAGACTTGCATCCGTGGTTACCAGGACCCAGTCCTGAATCCCGAACCTGCGTCCCTCTAGTAGGTGAGAACTGTGTAGCCACCACAGGAGCGAAATCCTGGCTTTTGACGACAGGATTATCTTCCGGTGCATGTGTAGGTGGGATCCCGACCACTTGTCCAACAGGTCCCACTGGAATACCCTGGCATGGAACCTGCCAAACTGTAAGGCCTCGTAGGCCGCCACCATCTTCCCCAACAACCGAATGCACTGATGGATCGACACACTTGATGGTTTCAATATCTGTTTTACCATTTTCTGGATTTCCAGAGCCTTTTCCACCGGAAGAAATACTCACTGAACTTCTGTGTCAAGAACCATCCAGAGAAAAGACAATCTTGTCGTCGGTTCCAACTGTGACTTTGGATAATGTATGATCCAACCGTGTTGTTGGAGTATTGACAGGGAGAGTGTGATGTTTTGTAACAACTGCTCCCTGGATCGCGCCTTTATCTGGAGATCGTCTAGATAAGGAATTATATTGACTCCTTTTTGACGCAGGAGAACAATCATCTCCGCCATCACCTTGGTGAATACCCTCGGCAGCGTGGAGAGACCGAAAGGTAACGTCTGTAATTGGTAATGGCAATCCTGAACCGCGAATCTCAGATAAGCCTGGTGAGGAGGATAAATGGGAACATGCGGGTAAGCAACTTTTATGTCTACAGACACCATGTAGTCCCCCTCCTCCAGACTGGAAATCACTGCCCTCAGTTATTCCATTTTGAACTTGAATCGTTTCAAGTAGAGATTCAGATTTTTCAGGTTTAGGATCGGTCTGATCGAGCCGTCCGACTTCGGAACTACAAAAAGGCTTGAAGAAAACCCCTCCCCTTGTTGTGACAAAGGTACCAGGACTATGACCTGATCCTGACATAATTTTTGGATTGCCGCTGTTACTGCTTCCCTTTCTAGAAGAGAAGCTGGCAAGGTCGATTTGAAAAATCGGCATGGGGGAACGTCTTGAAACTCCAGCTTGTATCCCTGGGACACTATTTGCAACACCCAGGGATCCAGGCCAGACAGAATCCAACCTTGGCTGAACTGTTTGAGACATGCCCCCACCCGAGCGGCCTCCCGCAAAGGAGCCCCAGCGTCATGCTGAAGATTTGGCAGAAGTAGGGGTAGACTTCTGCTCCTGGGGACCTGAAGCTGCTGTGGACTTCTTTCCCTTTCCCCTTCCCCAACCCGCAAAGAAGGGGGAACCTCTCACTTTTTTGTATTTATTGGGCCGAAAGGACTGCATGTGCGGGTGATGTGTCTTTTTTGCCGGTGCAGGCGCAGAGGGCAAAAATTACGACTTACCTGCGGTAGACGCCGAGATTAACACATCCAGTCCATCGCCAAATAAGGCCTCACCTTTATATGGGAGCGCCTCCATATTTCTTTTGGAATCTGCATCCACGTTCCACTGGCAAATCCACAACGCCCGCCGAGCCGATACTGCCATGGTAGCGGCTTGTGAACTCAAGAGTCCAATATCTTTCATCGCTTCTAGCATGTATGAGGCAGCGTCTTTGATATTCCCTAACTTAAGGAGTATCTCATCTTTATCAATCGTGTCAATTTCTGATGACACGCTTTATGACCATTTTTCAATAGCGCGACTCACCCAGGCGCAAGCAACTGTGGGCCTGAGCAGCGTACCATTGGCAACATAACTGGATTTCAATGTAGTTTCCATCTTTCGGTCTGCCGGCTCTTTTAGTGAAGCCGTGCCAGGTGCAGGGAGAATTACCTTCTTTGTCAACCTGGACAGTGCACTGTCTAAGACAGGGGGTGACTCCCATTTTTTTCCTGTCCTCCACCGGGAAAGGATAAGCTATCTGAATTCTCTTGGGAATACGAAATTTATTTTCAGGATTCACTCACATCCCTTCAAAGAGTGTATTAAGCTCGTGGGAAGGAGGGAAAGTGACCTTAGATTTCTTTTCTTTATAGAAATAAGCCTTCTCCTGAGGTACAGGAGTGGCTTCCAGAACTTCCCTTATAGCCACAATCATATATTGTATATTTTTTGCCAATTTATGATCTATTTCCATTTTTATGATCTCATTTATTATCTATTTCACTATCGTCGACACAAGAATCAGTGTCCGTGTCGGTATCAGTATTCACAATATTCGCAAATGGTCTCTTATGTGACCCAGAGGGGTCGCCTGCGGATGGAAGAACAGAGCCCTGAAAAGTCACATCCTCCACAGATTTTCTCCAGTACTCAGCATGAGATTCAGATTTATCTAAATTGATATGATGCATACTATCACGTATTTCTTTCACCCATGCAGGCTCTTGATGTGCCGGCAGCGCCACCACATTACACTTCTGTGTCCCTAAAATGGTTTCCTCCGGGGAGGAACTCCCTGCCTCTGACATGTCTTACACACGTGTACAACACACACACAAACACACTGGGACTTATAGGGGACAGACCCACAGTAAAATCTGTCAGAGGGACACAGTTTAGGAGCAGCCAGTTCACAACCCCAGCGCCAGTATCTAATGCCCGTGAACACAGAATGCCCACTGACATGCAGCGCTTATTACACAGTAAAACACACTTGTAAAGCACCAAATTCGCTTGTGCCCCCCCCCCCCCCCCGTTTTGCACCCTGATACTTGTAGTCAGAAGTGAAGGAGGACCAGCGATGTCTCTGCAGCCTGAGGAGAGAGAAAATGGCGCTGAGCAGTGTGCTGGCTGCCTGAGGAAGAAGCTCCGCCCCCACAATGGCGCGTTTTTACCTCAGAAATTTTTCATAGTATTTATACTGGCAGGGGTAGGGCTGTGCCTGGGCATCTTATGCCCCCTTTTTGACAGTATATAGAGGTGTTTCTGCTGCCCAGGGCGCCCCCCCCCCCCGCGCCCTGCAGTGCCTGTGTGTGTGGGCAGCAATGGCGCGCTGCGCTCCCGCCAGCCGTGCTGTACCTCAGCCGTCACTTTTCTTGATAGATCTGTCTTCTTCTACTCATCTGTCTTCTGACTTCTGGCTCTGTGAGGGGGGTGACGGCGTGCTGTGGGAGTTAGCATCTAGACACGGCTAGGGTTCAGTACCCTTCAGGAGCTAATGGTGTCCTGTCAGCCAGAAGCAGAGCCATGAAACTCTTCAGGAAGTTGGTTCCTACTTCTGCCCCCTCAGTCCCACGAAGCAAGGAGACTGTTGCCAGCAGTTCTCCCTGAAAACAAAAAACCTAACATAAGTCTTTTCAGAGAAACTCAGTAGAGCTCCCCTGGAGTGCATCCAGTCTGCCTGGGCACATTTCTAAAACTGAGGTCTGGAGGAGGGGCATAGAGGGAGGAGCCAGTTCACACCCATTGAAAAGTCTTAAGAGTACCCATGGCTCCTGCGGAACAGTCTATAGCCCATGGTCATGAAGTGGACCCCAGCATCCTCTAGGACGTATGAGAAAAGTTAAAATGTTGTGTCGACTTTGTCATGTCGACATTTACTACTGTCTACCTTTTTCATCTCGACCTAATGCATGTCGACCATTAGTGTAGACCTTTTGCTTGTAGATCTTGAGCCACAACCCTACAAAACAGGCTCTCAAGACCCTCTTCTTCGTTAAAGCAAGTCCAGCACTCATCCTAAACCACTGCCCTATGCTCACCATCTATACCATCTGACATGCCCCTTCCCTAGAATGTAAGCTCTCAAGAGCAAAGCCCTCTAACCCTTGGTTTCTGTCACCCTGATGCTTACTAAGTGTTAGGACCCCTAATATAGCATTGTTTATAACATGTACTGTATTGTATTGTCTTGTACTGTAAGTCACTGTTTTCTTGCTTTCCTCATTTGTTCATGTACTTCGTCAGGCGACGTGGAACACTTGTGGTGCCATATAAAGGATGATAACTTATTCAGTTTTGATTGTAGTTGCTGTGACATCAGTGCAAATGTGTGAATGTAAACTGCAAGCTATACAGAGCATTTATCTGTACACTAACAGGAAGCACAAGGCAGAATTTTGCTACTATTTTTCTGTGCATCGTGTACAATGAATGTAGCCATTGCTAAGACTGCACATATAATATGCCAAATACAACAATAAAGTTAAAGCATACATAAAATGCAAGCATCTAAATGCGTATTATGCTTCATCATATGGAAACTCTTTGCTTCAACTGCTAAACTCATATCGAACATTCCTAAATGACATTAAAACTGTATGAGTTTTAAATCATGTTGCCGTCTGCCATAACCCTGCTAAAGCAAGTTCATACATGTTTTTACTAGGACCTAAACCAGGTTCAACCAGAAAGGGTTGGACATCAGCCAGTAGGTACACTTAATGAAATAAGTATGCAATGCTATCAGCCAGCAGTTGTATAGTATACTGACCTTCTCTTCTTAACCCCTCCATACTTAAGGTTCAAAATCATCGATGGTCTATGACCGATGTCAAATACTTTTACCATTGATGGGGGAGAACCAGATGGTTTCCCACCATCGATGGTTTAGTGCTACAGAATTTATTTTTTTCCCTCAGTGTCAGACACGGAGCTTAGCCCCACCCTCTGACACCCGCGAAGCCATGCCCCCGGGCTCCTATTGGCCAGCATTACAGTTAAAAGTAATGCAGGCGTGACCATCGATGGGTAAAACCATTGATGGTTCTTTACAGATGGTTTTACACAATCGAGTTTATCCATCAATGGTACCATTGATGGTGACCTTTGATGAATATCCTACCAATGGCCATCCCTAGCTTAAGGTGTTGTCATGGTTTATGTCAAGCACAAATTTGCATAACCACTTAAACGGAGACAAAGCTTTATTGGCTCTCAGTGTAGACCGGGGGACAGTGGGGGGACAGTGTCCCCTTAATAGCCATGACATAGTATGCATGAAGGAAAAGGATATGCGCAGATGTTTTAATCATTTAAAAAGATAATTATTTTATAGAACACGAGTTACCAGACCGTGAAAACAACGAATCATCATTATAGTAATGTCAGCAGCGGCAGCTGTGTGCCCGCGAATGGAGCAACACTTGCTCCATTGAGCGCCATCTAGTGGCCGACGGCGTGCAAAATACTTGAATTCTCCCATAGATGAGAGGAGCAGGGTTAGCATTTTATTACAGTATATAGGATATAGGATGATGGGTGCAAAAGCAGTAACAAAACGAACACTTTAAACTCGTGCTTTTTAAAACTCTTACGTTTATGGTTTAGGGCACCAATAGCAACTTCATGATGAATTGACAATACATACTTTATATGACACAGATACCAATTATGGTAACTTCTGATCCTGGATTAGTAACACATTGAAGTTCACGTTAGCTTCAGGGGTCTGAGCGCTTATGTCTTTTAAAGAGATAAATTATAAAAAACATGAAAGAGTACAGGTAGAGACTAGGGTGGCCAATCCCGGGATCGGTGGGATTCCGAGATTTAGGCCAAATAACGTCCGGGATTCAATCCTGGGATTGGAAACTCCAATCCCGGGGGTTGAGGGATCATGCGGGCGTTTGTTTTTTTAAAGCCGGGCAGCGCTGAGCGTCCTCAGGATGCTCAGATGCTGAGCGGCTCCCTCCTCCCTTGCTCCCCCTGCGCAGCATGACGTGCAGTCACAGGTCACGCTGCGCAGTCACCCGTCCCCCGGCACCCGCTGCAGAGACAGAAGGATGTTCCCACCCTCCCGCCCCTGTCGTATGGTGAGTTATGTGTGCAGGGCGGGGCGACAGGGGCGGACACAAAGGGAAAAGCCAATCCCGGGATAGACCATTTTTCAATCCTGATACCCGGGATTGAAAAAATGGCCCGGGATTGGCCTCCCTAGTAGAGACTGCTCCACAGCAGCTGGCAAAATACAGGTTGCTAAAGTCTCAGCATATCCCTATATATTAGAGTTCTATATAAACTTAAAAGTCACATATTGTGGAAGCGTAGTTTAAAGATAACAAATCTTAGAAGAGAAACATTTACAAAACTAGTGAATTGCAGGAAAAGAAAAAATCCAATTATGATGGGAAAGGCAAGTGACCAAAAAAGAAGAAAATAAATAAATAAAAAATGTCTCCTACTTGAAAATGCATTTTGGCAAATAGCTGTAAGTTATTCAGCAAGGTCTTTCTATTGTGAGACAGATAAAAGATGCAGCCGGGAACGGTGAGTTCTCCGCTATTATATCAACACTAATGTACACAGCAATACTTGCTCCCAGTCTTTCAAAACCTTACCAGCTGGACAGTACTCCATAAAATGAGTGTGTACAGAAGAGGCCGGCACTTCATGTGAGCACTTACAAACAACACAATGGCACATATCTTAAGAGCTTTAATAATTTTCCATTTTCTAATATTGAAGCTAAAAGCTACTGGGGATACAAGGCTAAAAATGTATACCAATGAGAGACCTTTGAAGGCTTGCTTTGGTAAAGATCTCATAGGCTGCCACTCCACGTAGGTTTTAATGGAAGAAAGGATTATTTCTTTCCATCAAATTTAAACTTTGTTGTGAAAAACATGCATTGATCAAATGCAAGGACACTGTCTATACTATTCCACTGAATATAAGTGACTCTTTAAGGTGTACTTTAACTGTCCATCTCCTCTACTTCTACATGGGAATGTTACATATTTAATGGGAAAATAAAAACATAAAAGCCCTTGACCATATCATAGAGAAACTTGATTTTTTATTAGGCTCTTTCAGAAGTATATAGACTAAGGGTGCTAGTACACTTGATTTTGAACAGCTCATTCCAATGGAATATCATCTAAACAGAACCATTTCATGTAATATAAGCGATTTAAAGAAGCAAGAGTGGTTTATAGAGTGATTTATAAAATTCGAAAAGCAGCACTTTGGACAAGCACCCAAATTACAGAATTAATGTCATTTAAATCCAATAAATATATATATATATATATATATATATATATATATATATATATATATACACACACACACATACATACCAAGAAGCAACTATGTAACATTAAATTGGCAGCTTTTCATTGAGCTCATCCAGGTCTCCACATGGAATGACCCCATAACATCAGGGTCACCAGCTTAACTCCAGCTCCCTGCATCTTCTACCTTCCCCAGAAGTGTGTACACTGCTGCAGCTCTCCCTGGTACTGGTTGCTCAGCACTGCTCTCCATTCCACACTTCACTTACCAACCTGGCAGGTAGCCTCTATGCCTCCAGCCCGCCCAACCTGAAAGGAACTTATCATCATCTTCCTACCATTGGATGCCTTGGACCATTCTGCCAGTGAGGTCAGTGGACCCAGGTGCCACGTTTGTGCCAGGACCTGTTCACAGCAGCCAATCACAAGTTTGCGTACGGAATCTGCCAGCATCCTACCTGCGTAAAGATGTTCCTTATACTCCATCCAGAACACTTTCACCTCCACACCCCACCTCAGGGGCAGAAAAGTAACAGTGGCAGTGACTTATTTACCAAGTGAGCTGCCTCTTAATTTTCCTGTAACAATGTGCCTGTTTCACTCAAAGAGATCCTAGGGGAGGTCATACAGTTAAGGCAAAAAACTTCCTACTTCTGATTTCCCTCAGTCTTCTAGATTACCAACCTGGCAGATTTCAGATACTGTATCATCTCCCCGCTTCTAGATAAAAGGTTGCCAGGTCTGAAGGAACTAAATGACTCTGTTGACTTGCTCATATGCTGTAATGCTCTCAATGTCTTAGAGAAGCGGAGCAGAGGATACCCTCCTTGGAAGATGAGCTTTCTGAGATGACAGCCACAGTCTGCAAACACTAATCAACTACAGTATTGCTGCGTTCCAAGGAAAACGTGAAGATTTGGAAAATAGAAACAGACACAAGACACTGTGGGGCAGATGTATGAACCCGGTATTGGTCTTCCAGGTTCACCTCTTTACCAGGCAAAGCAGGAAGCACTAGCGCCAAGATGTAAGAACATCGAGGCTGGCAAAGAGAGGGATTAAAAACTCCCCCCTCCAGCGATCTCTGCCAGATCCCCCACAGGGCATCAGCCTAGTGCTGATGCGCTATGTTGCTCCCCCAGCCGGCTCACTGGGCATGCACAAGATTTCGCTACTCACACGAGATCTTCCATGCACATTCCAGAGCCCGACATCGCCAGGTAAAGAGTTGCCTGTGTTGTGGAGATGATGCATCAACACCATGCAGCTGTTTTTAGAATGACATCCCGTGTTGCTCCGCCAACCCCTGCATCGCAAGTGTCTATGCACTTGCTGATGCAGGGTCCCGCCGCCCACTGGATTGGCTGGGTACTCATCATCTAGTGAAAAAATTTAATACCACCCCATCCGGCAAAAGAACCAAATCTGGTGATTAAGTCAACAATAAACTGTAAAGACTTTTCAGCCAGGTACGCTGCGGAGAGAGCCACTTGGGATAACTTATACAGTGCTGAAAAGACTTATTATAATGTTTCACAAGAGATAGAATTGTACTGCAGAGAACAGTTTTAGAAGTGTGCCAAAAAAGCATAGGGTCAGTAATATGCTCCAGGTTGATCAGCATAAAGTCATCTCAAATAAACAAAAACATATTACAAAATTCACGAGAAATAGATAAATATGACGGAAAGCGCCACATTTTATAGCAACCTTGAGAAGATTTATAGTTTTATATAGCACATATAAAACAATAGGTTCGATCTCAGCATTACTCACATTAGGAAGAAGAGAATCTGATACCAGCAAGTAATCTATCCTAGATAATGTGTCAACCTGTGCCATAAGCAGCAGAAAGACAAGTATATTATTTTTCAGTGGGATGTACATCCTCCATACATCAGCTAAACAGAATTCTTGTGATTGAAAAGGGAGACGCATAAAATATGAACGAGAATGAGTGTACTGTAACAAGACTGTCTATACATGGTTGTGGAAGCTGTAATATTAAAGTTACCCCTACTATCAAATCAGAATCTATATATATATATATATATATATATATATATATATATATATATATATCTATATCTCTCTCTCTATATCTATATATATCTATATATATCTATATATATATCTATATATATATATATATATATATATAATTTCAAAAGCAATTAACATAACTTCTTACTATAAATATGGGGAGTACATAGATTCCAAAATACTTACGGAACCTTCAATAATACCCCTTTCACAACGCCTGAGGCGGTGTTTTTCCCCTAGCTCCTTTCAGACCGCACATGAACACGGGTTATGCGCGCTCATGTGCCAATAACCCGTGTTCATAGCTGGTGGTGTGAAAGGGGTATTAGTCACATCAATTATTACAAAACACCCCCCCTCTCCAGCTCAGTCACAGAGTAAATCGTATATTGCAACAAGCATGACCACCTCTCTAGCCTTTGAATTATAGCTTGCATAAGAGTACACAAAACAGACCTATTCAGATTCTCAACTTCTTTGTGGATCAGATGAGTCTCTTGCAACAATGAGACATCACAATGTAACTTTTTAAGAGAGATAAAAATCAGTTTAATGGGTGAATTTATGTCAACAACATTCCAGGCAGGGGCATATCTAGAGAGGAGGGGACCCTTGTGCAGTCTCCAGGTGTGCCCCCCCCCCCCACTCCCGTCCCGGAGCCGGCAGCAGTGCTGTTAACGCTCTGTTTGAGCACTAGAGACTCTAGCACAGTGTCAGTCTATATCGCATAAGCAAGTCTCCGAAAAAAAGCTGCTGCGGCCATTTTTCCGGAGACCTGTGCATGCGCTGTAGACTCTGGCACTGTGCCAGAGTCTCTAGTGCTCAGAGAGAGCACTAACAGCGCTGCTGCCAGCTACAGTGACGGGAGAGGAGGGGGCCCACGCACGGACACCAGAAAGGTAAGTATAGAAGAAATGGGTGCCGTGTGTGTGGTGTGGGCCCCATCTGGACCCAGGGGCCCGTGTGCACCACAAAGGGACCTAGATAAATGACAAATACCTAATGCCAAGATGGCTAGCAACAAGAGGATACATTTATACAATTGCAAAAAGAGAGAGGAATATAGAGAGCCAGGGACCACATACTCTAAAACAAAACAAAAAAAATTATAACAATTATTGGATTTGGAGGAGATAAGAAAATAAATAAGAAGACCTCCACTAACAAAAAAATACTATTTTGCAGACTTCCAGAGTAACATATGACAGTTAGATAACTGCACCAAACTAAGCTCTTAGGAGCATTAATGCGATCCATGAAACAGAATTTAACACAAATGACAACGACACCCCTAAACAGGTCAGGTGAAGAAAAGAAAAATAAGATTTTACTTACCGATAAATCTATTTCTCGTAGTCCGTAGTGGATGCTGGGGACTCCGTCAGGACCATGGGGATTAGCGGCTCCGCAGGAGACAGGGCACAAAAATAAAGCTTTAGGATCAGGTGGTGTGCACTGGCTCCTCCCCCTATGACCCTCCTCCAAGCCTCAGTTAGGATACTGTGCCCGGACGAGCGTACACAATAAGGAAGGATTTTGAATCCCGGGTAAGACTCATACCAGCCACACCAATCACACCGTACAACTTGTGATCTGAACCCAGTTAACAGTATGACAAACGTAGGAGCCTCTGAACAGACGGCTCACAACAATAACAACCCGATTTTTTTGTAACAATAACTATGTACAAGTATTGCAGACAATCCGCACTTGGGATGGGCGCCCAGCATCCACTACGGACTACGAGAAATAGATTTATCGGTAAGTAAAATCTTATTTTCTCTGACGTCCTAGTGGATGCTGGGGACTCCGTCAGGACCATGGGGATTATACCAAAGCTCCCAAACGGGCGGGAGAGTGCGGATGACTCTGCAGCACCGAATGAGAGAACTCCAGGTCCTCTTTAGCCAGGGTATCAAATTTGTAGAATTTTACAAACGTGTTCTCCCCCGACCACGTAGCTGCTCGGCAGAGTTGTAATGCCGAGACCCCTCGGGCAGCCGCCCAGGATGAGCCCACCTTCCTTGTGGAATGGGCCTTGACAGATTTAGGCTGTGGCAGGCCTGCCACAGAATGTGCAAGTTGAATTGTGCTACAAATCCAACGAGCAATCGTCTGCTTAGAAGCAGGAGCACCCAGCTTGTTGGGTGCATACAGTATAAACAGCGAGTCAGATTTTCTGACTCCAGCCGTCCTTGAAATATATATTTTCAATGCCCTGACAACGTCCAGCAACTTGGAATCCTCCAAATCGCTAGTAGCCGCAGGCACCACAATAGGCTGGTTCAGGTGAAACGCTGACACCACCTTAGGCAGAAACTGAGGACGCGTCCGCAGTTCTGCCCTGTCCGAATGGAAAATCAGATATGGGCTTTTATACGATAAAGCCGCCAATTCTGACACTCTCCTGGCTGAAGCCAGGGCCAGTAGCATGGTTACTTTCCATGTAAGATATTTCAAATCCACCGATTTGAGTGGCTCAAACCAATGGGATTTTAGAAAATCCAAAACTACATTAAGGTCCCACGGAGCCACTGGGGGCACAACCGGGGGCTGTATATGTAGTACTCCTTTTACAAAAGTCTGGACTTCAGGAACTGAAGCCAATTCTTTCTGGAAGAAAATCGACAGGGCCGAAATTTGAACCTTAATGGACCCCAATTTGAGGCCCATAGACAATCCTGTTTGCAGGAAATGTAGGTATCGACCCAATTGAAATTCCTCCGTGGGGGCCTTCCTGGCCTCACACCACGCAACATATTTTCTCCAAATGCGGTGATAATGTTGTGCAGTCACCTCCTTCCTGGCTTTTACCAGTGTAGGAATGACCTCTTCCGGAATGCCTTTTTCCCTTAGAATTCGGCGTTCAACCGCCATGCCGTCAAACGCAGCCGCGGTAAGTCTTGGAATAGACACGGTCCCTGCTGAAGCAGGTCCCGTCTTTGAGGTAGAGGCCACGGATCTTCCGTGAGCATCTCCTGAAGTTCCGGGTACCAAGTTCTTCTTGGCCAATCCGGAGCCACGAGTATCGTTCTTACTCCCCTTTGCCGTATAATTCTCAGTACTTTTGGTATGAGAGGCAGAGGAGGAAACACATACACTGACTGGAACACCCACGGTGTTACCAGAGCGTCCACAGCTATTGCCTGAGGGTCTCTTGACCTGGCGCAATACCTGTCCAGTTTTTTGTTGAGGCGAGACGCCATCATATCCACCTTTGGTTTTTCCCAACGGTTCACAATCATGTGGAAGACTTCTGGATGAAGTCCCCACTCTCCCGGGTGTAGATCGTGTCTGCTGAGGAAGTCTGCTTCCCAGTTGTCCACTCCCGGAATGAACACTGCTGACAGTGCTATCACATGATCTTCCGCCCAGCGAAGAATCCTTGCAGCTTCTGCCATTGCTCTCCTGCTTCTTGTGCCGCCCTGTCTGTTTACGTGGGCGACTGCCGTGATGTTGTCCGACTGGATCAACACCGGCTGACCCTGAAGCAGGGGTTTTGCCAGACTTAGAGCATTGTAAATCGCTCTTAGCTCCAGTATATTTATGTGAAGAGACATCTCCAGGCTTGACCATACTCCCTGGAAGTTTCTTCCCTGTGTGACCGCTCCCCAGCCTCTCAGACTGGCATCCGTGGTCACCAGGACCCAGTCCTGTATGCCGAATCTGCGGCCCTCTAACAGATGAGCACTCTGCAACCACCACAGAAGAGACACCCTTGTCCGTGGCGATAAGGTTATCCGCTGATGCATCTGCAGATGCGATCCGGACCATTTGTCCAGCAGATCCCACTGAAAAGTTCGTGCGTGGAATCTGCCGAATGGAATCGCTTCGTAAGAAGCCACCATCTTTCCCAGGACTCGTGTGCATTGATGCACAGACACTTTCCGTGGTTTTAGGAGGTTCCTGACAAGTTCGGATAACTCCCTGGCTTTCTCCTCCGGAAGAAACCCCTTTTTCTGAACCGTGTCCAGAATCATTCCCAGGAACAGCAGACGTGTCGTCGGGGTCAATTGAGATTTTGGAAAATTCAGAATCCACCCGTGCTGTTGCAGCACTACTTGGGTTAGTGCTACTACGTCCCCCAGCTGTTCCCTGGACCTTGCCCTTATCAGGAGATCGTCCAAGTAAGGGATAATTAATACGCCTTTTCTTCGCAGAAGAAACATCATTTCGGCCATTACCTTGGTAAAGACCCGAGGTGCCGTGGACAATCCAAACGGCAGCGTCTGAAACTGATGACAGTTTTGCACCACGAACCTGAGGTACCCTTGATGTGAAGGGCAAATTGGGACATGCAGGTAAGCATCCTTGATGTCCAGGGACACCATAAAGTCCCCTTCTTCCAGATTCGCTATCACTGCTCTGAGTGACTCCATCTTGAACTTGAATTTTTGTATGTACAGGTTCAAAGATTTCAGATTTAGAATAGGTCTTACCGAGCCGTCCGGCTTCGGTACCACAAATAGTGTGGAATAATACCCCTTTCCCTGTTGTAGGAGGGGTACCTTGACTATCACCTGCTGAGAATACAGCTTGTGAATGGCTTCCAATACCGTCGCCCTGTCTGAGGGAGACGTTGGCAGAGCAGACTTTAGGAACCGGCGAGGGGGAGACTTCTCGAATTCCAACCTGAGATACTATCTGCAGGATCCAGGGGTCCACCTGTGAGTGAGCCCACTGTGCGCTGAAATTCTTGAGTCGACCGCCCACCGCCCCTGAGTCCGCTTGTAAAGCCCCAACGTCATGCTGAGGGCTTTGCAGAAGCCGGGGGGGGGGCTTCTGCTCCTGGGAAGAAGCTGCTTGGTGCACTCTCTTACCCTTTCCTTTGCCTCGGGGCAAATATGACTGTCCTTTCGCCCGCTTGTTCCTATAGGAACGAAAGGACTGCGGCTGAAAAGACGGTGTCTTTTTCTGTTGGGAGGGGACCTGAGGTAAAAAGGTGGATTTCCCGGCTGTTGCCGTGGCCACCAAATCCGATAGACCGACCCCAAATAATTCCTCCCCCTTATACGGCAATACTTCCATATGCCGTTTGGAATCCGCATCACCTGACCATTGTCGCGTCCATAAACTTCTTCTGGCAGATATGGACATCGCACTTACTCTCGATGCCAGAGTGCAAATATCCCTCTGAGCATCTCGCATATAAAGAAAAGCATCCTTTAATTGCTCTAAAGTCAATAAAATACTGTCCCTATCTAGGGTATCAATATTTTCAGTCAGGGAATCCGACCAAACCACCCCAGCACTGCACATCCATGCAGAGGCGATGGCTGGTCGCAGTATAACACCAGTATGAGTGTATATACTTTTCAGGGTAGTTTCCAGCCTCCTATCCGCTGGATCCTTGAGGGCGGCCGTTTCAGGAGACGGTAACGCCACTTGTTTTGATAAGCGTGTGAGCGCCTTATCCACCCTAGGGGGTGTTTCCCAGCGCGCCCTAACCTCTGGCGGGAAAGGATATAATGCCAATATCTTTGAAATTAGCAGTTTTCTATCGGGGTTAACCCACGCTTCATCACACACTTCATTCAATTCGTCTGATTCAGGAAAAACTACAGGTAGTTTTTTCAGACCCCACATAATACCTCTTTTTGTGGTACATGCAGTATCAGAGATATGCAAAGCCTCCTTCATTGCCGTGATCATATAACGTGTGGCCCTACTGGAAAATACGTTTGTTTCTTCACCGTCGACACTAGATTCGGTGTCCGTGTCTGGGTCTGTGTCGACCGACTGAGGTAAAGGGCGTTTTACAGCCCCTGACGGTGTCTGAGACGCCTGGACAGGTACTAACTGGTTTGCCGGCCGTCTCATGTCGTCAACTGATTTTTGTAATGTGCTGACATTATCACGTAATTCCATAAACAAAGCCATCCATTCCGGTGTCGACTCCCTAGGGGGTGACATCACCATTACCGGCAATTGCTCCGCCTCCACACCAACATCGTCCTCATACATGTCGACACACACGTACCGACACACAGCAGACACACAGGGAATGCTCTTATCGAAGACAGGACCCCACTAGCCCTTTGGGGAGACAGAGGGAGAGTTTGCCAGCACACACCCAAGCGCTATAAATATATAGGAACAACCCTATAGAAGTGTTGTCTCCCTTATAGCAGCTTAATATATCAAAAAACGCCAAAAAAGTGCCCCCCCCTCTCTGTTTTACCCTGTTTCTGTAGTGCAGTGCAGGGGAGAGTCCTGGGAGCCTTCCTCGCAGCGGAGCTGAGCAGGAAAATGGCGCTGTGTGCTGAGGAGATAGGCCCCGCCCCCTATTTCGGCGGGCTCTTCTCCGGTGTTTGTGAGACCTGGCAGGGGTTAAATACATCCATATAGCCCCAGGGGCTATATGTGATGTATTTTTTAGCCAGAACAAGGTATTCTCATTGCTGCCCAGGGCGCCCCCCGCAGCGCCCTGCACCCTCCGTGACCGCTGGTGTGAAGTGTGTGACAACAATGGCGCACAGCTGCAGTGCTGTGCGCTACCTCATGAAGACTGAAAAGTCTTCTGCCGCCGGTTTCTGGACCTCTTCACTTTTCGGCATCTGCAAGGGGGTCGGCGGCGCGGCTTCGGGACCGGACTCCATGGCTGGGCCTGTGTTCGATCCCTCTGGAGCTAATGGTGTCCAGTAGCCTAAGAAGCCAATCCATCCTGCACGCAGGTGAGTTCACTTCTTCTCCCCTAAGTCCCTCGTTGCAGTGAGCCTGTTGCCAGCAGGACTCACTGTAAAATAAAAAACCTAAAAACTTTTTCTAAGCAGCTCTTTAGGAGAGCCACCTAGATTGCACCCTGCTCGGACGGGCACAAAAACCTAACTGAGGCTTGGAGGAGGGTCATAGGGGGAGGAGCCAGTGCACACCACCTGATCCTAAAGCTTTATTTTTGTGCCCTGTCTCCTGCGGAGCCGCTAATCCCCATGGTCCTGACGGAGTCCCCAGCATCCACTAGGACGTCAGAGAAACATAAATTAATGCAGTCACTCTGGTGACATTACATTATGATAGTGTATGAATAGCCACTGTAGCTAAATAAATATCATTCAAGGCATGACTCTGCGGCTATCTCACTAATCTTCATTTTAAATATATACGAGACTAATCAAGGCACCGTTGCAGTTATTTCCAAACTAAAGATATACTACGAAGATCAGATTGGGCCAAAACAGTGTAAGCATCTTCTGCTGAACTGAAGGCCCTAGGGCCCCTAATCAAAAAACAATCCACAAGAAAGAAGGGTACAATAAAGCAAACTTTGGACTTTAGCAATTTTGTCCAAATAGGAGAGAATTCTCTCCTGGCTTTTGATAATTGAGCAGAATAATACTAAAAAATCTTTCAATCCTAAGGACAACAGAAGAACTGTGGTAAGGCAAAAGCACACAATTTACTTTGCTACATTTGTAAAGAGAGATCCCAAAGCAGTAAGTACACCTGGTCTTTAACAAGTAGTCATTGGTGTTGTGTATTTCATCACTAGGAAACCCAAAAGTGAAAGTGCAAAAGCTTTTGTCATATTTGTGACTAACATTTGAAGGTCAATGAATGCTTTTTCAATATGTTTGGATACATCAAGATGCGTATGGAAAAAATGGGATACACTAGGGTCGATTCAATTGTTTTGGGTGTCTAAAAATACCATCTAAATGGAACTGTTTAGATGACTAAACAATTGTCACTATTCAATTGGTATTTGGGTGCACACCCATATCCAAACAGACTGAGTTCAGCAGTCTAAAATGGCATAGCCCACCTAAACTCCTACTTTGGCCGTCCTAACGGGCCCAAAGTTCCGATTGTGCACACATTTTTGCTTGCACCTCAGGAGGCTGTGAGAAAAAAAAAGTGTCCTCTGTGGCTGCTAGCTGCGCAAACGACAGAACTGAATTGCCGACGTCGGGCACCATCTAGTGGCAGACGCAAAAAAAAACAATTAAATCGGAATACCAACCAAAGTGGTTATGTCAACATTCGAAATTACAATGGCTTCTACTTTCAAGCCAATTTGCATGCAATATGTTAGCATTTAAACCACTAAAAAGACAGCATGACAAATTAGATTAGAAAAATATAGCCATTTAAGCTAGAGCACATATAGTATTTTGTGATATATGATAACATTTTGTGTGAACTCAGTTTTAACCATCTAAAAAGGTCTTTATACAAAAAAGCAAGTTTGGTTCAGAATTCAGTAGAAATTTGCAGGCTTGAGAATTTCAGTTTGAAGATCTCCAAAACTGATACAAATCTGCCTAGGCCTAAATGTACTGTACTAATTCCCTCTGAATTACCTGATTCACATACAGTAATTTAAAATCTGTGGTGTTATCATACAATAACTATAAACTCAGATATTAAACAATACTACTATTATTATTATTATTATTATTACTAATGCGTTATACAATATGGTACCAAAATCAAACATATTTATATACCTATTTCCTCATGAAATCCAGGGTTTAACAATCACACAAAGCGTAAAGGGGGCAATCTTCAACCTTGACTACATTATGGCATAGAGAACAAGTACTATTTCTTTCTGATAAGTTACCTTATATTTTATTTTTTCCTATGTGCAGGCAACTATGTTTTTTATTGGTGCGGAAATAAAACTGTGTGAAATACTGTACCATAAGGTTCTTCCTCCTCCCATATGGCGAATATGTTACATTATGGTTATGTATGATACATAACATTAAATAAGCCTCTTTAAGGATAATTTTTTCAGTCCAGGAGTGCTGTCCATCCCACATTGCATTTTATACATTAGCACTGCTGCCTCACAGTACTGGGGAATAAATGGTAACATCAACAACTGGTCAGAGTCAGTCAGATGCTAGCCAGGTTGATAAGTGTGGTCTGACAATGACCGCATCTGACTACATATGTTGTTAGGTCACCACATCAACAATGCCCTGTCAGATCTGCCCATTTGACATGAGTGACCAATGGCCAGATTTTGCCATGATTAGGTACTGAAAAGATCAAACAATGTTTGTCAGCCTAAGACTCCGTTAGGCTTACCAGAAGAGGGGGAACAACATTAAACTTGCATAAAAATTAGTACTTACTTAATGGAGTTTCTGAAGTGGTCCTCAGCTGGGCTCTTCACTGTGCAGCTGTTCAGCAGCCACAAATCAGCCTGATCCGGATGCTCTGTACGAAAACAAGTAGGGAAAGCAGTTACCAAACACACCTATACAACACAGCAAATGTATGACAATTAAGAGACTTCTTTCTGCAACTAATTAACATTTAATTCTACAGTTATGTGTATGTAAACTACAGCCAAGTAGCATTTTCCAGTGGTGGGAAAAGGAATCTCTTATAATGTTAGCCACAACTTTTAAAATGTTGTAGTGTATGTAATTTAGATTATGCAGTGTTACATTGTATTACACCAGGCATGTCCAAACTGCGGCCCTCCAGCTGTTAAGAAACTACACATCCCAGCATGCCCTGACACAGCTTTCGCATTCTCTGACAGCAAAACTGTGTCAGGGCATGCTGGGATATGTAATTTCACAACAGCTGGAGGGCCGCAGTTTGGACATGCCTGTATTACACAAAGGCTGAACTCCTCCCTATTTGAAGTTTAAGTAATTTATACGAGCAATGACAACTTAAAAGAATGGAGGTATTACACACTAAGGTAGCCAGTTATACAGGGGGAGGCAAAATAACTCCCAGTTTTTAAAGGTTAACAAAACAGGCATGGTAAATGCTATTCAAAAATGTTAGTACATAATCAAAAAGTGCATAGAATACAGTTTATTTTCCCTGGGGGTGCCTATTAGGCTTAGGCGCTGCAGGGGGAGGGTTAGGGTTAGGCTGCGGCAAGGGGGGAAGGGGGTTAAGTATAGGCTGTGGGGGAGGGGGGGGGTTAGGCACCCCTGGGTGGGTTAGGCTGCAGGGGGGGGGGGGGGGGGGGGGCTTGAGTTTAGACTGTGGGGAGTGGGTCAGGTTTATGGGAGCAGGCATACTTACCTTGCCCCTGATGGAATTCTCACCATCAGGATACTGCGGTCAGTATTCTGAACACCAGCATCCCGACGCGGGCATTTCAAACCCAACCTATCCAAGTCAGAGTGCACATGTGGACCCCTGTCCACCACCAAAAGCACCTAGGAAGCCCATGTGAGCATCAGAACCGGACACTAGAGCAATGGATGTGGTGGTCTTGTCTGATGAATTAGGTTATCTTTTAAATCCGTGAGCCTGATGATAGACAAAGAGCCAGATATCCAAGAGTAAGAGCAGGAGGAAAGTACGTAGAGAGAGCTGAGAACCATCGAGACCTCACTGCGGTAACGTGATCGGGACAACCCGGAAGTGAGGGAGGACGACGGGCGCAACTGAAGCAGAGACATCGGAGAAGACCGCTGGCGGAGGGGAAAAAAGACAGAACAGAAGCGAGCAGGTAAGGGATTCTGTAGGAGAGGAGAAGGCAAAGCGGATAGCCCTATTAGGGCTAGAAGCATTCCCCTTCTCTCTCTCCAAGACAAATAACCGATCCCCTGTTGTCTAGAGAACCGCGGTGCGCTCACCAGAGCGACATCAGGGAAGATCAGGACACAAAGGAGATACGGTTTGTCCGGAGTCCTTATTACCTCGAGCACTAACTCTGTCCCACTCCCCGCACTGCCAGTGGTCACCTAGGGGTACCCCACGCCTCAGCTCTTGGATTCCATCATTAAGAGGACTTTCAAATTATCAACATTTTCATTATATTGGCTCTGAACTATCCACATATCAATCTAGGACATTATTCCACTACCTAGGTGGGACGCCACCTATAGGAGTGGAGCATTAGGACACCCATCTGAGGGTGTCATTTTAACAATTGAAGGTTACTGCCTTATCCAAAGCAGTAAAAAATGTTCCCATCCCCTTCCCAGTCCCCCCCCCCCTCTCTGCATACAGCAGATGAAGACCTTATCACTGCAGAAAATAAAACACGCATTTTTTCTAATATATACTGTTTATTGTGATTGATTATATATTGCCAGCATCACATTATAAAACATCATTTATTCATAGTGCAGCAAAAACCAGTCACTAACCATACACTTTTAGCAGGCGCACTTTTGAAACTTCTTGTATCTTTTAAATCATATGGATGTGTGTGCATAGTTTAAATCAGGAAGAGATAGCACCAGAAAGTACTATGTGAAGAAGGCAAGCTGGCAGAGGCTGTCTGATGTCCTAGTCAATGTTCTTGCCGAGAATCCTAGCATATACAGTATGTGGTTGTTACCACCACCTATCTAAAGATTGTAGCAGACCAAGTACACCCTTCATGGAAACCATAATACGTGATGGCAGTGGTCTTTTTCAGCAGAATAATGCACCCTGCCACACTGCAAAAAATGTTCATGAATGGTTTGAAGAACATGACATGAGTTCAAGATGTTGCTCTCCTCCTTCATTTTCTTCTTCTATTTGCATTTTTATTGGGTGTTCAGCTCTACATTGTTGGGTAGCAGCATTTGGGGTGAATACCCTATTTGTTTAGTGAGATGCGCCTAGTTTAGTGTATTGTTTTGTTTTAAGGTATTGACAAATTTCCCAGATCTCAATCTGTTCAAAAGCTGAGGTATATGCTGGAAAAACAATTGGTGCCATATACCACAGGACACCTTCAGAGGTCTTGATACATCCAAGCCTCAATAGGTCAGAGATGTTTTGGCAGAGGGGGATCTACACAATATTAGGCAGGCGGTTTTAATGTTAAGCCTGATGAGTGCCTACAGAAGCTGAACATCCCAGCAATTTAGGTTCAATCGGAAAGAATTAATGTCCAAATTTCCCGTGGTCTCTCAAATTAACTAGCCAATCAATACTTAGAAATTTAGAAGCCAGTTATTCACACCTATGAAGCTTCAGTTACCTTAACTGTCCATCTCCATCTTTTGGCCCAAATCAACTGTTTATGCGCGCTCGATCTCCCATCTAAAGTGCCAGGAGATCAGGGGGCGCTATTTAATTGGTATTGTTTTTAACGACCTGATCGAACCCTGCAGTACCGGGTTTAGCCACATAAAACGGCTAAACCTGACTAAAGTGCTGGATACTACATGAAAAATAAAATTTGGGCGCCCAAATAGGTAAATTAGGTTTGCCAGCACGGGGGGGCTACGTGCAGAATTGCAGGTCAGCAATTGAACAGTATGCAGCAAAGACAGCCATAGTAAGATTTAGTTCAGTTATGTAGTGCATACTATACAATATGTGTAGTATGCACAGTGACATCAAGACCGATAAAAGTAATAATCTTGCTTAAAAGATGACTAAAAGTAAGGCAACATATTATAGATTTACATAATTAAGAGTGCAACAAAAAGAAATGCAAGTCTGCATTTTGTGAAACGTTGTACAGGTTGAGTATCCCTTATCCAAAATGCTTGGGACCAGAGGAATTTTGGATATCGGATTTTTCTGTATTTTGGAATAATTGCATACCATAACGAGATATTATGGTGATGGGACCTAAATCTAAGCACAGAATGCATTTATGTTTCATATACACCTTATACACACAGCCTGAAGGTCATTTTAGCCAATATTTTTTATAACTTTGTGCATTAAACAAAGTGTGTGTACATTCACAGAATTCATTCATGTGTCATATACACCTTATACACACAGTCTGAAGTTCATTTAATACAATATTTTTAATAACTTTGAGTATTAAACAAAGTTTGTGTACACTGAGCCATCAAAAAACAAAGGTTTCACTATCTCAGTCTCACTCAAAAAAGTCCGTATTTCGGAATATTCCGTATTTCGGAATATTTGGATATGGGATACTCAACCTGTACAAAACTTTCACATAATTGTCTCCAAAACCATGTCATAGCTCGCATTTCATGAACAGGACTACAAAATTTCAACAATTAAAGCTGTAAAATAAGAATTTACTTACCGATAATTCTATTTCTCGTAGTCCGTAGTGGATGCTGGGAACTCCGTAAGGACCATGGGGAATAGCGGCTCCGCAGGAGACTGGGCACATCTAAAGAAAGCTTTAGGATCACCTGGTGTGCACTGGCTCCTCCCCCTATGACCCTCCTCCAAGCCTCAGTTAGGATACTGTGCCCGGATGAGCGTACACAATAAGGAAGGATTTTGAATCCCGGGTAAGACTCATACCAGCCACACCAATCACACTGTACAACTTGTGATCTGAACCCAGTTAACAGCATGATAATAGAGGAGCCTCTAGAAAAGATGGCTCACTACAACAATAACCCGAATTTTTTGGTAACAATAATTATGTACCAGTATTGCAGACAATCCGCACTTGGGATGGGCGCCCAGCATCCACTACGGACTACGAGAAATAGAATTATCGGTAAGTAAATTCTTATTTTCTCTGACGTCCTAGTGGATGCTGGGAACTCCGTAAGGACCATGGGGATTATACCAAAGCTCCCAAACGGGCGGGAGAGTGCGGATGACTCTGCAGCACCGAATGAGAGAACTCCAGGTCCTCCTCAGCCAAGATATCAAATTTGTAGAATTTTACAAACGTATTTGCTCCTGACCAAGTAACTGCTCGGCAAAGTTGTAAAGCCGAGACCCCTCGGGCAGCTGCCCAAGATGAGCCCACCTTCCTTGTGGAGTGGGCATTTTAAGATTTTTGGCTGTGGCAGGCCTGCCACAGAATGTGCAAGCTGAATTGTACTACAAATCCAACGAGCAATCGTCTGCTTAGAAGCAGGAGCACCCAGTTTGTTGGGTGCATACAGGATAAACAGCGAGTCAGATTTTCTGACTCCAGCAGTCCTGGAAACATGTATTTTCAGGGTCCTGACCACGTCAAGCAACTTGGAATCCTCCAAGTCCTTAGTAGCCGCAGGTACCACAATAGGTTGGTTCATGTGAAATGCAGAAACCACCTTAGGTAGAAAATTTGAGGACGAGTCCTCAATTCTGCCCTTTCAGAATGAAATATTAAGTAAGGGCTTTTATATGATAAAGCCGCCAATTCTGACACCCGCCTGGCTGAAACCAGGGCTAACTCGTCACTTCCATGTGAGATATTTTAAGTCCACAGTGGTGAGTGGTTCAAACCAATGTGACTTTAGGAAACTCAACACAACATTGAGATCCCCAAGGTGCCACTGGAGGCACAAAAGGAGACTGTATATGCAGTACCCCTTTTACAAATGTCTGAACTTCAGGCACTGAAGCCAGTTCTTTTTGGAAGAAAATCGACAGGGCCGAAATTTGAACCTTAATGGACCCTAATTTTAGGCCCATAGACAGTCCTGTTTGCAGGAAATGGAGGAAACGACCCAGTTGAAATTCCTCTGTAGGGGCCTTCTTGGCCTCACCCCACGCAACATATTTTCGCCAAATGCGGTGATAATGTTTTGCGGTTACGTCTTTCCTGGCCTTGACCAGGGTAGGGATCTTCAGGATCCGGCGTTCAACCGCCATGCCGTCAAACGCAGCCGCGGTAAGTCTTGGAACAGACAAGGCCCTTGCTGGAGCAGGTCCTTTCTTAGAGGTAGAGGCCACGGTTCGTCCGTGAGCATCTCTTGAAGTTCCGGATACCAAGTCCTTCTTGGCCAATCCGGAACCACGAGTATAGTTCTTACTCCTCTCCTTCTTGTGATTCTCAGTACTTTTGGTATGAGGGGCAGAGGAGGGAACACATACACTGACTGGTACACCCACGGTGTTACCAGAGCGTCCACCGCTATTGCCTGAGGGTCCCTTGACCTGGCGCAATATCTGTCTAGTTTTTTGTTTAGACGGGACGCCATTATGTCCACCTTTTGTTTTTCCCAACGGTTTACAATCAGGTGGAAGACTTCTGGGTGAAGTCCCCACTCTCCCGGGTGAAGGTCGTGTCTGCTGAGGAAGTCTGCTTCCCAGTTGTCCACTCCCGGAATGAACACTGCTGACAGAGCTATCACATGATTTTCCGCCCAGCGAAAATCCTTGCAGCTTCTGCCATTGCCCCCCTGCTTCTCGTGCCGCCCTGTCTGTTTACGTGGGCGACTGACGTGATGTTGTCCGATTGGATCAATACCGCCTGACCCTGAAGCAGGGGTTTCGCTTGACTTAGGGCATTGTAAATGGCCCTTAGTTCCAGAATGTTTATATGAAGAGATGTCTCCAGGCTTGACCATAAGCCCTGGAAATTCCTTCCCTGTGTGACTGCTCCCCAGCCTCGCAGGCTGGCATCCGTGGCCACCAGGACCCAGTCCCGAATGCCGAATCTGCGGCCCTCTAGAAGATGAGCACTCTGCAACCACCACAGGAGGGATACCCTTGTCCCTGGTGACAGGGTTATCCGCTGAAGCATCTGAAGATGCGACCCGGACCATTTGTCCAGAAGGTTCCACTGTGCGTGGAATCTGCCGAATGGGATTGCTTCGTAGGAAGCCACCATTTTTACCCAGAACCCTTGTGCATTGATGCACTGAGACTTGGTTCGGTTTTAGGAGGTTCCTGACTAGCTCGGATAACTCCCTGGCTTTCTCCTCCGGGAGAAGCACCTTCTTTCTGGACTATGTCCAGAATCATCCCTAGGAACAGAAGACAAGTCGTCGGAACCAGCTGCGATTTTGGAATATTGAAAATCCAATCGTGCTGCCGCAACACTACCTGATATAGTGTTACACCGATCTCCAACTGTTCCCTGGATCTTACCCTTATCAGGGAATCGTCCAAGTAAAGGATAACTAAAATTCCCTTCCTTCGAAGGAATATCATCATTTCGGTCATTACTTCAGTAAAGACCCGGGGTGCCGTGGACCATCCCTACGGCAGCGTCCGAACTGATACAGTTCTGTACCATAACCTGAAATACCCTTGGTGAGAAGGGTAAATTTTGACATGAAGGTAAGCCTCCTTGATGTCCCGAGACATCATGTAGTCCCCTTCTTCCAGGTTTGCAATCACTGCTCTGAGTGACTCAATTTTGAATTTGAACCTCTGTATGCAAGTGTTCAAAGATTTTAGATTTTAAAATCGGTCTCACCGAGCCGTCTGGCTTCGGTACCACAATAGTGTGGAATAATACCCCGTTCCCTGTTGCAGGAGGGGTACCTTGATTATCACCTGCTGGGAATACAGCTTGTGAATGGCTTCCAAAACTGCCTCCCTGTCAGCGGGAGACGACGGTAAAACAGACTTTTGGAAACGGCGAGGGGAATACGTCTCGAATTCCAATTTGTACCCCTGAAATATTATCTGAAGGATCCAGGGGTCTACTTGCAAGTGAGCCCACTGCGCACTGAAATTCATTGAGAACGGGACCCCACCGTGCCTGAATTTGTAAAGCCCTAGCGTCATACTGAGGGCTTGGCAGCGGCGGAAAAGGGTTTCTGTTCCTTGGAACTGGCTGATCTCTGCAGCCATTTTCCTCTCCCTCTGTCACGAGCAGAAAAGAGGAACCCTTTTGTCCGCTTGCCAACCAGGACTGCGCCTGATAATACGGCGTCTTATTTTGAGAGGCGACCTGGGGTACATCCCCTCTTTTAAGGCAATACTTCCAAATGCCGTTTGGAATCCGCATCACCTGACCACTTTACTGGAATAATTGGACAATGCACTTATACTTGATGCCAGTCGGCAAATATTCCGCTGTGCATCCTGCATATATAGAAATGCATTTTTTAATTGCTCTATAGGCAATAATATACTGTCCTTATCTAGGATATCATATTTCCAGTCAGGGAATCCGACCACGCCAACCCAGCACTGCACATCCAGGCTGAGGCGATTGCTGGTCGCAGTATAACACCAGTATGTGTGTAAATACATTTTAGGATACGCTCCTGCTTTCTATCAGCAGGATCCTTAAGGGCGGCCATCTCAGGAGAGGGTAGAGCCCTTGTTTTTACAAGCGTGTGAGCGCTTTATCCACCCTAGGGGGTGTTTCCCAACGCACCCTAACCTCTGGCGGGAAAAGGTATACTGCCAATAACTTTTTAGAAAATATCAATTGTTATCGGGGGGAAACCCACGCATCATCACACACCTCATTTTATTTCTCAGATTCAGGAAAACTACAGGAAGTTTTTCCTCACCAAACATAATACCCCTTTTTTTTTTTTTGGTGGTATTCATATTATCAGAAAAGTGTAAACTTTTTCCATTGCCTCAATCATGCAATGTGTGGCCCTATTGGAAATCACGGTTGTCTCTTCACCGTCGACACAGGAGTCAGTACCCCTGTCGGCGTCTGTATCTGAGGTAACGGGCGCTTTAGGGCCCCTGTATGAGACGTCTGGACATGCACAAGCTGAGTAGCCGGCTGTCTCATGTCAACCACTGTCTTTTATACAAAGCTGACACTGTCACGCAATTTCAACAGTACATCCACTCAGGTGTCGACCCCCTAGGGGGTGACAACACAATTTCAGACACTCTACTCCGTCTCCTCATCATTTTTCTCCTCATACATGTCGACACCAACGTACCGACACACAGCACACACACAGGGAATGCTCTGATAGAGGACAGGACCCCACTAGCCCTTTGGGGAGACAGAGGGAGAGTTTGCCAGCACACACCAGAGCGCTATATATATACAGGGATAACCTTATATAAGTGTTTTTCCCTTTATAGCTGCTGTATTGTTATATACTGCGCCTAATTTGTGCCCCCCTCTCTTTTTTAACCCCTTTGTGTAGTGACTGCAGGGGAGAGCCAGGGAGCTTCCCTCCAACTGAGCTGTGAGGGAAAATGGCGCCAGTGTGCTGAGGAGATAGGCTCCGCCCCTTTCTCTGCGTCCTTATCATCCTTTTTCTGTATGTTTTGGCAGGGGTTAAATGCATCCATATAGCCCAGGAGTTATATGTGATGCATTTATTTTAGCCATATAAGGTTTTTTTAACGATTTATTGCGTCTCAGGGCGCTGCCCCCCCCAGCGCCCTGCACCCTCAGTGACCGGAGTGTGAAGTGTGCTGAGAGCAATGGCGCACAGCTGCGGTGCTGTGCGCTACCTTATCTGAAGACAGGATCGTCTTCTGCCGCCGATTTTTCCGGACCTCTTCGCTCTTCTGGCTCTGTAAGGGGGACGGCGGCGCGGCTCCGGTGACCCATCCAGGCTGAACCTGTGATCGTCCCTCTGGAGCTAATGTCCAGTAGCCTAAGAAGCCCAATCCACTCTGCACGCAGGTGAGTTCGCTTCTTCTCCCCTTAGTCCCTCGATGCAGTGAGCCTGTTGCCAGCAGGTCTCACTGAAAATAATAAACCTAAACTAAAACTTTCACAAAGAGCTCAGGAGAGCCCCTAGTGTGCACCCTTCTCGTCGGGCACAGAAATCTAACTGAGGCTTGGAGGAGGGTCATAGGGGGAGGAGCCAGTGCACACCAGGTGATCCTAAAGCTTTCTTTAGATGTGCCCAGTCTCCTGCGGAGCCGCTATTCCCCATGGTCCTTACGGAGTTCCCAGCATCCACTAGGACGTCAGAGAAATCAGGGGTGGCCAACCAGTCAGAGACAAAGAGCCAGAAAAGATCTGTAGTCAAGGGCAAGAGCCAGTATCATACACGCACAAAAATGGGGGCGAGGCCTAGTTTTCACATAGCCACACCCCATTTTGTGCGCACACCTTTCGTTATGACGTTTGTAGGAGTATGACTTTGTGTCATAACTCCGTTTTTAGTCATGCTGTACAGTGCCAAATACATATAATGCCCCAGTACAGTGCCACATACATATAAAAATGGAAAAAAAAATGGGTGCCTCCACACTGCCAGAAACACATGTCCCCACAGTGCCACATACATATATGCCCCACAGTGTCAGATACATATGACCCCCCAGTGCCAGATATACATGTCCCCCCAGTGCCAGATATACATTTCCCCCCAGTGCCAGATATACATGTCCCCCCAGTGCCAGATATACATTTCCCCCCAGTGCCAGATATACATTTCCCCCCAGTGCCAGCTATGCCCCCAGTGCCAGATATATATGCCCCCACAGTGCGAGCTATGCCCCTAGTGCCAGATATATATGTACCCAAAGTGCCAGCTATTCCCCCAATGCAGTGTCCCCACAGTGCCAGATATGCCTCCAGTGCCAGATATACATGTCCCCACACAGTGCCAGCTCTGTCCCCAGTGCCAGATATACATGTCCCCCAGTGCCAGATATATATTTCCCCCCCAGTGCCAGCTATGCCCCCAGTGCCAGATATATATGCCCCTAGTGCCAGATATATCCCCCAGTGCCAGATATACATGTCCCCCAAGTGCCAGATATACATGTCCCCACAGTGCCAGATATATATGTCCCCACAGTGCGAGCTGTGCCCCCAATGCCAGTGTCCCCACAGTGCCAGATATGCTCCCCAGTGCCAGCTATGACCCCAGTGCCAGCAATGCCCTCAGTGCCAGATATACATGACTCTCCCCCCCTTCCTCTGTGCTGCTCTCAGCGCTGCTGTCTGTGAGGGGAGGAGAGCACAGTGTGCGCCTCTCCTGCCCCTCACTCTCCGGCGGCTGTGTCTCTCTTCAATTCAGCGCCGGTCCATGAGCCAATCAGAGCTCTGATTGGCTCACGGACCGGCGCTGAATTTAAGGGAGACACAGCCGCCGGAGAGTGAGGGGCAGGAGAGGCGCACGCTGCGCTCTTCTCCCCTCACAGACAGCAGCAGCGCGGTGAGCAGCACGGGGGAAGGGGGGGCCAGGGCAGCGGTGGCCAGGAGCCGGCTGAGCCGCATGCGGCGGATAAAAGAGCCGCATGCGGCTCGAGAGCCACAGGTTGGCCACCCCTGCTGTAAATGAAAGAAGGAGAAAAAAAAACATAAAAAACACCTCACATAGTGAGACAAAGTACATTAAATGTAAGTCCCGTACACACTATGTTAGAAATAGTTCCGTGTGTGCAGACTTTTATGGGATCGGGAGAATGGGACAACAAATATTAAACAGTACATAGTACATAAGATGTGACCTCTCGTTCCGACCGTTGCAGGAGTGTTTTAAGCCATTTATTGGCTAATGCTCCTGTAACAGACCTACATATACACCTATACAATTATCTGCCTGCTCACCCGATATTGAGCCGACAATTGTATAGGTGGGTACCCATATTAAGCAATTTATGGTTTAAGTGTATTAGGTTATGCTAATGCAGACTGACATAAAACAGTATTTTAACAATACAAGCTTACAGATGTGTCCTTGTGGCAATGCGTACACACCACGCATGCTTCTCCAGAGGTTCGCGGGTGCATGCATATGCTTGCACCCGTGATCCATTTTTTTTATTTTATTCGAAAGGCCTGCGGGAGCGACTAACCACTGCATGCTACGGCAGAGCGCCACCACATCACGTACGCATCACGCATGTGTATGCTTTCACCTGTGAACAATAAATTTTATTAGAGAGACCCGCGGGAGCGATTAAACACTGCATGTTGCGGCATACCGCCACCACAACGCGCACACATCACAGCAAGAGCTGCAACAACATTTTTAAGAGGACACATCTGTAATGGGGATAAAAAAAACTGGGTGGGATATCAAAAGTTGCGTGCAGCATTACAATGTTATTAGAGTGCTGGCTGCTTGAATAAATTCACACAAAATATAATAAGATTTTAAACCTAACGGTAAATCTCTTTCTCCTAGTCCGTAGAGGATGCTAGGGACTCCGTAAGGACCATGGGGTATAGACGGGCTCCGCAGGAGCCATGGGCACTATAAAGAACTTTACAATGGGTGTGCACTGGCTCCTCCCTCTATGCCCCTCCTCCAGACCTCAGTTAGAGAAACTGTGCCCAGAGGAGACGGACAGTACGAGGAAAGGATTTTGTTAATCCAAGGGCAAGATTCATACCAGCCCACACCATTTAACATGGAATATATGCAACCAGTTAACAGTATGCAACAAAACAGTATCAGGCAAAGACTAATTACAACTGTAACATAACCATTATTTAAGCAATAACTATATACAAGCCTTGCAGAAAGTAGTCCGCACTGGGATGGGCGCCCAGCATCCTCTACGGACTAGGAGAAAAAGATTTACCGGTAGGTTTAAAATCTTATTTTCTCTTACGTCCTAGAGGATGCTGGGGACTCCGTAAGGACCATGGGGTTTATACCAAAGCTCCAGACCGGGCGGGAGAGTGCGGACGACTCTGCAGCACCGACTGAGCAAACGCAAGGCCCTCATCAGCCAGGGTATCAAACTTATAGAACTTTGCAAAAGTGTTTGAACCCGAGCAGGTAGCTGCTCGGCAAAGCTGTAATGCCGAGACGCCTCGGGCAGCCGCAAAAGAAGCACCCACCTTCCTAGTGGAATAGGCCTTTACCGAATTTGGTAACAGCAATCCTGCCGTAGAATGAGCCTGCTGAATCGTGTTACAGATCCAGCGAGCAATAGTCTGCTTCGAAGCAGGAGTGCCAACTTTGTTGGCCGCATTCAGGACAAACAGCGCCTCTGTTTTCCTAACCCGAGCCGTCCTGGCTACATAGATTTTGAAGGCCCTGACTACATCCAGGGACTTGGAGTCCTCCAAGTCACCCGTAGCCACAGGCACCCCAATAGGTTGGTTCATATGAAACGATGAAACCACCTTCGGAAAAAATTGAGGATGAGTCCTCAACTCCGCTCTATCCATATGGAAAATCAGATAGGGGCTCTTGTGAGACAAGGCCGCCAGTTCGGACACCCGCCTCGCAGATGCCAAGGCCAACAACATGACCACCTTCCAAGTGAGAAACTTTAATTCAACCGTCTGAAGCGGTTCAAACCAGTGAGAGTTTAGGAACCGTAATACCATGTTAAGGTCCCGTGGTGCAACTGGGGGCACATAAGGAGGATGGATGTGCAGCACTCACTTTACAAAAGTCTGGACTTCTGGGAGAGAAGCAAATTCCTTCTGAAAGAATATAGATAAGGCCGAAATCTGTACCTTAATGGAGCCTAACTTCAGGCCCATATCCACTCCTGTCTGTAGAAAGTGGAGAACACGGCCCAGATGGAAATCCTCCGTAGGAGCATGTTTGGCTTCATACCAAGAAACGTATTTCCTCCAAATACAGTGATAATGTTTCGCCGTCACCTCCTTCCTAGCCTTTATCAGCGTTGGGATGACTTCTTCCGGAATACCTTTCCCAGCTAGGATTCGGTGTTCAACCGCCATGCCGTCAAACGTAACCGCAGTAAGTCTTGGAACACGCAGGGCCCCTGCTGTAACAGGTCCTCTCTGTGAGGAAGAGGCCACAGATCTTCTATGAGCATTTCCTGAAGATCTGAGTACCAGGCCCTTCGAGGCCAATCTGGAACAATGAGTATTGTCCGCACTCTTTTTCGTCTTATGATTCTCAATATTTTTAAGATGAGAGGAAGAGGAGGGAACACATAGACCGACCGAAACACCCATGGTGTCACCAGGGCGTCCATCGCTACTGCCTGAGGGTCCCTTGACCTGGCACAATACCTCCGAAGCTTCTTGTTGAGGCGTGACGCCATCATGTCTATTTGAGGAATTCCCTAAAGACTTGTTATCTCTGCAAAAACTTCTTGATGAAGTCCCCACTCTCCTGGATGGAGACCGTGCCTGCTGAGGAAGTCTGCTTCCCAGTTGTCCACTCCTGGAATGAAGATTGCTGACAGAGCGCTTACGTGATTTTCCGCCCAGCGAATAATCCTGGTGGCTTCCGCCATTGCCACTCTGCTCCTTGTCCCGCCTTGGCGGTTTACATGAGCAACTGCTATGACGTTGTCTGATTGAACCAAAACCGGTAGGTCGCGAAGAAGATTCTCCGCTTGTCGTAGGCCGTTGTATATGGCCCTCAATTCCAGTACGTTGATATGCAGACAAGCCTCCTGGCTTGACCATAGTCCCTGAAAATTTTCTTCAATGTGTGACTGCTTCCCATCCTCGGAGACTCGCGTCTGTGGTCATCAGAACCCAGTCTTGAATGCCGAACCTGCGACCCTCTAGAAGGTGAGCACTCTACAGCCACCACAGGAGAGACACCCTGGCCCTGGGGGACAGGCTTATCTTCTGATGTATTTGCAGATGGGACCCGGACCACTTGTCCAGAAGGTTCCACTGAAATGTCCTCGCATGAAACCTGCCGAAAGGGATGGCCTTTGTAGGCTGCCACCATTTTCCCCAGAACTCGAGTGCATTGATGAACAGACACTCTTTTTGGTTTTTAGTAGGTCTCTGACCATGTTCTGGAGGTCCTGGGCTTTTTCCATTGGGAGAAAAACCCTCTTCCGTTCCGTGTCCAGAATCATGCCTAGGAATGATAGTCGAGTCGTTGGAATCAACTGTGACTTTGGCAGATTTAGAATCCAACCGTGCTGTTGTAGCATTCTCAGGGAGAGCGATACGCTCTTCAGCAATTGTTCTCTCAATCTCGCTTTTATCAGGAGATCGTCCAAGTACGGGATAATTGTGACTCCCTGCCTGCGCAGAAGCACCATCATCTCCGCCATCACATTGGTGAAAATTCTCGGGGCCGTGGAAAGCCCAAATGGCAACGTCTCAAACTGGTAATGACAGTCCTGTACAGCGAATCTCAGGTACTCCTGATGAGGAGGATATATGGGGACATGAAGGTATGCATCCTTTATGTCTAGTGACACCATAAAATCCCCCCCTTCCAGACTGGAGATTACGGCCCGGAGCGATTCCATCTTGAATTTGAACTTTTTCAAGTACAGGTTTAGGGATTTTAGATTTAAAATGGGTCTGACCGTACCATCCGGCTTCGGGACCACGAACAGGGTCGAATAGTACCCTTTTCCCTGTTGGACTGGGGGAACCTTGATAATCACCTGCTGTTGACACAGCTTTTGAATCGCAGCTAACACTACTGCCCTCTCTGGGGGAGAAGCTGGTAAGGCCGACTTGAAAAATCGGCGAGGGGGCACCTCTTCGAATTCCAGTTTGTAGCCTTGGGATACAATTTCCATCGCCCAAGGGTCCACGTCTGACCGAACCCAGGCCTGGCTGAAGAGTCGAAGACGTGCCCCCACCGGCGCGGACTCCCTCAGTGGAGTCCCAGCGTCATGCGGTGGATTTAGCAGAAGCCAGGGAGGACTTCTGCTCCTGGGAACTAGCCGAAGCAGGCGTTCTTTTCCCTCTACCCTTACCTCTGGCGAGGAAGGATGAGCCCCGACCTCTTCTGGACTTATGCGACCGAAAGGACTGCATCTGATATTGCGGCGTTTTCTTTTGCTGCGGGGGAACAAAAGGCAAAAAGGTAGATAATTGCATAGGTGTGTAGCCAGATAATGCTTGGATATTAGTCTAAAAAAGTTAAACAAATAAAGCATTGGGTATTTCTGTGTTACCACGATGGGCATATAGGGCCTAATTCAGTAAGAATTGCAAATTCTGCTAATTATGCTGGTGGCCGCCCATCGCTGGACAAGGTAGCCCAGCATGCTGACCGGCGCCTCCCCCGTTAAACAAGCAGAAATTGCGAACGCATCGCAATTTCTGCTTGTTATCAGAAACTAAGTATGGCCCGCCGCCATGATCTTGATTGCGGCGGCTGCATGTGTCACGCAGCCGCTGTGATCATGCCCCCTGACACTCCCCCCGTTTGCCCACCTTCGCCCACCGTTTGTCCCTGGAAACTGAGTGTTGCCCGCCGCCTGCTTGAAAGGCAAAGGCAATCGCATTTTCTGCACGCCCCCATAGAAAATGCAGACGCTCGCACAGGACGAGCGCTGCGCATGCACCTGCATCTTTTTCTCAAAGTTTGCAGTTGGATTGCCCACTGCAATCCAACATGAATTAGGCCCATAGTCTTCAATTGTACATGTTAAACACACTTTCCTAAAAACATGCTCCAGCATGACAGAAGTACAATGAAGCAATCAATGCTAATGAAACAAAGCAGCAGTTTTCCTCAACGTGTGTCTAATACAGCCAAATTTTTACAAAAACCCTTTATGTCAGATTTGTTTGTAGCAAGAGACTTGGCTAAATGGAAATATGCAATTTTCCGTTTACTGCCAATCAAATGAAGATTGTAAAAAGCCAGCATGCAAATAGAATGCAAAACAGCAACAGATAGGGAGTCATCAAATAAAAGGCAAAATTTTATAGATTTTCTCCATTTCTTACTTTCGTGCAGACATTAGGGCAGCAAGCTCTGTAATTTTAAAATCCTTCTCTCCAGGATCAAATAAATGATCTTTATCTAAATAATCTATAAGCATTCTGAGTGCTGAACCAGCTGGACACTTTCCAAGGTAGCAGAAACAGACAGGCATGTTCTCCTGAAATAACCCAGCCACCCTTCCCATACACTCTGCAAGCATGACACAGGAGCAGAGTAGATTTCTAATTCAGCAGTAGAAATACCAGACATCATGGTTACTGCATTTATTAACACTATCTAGAACCATGTTTCAACTAAGCAAATGTACTTTGAGCTTAAGCGAACAACCTATTTTTAACTGGAAAAAACAACAAAACTTCTTCATGATCACAAGGAGTGAAGGCAGACTCTGGATGGGACAATGGTAGAGGAGAGCTGGGAGAAAAGTAATACAGGTTGAGTATCCCTTATCCAAAATGCTTGGGACCAGAGGTATTTTGGATATCGGATTTTTCCGTATTTTGGAATAATTGCATACCATAATGAGATATCATGGTGATGGGACCTAAATATAAGCACAGAATGCATTTATGTTACATATACATCTTATACACACAGCCTGAAGGTCATTTTAGACAATATTTTGTATAACTTTGTGCATTAAACAAAGTGTGTGTACATTCACACAATTCATATATGTTTCATATACACCTTATACACACAGCCTGAAGGTCATTTAATACAATATTTTGAATTACTTTGTGTATTAAACAAAGCTTGTGTACATTGAGCCATCAAAAAACAAAGGTTTCACTATCTCAGTCTCACTCAAAAAGTCCGTATTTCGGAATTTTTGGATATGGGATACTCAACCTGTAGTGAACTTTCATAGTCTTAGGGGTATATTCAATTCCTGACGGATCATTTCCTACGGAAAGGATCCGACAAGTCAGTATTCAATGGCGTGGCCAAACCAGACAGGTTTGGCCCGTTCCCGACAATCGCAATCCGACTTTCTTTAAAGCTGGATTGACATTGTCGGAAACGGGGCTAAAACCTGTCGGGTTTGGTCGTGCTTCCGACAACCAACGTGGATTCCAACAATCCAAGTTGTTTCCGATAAGTCAGGATTCCCGACTTGTCGAGAAAAAAAATCAGCCGGCATTGAATAGGGCGGAACCCCTTCCAACTTAAACCTGTTGGAAGCTGCCGTCTTTCCAACAAGACAGCAGCTTCCGACAATAATTGAACACACTGCAATACCTCAGAAATGTATTCCTTATGTTTACAGTTTCTTAAGCAAACATGCTTAGCAATGTGGGAAGTGAGAATCACCTACTTAGAACGCATCACACAACTGGTGGAATGATGAAAACAAAAAAACACCCACGCATGTTACAGATTGAAAGCTTATACATTAATATGCTTTTCTAGTAAATCACACTATAATCACAACAATGACCAGACTAAGGGACCTATGCATAAATGGGGTGGGGCTCGGTGACCAGTGGTGGGGTTCCCGGCAGCCAACATACCGACCCGGGATCCCAACTGCAGAATGCCAGCCAGAGGGGGTGGGGGGCTGGCGAGCGCAACAAAGCGCCCACGAGTGGGGATAGTCCATGTTAGTAGGGCTTTTGATCACTCAGGAACGCGGCATCAGCGTGGTGACCGCCAGGATCCCGAGCGCCGGTCACATGACTGGATCCGACATAAATATTTGTGGCAGTGCTGTGATTATGAACAGTCCATCTTGTGACAGACCTTGTCCCAACTACATACAAAATGTAACTCGCAGGGGCAGAAATAAAAGCATTCCCTGCAAGTTACATCCCATGGGTATCAGAGGAGTCTTTCACTTTTATTAAATACTCCTGAGAAACGGATATTGAACAAGATGCTGAAGCCAGATGGAGGCTGCAGGAGAAGGATCGTAAGATTCCTTTACTGCAAAAATACTTCCATAGGAATAAAGCAGTTCATGCCATCCGAGGATGGCATAAATCAACAGGGGCTTTTGCTCTTTGGTACATAGGGGGTCAGGCAGTAGTTCCCATTAATAATAATGGGGACTGACTTATGAGCCTTTTGAATGCGATTTATGTACAAATCGGGGAATTCAATTGTCCAAACTAATTTACCGTGGGCTAACTGATCCCCCGGGGATATCCAACTAGCCCTGAATGCAGCCCGATGCCGCACTTATCGGGGATTATTTTTGCAACCTGCTGAGGTCCTGAAAAAAAAAATCCCTGATAAATGCCCTGTTCTCATAAATGCCCATGTTCTCACTCGAAAATTGTGGTAAAGTCTGGAAAAATTGTCATGGGCACTTGAATTCCCCCCCATAGTGGAAATACATAAAACAATGTAGAAACGGCACAATTTTATGAAAAATCAGCATGATAAATAGGCTCTCATATCTTGTTACATAAACCAAAACACCATGCCATAAGAAGCAAACTTGCAGAGAGGGCAAAGTAAAGGTTAATAAAAGTTTTCTGTAACACCACCTTCAGGTAAAACGGTTATACAGTATGATCACTTGGATGAGAATGCAATAAAGTCATGTTCACAGACTGCCAACTTGGCAGAAAGGTCTAATTACTTGGGAAATAAACACTCAAACTGAGGTCTGAAGATAAAAAAAAAAAACAACTACCTTTGTGCTGTTACTTCTGCATACGTTCTAAGGCTGAAAGCATACTCCCTTAACAGAATGGTGGGCATTAGTATAGCCTGTCAGATGGGGCATCTGGTTCTGCAGTCTAGTAAAAAAAATCTTGGCAAGCATTTTACAGTCTTGGTTGAATAATGTGATTGGCCTGTAGGAGTCCAAGAGCTCAGGATTCTTACCTGGTTTAATCAAAATAATTGTGGTGGCTTTATTGTAGGAAGGATAGGGAACATTTTGGGAACACATTTGCTGGAACAAATTCATTAGTGTGGGGACTAGATCAGTTTTCATGGTTTTCTTAATAATTGCTATTAAGGCCATCAGAGAATGGAGCTATAATTAAAGGGTCTAAATCTCCGAGGTCACTTCAGTGTCAGAAGTGTCCTCAAGTGCCTCCCGCTGCTGGGCAGTCAAGTGAGGCAACAATGCCTCACATAGGGGGTAATTCCGAGTTGATCGCAGCATAAAATTTGTTAGCATTTGGGCAAAACCATGTGCACTGCAGGGAGGGCAGATATAACATGTGCAGAGAGAGTTAGATTTGGGTGGGTTATTTGGTTTCTGTGCAGGGTAAATACTGGCTGCTTTAATTTTACACTGCAATTTAGACTTCAGTTTGAACACACCCCACCCAAATCTAACTCTCTCTGCACATGTTATATCTGCCCCCCTGCAGTGCATATGGTTTTGTCCAACTGCTAACAAATTTGCTGCTGCGATCAACTCGGAATTACCCCCATAGTCAAGATTGGGATAAAGTAGAGTCTATTGGAGTGGACAAATACAGGTCCTGAATACAGGAGGCTGGGAAATTCTGCTTGGGAAAGTTTATGTACAGTAGAGTTTTTTTTTTCTTTTGCTGTTTAGCCATAAATGCTAAGACCTTTCCTGCCTAACCACCCAAACAGAAACATTATTTTTACTGTAATCCATTTTAAGCTAAGACATTTGAAGGAATGTTTGTTTCTGTTACAGGTATATGACTTTATTAATGTCAGTAGTAAAAGTGAGAGTGAGGTAACAGCGTTTGGAGTCCTATAACTTCTATTGAGAGTGACCAGTTTCTTTATGAAATCTCTACTTTTTTTTTAAATTAAATATGATGTGTGTCCTTATCACTGCCATTGATGCATCCCAAAATAGGACTGGATTACCCCAATGATCAATATTGTCTTCGGCATATTCCTACCACTTAAGCGTAAAAAGTCCAAAAGTCGTCATTTTGTGACAAGAAAGAAGGGAAGCGCCAAAAGCAGGAGGTAGTCATGGAATTACGATGGGTCAGCTCTAATAGAATAGTCAGAAATTTAAATTATAGCTATAATGTGCAACAATAGTAAATAACGTTACTGCCGCAAGGATACAGTTAATTCTAGTAAACATATCATGTACCCAAACATCTATACTAAAGGAATGTTAATGCGTAATCTCCACGCACCAACCACATCATGATGTAAAAAAAAAAGTGTATGCCCTCTCTATGAGCATGCCATGCTCATTCTTGCTGCATGGTGTGCTAGGCTATGACTATTTGCAGCCGCCGATTGCGCCATGAATTCCATTAGGAAATGATGGAGCGGTCACCGGCTCTGAATAGTCGCAGACTGGCATGCCATGCAGGAAGACGTGTTGCAGTATGCCGCATTGCAGCAAAGATGAGCAGGGCTACATCTGTATGTGTAGGAGGCATGCAAGATCTAGAAGTGGGTCACACAGAATTATATTCACCACCAATGATTATATTTGAAGTGTCATAATTCACAAGCAAATTTAGAATAGATTTAAAAAATAAAAAATTGGTGGCATGTGGGGCAGTGAGATTGTGGAAAGTACATTTTTCACCTCAGACTGACATTTAGTAGAAGATAAAGGCCCTCAGAATGCTATGGCAGTGGTTCCCAAATGCAGTCCTCAATGCACCCTAACAGTCCAGGACTAAGGTATGTCCATGCTTGGCCAAAGGTGTCATGACTGAGGCTTTTGTGAACCCGGTGTAGTGAAGTCTGTGCGGGCGACTGAAGGATTATGTGAATACTACCACTGACCTGGTTTGGAAATGCCGTGGACTCTGGGTTTCCTCCGGAGACTGGGAAGAGGAACCGCAACAGAGATGGCCGAATCTAGGTTCTCCTCATGCAGGATTAGGTCGGCAGACAGGAGGCATGCTGAAGGTCTCCTGAAAGACAGAACTGGAAAGGCACTGATGAATCAGTGAAGAATACCAGGTATAATTGTGCTAAAGGGCACGGGGTGCTTGGAGACACTGAGGTGCTTGCGGACACTGAGGTGCTTGCGGACACTGAGGTGCTTGGAGACACTGAGGTGCTTGGAGACACTGAGGTGCTTGGAGACACTGAGGTGCTTGGAGACACTGAGGTGCTTGGAGGCACTGAGGTGCGTGGAGGCACTGAGGTGCGTGGAGGCACTGAGGTGCGTGGAGACACTGGGGTGCGTAGAGACACTGGGGTGCGTAGGGGTGCTGAGGCACGGAGGTGCTGGAAGCACGGAGATGCTGTGGCACGGAGGTACTGAGGCACGGAGGTGCTGTGGCACGGAGGTGCTGGAAGCACGGAGGTGCTGGAAGCACGGAGGTACTGAGGCACTGAGGCACGGAGATGCTGAGGCACTGAGGTGCTGAGGCACTGAGGTGCTGAGGCACGGAGATGCTGAGTCACGGAGATGCTGAGTCACGGAGGTGCTGAGGTGCTGGAAGCACGGAGGTACTGAGGCACGGAGGTACTGAGGTGCTGAGGCACGGAGGTGCTGTGGCACGGAGGTGCTGTGGCACGGAGGTGCTGGAAGCACGGAGGTACTGAGGCACGGAGATGCTGAGGCACTGAGGTGCTGAGGCACGGAGATGCTGAGGCACGGAGATACTGAGGTGCTGGAAGCACGGAGGTACTGAGGCACGGAGATGCTGAGGCACTGAGGTGCTGAGGCACGGAGATACTGAGGTGCTGGAAGCACGGAGGTGCTGAGGCACGGAGATGCTGAGGCACGGAGATGCTGGAAGCACGGAGATGCTGAGGCACGAGGTACTGAGGCACGGAGATGCTGAGTCACGGAGATACTGAGGTGCTGGAAGCACGGAGGTACTGAGGCACGGAGATGCTGAGGCACTGAGGTGCTGAGGCACGGGGTACTGAGCCCTGGAGATCCCAACTACAACAGTAGTAAAACTGAAACACGACAGCTGTGGTTTTCAGTGGAGAACACGGAATTCAGTACTGTGCCTTTAAGACGAAACATTGCAGCTGTACCTTTACATTGAGACTCAGGGAAATGGTGAAATCAAATGGCAACACACAAATAAACCAAACGGTAACAAGGGAACAGAGTTTCCACAGGAACTTAGGTACAAAGGTTACCTTTAGGGAGCTCAGCTTAAGACCCACACAAGGCTGTATGTGACACAAGGAACTGGCCCAGATTCCAACTCAGCCTCCTGATTTATACTTCCTGGTCCTTGATGATTGGTGGGCAGGATTAGGTGATGTCACTGTCATGTGACTACTCTAGCCAAGGCTGTGATGTAGAATGAGGCCTAGCAGGCCAAGAGAACACTGAAGCCTGGACTTCTGCAAAACACAGGATGCTTGCTTTTAGATTACTGAATTCAGCCTCACACAGGAGATCACCACAGGTGGAGCTAATTAACTATTACCTCTCAGGCAGAGAACTCAGGAAAACTGACAAGCTGTTTAACTCCGTGAGTGAAAAGACACAGGATCCAGGACAGATGGCAGGGGTAAGTCACCAAATATAAAACCTACAGTCAGGATTGTGACAGTATCCCCCTCTTCAAGGGTGGACTCCGGACACCCATCTTGAATCTTAGAGGAACTTGAGAAATTCATACAGAAGAATTTAGGACCTTCGTTGATGCAGATTCCAAAGGTTTAGGACTAAATTCTTTAACTACAGCGTTACTGAAAGTCTGTAAGTCATGGAACACAGGATCATTACTCTCAAAGAGCATGTTGGCCCACTCCAAAGCTCTTCCTCTGAATGCCAGGAACAGATATCGAGTAACGTTGGAAAGAGTTACTGCACCTGAAGGATCAGACTCCATCCGAGAGAGAAATTGTTCAACCAGAGCGGCATATTGCAATAAATCTCCATCAAAGTAAATAGGTGGAAAACCATCAGACGAAAGCTTAGAGGATGAAACTGAAGAAAGCTTTGGCTGGACGAGTAGGACTGGATTGGATCCAAGGATACTTGAATTGGCTGGAGCCAAAGGAGACGGACCAGGCTGGTCCTGGAGTATTGCTGGACCGGCTGGAACCGGAACGGACTGGCCAAGCTGGGCCTGGAGTATTGCTGGACCAGCTGGAACCGGGACGGACTGACCAGGCGGAGCCTGGAGTATTGATGGACCGGCTGGAACCGGGACGGACTGACCAGGCGGAGCCTGGAGTATTGCTGGACCGGCTGGAACCGGGACGGACTGACCAGGCGGGGCCTGGAGTATTGCTGGACCGGCTGGAACCGGGACGGACTGACCAGGCAGGGCCTGGAGTATTGCTGGACCGGCTGGAACCGGGACGGGCTGAGCCCTTTCTTCACAGGGCTGGGCTGAGGCAAGAGCCCCCTCTTCACGGGGCTGGGCTGAGGCAAGAGCCCCCTCTTCACGGGGCTGGGCTGAGGCAAGAGCCCCCTCTTCACGGGGCTGGGCTGAGGCAAGAGCCCCCTCTTCACGGGGCTGGGCTGAGGCAAGAGCCCCCTCTTCACGGGGCTGGGCTGAGGCAAGAGCCCCCTCTTCACGGGGCTGGGCTGAGGCAAGAGCCCCCTCTTCACGGGGCTGGGCTGAGGCAAGAGCCCCCTCTTCACGGGGCTGGGCAGCACTCTGTAGAATCTCTGGCTGGGCAGCACTCTGTAGAATCTCTGGCTGAGCAGCACTCTGTAGAATCTCTGGCTGGGCAGCACTCTGTAGAATCTCTGGCTGGGCAGCACTCTGTAGAATCTCTGGCTGGGCAGCACTCTGTAGAATCTCTGGCTGGGCAGCACTCTGTAGACTCACTGGCTGGGCAGCACTCCGAAGACTCACTGGCTGGGCAGCACTCCGAAGACTCACTGGCTGGGAAGCACTCTGAAGACTCACTGGCTGGGAAGCACTCCGAAGACTCTCTGGGGCTGGACGCTCTGAAGACGCCCCTCCTGGGGCTGGACGCTCTGAAGAGGCCCCTCCTGGGGCTGGACGCTCTGAAGACGCCCCTCCTGGGGCTGGACGCTCTGAAGACGCCCCTCCTGGGGCTGGACGCTCTGAAAACGCCCCTCCTGGGTCTGTGGACACGGACTCCTCTGTGACTGTAAATGGCTTGAACATTCTTCTCTGGACACCCAACTTGGGATAAGGTCTTTTAACCACCGGACCCCAGTCATAAATTTGAGTCTCTCTCAGAAGAGTAGCCTTCTTGATACCCCCGTCAGCAGCAGAAGAATCGGATACTGTGGATGACTTGTAGACATGAGCACTATGATACTGAGATTTGTCACTATTACCTGGCTTGCGAAGAATGCAGTCTTTAACAAAATGACCAGAATTTCCACAGTAAAGACAGAGATGTAGCTCCTTACGCCGCTGACGTTCAGCTTCAGAGAGCTTGGGCCGTGGATAGCTCTGATGAAAAACTTTCCCTTGCGCAGAGGAAGAGACTCTATTAACTGGATGGGACAAAACAGGATCAACAACGTTGGTAGTATTCCTGAGGAGATCAGGCATCACAGAGAGAATACTAGACAAAAGTTCTTGTAACTGTAGTAACATCTGGTAGAAAATCTGCAGTTGGTCAGGAGTCTTAGAGCAGAAGGTCATAGAATCTCTGGAGGACGAATTCCGCTGCAGACACTGTGCCAATCGATGCTGAGTCGACTCCAGACCTTCCAAGCGTCCTGCAATATTGCTTAGGAGGTCATGCGTCAGACTAACACTTTCGGCCGGGTCCATGTGGCCAGTTCCTACTGTCATGACTGAGGTTTTTGTGAACCCGGTGTAGTGAAGTCTGTGCGGGCGACTGGAGGATTATGTGAATACTACCACTGACCTGGTTTGGAAATGCCGTGGACTCTGGGTTTCCTCCGGAGACTGGGAAGAGGAACCGCAACAGAGATGGCCGAATCTAGGTTCTCCTCATGCAGGATTAGGTCGGCAGACAGGAGGCATGCTGAAGGTCTCCTGAAAGACAGAACTGGAAAGGCACTGATGAATCAGTGAAGAATACCAGGTATAATTGTGCTAAAGGGCACGGGGTGCTTGGAGACACTGAGGTGCTTGTGGACACTGAGGTGCTTGCGGACACTGAGGTGCTTGGAGACACTGAGGTGCTTGGAGACACTGAGGTGCTTGGAGACACTGAGGTGCTTGGAGGCACTGAGGTGCGTGGAGGCACTGAGGTGCGTGGAGGCACTGAGGTGCGTGGAGGCACTGAGGTGCGTGGAGGCACTGAGGTGCGTGGAGGCACTGAGGTGCGTGGAGGCACTGAGGTGCGTAGAGACACTGGGGTGCGTAGAGACACTGGGGGGCGTAGGGGTGCTGAGGCACGGAGGTGCTGGAAGCACGGAGATGCTGTGGCACGGAGGTACTGAGGCACGGAGGTGCTGTGGCACGGAGGTGCTGGAAGCACGGAGGTGCTGGAAGCACGGAGGTACTGAGGCACTGAGGCACGGAGATGCTGAGGCACTGAGGTGCTGAGGCACGGAGATGCTGAGTCACGGAGATGCTGAGTCACGGAGGTGCTGAGGTGCTGGAAGCACGGAGGTACTGAGGCACGGAGGTACTGAGGCACGGAGGTACGGAGGTGCTGTGGCACGGAGGTGCTGTGGCACGGAGGTGCTGGAAGCACGGAGGTGCTGGAAGCACGGAGGTACTGAGGCACTGAGGCACGGAGATGCTGAGGCACTGAGGTGCTGAGGCACGGAGATGCTGAGTCACGGAGATGCTGAGTCACGGAGGTGCTGAGGTGCTGGAAGCACGGAGGTACTGAGGCACGGAGGTACTGAGGCACGGAGGTACGGAGGTGCTGTGGCACGGAGGTGCTGTGGCACGGAGGTGCTGGAAGCACGGAGGTACTGAGGCACTGAGGCACGGAGATGCTGAGGCACTGAGGTGCTGAGGCACGGAGATGCTGAGGCACGGAGATACTGAGGTGCTGGAAGCACGGAGGTACTGAGGCACGGAGATGCTGAGGCACTGAGGTGCTGAGGCACGGAGATACTGAGGTGCTGGAAGCACGGAGGTGCTGAGGCACGGAGATGCTGAGGCACGGAGATGCTGGAAGCACGGAGATGCTGAGGCACGAGGTACTGAGGCACGGAGATGCTGAGTCACGGAGATACTGAGGTGCTGGAAGCACGGAGGTACTGAGGCACGGAGATGCTGAGGCACTGAGGTGCTGAGGCACGGGGTACTGAGCCCTGGAGATCCCAACTACAACAGTAGTAAAACTGAAACACGACAGCTGTGGTTTTCAGTGGAGAACACGGAATTCAGTACTGTGCCTTTAAGACGAAACATTGCAGCTGTACCTTTACATTGAGACTCAGGGAAATGGTGAAATCAAATGGCAACACACAAATAAACCAAACGGTAACAAGGGAACAGAGTTTCCACAGGAACTTAGGTACAAAGGTTACCTTTAGGGAGCTCAGCTTAAGACCCACACAAGGCTGTATGTGACACAAGGAACTGGCCCAGATTCCAACTCAGCCTCCTGATTTATACTTCCTGGTCCTTGATGATTGGTGGGCAGGATTAGGTGATGTCACTGTCATGTGACTACTCTAGCCAAGGCTGTGATGTAGAATGAGGCCTAGCAGGCCAAGAGAACACTGAAGCCTGGACTTCTGCAAAACACAGGATGCTTGCTTTTAGATTACTGAATTCAGCCTCACACAGGAGATCACCACAGGTGGAGCTAATTAACTATTACCTCTCAGGCAGAGAACTCAGGAAAACTGACAAGCTGTTTAACTCCGTGAGTGAAAAGACACAGGATCCAGGACAGATGGCAGGGGTAAGTCACCAAATATAAAACCTACAGTCAGGATTGTGACAAAAGGTGACCTAATTAATACCTCAGTCAAGGTTAGTCAGTGGCGCTAGATCATAAGGTTAACCGCAAGCCACAGAAAAGGTAGGTTGCCAATGCTAATTGGTTATACTCAGTCACCCAATCTATAGTGTAAGAGAAGGGATCTTCCGGTCTAAATAATTATATATCTGCAGACTAAAAGGAATGAATACAATAATTCTTTCAGCTAAATTGATATATATGTGTTTTTTAATAAACGTTCCATCCGCGCTTTATCGGTCAGTGTAAAAGCTACCCTGTATAGCACTGGCTTTCTGACACATTGGGGTGAATTTACTAAGGTGGGATTTTTTTTTTAGAACTGGTGATGTTGCCCATGGCAACCAATTAGATTCTATATATTATCTTCTAGGAGGAGCTAGATAAACATAGAATCTGATTGGTTGCTATGAGCAACATCACCAGTTGTACAAAATTCCCACCTTAGTAAATTTACCCCATTGTGCGTCTCTATAGCATTCTACCCTATATAGCACTGGCTTACTAAGACATTGGGGCTGATTCAATTGTTTTTGCGCACGGCTACCAATGGGGGCTGCAAAAATGGAGCAATTCAATTGTTTCTCAGTTTAGACATCTGGCAGCCTTGGGGATGACTTTTTGTCGCAGATTCCTGAGGTATGAGAAGAAATGTGTGCACAGCAGGACTTTAGACGGGTTTAGCCATTTTACAAGGTTGAATACTGTCTGTTTGGGTGCAACATGCGTGATATGCATGGGCGCCCAAACACAACTAAATTGCGATAATTGTTTGGGTGTCTAAACAGTCCTGTTTAGACGGAGAAAACAGAAGCTCAAAACAACTGAATACCCTATTTTGTATAACTATAGGACCGTACACTGTATAACATTGGCTTATTGAAAACATTGTGAGCAACTACAGCAGACTACCCTGCATAACTTTGGCTTACGGATTGTGTGTAATTATAGCAGCCTACCCTGTATGGCACTGACTTACTGACACAATGTATCTATAGCAGCATACACTGCATAAATTGGCTTATTGACACATTGTATCTATAGCAGCCTACGCTATATAGCACTGGCTTACTGAGACATTGCGTATAATAAATAACTCCACACCAACCCAACAGACCCTCAACAACCCGCCTTCTCCTTTCCTTGACCACCCATAAATATCCATCTCACCTACTTTTATTTCTATTTGGAGATTAAGTAATGGCCCTCATTCGGTCCTTCACCTTCCCCCTAGACCCTATCCTGCTCCCGTCTCCTCTGCTACCTCTCTCCTTCTGCCTGTTCCCATCATGCCCACTTCCTCAATCTCTCCCCCTCATCAGACACTGCCCCCTCTGCTTTCAAGCATGCCCTGGTCTCCCCTATTCATAAAAAAACCTTGACCTGACTCACTCCAACTACTGACCCATCTCTCTCTTCCCTTTTGTCGCAAAACTCCTTGAGCGTATTGTCTACAACCACCTTGGCTGCCTTTCTTTCCTCCCACTCCCTGCATGACCCTTTTCAGTCAGGGTTCTGTCCTCTTTATCTCACTGAAACTCTGCTGACTTCCATACTGCCACATCCAAGGGCCACTACTCTCTGCTTATTCACCGTGACCTCTCTTCTGCTTTTGACACTTTTCTCCTGCAAATACTTCACTCCACTGGTCTGCGTGATACTGACTCTCCTGGCCGTCCTCCTACCTCTCTCACCACTCCTTCTGTCTCCTCTCACAACTCCACCTGTCCTGCCACTTTCCCTAACAGTAGTTGTGTCCCTCTCTCTATATGTCCTCTTTACGCAAGCCCATTTGCTCTTTCAACTTACAATATCACCTCTACGCGAATTATTCTCAAATTTACCTTTCCTCCTCTGATCTCTACGCCTCTGTTGTATATCCAACTGTGTCTCTGCTATCTCTTCTTGGATGTCCCATGTCTAAGACTGAGCTGATCATCTTCCCACCCTCCTGCATAACCTCACCTCCCACAATTTAAAAATCCATTGATGGCACAACTATCTCCTCTAGCCCCACGTATTTGGCGTTCTCCTTGATTCCTCCCTCTCCTTTAAATCACATATTCAGTACCTCTCACAATCCTGCCGCTTCCATCTCAAAAATATTTCCAGGATCAGACCCATTCTCGTCCTGGATGCTACTAAGACCCTCATCCACTCATTGGTCATCTCAAGATTGGACTACTGTATTATCTTCTATCTGGCAAATGCCTATCTACACTCCAATCTATCCTCAATGCAGCTGCCTAGATCATTTTCCTCTCCAAATATACTATGTTTACCACCCCTCTCTTAACAAGCCCTACAATGGCTCCCCTTCCCTTTACCAATACAATTCAAACTTCTTACACTCACTTAGACCCTTTTCAGACAGAAAAGTCTGAATGTTCCGGCAATTACCAGGCATTTCAGTGCCGTGTCATGTTGCCGGGACCTGCCTGACCTCCCCTTTCACACAGACATGTAGAATACTGGGTCGAAAATTACGACCCGGTAATTTGCAGATCAACACAGGTATTTTGTCTGTGTGAAAGGGTCAACCCGTGTCATAATTCCCGTGTCTCCGACCCTGGTAAATTCCTGGGTCGAAGTCCCGGGAATTACAACACGGGTTGACCCTTTCACACAGAAAAAGGACCCGAGTGTTTCATGAAATTACCAGGTGGAACTGCTTCACCCGGTAATTTCAAGTTCTGTCTAAAAGGCGTATTACAAAGCCCTCACCCATTCCTCCCCCATTTAGATAGCTGACCATATCTCCCTCTACACACCCATCCGCCCTCTTCGCTCCACAAATATATGGTGCTTCCCCAGCCTACTGATTAGTTCCTACCATTTCTGCCTGCAAGATTTTGGCCATAGTGTTTCCTACCTCTGGAATTCTCTACCTCTCCCTATCAGACTCTTCTCCTCTCTACAGAACTTTAAACAGGCTCTCAAGAACCACTTCTAAATCAAACCCAGCAATCTCTTATCCTAACCCTCTGTTCTACACTCACTGTCTTCCCCAATCTGTAATCCATATGTCTACCCAACCCCCCTTAGAATGTAAGCTCTCACAAGCAGGGTCCTCTCCTCTTATGTGCTTATCCTTCTCTTACCTAGACTATCGTCTATTCCATACTCCCTACAACGGCACCTAACCCTCGGTTTCTGCCACCCTGATTCTGATCTTAATGTTATGTCCCCTAATGCAGCAATATTTATATACCATGTACTTAACCTACATTGTCTTGTACTATAAGTATTTGTTTTCTTGTTTTGCTCATTTGTAAGGCGCTGTGAAACCCTTGTGATACTATATAAAAGCTAAGGATAATAATAGCACTGGTTAACACATTGTGTCTAACTTAAGCAGCCTATGCACCCTGAACATTCACTGTAATAACCTGATGTCCGACCCTAACCTAACTCCCAAACCTCTCCCTAATCATAACCGCTAAACCTAATACCTTAAACCAAACAGATAAGCCAACCCTAATATCCTATCCCTAATACCATATCCCCATACCCCAAACTAACCCTATTACCCTTCAACCCTAACCCAAACCTCTAAAACAACCCTATTACCCTAACCCTAAAAGGGCAGACTGGTTGGGCCATAAGGTTCTTATCTACCGTATGTTTCTATGAATTGCTCCATCGAGCACCATCTAGTGGCAGACGCTGGAAGCATTTTATAACTCACCCCTATTTTAGCAATAAAAATGCTGATAGATACATAAATTCAGACATTCATTAAAAAAAACTTTCTTATATAGTGCAGCATAGTCCGCTGCGCTTTACAATTGGAACAACTGGGTAAAAACAAAGAGATAAAGAGGTAGGAAGGCCCTGCTCGCAAAACTTACAATCTACAAGGCAATAGGCATTGATACACAAGGATAGGTCCTACCTATCGCATAATGGTCTGGCTAGATTGCAAAGGTTCTTAATGGGCTGTATGATATAGTCCACCAGCAATGTTGGCCAAGGGTCAATAAGATGTGAAAGTGAAGAAAGACAAAATATGTGAGGTTGTGTGGATTGTACAGAGGGGATGCAGCCCAGAAAAAATCTTGTTTTTTTGAGTGGGAGCGAGTAATGCGTGTGGATGAGAAATGTAGATATTGTGTCCAGCACAGGAGTCGGGTAGGGAGATATCTTGAGATAAACAAAGAGATGTATACTGGTGAAGTTTGGTTAATAGCCCTGTATGGATTGTAGTGGTTAGAGCCTATTTTAGGGAATACTAGTAAGGAGACTATTGCAATAATGAAAGTGGGGGATAATGAGTGCATAGAAATAAATTTTTGCAGTGTCTTGTGTAAGATACGGTCATATTTTGGATGCTTTTTAGATGTATGTAACATGATTTTGAGACAGATTGAATATGGGGAACAAAGGACAGTTCAGAGTCAATGATGACACCTAGGCAGCGAGCCTGTTGGGTACGGCTGATTGTTGACTTACCAACAATGAAAGAGATATCAGGTTGGCAACTATAATTGCAGAAAAAAGAATGGTATCTATACATACAACCAAGCGCATACAATGAATCTTGCTGTGGACCCAATGATGTCTGTGGTCCTGTTCCCTGAAGGTCTCCAATGTAGTATTGTTACCCACAGTAAGAGGAAAAAATAAAGTGCATATAGTGAAGCACCATTTAAATTCAGATGATAATAAAGTGCAACTTCTTTGGCACAGTATCAAACACAATTTAATAATTCATACTCAGAGTGTAATTGAAAATAAGAGTAAATTAATACTAAGCATTAGTCTTCTAATAACTTAGAATTAAATAAATCTGAATAGTAAAAAAAAAAATGAAAAATGCAAAAGCACTTTTCAGAGAAACACACACAAAAAAAAGTTAACCATTAGTACTGGGCATGCCACATTTTGAATATAAACACTGGTAGTTCCCAGTCTGTTTCAAAGCTTTGAATGAACTAAACCAAAAGAAGAAAAAAATATTTCTACACTAGCTAAAGACGCTTGAAGACCACAGGCAACAAGAATGTGGAATACCACCAGTGGATTCCCTCTGATAGAGGGGTCTATTTACTAAGCCTTGGATGGAGATAAAATGGACAGAGATAAAGTACCATCCAATCGGCTCCTAACTGCCATGTTACAGGCTAGGTTTGAAAAATTACAGTTAGGAGCTGGTTGGCTGGTACTTTATCTCCTTCCACTTTACCTCCATCCAAGACTTAGTAAATAGACCCCTAAATATGGTAAGAATATAAAATATTTGACAATCTTAAAAAAAAAAAAAAAACGTGAAACACATAATGGCATTTAGCCTACAACTCTGGATGAGGTGATTTTTATACCAAATGGGTAATGTCTGAATGTAAACTACAATTACATAATAGCAGCTTTATCTGTAACATAAATTAGGCAAACCTTGCATTTCAGGGTTCAGTAGCCTGCATACAATATGGTGGATAGCGAGAGAAGCCACACATTTTAATGCATTTCATGTGCGGCACACCTAGCCACTGCGTTTTGTTGTAGAGTACCTTTGCTGACTTTAGCTGGAGATGGGCGGAGTTGTATAGGAGAGTATGGTGGTCATATGTTTAAACTGTTTGGACAAGAGCTACGCAACAGCTGTAGGTTGTATGCCTTTAAAAACTAAAATGAACAAGCTGAACAAACATTAAAAGTTAACATAACAGGTTATCTTTTGGCCACTAAACAGTGCCAGAACCATTTTTCAATATATGAGATACAGCTTTCACTAGAGTAGTTATGTAGTTAATTATTAGTCACAATTTAAAAAAAAATTGCTTCATGTTTTCAATCTGTCAACACTCTAAAAAATCCTAACCAGCTTTTATCACCACTGCAATATTATGAAAAATGGAAGGTTGTGTTGACATTTTCTTTTCTGAAAAAGTATATTATTCAATATCGAACACTGAAACGTTGATGATGGCTGGGCCCACTAGAATGCTTTTCAAATTACCATGGTGTAATCTCTGCTGTGCCAGAGGCTTGCATATATGAACTAACATTTTTACAGAACATGCAAATATTTTAGACCTGTTGCTGTGCATAGTAATAAGTATAATTACTTTTCAGAATTAAACCAAAAACGAATACACAAACTACGAATTCTCAATTACAGTATCAAAAAGTCAAAATAAGTAGTAGGTCATAGTCTGCCAGAGACCACAGTAGCTACAGTATATATGGAATGGTGAACCTCTCACTAAACTAATTTAGAGACTCCACAATGCTTCATACACTGCTCAAAAAAATAAAGGGAACACTAAAATAACACATCCTAGATCTGAATGAATGAAATATTCTTATTAAATACTTTGTTCTTTACATAGTTGAATGTGCTGACAACAAAATCACACAAAAATTATCAATGGAAATCAAATTTATTAACCCATGAAGGTCTGGATTTGGAGTCGCACTCAAAATTAAAGTGGAAAAACACACTAGAGGCTGATCCAACTATGATGTTATGTCCTTAAAACAAGTCAAAATGAGGCTGAGTAGTATGTGTGGCCTCCACGTGCCTGTATGACCTCCCTACAACGCCTGGGCATGCTCCTGATGAGGTGGCGGATGGTCTCCTGAGGGCTCTCTTCCCAGACCTGGACTAAAGCATCCGCCAACTCCTGGACAGTCTGTGGTGCAACGTTGGTGGATGGAGTGAGACATGATGTCCCAGATGTGATCAATTGGATTCAGGTCTGGGGAACGGGCGGGCCAGTCCATAACATCAATGCCTTCGTCTTGCAGGAACTGCTGACACACTCCAGCCACATGAGGTCTAGCATTGTCTTGCATTAGGAGGAACCCAGGGCCAACCGCACCAGCATATGGTCTCACAAGGGGTCTGAGGATCTCATCTCGGTACCTAATGGCAGTCAGGCTACCTCTGGCGAGCACATGGAGGGCTGTGCGGCCCCCCAAAGAAATGCCACCCCACACCATTACTGACCCACTGCCAAACCGGTCATGCTGGAGGATGTTGCAGGCAGCAGAACGTTCTCCTTGGTGTCTCCAGACTCTGTCACGTCTGTCACATGTGCTCAGTGAGAACCTGCTTTCATCTGTGAAGAGCACAGAGCGCCAGCGGTGAATTTGCCAATCTTGGTGTTCTCTGGCAAATGCCAAACATCCTGCACGGTGTTGGGCTGAAAGCACAACCCCCACCTGTGGACGTCGGGCCCTCATACCACCCTCATGGAGTCTGTTTCTGATCATTTGAGTAGATACATGCACATTTGTGGTTTTCTGGAGGTCATTTTGCAGGGCTCTGGCAGTGCTCCTCTTGTTCCTCCTTGCACAAAGGCGGAGGTAGCGGTCCTGCTGCTGGGTTGTTGCCCTCCTACGGCCTCCTCCACGTCTCCTGATGTACTGGCCTGTCTCCTGGTAGTGCCTCCGTGCTCTGGACACTACGCTGAGACATAGCAAACCTTCTTGCCACATTTCACATTGATGTGCCATCCTGGATGAGCTGCACTACCTGAGCCACTTATGTCGGTTGTAGACTCCGTCTCATGCTACCACTAGAGTGAAAGCACAGCCAGCTTTCAAAAGTGACCAAAACATTAGCCAGAAAGCATAGGAGCTGAGAAGTGGTCTGTGGTCACCACCTGCAGAACTCCTCCTTTATTGGGGGTGTCTTGCTAATTGCCTATTATTTCCACCTTTTGTCTATTCACTTTGAACAACAGCATGTGAAATTGATTGTCAATCAGTGGACAGTTTGATTTCACATAAGTGTTATTGACTTGGAGTTACATTGTGTTGTTTAAGTATTCCCTTTATTTTTTTGAGCAGTGTATATAAAATTGCTCCCAGAGTGTAATTTGTGAATCGCACAAGCCTCCAGATTTATAGGCCTATTTATTAAGCATTTTTGTCCCCCATAAATAATGTAGAAACAGCAGTCTGAATAAATAAGATTTTACTCACCGGTAAATCTATTTCTCGTAGTCCGTAGTGGATGCTGGGGACTCCGTAAGGACCATGGGGAATAGACGGTCTCCGCAGGAGACTGGGCACTCTATAAGAAAGATTTGGTACTATCTGGTGTGCACTGGCTCCTCCCTCTATGCCCCTCCTCCAGACCTCAGTTAGGATACTGTGCCCGGAAGAGCTGACACAATAAGGAAGTATTTTGAATCCCGGGTAAGACTCATACCAGCCACACCAATCACACCGTATAACTCGTGATACTATACCCAGTTAACAGTATGAATATAACTGAGCCTCTCAACAGATGGCTCAACAATAACCCTTTAGTTAGGCAATAACTATATACAAGTATTGCAGACAATCCGCACTTGGGATGGGCGCCCAGCATCCACTACGGACTACGAGAAATAGATTTACCGGTGAGTAAAATCTTATTTTCTCGGACGTCCTAGTGGATGCTGGGGACTCCGTAAGGACCATGGGGATTATACCACAGCTCCCAAACGGGCGGGAGAGTGCGGATGACTCTGCAGCACCGAATGAGAGAACTCAAGGTCCTCCTCAGCCAGGGAATCAAATTTGTAGAATTTAGCATACGTGTTTGCCCCTGACCAAGTTGCAGCTCGGCAAAGTTGTAAAGCCGAGACCCCTTGGGCAGCCGCCCAAGATGAGCCCACTTTCCTCGTGGAATGGGCTTTCACTGATTTAGGATGCGGCAATCCAGCCGCAGAATGCGCCAGCTGAATTGTGCTACAAATCCAGCGAGCAATAGTCTGCTTAGAAGCAGGAGCACCTATCTTGTTGGGTGCATACAGGACAAAAAGCGAGTCAGTCTTCCTGACTCCAGCCGTCCTGGAAACATAAAGTTTCAAGGCCCTGACTACATCCAGTAACTTGGAATCCTCCAAGTCCCTAGTAGCCGCAGGCACCACAATAGGTTGGTTCAAGTGAAAAGCAGATACCACCTTAGGGAGAAACTGGGGACGAGTCCTCAATTCTAACCTATCCATATGAAAAATCAGATAAGGGCTTTTACAAGACAAAGCCGCCAATTCTGACACACGCCTGGCCGAAGCCAAGGCCAATAACATGACCACTTTCCACGTGAGATATTTCAGATCCACAGTTTTAAGTGGTTCAAACCAATGTGATTTTAGGAAACTCAACACCACATTGAGATCCCAAGGTGCCACGGGAGGCACAAAAGGGGGCTGAATATGAAGCACTCCCTTTACAAAAGTCTGAACTTCAGGCAGTGAAGCCAGTTCTTTCTGGAAGAAAATCGACAGGGCCGAAATCTGGACCTTAATGGAACCCAATTTTAGGCCCATAGTCACTCCCGACTGTAGGAAGTGTAGAAAGCGACCCAGCTGAAATTCCTCTGTTGGGGCCTTCCTGGCCTCACACCACGCAACATATTTTCGCCAAATACGGTGATAATGGTTCGCGGTTACTTCTTTCCTGGCTTTTATCAGCGTAGGAATGACTTCCTCCGGAATGCCCTTTTCCTTTAGGATCCGGAATTCAACCGCCATGCCGTCAAACGCAGCCGCGGTAAGTCTTGGAACAGACAGGGCCCCTGCTGCAGCAGATCCTGTCTGAGCGGTAGAGGCCATGGGTCCTCTGATATCATTTCTTGAAGTTTCGGGTACCAAGCTCTTCTTGGCCAATCCGGATCCACGAGTATCGTTCTTACTCCTCGCCTTCTTATTATTCTCAGTACCTTTGGTATGAGAGGCAGAGGAGGGAACACATAAACCGACTGGTACACCCACGGTGTCACTAGAGCGTCCACAGCTATCGCCTGAGGGTCCCTTGACCTGGCGCAATATCTCTTTAGCTTTTTGTTGAGGCGGGACGCCATCATGTCCACCTGTGGCCTTTCCCAACGGTTTACCAACAGTTGGAAGACTTCTGGATGAAGTCCCCACTCTCCCGGGTGTAGGTCGTGTCTGCTGAGGAAGTCTGCTTCCCAGTTGTCCACTCCCGGAATGAACACTGCTGACAGTGCTAGTACGTGATTTTCCGCCCATCGGAGAATCCTTGTGGCTTCTGCCATTGCCATCCTGCTTCTTGTGCCGCCCTGTCGGTTCACATGGGCGACTGCCGTGATGTTGTCTGACTGGATCAGTACCGGCTGGTTTTGAAGCAGGGGTCTTGCCTGACTTAGGGCATTGTAAATGGCCCTTAGTTCCAGAATATTTATGTGTAGGGAAGTCTCCTGACTTGACCATAGTCCTTGGAAGTTTCTTCCCTGTGTGACTGCTCCCCAGCCTCGAAGGCTGGCATCCGTGGTCACCAGGACCCAGTCCTGTATGCCGAATCTGCGGCCCTCTAGAAGATGAGCACTCTGCAGCCACCACAGTAGAGACACCCTGGTCCTTGGAGACAGGGATATCAGTTGATGCATCAGAAGATGCGATCCCGACCACTTGTCCAAGAGGTCCCACTGGAAGGTCCTCGCATGGAACCTGCCGAATGGAATTGCTTCGTAGGAAGCTACCATTTTTCCCAGGACTCGTGTGCAGTGATGCACCGATACCCGTTTTGGTTTTAGGAGGTCTCTGACTAGAGATGACAGCTCCTTGGCTTTCTCCTGCGGGAGAAACACTTTTTTCAGTTCTGTGTCCAAAATCATCCCCAGGAATAGTAAGCGAGTGGAAGGAACCAGTTGTGACTTTGGAATGTTTAGAATCCAGCCATGCTGTTGCAGCACTTCCCGAGATCGTGCTACTCCGACCAGTAACTGCTCCCCTGGACCTCGCCTTTACAAGGAGATCGTCCAAGAACGGGATAATTAAAACTCCCTTTTTTCGAAGGAGTATCATCATTTCTGCCATTACTTTGGTAAACACCCTCGGTGCCGTGGACAGTCCAAACGGTAGTGTCTGGAATTGGTAATGGCAATCCTGTACCACAAATCTGAGGTACTCCTGGTGAGGAAGGTAAATAGGGACATGCAGGTAAGCATCCTTGATGTCCAGGGATACCATGTAATCCCCCTCGTCCAGGCTTGCAATAACCGCCCTGAGCGATTCCATCTTGAACTTGAATTTTGTTATGTAAGTGTTCAAGGATTTCAATTTTAAAATGGGTCTCACCGAACCGTCTGGTTTCGGTACCACAAACAGTGTGGAATAGTAGCCCCGGCCTTGTTGAAGTAGGGGTACCTTGACTATCACCTGCTGGGAATACAGCTTGTGAATGGCCTCTAGCACAGCCTCCCTGCCCGATGGAGTCGTCGGTAAGGCTGATTTGAGGAAACGGCGGGGGGGAGGCACCTCGAATTCCAGCTTGTACCCCTGAGATACTACTTGAAGGATCCAGGGATCCACCCGTGAGCGAGCCCACTGATCGCTGAAATTCTTGAGGCGGCCCCCCACCGTACCTGGCTCCGCCTGTGGAGCCCCACCGTCATGCGGCGGATTTGGAAGAAGCGGGGGAGGACTTTTGGTCCTGGGAACCTGCTGTGTGTTGCAGCTTTTTCCCCCTTCCTCTGCCTCTAGACAGAAAGGACCCGCCTTTTCCCCGCCTGTTTTTCTGGGGTCGAAAGGACTGTACTTTGTAATACGGTGCTTTCTTAGGTTGTGAGGGGACATGGGGCAAAAATGCAGACTTCCCAGCTGTTGCTGTGGAAACAAGGTCTGAGAGACCGTCCCCGAATAACTCCTCACCATTATAAGGCAAAACTTCCATGTGCCTTTTAGAGTCTGCATCTCCTGTCCACTGCCGAGTCCATAAGCCTCTCCTAGCAGAAATGGACAAAGCACTTATTCTAGATGCTAGCCGGCAGATCTCCCTCTGTGCATCTCTCATGTATAAGACTGAGTCTTTTATATGCTCTATGGTTAGCAATATAGTGTCTCTGTCTAGGGTGTCAATATTTTCTGACAGGGAATCTGACCAAGCAGCAGCACTGCACATCCAGGCTGAAGCAATAGCTGGTCTCAGTATAACACCAGTGTGTGTGTATATAGATTTTAGGATAGCCTCCTGCTTTCTATCAGCAGGTTCCTTTAGGGCGGCCGTATCCGGAGACGGTAGTGCCACCTTTTTAGACAAACGTGTGAGCGCTTTATCCACCCTAGGGGGATTTTCCCAACGTGACCTATCCTCTGGCGAGAAAGGGAACGCCATTAGTAATTTTTTTGAAATCGCCAATTTTTTATCGGGGAAAGCCCACGCTTCTTCACACACCTCATTCAATTCCTCAGATGGGGGAAAAACTATTGGTAGTTTTTTCTCCCCAAACATAATACCCTTTTTTGAGGTACCTGGGTTTATATCAGCAAGGTGTAACACCTCTTTCATTGCCTCAATCATGCCACAAATGGCCCTAGTGGACATTAAATTTGACTCATCGTCGTCGACACTTGCATCAGTATCCGTGTCGACATCTGTGTCTGCCATCTGAGGTAGTGGTCGTTTCAGGGCCCCTGACGGCCTTTGAATCGTCTGGGCGGGCACGAGCTGAGATGCCGGCTGTCCCGCATTTGGCATGTCGTCAAATTTTTTATGTAAGGAGTCGACACTTGCACGTAATTCCTTCCATAAATCCATCCACTCAGGTGTCTGCCCCGCAGGGGGTGACATCACATTTATAGGCATCTGCTCCGCCTCCACATAAGTCTCCTCATCAAACATGTCGACACAGCCGTACCGACACACTGCACACACACACAGGGAATGCTCTTAAAGGAGACAGGACCCCACAAAAGCCCTTTGGGGAGACAGAGAGAGTATGCCAGCACACACCAGAGCGCTATAATAATACAGGGACTAACTGAATTATGACCCTTTATAGCTGCTTATTGTATTAAACTGCGCCCAAATTTAGTGCCCCCCTCTCTTTTTTTACCCTTTCTGTAGTGTAGACTGCAGGGGAGAGTCAGGGAGCTTCCTTCCAGCGGAACTGTGAGGGAATAATGGCGCCAGTGTGCTGAGGGAGATGGCTCCGCCCCTTTTTCGGCGGCCTTTTCTCCCGCTTTTTTCTGTATTCTGGCAGGGGTAATTACCACATATATAGCCTCTGGGGCTATATATTGTGGTTATTTTGCCAGCCAAGGTGATATTATTGCTGCTCAGGGCGCCCCCCCCCCCCAGCGCCCTGCACCCTCAGTGACCGGAGTGTGAAGTGTGTATGAGGAGCAATGGCGCACAGCTGCAGTGCTGTGCGCTACCTTGGTGAAGACTGAAGTCTTCTGCCGCCGATTTTCCGGACCATCTTCATGCTTCTGGCTCTGTAAGGGGGACGGCGGCGCGGCGCGGCTCCGGGAACGAACACCAAGGACAAGTCCTGCGGTCGATCCCTCTGGAGCTAATGGTGTCCAGTAGCCTAAGAAGCCCAAGCTAGCTGCAAGCAGGTAGGTTCGCTTCTTCTCCCCTTAGTCCCTCGATGCAGTGAGCCTGTTGCCAGCAGGTCTCACTGTAAAATAAAAAACCTAATTTAAACTTTCTTCCTAGAAGCTCAGGAGAGCTCCTAGTGTGCAACCAGCTCGGGCCGGGCACAGAAATCTAACTGAGGTCTGGAGGAGGGGCATAGAGGGAGGAGCCAGTGCACACCAGATAGTACCAAATCTTTCTTATAGAGTGCCCAGTCTCCTGCGGAGCCCGTCTATTCCCCATGGTCCTTACGGAGTCCCCAGCATCCACTAGGACGTCAGAGAAATAGGGGTAATTCCAAGTTGATCGCAGCAGGATTTTTGTTAGCAATTGGGCAAAACCATGTGCACTGCAGGGGAGGCAGATATAACATGTGCAGAGAGAGTTAGATTTGGGTGGGGTGTGTTCAATCTGCAATCTAATTTGCAGTGTAAAAATAAAGCAGCCAGTATTTACCCTGCACAGAAATAAAATAACCCACCCAAATCTAACTCTTTCTGCACATGTTATATCTGCCTCCCCTGCAGTGCACATGGTTTTGCCCAATTGCTAACAAAAATCCTGCTGCGATCAACTTGGAATTACCCCCAATGTTATGAACTGTTGCTAAGTGCTAATAGCAGAATGAATTCACAGAAACCTCCTGCAGAGAGCTAATTAGTGCTGCAGATCACAGTTCCCGTATTTAATCAATGGGGACTATGATCTGACCACTATGTACAAAACAACAAAAAGCTAGCTTGGCACTGTTGGTTTGTACTATCCTCATATGGCATAAACCATTTTATCTTACAATCCCTCTTCTGCAGCCTCCATACAGCTCCTGTGACTGCCACAATTATTAATACATAAAACCGATTAAAGTAGACTACCCTGCGGCTACAACCACAGGGCGTAAAACAGAGCAATTGGATTGCGGCTCCGTCTAGGTGCCCAGTAGCCGCAGGGCTGACATTTTTGTCTCACATCCTCCTGAGGTGCAAGAAAAAAAAAGTGTGGAAATTCTGCACTTTGGGCGTCCAAATGGGAGTTTGGTTGCCAAAAGCAGGGATTTTAGATGTGTTTAGCCACCTAAAATGGTCTGTTTGGGGGCGACGTGCTTAGAAGGGATTTTGACAAGCCCAAAATAATTGATTCAGCCCTGTGAAGATACGGATTCTCTGATCACTCAGGTAAACAGTTTAGTAAAGTGGCAACTGCCCTTTATTGTAAATATACACACAATGGGGGTAATTCCAAGTTGATCGCAGCAGGAAATTTTTTAGCAGTTGGGCAAAACCATGTGCACTGCAGGGGGGCAGATATAACATGTGCAGAGAGAGATAGATTTGGGTGTGGTGAGTTCAATCTGCAATCTAATTTGCAGTGTAAAAATAAAGCAGCCAGTATTTACCCTGGACAGAAACAAAATAACCCACCCAAATCTAACTCTCTCTGCACGTTATATCTGCCTCCCCTGCAGTGCACATGGTTTTGCCCAACTGCTAAAAAATTTCCTGCTGCGATCAACTTGGAATTACCCCCACAGTACACAATAACATTAACAATTGCAAGCCAGGATGGTATCTTACTTACTAAGTCCCCACAGTAGTATAGGATTACAGATGCCTGCTTACTCCTGCTGTTACACGATGGCAGTATTCTGGTGTCTCCTGACTTGAGATACCAGCTCACACAGCGCCATTCACCACGGATTTTCGCCACTGACGGCACCGCAATGCCTAGTCAGCGCCTGCACTTCAGAGGTACATCCACTCTCTCAGGCCAGGAACTCCAGTGCACTCTCTCAATAGCCCCTTTTTGCTATTATGAGGCCTTTGTCTTTTACCATAAGGCGACACCCCTAGAACAGTTTCAGATCAGACCTACTTTCACATGTCCAGGCATGTCCACTGAGCCACAATATATGTTGACTAAATTAACCTTACTTAATTAATCTGATTGTGTGGCCTGGAATCCATTGTGTGGGGAAAAATGAGGGGGGTGTATGGGCTGACATCTGAGACTGGCTGTATCTACCCCTACAGCAAACACGCAGGTTATCTGAGCAGTCACATGGGGGGACACATTATTTTACAAACTATAACACAATAACCAATACATTCATATATATACATCGTCATATGCATTCTGTACAAAACATCAGGCTAGAAATATATTCCCTGATAAACACAAACACATAACAAGAGGGATTATGTTTCACAATAATATGTGATGTCCAGTTCTACATTTCTATTGGGAATCCAGCCAGCATGCTGTATAGGTGATAACACAGTTCTATCCTGCCCCTTTGCCCTTACGCACTGAATCCAGAAACAGGCTGGCAAAAAGTACTCCTCATGAGCCAGCTGGGACTGAGTCCGTTACAAGCCCCATAGGCTCCTGACCTCACATGAATCGTGAACATTCTTTTATGAAAATTACCTTTTTTCCAATAGTCCTACAAATTGGAATAATACATTATATGAATTTACTTTAAATAGTAATATTTCCCTTTCTAAAAATGGCCCATTGGTCCTCCTGCCCATGTGACCCCCCAATTATCCACTCCATTTTCTACAGCCAAGACATGCAGCATACATTTTTAGTTTTGCACAACAACAAAAATCATGACCAAGACTGGATTCAGTTTCACCTTCATCACTCTAATCCAGCCTTCTAGTCAGAAGGTTTGAGAATTAACCTAATTTGCTCATCCTAAAGAAAAATATATTATCTCCTAAGACATCTGAGACTATCAATCAATCATTTTAATAAGAACAAAAAAAACAAGGCTAGGTCTACAGAAAGATGGGTTTTACATGTCAGTAGGACTCCAACACATTCGTATATGGAAAGTAAATAAATACTGATTAAACAATAAATCTATGCATATTTTGTTCATTCTCAACCTTACAGTTGCAACAAAAGGTTGATCGCTGCTTAAGTGACTATATAATATATATATATATATATATATATATATAATAGAATTTGACAGTATTTTTGTAGTACCCAGAAGCAAAACATTGATTTCTGGGGTCTAGATACAAATCATTCCAGGTGAGGAAACCCATTGAGACATCGGATTTAAACTTTATCTTCCAGCTTTAACATATACAAAATCCACCTGAGCCAAATATGTACAAACGCTTATTAAATTGGACTTTCTAGCATTTTATTGACATTTACAAGGTTGCTTGCTTATTTCATACAACTGCTATCTTAGCTTTTAGAATCTAGGGAGCTTAATATAGTTTACAGACAATGTAAAGTGCCTTCTATATTCACTTTGAAGATTGCAGCTCAAACAACCCACATTTGAGTACTTGTGATACTTATTTAAGTGCTTAAGACTGCATATACCTTATTTATTTAGCATTATAAAGAAAATGTTATTCTTGCAAAGTCTCAGATACGGGTGACAATTCAATTAAGTGAGAGTATCAGCATATTCACACAATTTTGTGAGCATTTTGTGTGCGATAGTGCTCAGCCTAATTCCGTTACTGGAACCAAAAACAATATTTCTGCATGAAATATGGTCACAGACAATAACAGCAAAGAGAGTAGTACACTCGTGGTATGAGTGAGTAGCATGAAATGGTGTAATGGTTAATTTTACTGCCTGGCAGCACTGAGGTTTCAGGTTTGGTAACCACCAAAATACTGTGTTGAGTTTGTATGTTCTCCCAATGCTTGAGTGGGGTTCCTACAGGTACTCCAATTTCCTACAACACTCCAAGACACACATCAATTAATTGGCTATCAACAAGCAAATATCCCTAGTGCAGAGGTTCCATGATTTATCACAAATGGTTAAATCAAATTGACTGAGTTACCAATTAAGTCACCTGTGGCCAAGCATGGATATACTTAAGACCCAAATCTGGACCCTTGGGGTGCCTTGAGGATTGCATTTGGAAACCTCTGCCCTAGTGTTTTATGTGCATATGGTAGGCTACATAGATTGTAAGTTATACTGTGGCAGGTCCTGATGTATATGGCTGAAATAATATCTGTAAAGTGCTGCGCAATGCGTGCACTATATAAATAATGGTTAATAATATAAATAGATAGAAATCCTTGAAGCAGCTTACTGTTTAATTGATGTTATGCTGCACAGAAAAGCCATTCCAAATGCAGAGTGATCACATCACCAAATTCTTTTATGTAGGCCTGAAGGTGAACAAGGCATGGCAGCCAATGCCCGATTTTACTTATGTTCGGATACACACAAACCTTCCTATACAATGTAACTTACGATCTTGACCTCCAACTGTTCAATATATCAGGGGAGGGGGGGAGGGGGGGAGGGGGTGAGGGGGTGAGGGGGGGGGGAGGGGGGATGGGAAAGGTTGTACCACCATACACACTATATAGAGTTCAGGCTGCTGCTGGTGGAGCATAGGAACAGTCTGACATAAGGGTCAGGTGTAACCACCGCTTTTTGTCCAATAGTAAAAAAATGTATATGCTCTATCAGCCCCAGACTTAAGTCTGGAAATTTATTCCAGACCCTATGGGGCCAATTCAATTGTTTTTGGGCATGTAAAAATCCTTTCTAAACTGGGACTTTTTAGACGCCCAAACAATTGTCAATTGTGTTTGGGCACCCATGCACATCGCGCCCCCACACAGACCGGGTTGAGCTGCCTAAAACAATCTAAACTCCCTGCTTTGGGCATCCAAACTCCCGTTTAGATGCCCAAAGTGCAGAGTTCCACACATTTTTTCTCGCACTTTGGGAGGCTACGAGATACAATGTGTCCTCAACGCCCGCTGGGCCCATGAATGGCAGAACAATTGAATTACTGCCGCTTGACACCCTCTAGTGGCGGCCACACAAAAAACAATAGAATCGGCTCCTTTGTGTTTTCGCTAGAAAACTGGAATTTTTTACGTATAAAAAAAGGGGTAGAATTGATTTACCCTCCCTTAAAGTGGCAATTTAACTGGGGTTCTGACATCCTGGCAAATCGCAGGCAGTTTGAATTTCCTATTCAGCTGTTTTTATCGATTTTATAAAACACTATCAATGTCCATCCGTTTTTATTGCAGATTTGTGCTACTTTTCTTTCTTTTTTAATGTTTTGACTAAACCATCACATCTAGCCGTCCAATGAGAGGATCAAGAATCACTATACACTTATGAGGATGATCATTATTCCCCATCATAAGTACATTGTGATTTCTTTCCTAATTGCCCAGACAGCATGCTTTTTGAGCTCTAGTCTATCACCTAATTTTATTTAGCAGGTTAGTCTGCGAATTCAAACCTGCCGCTTAGTTAATCTGTGGTTTCAATAATTCTAAATGGAAAAATACGATGGTACTGTGCTGTTCAGTTGTATTCTAAAATGTGGTTTATTGACAGTTTTGTTGCCAGTTTGAGTTTAGTAATTCTGCAGGATATAATCTTGCCAGTAAACTGACAAAATATCACACCACTATTGGCACATGAATGCGCATAACCGTTCATGTTCATGTGCGGTCTGAAAGGTGCTAGGGTTGAAATACAGGGTCGAGTGACCCGGTATTTCAACCCTGGTCATGAGCAGGGTTGAACACGTGTTCAACCCGACTCACTGTGTGATGTGAACGGGAGCCAGATCGAAGCAACCCATTTCCCATTCACCCTCTGTATACAAGCGGTGCTTGGAGATCATGTGATCTCCAATCGCTGTCACCGCTAATGTCAACAATTCGGCAACATGCCGGGTTGCAGTCAGCGGTAGTGGGGCGCCTGAGGCAGGTCGCACACTGGGAGCTCCCGTGTCAGGCTCTAGTGTGCGACCCGCCTCAGGCGGTCTGAAAGGGGTATTAGTGAATCCCTAGGTCTAATGGTGTCAGTGTGCAGAGAAAATTAGAACCTCCCCTTGAACCTATAAGCCACTGCTTACTTCTTAGCTACTGCGTGCAACATTAGTGCATTCTACAAAATGTCCTAAAGCGGTGCTAGCACTCTGCTAGATGTGTTCTCATACTCAGGCTATATCCCCACTTTTCTCACTTTCGCATCTTGCGCCTATATGCAAAGACAAATGTGGGAGGAAAATGTATAAAAGTGAAAATAACCCCGTTACCCCTTTTGTTTTCGTATCACCATGATTTTACTTGGCATATTTTCTTATTTATAATTCTTTTTTTTGAACAGTCAATCAAAATAGAAATAGCTACAAGAACAAGGGCAAATGAGCCCAATACAGACCAAATGTTAAATTCTGTAAGAAGCATAAAAAAATAACAGTCAGAATATTGAGGGATGGGGGAGGGATGTACGGGAGTTTAAGAGGGGGGGGGATAAGTGGGGGGCTACAAAACATAATCCTAAGGATAGTTATGTGATGAGCATCCAAAAAATAAGAGAATACAACATTATAGGGAGTGGAAACAAAGAAACAATGTTCACTGCCCATGGGTCCATGCACAAGGGAGGCATTCAAGAGGAAGGGCATGGTAATCCACGCTCCGCAAAAAAAACAGGGAGCCCAAACTTGGGTAAAAACATGTTCTCGATCATGAACATAATAAGTCATCTCCTCCATGGCCGAAACATACCAAATCTTCTGGGTCTTAAGTGCAGAGAGAAGCAGGGCAGAGGTCTTTCTCCAGTTAAGAGCAATCAGGGATTTGCAGCCACCAAAAATGTGCGCAGCCAATTTCCTAGAGAATTTGCAGAGGGCTGGGGGTGGGTAGCACAATAAAAATATCGATGGGTCCTTTGATATAGGAGATAATTAAGGAAGCCATGAACCAAGTTCCAAAAGGGAACAATAATTGGACAGGTCCACCATATATGTATCATAGTATCCCTGCAGACACAACTCCGCCAACAATCAGGTGAAGAGGGCAGCAATATTGTGTTAAGGCTATCACGGGTGTAAATACAAACGATAATACATTTTATATGCAGCCTCCTTAATTTTGGTTGCAATAGAGCTTTTGGCTATCCCTAGTCTCATGTCGTCCAGGCCTCATCGTCTGGAGGAGGTCAAAGATCCCGCTCCCAAGCAACAGTGTGTGATCTCAGAAGGGTGGTAGGTTGGCATCTAAGAGGAGTGCATAAGCTGGGAAATCAAACCCTTAGATAAGGGTTTATGTTCACACAGACTATCAAAAGGGGTAAGGGCACGGAGAACAGAAAGTGGAAGTACTGTAAAGAGGTCAAGAAATTGTGAATTTGAAGGAATTAAAAAGGGTTAAGTGTCCGGGATGGGATTTTCTGTTGTCATTCTGACAGGGATAACCATTGATCTTAGAAAAAAAAACAGCGGGGAATCTAAACCTTGCGTTAAGGTGTGTAGACATGGTGAGATATTTTCTTTCGATTTTGACTACATAGTCAAAATCGCAAGAAAGGTTACTGTAAATTGCAAGGTGTTATGCCGCTTGCAATCCCGATTCGATCCCGATGCGCACTCCCGCGGGGTCGTCATTGCAAGAAAAGATAGAATGTGCAGGCAAGTCAATCCTTGCTAGATCGGTGTACTATCTAGTTCATGGGTCTTCAACCTGCGGCCCTCCAGCTGCTGTGAAACTACACATCCCAGCATGCCCTGCCACAGTTTTGCTATTAAGGTATGCTAAAACTGAGGCAGTGCATGCTGGGATGTGTAGTTTCACAGCAGCTGGAGGGCCGCAGGTTGAAGACCCATGATCTAGTTCATCTCACATGTCAATTACATCTCACATAAGCCAAAATCGTAAGCACACATAGTCCATATCTCAAGAAAAGTGAAACAAAATCGGTGGTGCTGGGCTCCGGGAAGTTCAGGGGAAATTGCAAAGTGAAAATCGGGCATAGCAAGGATCTCACCGTCTGTACACACCTTTAGTCCAATTACGAAACCTCAAGGTAGAGGATCCAAGAAGAAACAGGAGATTGTGCCAGTCATGGGTAAAGGGATATGATGGGTAGGTAAAGGTTATTTTGAGACAAAGATAGGAAACCTCCGCACAGAATAGCGCACACAGAGGATACTTTTAGTTTGTTAGATGAGTCTCCCAATGGTCTTTCAGAGGATTTATATAACCTCAAAAGGAGACAGAAATACAATATATTATAGCTTTATAACATTTCTTATAAATCTTTATGAGGAAACTCGTACCCTTGGATTTTTCTACCAGGTTAGTGATAGACAAAAAAGCACATCTTAGACTCAGGATTATTCCATAGAGTTCCTCCTCTTAATGAACCTTCCTTCAGAACCTTCTGACAATAACTCCTCCGGATTTCACATGCGAATACAAAAAGTCACAGCCATAGTGTAAAACCATAACATTTACTTTCACAGACAGGAATAAAAATTTAGCCTCCCACCCTTGGAAGTGGTCTACTAACAACAGGTAGACAAAACATCTTAAAAATTGGCCAAGTTGTTAAAACTGCAAACACAGGACTCCTACCAGATGGAATGGTCTACCATATAAAGTAGACTTTATCGCAAGATTACTGGAAAGACCTCAGGCGTCCCTGGAAAACAGTCCCTCGTCCTGAGTGGTGTTCCTTAGTTTGCAGTGCCCCTCCTCACCAACGCGTTTCAATACACAAAGGTATCTTTATCAAGGTAGAAATCCTAGAGATGGGTATTAAATTTAATAGCGGGGAGCAGTTTGAAAGCAGTGGTGTGCATAAGGTAAGCCCCATAAGGGGATCAGATCTGGGAGATTAACATAGGCTAATTCAATGTCGAGCCAGGAAGTAAAGCCTGGGGGAGAGTAGGAAGCAATGATATGGGAGAAATGGGAGACCAAATAGTAGAGAGTTTGACGTCAGTAAGACCTCGACCACCTCCTGGAACTGATCTCCCCAGGACTTTTAACTGCAAAATGCGGGGATCTGTAATTCTGTCATTCCAAATAAAGCGGATAAGGACTTTATGAACTTTACTGAGGAAGACAGTGGGAACAGCTACGGGGAAGGTCTGAAAAAGATAGAAGCATTTTAGTATAATATTCATCTTGACAGCTATGATTCTACCTAGCCACGAGATAAATTGATTCTAGGATCTCAAATCGGTCTGCATTCTATGGAACAGAGGTGGGAAATGTTCACGGAAAAGAGAATCATAATTGGAGGCCAGATAAATCCCTAAGTACTTGATGTTTTTGAGTTGCCATTTGAAGTTACAAGAAGTCTGAAGGCTTTCAGCATCCCAAAGGGGGAACATGGAGCAGCATTGCTTCGGACATGTAGTTAATATTATAGCCTGGGTGATGTAGGCCCGAAGGACAGAAAAAAGGTTAGGGAGAGAAATTGCCGGTTGGATCAGGGACAGGAGGGTATCATTTGCAAAGAGATAAATCTAAGAATTCATATTGCCCACACACAAACCTTGAATATCTGGATGGGATCTAATTTGAGAGGCGAGTGATTCAGTTATAAGAGCAAATATCAGAAGGGATAAGGGGCAACCCTGTCTTGTGCCATTACTGATGCGGACCAAGCCAGAAGGTACACCCCTGATCAGAACCACAGCAGAGGGAGTAGAGTACAGTACAGTGCCTGGAGACCAGTGAAGTCACCAGGCATACCAAAGGCTTCAAAAGCAGCCTTCATGAAACTATCAAATGCTTTTATAGCATCTAGGGAGAGTAAAATGTAGGGGATCTCCTGGAGTTTGAGATACGAGTAAGTTCAACAGCACGTCTGGAGTTATTTCTCACCTGGCACCCAGGATAAATCCTACCTGGTCAAAATGGATCAAGTAGGGGAGAAACGGGTTCAGGCGATTCGCCAGGATTTTAGCAAATATCTTCAAGTCTAAATTAAGGAGGGAGATTAGGTCTTTAGCTAGCACAGTTGAGCGGATCCTTACCCTCCTTAAAGATCACTACCATTTGAGCTTCCAGCATCTCTGAAGAGAAATGGTCGCCATGAAGAACCCTATTAAAGAGGGAATGAAGGTGAGGGACAATTAAGTCTGAAAATTTCTTGTAGACGTAAATCCGTCAGGACCAGGAAATTTGCCAATTTTTTGGTCCTTTATAGTCTGTTCTATTTCCTCAACAGATATCTCAGTGCGAAGGTGATCTATAGCACTATGGGGCAATTTTAGTAGGTTGGACTTAGCAAGGAAGTCAGAAATCAGGTCAGAATGGGGTCATGAACTAGTTTGGTTGTGGGGATCACAGATCAATAATAAGAATTTACTTACCGATAATTCTATTTCTCATAGTCCGTAGTGGATGCTGGGACTCCGTAAGGACCATGGGGAACAGCGGCTCCGCAGGAGACTGGGCACAAAAGTAAAAGCTTGAACTAGCTGGTGTGCACTGGCTCCTCCCCCCATGACCCTCCTCCAAGCCTCAGTTAGGATACTGTGCCCGGACGAGCGTACATAATAAGAAAGGATATTGAATCCCGGGTAAGACTCATACCAGCCACACCAATCACACCGTACAACCTGTGATCTGAACCCAGTTAACAGTATGATAAACGAAGGAGCCTCTGAAAAGATGGCTCACAACAATAATAACCCGAATTTTGTAACAATAACTATATACAAGTATTGCAGACAATCCGCACTTGGGATGGGCGCCCAGCATCCACTACGGACTATGAGAAATAGAATTATCGGTAAGTAAATTCTTATTTTCTCTAACGTCCTAAGTGGATGCTGGGACTCCGTAAGGACCATGGGGATTATACCAAAGCTCCCAAACGGGCGGGAGAGTGCGGATGACTCTGCAGCACCGAATGAGAGAACTCCAGGTCCTCCTCAGCCAGGGTATCAAATTTGTAGAATTTAGCAAACGTGTTTGCCCCTGACCAAGTAGCTGCTCGGCAAAGTTGTAAAGCCGAGACCCCTCGGGCAGCCGCCCAAGATGAGCCCACCTTCCTTGTGGAATGGGCTTTTACAGATTTTGGCTGTGGCAGGCCTGCCACAGAATGTGCAAGCTGAATTGTACTACAAATCCAACGCGCAATAGTCTGCTTAGAAGCAGGAGCACCCAGCTTTTTGGGTGCCTACAATATAAACAGCAAGTCAGACTTTCTGACTCCAGCCGTCCTGGAATTATATATATATCCTCCAAGTCCCTAGTAGCCGCAGGCACCACAATAGGCTGGTTCACGTGAAACGCTGAAACCACCTTTGGGAGAAATTGAGGACGAGTCCTCAATTCTGCCCTATCCGTGTGAAAAATCAGGTAAGGGCTTTTATAAGATAAAGCCGCCAATTTTGAGACACGCCTGGCTGAAGCCAGGGCTAACAGCATTACCACCTTCCATGTGAGATATTTTAATTCCACAGTGGTGAGTGGTTCAAACCAATGTGATTTTAGGAACCCCAAAACCACATTGAGATCCCAAGGTGCCACCGGGGGCACAAAAGGAGGCTGTATATGCAGTACCCCTTTGACAAACGTCTGGACTTCAGGCACTGAAGCCAGTTCTTTTTGGAAGAAAATCGACAGGGCCGAAATTTGAACCTTAATGGACCCTAATTTTAGGCCCATAGACAGTCCTGTTTGCAGGAAATGTAGGAAGCGACCCAGTTGAAATTCCTCTGTAGGGGCCTCTTTGGCCTCACACCACGCAACATATTTTCGCCAAATGCGGTGATAATGTTTCGCGGTTACATCCTTCCTGGCCTTTATCAGGGTAGGGATGACTTCTTCTGGAATGCCTTTTTCCTTCAGGATCCGGCATTCAACCGCCATGCCGTCAAACGCAGCCGCGGTAAGTCTTGGAACAGACAAGGTCCCTGCTGGAGCAGGTCCTTTCTTAGAGGTAGAGGCCACGGGTCCTCCGTGAGCATCTCTTGAAGTTCCGGGTACCAAGTCCTTCTTGGCCAATCCGGAACCACGAGAATAGTTCTTACTCCTCTCCTTTTTATGATTCTCAGTACTTTTGGTATGAGAGGCAGAGGAGGGAACACATACACTGACTGGTACACCCATGGTGTTACCAGAGCGTCCACCGCTATTGCCTGAGGGTCCCTTGACCTGGCGCAATATCTGTCTAGTTTTTTGTTGAGACGGGACGCCATCATGTCCACCTTTGGTTTTTCCCAACGGTTTACCATCTCTTGGAAGACTTCTGGATGAAGTCCCCACTCCCCCGGGTGAAGGTCGTGTCTGCTGAGGAAGTCCGCTTCCCAGTTGTCCACTCCCGGAATGAACACCGCTGACAGTGCTATCACATGATTCTCCGCCCAGCGAAGAATCCTTGCAGCTTCTGCCATCGCCCTCCTGCTTCTCGTGCCGCCCTGTCTGTTTACGTGGGCGACTGACGTGATGTTGTCCGATTGGATCAATACCGCCTGACCCTGAAGCAGGGGTTTTGCTTGACTTAGGGCATTGTAAATGGCCCTTAGTTCCAGAATGTTTATATGAAGAGATTTTTCCATGCTTGACCACAAGCCCTGGAAATTTTGTCCCTGTGTGACTGCTCCCCAGCCTCTCAGGCTGGCATCTGTGGTCACCAGGATCCAATCCTGAATGCCGAATCTGCGGCCCTCTAGTAGATGAGCACTCTGCAGCCACCACAGAAGAGACACCCTTGTCCTTGGCGACAGGGTTATCCGCTGATGCATCTGAAGATGCGATCCGGACCATTTGTCCAGAAGATCCCACTGAAACGTTCTTGCATGGAATCTTCCGAATGGAATCGCTTCGTAAGAAGCCACCATTTTTCCCAGGACCCTCGTGCACTGATGCACTGACACCTGGCCTGGTTTTAGGAGATTCCTGACTAGCTCGGATAACTCCCTGGCCTTCTCCTCTGGGAGAAACACCTTCTTCTGGACTGTGTCCAGAATCATTCCTAGGAACAGGAGACGTGTCGTTAGAATCAGCTGCGATTTTGGAATATTTAGAATCCACCCGTGCTGACGTAACACTAACTGAGATAGTGCTACTCCGACTTCTAACAGTTCCCTGGACCTTGCCCTTATCAGGAGATCGTCCAAGTAAGGGATAATTAAAACGCCTTTTCTTCGAAGAAGAATCATCATTTCGGCCATTACCTTGGTAAAGACCCGAGGTGCTGTGGACAATCCAAACGGCAGCGTCTGAAACTGATAATGACAGTTTTGTACTACAAACCTGAGGTACCCTTGGTGAGAAGGGTAGATTGGGACGTGGAGATAAGCATCTTTGATGTCCAGAGACACCATATAGTCCCTTTCTTCCAGGTTTGCTATCACTGCTCTGAGTGACTCCATCTTGAATTTGAACCTCTTTATGTAAGTGTTCAAGGATTTTAGATTTAAAATTGGTCTCACCGAGCCGTCCGGCTTCGGTACCACAAACAGCGTGGAATAATACCCCTTTCCCTGTTGTAGGAGAGGTACCTTGATTATCACCTGCTGGGAATACAGCTTGTGAATGGCTTCCAAAACTGCCTCCCTGTCGGAGGGAGACTTTGGTAGAGCAGACTTCAGGAACCGGCGAGGGGGAGACGTCTCGAATTCCAGTTTGTACCCCTGTGATACTACCTGCAGAATCCAGGGGTCCACTTGCGAGTGAGCCCACTGCGCGTTGAAATTTTTGAGACGGGCCCCCACCGTGTCCGAGTCCGCTTGTAAAGCCCCAGCGTCATGCTGAAGACTTGGCAGAAGCAGAGGAGGGCTTCTGCTCCTGGGAGAGGCTGCCTGGTGCAGTCTTTTTCCTCTTCTTCTGCCCCGGGGCAGAAATGAGTGGCCTTTTGCCCGCCTGTACTTATGGGAATGAAAGGACTGAGTTTGAAAAGACGGTGTCTTTTTCTGCTGAGAGGTGACCTGGGGTAAAAAGGTGGACTTTCCGGCCGTTGCCGTGGCCACCAGGTCCGATAGACCGGCCCCAAATAACTCCTCTCCTTTAAACGGCAATACTTCCATATGTCGTTTGGAATCCGCATCCCCTGACCACTGTCGCGTCCATAACGCTCTTCTGGCAGAAATGGACATAGCACTCACTCTTGATGCCAGGGTGCAAATAATAAGAATTTACTTACCGATAATTCTATTTCTCTGAGTCCGTAGTGGATGCTGGGGTTCCTGAAAGGACCATGGGGAATAGCGGCTCCGCAGGAGACAGGGCACAAAAAGTAAAGCTTTAGGATCAGGTGGTGTGCACTGGCTCCTCCCCCTATGACCCTCCTCCAAGCCTCAGTTAGGATACTGTGCCCGGACGAGCGTACACAATAAGGAAGGATTTTGAATCCCGGGTAAGACTCATACCAGCCACACCAATCACACTGTACAACCTGTGATCTGAACCCAGTTAACAGTATGATAACAGCGGAGCCTCTGAAAAGATGGCTCACAACAATAATAACCCGATTTTTGTAACTATGTACAAGTATTGCAGATAATCCGCACTTGGGATGGGCGCCCAGCATCCACTACGGACTCCGAGAAATAGAATTATCGGTAAGTAAATTCTTATTTTCTCTATCGTCCTAGTGGATGCTGGGGTTCCTGAAAGGACCATGGGGATAATACCAAAGCTCCCAAACGGGCGGGAGAGTGCGGATGACTCTGCAGCACCGAATGAGAGAACTCCAGGTCCTCCTTAGCCAGGGTATCAAATTTGTAGGATTTTACCAACGTGTTTGCCCCTGACTAAATAGCCGCTCGGCAAAGTTGTAAAGCCGAGACCCCTCGGGCAGCCGCCCAAGATAAGCCCACCTTCCTTGTGGAATGGGCATTTACATATTTTGGCTGTGGCAGGCCTGCCACAGAATGTGCAAGCTGAATTGTATTACACATCCAACTAGCAATAGTCTGCTTAGAAGCAAGAGCACCCAGTTTGTTGGGTGCATACAGGATAACAGCAAGTCAGTTTTCCTGACTCCAGCCGTCCTGGTACCTATATTTACAGGGCCCTGACAACATCTAGCAACCTGGAGTCCTCCAAGTCCCTAGTAGGCGCAAGGCACCAAAATAAGCTGGTTCCGGTGAAACACTGACACCACCTTAGGGAGAGAACTGGGGACGAGTCCGCAGCTCTGCCCTGTCCAAATGGACAACCAGATATGGGCTTTTTTGAGAAAAAAAACCACCAATTTGACACTCGCCTGGTCCAGGCCAGGGCCAAGAGCATGGTCACTTTTCATGTGAGATGCTTCAAATCCACAGATTTGACTGGTTTTAAACCAATGTGATTTGAGGAATCCCAGAACTACGTTGAGATCCCACAGTGCCACTGGAGGCACAAAAGGGGGTTGTATATGCAATACTCCCTTGACAAACTTCTGGACTTCTGGAACTGAAGCCACTTCTTTCTGGAAGAAAATTGACAGGGCCGAAATTTGAACCTTAATGGACCCCAATTTGAGGCCCATAGACACTCCTGTTTGCAGGAAATGCAGGAATCGACCGAGTTGAAATTTCTTCGTGGGGCCTTTCTGGCCTCACACCACGCAACATATTTTTGCCACATGTGGTGATAATGTTGTGCGGTCACCTCCTTTCTGGCTTTGACCAGGGTAGGAATGACCTCTTCCGGAATGCCTTTTTCCCTTAGGATCCGGCGTTCCACCGCCATGCCGTCAAACGCAGCTGCGGTAAGTCTTGGAACAGACATGGTACTTGCTGAAACAAGTCCCTTCTTAGCGGCAGAGGCCATAAGTCCTCTGTGAGCATCTCTTGAAGTTCCGGGTACCAAGTCCTTCTTGGCCAATCCGGAGCCATGAGTATAGTTCTTACTCCTCTACGTCTTATAAGTCTCAGTACCTTAGGTATGAGAAGCAGAGGATGGAACACATACACCGACTGGTACATCCATGGTGTTACCAGAACGTCCACAGCTATTGCCTGAGGGTCTCTTAACCTGGCGCAATACCTGTCCCGTTTTTTGTTCAGACGGGACGCCATCATGTCCACCTTTGGTATTTCCCAACGGTTTACAATCATGTGGAAAACTTCCCGATGAAGTTTCCACTCTGCCGGGTGGAGGTCGTGCCTGCTGAGGAAGTCTGCTTCCCAGTTTCCATTCCCGGAATGAAACACTGCTGACAGTGCTATCACATGATTTTCCGCCCAGCGAAAAGTCCTTGCAGTTTTTGCCATTGCCCTCCTGCTTCTTGTGTCGCCCTGTCTATTTACGTGGGCGACTGCCGTGATGTTTTTCCCACTGGATCAATACCGGCTGACCTTGAAGCAGAGGTCTTGCTAAGCTTAGAGTATTATAAATTTACCCTTAGCTCCAGTATATTTATGTGGAGAAAAGTCTCCAGACTTGATCACACTCCCTGGAAATTTTTTTCCTTGTGTGACTGCTCCCCAGCCTCTCGGGCTGGCCTCCGTGGTCACCAGCATCCAATCCTGAATGCCGAATCTGCGGCCCTCTAGAAGATGAGCACTCTGTAACCACCACAGGAGAGACACCCTTGTCCTTGGATATAGGGTTATCCGCTGATGCATCTGAAGATGCGATCCGGACCATTTGTCCAGCAGATCCCACTGAAACATTCTTGCGTGAAATCTGCCGAATGGAATTGCTTCGTAGGAAGTCACCATCTTTACCAGGACCCTTGTGCAATGATGCACTGATTTTAGGAGGTTCCTGACTAGCTCGGATAACTCCCTGGCTTTCTCTTCCGGGAGAAACACCTTTTTCTGGACTGTGTCCAGAATCATCCCTAGGCACAGCAGACTTGTCGTCGGGATCAGCTGCGATTTTGGAATATTTAGAATCCACCCGTGCTGTTGTAGCAGTATCCGAGATAGTGCTACTCCGACCTCCAACTGTTCCCTGGACTTTGCCCTTATCAGGAGATCGTCCAAGTAAGGGATAATTAAGACGCCTTTTCTTCGAAGAAGAATCATCATTTCGGCCATTACCTTGGTAAAGACCCGGGGTGCCGTGGACAATCCAAACGGCAGCGTCTGAAACTGATAGTGACAGTTCTGTACCACGAACCTGAGGTACCCTTAGTGAGAAGGGCAAATTTTGGACATGGAGGTAAGCATCCCTGATGTCTCGGGACACTATATAGTCCCCTTCTTCCTGGTTCGTTATCACTGCTCTGAGTGACTCCATCTTGATTTGAACCTTTGTAAGTGTTCAAATTTTTTTAGATTTAGAATAGGTCTCACCTAGCCTTCTGGCTTCAGTACCACAATATAATGTGGAATAATACCCCTTTTCTTGTTGTAGGAGGGGTAATTTGATTATCACCTGCTGGGAATACAGCTTGTGAATTGTTTCCCATACTGCCTCCTTGTCGGAGGGAGACCTTGGTAAACCAGACTTCAGGAGCCTGCGAAGGGGAAACGTCTCGACATTCCAATCTGTACCCCTGGGATACTACATGTAGGATCCAGGGGTCCTGTACGGTCCCAGCGTCATGCTGAGAACTTGTCAGACGCGGTGGAACGCTTCTGTTCCTGGGAATGGGCTGCCTGCTGCAGTCTTCTTCCCTTTCCTCTATCCCTGGGCAGATATGACTCTTATAGGGACGAAAGGACTGAGGCTGAAAAGACGGTGTCTTTTTCTGCAGAGATGTGACTTAGGGTAAAAACGGTGGATTTTCCAGCAGTTGCCGTGGCCACCAGGTCCGATGGACCGACCCCAAATAACTCCTCTTCCTTTATACGGCAATACACCTTTGTGCCGTTTGGAATCTGCATCACCTGACCACTGTCGTGTCCATAAACATCTTCTGGCAGATATGGACATCGCACTTACTCTTGATGCCAGAGTGCAAATATCCCTCTGTGCATCTCGCATATATAGAAAATGCATCCTTTAAATGCTCTATAGTCAATAAAATACTGTCCCTGTCAAGGGTATCAATATTTTTAGTCAGGGAATCCGACCAAGCCACCCCAGCTCTGCACATCCAGGCTGAGGCGATCGCTGGTCGCAGTATAACACCAGTATGTGTGTATATACTTTTTATGATATTTTCCAGCCTCCTGTCAGCTGGCTCCTTGAGGACGGCCCTATCTATAGACGGTACCGCCACTTGTTTTGATAAGCGTGTGAGCGCCTTATCCACCCTAAGGGGTGTTTCCCAACGCGCCCTAACTTCTGGCGGGAAAGGGTATACCGCCCATAATTTTCTATCGGGGGGAACCCACGCATCATCACACACTTCATTTAATTTATCTGATTCAGGAAAAACTACGGTAGTTTTTTCACATCCCACATAATACCCTCTTTTGTGGTACTTGTAGTATCAGAAATATGTAACACCTCCTTCATTGCCCTTAACGTGTGGCCCTAATAAGGAATACGTTTGTTTATTCACCGTCGACACTGGATTCAGTGTCCGTGTCTGTGTCTGTGTCGACCGACTAAAGTAAACGGGCGTTTTAAAACCCCTGACGGTGTTTCTGAGACGTCTGGACCAGTACGAATTGTTTGTCGGCCGTCTCATGTCGTCAACCGACCTTGCAGCGTGTTGACATTATCACGTAATTCCCTAAATAAGCCATCCATTCCGGTGTCGACTCCCTAGAGAGTGACATCACCATTACAGGCAATTGCTCCGCCTCCTCACCAACATCGTCCTCATACATGTCGACACACACGTACCGACACACAGCACACACACAGGGAATGCTCTGATAGAGGACAGGACCCACTAGCCCTTTGGAGAGACAGAGGGAGAGTTTGCCAGCACACACCAAAAAAACGCTATAATTATATAGGGACAACCTTATATAAGTGTTTTCCCTTATAGCATCTTTTATATATTTCTAACGCCAAATTAGTGCCCCCCCTCTCTGTTTTAACCCTGTTTCTGTAGTGCAGTGCAGGGGAGAGCCTGGGAGCCTTCCCTCCAGCCTTTCTGTGAGGGAAAATGGCGCTGTGTGCTGAGGAGATAGGCCCCGCCCCTTTTTCGGCGGGCTCGTCTCCCGCTCTTTAATGGATTCTGGCAGGGGTTAAATATCTCCATATAGCCCCCGGAGGCTATATGTGAGGTATTTTTAGCCAAAAAAGGTTTTCATTTGCCTCCCAGGGCGCCCCCCTCCCAGCGCCCTGCACCCTCAGTGACTGCCGTGTGAAGTGTGCTGAGAGGAAATGGCGCACAGCTGCAGTGCTGTGCGCTACCTTGAGAAGACTGAGGAGTCTTCTGCCGCCGATTCTGGACCTCTTCTCGTTTCAGCATCTGCAAGGGGGCCGGCGGCGAGGCTCCGGTGACCATCCAGGCTGTACCTGTGATCGTCCCTCTGGAGCTAATGTCCAGTAGCCAAAGAAGCCAATCCATCCTGCACGCAGGTGAGTTCACTTCTTCTCCCCTAAGTCCCTCGTTGCAGTGATCCTGTTGCCAGCAGGACTCACTGTAAAATAAAAAACCTAAGCTAAACTTTTCTAAGCAGCTCTTTAGGAGAGCCACCTAGATTGCACCCTTCTCGGCCGGGCACAAAAATCTAACTGAGGCTTGGAGGAGGGTCATAGGGGGAGGAGCCAGTGCACACCACCTGATCCTAAAGCTTTACTTTTTGTGCCCTGTCTCCTGCGGAGCCGCTATTCCCCATGGTCCTTTCAGGAACCCCAGCATCCACTAGGACGATAGAGAAATCCCTCTGTGCATCACGCATATATAGTAATGCATCCTTCAAATGCTCTATAGTTAGTAATATACTGTCCCTATCCAGGGTATCAATATTTTCAGTCAGGGAATCCGACCACGCCACTCCAGCACTGCACATCCAGGCTGATGCGATTGCTGGTCGCAGTATAACACCAGTATGTGTGTATATACCCTTCAGGATATTTTCCAGCCTTCTATCCGCTGGTTCTTTGAGGGCGGCCGTATCAGGAGACGGTAACGCTACTTGTTTAGATAAACGTGTGAGCGCTTTATCTACTTTAGGGGGTGTTTCCCAACGCGCCCTAACCTCTGGCGGGAAAGGGTATAGTGCCAATAATTTATTAGAGATTAGCACTTTTTTATCGGGGGAAACCCACGCTTTATCACACACCTCATTTAATTCATCTGACTCAGGAAAAGCTACTGGTAGTTTTTTCACTCCCCACATAATACCCTTCTTTGTGGTACTTGTAGTGTCAGAAATGTTCAATGCCTCCTTCATTGCCGTGATCATGTAACGTGTGGCCCTACTGGACATTACGTTTGTCTCCTCACCGTCGACACTGGACTCAGTATCCGTGTCTGGGTCTGTGTCGACCCACTGAGGTAACGGGCGTTTTATCGCCCCTGACGGTGTCTGAGACGCCTGGACAGGCACTAATTGATTTGTCGGCTGTCTCATGTCGTCAACAGTTTTTTGTAAAGTGCTGACATTGTCACGTAGTTCTTTAAATACAACCATCCAGTCAGGTGTCGACTCCCTAGGGGGTGACATCACTAATACAGGCAATTGCTCTGCTTCCACATCATTTTCCTCCTCATACATGTCGACACAATCGTACCGACATACAGCACACACACAGGGAATGCTCTGATAGAGGACAGGACCCCACTAGCCCTTTGGGGAGACAGAGGGAGAGTTTGCCAGCACACACCAGAGCGCTATATATATATAGGGATAACCTTATATAAGTGTTACTCCCTTTTATAGCTGCTGTTTATAATTTAGCTGCCAATAGTGCCCCCCCCTCTCTCGTTTTTACCCTGATTCTGTAGGGACTGCAGGGGAGAGTCAGGGAGCCGTCCTTCCAGCGGAACTGTGAGGGAAAATGGCGCTTGTGTGCTGAGGAAATAGGCTCCGCCCCTTCACGACGGCCTTATCTCCCGCTTTTTTCTGGAAAACTGGCAGGGGTTAAATACATCCATATAGCCCAGGAGCTATATGTGATGTATATCTTTTGCCATCCTAAGGTATTTCTGTTTTTTATTGCGTCTCAGGGCGCTCTCCCCCAGCGCCCTGCACCCTCAGTGACCGGAGTGTGAAGTGTGCTGAGAGCAATGGCGCACAGCTGCAGTGCTGTGCGCTACCTTAGTTGAAGACAGGAACGTCTTCTGCCGCCGATTTCACCGGACCTCTTCGTTTCTGTAAGGGGGCCGGCGGCGCGGCTCCGGGACCCATCCAGGCTGAACCTGTGATCGTCCCTCTGGAGCTAATGTCCAGTAGCCTAAGAAACCCAATCCACTCTGCACGCAGGTGAGTTCGTTTCTTCTCCCCTTAGACCCACGATGCAGTGAGCCTGTTGCCAGCAGGACTCACTGAAAATAAAAAACCTAAAATAAACTTTTACTCTAAGCAGCTCAGGAGAGCCACCTAGCATGCACCCTTCTCGTTCGGGCACAAAATTCTAACTGGGGCTTGGAGGAGGGTCATGGGGGGAGGAGCCAGTGCACACCAGCTAGTTCAAGCTTTTACTTTTGTGCACAGTCTCCTGCGGAGCCGCTGTTCCCCATGGTCCTTACGGAGTCCCAGCATCCACTTAGGACGTTAGAGAAATATTATTTTTATGGGCCCTGGCCGATCGGAGTTGTGCTGCCAGAATCTTGTCCACATTGTCCCCTTTCTCATAAAAGTACTGGCAAAGCCATTTAAGGCGCTTGGCCATCTGTCTGGCAAGACTACAGTAAAAAGCAGGCAGAGCAGAGGGGGAAAAATGGGGAAGCAGGGATTTGGTTAATTTGAATATTTTCAATAAAGATTAAATTTTGAATATAAAAACTGCAATTAAAAACAACATTAGCCCCAAAATTATGTGACGTAATATGAACAAAATCTTGTAGGCATCCCTATAGACATGAGTACTAATTTACTCGCGATGAAATTGGCACATAGCTAAAACATTAAAGTTGGTCTAGTTATGGCGAGGAATCATCCAATCACAAAACTGTGCAATATAAAGCCCCAATATGTAATTACTTTTCTGTTAAATAGACCCAATAATATCGGTCAAAAAGCTGCATTTTCTACACATTCAGTTATGTTACCAGAATGTAATATGTCCTTCAACTGTATGTCCTAACTAGACATTCTTAGACATTCTCCCTCTAAAATGATAAACCATTAACAAATATGTGCACTAAAAGTTATTTTTTTAAATATATTTTATCCTATTTCCACTGTAGAATAAAGATTACTGCGTATCTTTTCAAACTTTGAGAATAGTTTATTCTTTAAGAGCTAGGGAGAGAAACAGTGCTCTGGGAAAAAACTTTTGAGTACATATTTTTTTCTTTAATGTTATCAATAGAAGGAGAGTTACTTGAGGACAAACTGCTGGTAACATTTATAAAGTAGCACAAGGATCAGTCCAACACATACTAAATTACAGACTGGTATGGCAATAATGCTGGTCATTAGAAAGCTCTCCTAAGCTGAAAGGATACCTATGACCTTTCCAATAAAAATAATAGATGTAGAATTAAGATATTTGCATTTTTACATAAAAACAAAAGTTTAGGGATAGAAAGCAAAAATATTCTGTACTATGGGTTTTGCATTGGGGTAGAGGAGACCAGGAAACTTTAGGGATCTCATGTGAGACCTGCATAAACACAGCCGCACTTGGAATAACCACAGAAGGAGGTTTTAAAGTTGAAGAGTCTATAAATAGACAATTTGCAAGTGATTGAAAAACAATTCTTGTTCTTAAATTCCTTATAAATCAGTGGTGACGCAGGGTATGTATTCTTTCAATACTGATTGTACAGAAGCAAATTTTTAGTACCAATTTTGGCAGTTAAAATATAACTGTCTTACTATTAATAGAAGCAATTTCTATAATGGCAGCACATCTAGCAGTTCAAAAACATGTGGAACACATTTAGGAAGTTAAGGGGGGTACTCACGGAGCGATATTCTAAGCAATCTGACTAGATTGCTTAGAATATCAGCATGATCGCTCCGTGTGTAGCCCCCTCAGCGATAGCGATGCGCGGCCCCGCACATCGCTATCGCTGCTGCTAGATTGGCCTGCATGCAGGCCAATCTACCGGGTCGCTCACTTCACCCGCTGGGTGAAATGAGCGCCCCCCCCCGTCTCCCCCCGCACAGATCGCGCTGTGCTGAGCGGAAGGAGAGATGTGTGCTGAGCGGTTCGCTCAGCACACATCTCTCCTGCATCGGCCCGTGGGTACTGGGCTTTACTTACCTGGAGTTTGGCACTCCAGATATTCATCAATCTCCCATTTGTCTTTCACCCACCTTCCACTGCATCCAGTGAACAACACAATGGCTTATCAAGTGGGCCTGGAAAATGCCAAGGAAAGGAACCAGATAGCCAGAACCCTGGATCCAAAGTCAGCACCTTTTGCACCTACAGTGTAGCTCGCTTTTACTCAAAACAATAGGATCATTTATAAACTATAAATGATCCTAACAGAGAAACATAAAATGAGGGGTCAATTTTTGGGTGCGTTAAATTCTCCAAGGATTTACATGGTTAAGTGATATATACTAACAAACATTTTTCATTAACTTATTGGGAAACAATAACTGATTTTCATGTGTTGGGGAACAAATTTTTTCTTGGCTACTTTCACAAAGATTAAGTCAATCCATAAAAAATACCCCATAGTTTATATTCCTGCTGCAAACATTTACAGAGCTGCCAAAAGTGTGCAATTATTGTAAGTTTTGTTAATGCGTAGGACCATAATAAAATATATATCTAAAATATATCTATACACGGTCAGGGAAGGTGCATTTTAGCTTTGATATTTTATACCACTGGCTCATTGCTGCATAATGTAACCTAAAAGAAAAGAAAAATACACAAGAACATTTTTTATATACCCTGATGGAGTCATTGCAATGAAAGCAATTGTGTTGCATCCCATATTTCTGTCTCTGAGATTGCTGCAGTTCCTTGCTGTGGATAAGCACTGAGGATTTGACCGAATTTTCTGTAGTTTTTCTGTGGATTATATAAATCACTAATGACCCGCCCCAGCTCCGCACGGGAGCAATTTTGAATTTACATGTACTATAACAAGTATTTGCTTTCTGTATCGGCATAATAGTAATACAATCAATCAGAGCCGGCCCTAACCAATATGATGCCCTAGGCAAGATTTTGGCTGGTGCCCCCTAGCACCGCCACTAGTTCTGCAGAAGATGCCTGGCATGAGTCATCTGGCAGCTCTGCTAACGTCTGTCGCCTTTTGTTTCTGAAAATGCATCTTATTTGCATTACTATGTGGCTAGGATACACAAGCAGCTTCTGCTGATTAAAATAATATGCAGCATGCCTATATTCTGTGTGCGACTGTGGCTGTATCTGCATACAAAATGCTACATTACAGTGATTTTCAGGAATACACTGCAATGTAGTATTTCGTATGCAGATACAGCCGCAGTCACACACAGAATATAGGCATGCCGCATATCATATTAATCAGCAGAAGCTGCTGGTGCCCCGAAGCATACCAAATGCCCTACGCATTTGCCTATGCCTAAGGCCGGCTCTGAAAACAATATTTTAATGTTAATGAAAGGGCTTCTCAAAAAAAAAAAAAAAAGTGTTGATGCCACCACAGATTCTTTTACTGTGGGCTAAACCCATGTATACTCTCACACCGGCCAGCCACGCAAGCCCCTTCGATCGTCTCTGCGCTCAGAAAGATGCTTTTTCCTTTACTTATTTCACTAAAATTGTCACTGCTCGGCTCCCTTTTGTCATCGATTAATCTCATCGCTACTTCATGGAGATTCTGGAAGTGATTATATGGCCTCCACAGAACCCTTATCTCAACATTATGGAGTCTGTCTGGGATACATGAAGAGATAGAACGATTTGAGCAAGCCCACAGCCACAGAAGACCTATGGTTATGCTCCAAGATGTTTGGAACAACCTTCCTGCCGAGTTCCTTCAAAAACTGTGTGCAAGACAGACTCAATGATATTGAGAATAGGGCTCTGTGGGGGCCATATCATCACTTCCAGGACTCCATGTTGTTCTTTACACTGAAGATAGTTCTTAATGACAATGGCTGTATGTTTGGGGTTGTTGTCCTGCTACAGAATAAATTTGGATCCAATCAAATGCCTCCCTCTTGCTGTTGTATGATGGATAAGTATCTGCATGTATTTCTCAGCATTGAGGATACCATTAATCAAGGTGCATAGCACCTTGAGAAAAATGCCTTAGGGCGTAGGAACGTCAGACACACTATGCCTGCACTGATGTATGTAGTTAACACAAACAATCAAAATATACATAAACACAAAAAAAAAACCTCGGGTGGGAATATATGTGCTGCCATGGATGAGTAAAGGAAAGCATAACAACAGGTAAGAATCTGTTATTTCCTTTACCTCCCCCATGGCAGCACAACCTCTGGGTTATACCCAAGCAATTACATCACTTGGTGGGCCGAAACTTTTTTTTCTATAATAACATTTTTATATTTTTTTGTATGAATTTAGTTGGGGGGGGAGGGGGGGGGGGGGTTCAGATCACTGCACTAAGAATTTTTCTTCCAAACATAGCATCTGCAGATGCGTGCACATCAACTCTATAATGCTTTGCAAACGTATGCACGGAGGCCCAACCTGCAGCCTCACAAAGCTTGTCAATTGAGGCAGATTCTTTTTCTGACAAGGATGTTGCCATTGCCCTTGTAGAGTGCGCCTTCAGACCTCTGGGCAGCTCCAACTTCTTAATTTTATATGCTTCAATTATGCAGGACTTAATCCATCTGGCAATAGTAGACTTTGATGCACAATCCCTTTGTTTTTTCCTTCCATTAATACAAACAGGCGTTTAGATTTCTTAACTGCGGTCGATCTGTCTACATAAATAGTGAGCGCTCTGACCAGATCTAATTTATTAAATTTCTCTTCCCTCTCATTCTTCGGGTTTGGGAAAAATATTTCCTGGTTTATATGGAAATTAGAAACCACTTTGGGAAGGAACTGGGGATTTGTATGCATTACTACTTTATTTTCTAAGAAATTAAGAAATGGTTGCTCTACCCAAAGAGCTTGCAGTTCAGATACTCTCCTTGCTGATGTAATGGCCACCAAGAAGACCACCTTCCATGTCAAAAATGTAAACAGAACATCCCGCAACGGCTCGAACGGAGGGTCTGTTAGCACATTCAGAACTAGATTTAGATCCCACAGTGCCAGAGGTGATTGAAGTACTGGCCTTACCTTCTTCGCTGCCGCCTGTACAAATCGCATTATATACTTATTGGCTGCGATATTCTTATCTAGCCTAGCTTATAACGCAGAAATTTATACTCTCAAGAAACTTGCAGACAACTTCTTTTCCAGACCCATTTGCAAAAATTCAAGTATCACAGGAATCTCATCTAGTTTTCTTTTTCTCTCTTTACACCAGAAAACATATTTTTTCCAAATTCTATAATACGTCTTACAAGTGGATGATTTTCTGGCCTTAAGCAACGTTGTTATAACACTGTTGGAAAAACAGGATTCAACAGCCATGCCGTCAGGTTTCACGATTTGGGCTGAGGCTGATACACATGACCTTGCAACAAAAGGTCGGGAGCTGCTGGCAAATTCCAGGGCCTGCTTACAGACAACCGCACGACTTCCGGGAACCAAGCCCATCTTGCCAGAACGGCAAAACCGCTATGACTGCCACCTTCTCCTCCTGTATTTCCCTCAAAATATTTGTAGTGAGGGGAAAAGAAGGAAACACATACGCTAGGGACATATCCCATATAGCTGTGAGAGCATCTATCTGAGCTGCCTGAGGCTCCCAGTGTCTGGAAAAGAAAATCTGCACTTTTCTGTTGCGAGCTGTGGCCATCAGATCCACCTGTGGCATTCCCCATTTTTTCACTATCATTGCGGCTACGTCGTTGTTCAGCTCCTACTCCCCTGGGAGGATAGTATGTCTGCTTAAAAAGTCTGCCATCTCATTCTCTTTTCCGGCTATGAACACTACCGCAATACTTAACACATTTCACTCTGCCCATTCCAACAAACGTCTTGCCTCTTCCATTATACGAATGCTTTTCGTTCCTCCTTGATTGTTTATAGAGGCGACTTTTGCCCTGTTGTCTGATTTTTATCACCAGCTCTTTGCCACCAAGAACACTTTAAAGGCACCGACAAGGTACACAAACTGCTCTCATCTCCTTCACATTTGAGTGAACGGACTGAAAGGCCACCGGCCAGGTACCTTGAATTAGTCTCTGCACGCAAACAGCCCCCAAGCTTGAGACTGGTGTCTGTAGTTACTACTTGCTGAGCCACAGCAAAAGATTTTCCTCTTTCCAGCCTTTCGTTGTTTAACCACCACTTTATGTCCGCTTTTGCTCATTTTGATAGGATAATTTTGTGTGTCAATATTTTGCTGTTCCTGTTCCATTGAGTCAAGAAGCACCTTTGCTGACCCCTCACATGTAGCCTTGACCAAGGAATTGTGTCTAATGCCACAGACATAAGACCCATACTTTTTAAACAGTCTCCGGATGTTACCTTGGGTTTTTTTAAAGGTTGAGCAATTGTTTTACCAATTTTCCTCTTCTTATAGTAGTTAACCTTACTACCATCACCTCCATATTTATTTGAACTCCCAAATATTTTATTTGTCTTGTAGGAGCCAATTGACTCTCATCTGTGTTGATTAACCATCTGTGTTCTTTTAGGCACTTCAACACTTCCATTGTATGTTCTTTTACTTCCAACTCTCCATTGGCCGCTACTAGTATATCGTCTAGGTATGGCCAGACCATGATGCCTTTTCGTCTTAGCTTTGCAATGACTACCACTAGGATCGTTGTGAATGTCCTTGGAGAGCTGGCCAGGCCAAACGGCAAAGCTCTGAACTAGTAACTCCTTCCTAAAATATGGAACTTGAGAAACTTTTGGTGTCCTTCGAAAATGGGAACATGAAGATACGCATCTTTTAGATCGATAGATGTCATAAACTACCCTTGATGCAGGTTCGGGAGAACTGACTTTATGGATTCTATCTTGAATGTTTTCGGTCAAATGAACCTGTTCAGGCGTTGCAAGTCTAGTATAGCCCTGTAGCCTCCTGAGGCTTTTTCTATTACGAAAAACCTGGAATACCATCCCAGGCTTATCTGAGAGGGCGGAACCTCTACAACGACTTTCTGATCTATCATTGTTTGCAAATTCGACATCAGGGCCTGCCGCTCTAGACGCCCCTCTGGAACTGGAGAACTTAGAAAATAATTTCCCGGTTGATTTATGAACTCTAACTTGTGACCACTTGCGACTACTTCCCATACCCACTTCTCTGTGGTAGAATTTCCCCATATTCTTTGAACTTCAACATTCTTCCATCTACAGCCTCTGGTTCCTTTATGCTGGCATCATTGGCCAGACTGACGGAAAAAAGGTCTGTTATCTTTGCCTCTTTGGATACGAAAATTGGAATGAGAACCGCGCTACTGTCCTCTTCTGTAACTTCTTCCCAGCCTATTAGCTCTGGAGTCTCTGTATTCCTGAGACTGAGTTTTTAAAGGTCTATTAAAAAAGCTCCTTTTTGACCCCTTATCTTGTGGCAATCATACCGACTTGCCACTAGAGATTTTGCCAGTTATTTTGGCCAGTTTTTGGGCAAAAAGGTACTCCCCCTGAAAGGGAAATTAAAGTAGCTAGCTTTTAGAATGAACGTCACCCAAGGTCTTAACCACAGCACTCTTCCAACTACCGATGCAGCTGCACCGGCCCTGGCCGTTAGCCTGACCGAATCCATAGATGCATCACACATGAATTCTACAGCAAGCTGAATGTTTTGCACTAACTTTAACAAATCCGCTGTCTTAATACCATCTAACATATCAATTTCCAGATTATGACACCATACACGCAAGACTCTAGAAGTCACTGCATCGCTGCCACCGGTTTTAGGGCAGCCTCTAACATAGAATGCTGTTCCTTTAATCCTACTTCTAGCCGCCTATCCATAGGATCTTTGAATATGTTAGCATCTTCTAATGGCAAAGTAGTCTTTTTAGAAATCCTAGCAATTGCTATATCAACCTTTGGGGACTCTTCCCATCTTGACACATCCTCCTGCTGGAATATGTACATTTTGCTTATTCTCATTGGCACAGACACCCTTGTATCAGGATGCTTCCACTCATTCGTAATCACATCTTTAAGAGCCTGAGACAAAAAACTTTTCCTTTCTTTCTAGCCTCTTTAAACAAATCCTGTAACTTAATTGTACTTAATTTCCTGCTGTGATTACTCAATATTCAAAGACCGATGAATCAACACCAACAGATTATTAACCAAGTCAGGATTAAAATCGCCTTCTGCTTGTGAAACGATAGACTCTTCCTCAGATACTGAATCATCAGATACTGCGAACATCTCATCCGCATCAGAATCCTCAGACTTGTCACTCAACACTGCTCTGGTCCTTTTGGCCGAAGCTCTATTAAAGTCCTCTTTGGTGACAAACGTGTCAGACAAAGCAATTTTTAGCATGCTAATGAACTCCGACATCTGAGAAGAGGACATATGTTGCTGTGACACTTTACAGTCTTCACACACGCATTTTTCAGGCAATCACATAAAGAACACCTGGCTGCATGCAATTTCTTATGCTTAGCCTTGACATACATTTATCCCTTCTGGTCTCAGACATAACAAAAAAAACAATATCCAGAAAAAAAATCTCGCTAACTGCTATTCCAAGCACACACCAGCAGAAAAAAAAATAACTCCATTGGCTTACCCAGACATTTTAGCGGATGGCCGTTTATCCTCCTCCATAGCCTCAGCAGGCGCTTGTGTCCAAAGCTGTAGCTTTCAGTCCCAGGGGATCCCAAGCAATAGCAGGTTCCAGGCAAATGCAAACTCCAAAAACCAGTGCAGGCTCCAGAAGGACAGCTCCAGAGAGAACACTGAGCCCGATATAACACGGAGCTAGAGAAAACCCTAAGTGCCACTACAGCGCTTGCAGCTCAGCTCACCAGCCCTGCTGCTGCTGCACAATACCGCCTTTGCACAGGCACAGCCCGGCGTCCCCCGCCGGTCACAGCCGCACTTCCAGCTCCAGCTCCTGCCGATGACGTCCGCCCGCTTTGACCTCTGGATTAACCCGGGCTTGGCGTGGCGGCGTGATGTCACTCACTCCCGTGCGCACCATGGACGCCGCTGCCTTTGGCCTCCCGGGGATGGAGACTGGCCTGCAGCAAACCCAGCACTCGCTCCCCAAGCGCTCCAAGGCCGGCCCTGTATCTCCATCTCTCCGCCGGACGGCCGCAGCGGGGAGACTCCACTGCAGTAAGCCACCACTGACAAGCTGCTAATGTGTGTGTCTGCCTAGTACCCACAGGAAAGAAAAGAAGACACGGAGGCCAGAGTGGGTGTTCCTTATATGGGGCCAGTGTCTTTTTTTTTATTTCCTGTCTTCTACCCAATAGGGGAATATACCCAGAGGTGGTGCTGCCATGGGGGAGGTAAAGGAAATGATGACTGTCCAACCTTCACTTGGTAAAGCTCTCAATCTAATCTAAATGGGAACAAGAGTTGTGTGGAACATCCTTGACCAAGAGGACTGGTCTGTGATATGCCAAAGATTTCAGTATGTTCATAAGTCAAGGAGCACATCTATTAACTATACTACAGGTGGCACCTTGTCCCCTCCTGGTTTCGCGTCTTCTCCCCATCATTTTAAAATGTTTGTTGATGTCAGTGTTCCCACATTGGTCCTTCTGACCACACTTGGTGAAGAAGTCCAATCTAGCTAAGTTCTCTGCAGAGGTTAGGAGAATAATAAAGGCTCTTGCTGGTATGGACATCACTCTCACTAGAATTTTGCTTCCCTCTTATACTAATGCCAAAAGCTTGTAATGGTGAAACTAAATCTTCACATTTGCTGGGCTCCATCTTCTCAAATTTGGGCAATGGGGAGTTAATCCTGCAATCAATATCCCATCCTGAAAAACTTTATGGTTCCACTATAGAACAGCAGAATCGCTGTTATTCAATTGAGAGTCTCTGACTAAGTATATTGTTTTGCTACTTATTTATGATTTATAGATTTAATAAGATTTACTATTATCACTAATTTGTATTTAGTCAAATTTGTGATAATATACACTCTGCCTAGAGGAAACCATGATACTGATACTGCTATGAACTGGCCCGAGAACCTAGTGTTTTTGAACATTCTATAAAATTATTCAGTATAAAATACAATTCAAAGTAGAAGAAATCTCCCTGGGCTAAAAACAATATGTAGAGGAAAGTCAAGAGCTGTGACATCCTACAACAAATGCAAGTAGGAAAATAGAAAAAGAAAAAAAAAAGGCTGAGCTGAGCTAAGAACTCAGAAATAAAAGTAGGCAGACAGACAACAGCCTGTGGTTGTGATGCACATGTCACCTGTCCCAGTATACTTCCCCAATCTCTTATTAGATGCTCCAAACTAAGCTTTCACTTTGGCAACCTCTGCTAATATAGAAAATTAGCATCATTAACATTTGTTAAAAAAAACACAAAAAAAACAGAAGATTTAATTTATTCTAAACCTCTCAGACAAGCTGATCATCAGAAGAACGTAGTAAATCTAATAACAAATAAAAGTAGTATGTATTTCTTCCATATAATTTAATGGCTCACTTAATGAAGACATCAAACAAAGCAGCACAGCAAAATGCATTTGACATCTTTATATGCTTGGCAAATCATTCTGGGGATTCTATCATCAGCATAACAATAAAAAAAAACCCAGATATTAAAGTCTAAAGGCCCATACACACTTGACGATAAAATGAACGATGTCGTTCATTTCAGCCCTCATGAACGACGTCGTTCATTATATCGTCAAGTGTGTATGCATCCAACGACCAACGATGCGCGGCCCCGCGGGACGTTAACGTCCATCGTTCATCTGTGGAGCATGTATGCTCAATTTCCACTATGGTCGTTACCGACCAGAGACGACGTTGAATGTGTATGGTGTGAAAGACCAACGACCAACGACCAAGCCACTGTTCACCAGCTCATTATTTTAATAAACTGTTCAGCTTGGATGCTTTAACGATGAATGGTCTTTCGTCTTTGGTCTTTCATCTTTCGTCTTTGGTCTTTCATCTTTCGTCTTTGGTCTTTCATCTTTCGTCGTTGGTAGTGTGTATGCTCATGTGGTTTGCTCAGCTGTTCAAGGGAAGTTCAAGGGAAGTCGTTAACGATGTGTGCATCGTCAAGTGTGTATGGGCCTTAAGACTTAATTACAGACTATCTATTTGAAACGATAACTATATCACTGGTGACCATTACTAGTATGCTATGGAGCCACCATATACTGTAGCAAAATGTTTTCTATATGTGACTAAATGGACAATTGACACTACATACTGTATCGAAAAACATAAGAATTGCCTGGTTTAGCTTACATTTAATGAGCCAAGAAACAAATTCTCAACCAAAATGAGGCTATAATTTATATACCTCGGTATACTCTAAACACACGATTGGTATATTTAACGGTCGGTGTAATTTCAGCCACCAAAATTCCCACAGTATTAAAAAAAAAAAAAAAAAAAATTGGGCAAGTACATTTTTACAACCAAAACCCATAGGTAAGTTGAAAAAAGTGAGCATCAGCCTCCTCCCTGAGATTATCACCTGTACAGTCCTGCTCCCCGCCACCCATCACCTCTCTGGTCTGCTCTGCTAGGATTTGCAAGAACACCACAAGTCCCAGGGTGCCTTACAGCTGGATAGAGTATGCATGCCTGTCCCCTGCCTATGTCTGTACTGTGTCGATCCACTCAACCAGCACAGTGATGAATGGACACTTTCGATTGTTGACATCTGTAGTGGACAATTGCCTGCTTGCCACATTCACTGGTTTAAAAATAGATGTTGACCCCTTTCGCTGCTTGGCTAATCAGAGGGTTTTACTTCAGCATGTCGGGTCGGGGCGGGGGCGGAGGAAGAGGAGGAGGAGAAGGAAAGGGCTGCCAGAAGGTAAATAATTATTGGACTAATATATACATTATGGTAAGAACTTACCATTGACAACGATATTTCTCCTAAGTTCACAGGAGATAACACTGGGATATGATGAAGCGACAGCGGATTTGCACCAATAGGTCAAAGCTTTTCGGTCTCCCAGCATGCAACTGGCCCGTCCATATATCTCCACCTCCTGGTTCAGACAAATCAGTAGTTTTCCCAAACCTTAAGGCAGGAGCATCATAGATAGTCTTAATCAGGCAAGAAGAACACACACGCACATCCTTCCGTACAAGGAAGAGGTTAGTGAGTAAAAGGATCCTCAAATCAGGTGAGTCAGGGTGGAATCCCTGTGGACTTAGGAGAAATACCGTTATCAACGGTAAGTTCTTACCATAACGTATATTTCTCTGGCAGGGTCCACAGGTTATCCACAGAACAACAATGGGATTTCCCAAAGCAATTTAGTGGTGGGGACGCTCCTGATTGGAAAGGAGAATCCTTCGCCCGAATTCAGCGTCATGAAAGGCAAAAGGTATCCAAGGCATAATGTCTAATGAATGTGTTAATGGAAGACCAAATGGCTGTCACACATCTGTTCTGCTGAAGCACCACGTTGTGCTGCCCATGATGGACCTACCTTATGAGTAGAGTGAGCAGAGACATTAGCCGGAACAGGGAGATCAGCGTGAGAATATGCAATAAAAATAATATTTTGGTTACCTACCGGTAAATCCTTTTCTCGTAGTCCGTAGAGGATGCTGAGGTCCATATTAGTACCATGGGGGTATAAAAGGGTCCACCAGGAGACATTGGCACTTTAAGAGTTGAATAGTGTGGGCTGGCTCCTCCCTCTATGCCCCTCCTACCAGACTCGGTCTAGAAACTGTGCCCGGGGAGACGACATACTTCGAGAGAAGGATTTTACACAGATAGTGGCGAGATTCATACCAGCTCACACAAACATGAGAATCCGGCCAACATGCCGAAACAACTTCAGCAACAGCTGAAACAGTAAATAACGCAGAACTTACCTAGGAACCAGGTAACACTGAACCATAAAACCAATGCAGGAAAACGAAGCGCTGGGCCCAGCATCCTCTACGGAATACGAGAAAAGGATTTACAGATAGTTAACCAAAATCCTATTTTCTCTTACGTCCTAGAGCAGGCTTTTTCAACCAGTGTGCCGTGGCACACTAGTGTGCCGCGACCAGTTGCAAGGTGTGCCGCGGAGCCAGAGCAGCTTCCTGCACCTTCAGAGTGAACTGTTGGCCCGGGCTCTTCTTAGAGGATCAGTTGTGCTCTGGCCATTACCTATGCCTTGAAAACGATGTGATATCATAGGTCACAGCGGTCGCTTCTCACCACCCAGCCAGCCCACCCTCCTGCATACACATCTTCCAGTTCCCGCATGCATACACAGCTTTCCTTGCCCACCCACATCCACACCTGCCCGACCGCCTGCTGCTCAGTATTCGCAGAACTCCACTGAGTGACAGAGAGGAGGACATCTGATATTTGTTATTTTATTTCTCCTGTGGGGAACAATAGGATTTATGTGGGGAGAATAAGGATTTATGGGGAGAAATGTGATTGATTTATGTGTGGAGCAATAGGATTTATGTGGGGAGCAATGTGATTGTTTTTTTCTGTGTAGGCCAATGTGTGGATTTTTTTTTATTGTGAGGGCCAATGTGTGTGTATAGTTTTTTTTCTGTGGGGAACTGATGGTGTGCCTTGGCAATTTTAAAATATTGTTCGGTGTGCAGCGAGTAAAAAAAGGTTGAAAATCACTGTCCTAGAGGATGCTGGGGTCCATATTAGTACCATGGGGATGTACCAAAGCTCCCAGTACGGGAGGGAGAGCGCGGAGGCTCCTGCAACACTGCTTGACCAAACTGGAGGTCATCAGAGGCCAAAGTATCGAACTTTTAAAACTTGGCAAACGTGTTCGACCCTGACCAAGTAGCTGCTCGGCAGAGTTGCACCGCCGAGACACCCCGGGCAGCCGCCCAGGAATAGCCCACTTTACGAGTAGAGTGGGCCTTTACAGATTTTGGACACGGCAATCCTGCTGGATAGTCAACCTGATCCCGCCGGAAATCGACTGCTTAGAAGCAGGACATCCAGTCTTCTTGGGATCATAGAGGACAAACAGAGAGTCACTTTTCCTATGACGAGCCGTCCTCTTCACGTAAATCTTCAAAGTCCTCACTACATCCAAGGCCTTTGAAGTAATTGAGGAGTCAGTAGCCACTGGCACCACAATAGGTTGGTTGATGTGGAAAGCCGACACAAACTTAGGTAGGAACTGTGGACGAGTCCTAAGTTCCGCCCTGTCTTCATGGAAGATCAGATAGGGTCTTTTACAAGATAAAGCCCCCAATTCTGACACGCGTCGTGCAGAAGCCAAGGCCAACAAGGTGACCGTTTTCCACGTGAGAAACTTGAGGTCAGCCTCCCGTAGAGGCTCAAACCAAGCAGATTGCAGGAACTGCAACACCACATCAAGATCCCATGGAGCCGTAGGTGCCACAAAGGAAGGCTGGATGTGCAGAACCCCTTTCAAAAAGGGTCTGAACCTCAGGAAGAACAGCCAATTGTTTTTGGAAGAAGATGGACAAAGCAGAGATCTGGACCTTGATGGAGCCCAGTCTCAGTCCTATATCCACCCCTGCTTGCAGGAAAAGGAGAAAACGTCCAAGTTGAAACTCCACTGCCGGAAACTTCTTGGCCTCACACCAAGAAACATATTTCTTCCAAATGCGCTGGTAATGTTTAGACGTTACCCCCTTCCTAGCCTGTATCAGGGTAGGAATGACCGCACTCGTGATACCTTTCCGAGCTAAGATCTGGCGTTCAACCACCATACCATCAAACGTAGCCACGGTAAGTCTTGACAAGCGAACGGCTCCTGCAGAAGCAGTTCCTCCCGAAGAGGTAAAGGCAGTGGATCTTCCAGCAGAAGATCCAGCAGATCCGCATACCAAGCCCTCCTTGGCCAGTCCGGAGCAATGAGGATTGCCAGAACCTCTGTTCTTCTTACGAGCTGAAGAACCTTTGGTATCAGAGGAAGTGGTGGGAACACATACACTGACTTGAACACCCACGGTGTTACCAGTGCGTCCACCGCCACTGCCTGTGGGTCTCTTGACCTGGAACAGTACCTCCGTAGCGTCTTGTTGAGGCGTGAGGCTATCATGTCTATGTGGGGAATCCCCCACCAACTGGTTACCTCCTCGAACACCTCCGGATGGGAGCCCCACTCCCCTGGATGGAGATCGTATCTGCTGAGGAAGTCTGCTTCCCAGTTGTCTACGCCCGGAATGAAGATTGTCATCATCGCCACCGAGTGCCTTTCTGCCCAGATGAGGATTTTTGACACCTCTGACATGGCAGCCCTGCTCTTCGTTCCGCCTTGTCGGTTTATGTAGGCCCCTGTGGTCACATTGTCCGACTGCACCTGAACAGCCTGATCCTGTAGAAGGTGTGCTGCTTGCAGAAGGGCGTTGTAAACGGCCCTGAGTTCCAGGATGTTTATAGGGAGAAGCGACTTGATCCGACCATCGTCCCTGAAAGGCTTCCCCCAGAGCAACTGCCCCCCAACCTCTTAGACTTGCATCTGTGGTTAGGAGGATCCAGTCTTGATTTCCGAACCTTCTCCCTTCCAGAAAGTGTGGAAGTTGCAGCCACCAGAGGAGTGAAATCCTGGCTTTCGGAAACAGGCGTATCCTCTTGTGCATGTGTAGGTGAGAGCCCGACCACTGGTCCAATAGGTCCAGCTGAAAGGGTTGAGCATGAAACCTGCCGTACTGCAGAGCCTCGTAGGCAGCAACCATCTTCCCCAGAAGGCATATGCATTGATGAACCGATATGCGGGCAGGCTTTAGGACCTGATGCAAACAGAAGGATTGGGTTCTTAAAATGTGCGCAAGGCAGCTTTAACCAGTAAAAAGTGTCTAGCAGGATGTCTTTAGGCTTTAAGACCTCCTGGACCAGTGACTGAATCACCAACGCTTTCTCCGCCGGGAGGAATACCCTCTGCACTTCCATGTCGAGGATCATTCCCAGGAAAGACAGCCGCCTTGTAGGCTCCAGATGAGACTTTGGAAGGTTCAGGATCCAACCGTGCCTCCTGAGCAGCCGTGTCGTGAGTGCGATAGAACACAACAACCTCTCCCTGGACGACGCCTTGATCAGTAGATCATCCAGAAATGGAATTATGTTCACCCCGTTTGCGGAGGAGAACCATCATCTCCGCCATCACCTTGGTGAAGATCCTTGGTGCTGTGAAGAGGCCAAACGGCAGCGCCTGGAACGGATAGTGATTGCCCATCAGCGCAAACCTGATGTGCCTGATGCGGTGCCCAAATGGGAATGTGGAGGTAAGCATTCTTGATGTCCAGGGACACCAGGAACTCCCCCTCCGACAGTCCTGAGATGACAGCTCTCAGAGATTCCATCTTGAATTTGAACTCCCTGAGATAAGGGTTCAAAGATTTTAAGTTTATAATAGGCCGTACCAAGCCATCCGGTTTCGGTACCACAAAAAGGTTCTAATAATAACCCTTGTTCCACTGCTGAAGTGGGACTGGAACAATGACCTCTGACACCACCAATTTTCTGATGGCCTCCAGAAGAATTGTCCTATCTGCCAGCTGCGCTGGCAAGCCTGACTTGAAGAAACGGTGATGCGGGGGATATTGATAACTCCAGTCTCCCTCTGGACACTATATCCAGAACCCAGAGGTCCAGACCCGACGACACCAAGACGTGGCTGAACTGTCAGAGTCTTGCCCCCACCTGACCGTTCTCCAGGCCTAGCTGTCCACCATCATGCGGAGGACTTAGGGGTATCAGAAGCAGGCTTCTGGGTCTGGGAACCTGCGGGAGCAGGTTTCTTTCCTTTGGCACGACCACCTCTGAAGGTGTTCAAAGGCTTATTCTTTCAGGGCCTCGCGGGCCGAAAGGACAGTGACGTGGTAGACGAAAAGGGCTTCTTCATAGCCAGTGCAGCCGAGGGGAGAATAGGAGACTTACCCGCGATAGCCGTGGCAATCCACGCATCCAGCGCCTCCCCAAAGAGAGCCTGACCCTTGTATGGTAGGCCTTCCACATTCTTCCTGGATTCTGCGTCCGCAGACCAGTTGCGCAGCCAGAGACCTCTGCGAGCCGAGACGGACATGGAGGAGATCCCCGCAACCATGGAACCCAGGTCCTTCATGGAATCCACCAGGAACCCTGCAGAATCCTGAATATTACGTAAAAATAAATCAACGTCACCTTTGTCCAGCGTAGTTGATTCCTCCTGCAGAGTGATTGACCACCTGGCAATAGCTTTAGCAATCCAAGCACAGGCAATAGTAGGCCGCAATATAGCCCCTGAAGCCATGTAAATGGATTTCAGCGTAGCATCCACCTTGCGATCTGCCGGGTCTTAACGCGGTAGATCCCGGAACCGGTAATACCACCTGTTTGGACAGCCTGGAGACAGAGGCGTCGACTATCGGCGGGGACTCCCATCTCTTCCTATCCTCCTCTGGGAAGGGAAAAGCTACCAAGACCCTCTTGGGAATCTGGAATTTCTTTTCCGGAGTTTCCCATGCCTTTTCAAAGATAGCATTCAATTCTTTGGATGCCGGGAAGGTGAGGGGGGGCTTCTTATTATCCGTAAAAAAGGCCTCCTCCACCTGTTTCGGAGCAGTGTCCGAAATGTGTAAAACATCACTAACAGCCTCAATCATCAACTGCACCCCCTTGGCAAGTGATGCCGTCCCCCCTCAACACATCTCCATCACCGTCTGCAGTGTCAGAGTCGGTGTCAGTGTCATCCTGCATAATTGCCAGCGCACATTTTTGAGAATGTACCGCAGGGGACCCCGAGGAGGCAGTATCAGACCATACCACTATAGAGGACTGGAGGATCTGAGTGGCATGCTCAGTCCTGGCAACCCTATCAGAAATGGAGGATGACATAACAATGCCCCTAAATCTGACACACTACTAGCTGACGCCATGGCCAGTAGAAAGAGAACTTTAGCAGTCAACCATTTAAGATCCACTTTATTAAGTGGTTCAAAAGGGGCAACCCGAAAGGCCTTTAGGACTAGACTTAAGTCCCAAGGCACTGTAGGAGGAACAAAAGGAGGTTGAATGTGCAGCATTCCCTGGAAAAATGTACTCACATCCTGCAAGTTGGCAATTGTCTTTTGGAACCATACAGTCAATGTTGACACTTGCACTCTCAAGGAAGCCACCTTCAAACCTTTATCCATTCCTGCCCGAAGGAATGCTAAGACCCTGGAAACTCTGAAAGACTTAGGGTCCATTTCCCGTTCACTGCACCAATGAATATAGGTTTGCCATATTCGGTGATAAATTTGAGCTAAGGAAGGTTTCCTTGCTCTGAGCATTGTTTGAATTACCTGCTGTGAGAATCATCTTTACTTCAGGATAGAGGTCTCAAGAACCACGCCATCAAAGATAGTTGATTCAGATGTCTGTGATAACAAGGACCCTGTGTCAGTAGATCTGGATGTTGAGGGAGCAGGATTGGAGCATCCATCGACATTCTCTGCAGATCTGTGTACCAATCTCTTCTGGGCCAAGCCGGAGCTATTCGTATCACGGAACCCTTTCCTTGCTTTATCTTTCTCACCATCCTGGGAAATAAGATGATTGGAGGAAACATATAGGCCAGACGAAAGTCCCATCTCACTGACAGGGCATCCACAAAGATCGCTCTGAGATCCTTTGTTCTTGACCCGTATGCGAGAACTTTGTTGTTCTGACGGGACGCCATGAGATCTATCTCTGGCAACCCCCACTTGTCGACTAGAGTCTGGAAGACCTCCGGGTGTAGAGCCCATTGGCTTGCTTGAATGGCGTGTCGACTGAGTAAATTTGCTTCCCAGTTTAGGACTCATGGAACGAACACTGCGGACAAGGCTGGATGTTAAAGTTCTGCCCACTTTAGAGTGTGACTTACCTCCTTCGTAGCTTTTTGGCTGTGAGTTCCTCCCTGATGGTTGAGGTACGCTACTGCCGTCGCACTGTCCGAGCGGATCTGAACTGATTTTTGCCGAAGGATTTCCTTTGCCTGAATCAGTGCCATGTATATGGCCCGAAGTTCTGATATATTTATTGGCAGGCAACCTTCTTCCTTGGTCCATTGCCCCTGGAAACAAAGCCTTCCTGACACTACTCCCAACCATGGAGACTGGCATCTGTTTTCAGAATTTCCCAATCTGATATCCAAAAAGGTCTCCCCTTGTCCAGATGGGAGGTCTGTAGCCACCAGGCTAACAACCTCCTTACTTCCACCGTAAGGACCATAATCTGCGTTTTTATTATCTGATGAAACCCATTCCATTTGGCAAGGATCAGATACTGCAGAGTCCTCGAGTGGAACTGGGCATACTCCACCATGTCGAATATTGACACCATCAATCCCATCACACTCATTGCTGCGTGAATGTATACCCTTTCACTATGTAGCAGCTCCTAAATCCTTGACTGAACTCTGGATATCTTGTTCAGAGGTAAAAAATACTCTTTGAAGGATTGAATCCAGTACAGCCCCCCGAGTCATCCACTGTGACGGAACCAGAGACGATTTTGCCCATTTTATGAGCCACCCGTGCTTCTGCAGACACGTTATTGTCTGTTGCAGATGACACAGGAGCAATTCCTGAGACTGTGCCAGGATTAAAAGATCGTCGAGGTATGGAAAAATTCTTATACCCTGCTGGCGGAGATAAGTTGCCATTACCACCATAATTTTGGTAAACACTGTGGGGGCTGTGGCTAACCCAAAGGGTAGGGCCTGGAACTTAAAATGCTGCTGGAAGATAGCGAACCTGAGATAGCACTGACTGGACAATTCTATAGGAACATGTAGGTAAGCATCCTGGATATCCAGGGATACCCTATAATCCCCCGGCTCCATGGGCAAAATGATGGAACATAAAGTCTCCATATGAAAATGAGGTACCCAAATGTACTTGTTCAGCACTTTGAGACTGAGTATGGGCCAGAATAACCCATTTGGCTTCTGAACTAGAAACAGGTTGGATTAAAAACCCTGTCCTCCTTGTGCAGGAGGAACTGAAATGATTAACCCTGACTGAAGCAATTTTTTAACTGCCTCTTGCAAAGCCCTGGATTTTGTCTCCATATCCAATGCTGCTTCTTCCAAGAACATTGCATCCTGTTTTATATGTGCCATATGGGATTTTTGCTCCCTAGATGCCATTGAAAGATCTCCTTCCAATGCATCAGCCCAGGCAGCCACTGCTTTTGCCATCCAAGCTGAATCCATGGTTGGTTTTATGACTTCCCCAGACAGGGAAAAAATGTTTTTAAAAAAAACCATCCACTCTCCTATCCGTGACATCATTTAAATGATGTTGAAGGCAGAGGTAATGTAGATTTTCGCACTAATCGAATAACATGCGTATCTACTTTGGGGGCCACCTCACTCTTTAAACAATCCTCAGCTGGAAGAGGATAATTGGAATTCCATTTCCTAGGAATTCTAAACTTCCTACTGGGCGTAGCCCAAGCCTCTTCCATGATTTCCGTCTGCCGGATCCTCCCAGGAAACTCAGTCTTAACTGTTTTAGGACGTTTAAGCACAGGTGCCTTGGATTTTAACACAGGCTCTGCTTATTCTTCTAAAGATAGAATGGCTTTCCTTGCCTTAATTAACTCAGCTATGTCCACTAAGCGGAGGCCTACCCCCTCCTCTTCGTATGCAGAACCAGAGTTTAATGAGCCTTCATCCTCCGATGAGTCCTGTGTTGACTGTGAAAATGTAGATTTACTTACCACTGGCTTTTCAGCCTGTTTCTTTTGAGAGGCTGCTGCTGGAAGTGATAAACCACAGGTGGGAAGCTGCATGTAAGGGCTAATCGTGTAACCTAATCCTGGTACAGAAGTTGGAATTATCAGCTCAGCTATACAGGATGTTTGTGCAAACATAGCCCAAGGGGGATCAACTTGCACCTGTATCTGCCTTGTACTATTCAAGAGACCTTGGTGAAAGCTAAAACAATTTGCACACAAACCATCCTGAACCAGATCCTGAGAGGTTAACCCAGCTTTGCAAGACAAACATGATATAAGTGTTGGTGTTGCTGCGAGTGGATTCTCACCTTTGCCGATCTTAGACTTGATAATCACTTACACAGTGTACTACACAATTTGTGATTGTAATCACTTTAAGACTCGTTAAAGGGACATAAAATCCGACCCTACCCTGCTATACACCAGCACTGAGGATCGGAATAGATAGTAAAAAACTGACAGAAGTATAGTAAAGTCAGCAATCACACTAGCAGTCAGTCACATTACACATTAGTATAATAAGCAATATGAGCACATAATCAACTACAGATACATTTCAAGTATGTAGGAGAAACATATCACTGCAGTACTTTACAAAAGTTTTAACCGTATTCAGACGCATAGCGAAAGAAACCAAAGTAATATTATCAGACTCATATGCATTATGCACTTATCCAACTATTCATACTCAAAAGGTAGATAGAGACTTAGTGCTGTATAACCCATACTCAGAGGAGTGGGATACAAGGAGTCTTACCCCGCTTCCAGGATCGATCAATACGTCTGCGAACGCTGAGTGGATCCAGACGCTATTAGTGTACACCGCCGCTCCATGAACCTATAGTGAACACAGACGCCCAAGTGAACACTGACACACCAGTCACACAGCTGCCTATGCTGCGACTGGGTCCCTTAGTACACAGTATCTCCAACGGAAGCGGGAAAACAGTTCATGGCGGGAGACTCGGAGGAAACTGGTCATGAACCAGGGGGAGGGGCGACCAGGTGATCGTCTGACTCCACACTGCTGACATCAACCCCAGGGATCACAGACACGTACTACTCCTAGAGCCTATGATTCCTAGGGGCTATCACTATTGCACCCGAGCTGGCAGCCGCATCAGCGACTGTTTGGTAGTCTCCTCCCAAACCAGTGCGGCTGTGTCCATATTCCCCCTCTAAGCAGAACCGATGCCTTACCATCTCACCGTGCTCCAGCCACAGCCTGGTAACGTCTGCTGGACCTGCTAGTATATCAGACACAGACGCCTGCCGAAACAGCACTGTACTTGTGGGAATAAGACGCTTTTTAGACAGATCACTCCAAAAAATTGTAAGACTATAAAATAAGAATTTACTTACCGATAATTCTATTTCTCGGAGTCCGTAGTGGATGCTGGGGTTCCTGAAAGGACCATGGGGAATAGCGGCTCCGCAGGAGACAGGGCACAAAAAGTAAAGCTTTAGGATCAGGTGGTGTGCACTGGCTCCTCCCCCTATGACCCTCCTCCAAGCCAGTTAGGTACTGTGCCCGGACGAGCGTACACAATAAGGGAGGAATTTTGAATCCCGGGTAAGACTCATACCAGCCACACCAATCACACCGTACAACTTGTGATCTAAACCCAGTTAACAGTATGATAACAGCGGAGCCTCTGAAAAGATGGCTCACAACAATAATAACCCGATTTTTGTAACTATGTACAAGTATTGCAGATAATCCGCACTTGGGATGGGCGCCCAGCATCCACTACGGACTCCGAGAAATAGAATTATCGGTAAGTAAATTCTTATTTTCTCTATCGTCCTAGTGGATGCTGGGGTTCCTGAAAGGACCATGGGGATTATACCAAAGCTCCCAAACGGGCGGGAGAGTGCGGATGACTCTGCAGCACCGAATGAGAGAACTCCAGGTCCTCTTTTGCCAGGATATCAAATTTGTAGAATTTTACAAACGTGTTCTCCCCTGACCACGTAGCTGCTCGGCAGAGTTGTAATGCCGAGACCTCTCGGGCAGCCGCCCAAGATGAGCCCACCTTCCTTGTGGAATGGGCCTTAACCGATTTAGACTGTGGCAGGCCTGCCTCAGAATGTGCAAGTTGAATTGTGTTACAAATCCAACGAGCAATCGACTGCTTAGAAGCAGGCGCACCCAACTTGTTGGGTGCATACAGTATAAACAGCGAGTCAGATTTTCTGACTCCAGCTGTCCTGGAATATATTTTCAGGGCCCTGACAACTTCTAGCAACTTGGAGTCCTCCAAGTCCCTAGTAGGTGCAAGGCACCACAATAAGCTGGTTCAGGTGAAACACTGACACCACCTTAGGGAGAGAACTGGGGACGAGTCCGCAGCTCTGCCCTGTCCGAATGGACAAACAGATATGGGCTTTTTTGAGAAAAAAACCACCAATTTGACACTCGCCTGGTCCAGGCCAGGGCCAAGAGCATGGTCACTTTTTATGTGAGATGCTGCAAATCCACATATTTGACTGGTTTTAAACCAATGTGATTTGAGAAATCCCAGAACTACGTTGAGATCCCACAGTGCCACTGGAGGCACAAAAAAGGGGTTTGTATATGCAATACTCCCTTGACAAACTTCTGGACTTCAGGAACTGAAGCCAATTCTTTCTGGAAGAAAATTTACAGGGCCGAATTTGAACCTTAATGGACCCCAATTTGAGGCCCATAGACACTCCTGTTTGCAGGAAATGCAGGAAACGACCGAGTTGAAATTTCTTTGTGGGGCCTTCCTGGCCTCACACCACGCAACAAATTTTCGCCCCACGTGGTGATAATGTTGTGCGGTCACCTCCTTTCTGGCTTTGACCAGGGTAGGAATGACCTCTTCCGGAATGCCTTTTTTCCCTTAGGATCCGGCTTTCCATCGCCATGCCGACAAACGCAGCTGCGGTAAGTCTTGGAACAGACATGGTACTTGCTGAAGCAAGTCCCTTCTTAGCGGCAGAGGCCATAAGACCTCTGTAAGCATCTCTTGAAGTTCCGGGTACCAAGTCCTTCTTGGCCAATCCGGAGCCATGAGTATAGTTCTTACTCCTCTACGTCTTATAATTCTCAGCACCTTAGGTATGAGAAGCAGAGGAGGGAACACATACACCGACTGGTACACCCACGGTGTTACCAGAACGTCCACATCTATTGCCTGAGGGTCCCTTGACCTGGCGCAATACCTGTCCCGTTTTTTGTTCAGACGGGACGCCATCATGTCCACCTTTGGTATTTCCCAACGGTTTACAATCATGTGGAAAAAACTTCTCAATGAAGTTTCCACTCTCCCGGGTGGAGGTCGTGCTGAGGAAGTCTGCTTCCCAGTTTCCATTCCCGGGATGAAAAACTGCTGACAGTGTTATCACATGATTTTCCGCCCAGCGAAAAGTCCTTGCAGTTTCTGCCATTGCCCTCCTGCTTCTTGTGTCGCCCTGTCTGTTTACGTGGGCGACTGCCGTGATGTTTTTCCCACTGGATCAATACCGGCTGACCTTGAAGCAGAGGTCTTGCTAAGCTTAGAGCATTATAAATTTACCCTTAGCTCCAGTATATTTATGTGGAGAAAAGTCTCCATACTTGATCACACTCCCTGGAAATTTTTCCCTTGTGTGACTGCTCCCCAGCCTCTCAGGCTGGGCTCCGTGGTTACCAGCATCCAATCCTGAATGCCGAATCTGCGGCCCTCTAGAAGATGAGCACTCTATAACCACCACAGGAGAGACACCCTTGTCCTTGGATATTGGGTTATCCGCTGATGCATCTGAAGATGCGATCCGGACCATTTGTCCAGCAGATCCCACTGAAAAGTTCTTACGTGAAATCTGCCGAATGGAATTGCTTCGTAGGAAGCCACCATTTTTACCAGGACCCTTGTGCAATGATGCACTGTTTTTAGGAGGTTCCTGACTTGCTCGGATAACTCCCTGGCTTTCTCTTCCGGGAGAAACACCTTTTTCTGGACTGTGTCCAGAATCATCCCTAGGCACAGCAGACGTGTCGTCGGGATCAGCTGCGATTTTGGAATATTTAGAATCCACCCGTGCTGATTGTAGCAGTATCCGAGATAGTGCTACTCCGACCTCCAACTGTTCCCTGGACTATGCCCCTATCAGGAGATCGTCCAAGTAAGGGATAATTAAGACGCCTTTTCTTCGAAGAAGAATCATCAATTCGGCCATTACCTTGGTAAAGACCCCGGGGTGCCGTGGACAATCCAAACGGCAGCGTCTGAAACTGATAGTGACAGTTCTGCACCACGAACCTGAGGTACCCTTAGTGAGAAGGGCAAATTTGGGACATAGAGGTAAGCATCCCTGATGTCCCGGGACACTATATAGTCCCCTTCTTCCTGGTTCGTTATCACTGCTCTGAGTGACTTCATCTTAATTTGAACCTTTGTAAGTGTTCAAAAAAAAATTTTTTAGAATAAGTCTCACCTAGCCTTCTGGCTTCAGTACCACAATATAGTGTGGAATAATACCCCTTTTCTGTAGTAGGAGGGGTAATTTAATTGTCACCTGCTGGGAACACAGCTTGTGAATTTTTTCCCATACTACCTCCTTGTCGGAGGGAGACTTGGTAAAGCAGACTTCAGGAGCCTGCGAAGGGGAAACGTCTCGACATTCCCATCTGTACCCCCGGGATACTACATGTAGGATCCAGGGGTCCTGTACGGTCTCAGCGCCATGCTGAGAACTTGTCAGACGCGGTGGAACGCTTCTGTTCCTGGGAATAGGCTGCCTGTTGCAGTCTTCTTCCCTTTCCTCTATCCCTGGGCAGATATGATCTTATAGGGACGAGAGGACTGAGGCTGAAAAGACGGTGTCTTTTTCTGCAGAGATGTGACTTAGGGTAAAAAACGGTGGATTTTCCAGCAGTTGCCGTGACCACCAGGTCCGATGGACCGACCCCAAACAAGTCCTCTTCCTTTATACGGCCATACTGTGCCGTTTGGAATCTGCATCACCTGACCACTGTCGTGTCCATAACATCTTCTGGCAGTTATGGACATCGCGTTTATTCATGATGCCAGAGTGCAAATATCCCTCTGTGCATCTCGCATATATAGAAATGCTCTATAGTCAATAAAATACTGTCCCTGTCAAGGGTATCAATATTTTTAGTCAGGGAATCCGACCAAGCCACCCTAGCTCTGCACATCCAGGCTGAGGCGATCGCTGGCCGCAGTATAACACCAGTATGTGTGTATATACTTTTTATTATATTTTCCAGCCTTGTCAGCTGGTCCTTGAGGACGGCCCTATCTATAGACGGTACCGCCACTTGTTTTGATAAGCGTGTGAGCGCCTTATCCACCTTAAGGGGTGTTTCCCAACGCGCCCTAACTTCTGGCGGGAAAGGGTATACCGCCCATAATTTTCTATCGGGGGGAACCCACGCATCATCACACACTTTATTTAATTTATCTGATTCAGGAAAAACTATGGTAGTTTTTTCACATCCCACATAATACCCTCTTTTGTGGTACTTGTAGTATCAGAAATACGTAACACCTCCTTCATTGCCTTTAACGTGTGGCCCTAATAAGGAATACGTTTGTTTATTCACCGTCGACACTGGATTCAGTGTCCCTGTCTGTGTCTGTGTCGACCGACTAAAGTAAACGGGCGTTTTAAAAACCCTTGACGGTGTTTTTGAGACGTCTGGACCGTACTAATTGTTTGTCGGCCGTCTCATGTCGTCAACCGACCTTGCAGCGTGTTGACATTATCACGTAATTTCCTAAATAAGCCATCCATTCCGGTGTCGACTCCCTAGAGAGTGACATCACCATTACAGGCAATTGCTCCGCCTCCTCACCAACATCGTCCTCCTACCTGTCGACACACACGTACCGACACACAGCACACACACAGGGAATGCTCTGATAGAGGACAGGACCCACTAGCCCTTTGGAGAGACAGAGGGAGAGTTTGCCAGCACACACCAAAAACGCTATAATTATATAGGGACAACCTTATATAAGTGTTTTCCCTTATAGCATCTTAATATATATATAAGCATATCGCCAAATTAGTGCCCCCCCTCTCTGTTTTAACCCTGTTTCTGTAGTGCAGTGCAGGGGAGAGCCTGGGAGCCTTCCCTCCAGCCTTTCTGTGAGGGAAAATGGCGCTGTGTGCTGAGGAGATAGGCCCCGCCCCTTTTTCGGGCGGCCTCGTCTCCCGCTCTTAACGGATTCTGGCAGGGGTTAAATATCTCCATATAGCCTCCGGAGGCTATATGTGAGGTATTTTTAGCCAAAATAGGTATTCATTTGCCTCCCAGGGCGCCCCCCTCCCAGCGCCCTGCACCCTCAGTGACTGCCGTGTGAAGTGTGCTGAGAGGAAAATGGCGCACAGCTGCAGTGCTGTGCGCTACCTTTAGAAGACTGAGGAGTCTTCTGCCGCCGATTCTGGACCTCTTCTTACTTCAGCATCTGCAAGGGGGCCGGCGGCAAGGCTCCGGTGACCATCCAGGCTGTACCTGTGATCGTCCCTCTGGAGCTGATGTCCAGTAGCCAAGAAGCCAATCCATCCTGCACGCAGGTGAGTTCACTTCTTCTCCCCTAAGTCCCTCGTTGCAGTGATCCTGTTGCCAGCAGGACTCACTGTAAAATAAAAAACCTAAGCTAAACTTTCCTAAGCAGCTCTTTAGGAGAGCCACCTAGATTGCACCCTTCTCGGCCGGGCACAAAATCTAACTGGCTTGGAGGAGGGTCATAGGGGGAGGAGCCAGTGCACACCACCTGATCCTAAAGCTTTACTTTTTGTGCCCTGTCTCCTGCGGAGCCGCTATTCCCCATGGTCCTTTCAGGAACCCCAGCATCCACTAGGACGATAGAGAAAAATAGAATAAGAAACCTTATGGCTGCTAAAAACCAGCAGCCCATTAACCATGGTTCGACTCCTGCAGCACCAAACAAAAAACAACTGATTTGTCTGAGCCAGGAGGCGGGGATATATGGACGGGCCCGTTGCATGCTGGGAGGCCGAAAAGCTTTGACCGATTGGTGTAAATCCGCTGCCGCTTCATCATATCCCAATGTTATCCTGTGGACCCTGCCGAAGAAAAAGCTAATTGTAAACTCCCAATTGTTTAAGTATACCCACTCCACACCAAAAACCCAGGTCTGACCTTGGTTGTTGAACAAGGTCTCAAGCTGTTTCACAGTTGCTTGAAACAGTGTTCACACTGCAGGGTGGACCCTGGTTATTGGTTCTTGCCGGGTCTTACCTCTGTCTGCAATTGGAGATAACATCTCAATCACCTTTGAGCCAGCTCTCTGTATAATTTTAGTGTGACCTAGGTCGGATGACACAGTCAGTGCCAGGTTCGACTCTTGTAGCGACCAGGGTCGGATTCCCAGGTAATACAACCAGGGCTGCCCCGGTAATAACACCAGGGCCGTCTTAACAGCAGTGTGGGCCCCTGGGCACACCAATACACTGGGGCCCCTACCCATCCTCCATGGGTGGGGGTGCTATCAACGGCAGCTTTGATATCCCACGGGCGGTAGGGGGTGTTCTAGCTTCCGCTCAGCATGTAGGACCTGGAGCAGTAATTTCTGCTAATTACTCCTTTACTGCACAGATGGGGCGGGAGGGAGAACACTAAACTGTAGAATGTGGCATTGGGCTGAATGAAGGGTCCCCGGTACATGACTTCCAGGGTGGTATGGGGTGTTTAATATGTAAGGGAGGGGTCGATAGTGGAGTGGGCTTCATTTTCATCATTTTCTGGTGGGAGGGCAGCTTGCTTGACTGCAGATATGTCAAGTTCCTGGAAAAATATTTCTTAGCTTTGCATGGGATAAAAAAATTAGAGTGTCTCACCTGTCAGGAGGTTCTGGGGAATTGGGGATCAGAGTTCAGAAGCCAGAACAATCCACCAACAAATATACAAAACTGCATATTAGGCGTGTGGAGCTTGAGCAGGGACCAGCTGCTTGAAGGCTGATATCTCTGGTTCTGAGCATAGTAGAGACAAGCTGCTAGTTTCCACCGAAAGGGAAGAGTCACGGCGTTTAAAATGTACCATCAGAAAAACTCTAAGTCATACAGAGCCTGAGATATCTTGATGGTAATAGCAATTTACAGGCTTGGATGGGGACCACTGCTTTGAACTCGGATATCTCTGGTTCCCTAGGGCCGATTTTCAAAAATCTGGTACCCCTGGAAAGAGGGGACCCTCAGCTATCAGTCTAGGGCCCTTATACTCCTGGGGCCCTTGGGCAAGAGCCCATTGAGCCCATACGAAAAGACGGCCCTGAATAACACAGATTATAAATTTGGTGTGAAAGGGGTATTAGTCATTAGGGGTAGTGTCCAGTGGGTTCTGAAGTAAGTCCTGACAATTGGCCTCGCTCTCAGGCTGCAGAAAAAAAACTGCCTGCATTTGAATTTGCCCTTCTGTTGCAAATACTGAGTTGTCATCCATAGATGATATGATTGACAAATTTGAAGCAAGAGGCTATTCACATCAAACCTGATTGGAAATTAAATCCAAGGTACTTGCAAATGACAGTATGGGGGTCTGGACTGTACACCCTAATTCTAAACATATTAAGAGGTGCTACAATGCAGAGACTTTTAGTGCCATGCAGAAAAAGGGGAAAAGAACTAAGAACACTGGTAATCAGAACAATTACAATAAACTCTGCAATTTAACATGGAGTAAGACAGAGGATCTCAGCATACATTGTGGGCAAAAATATGGGACAACCTATAACAGTCAGGTGACCTCATCAGGTGGGTCCCTAAAAGTCCTAAGGTTCAAGTCCTGAACACAAGACCCACCAGGCCAGCACAACCCAACCGCTAAAAAGCATCACACTAGTTGAAGTAGCAATTTAAGTGATAAAAATTCCAAGGACCCACATCAATTAAAATCACCCAAGGACAGGTGGGATGGGTGTTAGTCGAAACTGAAGAAGTCTCCGCCTTCATGTGTACATAAATGTACCCAATATGGCATATATGGGGGGGGGGGGGGGGGCCAGACTGCTCACCCTAATTCTAAACATAAGTGGTGCTACCATGCTAAAACTTTTAGTGCCACACAGCAAGAGGGAAAATGCAGGTGACCACTCTAAGCAATAACAGTGGTAACTAGAACAATTATAAACAAAACTCTGCAATTTAACATGGAGTAGAACTGTGGTTCTTTGCATAATTTGTAGCCAAAATTATGGGCCTACCTACCACAGCTGGGTTATTTCATCAGGTGGGTCCCTAAAGTCTAGAACATGGAACCCCCTGGCCCAGCATAACACAACTGCCCCAAGGCATCACACTAGTAAGAAGTACTGTAGCAGTTTAGGTGCTAAAAATTATTACATTAATAAGAAATAGCAACTTAAGTGTTTTTTCATTTGTTCTGTATTGACATAGTAGTAATGGGAGATTTTAACTATCCAGAGATAAACTGGATTTTAACTATCCAGAGATAAACTGGAAAAACGATTCATGTGATACTGCTAGGGGCAGTATGTTTTTAAACACACTAAATGATAACTACCTAGTCCAACTAATTGAGGAACCAACTAGGTACAATGCAATCTTAGACCTGGTATTAACAAACAATCAGGATTTGGTATCGGGTATTATAGTAGGGGAACCCATAGGAAACAGCGACCACAATATGGTCACATTCAATATCAGTTTCTACAAACAGCCCTATACTGGCTCAACTAGGACTTTAAACTTTAGCAAAGCCAACTTTGAAATGATGAGGGTATTTTTCAGGGATATTGAATGGGAAGGTTTGTTTTTAGGAAAAAATACTACGGAGAAATGGGAGGTACTAAAATTCCTGCTAGCTAAAAATACACTCAAATATATTCCTATGAGTAGCAAAAAAGGGAATAAAAATCATAAACCGATGTGGCTTAACAAAAAGATTAAGGAACTTATGGGCAAGAAAAGGCGAGCATTTAAAAAATACAAATCTGACGGGGATGCAGAGTCATTTCAGCAATATAAGGAATGTAACAAAAATTGCAAAAAGGAAATAAGAGCGGCTAAAGTAGAAACTGAAAAACTAGTAGCAAAGGAAAGCAAAGCGAATCCCAAAAAAGTCTTTAAATACATTAATAGCAAGAGATTAAAAAAGGAGAGTATAGGCCCTTTGAAAGACAAGTTGGGAGTCTTAAGCAAAAATGATAATGACATAGCGGACACACTAAATGAGTTTTTTTCAACAGTATTCACTAGAGAGGACCCAATTCAGGGACTGACACACAATCTCAATAATGACAATATCACACTGATAGGTACTTATTTAAGCGAGGAAGTAGTCTGTGACCGATTAAAACATTTGAAGATTAATAAATCACCAGGGCCCGATGGTATTCATCCAAGGGTTCTAATGGAGCTTCACTCTGAACTGGCAAAACCACTATCTTTGATCTTTGAGGATTCAGTTATATCAGGTATGGTTCCCAAAGACTGGCGTATAGCGGAAGTAGTGCCTATATTCAAAAAGGGAAGTAAAGCTGAAACAGGTAATTATAGACCAGTTAGTCTTACATCTATAGTGGGGAAAGTATTGGAAGGTATTCTAAGAGATAGTATTCAGAAGTTCCTTGAAACCAATAAGGTCATTAAAAGGAATCAACATGGGTTTATGAAGGACAGATCCTGTCAAACCAACTTACTTGGCTTTTATGAAACAGTAAGCGCAAACCTAGATCAGGGTAAAGACGTGGATGTAATCTTTTTAGACTTTGCCAAAGCGTTCGATACTGTACCACACATGAGACTTATATACAAGCTACAAGAATCAGGGCTAGGAAGCACAATATGCACTTGGGTCAAAAACTGGTTAGATAATAGGAAGCAGCGCGTTGTGGTTAATGGATCTTTTTCAACTTGGACTGAAGTGCTAAGTGGTGTGCCGCAAGGCTCAGTATTAGGACCGCTATTGTTCAATATTTTCATTAACGACCTAACAGAAGGTCTAGAGAGCATGGTGTCAATTTTTGCAGATGATACCAAATTGTGTAAGGCTATAAATACAGAGGAGGATGCCGAGTCTCTTCAGAACGACTTAGTTAAATTAGAAGCATGGGCAGCCAAATGGAGAATGCGCTTCAACACAGACAAGTGTAAGGTAATGCACTGTGGTAACAAGAACAAAAATTACACCTACCTACTAAATGGGGTAAAATTAGGGGATTCTGTACTGGAAAAGGACTTAGGTGTCCTCATAGATAGCAAGCTAAGAAGTAGTATCCAAAGTAGGACTGCAGCAAAGAAGGCTAATAAGATATTAGCATGCATAAAACGGGGTATTGATGCTAGGGACGAGAGTATTATACTCCCGTTATATAAATCATTAGTGAGGCCACACCTTGAATACTGTGTACAGTTCTGGGCACCGTACTACAAAAAGGATATCCTGGAGCTTGAAAAGGTACAGAGGAGGGCGACCAAACTAATTAAGGGCATGGAGACGATGGAATACAAGGAAAGGCTTGAAAGACTAGGCATGTTTACATTGGAAAAGCGGAGACTAAGAGGGGATATGATCAACATCTACAAATATATAAGGGGACAATACACAGAGCTTGCGCGGGACCTGTTTTTGGTTAGATCAACACAGAGGACTCGTGGACACTCGCTCAGGTTAGAGAGGAGAGGAGATTCCGCACAATACGGCGTAAAGGCTTTTTCACGGTAAGGACAATACGTGTTTGGAATTCCCTGCCCGAGGGAGTTGTAATGGCGGAATCTGTCAACACCTTTAAGAATGGGTTAGATAAATTCCTATTGGAAAAGGATATCCAGGGGTATGGTGCATAGTCATGCATTATAGTTACTATAAATAGGGATAAAATGCAATGGCTGACAGCAGCATCAGTCAGAAATTTTAGTCAAATCATCATGCATAGGACACCACAAATAGGTTGAACTCGATGGACAATTGTCTTTTTTCAACCTCAGATACTATGTTACTATGTTACTATGTGACAAAGAACTCCTCCTTTCTGAAGCCAGGTACACAGTAGCACACCCACCGAGCAGCAGATAAGTTAAGCTACACTATACACACTTACCAATCGGCTGCTCAATATGTCAGTCCTCACATCACAGCTGGATGGGCAATTCAATTTGCCCGCCCAACTGTGATATTAGTCCCTGCAGCCAGCGTATGGGCTGATGGCGGGTTGCTCATAAACGACCTGCAGAAATATCTGCAAGATGCATTAACATCATAGAAGAAACACCAGCCCTGTGATGTTTGTCTAAAAAATATTGGATGGATACAGTTAAATTGACAAAGATATTTATTAAAAGGGAATACAGGTTGAGTATCCCTTATCCAAAATGCTTGGGACCAGAGGTATTTTGGATATGGGATTTTTCCGTAATTTGGAATAATTGCATACCATAATGAGATATCATGGCGATGGGACCCAAGTCTAAGCACAGAATACATTTATGCTTCATATACACCTTATACACACAGCCTGAAGGTCATTTTAGCCAATATTTTTAATAACTTTGTGCATTAAACAAAGTGTGTCTACATTCACACAATTTATTGATGTTTCACATACACCTTATACACACAGCCTGAAGGTCATTTAATACAATATTTTTAATAACTTTGTGTATTAAACAAAGTTTGTGTACATTGAGCCATCAAAAAACAAAGGTTTCATTATCTCTCACTCAAAAAAGTCCGTATTTTGGAATATTCCGTATTTTGGAATATTTGGATATGGGATACTCAACCTGTATAATAAAATATTAAGAACTGGTTTCTAGATCAATTTGTAAAAGACAGAATTCTTGGACACACATATAAGCACGGGTGTGCAGTGATCGCGCTGAGCCAAAAAAAAAGTGGGTCCCAGGGACCCTTCACTTTTAAAAATTGGGGTCCTACCGGTCTTTTTCTGGGTCCCATCGGAATGAAGGTTCTTATTAATTTTAATCTTGTTTGGACACTACAAAAGTGTTGCAAGATGGGGGGGATGGGGTTACAGTGCTGCTGGGCTGTGTAGCATGCAGGACACCCTGCACCAGAACTGTAACTAGACATTTTGGTGCCCTTAGGCAGAAAGTGAATTGGTGATAGACCACTTAGACCATAAAGAATAGGTAGTGCGCGCCGCAAAATTTTAGGGGCGTGGCTTCATAGGGAAGGGACGTGACCACATAATAGTGTCAATTCACATTACACCACACAGTAGTGGCGCTTATACACATTGCACCAGGTAGAACCTCCTATGCACACTGATCCAGGTAGATCACGTCATACACTTTGCTCCAGGTACAGCACGTCATACACTTTGCACCAGGCACAGCACGTCATACACTTTGCACCAGGTAGAGGACTTATACAAATTGCACCAGGTAGAGAACGTTATACACATTATGCCAGGTAGAGCACGTTATCATACACATTTGCGCCTGGTAGAGCATATTATACACATTGTGCCAGGTAGAACACGTTATTATACACATTGCGCCAGGTAGAACACGTTATCATACACATTGCGCCAGATAGAGCGCGTTATCATACACACTGCGCCAGATAGAGCACGTTATCATACACACTGCGCCAGGTAGAGCACGTTATCATACACATTGCCGCTAGGTAGAGCACGTTATCATACACACTGCGCCAGGTAGAGCACGTTATCATACACATTGCGCCAGGTAGAGCATGTTATCATACACATTGCGCCAGGTAGAGCATGTTATCATACACATTGCCGCTAGGTAGAGCAAGTTATCATGCACATTGCGTCAGGTAGAACACGTTATTATACACAATGCGCCTGGTAGAGCACGCTATTATACACATTGCACCAGGTAGAACACGTTATTATACACAATGCGCCTGGTAGAACACGTTATTATACACAATGCGCCTGGTAGAGCACGTTAATATACACATTGCACCAGGTAGAGCACGTTATCATACACATTGCGCCAGGTAGAACACGTTATTATACACAATGCGCCTGGTAGAGCACGTTATTATACACATTGCGCCAGGTAGAACACGTTATTATACACAATGCGCCTGGTAGAACACGTTATTATACACAATGCGCCTGGTAGAACACGTTATTATACACAATGCGCCTGGTAGAGCACTGAGGCACATTGCAGTAACCACTTATCACCTCCAGTTGCACGAAGGGGCCGTTTAACACAAGTGGCTCCGCCCCCAGCAGCAACTCACTGACACTCACCATTTTTTCTGACAGCACAGTGCAGTGAGTGCACTGGCACAAGTAGCCAGCCTGCGCCTGTAGTAGCCGCAGCTTGGAGGAGCTCTATGTGAAATCGCAAGCAGAGGCTGTTCTCTGGCAAGAAGGAGCTCCTCCAATCGCTTCCCCTGACGGGCTGGCCACTGCTAAATATACCGATAATCAGTTACAACTGTGTCAAAGTAGTGGAGCCCCAGGTGCAATGGGAAAGTCAGTGTCACTGCACAGTTGTACTGATTACTGGTATATTTAGCAGTGGCCAGCCCGTCAGGGGAAGCGATCGGAGGAGCTCCTTCTTGCCAGCCTCTGCTTGCGATTTCACAGATAGCTCCTTCATGCTGCGGCGCCGGCTGGCTACTTGTGCCAGTGCACTCACTGCACTGTGCTGTCAGAAAAATGGTGTCAGTGAGGCCCTCACATTGCACACACGGAGCTTGCAGCCCCCGGACATCCCGCATCTGCACCAGCTACTCCAGGTGAAGCGGGGCGATGCAGCACTGTCTACTGCTTACCTACAGCGGGAGCTGCGCAGCCCGGGCGGCTCCTGCTGGAAGGTGGTTGTCGGGTCTCGGTGGGGCGTTGAGCGGGTCCCGGGTAGGGGGGTGGCGGCGGGCAGATCCGGAGCTGTACTCCCAGTCGCAGAGGAGGGTGCTGGCGGCAGAGCGGAGGTGGAGCCGGATGAGCGGGGCCAGTCTGTCAGCCCTGCAGCACAGAATCATGTGCTGGCGGGGAGCAGGATTCAAAGCGGGAGATGCTGCAGGCTGTGATTGGATGGAGCCTACAGGAGGTGATTGGCTGAGGAAACAGCCAGTCACCTCCTGCATTCCGCTGACAGGCTTAACACAGGCAAACACATATTCAGATGAGCGCGTCCTGTGGGACCCGCTCATCTTCTAAATGTGAGTCCCGGGCGGCTGTTTCTGGGTAAAATACGCGCCATAGCGCGTTTTTGCGATCACTGGTGTGTATTGCGTGACCGGCGGTCTCCATCCCAGCAGCCTAATGCTGGGGAGGGGGGGGCCAGCGCAAAAAGCCCCTTGTGGGCACCCACGAGTGGGGATAGTCCCTGTTGGTCGGCATGACGACTGTCGGGATGGTGAGGGGGCGGGATGTAGGGGGAGGTAATGTGACCGGCAGTCTCCTGCATCGGCATTTCGATGGGCGTTCAAATTACACTTTTCACGTCGAGCCCATTAGTTTAGTTGCTTTATGTGGCTAAACCAGACCTCTCTGAGCACGATATGCGCAAATAACAATCGATGAATAAAAACACACTTTACACGGGAGATCAGGCACGATAAAACAATTGAATTTCGCCCTTAGAGTGCTGGACATTTTTGTTATGTAGCCCATACACTTGTGAGATATCAGGTACAATCCTTCGATTTCAACCGCATCTGTGAAATAAATCAAAGGATTGTATGCACATTTTAGGTACCATGCAACGCGATGCACGGGCATGCCGGTCAAATGTTGCGTTGCAAGATATTAAGTGCTGCACTTAATATTTATCGCATTGCAGTGGATTGCATGTGTTTCTAGTAAATCGCACTGCAATATGCGATGAGCACCTGGCGGGAGCGGTGACGTGCCCATCACCTGATTACCATGCGATCTATCGCATGGTAATCACTTTGCCAGTTCAGGTGCGATTTCATCGCACCGGAACTGCAGGTGCGATGACCCGCGATGTCGCGGGGCATCGCACAAGTGTATGGGCACCATAACACATACATACCTCTCAAAGGATATTTTATCAGGATGTGATTAGAAAATCATGAAAGTAAAGGAGCTACATAATACTTTTGTAAGAAATACAAATATGTTTTAATATTCAATCACCTTTCCCACACAGATACACATCCATTATACTGCCATAAAATAACTTATTGTATACAGATAATATTATCAAACAAATATTAAGGCAAATCTTATGCAAACAGCACACATTACAGTGCAGCACAATGCAGGGTTAAACTCTGGACAAAATGTCACCATGCAAATATTATGCAAATAGCAAGACAAGGAATTAAACAATAGCACACAGACACATTCAGGCAATTCTTGCAGGCGCCAACGTTTTTCATACTCTAGCACAGGATTTGCCACCTTATCACAATATTAAAGATTTATACAAATGTGACTAACAAAATGAATGGAAAGCCAAGTTCTTTTTTAAAGGACGAAGGGGTTTGCATAACGATTTGCTGTTTTGCATACACGAGACAGTATGCATTTGGATGGGCAATTGAAACTAAAAGATATATATATATTTCCACAGTGGGAGTCACAGGGATTAATATAAAAAGTAGACACACATACACTCTTCTAATGTCAAATGCAGCGTTTCAGATTCTACTTTGTCACTAGAAATCCCTTTGAGTGCTACCTTAGAATTATGTATGTATTTTGTGTGATAGATAGATAGATAAATATATCTACTCTATCGTTTGTTATTTATATAGTGCACACATACTACGCAGTGCTTTACAGAGAATATTTGGCCACTCACCTCAGTCCCTGCCCCAGTTGAGCTTAAAATCTATATTCTCTACCACATGTAGATGAACACATTCACACTAGGGTTAATTTTGTTTGGAGCCAATATTTTATTGTGGGAGGAAACTGATGTAGCGGGAGGAAACCCACAGTTAGGGCCATAGTGCGGATCGAACTCATAACCTCAGTACTGTGAGGCACTGATGCTAACCATTACACCATCCATACTGCCCTTACATAACAATGGTTGCATCTGTACACGGAACATTTATTTATTTATTTATTTATTTGAGAACTGTATTAACTATGGAGCCAAAAAATAAGAATTTACTTACCGATAATTCTATTTCTCGTAGTCCGTAGTGGATGCTGGGGACTCCGTCAGGACCATGGGGTTTAGCGGCTCCGCAGGAGACAGGGCACAATAATAAAAGCTTTAGGATCAGGTGGTGTGCACTGGCTCCTCCCCCCATGACACTCCTCCAAGCCTCAGTTAGGATACTGTGCCCGGACGAGCGTGCATAATAAGGAAGGATATTGAATCCCGGGTAAGACTCATACCAGCCACACCAATCACACTGTACAACCTGTGATCTGAACCCAGTTAACAGTATGATAACAACGAAGGAGCCTCTGAAAAGATGGCTCACAACAAGAATAACCCGATTTTTGTAACAATAACTATGTACAAGTATTGCAGACAATCCGCACTTGGGATGGGCGCCCAGCATCCACTACGGACTACGAGAAATAGAATTATCGGTAAGTAAATTCTTATTTTCTCTAACGTCCTAAGTGGATGCTGGGGACTCCGTCAGGACCATGGGGATTATACCAAAGCTCCCAAACGGGCGGGAGAGTGCGGATGACTCTGCAGCACCGAATGAGAGAACTCCAGGTCCTCCTCAGTCAGGGTGTGCCCTTGACCAAGTAGCAGCTCGGCAAAGTTGTAAAGCCGAGACCCCTCGGGCAGCCGCCCAAGATGAGCCCACTTCCTTGTGGAATGGGCTTTTACTGATTTTGGCTGTGGCAAGCCTGCCACAGAATGTGCAAGCTGAATTGTACTACAAATCCAGCGAGCAATCGTCTGCTTAGAAGCAGGAACACCCATCTTGTTGGGTGCATACAGGCTAAACAGCGAGTCAGATTTTCTGACTCCAGTCGTCCTGGAAACATATATTTTCAGGGCCCTGACAACGTCAAGTAACTTGGAGTCCTCCAAGTCCCTAGTAGCCGCAGGTACCACAATAGGTTGGTTCATGTGAAAAACAGAAAACACCTTAAGGAGAAATTGAGGACGAGTCCTCAATTCTGCCCTGTCAGAATGAAAAATTAAGTAAGGGCTTTTATATGATAAAGCCGCCCATTCGGACACACGCCTGGCTGAAGCCAGGGCTAATAGAATCTTCACCTTCCATGTGAAATATTTTAATTCCACAGTGGTGAGTGGATCAAACCAATGTGACTTTAGGAAACTCAAAACAACATTGAGATCCCAAGGTGCCACTGGGGGCACAAAAGGAGGCTGTATATGCAGTACCCCTTTTACAAACGTCTGAACTTCAGGCACTGAAGCCAGTTCTTTCTGGAAGAAATTCGACAGGGTCGAAATTTGAACCTTAATGGACCCTAATTTTAGGCCCATAGACAGTCCTGTTTTCAGGAAATGTAGGAAACGACCCAGTTGGAATTCCTCTGTAGGGACCTTCTTGGCCTCACACCACGCAACATATTTTCGCCAAATGCGGTGAATATGTTTTGCGGTTACATCCTTCCTGGCTTCGACCAGGGTAGGGATGACTTCATCTGGAATGCCCTTTCAGGATCCGGCGTTCAACTGCCATGCCGTCAAACGCAGCCGCGGTAAGTCTTGGAACAGACAAGGCCCCTGCTGGAGCAGGTCCTCTCTTAAAGGTAGAGGCCACGGTACTTCCGTGAGCATCTCTTGAAGTTCCGGGTACCAAGTCCTTCTTGACCCATCCGGAACCACGAGTATCGTTCTTACTCATCTCCTTCTTATGATTCTCAGTACTTTTGGTATGAGATGCATAGGAGGGAACACATACCCTGACTGGTACACCCACAGTGTTACCAGAGCGTCCACCGCTATTGCCTGAGGGTCCCTTGACCTGGCGCAATATCTGTCTAGTTTTTTGTTCAGGCGGGACGCCATCATGTCCACCTTTGGTTTTTCCCAACGGTTTACAATCATGTGGAAGACTTCCCGCTGAAGTCCCCACTCTCCCGGGTGGAGGTTATGCCTGCTGAGGAAGTCTGCTTCCCAGTTTTCCACTCCCGGAATTAACACTGCTGAGAGTGTTATCACATGATTTTTCGCCCAGCGAAGAATCCTTGCAGTTTCTGCCATTTCCCTCCTGCTTCATGTGCCGCCCTGTCTGTTTACGTGGGCGACTGCCGTGATGTTGTCCCACTGGATCAATACCGGCTGACCTTGAAGCAGAGGTCTTGCTAAGCTTAGAGCCTTGTAAATTGCCCTTAGCTCCAGTATATTTATGTGGAGAGAAGTCTCCAGACTTGATCACACTCCCTGGAAATTTTTTCCTTGTGTGACTGCTCCCCAGCCACTCAGGCTGGCATCCGTGGTCACCAGGACCCAGTCCTGAATGTCGAATCTGCGGCCCTTTCATAGATGAGCACTCTGCAGCCACCGCAGAAGAAAACACCCTTGTCCTTGGAGACAGGGTTATCCGCTGATGCATCTGAAGATGCGATCCGGACCATTTTCCCAGCAGATTCCACTGAAAGGTTCTTGCGTGAAATCTACCGAATGGGATCGCTTTGTAAGAAACCACCATTTTTCACAGGACCCTTGTGCAATGATGCACTGATACTTTTCCTGGTTTTAGGAGGTTCCTGACTAGCTCGGATAACTCCCTGGCCTTCTTCTCCGGGAGAAAACATCCTTTTCTGGACTGTGTCCAGAATCATTCCTAGGAACATTAGACGTGTCGTCGGAAAAAGCTGCGATTTTGGAATATTTAGAATCCACTCGTGCTGTCGTAGAACTACTTGAGATAGTGCTACTCCGACCGCCAACTGTTCTCTGGACCTTGCCCTTATCAGGAAAGCATCCATATTTCTTTTAGGCAGAATCATCATTTCGGCCATTACCATGGTAAAGACCCGGGGTGCCGTGGACAATCCAAACGGCAGCGTCTGAACTGATAGTGACAGTTCTGTACCACGAACCTGAGATACCCTTGGTGAGAAGGGCAAAATTTGGACATGTAGGTAAGCGTCCCTGATATCCAGTGACACCATATCGTCCTGGTTCGCTATCACTGCTCTGAGTGACTCCATCTTGATTTGAACCCTTGTATGTAATTGTTCAAATCTTTTAGATCTCACCGAGCCGTTTGGCTTCAGTACCACAATATAGTGTGGAATAATACCCCTTCCCTTGTTGTAGGAGGGGTACTTTGATTATCACCTGCTGGGAATACAGCCTGTGAATTTTTTCCCAATACTGCCTCCCTGTCGGAGGGAGACGTTGGTAAAGCAGACTTCAGGAACTTGTGAGGGGAAGACGTCTCGAATTTCCAATGTACACCTGGGATACTACGTGTAGGATCCAGGAGTCCACTTGCGAGTGAGCCCACTGCGTGCTGAAACTCTTGAGATGACCCCCCACCGCACCTGAGTCCGCTTGTATGGCCCCAGCGTCATGCTGCGGACTTGGCAGAAGCTGTGGAGGACTTCTGTTCCTGGGAATGGGCTGCCTGCTGCAGTCTTCTTCCCTTTCCTCTAACCCTGGGCAGATATGACTGGCCTTTTGCCCGCCTGCCTTTATGGGTACGAAAGGACTGAGACTGAAAAGACTGTGTCCTTTTCTGCTGAGATGTGACTTGGGGTAACAAAAGTGGATTCTCCAGCTGTTGCCATGGCCACCAGGTCCGATGGACCGCCCCTTTATACGGCAATACTTCCATGTGCCGTCTGGAATCTGCATCACCTGACCACTGTCGTGTCTATAAACATCGTCTGGCAGATATGGACATCACATCTACTCTTGATGCCAGAATGCAAATATCCCTCTGCGCATCTCGCATATATAGAAATGCATCCTTAAAATGCTCTATAGTCAATAAAATATTGTTCCTGTCAAGGGTATAAATATTTTCAGTCAGGAAATCCGACCAAGCCCCCCCAGCGCTGCACATCCAGGCTGAGGCGATTGCTGGTCGTAGTATAACACCAGTATGTGTGTATATACTTTTTTGGATATTTTTCAGCTTCCTATCAGCTGGCTCCTTGAGGGCGGCCGTATCTGGAGACGGTAACGCCACTTGTTTTTATAAGCGTGTGAGCGCCTTATCCACCCTAAGGTGTGTTTCCCAACTCGCCCTCACTTCTGGCGGGAAAAGGTATACCTCCAATAATTTTCTATCGGAGGAAACCCACGTATCATCACACACTTTAATTTATCTGATTCAGGAAAAACTACAAGTAGATTATTCCCACCCTACATAATACCCTTATTTGTGGTACTTGTAGTATCAGAAATATGTAACACCTCCTTCATTGCCCTTAACATGTAACGTGTGGCCCTAAAGGAAAATACGTTTGTTTCTTCACCGTCGACACTGAAGTCAGTGTCCGTGTCTGTGTCGACCAACTGAGGTAAATGGGCGTTTTTACAAGCCCCTGACGGTGTCTGAGACGCCTGGACAGGTACTAATTTGTTTGCCGGCCGTCTCATGTCGTCAACCGACCTTGCATCGTGTTGACATTATCACGTAATTCCTAAATAAGCCATCCATTCCGGTGTCGGCTCCCTAGAGAGTGACATCACCAATACAGGCAATTTGCTCCGCCTCCTCACCAACATCGTCCTCCTACATGTCGACACACACGTACCGACACACAGCACACACACAGGGAATGCTCTGATAGAGGACAGGACCCCACTAGCCCTTTGGGGAGACAGAGGGAGAGTTTGCCAGCACACACCAAAAACGCTATAATTATACAGGGACAACCCCTTATACAAGTGTTTTCCCTTATAGCATTTTCACATATGTAATCATATCGCCAAATAAGTGCCCCCCCTCTCTGTTTTTAACCCTGTTTCTGTAGTGCAGTGCAGGGGAGAGCCTGGGAGCCTTCCTCACAGCAGAGCTGAGCAGGAAAATGGCGCCGTGTGCTGAGGAGAATAGGCTCCGCCCCCTAAAATGGCGGGCTCTTCTCCCGGAGTTTGTGAAATCTGGCAGGGGTTAAATACATCCATATAGCCTCAAGGGCTATATGTGATGTATTTTAGCCATAAAAAAGGTATAATACATTGCTGCCCAGGGCGCCCCCCCCCCCGCGCCCTGCACCCTCAGTGACCGCTGGTATGAAGTGTGCTGACAACAATGGCGCACAGCTGCAGTGCTGTGCGCTACCTTATGAAGACTGAAAGTCTTCTGCCGCCTGTTTCTGGACCTCTGGACCTCTTCAACTTCGGCATCTGCAAGGGGGGTCGGCGGCACGGCTCCGGGACGAACCCCAGGGTGAGACCTGTGTTCCGACTCCCTCTGGAGCTAATGGCGTCCAGTAGCCTAAGAAGCAAATCCATCCTGCACGCAGGTGAGTTTACTTCTCTCCCCTAAGTCCCTCGTAGCAGTGAGCCTGTTGCCAGCAGGACTCACTGAAAATAAAAAACCTAACTTAAACTTTTATTCTAAGCAGCTCAGGAGAGCCACCTAGATTGCACCCTTCTCGGCCGGGCACAAAAATCTAACTGAGGCTTGGAGGAGGGTCATGGGGGGAGGAGCCAGTGCACACCACCTGATCCTAAATCTTTTATTATTGTGCCCTGTCTCCTGCGGAGCCGCTAAACCCCATGGTCCTGACGGAGTCCCCAGCATCCACTTAGGACGTTAGAGAAATTATATAATATAATGATTAAAAATATACATTATACACACACACCCTTTTATATTATATATACACACAGTACATATATTGTCCACCCGAATGCAAGTAGGTGTGTGTGTGTGTGTGTGTGTGTGTGTGTGTGTGTGTGTGTGTGTGTGTGTGTGTGTAGATAAATACATAGATACTGTATATATCTCTCAGGGTCTATTTCGCAGGAAATTCCGACATATATTAATCACTAATCTTGACTCTGGGAGTTGCAGAATACATGTCAATCCAGTAGGTGGCGAACCAAGACAAAAATATTACTAAAGGGGGGTACACACGGAGAGATCCGTGCTTAAAATCTAAGCAATCTTGCTAGATTGCTTAGATTTTAAGCACGGATCTGCCGTGTGTATGCCCTCCAGCGATAGCGATGCGCGGCCCCGCACATCGCTATCGCCGATGCTAGATTGAGCCTGCATGCAGGCTCAATCTAGCGAGTCGCTCACTTCACCGTTGTATGAAGTGAGCGGCCCCCCGTCGGCTTTCCCCCTCGCTCAGCACATCGCGCTGTGCTGAGCGGGGTGAGAGATGTGTGCTGAGCGGTCTGTGTTAAGATCGCTCAGCACACATCTCTCCCGTGAGTACCCCCCTTTAGAGTTGCTGAGAATGTTACTTGCAACCTTTCAGTGTTACTGTAGGTTAAGTAGCAAAAGATTTGGGATCTACAAGATAATATTTGGTTGACTAAAGCAAACTTAGATTGGACTGTGAGATTGATTGCCCCTTGAAATAGATTCTGTGGTTTACATAAAAAAATAGAAAACTGTGGATTAATGCTTATCAGCATACTGTAGCAAGAACAAATGTTCAGGAAAGCAAAGTTCTCAGAACCAGCTGCTTCTCCCATGGACAGCTTTATGTGGCTTGCTCATGTGTTAGCCACAAGCATCTTTTTGTGTTAATCCCTGAAGGAAAAACTGCAAATGCTTACAATTTGTGATCAATGTCTACACTATAAAATCAACATCACAATATTCGTTCCATTTTAAAGTTAGTACGACTGAGCAATAACAGACATCCACGTGAGTGAAACCGAGGGCAAACACTAGTGTGTATATATGTGTGTGTATGTATATTTATACACATACTGTATACACACATACTGTGTGTGTATATATATATTTGTGTGTGTATATATATATATATATGTATATATATATATCCATATATATATTATATATACACACACACACACGCGCACTGTAGATATGTGTATATAGATACATACATAAAATCAAATGCCTTTATCTTGAACTAGTGAAACAGAAAGCTGCACCTCACCGTTTAAAATAACTGAAGGGCATAGTACAGATATTCAGTAATGTTGTAAACGTTCATATGTGAGCGATGAAATGTTCAAACAATATCCCGCCTCAAATGATTTCAACATATTCTTTCAGCTTGAGTCACCACAGAACGACAAGCTGATCCTATCAGATCTGGAAATATACCCTACCACAAAATCACCCCAAAAAACCCAAACCAATGGCAAATAATTAGCTGATATCAAAAAATAAGAATTTACTTACCGATAATTCTATTTCTCGGAGTCCGTAGTGGATGCTGGGGTTCCTGAAAGGACCATGGGGAATAGCGGCTCCGCAGGAGACAGGGCACAAAAGTAAAGCTTTCCGATCAGGTGGTGTGCACTGGCTCCTCCCCCTATGACCCTCCTCCAAGCCAGTTAGGTACTGTGCCCGGACGAGCGTACACAATAAGGGAGGAATTTTGAATCCCGGGTAAGACTCATACCAGCCACACCAATCACACCGTACAACTTGTGATCTAAACCCAGTTAACAGTATGATAACAGCGGAGCCTCTGAAAAGATGGCTCACAACAATAATAACCCGATTTTTGTAACTATGTACAAGTATTGCAGATAATCCGCACTTGGGATGGGCGCCCAGCATCCACTACGGACTCCGAGAAATAGAATTATCGGTAAGTAAATTCTTATTTTCTCTATCGTCCTAGTGGATGCTGGGGTTCCTGAAAGGACCATGGGGATTATACCAAAGCTCCCAAACGGGCGGGAGAGTGCGGATGACTCTGCAGCACCGAATGAGAGAACTCCAGGTCCTCCTTAGCCAGGGTATCAAATTTGTAGAATTTAGCAAACGTGTTTGCCCCTGACCAAGTAGCTGCTCGGCAAAGTTGTAAAGCCGAGACCCCTCGGGCAGCCGCCCAAGATGAGCCCACCTACCTTGTGGAATGGGCATTTACATATTTTGGCTGTGGCAGGCCTGCCACAGAATGTGCAAGCTGAATTGTATTACACATCCAACTAGCAATAGTCTGCTTAGAAGCAAGAGCACCCAGTTTGTTGGGTGCATACAGGATAACAGCAAGTCAGTTTTCCTGACTCCAGCCGTCCTGGAACATATTTTCAGGGCCCTGACAACATCTAGCAACTTGGAGTCCTCCAAGTCCCTAGTAGGTGCAAGGCACCACAATAAGCTGGTTCAGGTGAAACACTGACACCACCTTAGGGAGAGAACTGGGGACGAGTCCGCAGCTCTGCCCTGTCCGAATGGACAAACAGATATGGGCTTTTTTGAGAAAAAACCACCAATTTGACACTCGCCTGGTCCAGGCCAGGGCCAAGAGCATGGTCACTTTTCATGTGAGATGCTTCAAATCCACAGATTTGACTGGTTTTAAACCAATGTGATTTGAGGAATCCCAGAACTACGTTGAGATCCCACAGTGCCACTGGAGGCACAAAAGGGGGTTGTATATGCAATACTCCCTTGACAAACTTCTGGACTTCAGGAACTGAAGCCAATTCTTTCTGGAAGAAAATCGACAGGGCCGAAATTTGAACCTTAATGGACCCCAATTTGAGGCCCATAGACACTCCTGTTTGCAGGAAATGCAGGAAACGACCGAGTTGAAATTTCTTTGTGGGGCCTTCCTGGCCTCACACCACGCAACATATTTTCGCCACATGTGGTGATAATGTTGTGCGGCCACCTCCTTTCTGGCTTTGACCAGGGTAGGAATGACCTCTTCCGGAATGCCTTTTTCCCTTAGGATCCGGCTTTCCACCGCCATGCCGACAAACGCAGCTGCGGTAAGTCTTGAAACAGACATGGTACTTGCTGAAGCAAGTCCCTTCTTAGCGGCAGAGGCCATAAGACCTCTGTAAGCATCTCTTGAAGTTCCGGGTACCAAGTCCTTCTTGGCCAATCCGGAGCCATGAGTATAGTTCTTACTCCTCTACGTCTTATAATTCTCAGCACCTTAGGTATGAGAAGCAGAGGAGGGAACACATACACCGACTGGTACACCCACGGTGTTACCAGAACGTCCACAGCTATTGCCTGAGGGTCTCTTGACCTGGCGCAATACCTGTCCCGTTTTTTGTTCAGACGGGACGCCATCATGTCCACCTTTGGTATTTCCCAACGGTTTACAATCATGTGGAAAAAACTTCCCGATGAAGTTTCCACTCTCCCGGGTGGAGGTCGTGCCTGCTGAGGAAGTCTGCTTCCCAGTTTCCATTCCCGGGATGAAACACTGCTGACAGTGCTATCACATGAATTTCCGCCCAGCGAAAAGTCCTTGCAGTTTTTGCCATTGCCCTCCTGCTTCTTGTGTCGCCCTGTCTGTTTACGTGGGCGACTGCCGTGATGTTTTTCCCACTGGATCAATACCGGCTGACCTTGAAGCAGAGGTCTTGCTAAGCTTAGAGCATTATAAATTTACCCTTAGCTCCAGTATATTTATGTGGAGAAAAGTCTCCAGACTTGATCACACTCCCTGGAAATTTTTTCCTTGTGTGACTGCTCCCCAGCCTCTCGGGCTGGGCTCCGTGGTCACCAGCATCCAATCCTGAATGCCGAATCTGCGGCCCTCTAGAAGATGAGCACTCTATAACCACCACAGGAGAGACACCCTTGTCCTTGGATATAGGGTTATCCGCTGATGCATCTGAAGATGCGATCCGGACCATTTGTCCAGCAGATCCCACTGAAAAGTTCTTGCGTGAAATCTGCCGAATGGAATTGCTTCGTAGGAAGCCACCATTTTTACCAGGACCCTTGTGCAATGATGCACTGTTTTTAGGAGGTTCCTGACTAGCTCGGATAACTCCCTGGCTTTCTCTTCCGGGAGAAACACCTTTTTCTGGACTGTGTCCAGAATCATCCCTAGGCACAGCAGACGTGTCGTCGGGATCAGCTGCGATTTTGGAATATTTAGAATCCACCCGTGCTGTTGTAGCAGTATCCTAGATAGTGCTACTCCGACCTCCAACTGTTCCCTGGACTATGCCCTTATCAGGAGATCGTCCAAGTAAGGGATAATTAAGACGCCTTTTCTTCGAAGAAGAATCATCATTTCGGCCATTACCTTGGTAAAGACCCGGGGTGCCGTGGACAATCCAAACGGCAGCGTCTGAAACTGATAGTGACAGTTCTGCACCACGAACCTGAGGTACCCTTAGTGAGAAGGGCAAATTTGGGACATAGAGGTAAGGATCCCTGATGTCCCGGGACACTATATAGTCCCCTTCTTCCTGGTTCGTTATCACTGCTCTGAGCGACTCCATCTTGATTTGAACCTTTGTAAGTGTTCAAAAAAATTTTTTTTTTTTTTTTTTTTTTTTTAGAATAAGTCTCACCTAGCCTTCTGGCTTCAGTACCACAATATAGTGTGGAATAATACCCCTTTTCTTGTAGTAGGAGGGGTCATTTAATTATCACCTGCTGGGAATACAGCTTGTGAATTTTTTCCCATACTGCCTCCTTGTCGGAGGGAGACCTTGGTAAAGCAGACTTCAGGAGCCTGCGAAGGGGAAACTTCTCGACATTCCAATCTGTACCCCTGGGATACTACTTGTAGGATCCAGGGGTCCTGTACGGTCTCAGCGCCATGCTGAGAACTTGTCAGAAGCGGTGGAACGCTTCTGTTCCTGGGAATGGGCTGCCTGCTGCAGTCTTCTTCCCTTTCCTCTATCCCTGGGCAGATATGATCTTATAGGGACGAAAGGACTGAGGCTGAAAAGACGGTGTCTTTTTCTGCAGAGATGTGACTTAGGGTAAAAACGGTGGATTTTCCAGCAGTTGCCGTGGCCACCAGGTCCGATGGACCGACCCCAAATAACTCCTCTTCCTTTATACGGCAATACACCTTTGTGCCGTTTGGAATCTGCATCACCTGACCACTGTCGTGTCCATAACATCTTCTGGCAGTTATGGACATCGCATTTACTCTTGATGCCAGAGTGCAAATATCCCTCTGTGCATCTCGCATATATAGAAATGCATCCTTTAAATGCTCTATAGTCAATAAAATACTGTCCCTGTCAAGGGTATCAATATTTTTAGTCAGGGAATCCGACCAAGCCACCCCAGCTCTGCACATCCAGGCTGAGGCGATCGCTGGTCGAAGTATAACACCAGTATGTGTGTATATACTTTTTATGATATTTTCCAACCTCCTGTCAGCTGGACCTTGAGGACGGCCCTATCTATAGACGGTACCGCCACTTGTTTTGATAAGCGTGTGAGCGCCTTATCCACCCTAAGGGGTGTTTCCCAACGCGCCCTAACTTCTGGCGGGAAAGGGTATACCGCCCATAATTTTCTATCGGGGGGAACACACGCATCATCACACACTTTATTTAATTTATCTGATTCAGGAAAAACTATGGTAGTTTTTTCACATCCCACATAATACCCTCTTTTGTGGTACTTGTAGTATCAGAAATATGTAACACCTCCTTCATTGCCTTTAACGTGTGGCCCTAATAAGGAATACGTTTGTTTATTCACCGTCGACACTGGATTCAGTGTCCCTGTCTGTGTCTGTGTCGACCGACTAAACTAAACGGGCGTTTTAAAACCCCTGACGGTGTTTTTGAGACGTCTGGACCGTACTAATTGTTTGTCGGCCGTCTCATGTCGTCAACCGACCTTGCAGCGTGTTGACATTATCACGTAATTCCCTAAATAAGCCATCCATTCCGGTGTCGACTCCCTAGAGAGTGACATCACCATTACAGGCAATTGCTCCGCCTCCTCACCAACATCGTCCTCCTACATGTCGACACACACGTACCGACACACAGCACATACACAGGGAATGCTCTGATAGAGGACAGGACCCACTAGCCCTTTGGAGAGACAGAGGGAGAGTTTGCCAGCACACACAAAAAACGCTATAATTATATAGGGACAACCTTATATAAGTGTTTTCCCTTATAGCATCTTTTTTATATATTTCTAACGCCAAATTAGTGCCCCCCCTCTCTGTTTTAACCCTGTTTCTGTAGTGCAGTGCAGGGGAGAGCCTGGGAGCCTTCCCTCCAGCCTTTCTGTGAGGGAAAATGGCGCTGTGTGCTGAGGAGATAGGCCCCGCCCCTTTTTCGGCGGCCTCGTCTCCCGCTCTTAACGGATTCTGGCAGGGGTTAAATATCTCCATATAGCCTCCGGAGGCTATATGTGAGGTATTTTTAGCCAAAATAGGTATTCATTTGCCTCCCAGGGCGCCCCCCTCCCAGCGCCCTGCACCCTCAGTGACTGCCGTGTGAAGTGTGCTGAGAGGAAAATGGCGCACAGCTGCAGTGCTGTGCGCTACCTTTAGAAGACTGAGGAGTCTTCTGCCGCCGATTCTGGACCTTCAGCATCTGCAAGGGGGCCGGCGGCAAGGCTCCGGTGACCATCCAGGCTGTACCTGTGATCGTCCCTCTGGAGCTGATGTCCAGTAGCCAAGAAGCCAATCCATCCTGCACGCAGGTGAGTTCACTTCTTCTCCCCTAAGTCCCTCGTTGCAGTGATCCTGTTGCCAGCAGGACTCACTGTAAAATAAAAAACCTAAGCTAAACTTTTCTAAGCAGCTCTTTAGGAGAGCCACCTAGATTGCACCCTTCTCGGCCGGGCACAAAAATCTAACTGGCTTGGAGGAGGGTCATAGGGGGAGGAGCCAGTGCACACCACCTGATCGGAAAGCTTTACTTTTGTGCCCTGTCTCCTGCGGAGCCGCTATTCCCCATGGTCCTTTCAGGAACCCCAGCATCCACTAGGACGATAGAGAAATAATTTTATTCTTGATAAAATTGTATACAAGACTGCTAAAAATAATTTTCCTTACAGCAAACAGGTGCCGAATATCCATAAGGTTAATTGGGAAGTCTAATTCCTGCCAACACCCTTAACAGGTGCGAGCACAACTGGCAGGATCCGGACAATAAGCCCAAATACCCTACGCCAGTGGTTCCCAAACTTTTTGGAATCACGGCGCCAAAGAGTATCAGAATTCTTTTCACAGCTCCTCCAGGTGCCAAATGCCCAAATGCTTCTTATTGAGAAATTTAGAAAGAAATATTAAATGAAGTAAATTGTGTTTATGTGTCATCCATAAGTTCAATTGTGTGGTGAGCCACAAGATTTGCTTCTGATTGTCCACATGTTTTATGATTGGCAGCCACCAGCACTGGTTTTGCCTACTATATTAACCATAAATAATTTTAATTGGTCTTGGACCACCAATCCAAGGCACCCCTACAAGTGTCCCGAGGCACCCCAGGGTGCCTAGGCACACAGTTTCGGAACCACTTCCCTACGCGTTTCATCTGTACAGATGGACTTCTTCAGCTAAAATTTATAAAAATACACACAATCTAAACAGTTGCAGATATTATTTAACTGGCTTTCCAAAAAAGTAAGGCTGCTCAAATAGTCCTAGTTATTAACAAATGTTGAGTCTAAAATGTGTGCCCATCAGAACAACAAAAGTCCTCTAGCTGGTATAATTAAGCTGGTTACACATTAGACAATGTGGCCGATTCAGAGGGATCGGGACTATAACATTTACAGCTAGAGGACTAATGTTTTGGGGATGTCAGAAAACCACCGGTCACAATATCTCCCCCCGTTGTTTTGATGGGCACACTGACAAAAATCTGCATGAGCCTGCACAAGTTTATTTGTACATAAACAGCAACATTTCGAATCTGTACTAGGCTCTTTATCAGTTTGAACTAAAACTAAAGTCTTAACCAAAGCCAGATGTATAAAAGTAGTTAACTCAAATTCCTACCAGGTTCTACTTTTATAATAAACCTGTTATTTGCAAAACTATAAAATAAATTATTGGGAGGGGGGGGGGGGGGAATTAACACTCACTAATTCAGATTGTTAGGAGTAAAAGGGACAATGAAAGAGCTTAAAATGGCTATCTACCATATGCATCTAATACATGATAAACATAAATCCGATAAAGAGAGATATTATTGGTTAGGTGAATAGTCTGTTTTCTTCTATTTTAAAGTAAGTTCTTCAATATGTATTAGAAACAGAATTTCACATGCTTCAGGGTTTAAAAACGTAATCTCCAGTTCAAGGATGCTGCAATAAATAATGCTGTGGACTTGTTTTACAACACTTAATCAATAATGTACAGTGCCATGAGACTGCTACAATCTAAATTTAGTCAGTGGACAAAAAACAACCACAACTTTATTGGTAAATTTTATTTTTTAATCCACCACTGCATAATGATTTATCCAAGTCTCCAGCACATAACTGACCTATGCAAATAAAAGGACTAAAGAGTTAGGCATAATTATAGGTAGGGAAAAACTACAAATAGTAGGCTTTCTTCACCATTAGCATGGGTGCGCAATTTTAGATTTCTAGATAAGAGATTGGTTCTTGTTAACCCTTTGTGCTGCTGCAAGTGTGATGTAGTGAAGCTAGCAAGGTGTAGTCTAACCATTTTGAATTATGGCACAATATGTAAAAGTATAAGATCATTAAAAAGTGTGGAAAAACTGCCATTTTCCACACCCTATGTTGTTTCACCTCTAAATGGATACTCCCCTATATGTGAACTCAGGATAGAGGTTCAGTTCTGCTCTGCCACTAGTGATTCACAGTATGTCAGTTAAAAGGCCCTACACACTGGTCGAGGTGCCAATATGGCCGACCCAGTGGCTGCGGGGAGGACGTCACCCGGCCCTATAGCCCTGTATGCTAATATGGATGATATTGTCCATATTGGCTTGTAGGTATAAATGAGCCAGCACCAACGATTAACTATCGCGGCCGTGCATCATTCATAATTGGTGCCTAAACACTGAAAGATATGAACAATTTCTCGTTCATTACTCAACGAGATTGTTCATATCGGCCGCACACATCAGCCAGTGTGTAGGACCCTTAACACAGTTACAAAGAGCAGTGTAGTTAATATTGCATTATTATAAATTCATCCTTTTGTTTTACAACATTGCCCTTTCACTTGAAAATCCAACATACTTCACTCCTCCATTATCCACCAAGTTTTGAAAACCCCGCCACACACAAACCCACACCTCCAAAATTCACTTACAACCCATGATTTTGCCACCTATTTCAACATTCAACATTTCTTATGCAATATAGTACACAATCCACCCATCTTCTCACATGCTCCAAATCAGTTCGCTATAAGCAGAAAACAAAGCATGTGTCTGCCCTCAACTAATTATTCCTACAACCTTGACACTACACCCTCTCAACTTCTCTGCTTCTTCGCATCTAGATCACCTCTTCAACCTGTCCCCCTCCACTGGCACACTTCCATCCTCCTTTAAACAAGTGGTCCTCTCAGTAACACTAAAGAAATAAACATCCACAAACACCAAAATCACCATCATATCGTACAATATAGGGCGACAATCTTTGCTTTTGAACGTTTGACATCACATAACTATAGTGCATATAGACATCTATTAACATATTACAGCTTTTGAGGTCAAAACGGCAAATGTATTATATGTCATTATCAGTGTATTATTAGCATTGTCACCGAAGACGGTAGGCAATATACCTAGTCAGATACTCCTGCTATCAGAATGGGACATAGTTATTTTAAACTAGTGTCTGCCTGCGGCTTTGCTCGTGTTGATGTCTAATTGGTCAGCGGAACTTATTTTACATAGATAGCAATGGTACCGAATAGTGTGATATATATTTTATAATGAGACATTGACCATAAATTGTCTTTGAAAACAATATTTGCAGTTTATCATTCAGGGATTAACACAAAAAAGATGCTTTGGGCTACTAACTCGTGAGCAAGCCACGTAAAGCTGCACATGGGAGAAGCAGCTGGTCCTGAGATCTGCGCCTGCAGGACTTTTCACGATCGCACCCATTAGTTCAGTAGGGTTTTGCCGCTTTCAGCGGCTAAACCAGACTAGTATGGGTGCAACATGTGCAATAATGGGGATCAATTGAATATCGCCCTGCAATCTCCCATCACTTTAGATGGGAGTTCGGGCGCAATATAACAATTGAATATTGGGGGTCATTCCGAGTTGATCGCTAGCTGCATTCGTTCGCTGTGCAGCGATCAGACAAGAAAAACAGCACTTCTGCGCATGCATATGCGGCGCAATGTGCATGCGCAACGTACTATTACAAAGAACAATGTAGTTTCACACAAGGTCTAGCGAAGCTTTTCAGTCACACTGCTGACCGCAGAGTGATTGACAGAAAGAGGGCGTTTCTGGGTGTCAACTGACCGTTGTCAGGGAGTGTTAGAAAAAACGCAGGAGTGCCAGGAAAAAATGCAGGCATGGCTGGGCGAACGCAGGGCGTGTTCGTGACGTCAAAACAGGAACTGAACAGTCTGAAGTGATCGCAAGCGCTGAGTAGGTATTGAGCTACTCAAACTGCACAAAAAAAGTTTGCTGCCGCTCTGCGATCCTTTCGTTCGCACTTCTGCTAAGCTAAAATACACTCCCAGTGGGAGGCGGCATAACGTTTGCACGGCTGCTAAAAACTGCTAGCGAGCGAACAACTCGGAATGACCCCCACTGCCCTTTCTGTGAATTCCCATCATTGAAAACACACTTTTAAAACAGAACATCAATCTGAAAACTACAACTATCTTAACAAAAATATTAGAGTGAGGTCGTCATCAGTTTAAATGTTCTCATTAAAATAACCTTTGCAGTGCAGGATGAAGCACAGTCTTTTCACTGGAACAATGCTCAACAACCCATTGCAGTCTTTTACAGGAATCCAAAGGAAATCAAACACAAATGCTTTGTATTAATTTCAGAGTGCTTGATACATAATATAGTAGCTGTACACTCAGTGATCCCCCGTCATCTAGGATAATTTTTAAAATCCTTTATTTAGATTCACAATAGCTGCAAGGGCTGTGGGGCCGCAGGTTGCATGTGGGCCTGTACCCATTAGCGTGTCACCCGGCACCCAGTCACCTGGCCACATAGCAACAAGAGCGGAGCGGCAAGGGGGGGGGGGGGGGGGGGATTTTAGGGGTTGCGAGAGGTCACCCCTAACACTCCTTCTACCTCCCCTCAGTCGGGCTACTGCTGTCAGGTCCCACCGCTGCCCGTATCCGGCACAGTGACAGGGAGAACCTCTAGCGGCTCCAGCGTTCGTTGTCGCAGGCCGGGTAACTTAAACTCACCCGACTCCTCCTGCTATTCTGGGTGTGAAACTCCAACTCACTCCATGCCCCGGCGTTTGCTCTCCGGTTGACCAGGGAGCCAGAACAGGTGTCTTCTCCTCCGGATCTCCCGCTCCGGCCGCTGTCAGTGAGAATGGGGTCCCCGGCAACCAGCAGTGCACAGGGGTGAGAAGGCCTAAAGGAGGATGAGAGGGCATCCACAAAGCTACACAGGATCTTTGGTAATATGGGGAGAAATGTCACAGTGGGAGGGGGTCCTCTGTGCTTGGGAAACATGATCTATCTGGGGGTAGGGGGGTCTTCTGCCATGTGAGGTATATAATAGGAGTTGGTGTAGCTGTCATGTGATGAAGTGCGGAGAGTGCATTGAAGTGGGGGAGTGCTGTGAGGTAGGCATTGAAGGGTGCTCTGCCCAGTCCTGGTTACAGACTCTCTCACCCACATCTGCCCCACAGACACTCACCCTGTGCCATACCAGACCAGCCCCCGCACACTCATCCTGCACCCTACCAGACCTATCTCTACACACTCACCCTGTCCCCTATCAGACCTATCTCCACACACTCACCCTGTCCCCTATCAGACCTGTCACCGCACACTCACTCCGTCCTCTACCAGACTTGTCCCCGCACACTCACCCTCTCCCCTACCACACATCCCCCACACTCACTCTGTCCCCTACCAGACCTATCCCCGCACACTCATCCTGTCTCCTACCAGACCTGTCCCTGCACACTCACCCTGTCCCCTACCACACCTGTCCCTGCACACTCACCCTGTCCCCTACCACACCTGTCCCTGCACACTCACCCTGTCCCCTACCACACCTGTCCCTGCACACTCACCCTGTCCCCTACCACACCTGTCCCTGCACACTCATCCTGTCCCCTACCACACCTGTCCCTGCACACTCACCCTGTCTCCTACCAGACCTATACCTGCACACTCACCTTGTCCCTTACCAGACCTGTCCCCGCACACTCACCCTATCTCCTACCAAACCTGTCCCTGCACACTCACCCTGTCCCGCAGACTCACCCTGTCCCCTACCACACCTGTACCTGCACACTCACCTTTGTCCCCTACCAGACCTGTCCCCGCACACTTACCCCGTCTCCTACCAGACCTGTCCACGCACTCACCGTGTCTCCTACCAGATCTGTCTCTGCAGACTCACCCTGCCCCCTACCAAACCTGTCCCCGCACACTCACAGTGTCTCCTACCAGATCTGTCCCTGCACACTCACCGTGTCTCCTACCAGACCTGTCGCTGCACACTCACCCTGACCCCGCCCAGACCTGTCATTGCATACTCACCCTGTCACCCACCAGACCTGTACTCCATGCCCTCAGCGTGATAAAACAAGGTTGTGGCTTGTGGGTATGGAATTCCCTGTGAGGCCACACCCACGTTCCCAGGAGTTTGCACAAAAGAACAACCCCCCCCCCCCCTGCCTTCCCCTTCCGTCATTTTGTTCTGAATCCGCCCCTGTGTACACTTGCATGAAAGGCAACACTATCTGCTTCGTCTAATTACCGAGGTGAAGCAGGAAGGGACATCAACAAGCTGTAAGAACATCTTGTCTGGCGAAGAGACGGAGTGAAAACTCCCCCCTCCGGCGATGTCCCCCTGAGCTCACAGCGCTTTAGCTCAGTGCTGTAGCATTGTGTATCACTGTCCCGGCCGGCTGCTCTGCGCATGTGTGGGATCTTGCTACTCACGAAAGATCCCCAGTGCAGTGAGGAGCCGACGACCGCCACAAACAGGGACAGCTCTGTCCTTTCTATGGTAAATGGGCATCGCCACCTACAGCTGTTGAAATCGACAGCTGCAGGTGTCGGAACGGTCAGCATCGTACATTGCCAGCACATATCGGCCTGCTATATTTTAGTTAGCAGCGCCGATATGGACAGCGGCGCATAGCGCTCCTGTCACTGTGCACACTCTGCCACTGTAAAACATGGGAGAAAAGCGGTATCAGTGCACATAACGTGGACGGATACCACTTTTCCCCCAGAACGAGGATTAATACCATTTACCTTAAAGTAACAACCAATCAGCTCCTAACTGTCATTTTTCAAACACATCCTGTTACATGGCAGTTAAGAAGATGATTGGCTGGTACTTTATCTCTCTTTATCAGTCTCCACTTTATCACTTTTTAAGGCTTAATACATTAAAGGGTTTATTCATGAAGCAGTGAAAAGTGTGGAGAAGTGTGCCAGTGTAGAAGCATTGACGTAACATTTATAATTTGCATACTATACAATTGTACAGAGCAGCTGATTGGTTGCCATGGGCAACTTCTCCACACTTTTCACTGCTTCATGAATAGACCCCCTAACTCCTTAAGAGCAATGGGATACCAATATAGCAAAACGTTTTCTACTTTTCTTATGGGTCAGCTGCAGGACACAACAAGTAATGTTCCTTCCAGCCCATATCAACCAATCAAATGTTTTCTTTTCATTTACTAGACTCATTAGACACAGGATACCTAGAATTTGATTGGTTGCTATGCTCAGAACCTCTACTTTCAAAATCACAGGATTGTCAATGCGTGCAAGGCCAAGTAAAACAAATTTACTGTGAGGATTTATTATATTACTCCAAATATTCTCTCATCACTTAATTTGTTTTTATTTGAGAGAGATAAAGATAAAAATAAGATTTTACTTACCGATAAATCTATTTCTCGGAGTCCGTAGTGGATGCTGGGGTTCCTGAAAGGACCATGGGGAATAGCGGCTCCGCAGGAGACAGGGCACAAAAAGTAAAGCTTTTCCAGATCAGGTGGTGTGCACTGGCTCCTCCCCCTATGACCCTCCTCCAGACTCCAGTTAGGTACTGTGCCCGGACGAGCGTACACAATAAGGGAGGATTTTGAATCCCGGGTAAGACTCATACCAGCCACACCAATCACACCGTACAACTTGTGATCTAAACCCAGTTAACAGTATGATAACAGCGGAGCCTCTGAAAGATGGCTTCCTTCAACAATAACCCGAATTAGTTAACAATAACTATGTACAATTATTGCAGATAATCCGCACTTGGGATGGGCGCCCAGCATCCACTACGGACTCCGAGAAATAGATTTATCGGTAAGTAAAATCTTATTTTCTCTATCGTCCTAGTGGATGCTGGGGTTCCTGAAAGGACCATGGGGATTATACCAAAGCTCCCAAACGGGCGGGAGAGTGCGGATGACTCTGCAGCACCGAATGAGAGAACTCCAGGTCCTCCTTAGCCAGAGTATCAAATTTGTAAAATTTTACAAACGTGTTCTCCCCTGACCACGTAGCTGCTCGGCAAAGTTGTAATGCCGAGACCCCTCGGGCAGCCGCCCAAGATGAACCCACCTTCCTTGTGGAGTGGGCCTTTACAGATTTAGGCTGTGGCAGGCCTGCCACAGAATGTGCAAGTTGGATTGTGCTACAGATCCAACGAGCAATCGTCTGCTTAGACGCAGGAGCACCCATCTTGTTGGGTGCATACAATATAAACAACGAGTCAGATTTTCTGACTCCAGCTGTCCTTGCAATATATATTTTTAATGCTCTGACAACGTCCAGTAACTTGGAGTCCTCCAAGTCACTTGTAGCCGCAGGCACCACAATAGGCTGGTTCAGATGAAATGCTGACACCACCTTAGGGAGAAAATGCGGACGAGTCCGCAGTTCTGCCCTGTCCGAATGGAAAATCAGATATGGGCTTTTGTAAGATAAAGCTGCCAGTTCTGACACTCTCCTGGCCGAAGCCAGGGCTAGAAGCATGGTCACTTTCCATGTGAGATATTTCAAATCCACCTTCTTTAGTGGTTCAAACCAATGAGATTTTAGAAAGTCCAAAACCACATTGAGATCCCACGGTGCCACCGGAGGCACCACAGGAGGCTGTATATGTAGCACTCCCTTAACAAAGGTCTGGACTTCAGGGACTGAAGCCAATTCTTTTTGAAAGAAAATCGACAGGGCCGAAATTTGAACCTTAATAGATCCCAATTTGAGACCCATAGACAATCCTGATTGCAGGAAATGTAGGAATCGACCCAGTTGAAATTCCTCCGTCGGAGCACTCCGATCTTCGCACCACGCAACCTATTTTCGCCAAATTCGGTGATAATGTTGCACGGTTACTTCCTTCCTTGCTTTAATCAAAGTAGGAATGACTTCTTCCGGCATGCCTTTTTCCTTTAGGATCCGGCGTTCAACCGCCATGCCGTCAAACGCAGCCGCGGTAAGTCTTGAAACAGACAGGGACCCTGCTGAAGCAAGTCCCTCCTTAGAGGTAGAGGCCACGGATCTTCCGTGATCATCTCTTGAAGTTCCGGGTACCAAGTCCTTCTTGGCCAATCCGGAACCACTAGTATCGTCCTTACGCCTCTTTGCCGTATAATTCTCAATACTTTTGGTATGAGAGGCAGAGGAGGAAACACATACACCGACTGGTACACCCAAGGCGTTACCAGCGCGTCCACAGCTATTGCCTGCGGATCTCTTGACCTGGCGCAATACCTGTCCAGTTTTTTGTTGAGGCGAGACGCCATCATGTCCACCATTGGTCTTTCCCAACGGGTTACCAGCAAGTGGAAGACTTCTGGATGAAGTCCCCACTCTCCCGGGTGAAGATCGTGTCTGCTGAGGAAGTCTGCTTCCCAGTTGTCCACTCCCGGGATGAACACTGCTGACAGTGCTATCACATGATTCTCTGCCCAGCGAAGAATCCTTGCAGCTTCTGCCATTGCACTCCTGCTTCTTGTGCCGCCCTGTCTGTTCACATGGGCGACTGCCGTGATGTTGTCCGACTGGATCAACACCGGTTTTCCCTGAAGCAGAGGTTCTGCCTGGCTTAGAGCATTGTATATTGCTCTTAGTTCCAGAATGTTTATGTGAAGAGACGTTTCCAGGCTCGTCCATACTCCCTGGAAGTTTCTTCCTTGTGTGACTGCTCCCCAGCCTCTCAGGCTGGCGTCCGTGGTCACCAGGATCCAATCCTGTATGCCGAATCTGCGGCCCTCCAATAGATGAGCACTCTGCAACCACCACAGAAGAGACACCCTTGTCCTTGGAGACAGGGTTATCCGCAGGTGCATCTGAAGATGCGACCCTGACCATTTGTCCAACAGATCCCTTTGGAAAATTCTTGCGTGGAATCTGCCGAATGGAATTGCTTCGTAAGAAGCCACCATTTTTCCCAGGACTCTTGTGCATTGATGTACAGACACCTTTCCTGGTTTTAGGAGGTTCCTGACAAGCTCGGATAACTCCTTGGCTTTTTCCTCCGGGAGAAAAATCTTTTTCTGAACCGTGTCCAGAATCATCCCTAGGAACAGCAGACGAGTTGTCGGCATTAACTGGGATTTTGGAATATTCAGAATCCACCCGTGCTGTTTTAGCACTTCTTGCGACAGTGCTAATCCCATCTCTAGTTGTTCTCTGGACCTTGCCCTTATTAGGAGATCGTCCAAGTATGGGATAATTAATATGCCTTTTCTTCGAAGAAGAATCATCATCTCGGCCATTACCTTTGTAAAGACCCGAGGTGCCGTGGACAATCCGAACGGCAGCGTCTGAAACTGATAGTGACAGTTTTGTACAACGAACCTGAGGTACCCCTGGTGTGAGGGGTAAATTGGAACGTGGAGATACGCATCCTTGATGTCCAAGGATACCATAAAGTCCCCCTCTTCCAGGTTCGCTATCACTGCTCTGAGTGACTCCATCTTGAACTTGAACTTCTTTATGTACAGGTTCAAGGACTTCAGATTTAGAATAGGCCTTACCGAGCCATCCGGCTTCGGTACCACAAAAAGAGTGGAATAATACCCCTTCCCTTGTTGTAGAAGAGGTACCTTGACTATCACCTGCTGAGAGTACAGCTTGTGAATGGCTTCCAAAACCGTCTCCCTTTCGGAGGGGGACGTTGGTAAAGCAGACTTCAGGAAACGGCGAGGTGGATCTGTCTCTAATTCCAACCTGTACCCCTGAGATATTATCTGCAGGATCCAGGGATCTACCTGCGAGTGAGCCCACTGCGCGCTGTAATTTTTGAGACGACCACCCACCGTCCCCGAGTCCGCTTGAGAAGCCCCAGCGTCATGCTGAGGCTTTTGTAGAAGCCGGGGAAGGCTTCTGTTCCTGGGAAGGAGCTGCCTGTTGCTGTCTCTTCCCTCGACCTCTGCCTCGTGGCAGATATGAATAGCCCTTTGCTCTCTTATTTTTAAAGGAACGAAAGGGCTGCGGTTGAAAAGTCGGTGCCTTTTTCTGTTGGGGAGTGACTTGAGGTAGAAAGGTGGATTTCCCGGCTGTAGCCGTGGCCACCAAATCTGATAGACCGACTCCAAATAACTCCTCCCCTTTATACGGCAAAACTTCCATATGTCGTTTTGAATCCGCATCGCCTGTCCACTGTCGCGTCCATAAAGCTCTTCTGGCCGAAATGGACATAGCACTTACCCGTGATGCCAGTGTGCAGATATCCCTCTGTGCATCACGTATATAAAGAAAAGCATCCTTTATTTGTTCTAACGACAGTAAAATATTGTCCCTGTCCAGGGTATCAATATTTTCAATCAGGGACTCTGACCAAACTACCCCAGCACTGCACATCCAGGCAGTCGCTATAGCTGGTCGTAGTATAACACCTGCATGTGTGTATATACTTTTTTGGATATTTTCCATCCTCCTATCTGATGGATCTTTAAGTGCGGCCGTTTCAGGAGAGGGTAACGCCACTTGTTTAGATAAGCGTGTTAGCGCCTTGTCCACCCTAGGAGGTGTTTCCCAGCGCTCCCTAACCTCTGGCGGGAAAGGGTATAATGCCAATAATTTCTTTGAAATTATCAGCTTTTTATCAGGGGCAACCCACGCTTCATTACACACGTCATTAATTTCTTCTGATTCAGGAAAAACTATAGGTAGTTTTTTCACACCCCACATAATACCCTGTTTAGTGGTACCTGTAGTATCAGCTAAATGTAACGCCTCCTTCATTGCCAAAATCATATAACGTGTGGCCCTACTGGAAAATACGGTTGATTCGTCACCGTCACCACTGGAGTCAGTGCCTGCGTCTGGGTCTGTGTCGACCGACTGAGGCAAAGGGCGTTTCACAGCCCCTGACGGTGTTTGAGTCGCCTGGACAGGCACTAATTGATTGTCCGGCCGTCTCATGTCGTCAAACGACTGCTTTAGCGTGTTGACACTATCCCGTAGTTCCATAAATAAAGGCATCCATTCTGGTGTCGACTCCCTAGGGGGTGACATCCTCATATTTGGCAATTGCTCCGCCTCCACACCAATATCGTCCTCATACATGTCGACACACACGTACCGACACACAGCAGACACACAGGGAATGCTCCTAACGAAGACAGGACCCACTAGCCCTTTGGGGAGACAGAGGGAGAGTTTGCCAGCACACACCAAAAGCGCTATATATATAACAGGGATAGCCTTATAATAAGTGCTCCCTTATAGCTGCTTTATATATATCAAAATATCGCCATAAATTTGCCCCCCCTCTCTGTTTTACCCTGTTTCTGTAGTGCAGTGCAGGGGAGAGACCTGGGAGCCGTCCTGACCAGCGGAGCTGTGAGAGGAAATGGCGCCGTGTGCTGAGGAGATAGGCCCCGCCCCTTTTCCGGCGGGCTCGTCTCCCGCTATTTAGTGAATCCAGGCAGGGGTTAAATATCTCCATATAGCCTCTGGGGGCTATATGTGAGGTATTTTTAGCCTTTATATAGGTTACATTTGCCTCCCAGGGCGCCCCCCCCCAGCGCCCTGCACCCTCAGTGACTGCGTGTGAAGTGTGCTGAGAGGAAAATGGCGCACAGCTGCAGTGCTGTGCGCTACCTTTAGAAGACTGCAGGAGTCTTCAGCCGCCGATTCTGGACCTCTTCTGACTTCAGCATCTGCAAGGGGGCCGGCGGCGCGGCTCCGGTGACCATCCAGGCTGTACCTGTGATCGTCCCTCTGGAGCTGATGTCCAGTAGCCAAGAAGCCAATCCATCCTGCACGCAGGTGAGTTCACTTCTTCTCCCCTCAGTCCCTCGTTGCAGTGATCCTGTTGCCAGCAGGACTCACTGTAAAATAAAAAACCTAAGCTAAACTTTTTCTAAGCAGCTCTTTAGGAGAGCCACCTAGATTGCACCCTTCTCGGCCGGGCACAAAAATCTAACTGGAGTCTGGAGGAGGGTCATAGGGGGAGGAGCCAGTGCACACCACCTGATCTGGAAAAGCTTTACTTTTTGTGCCCTGTCTCCTGCGGAGCCGCTATTCCCCATGGTCCTTTCAGGAACCCCAGCATCCACTAGGACGATAGAGAAAGTCTCAAATTACAATAAAAGGTAACTTTAAATGTTGCCATCTCCAAGGTATAAAAGACAATTAAACAGTTTTGTGAGTTTAAGAATGTAACAAGCCCCCCAAAAAACTGTTAACATTGAAAAAACAAAACAATATTCCACATCTTGAGACCTATAAAAGCAGATTGGAAGAACATAAATACCCCAACAACAGCTTACAAGAGGCTATGAACATAGGCAGGGAGAAGAACATAGCTAGGAACAGAAAAAGCACAAACAAAACTCTAAAAGCTATGTGTGCAAATGCTAGGAGTTTAGGAAATAAAATCCCATAGCTAATTGCAATACTGACCAGAGATAATCTAGATATTGTGGCAATTGTAGAGTCGTGGAGCAATGAAAATCATGACTGCAACATAGCTATACCGGGATATACTTTATTTAGGAAGGACAGAATTGGAAAAATCAGCAATCTATGTAAAAAACAAACAAACAAATACTACCTTAATACAAAATATTGAAGAAAAAAACTGAGGCCCTTTGGATGACCATAGAAACAGTGGAGGTCTATTATTCGTATTGGCATGAAATACAGGCCACCAGATCAGGAAGAGGAACTGGACAAGGACCTATTGCAGGCCATAACTAAAATGAAAAAAGATGTAATAATCATGGGAGACTTTAATCTTCCTGATGTAAACTGTTGGTAGTTCCACTAGAAGTAGGGACATTTTAAATTCCCTTCAGGGAGCATCCCTTCACCAATTGGTGAGGGAGCCCACTTGGAAAAATGCAATATTAGACCTAATACTTACAAATGGAGACAGAATATCGGACGTAAAAGTGGGTGAAAACCTGGGATCCAGTGATCATCAAGCAGTATGGTTCAGCATAAAGACAGAGACTGACTCATCCCATACAAAAACAAAGGTGTTGGATTTTAGGAAGGCTGATTTTGTAGGGATGGGAAAATAAGTAAGCGATTCTTTGGCAGAGTGGAGGAACTTGGAAGCAGTGCAGGAAAGGTGGGAAACATTAAACATTTGCCATATTATAGGCAACGGACCTTTGTATCAAAAGTGTTAGGAAAAACACAAGGAAAAGCAAGCCAGTGTGGTTTGCGAAAGAAGTATCAAATATTGTGAAAGCAAAAAAGATGGCTTTTAGGAAATATAAGCAGACACAAAATAATGAAGACAAAGAGATATATCTTGTTAGACAGACTAAGAAGGTAATCAGATGTGCAAGGAAACAAGCTGAGGGGAAAATGGCCCAGTCAGTGGGTAAAAAAGGCAATACTTTTTTTTAGGTATATAAGCAAAAGGAGAAAAACAAAAGGCGGAATAGTAAAACTAAGACAGAGACTGGGAGTCTTGTTGAGAGAGACAATGTAATAGCAGATCATCTTAATTATTTTTGCTCAGTATTCACTACTGAAAGAGAGGGGAAGGGGCCACAGTTAAGTTGCAGGGATATTCAGGAAAATGAAACAAGTACATTTACAGAGGAGAAGGTCCTAACAGAACTCTCAAAGCTGAAAGTGGACAAATCTATGGGGTCAGATGGGATACATCCAAGAATACTAGAAGAACTTAAAGAGGTGCTGGTAGCACCATTGACAGAATTATTCAACCAAACATTAGCTACAGAAGTAATTCCAGAGGACTGAAAAAGAGTGAACGTAGTCCCACTGCACAAAAGTGGAAGCAAGGAAGAGGCAAACAACTACAGACCAGTAAGTCTTACAACAGAAGTAGGGAAACTTATGGAAACACTCTTAAAAGAAAGAGTTGTAGATTATCTCACATCCAGCAATTAACAGGATCCCAAACAGCATGGATCCACTGGGGGAAGATCAGATCAAACAAATCTTATTGACTTTTTTGACTGTGTGACTAAAGTGATGGATAAAGGTGGAGCCATGGATATAGCTTATCTAGACTCTAGTAAGGCTTTTGACACTGTTCCACATACTGCTAAATAAACCTTAAAGCTTGGGATTGGATACTAAGATTATAGAAAGGATAAGATCTTGGTTGTAGGATAGAAACAGTTGTGGTAAATGGGAGTGCATTCACAGAATGAAAATGTTACCAGTGGAGTACCCCAGAAATCTGTATTTGGACCAGTGCTTTTTAATATCTTTACTGGTGATAATGCAAATGGCATTAAACGGTAGGTATGCCTTTTTGCAGGTGACACAAAGGTATGCAACAGGGTAGACACCCCAGGTGGGATAAAACAAATGATTGAGGATCTCGGTAGACTAGAGGAATGGTCAAGAGTGTGCCAATTACAGCTTAATGCCAAAAAATGCAAAATCATGCTCTTGGGTCTCAAAAATCCAAAGGCTAAATACAGTATTAATGGCACTATACTGGAAACTACTGAGGAGGAAAGCGATCTAGGAGTCACTATTTCAGGTTACCTAAAGGCAGGTAAGCAATGTACCAAAGCAATGAGGAAGACTAGTCAGCTGCTTGGCTGCATTAGGAGAAGAAACAGCAACAGAAAGAAATAAGTAATAATGCCACTGTATAGGTCATTGGTACGGCCTCATCTAGAATACCATGTTCAATTCTGGAGGCCATATCTTCAAAAATAAGATTTTACTTACCGGTAAATCTATTTCTCGTAGTCCGTAGTGGATGCTGGGGACTCCGTAAGGACCATGGGGATAGACTGGCTCCGCAGGAGACATGGGCACTTTAAGAGAGAATTTAGGTTCTGGAGTGCTCTGGCTCCTCCCTCTATGCCCCTCCTCCAGACCTCAGTTAGAGAAACTGTGCCCATAAGAGCTGACAGTACAAGGAAAGGATTTTGGTAATCCAGGGCAAGATTCATACCAGCCACACCAATCACACCGTATAACTTGTGATAAACTTACCCAGTTAACAGTATGAACAACAACAGAGCATCAGGTCAACCCTGATGCAACCATAACATAACCCTTATTGAAGCAATAACTATATACAAGTATTGCAGAAGAATTCTGCACTTGGGACGGGCGCCCAGCATCCACTACGGACTACGAGAAATAGATTTACCGGTAAGTAAAATCTTATTTTCTCTAACGTCCTAGTGGATGCTGGGGACTCCGTAAGGACCATGGGGATTATACCTAAGCTCCCAAACGGGCGGGAGAGTGCGGATGACTCTGAAGCACCGATTGAGCAAACACAAGGTCCTCCTCAGCCAGGGTATCAAACTTGTAGAACTTTGCAAAAGTGTTTGAACCTGACCAAGTAGCCGCTCGGCACAGCTGTAATGCCGAGACCCCTCGGGCAGCCGCCCAAGAGGAGCCCACCATCCTAGTGGAATGGGCCTTAACTGATTTCGGCAGCGGAAATCCAGCCGCAGAATGAGCTTGCTGAATCGTGTTACAGATCCAGCGAGCAATAGTTTGCTTTGAAGCAGGAGCACCAAGCTTGTTGGAAGCATACAGGATAAACAAAGACTCTGTTTTCCTGACCCTAGCCGTTCTGGCTACATAAACCTTCAAAGCCCTGACCACATCAAGCAACTCGGAATCCTCCAAGTCAGTAGTAGCCACAGGCACCACAATAGGTTGGTTTATATGAAAGGATGAAACCACTTTCGGCAGAAATTGTGGACGGGTCCGCAATTCTGCTCTATCCGCATGGAAAACCAGATAGGGGCTTTTATGTGACAAAGCCGCCAACTCTGACACACGCCTAGCCGAAGCCAAGGCTAATAGCATGACCACCTTCCACGTGAGATATTTCAACTCCACCGTTTTGAGTGGTTCAAACCAGTGGGATTTCAGGAAACTCAACACCACGTTAAGATCCCAAGGTGCCACTGGAGGCACAAAAGGGGGCTGAATATGCAGCACTCCTTTTACAAACGTCTGAACTTCAGGTAGAGAAGTCAACTCCTTTTGAAAGAAAATGTATAGGGCCGAAATCTGGACCTTAATGGAACCCAATTTTAGGCCCAAATTCACTCCGGACTGTAGGAAGTGAAGGAAACGGGCCAGCTGGAATTCCTCCGTAGGGGCATTCCTGGCCTCACACCAAGAAACATATTTTCGCCATATACGGTGATAATGTTGAGCTGTCACGTCCTTCCTAGCCTTTATCAGCGTAGGAATGACCTCATCCGGAATGCCTTTCTCTGTTAGGATCCGGTGTTCAACCGCCATGCCGTCAAACGCAGCCGCGGTAAGTCTTGGAACAGACAGGGCCCCTGATGCAACAAGTCCTGTCTTAGAGGAAGAGGCCACGGGTCCTCTGTGAGCATTTCTTGCAGATCTGGATACCAAGTCCTTCGTGGCCAATCCGGAACAATGAGTATTGTTCTCACTCCTCTTTTTCTTATTATTCTCAGCACCTTGGGTATGAGAGGAAGAGGAGGAAATACATAGACGGACTGGAACACCCACGGTGTCACCAGGGCGTCTACAGCTATCGCCTGAGGGTCTCTTGACGTGGCGCAATACCTCTGTAGTTTTTTGTTGAGGCGGGATGCCATCATGTCCACCTGTGGCAGTTCCCACTGACTTGCAATCTGTGCGAAGACTTCCTGATGAAGTCCCCACTCTCCCGGGTGGAGGTCGTGTCTGCGGAGGAAGTCTGCTTCCCAGTTGTCCACTCCCGGGATGAACACTGCTGACAGTGCGCTTACGTGATTTTCCGCCCATCGAAGAATTCTGGTGGCTTCCGCCATCGCCACCCTGTTCCTTGTGCCGCTTTGTCGGTTTACATGAGCCACTGCTGTGACGTTGTCTGACTGAATCTGTACCGGTTGGTCGCGAAGCAGGGTCTCCGCTTGACGTAGGGCGTTGTATATGGCCCTTAGTTCCAGGATGTTGATGTGAAGGCAAGTCTCATGACTTGACCACAGACCTTGGAAATTTCTTCCCTGTGTGACTGCTCCCCATCCTCGGAGGCTTGCATCCGTGGTCACCAGGACCCAGTCCTGAATGCCGAATCTGCGGCCCTCGAGAAGGTGAGCACTCTGCAGCCACCACAGGAGAGACACCCTGGCCCTGGGGGATAGGTTTATTAACCGATGCATCTGTAGATGTGATCCGGACCACTTGTCCAGTAAGTCCCATTGAAAGGTCCTCGCATGGAACCTGCCGAAGGGAATGGCCTCGTATGATGCCACCATCTTTCCCAGGACTCGAGTGCAGTGATGCACTGACACCTGTTTTGGTTTTAATAGGTTCCAGACCAGTGTCATAAGTTCCTGAGCTTTCTCTATCGGGAGATAAACCCTTTTCTGGTCTGTGTCTAGAATCATGCCTAGGAAAGGCAGACGAGTCGTAGGAACCAACTGCGACTTTGGAATATTTAGAATCCAGCCGTGTTGCCGTAACACTTCCAGAGAAAGTGCTACGCTGCTCAGCAACTGCTCTCTTGATCTCGCTTTTATGAGGAGATCGTCCAAGTATGGGATAATTGTGACCCCTTGCTTCCGCAGGAGCACCATAATTTCCGCCATTACCTTGGGAAATATTCTCGGAGCCGTGGAGAGACCAAACGGCAACGTCTGAAATTGGCAATGACAATCCTGTACCACAAATCTGAGGTACGCCTGATGAGGTGGATAAATGGGGACATGACGGTATGCATCCTTTATGTCCAGAGACACCATAAAATCCCCCCCTTCCAGGCTTGCGATGACCGCTCTCAGCGATTCCATCTTGAATTGAACCTTTTCAGGTACATGTTCAGGGATTTTAAATTCAATATGGGTCTGACCGAACCGTCCGGTTTCGGGACTACAAACATGGTCGAATAATAACCCCTTCCTTGTTGAAGGAGGGGAACCTTGACCACCACCTGTTGAAGATACAATTTGTGAATTGCAGTTAACACTAATTTCCTCTCGTGGGGGGAAGCTGGCAGGGCCGATTTGAGGTATCGGTGAGGGGGCATCTGTTCGAATTCCAGCTTGTATCCCTGAGACACAATAACTATTGCCCAGGGATCCAACTGGGAGTGAACCCACTTGTGGCTGAAATTTCGGAGACGTGCCCCCACCGGGCCTAGCTCCGCCTGTGGAGCCCCAGCGTCATGCGGTGGATTTTGTGGAAGCCGGGGAGGACTTCTGTTCCTGGGAACTAGCTGTGTTGTGCAGCTTCTTTCCTCTGCCCCTGCCTCTGGCAAGAAAGGACGCACCTCGGACTTTCTTGTTTTTCTGTGATCGAAAGGACTGCAATTGATAATACAGTGCACTCTTAGGCTGTGAGGAAACATATGGCAAAAAATTTGACTTTCCAGCAGTAGCTGTGGAGACCAGGTCCGAGAGACCCTCCCCAAACAATTCCTCACCCTTGTAAGGTAAAACCTCCATATGCCTTTTTGAGTCGGCATCACCTGTCCATTGCAGAGTCCACAGGACCCTTCTGGCAGAAATTGACATAGCAGTTATTCTAGAACCCAGTAGACTAATGTCTCTTTGAGCATCTCTCATATATAGGGCAGCGTCTTTAATATGCCCCAAGGTCAACAATATAGTATCCTTGTCTAAGGCATCAATTTCCTCAGATAAGGTATCTGTCCATGCTGCTACAGCACTACACACCCAGGCCGACGCGATCGCCGGCCTCAGCAAGGTACCCGAATGTGTATAAATGGACTTCAGGGTAACCTCCTGTTTGCGATCCGCAGCATCTTTGAGGGTAGCCGTATCCTGTGACGGCAGGGCTACCTTCTTGGATAAGCGTGTTAAAGCTTTGTCCACCTTAGGGGAGGATTCCCAGTGTAACCTGTCCGTTGGCGGGAAAGGACACGCCATAAGAATCCTTTTGGAGATCTGCAGTTTTTTATCTGGAGATTCCCAAGCCTTTTCACATAACTCATTTAGCTCGTGTGAGGGAGGAAAGGTTACCTCCGGCTTCTTTTCCCCATACATATGTACCCTCTTGTCAGGGACTGGGGTTTCCTCTGTGATGTGCAACACATCCTTAATTGCTATAATCATATAACGGATGGATTTAGCCAATTTAGGCTGTAACTTTGCATCATCGTAATCGACACTGGAGTCAGAATCCATGTCGGTATCTGTGTCAACAATTTGGGATAGTGGGCGCTTCTGAGACCCTGACGGCCTCTGCGACATAGGATCAGGCATGGGTTGAGACCCTGACTGTCCTAAGGCTTCAGCTTTTTCTAGCCTTTTATGCAAGGAATTAACATTATCATTTAAAACCTTCCACATATCCATCCAATTAGGTGTCGGCGCCGTCGGCAAAGACACCACATTCATTTGCTCCCGCTCTGCTTCCACATAGACTTTCTTATCAAACATGTCGACAGAAGCATACCGACACACCACACACACAGGGAATGCCCTTTTTGAAGACAGTTCCCCCACAAGGCCCTTTGGAGAGACAGAGAGAGAGTATGCCAGCACACACCCCAGCGCTATAAACCCAGGAATAACACAGTAACTTAATGTTAACCCAGTAGCTGCTGTTTATATTGATTTTTGCGCCTAATTATGTGCCCCCCCTCTCTTTTTACCCTCTTCTACCGTGTATCCGCAGGGGAGTGCCTGGGGAGCATCCTCTCAGCGGGGCTGTGGAGAAAAGATGGCGCTGGTGAGTGCTGAGGAAGAAGCCCCGCCCACTCAGCGGCGGGCTTCAGTCCCGCTTTAATGTACAATTTTTGGCGGGGGCTCATACATATATACAGTGCCCAACTGTATATATGTTAAACTTTTGCCAAAAGAGGTCCCAATTGCTGCCCAGGGAGCCGCCCCCCCCTGCGCCCTGCACCCTTACAGTGACCGGAGTATGTGAGGTGTGTGGGAGCAATGGCGCACAGCTGCAGTGCTGTGCGTTACCTCAGCGAAGAACGGAGTCTTCTGCCGCCGATTTGAAGTCTTCTTGCTTCTCATACTCACCCGGCTTCTGTCTTCCGGCTCTGCGAGGGGGACGGCGGCACGGCTCTGGGATCGGACGGCGAGGGTGAGATCCTGCGTACTGTCCAGTAGCCTAAGAAGCAGGACCTAGCTTCAGAGAGTAGGGCTGCTTCTCTCCCCTCTGTCCCACGATGCAGGGAGTCTGTTGCCAGCAGAGCTCCCTGAAAATAAAAAACCTAACAAAATACTTTCTCTCAGCAAACTCAGGAAAGCTCACTGAAAAGCACCCAGCTCGTCTGGGCACAGTATCAAACTGAGGTCTGGAGGAGGGGCATAGAGGGAAGAGCCAGAGCACACCAGAACCTAAATTCTTTCTTAAAGTGCCCATGTCTCCTGCGGAGCCCATCTATCCCCATGGTCCTTACGGAGTCCCCAGCATCCACTAGGACGTTAGATAAAGGATATTAATACATAAGAGACTGTACAAAGAAGAGAAACTAAAATGGTGCATGGCCTACATCACAAAACAGACAGAAAGACTAAGAAATCTCAATTTGTATAGTTTGGAGAAGACAAGGAAAAGGGGGGACATGATAAAACCTTTGATATATATCAAAGGTTTTAACAAAGTCCAGGAGGGGAAAATTCTCCAAATGAAGAGAAGCAATAGGACATGAGGACATGCACTAAGACTGGAGGGGGGAGGTTCAGGGGAAATTTGAGAAAAAAATAACTTCACAGAAAGGGTAATGGACAAGTGGAATAGCCTCCCATCAGAGGTGGTAGAGGATAACAGTAGAGCAATGTAAACATGTATGGGATAGACATAAGGATAGCCTTACAAAGAAATAAGGACCAATAGGATTTTGGTACCTACCGGTAAGTCCTTTTCTCGTAGTCCGTAGAGGATGCTGGGCGCCCGCCCAGCGCTTCGTTTTCCTGCTGTTGTTAATTGGTTCAGTACCACTTTGTTTAGTTGAGTACTGCATTGTTACTTGGTAAGTAATGTTTCAGCTGTTGCTGAATAGTTCAAGCTAGTTGTCTTGAGGTGCCTTGTATGTGTGAGCTGGTATGAATCTTACCACTGGTAGGAAGGGCATAGAGGGAGGAGCCAGCCCACACTCTTAAGCTCTTAAAGTGCCAATGGCTCCTGGTGGACCCGTCTATACCCGATGGTACTAATGTGGACCCAAGCATCCTCTACGGACTACGAGAAAAGGATTTACCGGTAGGTACCAAAATCCTATTATTCTTATAGGTTATCTCTTTCCAAGCTCCTAGTTTTCACAGTAGAAACATAGAATTTGACGGCAGATAAGAACCACTTGTCCCATTTAGTCTGCCCCCTTTTTTTTTCCCCGTTTTTTTTTTTTAAATCTCAAACCTTATTTTTCTCTTACGTCCTAGAGGATGCTGGGGTCCACATTAGTACCATGGGGATGTACCAAAGCTCCCAGAACGGGAGGGAGAGCGCGGAGGCTCCTGCAGAACTGATTGACTGAACTTCAGATCATCAGAGGCCAAAGTATCGAACTTGTAGAACTTTGCAAACGTGTTCAACCCCGACCAAGTTGCAGCTCGGCAAAGTTGTACTGCCGAGACACACCGGGAAGCCACCCAGGAAGACCCCACCTTACAAGTAGAGTGGGCCTTTACAGATTTTGGACACGGCAGTCCTGCCGTAGAATAGGCGTGCTGGATAGTGAACCTAATCCAGCGAGAAATAGACTGCTTAGTAGCAGGACACCCAATTTTCTTGGGTTCGTATAGGACAAACAGAGAGTCCGACTTCCTGTGACAAGAGGTCCTCTTCACATAAATCTTCAGAGCCATCACGACATCCAAGGACTTTGAAGTAATCGAGGAGTCAGTAGCCACTGGTACCACAATAGGTTGGTTGATATGAAATGCCGCACAACCTTTGGAAGGAACTGCTGAGTCCGGAGCTCAGCTCTATCCTCATGGAAGATCAAGTAAGGGCTTTTGCATGACAAAGCCCCCAGCTTCGAGACACGCCTAGCAGAAGCTAAGGCCAACAAGGTGACCGGCCTTCCATGTAAGGAATTTGAACTCCAACTCCTGAAGAGGCTTAAACCAATTCGACTGGAAAAACTGCAACACCACGTTAAGGTCCCATGGCGCCGTAGGCGGTACAAAGGGAGGATGGATATGCAGAACTCCCGTTAAAAAGGTCTGAACCTCAGGGAGGGCAGCCAATTGCTTCTGAAAGAAAATGGATAGGGATGAATTCTGGACCTTCACAGAACCCAACCTCAGCCCCATATCCACTCCTGCATGCAGGAAGGAGGAAACGTCCCAGTTGAAATTCCACCACAGGAAACTTCTTGGACTCACACCAAGAAACACATTTCTTCCGGGATCCGGATTGAAAGTCGACAGTAACTAGGTCGACCGGGTGTCTAGGTCGACAGGTCAAAAGGTCGACATGATGTTTTCACAATTTTTTTTCTTTTTTTGAACCTTTTCATACTTAACGATCCACGTGGACTACGATTGGAACAGTAATCTGTGCCGAGCGAAGCGAAGGTACCATGCCCGAAGCATGGCGAGCGAAGCGAGCCATGCGAGGGGACGCGGTGCACTAATTGGGGTTCCCGGTCACTCTACGAAGAAAAAGACACCAAAATAACATTAAAAACTTATGTCGACCTTTTGACCTGTCGACCTAGAACATGTCGACCTAAAGACCCTGTCGACCTAGTTACTGTCGACCAATAGTGGTCGACCTAGACATTGTCGACCTAGTTACTGTCGACTTTCAATACCACACCCATTTCTTCCAAATACGATGGTAATGTTTTGACGTTACCCCTTTCCTAGCCTGTATGAGGGTAGGAATAACTTCTTTCGGAATACCCTTCCGAGCAAGAATCAGGCGCTCAACTTCCATGCCGTCAAACGTAGCCGCGGTAAGTCTTGATAGGCGAACGGCCCCTGCTGTAGCAGGTCCTCCCGAAGAGGAAGGGGCCTCGGCTCTTCTTGCAGTAGAATCAGAGGTCCGCGTACCAAGCCCTTCACGGCCAGTCTGGGGCAATGAGAATAGCTTGAACCCTTGTTCTCCCTATGAGCTTTAGGATTCTTGGGATTAGTGGGAGAGGTGGAAACGCGTACACTGACTGGAACACCCACGGAGACACCAGGGCATCCACTGCCTGTGGGTCCCTCGACCTGGAACAATAACGCCAAAGCTTCTTGTTGAGACGAGAGGCCATCATGTCAATTTGGGGTAGGCCCCAAAGATCTGTTACCTCCTTGAACACCTCCGGATGGAGACCCCACTCTCCCGGATGGAGATCGTGTCTGCTGAGGAAGTCTGCTTCCCAGTTGTCTACTCCCGGAATGAAGATGGCTGACAGCGTCCAGAGGAGTATTCTTGCTACCTCTGACATTGCCGCTCTGCTCTTCGTTCCGCCCTGTTGGTTTATGTAAGCCACTGTTGTTACGTTGTCCGACTGTACTTGAATGGCCCGGTTTCTTTAGAAGAGGGGCCGCCTGAAGAAGACCGTTGTAGACGGCTCTTAGTTCCAGAATGTTGATGGGCAGGCCGGCTTCCAGGCTTGACCACAGTCCTTGGAAGGTCACCCCTTGAGTGACTGCTCCCCAGCCCCGGAGGCTTGCATCCGTTGTTAGCGGGACCCAGTCCTGAATCCCGAACCTGCGGCCTTCCAGGAGGTGAGGCAATTGGAGCCACCAGAGGAGTGAAATCCTTGCCCTTGGTGACAGACGAATTCTCTGATGCATGTGGAGGTGAGATCCCGACCACTTGTCCAGAAGGTCCAGTTGGAAGGTCCGAGCATGAAACCTCCCGTACTGGAGAGCCTCGTAAGAGGCCACCATCTTTCCCAATAGGCGAATGCATTGATGTACCGACACCAGGGGTGGCTTCAAGACATCCCGAACCATGGATTGGATCAACGCCTTGTCCCGCGGAAGAAACACCCGCTGCACTTCCGTATCCAGGATCATTCCCAGAAATGACAATCTCTGGGTTGGTTCCAAATGTGACTCTGGAAAATTCAGAATCCACCCGTGACTCTGAAGCAGCCGCGTTGTGAGAACAATGGACTGCACCAGCTTCTCCCTGGACGATGCCTTTATCAGGAGATCGTCCAGATAAGGCATGATGTTCATACCCTGCTTGCGGAGTAGCATCATCATTTCCGCCATCACCTTGGTAAACACCCTCGGTGCTGTTGAGAGGCCGAATGGCAGGGCCTGGAACGGAAAATGACAGTCCAGCAATGCGAAGCAGACATAAAGCCTGATGCGGCAGCCAGATCCGAATGTGAAGGTACGTATCCTTGATATCCAGTGATACCAGGAATTCCCCCTCTTCCAGACCTGATATCACCGCCCTGAGAGACTCCATCTTGAACTTGAACTCCTTTAGGAAGGGGTTCAATGATTTTAGGTTCAGAATGGACCTGACCGAACCATCTGGTTTCGGTACCACGAAAAGGTTTGAATATTAACCCTTTGTCAGCATGTGCGGTGGTACCGGCACAATGACTTGTGCCTCCACCAGCTTTTGGACAGCGTCTTAAAGCACTGCTGTTCTCCAACAGAGATGGTAAGCCCAACTTGAAAAACGATGAGGAGGGAGACTTTGAAATTCCAGCCTGTATCCCTGAGATACAATATCTACCACCCAGGGATCCAGGCCAGACGATACCCAGACATGACTGAACTGTCTGAGTCTCGCTCCCACAGGCCCCACCTCCGAGACTTCCCATCCACCGTCATGCGGAGGACTTTGGGGTACCTAAAGCAGGCTTTTGTTCTTGGGAACCCGCTACGGCAGGCTTCTTGGATTTAACCTTACCCCCTCTGAAGAAGGTATTGGATGATCTGGCCTTTCTAGTCTTGCTAGGCCGAAAGGACTGCTGCGTAGCTGGGGAGAAGGATCTCTTCGGAGCAGGTGCTGCTGAGGGAAGATACGGAGACTTACCCGCTGTAGCGGTAGATATCCACGCTTCTAGGGCTTCCCCAATGTGAGCCTGGCCTGTATAGGGTAGCAACTACACACATCTTCTGGATTCCGCGTCGGCCGACCACTGGCGGAGCCACAGTCCCCGACGAGCTGAAACAGACATGGTAAAAATCCCAGCAGCCATGGAACCCAGGTCTTTCATGGATTCTACCATAAACCCTGCAGAATCATGAATGTTGCGTAAATACAATGCAACGTCATCCCTATCCATCGTATCCAAATCCTCCATTAAGGTAGCCGACCACTTCACTATTGCCTTTGCAATCCATGCACTAGCAATAGTGGGATGCAATATGGCCCCCGAAGCAGTGTACATTGATTTCAAAGTATTATCAAGTTTCCTATCTGCTGGTTCCTTTAAGGCGGTAGATCCCGGTACCGGTAAAACCACCTTTTTTGAGAGTCTGGATACAGATGCGTCAACAATCGGCAGGTTTTCCCACTTTTTTCTATCCTCCTCAGGGAAAGGAAAAGCTACCAAAATCCTCTTAGGGATCTGAAACTTCTTTTCAGGGTTCACCCAAATATAGCATTCGGCTCTTTTGACGCAGGGAAGGTTAGTGAGGCTTTTTTGTTTTCAGTGAAAAAAGCCTCCTCAACCTGCTCAGGTGTGGTATCATTAACATTTAACACATCCCTGATAGCCTCTATCAACAACTGCACCCCCCTTGCAAGAGATGCGGACCCCCACAACACATCCCCGTCACCATCTGTAGTGTCAGAATCGGTATCCGCGTCGACTTGCGTTACCTGCACAAGCGCACGTTTGTGGGGGTATATAGTGGGGTGACCCGAGGTACCAGACAAGGGCCATACAGCCATAGAGGACTGCAATACCTGGGTTGCAGATTCATTACTGGCAACCCTGTCAGAAATTTGAGAAATCCAAGTCTTGATAGAGGAAAACCACTCTGGTTCCCTTGCTGGAATCTGTGCTAAACCAGTGCTATCCTGATTACATGGAATGGGATCACCCTGGGAGGATAAATCCTCTGCAGCATATGACACTGTATCCCTTGACATTGCTGCAGGTGACCACCAAACACACCACACACACACAGGTTGGGGTAAGACAGAGTTTCCCCCCCAAGAATGGCAAGAGAGAGACAAAGATTGGAGCCAACCCACACCAGCGCTTTTTTACAAGGAGAAACCCCTTATCTGCGCTGACTTGAGCTCCCTAATAGGACACACAGTCAATATATCAGCCTCCCCTGCCTTCTACAACTCCCTGGTCCTGGAATACAGTAATCTGGAGCTGCTGCGGAGGGACCAGTATCTTCCTTCAGCTACTGCATGCAGGAAAATGGCGCTGGAACGCTGCAGGATCCGCTCTGAGGAGAAGCTCCGCCCCCTTCATGGCGCCGTCTTCACGCTCTTCTTAAGTTTAAACTGGCCTGAGGAGTTGTGCTGGCTGAGATCCCTGGACCCCGACAGGCTTGCTGACCAGTGTTAGGGGTAAGCGCTGGCCCAGGGCGCCCCTCACAGCGCCGCACAGTGTGCCTCTGGTACCGTCCAGGAGCGCGGTTAATACTGCGCTCCATCTCCTGTTGCCGTCATCTTCACACTGGCCCCCCGCTTGCTAGGGGGGTCGGTGACTAACTCACCACTTGCTTCAGCTATGTAAGGGGTCTTTTTAGGAAAGCTCAGAAGAGCTCCCCTAGCTGTGACAGGCTCCTCCGGGCACATTTTCTAAACTGAGTCTGGTAGGAGGGGCATAGAGGGAGGAGCCAGCCCACACTCTTAAGCTCTTAAAGTGCCAATGGCTCCTGGTGGACCCGTCTATACCCCATGGTACTAATGTGGACCCCAGGATCCTCTAGGACGTAAGAGAAATAAGAACAAAGAGAAGAAAAAGGACTCTATAGCATTTATCAATACCTACAATCAAATTAACTCAGGAACCACTGGGGCAATCTACTTACGGATCTAGTCTTGAAAGATATACTTCCTCCACATCCGGAAATAACCTATAGGAGATCAAAGAACCTCAAGGATCTGCTAGCACCCAGCATGCTAACAAGTAGGACGACTGAAAATCACTCCATGCCAAAATGCCTCGGATCATACAAATGTGGACGACTTAACATTTGCAAGTACCTTCACCCCAATCGGAAAAGAGCTTCAGTGACGTTGGCGGCACCAAGGAATACAAGTTTGAGGAATTCAGGAATTGCAACACCTCATCATTCATATACCTACTGGAATGCAACTGTGGGAAAAAATACGTGGGCAAGACCAAAAGACCCCTTAAAATGAGGATACAGGAAAATATCCGAAATATCAAGAACAAAGTAGGCAGTCATGCGATTTTAAGACATTTGACCATGTAACAACTCAAATCCGGATGAACTGACTCAAAGCCATAGAAATTGTCAAACTGGGGGAAAGAGGAGGAGATCTGGCTAACAAACTTTCAAAACGTGAAATGATTCATTCAGATACTTCAGTTATGAACAATGCACCCATTGGGCCTCAATGAGAACTATGAGATCGCCCCATTCCTGTAATGGTGCTGTCCATACCCAACTCCCCCCCCCCACCCCCATCCTTGTTCCTCATATCCCATCTGCTGGATAGTCTCCCCACCACTTAATCTCTGCACTCTTTCACCATTTGTAAAACCATTATAATAATGAATAAAAATAAATAAACTCCTTGGGTTGCACACAACATTGTGATTTGTCGCACGCCAATATCTATTTAATTCACACTGGGAATGCCCAATCTCAGCCGACCTTGGAAGCTAAGCAGTGTTGAGCTTAACCAGTACCAGGAAGGATGACCACCTGTGAAGATCAGGTACTGTATATAAAAATGAAAAAAGAAGTGATTATTATCATCTAAAACCCTACATATCCTACTTACTAAAACATCAATTTGAATGTTAAATTCACTGGCACTTTTTAACCACAATATACGTCGCCATACTAGTATTAGGACTTGTAAATAGAATTTAGCTCTTCATGCGCACTAGCACTTGAAAAGGAGAGTTATGGTAGACTTACCAATGTTAACTCTCTTTCTGCGAGGTACATTGGTTCCACAGGAAAACATTGGGGTGTAGAGTGGATCTTGATCCAGAGGCACCAATAGGCAAAAGCTTTAAGCTGTTCCAAGATGCATTGGGGCCTCCCCTATAAACCCCGCCTCCAGGCACTGAGAGCTCAGTTTTGTTAACCAGTCTAATGCAGGAGCAGGTAAGAGAGAAGGCAGATGTTAGTCACATAGAACCACATTCTCATGACAGGAAAAGGTACCAGCGGCTAATGCCATACAAACCCATAGAAGCAAGGTGCGTCAGGGTGGACGCCCTGTGGAACCAATGTACCTCGTAGAAAGTGTGTTAACAATGGTAAGTCTACTATAACTCATTTTCTGCAGCAGAACACATTGGTTTCCACAGGAAAACATCAGGGATGTCCTAAAGCAGTTTCTCAAGGGAGGGGACGCGCCTTAGCGGGTAAGAAAACCCGGCATCCAAAAGGAAGCATCCTGGGAGGCGGAAATCCCAAAGGCACAAAACCTACTAAAAGTGTTCACTGAGGACCACGTAGCTGCCTTGCACACGGTTATGTGGACGCACCACGGTCGGCAACCAAAGAAAATCCAACAGAATAGAAGCATGGGCTTTAATAGCAGCAGGAACTGGGAGCCCAGCCTGCGCATCACCATTCTAATCCATCTGGGCAAGGTTTGCTTATTCACAGGCCAGCCACGTTTGTGGAAACCAAACAGGACAAAAAAGGGAAGCTGACATTCTGATAGAGGCAGTCCTCTCCATATAAATACAGAGAACCTTTACCACATCCAAAGAACACTCTTTGGAAGACAAGTCTGAAGAGATAAAGGCCGGTACCACAATCTCTTGGTTAAGGTGAAAAGATGACACCACCTTGAGCAAATAACCCGTCGAGTTTGTAGAACTGCCCAGTCACTGTGAAAAATCAAATAGGGTGGACGCCCGTCTTGCAAAGGCAATAGGCCAGCAAGAACAGGACCTTGGCCGAGAGCCATTTAAGGTCCGCCGACTCAAGAGGTTCATTGGAGACTCTTTCAAGGCTTTCAGTACAACAGTCAATCCCATGAAGCCACAGGTGGGACACAGGGAGGCTGAATCCTGAGTACGCCCTGGGTGAAAGCATGAACGTTAGGTATAGACACAATTTTTCTCCGAAACCATCCAACAATGCAGATATGTGAACCTTGAGGGAGGCCAGACGGAGACCTAAGTCAAAGACTGGTTGCAGAAAAGCCAGATTCTGGAAGTTCTGAACGTAGAGACATCATAATTCTTATCGGCACACCAGGTGAAGTAAGAATTCCAGACCTTGTATTAAATCCAGGCATATGCCGGTTTGCGGGCCTTCATAGTTTGGATAACCGCCTCGGAAATCCTTTGGCCCCCAGGAGTGATGCTTCAAGAGCCACGGCGTCAAGGCCAGTTTGGCCAGGTCTGGTTAGAGACAAGGACCCTGCGAGGAGGTCCGGGCGCTGAGGAAGTAGAAGGGGGTGCTTCGTCGATAGACCCTACAGGTCTGAGAACCATTGCCGTCGAGGCCACGCTGGAGCGATTAGAAGTAGTATTCCTCCTTCTTGATTGAACTTCCGTAGTACCCTGGGCAGGAGACACTGGAGGGAACATGTAGGGCAGCCGAAAGTTCCATGGAACCACTAGTGCATCCATAAATTCTGCTTGAGGATCCCGGGTCCTTGATCCAAAGACCGGAATCTTGTGTCGAGACGCCATGAGGTCTACGTCAGGTAGACACCACGTGTCCACTAGGAGTCGAAAGACTTATGGATGAGGACTCCACTCTCCAGCATGTACGTCCTGGTGACTGATGAAGTCCATTTCCCAGTTCAGGACACTCGGAATGAACACTGCCGATATGGCTGGCAGATGGCGTTCTGCCCAACAAAGGATTTTTGACATTTCCATCATTGCAATGCGGCCTCGAGTGCCGACCTGATGGTTTATGTATGCCACCGTAGTGGCGTTGTCTGATCGTACTTGAACAGGCCTGTTCTGTACTAGAGGTAAGGTGAGAAATAGTGCATTGAACACTGCCCTCAGCACCAGAATATTTATTAGAAGGATTCCTCCTTGATCCAATGACCTTGAAAAGAGTGTTGCTCCAACATCGCTCCCCATCCCTTCAGACAGGCATTCGTTGTCAGCAGAACCCAGTCGGGGACCCAGAAGGGGTGGCCCTTGCTCATTCTGGTCCTGGATTCACCAAGTCAGAGACAGGCGAACCTCTGGAGTCAAAGAGATCATGTGAAATCTGATCCAATGAGGCAGACCGCCCCACTTGGACAGGATTAACCTGTGTAGTGGGTGGGAATGAAACTGAGCGTACTCTACGATGTCGAAGGCCAATACCATCAAGCCAAGTACTTGCATCGCTGAGTGTATAGACACTCTAGTCCAACGGCCACTTCTCTCTGCTCATCCTTCTGAACCTCTCTGCTGCCTTTGACACCGTGGCTCACCCTCTCCTCCTCCGCACACTCCAAAAATGTTGTACTCTCTAGTACCTTCCTTGACTGGTTTACCTCATACCTCACTAACCGCTCCTTCTCTGTGTCTGCCTCCGGAACCACCTCACACCCTTCCATCCTTCCTGTTGGTGTCCCTCAGGGTTCTGTCCTAGGCCCCCTTCTGTTCTCCCTGTACTCCTCTTCCCTGGGTGCGCTCATTAACTCCTTTGTGTCAGCACCCGGGGACTTACCGGCATGCCGGGTCCACGGGATCTGCGGTGCGGGCGGCTTCTGGGCAGCGGCAGAGGAGGGCTGCTGCGGCGAGCCCGCTCGCTGCGGGTAGGCGGCGCTGAGGGGTCCACTCGTAGCGGCGGGATGCCGCTGCAGCGGCTCCCACTCAAGGGCAGTTACTAGGAGACCAGGGGCGGGTGAGTGTCTGAGTGCCAGCAAAGGTCTGCTGTACTGGGAGCCGCCATGTTGGAGACCAATTCTGAGGCTAAGGTACAAGCTTCCTGTGTATCCAGCCAATCCAGGGAGATCTCTCCTTATAAAAGGGGGCTGGTTCATGACAGGGGTGCCAGTGCTTCAAGTTACAACCCAATTGTAGGTGCTATAGCTCTGTGCTCCAGGATTCTTGCCGTTTCCTGGTACTCCCTGGTTTTGCCTGCCGTCTTTTAGTTGCTACCGCAGTCCTGCCGTTGCTAACCCACTGCAGTCCATGGAAGCGCTCCTGGAAACCCCGACCCAGTAAGGTCCTCCGGGCCGGACGGTTCCAGTATCTACAGCCTCGTCTTTCAAGCCACAGTCCTTTGTCTCCAGCGACGTCTTTAAACCACCATTCACAGTTCCGCAGTTCATTATATACAGCCTCATCTTTCAAGCCACAGTCCACAGTTCTTTGTCTCCAGCCACGTCTTTAAGTCACCATTCACAAGCCACAGTTCTCTACCTCAGCCTCAATCTCAAGAACTACAAATCACTGACTCCTAGCCCCGCCTACGTTCTCCATTGCCCCTTGTCCCATGAGAAGAAAATATATACAACCCCCTATTCTTCTTCATCCGCAGACAACTACTTACTTGGGCAAGTCTCAGCTGCCGGATCCTCAAACCCGGTTAGGCGTGACATTTTGGCCTTCAATACCATCTCTATGCTGATGACACCCAACTCTACCTCTCCTCTCCTGATCTGTCCCCCTCTGTCCTCTCTCAGGTCTCCAGCTGCCTCTCTGCCATCTCCTCCTGGATGTCTGAGCGCTCTCTGAAGCTCAATATGGACAAAACTGAACTCATTATCTTTCCCCCAACCAGAGCAACACCCCCTTCAAATATCTCTATCACTGTTGACAACACAATCATCTCCCCCGTTCCCCAACTCCGCTGAATGGGCGTCACTCTTGAATCCTCCCTCTCCTATGCACCCTACATACAAGCTCTAGTGCAATTTTGTCTGTTCCAGCTACGCAACATTGCTCGCATCAGGTCATTTCTCTCCCAGAGTGCAACTAAACTTATCATCCACTCACTGGTCATCTCACGACTTGACTACTGCAATATTCTCCTCACTGGCCTCACTTGCTCCCACCTCGCTCCCCTCAACTCCGCAGCTAGGCTCATCTTCCTCTCCCGCACGACAAAATCTACACTGGCTCCCATTCCCCTACCGAATCCTGTTTAAAACACCTCACCCTCACATACAAGGCCATCTCTAATTCCACTGCTCCATACATCTCCAACCTCCTCTCCCTTCATACTCCCTTACGCCCATTACGGTCAGCCGATGACCGCCACCTCTCCTCTGCCTTGGTCACTGCTTCCCATGCACGAGTTCAAGATTTTGCCCGTGCTGCACCCCTTCAGTGGAACGCGCTCCCCCGCTCCATTAGACTCTCCCCGACCTTGCAAAGCTTCAAACGGGCACTGAAAACCCACCTATTTATCAACGCGTACCCCTCCGATGCATAACCTAGTCCTTAGGCTGCTCCTCCATCAACCTGCCTTAAACATCTCTGCTTTGCCTGCATACTGCCATCAGGCTTCCTCCTGCTTGCTTGCACCTCATGTCATCTGTCTGTCGCCCCTCCCCACTAGATTGTTAGCTCTTCAGAGCAGGGCCTTCTTTCCTCTTGTTGTCCAAGCCCTCTTCTTGACACATTTCACTCAGCGAACATCTTTACCTGCTTTTTCTCCTACTAGTAAAGGCTCCTCTCTATCTATGGCCGTTAGCCCCAATTAGTACGATTACTCCCTCGCTACTTACATCTAAGCTGTATTATGTTTTGAGAATTGTGGTACTCTTTGTTACCTGCACTCTATTTTTGTTATTTATTTACTGTTATGCTAAGTTTTGTCTCCCTGTACTGTCCTTTGTACGGCGCTGTGAAACACTTGTGGCACCCTATAAATAAAATGTAGTAATAATAATAAGATTTTACTTACCGATAAATCTATTTCTCGGAGTCCGTAGTGGATGCTGGGGTTCCTGAAAGGACCATGGGGAATAGCGGCTCCGCAGGAGACAGGGCACAAAAAGTAAAGCTTTTCCGATCAGGTGGTGTGCACTGGCTCCTCCCCCTATGACCCTCCTCCAGACTCCAGTTAGGTACTGTGCCCGGACGAGCGTACACAATAAGGGAGGAGTTTGAATCCCGGGTAAGACTCATACCAGCCACACCAATCACACCGTACAACTTGTGATCTAAACCCAGTTAACAGTATGATAACAGCGGAGCCTCTGAAAGATGGCTTCCTTTAACAATAACCCGAATTAGTTAACAATAACTATGTACAACTTATGCAGATAATCCGCACTTGGGATGGGCGCCCAGCATCCACTACGGACTCCGAGAAATAGATTTATCGGTAAGTAAAATCTTATTTTCTCTATCGTCCTAGTGGATGCTGGGGTTCCTGAAAGGACCATGGGGATTATACCAAAGCTCCCAAACGGGCGGGAGAGTGCGGATGACTCTGCAGCACCGAATGAGAGAACTCCAGGTCCTCCTTAGCCAGAGTATCAAATTTGTAAAATTTTACAAACGTGTTCTCCCCTGACCACGTAGCTGCTCGGCAAAGTTGTAATGCCGAGACCCCTCGGGCAGCCGCCCAAGATGAGCCCACCTTCCTTGTGGAGTGGGCCTTTACAGATTTAGGCTGTGGCAAGCCTGCCACAGAATGTGCAAGTTGGATTGTGCTACAGATCCAACGAGCAATCGTCTGCTTAGACGCAGGAGCACCCATCTTGTTGGGTGCATACAATATAAACAACGAGTCAGATTTTCTGACTCCAGCTGTCCTTGCAATATATATTTTTAATGCTCTGACAACGTCCAGTAACTTGGAGTCCTCCAAGTCACTTGTAGCCGCAGGCACTACAATAGGCTGGTTCAGATGAAATGCTGACACCACCTTAGGGAGAAAATGCGGACGAGTTCGCAGTTCTGCCCTGTCCGAATGGAAAATCAGATATGGGCTTTTGTAAGATAAAGCTGCCAATTCTGACACTCTCCTGGCAGAAGCCAGGGCTAGAAGCATGGTCACTTTCCATGTGAGATATTTCAAATCCACCTTTTTTAGTGGTTCAAACCAATGAGATTTTAGGAAGTCCAAAACCACATTTAGATCCCACGGTGCCACTGGAGGCACCACAGGAGGCTGTATATGCAGCACTCCCTTAACAAAGGTCTGGACTTCAGGGACTGAAGCCAATTCTTTTTGAAAGAAAATCGACAGGGCCGAAATTTGAACCTTAATAGATCCCAATTTGAGACCCATTGACAATCCTGATTGCAGGAAATGTAGGAATCGACCCAGTTGAAATTCCTCCGTCGGAGCACTCCGATCTTCGCACCACGCAACATATTTTCGCCAAATTCGGTGATAATGTTGCACGGTTACTTCCTTCCTTGCTTTAATCAAAGTAGGAATGACTTCTTCCGGCATGCCTTTTTCCTTTAGGATCCGGCGTTCAACCGCCATGCCGTCAAACGCAGCCGCGGTAAGTCTTGAAACAGACAGGGACCCTGCTGAAGCAAGTCCCTCCTTAGAGGTAGAGGCCACGGATCTTCCGTGATCATCTCTTGAAGTTCCGGGTACCAAGTCCTCCTTGGCCAATCCGGAACCACTAGTATCGTTCTTACGCCTCTTTGCCGTATAATTCTCAATACTTTTGGTATGAGAGGCAGAGGAGGAAACACATACACCGACTGGTACACCCAAGGCGTTACCAGCGCGTCCACAGCTATTGCCTGCGGATCTCTTGACCTGGCGCAATACCTGTCCAGTTTTTTGTTGAGGCGAGACGCCATCATGTCCACCATTGGTCTTTCCCAACGGGTTACCAGCATGTGGAAGACTTCTGGATGAAGTCCCCACTCTCCCGGGTGAAGATCGTGTCTGCTGAGGAAGTCTGCTTCCCAGTTGTCCACTCCCGGGATGAACACTGCTGACAGTGCTATCACATGATTCTCTGCCCAGCGAAGAATCCTTGCAGCTTCTGCCATTGCCCTCCTGCTTCTTGTGCCGCCCTGTCTGTTCACATGGGCGACTGCCGTGATGTTGTCCGACTGGATCAATACCGGTTTTCCCTGAAGCAGAGGTTCTGCCTGGTTTAGAGCATTGTATATTGCTCTTAGTTCCAGAATGTTTATGTGAAGAGACGTTTCCAGGCTCGTCCATACTCCCTGGAAGTTTCTTCCTTGTGTGACTGCTCCCCAGCCTCTCAGGCTGGCGTCCGTGGTCACCAGGATCCAATCCTGTATGCCGAATCTGCGGCCCTCCAATAGATGAGCACTCTGCAACCACCACAGAAGAGACACCCTTGTCCTTGGAGACAGGGTTATCCGTAGGTGCATCTGAAGATGCGACCCTGACCATTTGTCCAACAGATCCCTTTGGAAAATTCTTGCGTGGAATCTGCCGAATGGAATCGCTTCGTAAGAAGCCACCATTTTTCCCAGGACTCTTGTGCATTGATGTACAGACACCTTTCCTGGTTTTAGGAGGTTCCTGACAAGCTCGGATAACTCCTTGGCTTTTTCCTCCGGGAGAAAAACCTTTTTCTGAACCGTGTCCAGAATCATCCCTAGGAACAGCAGACGAGTTGTCGGCATTAACTGGGATTTTGGAATATTCAGAATCCACCCGTGCTGTTTTAGCACTTCTTGAGACAGTGCTAATCCCATCTCTAGCTGTTCTCTGGACCTCGCCCTTATTAGGAGATCGTCCAAGTATGGGATAATTAATACGCCTTTTCTTCGAAGAAGAATCATCATCTCGGCCATTACCTTTGTAAAGATCCGAGGTGCCGTGGACAATCCGAACGGCAGCGTCTGAAACTGATAGTGACAGTTTTGTACAACGAACCTGAGGTACCCCTGGTGTGAGGGGTAAATTGGAACGTGGAGATACGCATCCTTGATGTCCAAGGATACCATAAAGTTCCCCTCTTCCAGGTTCGCTATCACTGCTCTGAGTGACTCCATTTTGAACTTGAACTTCTTTATGTACAGGTTCAAGGACTTCAGATTTAGAATAGGCCTTACCGAGCCATCCGGCTTCGGTACCACAAAAAGAGTGGAATAATACCCCTTCCCTTGTTGCAGAAGAGGTACCTTGACTATCACCTGCTGAGAGTACAGCTTGTGAATGGCTTCCAACACCGTCTCCCTTTCGGAGGGGGACGTTGGTAAAGCAGACCTCAGGAAACGGCGAGGTGGATCTGTCTCTAATTCCAACCTGTATCCCTGAGATATTATCTGCAGGATCCAGGGATCTACTTGCGAGTGAGCCCACTGCGCGCTGTAATTTTTGAGACGACCGCCCACCGTCCCCGAGTCCGCTTGAGAAGCCCCAGCGCCATGCTGAGGCTTTTGTAGAAGCCGGGGAGGGCTTCTGATCCTGGGAAGGAGCTGCGTGTTGCTGTCTCTTCCCTCGACCTTTGCCTCGTGGCAAATATGAATAGCCCTTTGCTCTCTTATTTTTAAAGGAACGAAAGGGCTGCGGTTGAAAAGTCGGTGCCTTTTTCTGTTGGGGAGTGACTTGAGGTAGAAAGGTGGATTTCCCGGCTGTAGCCGTGGCCACCAAATCTGATAGACCGACTCCAAATAACTCCTCCCCCTTATACGGCAAAACTTCCATATGCCGTTTTGAATCCGCATCGCCTGTCCACTGTCGCGTCCATAAAGCTCTTCTGGCCGAAATGGACATAGCACTTACCCGTGATGCCAGTGTGCATATATCCCTCTGTGCATCACGCATATAAAGAAATGCATCCTTTATTTGTTCTAACGACAGTAGAATATTGTCCCTGTCCAGGGTATCAATATTTTCAATCAGGGATTCTGACCAAACTACCCCCGCACTGCCCATCCAGGCAGTTGCTACAGCTGGTCGTAGTATAACACCTGCATGTGTGTATATACTTTTTTGGATATTTTCCATCCTCCTATCTGATGGATCTTTAAGTGCGGCCGTCTCAGGAGAGGGTAACGCCACTTGTTTAGATAAGCGTGTTAGCGCCTTGTCCACCCTAGGAGGTGTTTCCCAGCGCTCCCTAACCTCTGGCGGGAAAGGGTATAATGCCAATAATTTCTTTGAAATTATCAGCTTTTTATCAGGGGCAACCCACGCTTCATTACACACGTCATTTAGTTCTTCTGATTCAGGAAAAACTATAGGTAGTTTTTTCATACCCCACATAATACCCTGTTTAGTGGTACCTGTAGTATCAGCTAAATGTAACGCCTCCTTCATTGCCAAAATCATATAACGTGTGGCCCTACTGGAAAATACGGTTGATTCGTCACCGTCACCACTGGAGTCATCGCCTGTGTCTGGGTCTGTGTCGACCGACTGAGGCAAAGGGCGTTTCACAGCCCCTGACGGTGTTTGAGTCGCCTGGACAGGCACTAATTGATTGTCCGGCCGTCTCATGTCGTCAAACGACTGCTTTAGCGTGTTGACACTATCCCGTAGTTCCATAAATAAAGGCATCCATTCTGGTGTCGACCCCCTAGGAGGTGACATCCCCATATTTGGCAATTGCTCCGCCTCCACACCAATATCGTCCTCATACATGTCGACACACACGTACCGACACACAGCAGACACACAGGGAATGCTCCTAATGAAGACAGGACCCACTAGCCCTTTGGGGAGACAGAGGGAGAGTTTGCCAGCACACACCAAAAGCGCTATATATATATCAGGGATAGCCTTATAATAAGTGCTCCCCTATAGCTGCTTTGTTATATAAAAATATCGCCATAAATTTGCCCCCCCTCTCTGTTTTACCCTGTTTCTGTAGTGCAGTGCAGGGGAGAGACCTGGGAGCCGTCCTGACCAGCGGAGCTGTGAGAGGAAATGGCGCCGTGTGCTGAGGAGATAGGCCCCGCCCCTTTTCCGGCGGGCTCGTCTCCCGCTATTTTGAGAAATCAGGCAGGGGTTAAATATCTCCATATAGCCTCTAGGGCTATATGTGAGGTATTTTTAGCCTTTATAGGTACTCATTTTGCCTCCCAGGGCGCCCCCCTCCCAGCGCCCTGCACCCTCAGTGACTGCCGTGTGAAGTGTGCTGAGAGGAAAATGGCGCACAGCTGCAGTGCTGTGCGCTACCTTTAGAAGACTGCAGGAGTCTTCAGCCGCCGATTCTGGACCTCTTCTGTCTTCAGCATCTGCAAGGGGGCCGGCGGCGCGGCTCCGGTGACCATCCAGGCTGTACCTGTGATCGTCCCTCTGGAGCTTGATGTCCAGTAGCCAAGAAGCCAATCCATCCTGCACGCAGGTGAGTTGACTCCTTCTCCCCTCAGTCCCTCGCTGCAGTGATCCTGTTGCCAGCAGGAATCACTGTAACATAAAAAACCTAGCTAAACTTTCTCTAAGCAGCTCTTTAGGAGAGCCACCTAGATTGCACCCTTCTCGGCCGGGCACAAAAATCTAACTGGAGTCTGGAGGAGGGTCATAGGGGGAGGAGCCAGTGCACACCACCTGATCGGAAAAGCTTTACTTTTTGTGCCCTGTCTCCTGCGGAGCCGCTATTCCCCATGGTCCTTTCAGGAACCCCAGCATCCACTAGGACGATAGAGAAAATAAGATTTTACTTACCGGTAAATATATTTCTCGTAGTCCGTAGAGGATGCTGGGGACTCCGTAAGGACCATGGGGAATAGACGGGCTCTGCAGGAGATAGGGCACTTTAAGAAAGACTTTGGATTCTGGGTGTGCACTGGCTCCTCCCTCTATGCCGCTCCTCCAGACCTCAGTTAGGGAAACTGTGCCCAGAGGAGACGGACAGTACGAGGAAAGGATTTTAGTTAATCCAAGGGCAAGATTCATACCAGCCACACCAATCATACCGTATAACCTGTGATAAACTACCCAGTTAACAGCATGAACAACAACATAGTCTCGGTTCAAACCGATGAAACTATAACATAACCCTTATGTAAGCAATAACTATATACAAGTCTTGCAGAAGAAGTCCGCACTTGGGACGGGCGCCCAGCATCCTCTACGGACTACGAGAAATAGATTTACCGGTAAGTAAAATCTTATTATCTCTAACGTCCTAGAGGATGCTGGGGACTCCGTAAGGACCATGGGGATTATACCAAAGCTCCCAAACGGGCGGGAGAGTGCGGATGACTGCAGCACCGATTGAGCAAACAGGAGGTCCTCCTCAGCCAGAGTATCAAACTTATAGAACTTTGCAAAGGTCTTTGACCCCGACCAAGTAGCAGCTCGGCATAGTTGTAGCGCCGAGACCCCTCGGGCAGCCGCCCAAGAAGAGCCCACCTTCCTAGTGGAATGGGCCCTAACCGATTTAGGCAATGGCAATCCTGCCGTAGAATGCGCCTGCTGAATCGTGTTACAGATCCAGCGAGCAATAGCCTGCTTTGAAGCAGGAGCACCAACTTTGTTGGCTGCATACAGAACAAACAGAGCTTCAGTCTTCCTGATCCTAGCTGTTCTGGTCACATAAATCTTCAAAGCCCTGACCACATCCAGGGACTCAGAATCCTCCAAGTCCCGTGTAGCCACAGGCACGACAATAGGTTGGTTCATATGAAAAGATGAGACCACTTTTGGCAGAAACTGAGGACGCGTCCTCAACTCTGCCCTATCCACGTGAAAAACCAGGTAGGGGCTTTTATGTGATAAAGCTGCCAATTCCGAAACACGCCTTGCCGAAGCCAAGTCCAACAACATGACCACTTTCCAAGTGAGATATTTCAACTCCACTGTTTTGAGTGGCTCAAACCAAGGTGACCTGAGGAAACTTGATACCACATTAAAATCCCACGGCGCCACCGGAGGTACAAAAGGAGGCTGAATATGCAGCACCCCCTTCACCAATGTCTGTACTTCAGGAAGAGAAGCCAATTCATTTTGAAAGAAAATGGACAAGGCCGAAATTTGGACATTTATGGACCCTAATTTTAGGCCCAAATCCACTCCTGTTTGCAGGAAGTGAAGCAGACGACCCAAATGGAACTCCTCCGTAGGAGCAGCCCTGGCCTCACACCAAGAAACATTTTCGCCATATACGGTGATAATGTTTCAATGTCACGTCCTTCCTAGCCTTTATTAGCGTAGGAATGACCTCTTCCGGAATACCTTTTTCCGCTAGGATTCGGCGTTCAACCGCCATGCCGTCAAACGCAGCCGCGGTAAGTCTTGGAACAGACAGGGCCCCTGCTGCAGCAGGTCCTGTCTTAGAGGAAGAGGCCACGGATCCTCTGTGAGCAACTCTTGCAGATCCGGATACCAAGTCCTTCGTGGCCAATCTGGAACAATGAGGATTGTTCTGACTCTGCTTAGTCTTATTATTCTCAACACCTTGGGTATGAGAGGCAGAGGAGGGAACACATAGACCGACCTGAACACCCAAGGTGTCACTAGAGCGTCCACCGCTACCGCCTGAGGGTCTCTTGACCTGGCGCAATACCGCTTTAGCTTTTTGTTGAGACGGGACGCCATCATGTCTATCTGAGGCAGTCCCCACCGACCCACGATCTGTGCGAAGACTTCTGGATGAAGTCCCCACTCTCCCGGATGCAGGTCGTGTCTGCTGATGAAAGTCCGCTTCCCAGTTGTCCACCCCCGGGATGAATACTGCTGCTAGGGCGCTTACATGGCCTTCCGCCCAGCGAAGAATCCTGGTCGTTTTTGCCATGGCCACTCTGCTCCTTGTGCCGCCTTGGCGGTTTACATGAGCCAATGCTGTGACATTGTCCGACTGAATCAGAACCGGTTTAAACCGAAGCTATGCCTCCGCTTGGCGTAGGGCGTTGTATATGGCCCTCAACTCCAGGACGTTGGTGTGGAGACAAGTCTCTAGATTTGACCAGAGACTTTGGAAATTTCTTCCCAGTGTGACTGCTCCCCAACCTCGGAGGCTTGCGTCCGTGGTCACCAGGATCCAGTCCTGAATTCCGAACCTGCGGCCTTCTAGGAGGTGAGCACTGCCACCGCAGGAGAGATACTCTGGCTCTGGAAGACAGGGTGATCCTTTGATGCATTTGTAAATGGGACCCGGACCATTTGTCCAGTAGATCCCATTGAAAGGTCCTCGCATGGAACCTTCCGAAGGGGATGGCCTCGTACGATGCCACCATCTTCCCCAGGACACGTGTGCAGTGATGCACTGAAACCTTTTTTTAGCTTTAATAGGTTCCTGACCAGGGCTATGAGCTCCTGAGCCTTTTTCATCGGAAGAAAAACCTTTTTTCTGGTCTGTGTCTAGAATCAGGCCCAGAAAGGTCAGACACGTTGTAGGGACTAGCTGGGACTTCGGTATATTGAGAATCCAGCCGTGCCTTTGCAACATTCTCACCAACAGCGACACGCTGTCCAGCAACTTCTCCCGAGATCTCGCCTTTATGAGGAAATCGTCCAAGTATGGGATGATTATGACCCCCTGCTTGCGCAGAAGCACCATCATTTCCGCCATTACTTTGGTGAAAATTCTCGGGGCTGTGGAAAGCCCAAACGGCAACGTCTGAAATTGGTAATGACAGTCTTGTACTGCAAATCTCAGGAACGCCTGGTGAGGAAGGAAAATCGGAACATGAAGGTATGCATCCTTTATGTCCAGGGACACCATCCAATCCCCCCCCCCCCCCCCTCCTGGCAAGTACAAGTTCAGGGATTTTAGATTCAAAAAGGGCCTGACCGAACCGTCCGGTTTCGGGACCACAAACAGGGTTGAGTAATACCCCTTTCCTTGCTGGAGAAGAGGAACTTTGACTATCACCTGTTGAAGATACAATTTTTGAATTGCAGTCAACACTAACTCCCTCTCTGATGGGGAAGCTGGCAGAGCAGATTTGAAAAACCGGCGAGGAGGCACGTCTTCGAATTCCAGCCTGTATCCCTGAGAAACAATCTCTATAGCCCAGGGATCCATCTGTGAGTGAACTCAGACCTGGCTGAAAAATCGAAGACATGCCCCCACTTGAGCTGACTCCCCCCGGGAAGCCCCAGCGTCATGCGGTGGACTTTGCAGATGTAGGGGAGGACTTCTGCTCCTGGGAACTAGCTGCATGCAGCTTTTTTCCCTTGCCTTTTCCTCTGGCAAGGAAGGACGATCCCCGTACCTTCTTGCTTTTATTGGAATGAAAGGACTGCATTTGATAATGAGGTGCCTTTTTAGTATGCTGCGGGGGGACATAAGTTAAAGAAATTCGATTTACCGGCCGTAGCAGTAGAGACAAGGTCCGAGAGGCCTTCTCCAAACAACTCCTCCCCCTGGTAAGGCAATGACTCCATATGACGCTTTGAGTCGGCATCCCCCGTCCACTGTCAAGTCCACAAGAGTCGCCTAGCAGAAATAGACATAGTATTTATTCTGGAGCTTAGTAAACAAATGTCTCTGAGCATCCCTCATATATAAAGCAGCATCTTTGATATGCTCTAGGGTCATTAAAATGGTATCCTTATCTAGGGTGTCAAGTTCCGTAGATAAGGAATCTGTCCATGCTGCGACAGCACTACAAACCCAGGCCGATGCCATAGCCGGTCTAACGATAGTATCGGAATGTGTGTAAATGTGCTTCATGGTAACCTCCTGCTTACGATCAGCAGGATCCTTGAGGGAAGCTGTATCCTGAGAAGGGAGTGCCACCTTCTTGGATAAGCGTGTCAGCGCCTTGTCTACCTTAGGCGAAGATTCCCATCGTATCCTGTCCTTTTGTGGAAAGGGATACGCCATTACAAATCCTTTTGGGAACTTGTAGTCTCCTATTTGGAGATTCCCAAGCCTTTTCGCACAAATCGCTTAGCTCAAATGAGGACGGAAAAGTGACCTCAGGCTTTTTCCCTTTATACATGTGTATCCTCGTGTCAGGGACAGGGGGTTCCTCAGTGATTTGCAAAACCTCTTTAATGGCCATAATCATGTAACGAATGCCTTTTGCCACCTTTGGTTGCAATTTTGCATCCTCATAGTCGACACTAGAGTCAGTATCTGTGTCGGTATCTGTGTCAGTGATATGGTGCGTTTTTGAGACCCCGACGGTCCTGGTGCCACAGGGACAGGCATGGTCTGACTACCTGACTGATCCCTAGCTTCAGCCTTGTCTAACCGTTTATGCAGTAAATTTACATTTGCATTCAAGATATTCCACATATCCACCTAGTACGGTGTCGGCATTGCCGACGGCGACCTGCCAATCATGCACTCCCCCTCCTCCTTAGGTGAGCCTTCCTCGTCAAACATGTCGACACACACATACCTACACACTTCACACACACACAGGGAATCTTTTTTCTGAAGACAGGTTCCCCCTGAGGCCCCTTGGAGAGAGAGAGAGAGAGTATGCCAGCATACACCCCAACGCTATATGACCCAGGAGAAACACACAAAATGTTCACCCAGTAGCGCTGCTTAATGTGTAAACGCCAATAATGTGACCCCCCCTCTACTTTAAAACCCCCTTACACCATGTGCCAAGCAGGGGAGTGTCCGGGGAGCTTCCTCTCAGCGGTGCTGTGGAGAGAAAATGGCGCTGGTGAGTGCTGAGGGAGAAACCCCGCCCCCTCGGCGGCGGGCTTCTGTCCTGCTCAAACTTACTAAAAAATGGCGGGGGCTCTTTTATATACATGTACAGTGCCCACCTGTACATGTATATAGACTTTTGCCATATGAGAGGTGTTTTATTGCTGCCCAGGGCGCCCCCCCCCTGCGCCCTGCACCCTTACAGTGACCGGAGTGTGTGAGGTGTATGGGAGCAATGACGCACAGCTGCGGTGCTGTGCGTTACCTTCTTTTGGATCCGTTAAAGGTGCAAACTCTACAAACTGTGGTGAGTTCCCTCCTGAGTGATTGTGCTGGTACCTCAGTCCCAGAGAGGTAGAGGTTATTATTCGACCCTGTTTCTGTCCGAAACTCAGTGGGTCCTTCCGGCCTATACTAATTCTCAAATCTTTGAACTAATTTGTGAGTGTCCATTCTGTGCAGAAGGATTAGTAGTGGGAAGAAAAGCAGTCTTAGCAGCACTATTTTATTTAGGTCTACCCCAAACATAATGGCCCCAGTGAAGGGGAGTACCTCTAAGGTCTTTTGGAGTTCAGGTCCATTTTCCATGGCCTCAACCACAGTATGCGGTGAGCCAGGACAGACGTGGTCAACTCCTTGTCTGCCAATACACCCGCCTCAGAAAATGCCTCCTGAACTATCAGGTGGCGGTGGTATTGTGAGACAGGTATTGTCTGGCATTGTCAGATATATCCTCGGGCAGCTCTTCCCCTAATGCCTGAACCCACGCCTCAATTGCAGCCCAGGAGGCAGCTGTAGTAGGTCTATGAATGGATCCAGTAGGGGAGTATACAGACTTCAGGCATCCCTCCACACGCTTATCTGTCGGTTCCTTCAGTGAGGAGACAGGCAGTGTGAATGACACCACAAGGCGGGTGACGTGAGAATCTACCAGCGGTGGAGTTTCCCATTGACACGTAACGCTGCAGGGAGAGGATAGTAAGCCAAAGCCCATATTTGACAGACAGCATTTCCTCCCTGGAAAAACCAGGGTTCCCGTCTGATGTCCACAAAATTATGAGAATGGGTTAATATAGTTTTAACCACCTTCTGCTGATTAAACTTATCAGTTTTCTTTGCCACAGTTTTCTTTGCCACTCCTCTTTGAAGGAAATGCTTATTAGCATCCATTAAGGCAGGGACATCAATCTGCAAGGGAGAATCCTCATTAGTAACACAGGATTCAGTGTGTGACAGGATCGTATGCTCCCTTTCCTCTTCAGATAAAACATCAGATAGGATTTTGGATTGCGAGAAGGAAACAGCCCACTTAGATGACCCAAAGACATGGAAGTGACCTGGTGTAGGTTTCTGTCTAACCAAAGACTGATACATTGCTGCAGTTAGACAATTTTTCTGCCCAAGGCGGATTAACCAGAGACAATATGAAGTGCAGTGCACACCGGTGGTCCCATAGGGGGCGCTATGCGTTTCACCAGTTGTACCCAGTAGGTTGGTGAAAGCAGCCTAGGGTGCTCCATTGCATGAGCTGCAGACTGACTGGGAGGCATATAACATTTAGTACACAAATCGTCATATAACACTTCCCCCTCTGGTTAATCCCTGGAGCATGCTGTGCATGATGCGGAGCTTCCAATGATTTACTGTCCTTTCTGTTAGAAACTATGTGAGAATGCACCAGTGACTAAGTACAATATTGCCAGACAAAGTGCAACACCTGTGAACAAATCCAGTATTATGTGACTGAGTACACAGTAGCATATACGTACTGGATAAATACTGTGACGCACTATATTAGCAGACCCAGATGTACCTAGCCTCTTAGGGTACAGAATATAGTGACAGTTATAGCTGGGAAACAGAGTGAAACCACGCAGCAGATACAGGCATACAGTCATAGACAATGCAGAAATTATCACCACAATATACATCCAAAAATGACTGGCACTCAGGAGACTGGTAAATGGTCATAAACTTCCATTGTCAACGTTTCGGGGGTGTAATCCCCGTCGTCAGGACCAAAATGACACAACAAGTACATATACAATTGACACAAATGACACACTATGTACACATACATTTGTGTATATATATATATATATATATATATATATACACATACATACATACATACAAACACACACACACACTGCTCAAAAAAATAAAGGGAACACTTAAGCAACACAATGCAACTCCAAGTCAATCACACTTCTGTGAAATCAAACTGTCCACTTAGGAAGCAACACTGATTGACAATCAATTTCACATGCTGTTTTGCAAATGGAATAGACAACAGGTGAAAATTATAGACAATTAGCAAGACACCCCCAATAAAGGAGTTGTTCTGCAGGTGGTGACCACAGATCACTTCTCAGCTCCTATGCTTTCTGGCTGATGTTTTGGTCACTTTTGAAAGCTGGCGGTGCTTTCACTCTAGTGGTAGCATGAGACTGAGTCTACAACCCACACAAGTGGCTCAGGTAGTGCAGCTCATCCAGGATGGCACATCAATGCGAGCTGTGGCAAGAAGGTTTGCTGTGTCTGTCAGCGTAGTATCCAGAGCATGGAGGCGCTACCAGGAGACAGGCCAGTACAACAGGAGACGTGGAGGAGGCCGTAAGGAGGGCAACAACCCAGCAGCAGGACCACTACCTCCGTCTTTTTTGCAAGGAGGAACAGGAGGAGCACTGCCAGAGTCCTGCAAAATGACCTACAGCAAGCCACAAATGTGCATGTGACTACTCAAACGATCAGAAACAGACTCCATGAGGGTGGTATGAGGGCCCGACGTCCACAGGTGGGGGTTGTGCTTACAGCCCAACACAGTGCAGGACGTTTGGCATTTGCCAGAGATCACCAAGATTGGCAAATTCGTCACTGGCGCCCTGTGCTCTTCACAGATGAAAGCAGGTTCTCACTGAGCACGTGACAGAGTCTGGAGACGCCAAGGAGAACGTTCTGCTGCCTGCAACATCCTCCAGCATGACCGGTTTCGCAGTAGGTCAGTAATGGTGTGGGGTGGCATTTCTTTGGGGGGCCGCACAGCCCTCCATGTGCTTGCCAGAGGTAGCCTGACTGCTATTAGGTACCGAGATGAGATCCTCAGACCCCTTGTGAGACTATATGCTGGTGCGGTTGGCCCTGGGTTCCTCCTAATGCAAGACAATGCTAGACCCTCATGTGGCTGGATTGTGTCAGCAGTTCCTGCACGTCCGTTCCCCAGACCTGAATCCAATTGAGCACATCTGGGACATCATGTCTCGCTCCATCCACCAACGTCACAGACTGTCCAGGAGTTGGCGGATGCTTTATTCAAGGTCTGGGAGGAGATCCCTCAGGAGACCATCCGCCACCTCATCAGGAGCATGACCAGGCATTGTAGGGAGGTCATACAGGCACGTGGAGGCCACACACACTACTGAGCCTCATTTTGACTTGTTTTAAGGACATTACATCAAAGTTGGATCAGCCTGTAGTGTGTTTTTCCACTTTCATTTTCAGTGTGATTCCAAATCCAGACATCCATGGGTTAATAAATTTGATTTCCATTGATCATTTTTGTGTGATTTTGTTGTCAGCACATTCAACTATGTAAAGAACAAAGTATTTAATAAGGATATTTTATTCATTCAGATCTAGGATGTGTTATTTTAGTGTTCCCTTTATTTTTTTGAGCAGTGTATATATATTATATATATATATATATATATATATATATATATATATATATATATATATATATATATATATATATATATATATATATATATATACAGGTTGAGTCTCCCTTATCCAAAATGCTTGGGACCAGAGGTATTTTGGATATGGGATTTTTCCGTATTTTGGAATAACTGCATACCATAATCAGATATCATGGTGATGGGACCTAAATATTAGCACAGAATGCATTTATGTTACATATACACCTTATACACACAGCCTGAAGGTCATTTCAACCAATATTTTTTGTAACTTTGTGCATTAAACAAAGTGTGTCTACATTCACACAATTCATTTATGTTTTATATACACACAGCCTGAAGGTCATTTAATACAATATTTTTAATAATTCTGTGTATTAAACAAAGTTTGTGTGCATTGAGCCATCAAAAAACAAAGGTTTCACTATCTCACTCAAAAAAGTCCGTATATCGGAATATTTGGATATGGGATACTCAACCTGTATATGTATGTATATATATATATATATATATATATATATATATATATATATATAGTATTGTGAGACCGGTATTGTCTGGCATATATATATATATATAAAATGGTAGGACCCAGCTCCTTCTGTGTTAGTGGTTTCCAAGTGCAAATTAAATAGTATGCGTACCACATCCAGTGTATATTCCGGCCTTTAGTGTAGGTCTATCCTTCTACTGGTCAGATCTTCTGTCTTTCTCAGTAGTCCGGTATACAAAACGTGGGAAGACTAAATAATTATAATAGTACAATATTGCAAATAAATATCTAGGTGAGCTCATATGATATTCTGATGTGGTAACCATCAGAAAGGCCGGAATATACACTGGATTTGGTACGCATATTATTATTTAATTTGCACCTGGAAACCACCAACACAGAAGGCGCTGGGTCCTACCATTTTATATACATAATTCTTTGGGACTTTGAAATAGAGTGTACACCAGAGGACCTTTTTAGCAGCCCCCCTAAGTGGGGAAGTGTTCTGAACTTGATTTCTCTATATCAGTAATTGATTTTAGTTATAAGTCTCGTCATTCAGGTAGCAGCGCTATTTGCACTATTGTATTAATAAATATATATAATATATATGTACATGAATATATCACAGCGCAGTCCTAGACCGGAGGCATATATCAGAATACTCGCACAATTTATTCTGTAACAGGTACACTCTTTCTTAACTAACGCTGTCTGTATAAAGACATGTAGAATGCTCAAGTGTTTGTTAAGTCACATCACTGTATACAGGCAACTTTACAAGGGAGATCTTGCACTACAATCCCAGAGACCAGTAGCAACTATGCTCAGAAGATGGCGCCCAGCGTCTCTGTCAGAGAATGAGGGAGCGTGTGAGGCAGCTGCAGGGCGGGAAATCTATGTGGAGATGGTGACCTGGGCCGGGGAAAGGCTACAGGTCTAGCGCAGGTTCCCCCATGTTGGACTTCCACCGCTGGTACTACAGAGCCTTATTAAATGGGGTGTTAGCATACCCGACCTGTACTCTTACGCACTGGCGGTCTAGTGGGGTTCCTGCTCGGTGACAGTGTCCAAGCCAGCGCCGCAACCAGTCTCCCTAGGTCGCGGACCGAAAACGAGTTTTATGGTAAGAACTTATCTTTGTTAAAACTCTTTCTGCGAGGTACACTGGGCTCCACAAGTCTGGACAATGGGGTGTAGAGTAGGATCTTGATCCGAGGCAAAAACAGACTCAAAGCTTTGACTGTTCCCAGAATGCACAGCGCCGCCTCCTATATCACCCCGCCTCCCAGCACAGGAGCTCAGTTTTAGTTAACCAGCCCAATGCAGTAGCAGGAAAAGAGACGACAACGGTTAGTAGCCACATACACCACACTCTCACGACAAGAGAAGTGTCAGCGGCTAATGCCATATCAACCCAAAGAAGCTAAGTGCGCCAGGGTGGGCGCCTTGTGGAGCCCAGTGTGCCTCGCAGAAAGAGTTTTAACAAAGGTAAGTTCTTACCATAAAACTCGTTTTCTGCTGCGGGGTACACTGGGCTCCACAAGTCTGGACAATGGGGATGTCCTAAGGCAGTTCCTTATGGGAGGGGACGCACTGTAGCGGGCACAAGAACCCAGCATCCAAAGGAAGCATCCTGGGAAGCGGCAGTATCGAAGGCATAGAACCTTATGAACGTGGTCCCTGAGGACCACGTAGCCGCCTTGCACAATTGATCAAGGGTCGCACCACGGTGGGCCGCCCAAGAAGGTCCAACAGACCGAGTAGAATGGGCCGTAATATGAGCAGGGGCTGACAGACCAGCCATCACATAAGCATGTGCAATCACCATTCTAATCCATCTGGCCAGGGTCTGCTTGTGAGCAGGCAAGCCACGTTTGTGAAATCCAAACAAAACAAAGAGAGAATCAGATTTACGAATAGAAGCAGTTCTCTTCACATAGATATGGAGAGCCCGTACCACATCCAAAGACCGCTCTTTGGGAGACAAAAAAGGAGAGACAAAGGCTGGAACCACAATCTCCTGATTAAGGTGGAACGAAGAAACCACCTTAGGTAAATATCCGGGACGAGTCCTAAGAACCGCCCGGTCACGGTGAAAAATCAGATATGGGGAACTACAAGAAAGGGCACCCAGATCCGACACTCTTCTAGCAGAGGCAATAGCCAGCAAGAACACCACCTTAAGGGAAAGCCACTTAAGGTCAGCTGAACCAAGAGGTTCGAATGGAGGCTCCTGCAATGCCTCCAAAACCACCGTCAAGTCCCAAGGAGCCACAGGCGGGACATAGGGAGGTTGGATACGCAACACAACCCGAGTAAAGGTATGCACATCAGGTAAGGTCGCAATTTTTCTCTGAAACCACACCATCAAGGCAGAAATATGAACCTTGAGGGAGGCCAGACGCAGGCCTTAATCTAGGCCCTGCTGCAGAAAAGCCAAAAGTTTGGCTGTACTAAACTTGGAAGTGTCATAATTGTTAGATGCGCACCAAACAAAGTATGAATGCCAGACCCTATGGTAAATCCGAGCAGAAGCCGGTTTTCCGGGCCCGCAACATAGTTTTAATGACCTCTTCAGAAAAACCCTTAGCCCTCAAGACGGAAGCTTCAAGAGCCACGCCGTCAAAGATAGCCGGGTTAGGTCCTGGTAGACAAGGGCCCTGAACGAGGAGGTCTGGGCGTTGTGGAAGTAGAAGTGGACGCTCTGACGATAGGCCTTGAAGGTCTGAGAACCAGTGCCATCTGGGCTATGCCGGAGCCATGAGAAGCAGATTTCCTTTTTCTTGCTTGAACTTCCGAACTACCCTGGGCAGGAGTGACACCGGAGGGAACACGTACGGCAGCTGAAACCTCCACGGCACCGCCAGCGCATCCACGAATGCTGCTTGAGGATCCCTTGTCCTTACTCCGAAGACCGGAACCTTGTGATTGTGTCGAGACGCCATCAGATCCACATCTGGAAGACCCCACCTTTCTACGAGGAGTTGAAACACATCTGGATGGAGGCCCCACTCACCGGCATGCACGTCCTGACAACTGAGAAAATCCGCTTCCCAATTCAGGACTCCCGGAATGAATATTGCCGATATTGCCGGTAGATGGCGTTCTGCCCACTGTAGAATCCGTGAGGCTTCCTTCATGCCAAACGGCCTCGAGTGCCGCCTTGATGATTTACGTAAGCCACTGTGGTGGCGTTGTCCGACTGTACTTGAACAGGACGGTTCTGAATTAAATGCTGGGCCAGGTTCAACGCATTGAAGACCGCCCGCAACTCCAGAATGTTGATCGAGAGGAGAGAGTCCTCCTTGGTCCACCGACCCTGTAATGAGTGCTGCCCCATCACCACGCCCAAACCTCTTAAACTGGCATCTGTCGTCAACAGGACCAAGTTGGATATCCAGAAGGGACGGCCCCTGCACTATTGTTGGTCCTGGAGCCACCAGAGCAGCGACAGACAGACCTCCGGAGTTAATGAGATAATTTGAGACCTGATCCGGTGAGGCAGGCCGTCCCACTTGGCTAGAATCAACTTCTGGAGGGGGCGAGAATAGAATTGAGCATACTCCACCATGTCGAATGCTGACACCATGAGGCCCAGCACCTGCATTGCCGAATGTATCAACACTTGCGGACGAGAAAGGAAGCAACGAATCCTGTCCTGAAGCTTCAGGACTTTCTCCTGAGACAAGAACCACCTCTGGTTGTGAGTGTCCAATAGCGCTCCCAGGTGCACCATGCTCTGAGCACGGACCAAGGAGGATTTCTTCCAGTTGATGAGCCACCCATGGGCTTGTAGAAACCGGACCGTCATATCCAGATGACACAAGAGAAGATCTGGGGAATTTACCAGGATTAACAAGTCGTACATATACGGCAGTATCCTGACCCCTTGACGGCGGAGTACCACCGTCATCACCGCTATAACTTTGGTAAAGACTCGCGGAGCCGTTGTTAAACCAAATGGTAACGCCCGAAACTGGTAATGGATGTTGGCAATAGTAAACCTCGGGTATTGTTGATGTGACACTGCTATAGGAATATGCAGGTAAGCATCCTGTATGTCCAGGGAGACCATGTAGTCCCCAGGTTCCAAGGCCAGAACTATAGAGCGAAGGGTTTCCATACGGAACTTGGAAATCTTCACAAACCTGTTCAATGCCTTGAGGTTAAGAGTGGACCGGGAGGACCCATTCGGTTTCGGGACTAGAAACAGCGGAGAATAGTACCCCCGGCCCCTCTGAGCAAGGAGGCACCAGTACTACGACTCCTGTATCCAGGAGGGTCTGTACCATCGAGTGTAGAGTTTTTTGCCTTTGTCCGGTCCAAAGGGACGTCTGTCTGGCAAAATCGATGAGGGGGTCGGTTTTTGAAGGCAATGGCGTAACCTCGAGTGACGACTTCCCGTACCCAAGCATCTGAAGTGGTCTTCAACCATTCCTGGGTATACCCTAGAAGCCGGCCCCCCACCCTGGGATCCCCCAGGGGGAGGCCCGCCCCGTCATGCGGCAGGTTTATCGGTCTTGGCAGCTGGCTGACGGGCAGCCCAGGCTCTTTTTTAATGGAATGGGGTAAAAATCAGGAAAAAAAAAATGCGTGGGGTCCCCCCTCCTAAGCATAACCAGCCTCGGGCTCTTTGAGCCGGTCCTGGTTGCCAAAATACGGAGAAAAAAATGACAGGGGATCCCCGTATTTTAACAACCAGCACCGGGCTCTGCGCCTGGTCCTGGAGCAAAAAATACGGGGGACAAAAAGAGTAGGGGTCCCCCGTATTTTTTGTACTAGCACCGGGCTCAACTGGCTGGACAGATATTGCCACAGCCGGGGGTCACTTTTATACAGCGCCCTGCGGCCGTGGCATTCAATACCCAACTAGTCACCCCTGGAGGTCCCCCCCCCCCCCAGCCACCCAAGGGCCAGGGGTGAAGCCCGAGGCTGTCCCCCCATCCAAGGGCTGCGGATGGGGGGCTGATAGCCTTGATGAAAATGTAAGAATATTGTTTTTTGCATTAGAACTACAAGTCCCAGCAAGCCTCCCCGCAAGCCGGTACTTGGAGAACCACAAGTACCAGCATGCGGGGGGAAACGGGCCGTCGACGTCCGGGGTACCTGAAAATAAAATTATACTCACCTGATCCAGTGTCCAGTTCTTTTATTATAATCCACGTACTTGGCAAAACAAAAAAATAAGAATTTACTTACCGATAATTCTATTTCTCATAGTCCGTAGTGGATGCTGGGGACTCCGTAAGGACCATGGGGAATAGCGGCTCCGCAGGAGACTGGGCACATCTAAAGAAAGCTTTAGGACTATCTGGTGTGCACTGGCTCCTCCCCCTATGACCCTCCTCCAAGCCTCAGTTAGGATACTGTGCCCGGACGAGCGTACACAATAAGGAAGGATTTTGAATCCCGGGTAAGACTCATACCAGCCACACCAATCACACCGTATAACCTGTGATCTGAACCCAGTTAACAGCATGATAACAGAGGAGCCTCTGAAAGATGGCTCACAACAATAATAACCCGATTTTTGTAACAATAACTATGTACAAGTATTGCAGACAATCCGCACTTGGGATGGGCGCCCAGCATCCACTACGGACTATGAGAAATAGAATTATCGGTAAGTAAATTCTTATTTTCTCTAACGTCCTAAGTGGATGCTGGGGACTCCGTAAGGACCATGGGGATTATACCAAAGCTCCCAAACGGGCGGGAGAGTGCGGATGACTCTGCAGCACCAAATGAGAGAACTCCAGGTCCTCCTCAGCCAGGATATCAGTTTTGTAGAATTTTACAAACGTATTTGCTCCTGACCAAGTAGCTGCTCGGCAAAGTTGTAAAGCCGAGACCCCTCGGGCAGCCGCCCAAGATGAGCCCACCTTCCTTGTGGAGTGGGCATTTACAGATTTTTGGCTGTGGCAGGCCTGCCACAGAATGTGCAAGCTGAATTGTACTACAAATCCAACGAGCAATAGTCTGCTTAGAAGCAGGAGCACCCAGCTTGTTGGGTGCACACAGGATAAACAGCGAGTCAGATTTCCTGACTCCAGCCGTCCTGGAAACATATTTTCAGGGCACTGACAACGTCTAGCAACTTGGAGGCCTCCAAGTCCCTAGTAGCCGCAGGCACCACCAATAGGTTGGTTCAGGTGAGACGCTGAAACCACCTTGGGGAGAAACTGAGGACGAGTCCTCAATTCCGCCCTGTCCGAATGGAAAATCAGATAAGGGCTTTTTCAGGATAAAGCCGCCAATTCTGACACGCGCCTGGCCCAGGCCAGGGCCAACAGCATGACCACTTTCCATGTGAGATATTTTAACTCCACAGATTTAAGTGGTTCAAACCAATGTGACTTTTGGAACCCAAAACTACATTGAGATCCCAAAGTGCCACTGGAGGCACAAAAGGAGGCTGTATATGCAGTACCCCTTTTACAACGTCTGAACTTCAGGGACTGAAGCTAGTTCTTTTTGGAAGAAAATTGACAGGGCCTAAATTTGAACCTTAATGGACCCCAATTTCAGGCCCATAGACACTCCTGTTTGCAGGAAATGTAGGAATCGACCCAGTTGAATTTCCTCCGTCGGGCCTTACTGGCCTCGCACCACGCAACATATTTTGGCCAATTGCGGTGATAATGTTTTTGCGGTTACATCCTTCCTGGCTTTGATCAGGATAGGGATGACTTCATCCGGAATGCCTTTTTTCCTTCAGGATCCGGCGTTCAACCGCCATGCCGTCAAACGCAGCCGCGGTAAGTCTTGGCACAGACAGGGTCCTTGCTGGAGCAGGTCCCTTCTTAGAGGTAGAGGCCACGGATCCTCCGTGAGCATCTCCTGAAGTTCCGGTTACCAAGTCCTTCTTGGCCAATCCGGAACCACGAATATAGTGCTTACTCCTCTCCATCTTATCAATCTCAGTACCTTGGGTATGAGAGGCAGAGGAGGGAACACATACCCTGACTGGTACACCCACGGTGTTACCAGAGCGTCTACAGCTTATTGCCTGAGGGTCCCTGGACATGGCGCAATACCTGTCGAGTTTTTAATCATGTGGAAGACTTCTGGGTGAAGTCCCCACTCTCCCGGGTGGAGGTCGTGCTGAGGAAGTCTGCTTCCCAGTTGTCCACTCCCGGAATGAATACTGCTGACAGTGCTATCACATGATTTTCCGCCCAGCGAAGAATCCTTGCAGCTTCTGCCATTGCCCTCCTGCTTCTTGTGCCACCCTGTCTGTTTACGTGGGTGACTGCCGTGATGTTGTCCGACTGGATCAACACCGGCTGACCTTGAAGCAGAGGTCTTGCTAAGCTTAGAGCATTGTAAATGTCCCTTAGCTTCAGGATATTTATGTGAAGTGATGTCTCCAGGCTTGACCATAAGCCCTGGATATTCCTTCCCTGTGTGACTGCTCCCCAGCCTCGCAGGCTGGCATCCATGGTCACCAGGACCCAGTCCTGAATGCCTAATCTGCGGCCCTCTAGAAGATGAGCACTCTGCAACCACCACAGGAGGGACACCCTTGTCCTTGGTGACAGGGTTATCCGCTGATGCATCTGAAGATGCGATCCGGACCATTTGTCCAGCAGGTCCCACTGGAAAGTTCTTGCGTGGAATCTGCCGAATGGGATTGCTTCGTAGGAAGCCACCATTTTACCCAGAACCCTTGTGCATTGATGCACTGAGACTTGGCTCGGTTTTAGGAGGTTCCTGACTAGCTCGGATAACTCCCTGGCTTTCTCCTCCGGGAGAAACACCTTTTTCTGGACTGTGTCCAGGATCATCCCTAGGAACAGAAGACACGTCGTCGGAACCAGGTGCGATTTTGGAATATTGAGAATCCAATCGCGCTGCCGCAACACTACCTGAGATAGTGCTACACCGACCTCCAACTGTTCCCTGGATCTTACCCTTATCAGGGAATTGTCCAAGGAAGGGATAACTAAAATTCACTTCCTTCGAAGGAATATCATCATTTCGGCCATTACCTTGGTAAAGACCCGGGGTGCCGTGTACCATCCATACGGCAGCATCTGAACTGATAGTGACAGTTCTGTACCATAAACCTGAGGTACCCTTGGTGAGAAGGGTAAATTTTGACATGAAGGTAAGCATCCTTGATGTCCCGAGACATCATATAGTCCCCTTCTTCCAGGTTCGCAATCACTGCTCTGAGTGACTTAATCTTGAATTTGAACCTCTGTACGTAAGTGTTCAAAGATTTTAGATTTAGAATCGGTCTCACCGAGCCGTCCGGCTTCGGTACCACAACAGTGTGGAATAATACCCCGTTCCCTGTTGCAGGAGGGGTATCTTGATTATCACCTGCTGGGAATACAGCTTGTGAATGGCTTCCAAAACTGTCTCCCTGTCAGAAGGAGACATCGGTAAAGCCGACTTTAGGAAACGGCGAGGGGGAGACGTCTCGAATTCTAATTTGTACCCCTGAGATATCACCTGAAGGATCCAGGGGTCTACTTGCGAGTGAGCCCACTGCGCGCTGAAATTCATTGAGACGGGCCCCCCACCGTGCCTGATTCTGCTTGTAAAGCCCCAGCGTATACTGAGGGCTTGGCAGAGGCGGGAGAGGGTTTCTGTTCCTGGGAACTGGCTGATTTCTGCAGCCTTTTTCCTCTCCCTCTGTCACGGGGCAGAAATGAGGAACCTTTTGCCCGCTTGTCCACGAAAAGACTGCGCCTGATAATACGGCGTCTTCTCATGTTGAGAGGCGACCTGGGGTACAAACGTGGAATTCCCAGCTGTTGCCGTGGCCACCAGGTCTGAAAGACCGACCCCAAATAACTCCTCCCTTAATAAAGCAATACTTCCAAATGCCGTTTGGAATACGCATCACCTGACCACTGACGTGTCCATAACCCTCTACTGGTAGAAATGGACAACGCGCTTAGACTTGATGCCAGTCGGCAAATATTCCGCTGTGCATCACGCATATATAAAAATGCATCTTTTAAATGCTCTATAGGCAAAAATATACTGTCCCTATCTAGGGTATCAATATTTTCAGTCAGGGAATCCGACCACGCCAACCCAGCACTGCACATCCAGGCTGAGGCGATTGCTGGTCGCAGTAGAACACCAGTATGTGTGTAAATACCTTTTAGGATACCCTCCTGCTTTCTATCAGCAGGATCCTTAAGGGCGGCCATCTCAGGCGAAGGTAGAGCCCTTACAAGCGTGTGAGCGCTTTATCCCCCCTAGGGGGTGTTTCCCAACGCACCCTAACCTCTGGCGGGAAAGGATATAATGCCAATAACATTTTAGAAATTATCCGTTGTTATCGGGGGAAACCCACGCATCATCACACACCTCATTTAATTTCTCTGATTCAGGAAAACTACAGGTAGTTTTTCCTCACCTAACATAATACCCCTTTTTTTTGGTGGTACTCGTATTATCAGAAATGTGTAAAACATTTTTCATTGCCTCAATCATGTAACGTGTGGCCCTACTGGAAGTCACATTCGTCTCTTCACCGTCGACACTGGAGTCAGTATCCGTGTCGGCGTCTATATCTGCCATCTGAGGTAACGGGCGCTTTAGAGCCCCTGACGGCCTATGAGACGTCTGGACAGGCACAAGCTGAGTAGCCGGCTGTCTCATGTCAACCACTGTCTTTTATACAGAGCTGACACTGTCACGTAATTCCTTCCAACAGTTCATCCACTCAGGTGTCGACCCCCTAGGGGGTGACATCACTATTACAGGCAATCTGCTCCGTCTCCACATCATTTTTCTCCTCATACATGTCGACACAAAAGTACCGACATACAGCACACACACAGGGAATGCTCTGATAGAGGACAGGACCCCACTAGCCCTTTGGGGAGACAGAGGGAGAGTTTGCCAGCACACACCAGAGCGCTATATATATACAGGGATAACCTTATATAAGTGTTTTTCCCCTTATAGCTGCTGTATAGTTAATACTGCGCGTAATTAGTGCCCCCCTCTCTTTTTTAACCCTTTCTGTAGTGTAGTGACTGCAGGGGAGAGACAGGGAGCTTCCCTCCAACGGAGCTGTGAGGGAAAATGGCGCCAGTGTGCTGAGATAGGCTCCGCCCCTTTTTCGCAGACTTTTCTCCTGCTTTTTTATGGATTCTGGCAGGGGTTAAATGCATCCATATAGCCCAGGAGCTATATGTGATGCATTTTTTTTGCCATCCAAGGTGTTTTTATTGCGTCTCAGGGCGCCCCCCCCAGCGCCCTGCACCCTCAGTGACCGAAGTGTGAAGTGTGCTGAGAGCAATGGCGCACAGCTGCAGTGCTGTGCGCTACCTTGTTGAAGACAGGACGTCTTCTGCCGCCGATTTTCCGGACCTCTTCTGCCTTCTGGCTCTGTAAGGGGGCCGGCGGCGCGGCTCTGGGACCCATCCAAGCTGGGCCTGTGATTGTCCCTCTGGAGCTAATGTCCAGTAGCCTAAGAAGCCCAATCCACTCTGCACGCAGGTGAGTTCGCTTCTTCTCCCCTTAGTCCCTCGATGCAGTGAGCCTGTTGCCAGCAGGTCTCACTGAAAATAAAAAACCTAATCTAAAACTTTCACTAAGAAGCTCAGGAGAGCCCCTAGTGTGCACCCTTCTCGTTCGGGCACAGAGATCTAACTGAGGCTTGGAGGAGGGTCATAGGGGGAGGAGCCAGTGCACACCAGATAGTCCTAAAGCTTTCTTTAGATGTGCCCAGTCTCCTGCGGAGCCGCTATTCCCCATGGTCCTTACGGAGTCCCCAGCATCCACTTAGGACGTTAGAGAAAACACATTTACCCGAACCAGACGGACTGCAGAGACCCCCGTGACTCCAGTCACAGAAGGTCCCTTCAGTCAATCAGGAAGCGCCACTTCGTGGCACTCTCCTGATTGGCTTTGCGCGTCTGAGCTGGCAGACAGCGCATCGCACAGCTCCCTCCATTAGTTTCAATGGTGGGAACTTTGCGGTCAGCGGTGGGGTTACCCGCGGTCAGCCGCTGACCGCGGGTGACCTCACCGCTGACCGCAAAGTTCCCACCATTGAAGATAATGGAGGGGACTGTGTGATGCGTGTCTGACAGCTCCGACGCGCATACAGCCAATCAGGAGAGTGCCACGACGTGGCGCTTCCTGATTGGCTGAAGGGACCTTCTGTGACAGGAGTCACGGGGGGTCTCTGCATTCGGGGAAAGGGGTCCCATGTGTAAACATGGGACCCCTTTCAGTCCGTCTGGTTCGGGTAAATGCATTTTTTGTTTTGCCAAGTACGTGGATTATAATAAAAGAACTGGACACTGGATCAGGTGAGTATAATTTTATTTTCAGGTACCCCGGACGTCGACAATGGAGACGTGGCCAGAGTCGGCGTGTCAACATAGGTAAGTATGTGTGTCGGCATGTGTGAAATAAAGTTGTATTTTCACGGTGTGCGTATCCTGTTTTTATATGGGTATCTTTTTTGCAGTAGAACTACAGGTACCAGCGGGCCCGCCCCCCCCCCCCCCCCCGCATGCTGGTACTTGTGGTTCTCCAAGTGCCGGCTTGCGGGGGAGGCTTGCTGGGACTTATAGTTCTTCTGCAAAAAAAAACAAAAAACAATATTCTTACATTTTCAACAAGGCTATCAGCCCCCAATCCGCAGCCCTTGGATGGCGTGACAGCCTCGGGCTTCACCCCTGGCCCTTGGGTGGCTGGGGGGGACCCCTTGATTGAAGGGGTCCCCACTCCTCCAGGGTACCCCGGCCAGGGGAGACTAGTTGGGTATTTAATGCCACGGCCGCAGGGCGCTGTATAAAAGTGACCCCCGGCTGTGGCATTATCTGTCCAGCTAGTGGAGCCCGGTGCTGGTACAAAAAATACGGGGGACCCCTACTCTTTTTGTCCCCCGTATTTTTTGCACCAGGACCAGGCGCAGAGCCCGGTGCTGGTTGTTAAAATACGGGGGATCCCGTCATTTTTTTCCCCGTATTTTGGCAACCAGGACCGGCTCAAAGAGCCCGAGGCTGGTTATGCTTAAGAGGGGGGACCCCACGCAAATTTTTTTCGGGTTTTTTAAACATTTTTAAAAATCTAATCAAAATCCGTCAAATCGGCCGTTTTTAGACAGCGGGACGTTTTTTATTGAATATGTCGAATTCCGGCACCCACCTGCCGGAATTCGATGGTCGAATTGTGTCGAATTTAAAAACGGGCGAAAAAGTACCGCAATTCGCCCGGAATTGCATATACCCCTATATCTTTGTGAAAATCCTATATTAGATAACACCCGACGCACCAAGCCCCCTCAGGATATAGAATATAGGGATAGCAGGTTGAGTGAAAGACACGAGATGGACAACACTCAGCTATCAAATGCACACACAGAAGGTCACAGTTTGTACAATGCAGAGGTTATTTTACTGACAATAATACTGCACTGGACAAGCTTACACAGCTATATAACAGTAGATATAACAGTACACAGTAAGAACTGGATGTATATCACAGGGTAATTGTACTATAAAACACTGACTAAATGCACTCTTTCTTAACTATCACTGACTAAAAAGGCAGGTAGAATACTTAAGTGTCATGTAAAGGCACAGCGCTGACAACCAGGCGGCTTTACATAGGAGGATTTGCCCAAGCAGTCCCAGAAACAGTGAGCTGAGGAATAATGGCTCCGCAGACATTGACTGGGAGTGAGGAAAAGACAGATATGCAGCTCCAGAGCGGGAACATTTGTGGAAATGGCGCCCTGGGGCTGGTCGAGGGGCTTCAGGTCTAAGCCTTATCCCCCTTGCGATATAAGAAGTGGTTTAGAGAGAAAACCCGACCTGCGCCCATGCCCTGGTGATCTAGTGGGATCGCCTGTATCCACAGTGTCCACCGCCTCCCACTGACCGCGCCGGATCGTGAAAAAGACCGGGTCCCGCGAGCAGGACCCACTTACCATCTCCCAAAGCGCGGCCATGCGATCCTGGAGAGCCCCAGCCGTGTGTGCCTAACATGAAGAAAACCGGAGCCTCCGCTGTAGGTACCCAGCAACTAGGGCTCGGGAGTGTACAGCGCCGCTGGGGAGAGCTGGAGCTGCAGCAGAGAATGTCACAAGACATTTACCACCGCTGCTGCCCATGAAGTCTTCACTTTTTACCTCATAAAAAGCTTTTCTCAGGGCTGCTTGGAGCAGCCCCTCTGTTCAGTGCCTGCTTACTGCAGCACCAACTGACAAACTGAGCTCCTGTGCTGGGAGGCGGGGTGATATAGGAGGCGGCGCTGTGCATTCTGGGAACAGTCAAAGCTTTGAGTCTGTTGGTGCCTCAGATCAAGATCCTACTCTACACCCCATTGTCCAGACTTGTGGAGCCCAGTGTACCCCGCAGCAGAAAGTTATTTAATGGTGGGTCTTGCCTGGGAGACCCTCTTACCTCCTCCCTGTAGCAGCCACGCGATCCAGGAGAGCGGTCTGTGACTGGAACGGAGCCGAGGGAGTATGCGTCACCGCTTGGGCGGTGATGGAGCTGCAGCGCTGAAGTGTCACCCTGACATACAGCGCTGACAGCCCAGTTGAAGAAATCTTCTTAGAAAATCTTTTTCAGGTGACCTGCTGCTGCAGGCACCAACTCAAAACTGAGCGCTCAGTGCCTGGAGGCGGGTTTATAGGGAAGGCCCCAATGCATCCTGGGACAGCCTAAAGCTTTAGCCTGTTGGTGCCTCTGGATCAAGATCGGCTCTACACACTGATGTTTTCCTATGGAAATCAAAGTAACCTGCTGCAGAAATGATACATAGCCCCTCGTTATAAATAATATCTAGTTGCTGCACTAGCACTTATAAATACTCTTAAATTAAGAATCCTATATGCACTAGCACTTTTAACTTTTAACCAGAGTGCCGATCACGATATCTTGAAGGCCCTGCACTTCAAACAGTAATGCAGAAACTCATTAAGACATAGAAAATGCAGATATTGTACAAATATTATAAGATTGTTACCTTTTATTTTTTCATCCCATTCATGTACTGAGCCAGTTCCCCAAGAGATTAAGGAGAATCGTAGGATAATGTGTCCATGATTGAATATACAAGAAAATGGCCCCTGCTCCCATAACACCACCATTCAGATGAGAAAGGAGACACATCACAGGACATGTGATGCGTTCCACCCGCTTACTACTTCCGGGAATAGACATCACGCATACGCAGAACAGCACCAAGGACTCTGGAAAGAGGGACTGAACCGCCGCGCATGTGCAGAACAGAGAAGCGGATACCGGAAGTGTGGCGGAAATGGTGCACTCCTACTCAAACCTTTTTGAAATGGATCTATTATTAAGGAAAAAACACTCATTTTTACATCCTATATAGTTGTTAGCTATTCCTTATAGATACCAACCCACTTTTGTGAGCCATTTTGCGTATACAAAAAGATCACATGCCCACAACAGGAAGTGATTTCATGACTAGTTACCCGATTGTGGGGGGTATAAATAAGAGCCCTGTCCCAGCACACCATTATCCCTTGTAGAAGTCTAAAGGACGAAACGCGTAGGTTATTCCCTCTTTGACCTCTCTTATGTTCTGTTTTATCATTTTTATATATTTTTTTATGTAAAATTGTTATAATCTATTACAGGCATTCCCAACCACGGTCCTCAAGGTGCACCAACAGTGCAGGTTTTAGTGATATCCAGGCTGCAGCACAGATGACGTAATTAGTAGCTCAGTTATTTTGATTTAACCATCTATGCTGCAGCCTGGATATCACTAAAACCTGCACTGTTGGTGTGCCTTGAGGACAGTGGTTGGGAATGCCTGATCTATTACATGTACTCTGTTTAAAATAAAAATCCCCTGCTAAATTTTATTTAGGTTACCCATATTCCTTTTATTGTACCATTGATTTTTTAAAAATATTACATTGTATTCAACTTAAAACTATGACACCATTGGTCGCTTAATACCCCTATCTCTTTTTCTTATAAAGTATATACCATAAATCTTTTACTAAATCTGCTTTCAAGTAATTAAGACGGACCTTGAAATATTGACATTAAACCAAAACCATAAGGACATTTTTATATATATATATATATATATATATATATATATATATATATATACACACACACACACATATATATATATATATATATATATATATATATATATATATATATATATATACACACACATACACATACTTAAATCTGTCCTGAGAAGACTAGAAAAAAAGATGCAAAATGTATGAATTTTTTCATTTTCAAACCCTAACTCCTCAAATACTACAACGTAATGCTCAATTTTACCGTTTGGTATACAGTGCAATAAAAATTAGGAATCCCAAGGAAAAAAAGTAATAAAAATTGGATGTGTTGATATGGAATAACCAGTCTACAAACAGTGCTCCCTTTTATTTTTGCCCTTTCAATCACCTATTGCGATTGAATATATTGAGCTTCTAAAAAATGATTCTTAAAAATGAAGGTCAGGGTAGACAATGTGGCCTGTAGATCACATATAGGGGGGAAATTCAATGAGATGGCACCCAATGGAGCAATTCAATTGTTGCTCGTTCAGGCGCGCTGAGCTGCGGGGAGACACATATTCACTCGCAGCCTCTCTTGCTTGCAAGCTGAAATGTAAAAAAAGTGACCCATTTGGGTGCCCAAACGGCACTTTTCGCGATCGTGTGCATTAGTTTAGTCGGGTTTAGCTGCTTTACATGGCTAAACTAGACACTAATGGGCGTGATAATGGGCATCAATTGAATATCGCCCCTGCGATCTCCCCTCACTTTAGACATGAAAACGGGCGGTGATAACAATTGAATTCCCCTCCCCATTAAAACTAGTCTGAATAACAATTTGCTCTACATTTATTCTACCCATCACATAGGTATTTTTCCATGTGTGTAAATCACGTTGAAGTTCAATATTCAGGGCTATATATATATATATATATATATATATATATATATATATATATATATATATATATATATATGCAGAAGTATTATTTAAGTTCACAATAGTACATTTTAGCTGGGTCTAATGAGGGTGCATGATTGGGATACTGTCACTGATCGGAAAAATATTTGCCTTAATAGGAAGGTCAAAATTGCTGTCAAAACTATTGACAATACTGAGTAAATTGACCAAGGAGTACACTGCACAATGTAATGTTCAGAAGCCATGTAAATGCACGCAGTCTGTAACTACGCAATCCAGGGGCGCGACAGCCATTGATGAGCACTTTTGCCGTTTATCTATAACCAAATGAAAAGAATATAAGGGAGATGTACTAAGCCTTGGAAAGTGATAAAGAGGAGAGAGATAAAGTACCATCCAATCAGCTCCTCCTGTCATTTACAGACTGTTAAAAAAAAAAACCACAGGAGCAGATTGTTGGTACTATAGCGCTCTCCAAGCTGGATACATATGCACAAAAAAAGTTGCATGGTGACGGTTTAATAGTACCACACATGTAAAGCCCAGTACTCACGGGCCGATCAAGGAGAGATGCGTGCTGAGCGAACCGCTCAGCACACATCTCTCCTGCCGCTCAGCACAGCGCGATCTGTGCTGAGCGTGCGGGGGGAGACGGGGGGGCCGCTCACTTCACCCAGCGGGTGAAGTGAGCGACCCGCTAGATTGGCCTGCATGCAGGCCAATCTAGCAGCGGCGATAGCGATGTGCGGGGCCGCGCATCGCTATCGCCGAGGGGGCTACACACGGAGCGATCCTGCCGATATTCTAAGCAATCTAGTCAGATTGCTTAGAATATCGCTCCGTGAGTACCCCCCTTAAGCACTTTTACGGTATTTCTGCCAATATTCTCACTGTGAAAACATTGTTTTCACCATTATGAAAGCGTGTGTTCAACTAAGTAGAGGTGTTTAACTTTTTTAACAAAGATAATCAATGAAGCTAAGTGCAGAACAAACCTAATATGCAACATTGAATTCACTGCCTTACAATGCCGCTATAGGGAATCTATCCTATTTATTTTTATGTACTTTTTACAAACAGTGAGAATATGTTTTAGGGATTGTAATAGCCTCTCATTATATAAATTGGGTGCACTTCTGGCGAGTTACAAGCTGATGTATGTAACAAAGTATAATTTTACCAAAAAATACTTTTAAAACCACGTTACTGCAAGCACCCATACCTAATTTTTAAATGTTTTGAATACTAATACAGAACCACTTTGCACATCTAAAAGGGGCCTTTTTTTAAATTGACAGATGCAACATAAGATCAGAGTTTAGATTAAAATTATTGTGTGGGAATAATATCAATAATAAGGATTCAAGCTGTATATGAGGCATGAGGGGCACATGTTTGTGAACTATCTCTGCATATTTATTTTAAAATCTACCTTGGGGGATATAAAATGTACACACTGGCACTTTTCCCAGCAAAACAAAAAAGTGCTGTTGTTCGTGAGTCCCTTCTTGATATTCAGCCTCATTGCAGGTGATGTGGTCTCCTCATCCTCGAATACTATTTGCAAATCACTTTGCTCTACAGGGCCTCAGCAGCCTTCTGCTGAGGCTTTACTTGTCCAGTGGTGGTGGCTGTCATGGCAGTGGACTTGCAGACCTCTTCAGGGAGTCACTGGAGTCAGGTAGGGCTGAGGCACCATGAAGGTGACCAGTGCTGGGATGGACTCAGGACATTCGGGAGTCCAGGTTGACGCTTCCGTCCAGAAAAGTGAAATTCAGTATTGCCCAACTGATTAGGAGAGCAGCAGTACACATACATACACACACACCACTATACTGTTGCATTGGACCTGTCAATGTTAACTATAATATAATCAACGGAAACTTTATATATTGGTACAATTAAAGGGTAACTGTGATTCAAACATATTGACCATTTAAAAGGTAAAAGGTACAATATTTAATATCTCTGCCTGGATACAAATTTACTAGTTTACCTTTCCTATTTAAAGGGGGATGAAAGTGCCACTGACTGACTTTAGCTACAAATTTTACACTACAAATTATTTAAAAAGGGACCAGATTGTGAATAGTAAAAACATGCAGAGTCATGTCCAGTTGTAAAAACACAAAAGGCTCACAAAATAACATCTGTTCTCTTCAAATAGATCAAACCATAGCCCTAACAAGCTTCTAAGCAGTTCATTGACTGAAACATACTATCCCCTATATATTAAAAAAAGGCCTGGCTTTATCAGAGTTTTGGTAGTTCCACTGTTTACGCAGCTTATCCCTTATCACTGACAGTGGGAAAGGAGCAGATGGTCACCCCAACTTCATTTTCAACATGATTTTTTATTTTTTTTGCCCTGTGTGCAAACAAAAGATAAAGAAAGCTGCTGCATTGATTTAGTGATATTCCAAAGTTTAAAATTCATAAAACACAGAGTGGTTAAACAGTAAAACTCTGAAGTGCTAGCCAACACAGATATGGGGAAAAGGGAACAACAGTCCACAATACTGTGGTTAGAAAAAGCCATCTAGCCTACAGACATCTGCTCATCACAAGACAATGAAATTCACAAAGCTGATTACAGCCTTTAATGGTTTGAATACATAATGGGCATCTGCTACCAGTTGCCAGGGATCCTTTGAGAAGAGTGAATCACATCACAGCCATTGTACCATCCTGACTTGGTGGTTATGCTTGGACCACGCTGTGTTACTAACAGGTGAAAGAAATAAAACATAATTACATAAACTACATGTAGATCCAATACTGTGCTACAAGATGTAGCTATGGTCTTAAGAAGGAAATATTTTTCCTATTGATACTCTACTAAGAAATCATGTAAGCAATTATTAGAACAGAAAAATGCATTGCTTGCTTAACTGCATTTCAGTAATTCGCCAAGTCTGAGAAACTTATTGGCACACAATGTAACTTTACAAGTAGCTGCCCCTAAAATGCTTTACAGCAAAGGTTTGCAACCTGTGATCCACATCCAAGTGTTGTGGAACTAAAGATGCCAGAACAAAACAGCTGTAGAATCAGAGGATGTATATGGTCCATTACCAACTGGCGTTGAAAAAAAAAAGGCATTTCCAAATCGCGTGTGATAACCATTATAAAAGTTTGATATGTGGATCACGTGAGCATAGAGTATTCCAAATTAACTTCAGTAGGCCATTATATCAGTTGCTATTTCAGTGTGTGGTAAACCTAGAGACCACATTGAAATTAAAAGCTTTTTGGAATGAATGGACTAAGTTATATACATTAAGTAAATCAGAATATCCTCCCCTAAAATCCCTCAACTGCCCCAGCACTAGACCACTTGTGCTGGCTCCCGCTACAAAGGCACACAGCAAGAATGAGGAACATTTATTGTGGGGGTGATTGAGGTTTTAGGACAGAGGTTCACAAACGCAGTCCTCAAGCAACCATAAAATCCAGTTTTACAAAGATTTCCATGGCTCTGCACAGATGGTTAAATCAATTTGACTGAGGTATCAATTAATTCACCTCTTGCCAAGCATGGATAAACTTAAAACCTGGACTGGCATGGTGCCTTGAGGACCGCATTTGGGAACCTCTGTCTTAGAAGTTTATATACAGGTTGAGTATCCCATATACAAATATTGCGAAACATGGAATATTCCGAAATACGGAATTATTTGCATGATATTGAGACAGTGAAACCTTTGTTTTCTGATGGCTCAATGTACACAAACTTTGTTTAATACACAAAGTTTAAAAAATATTGTATTAAATGGCCTTAAGGCTGTATATGTAAGGTGTTTATGAAACATAAATTAATTATGTGTATGTACACAAACTTTGTTTAATGCACAAAGTTGTTAAAAATATTGACTAACATTATCTTCAGGCTGTGTGTACAGTATAAGGTGTATATGAAACAAATGCATTCTATGCTTAGACTTTATTATTATTATCCTTTATTTATATGGCGCCACAAGGGTTCCGCAGCGCCCGATTACAGAGTACATAAACAATCAAACAGGAAAATAGCAACTTACAGTTGATGACAGTATAGGACAAGTACAGGGTAAATAAACATAGTTACATCAGCAGATGACACTGGAATAGGTATCAGGTGGCAGAAGACTGATGGATTTGGTGCAGTTGAAGATTCTTAAAGTAAGAAAGGATAAGCACATGAGGGAAGAGGGCCCTGCTCGTGAGAGTTTACATTCTAAAGGGGACTTGGGTCCCATCGCCATAATATCTCATTATGGTATGCAATTATTCCAAAATACGGAATAATCCGATATCCAAAATACTTCTGGTCCCAAGCATTTTGGATATGGGATACTCAACCTGTACTAAGTGTCGGGTACTAAAACCCGGCACTTCCAATTATGTTTATGCCCTAAAATTTACAAGAGCAAAACTTTTACTAGCTGTGTTTTGCTTAAAAACATTGCCCTTTTAATTTTCAGCCATAAACATGATCAGAAACGCTGGGAACCTGATGCTTAATAAACCCCATAATCCTGTTTAAGTGTAACTGCGCTACCACCTGTGTCATACAAAATTGATGTACAACCTATTTTCTGGTATTCTCTTGGAATAAGTTTTTTTAAAATAAATAAACAAACAAATAATTAGCTGTTCATCTGCAATTATTTCTCCTGATTTATCTTCTTGGACCATGAAGCAACGCAAGAAGATGCAAATGGCTAATTGTCATTTACTCCCACACATTACCAGAAGTTGAGAAAATTTGTGTGTGACCCTCTGTTCGAAGCCATTTTGTTAATAGGTAACAGAGACACAAAAAAAAAAAAAAAGTTTGGACCTATAGGTTTCATTTCTTGTAGTGTTCTCCCCAGGGACAATTTCACGGTCGCCCCGCCTAGCTTTATATACATGCCACCAGGCACTAGCCTGCTCCAGCGATCTGAAAATCAGTCGTGCTGCACTTACATTACTATGACATACAAAGAACCAGAGATCCCTCCCACCTTTGTAAGAGTTAGGACGCGCATGGACGGTAAGAACATAGCTGACGGAGAGGGTGGATGTGCGCTGTCTCTCACCGCGCAGCACTGTGACTGCCTGAAGTGCTTGCACCATTATATCTGTCGACAGCAAGTTGATAATACCTTTAAAAAAATATTTATTTAATTTACATGGTTAATCTCAAATTAAAATCAATATTAGGCTCTCAACATTTATCATTAAAGTCTCCCATAATGCCAGATGGAAGAACACTTTTGCACCTGTACTGTTCACCAAGGGAAAAAAGAAAAAAATAAACTGATTTTTGCCTGACCAGACAGAGACAGCTTCTGTCAGAATAAGGTCGAAAATGTGTAGAAGAGTTTAGCTAGTATGAAGAAATGAGACCATTACTCAAAGATTTTTTTTTTCTTGGAGAAAAACCTTTTCTATGGAAACTTCACATATGAACCCATTGAATATACTGATGTCATCTGAAGATTTTAAATAAAGCCTTCTTTGAAACTCATGCTTGTTAACTGGCCACTGGATATAAAGTCCGCTCATTCTCAGGAAATTAAGAGCTTACACTGCTCTCATAACCTTAGAGAAACATTCAGCTCTCACTAGTATCTTACAAACCATATGCGTCTTAAACAGTCATCATTTCTCTTTCTCAGGCCCGTAATGAGAATGTGGCTAAGGCAGCCATACATCTAAACCCAGTTTACCCCTACCTGCCCGTAACAGCCGAGGCGTTGGAAATTTCATAATTTTAAAAAAAAAATTCAAATTAAAAAAAAATTAATGATTTGCAGAGAATTTCGATTATTAAACATGTTTAATATTCCAGATTCCCTGGCCCAGCCGTCGGGGTATCGGAACATTGCGGCAGTGGGCCATAAGCAATTGCGGTCGAATTGCTGCAAATGTCGAAAAACGGGGCATTTTCGCCACAAAAAAATGATTCGACAATGCAATACAGTACTTTTCGACAAAAAAAACGGCCGTTTCAGATTCGACTTTTTGCAATTCGACAGTTGTCAAATTCGACATGTCTGCAATGGTAAAAAATGCGGCTTTTCGACAAAAGTCTATTCAATTGAAGAATGTCGATTCAACAACAGTGCTTTTCGACAGTCATTTCGTAATTTTAAGTTCACCTCATTTTGCTGGCGGGATCTAATAAAAAAATTTAAAAACATTTTTTTTTTGTGTTTTTTTTATTGCTAATAGCATATCTATTTATATTAGAAGGGAGTATCTACTTGGTTTGTCTGTTAGGAGCCACAAGTATTATTTAATAGATTTTTTTTAAAGATTTTTTTTTTTTTTTTTTTTACTGACTAAAATAATATGGAGAGATCAGAGCATGTTTTTCAGTAGAATCCACGGGTTACCTGTAAATAAAATTATACTCACAAAAATCCTGTGTAGATCTGTCCTCTACTTGTTTGTAATCCACGTACTTGGCAAAATAATAAAACGCAAAACCTGATCCACACACTGAAAGGGTCCCATAGAGGGTCCCTTCAGCCAATCAGGGAGCGCCACGTCGTGGCACTCTCCTGATTGGCTGTGCGCGTCTGAGCTGTCAGGCGGCGCACTCGAGATACAATGTCGCACATAGGCACTCCATTGTATCCAATGGTGGGAACTTTGCGTCAGCGGTTGAGGTTGCTCGCGGTCAACCGCTGACCGCAAAGTTCCCACCATTGAATATAATGGAGCGCTATGCGCCGCCTGACATCTCAGACGTGGCGCTCCCTTTGACAGGAGTCACGGGGGATAACGGCATTCGGGGAAAGGGGTCCCATGTCCCATGTGTAAACATGGGACCCCTTTCAGTGCGTGGATCGGGTTTTGCGTTTTATTATTTTGCCAAGTACGTGGATTACAAGCAGAACAGGACAGATCTACACAGGATTTTTGTGAGTATAATTTTATTTACAGGTAACCCGTGGATTCTACTGGTGAAGAGGACCGACACTTCGTGTCAACATAGGTAAGTATGTGGGTGTCGGTGTGCATGTATGTAATAAAGTTTTACTTTCACGTTGTGTGTGTACTGTATTTATTTGGGTATTTTTTTTGCAGTAGAACCACAGGTACCAGCGGGCCCGGTTTCCCCTGCATGCTGGTACTTGTGGTTCTCCAAGTACCAGCTTGCGGGGGAGGCTTGCTTGGACTTGTAGTTCTGCTACAAAAAACAATATTCTTTATTTCGTCACTTGGCTATCAGCCTCCCATCCGCCGCCCTTGGATGGGGGGGGGGGCAGCCTCGGGCTTCACCCGTGGCCCTTGGGTGGCTGGAGGGGGGGACCCCTTGATTTAAGGGGTCCCCACTCCTTCAGGGTACCCCGGCCAGGGGCGACTAGTTGGGAATTTAATACCACGGCCGCAGGGATCGGTATAAAAGTGTCCCCCGGCTGTGGCATTATCTCTCCAGCTAGTGGAACCCGGTACTTTGTCCCCCGTATTTTTTGCACCAGGACCGGACGCAGAGCCCGGTGATGGTTGTTAAAATACGGGGGATCCCCTGTCAATTTTTTTCCCATATTTTTACAACCAGGACCGGCTCAAAGAGCCCGATCCTGGTTATGCTCAGGAAGGGGGACCCCACGCATTTTTTTCCAGGATTTTTTAAACACTTTTGTGCCGTCCATGAAGTCGAATCCAGGACGCACACTATCGTCAATTGCTCCGTTTTTCGACAGCGGGACTGTCGAATCCGTTTTTTATTGAATATGTTGAATTCGGGTCCGGGCGGGAGGGTGTCTGACTGTCTAATCGTGTTTAATTTAAAAACGGTCGAATTCCAGCCGCAATTGCATATACCCCAGTATGTTGCTGATGTATGGGGGCCTCTAGTCTGCTGAGAAATAAGGGGCATGTGGAGTTATGGATGCTATATTCATCCATTAATCAGGGATAATAAGATTTTACTTACCGATAAATCTATTTCTCGTAGTCCGTAGTGGATGCTGGGGACTCCGTCAGGACCATGGGGATATAGCGGCTCCGCAGGAGACAGGGCACAATAATAAAAGCTTTAGGATCAGGTGGTGTGCACTGGCTCCTCCCCCTATGACCCTCCTCCAAGCCTCAGTTAGGATACTGTGCCCGGACGAGCGTGCATAATAAGGAAGGATATTGAATCCCGGGTAAGACTCATACCAGCCACACCAATCACACCGTACAACCTGTGATCTGAACCCAGTTAACAGTATGATAACAACGAAGGAGCCTCTGAAAAGATGGCTCACAACAAGAATAACCCGATTTTTGTAACAATAACTATGTACAAGTATTGCAGACAATCCGCACTTGGGATGGGCGCCCAGCATCCACTACGGACTACGAGAAATAGATTTATCGGTAAGTAAAATCTTATTTTCTCTGACGTCCTAGTGGATGCTGGGGACTCCGTCAGGACCATGGGGATTATACCAAAGCTCCCAAACGGGCGGGAGAGTGCGGATGACCCTGCAGCACCGAATGAGAGAACTCCATGTCCTCCTCAGCCAGGGTATCAAATTTGTAGAATTTAGCAAACGTGTTTTCCCCTGACCAAGTAACTGCTCGGCAAAGTTGTAAAGCCGAGACCCCTCGGGCAGTCGCCCAAGATGAGCCCCCTTCCTTTTGGAATGGGCTTTTACCGATTTTGGCTGTGGCAGGCCTGCCACAGAATGTGTAAACGGAATTGTATTACAAATCCAGCGAGCAATCGTCTGCTTAGAAACAGGAGCACCCATCTTGTTGGGTGCATACAGGCTAAACAGCGAGTCAGATTTTCTGACTCCAGCCTTCCTGGAAACATATTTTTCAGGGCCCTGACAACGTCAAGTAACTTGGAGTCCTCCAAGTCCCTAGTACCCGCAGGTACCACAATAGGTTGGTTCATGTGAAAAACAGAAAACACCTTAAGGAGAAATTGAGGACGAGTCCTCAATTCTGCCCTGTCAGAATGAAAAATTAAGTAAGGGCTTTATATATGATAAAGCCGCCAATTCTGACACACGCCTGGCTGAAGCCAGGGCTAATAGCATCGTCACCTTCCATGTGAGATATTTTAAGTCCACAGTGGTGAGTGGTTCAAACCAATGTGACTTTAGGAAACTCAAAACAACATTGAGATCCCAAGGTGCCACTGGGGCACAAAAGGAGGCTGTATATGCAGTACCCCTTTTACAAACATCTGAACGTCAGGCACTAAAGCCAGTTCTTTCTGGAAGAAATTCGACAGGGCCGAAATTTGAACCTTAATGGACCCTAATTTTAGGCCCATAGACAGTCCTGTTTTCAGGAAATGTAGGAAACGACCCAGTTGGAATTCCTCTGTAGGGGCCTTCTTGGCCTCACACCACGCAACATATCTTCGCCAAATGCGGTGAAAATGTTTTGCGGTTACATCCTTCCCGTCTTCGACCAGGGTAGGGATGACTTCATCTGGAATGCCCTTTCAGGATCCGGCGTTCAACCGCCATGCCGTCAAACGCGGCCGCGGTAAGTCTTGGAACAGACAAGGCCCCTGCTGGAGCAGGTCCTTTCTTAAAGGTAGAGGCCACGGGTCTTCCGTGAACATCTCTTGAAGTTTCGGGTACCAAGTCCTTCTTGGCCAATCCGGAACCACGAGTATCATTCTTACTCATCTCCCTCTTATGATTCTCAGTACTTTTTGTATGAGAGGCATAGGAGGGAACACATACTCTGACTGGTACATCCACAGTGTTACCAGAGCGTCCACCGCTATTGCCTGAGGGTCCCTTGACCTGGCGCAATATCTGTCTAGTTTTTTGTTCAGGCGGGACGCCATCATGTCCACCTTTGGTTTTTCACAACGGTTTACAATCATGTGGAAGACTTCCCGATGAAGTCCCCACTCTCCCGGGTGGAGGTCATGCCTGCTGAGGAAGTCTGCTTCCCAGTTTTCCACTCCCGGAATGAACACTGCTGAGAGTGTTATCACATGATTTTTCGCCCAGCGAAGAATCCTTGCAGTTTCTGCCATTTCCCTCCTGCTTCTTGTGCCGCCCTGTCTGTTTACGTGGGTGACTGCCGTGATGTTGTCCCACTGGATCAATACCGGCTGACCTTGAAGCAGAGGTCTTGCTAAGCTTAGAGCATTGTAAATTGCCCTTAGCTCCAGTATATTTATGTGGAGAGAAGTCTCCAGACTCGATCACACTCTCTGGAAAAAAAAATTTCCTTGTGTGACTGCTCCCCAGCCACTCAGGCTGGCATCCGTGGTCACCAGGACCCAGTCCTGAATGCCGAATCTGCGGCCCTTTCATAGATGAGCACTCTGCAGCCACCGCAGAAGAAACACCCTTGTCCTTGGAGACAGGGTTATCCGCTGATGCATCTGAAGATGCGATCCGGACCATTTTTCCAGCAGATCCCACGTAAAGGTTCTTGCGTGAAATCTACCGAATGGGATCGCTTTGTAAGAAACCACCATTTTTCACAGGATCCTTGTGCAATGATGCACTGATACTTTTCCTGGTTTTAGGAGGTTCCTGACTAGCTCGGATAACTCCCTGGCTTTCTTCTCCGGGAGAAAACATCCTTTTCTGGACTGTGTCCAGAATCATCCCTAGGAACAGTAGACGTGTCGTCGGAAAAAACTGCGATTTTGGAATATTTAGAATCCACTCGTGCTGTCGTAGAACTACTTAAGATAGTGCTACTCCGACCTCCAACTGTTCTCTGGACCTTGCCCTTATCAGGAAAGCGTCCATATTTCTTTTAAAGAAGAATCATCATTTCGGCCATTACCTTGGTAAAGACCCGGGGTGCCGTGGACAATCCAAACGGCAGCGTCTGAACTGATAGTGACAGTTCTGTACCACGAACCTGAGGTACCCTTGGTGAGAAGGGCAAATTTGGACATGTAGGTAAGCGTCCCTGATATCCAGTGACACCATATCGTCCCCTTCTTCCTGGTTCGCTATCACTGCTCTGAGTGACTCCATCTTGATTTGAACGCTTGTATGTAAGTGTTCAAATATTTCAGATCTCACCTAGCCGTCTGGCTTCAGTACCACAATATAGTGTGGAATAATACCCCTTCCCTTGTTGTAGAAGGGGTACTTTGATTATCACCTGCTGGGAATACAGCCTGTGAATTGTTCCCAATACTGCCTCCCTGTCGGAGGGAGACGTTGGTAAAGCAGACTTCAGGAACTTGTGAGGGGGAGACGTCTCGAATTTCCAATGTACACCTGGGATACTACGTGTAGGATCCAGGAGTCCACTTGTGAGTGAGCCCACTGCGTGCTGAAACTCTTGAGATGACCCCCTACCGCACCTGAGTCCGCTTGTACGGCCCCAGCGTCATGCTGCGGACTTGGCAGAAGCTGTGGAGGGCTTCTGTTCCTGGGAATGGGCTGCCTGCTGCAGTCTTCTTCCCTTTCCTCTACCCCTGGGCAGATATGACTGGCCCTTTTGCCCGCCTGCCCTTATGGGGACAAAAGGACTGAGACTGAAAAGACTGTGTCCTTTTCTGCTGAGATGTGACTTGGGGTAACAAAAGGTGGATTTTTCAGCTGTTGCCATGGCCACCAGGTCCGATGGACCGCCCCTTTATACGGCAATACTTCCATGTGCCGTCTGGAATCTGCATCACCTGACCACTGTCGTCTGGCAGATATGGACATCACATTTACTCTTGATGCCAGAATGCAAATATCCCTCTGCGCATCTCGCATATATAGAAATGCATCCTTAAAATGCTCTATAGTCAATAAAATCTTGTCCCTGTCAAGGGTATCAATATTTTCAGTCAGGAAATCCGACCAAGCCCCCTCAGCGCTGCACATCCAGGCTGAGGCGATTGCTGGTCGTAGTATAACACCAGTATATGTGTATATACTTTTAGGATATTTTTCAGCTTCCTATCAGCTGGCTCCTTGAGGGCTGCCGTATCTGGAGACGGTAACGCCACTTGTTTTTATAAGCGTGTGAGCGCCTTATTCACCCTAAGGTGTGTTTCCCAACTCGCCCTAACTTCTGGCGGGAAAGGGTATACCGCCAATAATTTTCTATCGGAGGAAACCCACGTATCATCACACACTTCATTTAATTTATCTGATTCAGGAAAAACTACAAGTAGTTTATTCACACCCTACATAATACCCTTATTTGTGGTACTTGTAGTATCAGAAATATGTAACACCTCCTTCATTGCCCTTAACATGAAACGTGTGGCCCTAAAGGAAAATACGTTTGTTTCTTCACCGTCGACACTGGAGTCAGTGTCCGTGTCTGTGTCTGTGTCGACCGACTGAGGTAAATGGGCGTTTTTACAAGCCCCTGACGGTGTCTGAGACGCCTGGACAGGTACTAATTTGTTTGCCGGCCGTCTCATGTCGTCAACCGACCTTGCAGCGTGTTGACATTATCACGTAATTCCTAAATAAGCCATCCATTCCAGTGTCGACTCCCTAGAGAGTGACATCACCAATACAGGCAATTTGCTCCGCCTCCTCACCAACATCGTCCTCCTACATGTCGACACACACGTACCGACACACAGCACACACACAGGGAATGCTCTGACAGAGGACAGGACCCCACTAGCCCTTTGGGGAGACAGAGGGAGAGTTTGCCAGCACACACCAAAAACGCTATAATTATACAGGGACAACCCCTTATACAAGTGTTTTCCCTTATAGCATTTTTATATATGTAATCATATCGCCAAATAAGTGCCCCCCCTCTCTGTTTTAACCCTGTTTCTGTAGTGCAGTGCAGGGGAGAGCCTGGGAGCCTTCCTCACAGCAGAGCTGAGCAGGAAAATGGCGCCGTGTGCCGAGGAGAATAGGCCCCGCCCCCTTTTCGGCGGGCGCTTCTCCCGGAGTTTGTGAGATCTGGCAGGGGTTAAATACATCCATATAGCCTCAAGGGCTATATGTGATGTATTTTAGCCATAAAAAGGTATTATACATTGCTGCCCAGGGCGCCCCCCCCAGCGCCCTGCACCCTCAGTGACAGTTGGTGACTGTTGGTGAAGTGTGCTGACAACAATGGCGCACAGCTGCAGTGCTGTGCGCTACCTTATGAAGACTGAAAGTCTTCTGCCGCCTGTTTCTGGACCTCTTCAACTTCGGCATCTGCAAGGGGGGTCGGCGGCACGGCTCCGGGACGAACCCCAGGGTGAGACCTGTGTTCCGACTCCCTCTGGAGCTAATGGTGTCCAGTAGCCTAAGAAGCAAATCCATCCTGCACGCAGGTGAGTTTTCTTCTCTCCCCTAAGTCCCTCGTAGCAGTGAGCCTGTTGCCAGCAGGACTCACTGAAAATAAAAAACCTAACTTAAACTTTTATTCTAAGCAGCTCAGGAGAGCCACCTAGATTGCACCCTTCTCGTCGGGCACAAAAATCTAACTGAGGCTTGGAGGAGGGTCATAGGGGGAGGAGCCAGTGCACACCACCTGATCCTAAAGCTTTTATTATTGTGCCCTGTCTCCTGCGGAGCCGCTATATCCCCATGGTCCTGACGGAGTCCCCAGCATCCACTAGGACGTCAGAGAAAAATGGATTACACAGGTTCTGTGGCTGCATGACTTCAGGTCTGTTTTCCACCTGGTTTTAATAAACTAAAGAACCTGTATAAATTGGGGCTCCTCATGAAAAGCATATTATAGCAACCCCTTGTGGAAAGGTCTGATGACATATATGAGGCATTTGCATTGTCTCCAATTTGGTTTGTGTCTCCAATATGCCCCTCCCTTCACCTCTGTCTGCATCAGCTATTTAGATGTGAGTATTTCTCCACCTGGAGGTAACTGTGTGGCATATTGTCAACTGAGGGCACGGTGAGGCATAACGGACCTGATTCAGATGCTACTTAGATGGAAGCAACAGCGATACACTAGCATGTTAATACAGCAGTAGGCATATGACATAAGTAGATGCCTCTTGCTTGCATTAGGTGACCCATGCTGCTTCCTAGGACACGGCATTGGATCGCCTGTAACACCATCGGCCGGCTGCGTGATCCATAAGGTCGTGCAAACAGGCCTCAATTCCAAAAAAGAGGCCAGGAAATCTCCATCTTGTGATCCTGGCCTTGGCACTCTCCAAAACAAAGGCCACTGCTGCCCCCTCCCCTATAAGACAGCACAATGCCAAGCACTGACAGTCTACAGCCATCGTACGCCCAAGGTCGCAGGACTGGTAGCGCAGATGCACAGTACAGGTCTGGCGCAAAGTACCAAACATCGGTATTATGCATTTTGTGCCGCAATATGGTTGGGACCTGAATCAGGCCCAATGTGTCCTGAGAGACCTGTGTCATTACGTGGCATGAGGGACTGTGTGGCATAATTTGATCTGGGGTCACTCTATGGCATAACTTGAAATATACTTTGAACTTTACTTGTGGTTTCTGTAGTAAAAACTCAAATGTCCGACCCACCAAATCTCCCAAGCTTCAGAGTGGCCAAAATTATAGATTAATACCCTTGCTGTAAGTTATGTGCCAACACCTGTGAACAGTCATTGACACCTTTCTAGTTTTTATTCATATTGGACGCATAGAAACTGAAGAAAAAGTTAAAATCCTTTATACCAATATATGAACAAGAAAATTGAAAAAGGTGTCTGCTAGATTTTTTTTCATGTGTCTTACTGCTTTATGATAAGACAATTCATATAGATTGGTGTCACGCAAGAAAACTACATGACAAAGTCATCTAAAATTACTTATTTGTATGTTTTTGGTGTTTAGAAGAAAATCCAATAAATCAGAAGGTGTGACGGAGACCTCACACACTGACAGGAATGCAGCTAATGGATCCTAAGAACACAATTAGGACTACTACTTTCTCAACTGGCAGCCATTATTTTCATCATGCGAAAAACAAACAGTTAAACAGTGAACAAACCCACAGGGTAAGTTTATGTAGGTCATATTTGTCAAGCAAGCAGCAAGAAAATGCATCCCCTAATCTGAATCTAAATTTACGTCAAGCACTTCAGAACAAAAACACACACAATGTTCAATATAGGGAGACTGCAGATACGGAGACAAGTTAAATAAAATTAATAATTAATATAGCGCCAGAGATTACGGTCAGAATCATGGGATTGATCGATCAGAGTAAGCTTTATATATTTAATTTTTCCTCACGTAATGTTTGTGGAATTTTTAGCATCAGTTTACAAATATGCAACAGTCTGAAACAGGACACAAGTAGGAAAGAAAACTAACCAAACATATTATCTGTCCATATTGCTGCCAGGAGATTGACCCTTTAACCAGTGAATATATACTCTTCCCAAAACCAATATATGTGAAAAGAAACTGCTGTCAGGACAAACTTTAATTACCCCTTACTTTCAACTAAAACCTAAAAACAAAACAGTACTTACAAACAAAAAATAGGATTTTAATACCTGCCGGTAAATCCTTTTCTCTTAGTCCGTAGAGGATGCTGGGGACGCTTCAAGAACCATGGGGTATAGACGGGATCCGCAGGAGACATGGGCACTTTAAGACTTTTAAGGGGTGTGAACTGGCTCCTCCCTCTATGCCCCTCCTCCAGACTCCAGTTATAGGAACTGTGCCCAGGGAGACTGACATTTTGAGGAAAATGATTTATTGTTAAACTAAGGTGAGATACATACCACCTCACACCTCAAGCACGCCGTACATTTAGCATAACGCAAGTCAACGGCATGAACCATGTCAGCAACAGGCTGACTATAACAGAAACACAACCTGTGTGTAAACATAACTAATAACTGCAGATAGAGTCCGCACTGGGACGGGCGCCCAGCATCCTCTACGGACTAAGAGAAAAGGATTTACCGGTAGGTATTAAAATCCTATTTTCTCATAGGTCCTAGAGGATGCTGGGGATGCTTCAAGCACCATGGGGTTTATACCAAAGCTCTAGAACGGGCGGGAGAGTGCAGATGACTCTGCAGCAACGATTGACCAAACAACAGGTCCTCCTTAGCCAGGGTATCAAACTTGTAAAACTTTGCAAAAGTGTTTGAACCCGACCAAGTAGCTGCTCGGCAAAGCTGTAATGCCGAGACCCCCCGGGCAGCCGCCCAGGATGACCCACCTTTCTGGTAGAATGGGCCTTCACCGATTTCGGTAACGACAATCCAACCGTAGAATGAGCCTGCTGAATCTTATTACAGATCCAGCGTGCAATAGTCTGCTTGGAAGCAGGAGCCCCAAACTTGTTGGGATCATACAGGACAAACAGAGCCTCCGTTTTCCTAATCTGAGCCGTTCTGGCTACATAAATTTTCAAAGTTCTGACCACATCTAGAGACTTCGATTCCGCTAAGGCGTCAGTAGCCACCGGCACCACAATAGGTTGATTCATGTGAAACGATGACACCACTTTTGGCAGAAATTGCTGACGAGTTCTCAACTCCGCTCTATCTTCATGGAAGATCAAATAGGGGCTCTTGTGAGACAAAGCCGCCAATTCAGACACCCGCCTTGCAGAGGCCAAGGCCAACAGCATGAACACTTTCCAAGTGACGATTTTCAACTCTACCTTACGTAAAGGTTCAAATCAATGAGACTTCAGGAACTGCAACACCACGTCAAGATCCCAAGGTGCCACGGGGGGCACAAAGGGAGGTTGGATGTGCAGCACGCCTTTCACGCAAGTCTGAACTTCCGGAAGGGAGGCCAATTCTTTTTGAAAGAAAATTGACAAGGCCGAAATTTGTACTTTAATTGAGCCTAACTTTAGGCCTGCATCCATACCTGCTTGCAGAAAATGGAGAAAATGGCCCAGCTGAAATTCTTCCGTAGGAGCCTTCTTAGATTCACACCAAGACACACATTTTCTCCAAATACTGTTATAATGTTTCGCCGTCACTTCTTTTCCAGCCTGAAGAAGTGTGGGAATGACTTCACTGGGAATACCCTTTAGGGCTAGTATCCGGCGTTCAACCTCCAAGCCATCAAACAAAGCAGCGGTAAGTCTTGGCACACACATGGCCCATGCTGTATCAGATCCTCTAGTACAGAAAGAGGCCAGGGATCTCCTATGAGTAATTCCTGAAGATCTGGATACCAGGCCCTCCTCGGCCAGTCTGGAACAATGAGGATTGCATGAACCCTTGTTCTTCTTATGATCTTTATCACTTTTGGAATGAGTGGAATCGGAGGGAACACATAAACAGACTGAAACACCCACGGTGTCACTAGGGCGTCCACCGCTATTGCTTGAGGGTCCCTTGACCTGGAACAATATCTCGGAAGTTTCTTGTTGATACGAGACACCATCATGTCTATTTGAGGAATTCGCCAACGACTTGTCACTTCTGCAAAGACCTCTTGATGAAGACCCCACTCTCCTGGATGGAGATCGTGTCTGCTGAGGAAGTCTGCTTCCCAGTTGTCCACACCTGGAATGAAGACCGCTGACAGAGCGCTTACATGTCTTTCCGCCCAGCGGAAAACTTTTGTGGCCTCTGCCATTGCCGCTCTGCTCTTCGTTCCGCCCTGGCGGTTTATGTACCCCACTGCTGTTATGTTGTCTGACTGAATCAAGACGAGCAGATCGCGAAGATGATGTTCAGCTTGTAGAAGGCCGTTGTAAATGGCCCTTAATTCCAGACTATTTATGTGTAGACAAGCTTCCTGGCTTGACCATTTGGCCTGGAAATTTTTCCCCTGTGTGACTGCACCCCAGCCTCGGAGACTCGCATCCGTGGTCATGAGGATCCAGTCCTGTATCCCGAACCTGCATCCCTCTAGGAGGTGAGAGCTGTGCAGCCACCACAGGAGTGAGATTTTGGTCTTGAAAGACAGGATTATCTGTCGGTGCATGTGCAGATGGGACCTGGACCACTTGTCCAACAGATCCCACTGAAACACGCTGGCATGGAACCTGCCAAACTGAATGGCCTCGTAGGCAGCCAATCCCAAAAGGCCAATGTCTCTCACAGCTTCCTTCAGGTAGGCTGCAGCGTCCTTGATATAACCCAGCGTCAAAAGAATGCTATCCCTATCTAGGGTATCTAACTCAGATGACAAGTTATATGTCCACTTTTCAATAGCGCTACTCACCCACGCCGAAGCAACGGCAGGTCTGAACAGCGTACCTGTAGTGACATAAATGGATTTCAATGTGTTTTCCTGCTAACGATCCGCAGGTTCCTTTAGGGCTGCCGTGTCAGGGGACGGAAGCGCCACCTTTTTGGATAGTCGTGACAGAGCCTTGTCTATAGTGGGGGGTGACTTCCACTTTTCCCTATCCCCAGAGGGGAACGGATATGCCACCGGAATTCTCCTGGGAATCTGAAACTTCTTGTCAGGATTTTCCCAAACCTTTTCAAAAAGCAAGTTCAGTTCATGAAAGGGAGGAAACGTTACCTCAGGTTTCTTTCCCTTAAACATACAGACTCAAGTATCAGGAACAGCAGGATCCTCCGTGATATGTAACACGTCTTTTATCGCCACAATCATGTACTGAATGCTCTTAGCCAGTTTAGGATTTAATCTGGCATCACTATAGTCGACACTGGAGTCAGAGTCCGTGTCGGTATCTGTATCTGCTATCTGGGTAAATGAACGCTTTTGCGACCCCGAGGGGGTCTGGACCTGTGACAAAACATCCTCCACGGACTTTTTCCATGCCTGGTTCTGAGACTCAGATTTATCCAATCTCTTATTTAATAGAGCCACATTTGCATTCAAAGCACTCAAAACATTTACCCAATCAGGAGTCTGTGGTGCCGACATGGTCACTCCCACAGCCGTTTCTGTCCCTAATCCAGCCTCCTCCTGAGAAGAGCAGTCAGCCTCAGACATGCCGACACACACGTACCGACACCCACAACACACTGGGGCTATAGGGGACAGACCCACAGGAAAGCCTGTCAGAGAAACACAGAGGGAGTTTGCCAGCTCACAACCCAGCGCTTATCCCGATTCTGAAAACACTTATACAAAGCCTCAGACCTGTTAGCGCTTTTATAAATACATATATAGCACCAAAAACTGTGCCCCCCCCCCCCTGCTTTGCACCCAGTTACTTGATACAGCAGTGTAGAGGAAGGACCAGCGTCTCTGCAGCTCTGTGAAGAGAAAATGGCGCTGATGAGACCTGTGAGGGCTAAGCCCCGCCCCCTTAATGGTGCGCTTCAGCCCCGCTATTTTTTTAAATATTTATACTGGCGAGGGTTCGGATTTAGTGCCTTGGCACTTAAAAACCACCTTGCCAGTCTTATATGAGGTGTTTAATGCTGCCCAGGGCGCCCCCCGCGCCCTGCATCCTGTAGTGCCGCTGTGTGTGGGAGCATGGTGCGCAGCGCGGCCGCTGTGCGGTACCTCAAAGCCATCACTGAAGTCTTCTTCTGATCTTCTTCTACTCACCTGTCTTCTGACTTCTGGCTCTGCAAGGGGGGTGACGGCGGGCTCTGGGAACGAGCATCTAGGCGTACCTAGTGTTGAGACCCTCAGGAGCTAATGGTGTCCTGTAGCCAAAGAAGCAGAGCCTTGAAACTCACAGAAGTAGGTCTGCCTCTCTCCCCTCAGTCCCACGAAGCAGGGAGCCCGTTGCCAGCAGGGCTCCCTGAAAATAATAAACCTAACAAAAGTCTTTTTCAGAGAAACTCAGGAGTGCTCCTCAGTGTGCATCCAGTCTCACTGGGCACAGATTCTAAACTGGAGTCTGGAGGAGGGGCATAGAGGGAGGAGCCAGTTCACACCCCTTAAAAGTCTTATAGTGCCCATGTCTCCTGCGGATCCCATCTATACCCCATGGTTCTTGAAGCGTCCCCAGCATCCTCTAGGACGTATGAGAAATTTCAACACTTTAACAAAGAAGAAAGATTTGTGGTTAACAAACATTGTGTTATAAACATTAACTATTCAAATTAACAACAGTATATACAAGTTATAAGCACAATTAAATTCAGAATTGCACCATTTGGAGACTAAACTGAAAATCAAGGCCACACGTTAGGAACTGTGCAGCAATGTCAGACGCTACATGCGGCAAACAGCACTTCTCGCCACACCGGATACCATGCGATTCAAGGTGATGGAGCAGCCGTGGCTTTTTCACAACACCAAGTTCTGAAGTGCTGCTTAATCTTCGACTTTGTACATAATTAAAAGTAATTCCCGTGCAGTTAAAGTCGCAGTCCGGTGCCTCTGGTACATACGGAGTGGTGATTAGCTCACACGTATATGAGGACACATCTGTAGTCGGAGAGCAATTTGTACATTTGAAGGGGAGAGTCTAATCCACATGCAAGAACATTGCTATTACTCACTATCTTACTCTAATTCAGTTACAGGTATAATTGAATTAAACATGGGTGTTTTGTGACTTTATATATAGAGATATCTCTATGTGTCTGACTTTATATATAGATAGAGATGTCACTATCGGTCTCTCTAGTTATTTTGTGACTTCTAGCATTCAGAAAACTTGACATGAAAGTGATGGCAAAAGAAAGGTTTTCTTTTCGTTTATCAAAGAACTTGGTGCATATATGCTTATATAACTTGTTAACATGATTATTTTATTGTAGTGGTTCTGCATCACCAGCCCACTTTATTTTCTACTCTTTCTAGGCTGCTTATGTACAGCTCACCTGTGAGGGACTTCTGCAAGTAAGCCTGGAACCACAAGCCAGGACTGAAATTCAAATCTGCTCAACCTTGACACAAAAGGTAACAGCTACCTGAAAAATGGGGTTGGAACTTAGTCACATGCTCAGTCCTGACACTAAATATTTTGTACGTAGACTTGGACAGACTGCACTGAACACAATATTCCAGGACTGAACTTAAAGTGTTTAGTTTTCAGACATTAATTTACTTTGACTACACAGACGTCAAAATGAAAGATTGCTGTCTGGATCCAGGCACGCAGCATTAATACTAAACAAGTGCATTCATTTCAGGTCAGCAGCCACTCTGGCTCACATTCAGCAGGTGGTAAAAGTAATGTACTCATTAAAATGTATGGGTTACAAGGTTTTACATAAACCATCCTCCACTACAGCTTTACCAAAAAAAAAGGGTAATTAGACTTGATAGTAAAAATACAAATTGTTCAGTGGGTGCTAGTAAGTACTGTTTATACATCTAGCACTGCTGTTTAGAAAACTGCCCACATACACTATGTACTCAGTGATCATACCAGGCAGACTAAACAGGCTGCCTAAGGTCAAGAAGAATGTACAGAATGTGAACACGCTAGTGTATATGAAACGCTTCTATAACAGTGTGAATAGATGGATATACAACACTAACAAATTAGGAACTTCGGCTAAAAGGTGAACTATAGCAATGGTAGTGGTAAAACACAATAGGGCCTTTTCAGTTAGCCGTAGTAATCTAATATTTCAATGTAGGTAAACTTAATGAGTACTATGCAGGCTTTTTTCAGCGGGATCCATTCAATTTGTCGGCTGTCGGGATCCCGGCGGTCAGGATACAGATGCCGGAATCCCGGCAGCCAGCAATGCTGTCAGCCGGAATCCTAGCATAACAGGACTATTCCTACTAGTGAAATATTTTTACTTTTCATTTATTTATATTTTTACGACACCAAAAGTGTGGGAATAGATCCTATAGTGAGCGCAGCGTGCCTGCAGCATGGTGACCGCAGCGAGCCTGCAAGGGGAATCTGTGCACGCGCCACTGCCAGCCAGGATGCCGCTGTCAGGGTATGGACAGCCGGCATCCCATCCACCAGTAAATCATATGTATTCCTTTTCAGCACGTGCGCTCCTGCATGATACAAATTTCAATTGTAAAAGACTCTTTTGTATTACCCCATTCATTCTACAGTGTGCGACCTGAGGGGAAAGGAGGGGAAAGGAGGGGAAGCACCCTGCAAGCCACAAAGGTGTCAAATAGCTGATTCTTACTTTTTTATTAACTGTAGAAAAATTGATAGTGTTATTTCTTCTAGGATGTTTCAAACATATTGGGGGGGGGGGGGGGGGAATAACTCCCATCTGCTAGTTGAAAAACTAATTTCCATCGCCTACAACACCCAAAAAAAATCATACGAAAATTACATATTAGTGGCTAAACCATGCTATTTAAATGCCAACATTTGGGTCGATTCTATTCGGCAACTTAAGAATAGCGCCGGGAATTAGCTCCCGACGCTATTCAATTCAGCTCCAGTTAAGTCAGCGATGTCCCGTTCTCGCCGACTTAACAGGTAGTTTTGTCGGGAGAACGGGCATTCTCCGACTTATCTACCCGCGGCGATGCTGATTGCCGACAGAATCAGCCTCGCGCCGGCCGCGAGGCAGCACTTTTGTCGGGTTTCTTCTCTCATCCCCCGGGGATGAGAGAAGAATTCCCGACAATTGCGGGTCACTAGCAGCTGAATTGAATAGCGTTGGGAGCTAATTCCCGGCGCTATTCTTAAGTTGCCGAATAGAATCGACCCCATTGTTACCTTAAAATAAAGATTTTTTTCCCTACTTTTGAGCTTAAGGTGCATACACACGGTGCGATTCTGGCTAAAGGCCGATTTTGACTTTGCGATTTCCCTTGAACTCCCCGGAGCCCAGAATCACCGATATGGACTATACACACGGTGCAGTTTTGGCTGTGTACAATTCTGACTATACTAGAAACTAGATTGTACACTTTCTAGTCAAAATTGATCTGCCTGCACAGTCTATTTTTTCTTACGATACAGACCCCACGGGAGCACGCATCGGTATCGCAAGCTGCATACACACAGTGCGATATGTGCAAACTTTGCTTAAAATTTTGACTATATAGTCAAAATCGTAAGCTTACATCGCACCGTGTGTATGCACCTTAAATTAGGGACTGCAAACTAAAAATAATGTTAATTTCCACTGAGACCAATGTTAATTTAACTTGGATTTTCTAATTCAATAGCACAGTTGCGACTATAGGCACCCACGTTAGCATTTATTTCTATAGTGCAATCATATTAGCAGTGGTTTAAAAATAATATTTTAACATTCATATCAGTCCTTGTCAAATTAGAGCTAACATTCTAAAATGTCCTATATACACACCCAGAAAAGGAGACGAACTTCCAGCTATATTTTTAGAAAATAAAAGCAAAAATGTCTGATGATCAGTAATCCCACCTTGGATTGGACCACGTTGGTTTTGCCTTGTAAATGATTGTCACTTTAAAAACACAAGCTTTCTTGGCCAAAATGCCGCCCCTCCGACAACTCAGACCCTATTACAGTTACCCACTGGTAACGGTTTACCAGTTTAGGAGAGTAATATCACATTCAATCAAGAAAACTTTAACAATGTTCGTGAATTTAAATCACTGTCTGTATAAAATTTACCTGTGCTGATTAAATGTGAAACTTAAATATACATGAAATAAAGCAAAGCATGAGCCTACAAAACCATAGTGTAGCACAGTACATTCAGGGCAGGAGCTATCCACTCAGATGAGTATGCAAAGCAGGGAGGGGCCATGCTGGAGAGGCGCTCTCCCCGCAGTTGTTGCCGGCTGCCGCTGCACCTGTCAAACTGTAGGATAGGTAGCGGTGAAGTCTCTCCCGGCCTGATCATAACAATAGGGTCAAGAAGAGCATGTGCCGAGCTTTGACTAGAGGGGGTGTGGATTATTAGATCTACACTAGAAAGGTCTACAGTCATTAGGTCTACCAGTAATGGTAGATATGCATAAGTCGACAAGGTCGACACAGAAAAAAGGCAGACTATTTTTTTTGTTTTTTGGGTGTTGGTCACTTTTCTGCCACAAACAAACCACATTAGCGCACCGCTTCGCTCACCATGCTTCGGGCAAGGTTACTATTCCCAATCATAGCCCACATAGATGGTAAAGTATGAAAAAGAAAGAAGAAAAAAAAAAAGTGTACCATGTGTGTGTCGATCAGTGTCATGTCGACCTTTTGACCCTGTCAACCTAATACATGTCTACCATTAGTGGTAGACCAACTGACTGTAGACCTTTTTAGTGTAGATCTATAATCCGGATACCGCCCGGAGGAGCACGGCACATGCCGATTAGAAGACCCCCTGATTGGAGGAGATTGTCACATGCTCTTCTGACCCCTGGAACACTGACGATCTCACAGCATGGCCCCATCTCTGAGTATTCACCTGCCTTCTCTGTCTCTACAGCGCCTGCCTACCTCTTCAGCTTCTCTCTCTGACTTCTACAGGTCTCATTATGTTTCTTTCTATTCACTGCCCAGTATATGTCCCCCCACACAGTCTGCCCAGCATCTGTCTTCTACAGGTTTCTCTCTATATATTCTGTGCCCATAGTCTGTCTCCCCCTCTCTCTGCCCAGCATCTGTCTTCTACATTTTTTTCTGTCTCTCTATATTCCGTGCTGACCATCTGCCTTCCCCCTCTCTGCCTAGTCTCTGTCCTCCCTCTCTGTCCAGAATCTGTACCCACCTCTCTCTGCCCAACATCTCTCCTACACTCTGTCTGCCCAGCACCTACATGTTTCTATCTCTATATCCTGTGCCCACCATCTATCCCCCCTTTCTCTCTCTGCTCCGAGCCCGCTGTACTTTTATTAAACATGGGAGAAAGGGCGCACATTTATAGTTCCCTGGGTGAGCATCGAACACCCTAGCACCGGCCCTGAGTACATTTCATGTTTATCTTGTGACTGGAGAGCACAGGGCTATTACAACAAAAATAATACAGGGGATGTAGTTAATATACTGGCTGTCAGGATCCCGGCATTCAGTATCCTGACAGTCCGTAAAATTCCGGCGGTCGGAATACCTACTGGTCCACGGTATTCCCACTCTGGTGGTAGGTCCACGCCACACCCTAGGGAGAATAGAATCCGTGAAAGCTTGCCACCGAGCCTGAAGCTTGGCGAGCGAGCAAGGGGTGCCGGGATCCTGACAGCCGGCATCCAGTCAGCCAGCATATCATACCGAACCCCTAATATAGGGTTCTTTTTGGACATAGCAACCAGGCTAACCTGCATGGATTAGAATTTCTGCTTCATGCCTATATATGAATGCTTTTGGAGATTAAATATTGCACAGTATGAAAGCAAGCGTCATATGGAAACAGATTTATATAAGCTATCCATACTGTACATCTTACGTAATAATTTTGTCAGGTCTGTGACGTCTCCTGAATGAGTGCACAGTGGGTGCCGCCGTGCATGCCACAGTATCCGTTTGGCAGGTCGACCCTACTTAGGTCGACAGTCACTAGGTCAAAGACTACTGGTCGACATTGACATGGTCTACATGGACATGGTCGATGAAGGACAGGTCGACCCGTGAAAAGGTCGACATGCCCTTTTTTTTTCAGATTTCTAAACTTTTTAATACTTTACTATCCACATGTACTATGATACTATGATTAGGAATAGTAACCTGTGCCAAGTGCGTCGGGAGCAGAGCGTTCGCGGTACAATAATTGAGGTTCCTGGTCATGTTACAGTAAAAAAAAAAAATTTGCAAAAATCCATGTCGACCTTTTTATGTGTCGACCTGTCCTGTGTCTAGCATTTTCATGTGTCGGCCATTTGTCAATTTTGTCCATGTCAGTGTCGAGCAATAATGGTCGACCTAATGACTGTCCATCTTAACATGGTCGACCATTCGTACCAGAACCGCATGCCACAGACTGGATGGAGCAGGGGGGTCAGCTGACTGAGGTCCCTTTACTAGAGATTATATACACACACACATGCACGAGTATTAATAGATATATGTCTAGTCAGTTTACATTGACTGATAGAAGAACATTGGTTAATTTATTAAAATGCAGCAGCTGTAATTTGACAAAATGTACTCTTCTTTAAATAGAGCAAGTCAAAAATTTCAGATATAAAGAACTAATGAAACATAATTACTTTCTGTATCAGCTTGCAATGTAATACAGTCATGCTTCTGCCTTACAAACACACACGTATATGGAGGAACAGCTCCACCTACAGACAGCACAGCATTATCGCAAGGTCATTTTCATCACTAGCTTTTTTGTTCTTTTTAAAATGGTGAATATAGTGACAGAATCACTTCACATCTTGGAACAAACACACTAACAAAATAAAACTGGACATTACCAAAGACATGAGAGCCCTGTTCATAATTTAGTGGGAAAAAGGGGTCTCTTACATGAGATTAGGTGCATAATTTAAAACCGATGACAATAGGTAGTGATTGGTGTGCTAGGTAAACCAGTAAAGCCACAATGCTGGTTTGCGAGTCACTAGGTTTTTAAATATAGAAAGAACATAAAGATAAAGTTGTTTCAACTATGTAAAGGGGGTGGTGACTAGGCTAAATTTATCAGTTTGTATAAAGTGGGTTTCTAGAAATTAGAGCTAAGTCTTGTTGTCAAAGTAAGGAGTAAAGGGTGTCATTCCGAGTTGATCGCTCGCTAGCTAGTTTTAGCAGCTGTGCAAACGCTATGCCGCTGCCCCACTGGGGAGTGTATTTTAGCTTAGCAGAAGTGCGAATGCATGTGCAGACAAACTCTACAAAAACAGTTTGTGCAGTTTCAGAGTAGCTCTGAACCTACTCAGCGCTTGCGATCACTTCAGCCTATTCGTGTCCGGATTTGACGTCATACACCCGCCCAGCGAACGCCCAGACACGCCTTTCGTTTTTGCAAACACTCCCTGAAAACGGTCAGTTGACACCCAGTCGAGCCCCCTTCCTGTCAATCTTCTTGCGGCCGCCAGTGCGAAGAAAAACTTTGCTAGAACCTTAGCACAACCACAAAGAGCTTTGTACCCGTAGGTCGCGCATGCGCATTGCGGGGCATGCGCAGAAATGCCATTTTTTCACCTGATCGCTACGCTGCGAATATCGGCAGTGAGCGATCAACTCGGATTGACCCCCGAAGTCCAAAAAGAAACCTGTAACCAGGAATGGGAGCAGCTACTGAACTTAGCAGGGACGTGCGGTGAGGTAAAAGTCTCAGGAGGCACTGGCTAGTACCAGAGCCAGGTTTACACACAATATATGAGCCCGAGAGTTCTGGAGTATATACTGCTGGAAATTTGGTGAGCTTTGATCACAGATGTGCAGAAAACATAGGCAGGTGAGGCACTGCCTCACCCAACAGACTTTTTACGGCATAAGGAAGTTATAAACCAGTGATAAGTGCAAGGTGATAACACACCAGCCAATCAGCTCCAATATGTAAATTAAGAGTTAGGCGCTGATTGGCTGGTGCGTTTATCACCTTGCACTTATCACTTCCTTATGCCTTCTAAAGGGTTAATACATCTGCCCCAGTGATTGCCTGCATCAGCATGAGCAGCTTTCTGGTTATATTCTACACTGCTTGTGGCAGGTGGAGAGCAGGGACGTGCAGTCAGGGGAGGCAGTGCCTCCCCTGTCATTAATAATTAAAATAATACAAAGATACTTATGACACAAATTCTGTCATAAGTATCTCCTTTATATTAATCTAATCATTATCACTCTGTAAATGGAGTGGTGCCTCCCGTTGTCATAGGGAAAGGTGCGGGAGAGGGGTGCGGGGGGGGGGGGGGGGGGGGGGGGGCAACCCATGGTCAGTAGAAGCCCACTGAAAATACATTGGAAAGCAGTACCATTAGAAGTGCCGCTTTTATACGGGGACGTGCTCTCAACCCATGAAAGCACGCCCCTGTCAGTGAGGCCAGAGGATCCGTCACTGGATCCGCTGTCATCACTGTGTGCGCGCGGCGGGACGCGATGGTATTAGCTGCAGTCAAGGATCCGAGACTCCAGTCTGCCATTCTGCAGAGTTTGGCAGCGGAGCGGTATCAGTTTAAAAAAATGGCACCTCAGCATCATTTCTGAAATTCAAGATGGCCCCCGCAAGCCAATCACGGGTCGCTGCATCATCGCCCCGCCCCCTCCGGCTGACTTATATAAGACAGCGCAAGGCAGCAGCATCAGTGCGACGGCGGAGGAGGAGCAGTGAAAGGCTCCTGAAGAAAGAAGACGACGTAAAAGTCCTGGATGGGCGGCGACTATGCAAAAGAGCTTAAAGGCCGCCGACCCCCAGGTGAAGACGCCGGAGGAAGATGCCGGAAGCCCTGGGGAGACAGCGGCCATGCAAAAGAGCTTAACAATAGCCGCCGCCTTGTTTTCCTAGGGTCTATGCTGGTGCAGGCCTAAGAGTTAGCTAGGTACTGCCAGGGCAGCTAGACAGGAAAGAAAATGCCATAAGAAGCAGAGGGAGGCCTAGCTTCAAAAACATGTGGATAGGCATTTTAAAAGCGAAAAATTAAAAGTGCCTAAGAGCTTTAAATGTCCAACTTTTGTTTCAGAACAGTTGATGTATCAAAATGATGAATACTTAACAAGAAACAGAGCAACCATTTACCTTATCCTCTGCTGCCATCACATGGTGAAACATTATTATTGCAGTTAATACAAAGTCAAAAGGTATTAAAGTGAAGAGATGGTTAATTTCTTTAACCAAATCAAAACAAGTTTAACACTGTAAACGAAACATTAACATACAAGTTATCAGCAGTGGTAAATACAGTATGTATTATGTAACTACAGCCTTCGGGTCACTGGTGCACCACTAAGACTATGGGCGTCATTCCGACCAAATCGCTCGGTGAAGTTTATCGCAGCGATCAGGTAGGAACTGCGCATGCGCCGGCGCCAGCGCATGCATTTTCTAGCGATAGCCTCTGCCTGATTGACAGGTAGAGGCGGTCGCTGGGTGGGAGGGGGCGGCACGGCGGCGTTTGGCCGCCGTTATGGGGGCGCAGTCCGGCCAACGCAGGCATGGCCGTATCGTGCGGGAGGCGGGCCATAGCGGCTGCGTGACGTCACACGCAGCCGCTGCGACCAGGGGCAGCGACGATCAACTCCCAGCCAGCCGCAGGAGCTGCGCTGGCCGGGAGTTACTCCACAAGTACAAAATCATCGCCGCTGTGCGATGTTTTTGTACTTGTGCGAGGGATGGCAGGACCGACATGCGGGGCGGACTAGCCCTGTGCTGTACATCTTTTTAGCACAACTACGATCAACTCGGAATGACCCCCTATGTCATGTCACCTGAGTGAGAAATATGGGGTTCATGTTAATACATAAATTTATATTTTCATATTAATACATAACTGCTCATTAGTGCAGATATCTACTGAATCAATAATATGGCAGCAATTCAACGCATAAAGCATACAGTTTTTGTTCAGAAACCGCAGAATGGCAAAATAAGATCCAAGAACTTGGACTATGGAATTAATACAGGCACCAGACACGTTTGTTTGAGCATTTCATAAATTGTTGATTTCTTGGGATTTGCACTCAAAACAGCCTTTACAAAGAATAGAGAGCAAAACAAAAAAAACATCAGTGAGTGGCAGTTCTGTGGGTGAAAACACCTTGTTAATGGCCAGACACTGGCCTGATCAGAAGAGGACAAAAACTTAAATAACCAACAGTGGTACAGTATGACAAGTGGATGGGCTACAGTGATTTCTCTGGGGCACCCTTAGATAGATATTAGATAGATAGATAGATAGATAGATAGATAGATAGATAGATAGATAGATAGATAGATAGATAGATAGATAGATAGACAGACAGACAGACACACACAACGTTCCCAGCTCCCCCACCCCATCCCAAAGCACTGTATTCCCTCACTAATCCACTCTAACCTCGAGGAGAGACTAACCTGCACTGCAGGTACCATGCGGCCCTCTCTCCCCACCAGAAAAGGCCAGCGCAGGGAACAGGAATCCTGGCCAGCTGAGCTGATGCCATGTCCCATAACTGCCTGCAACAGACCTGGATCCGGAAGAGCGGTTTGCACAATCATTGTGTGTGGGAGGCTCCCGTCACTGAGTCTGCGCCTACAGCTCGCTGCCCTATTTGGACAATACTGCTCACATCCCTGCCAGGCGCGAAGTGGTGTATCCTTGGGGCCCGGTTCAGGTGTCCCCCTTGACCCCCGCTGTCGCAGGACCTGGCTACAGTAGTACAGGGTTCCCTTCCTATCCGCTAGGAAAAGAAAACCGGCTACAGCAAGCACAGGCTCTCCAAACGAAACAGTTTAGCATTGGAAAACGTTGCCTGGTCTCACAAATTTCGATTTGGCCAAAACGAGAAAACATCCTGATTTTATCAATGGTTCAGACTGGTGATGGTAATGTAACAATGCTGGGAATGTTAGCGTGACACACATTACTCCCACTTAATTCTAACTGAGCATTCTTTAAATACCAAAGAAAACTTGTTGTTGACCACAGTCTATGGGGTATATTCAATTGAAGTCGAAAGTTGCAGTCTGTCAAAAAGATGTCAGTTTTCGACTTTTTTAGGTCGGAAGGGGTTCCGACCTATTCAATCAAACCCCAAATTTTTTGACAAGTCGAGGAATTCTACTTGATGAAAAGCACGTGGATCGGCGGAATAGTTGCCGATCCACGTGCTGTTGTCGAAAATGGGGGCCCCCTTTTCGACCATCTCACTTCGACTTTAAAAAAAGTCAGCGAGATGGGGAGAGCAGCGGCGGGGACAGGCAGAGCCGAGGCGGGGGACGGGCAGAGCCGCGGTGGAGGATGTCACAGCCGTCACTCACAGCAGCGTCCACCCGGCTCCAGCAAGCGAAACCTTGTTTGCTGGAGCCGGGTGAACGTTGCCGTGAGCGGCGGTTGTGATGCAGCGACAGAGAGGAGAGACTGGAGAGGCAGAGAGGCTGGGGGGGAGGGGGAGGGGGGGGGGGGGGAATGGGGAGACGGGAGAGAGCCGAGCCCATCTCTACCCAACCCCCCACCCCACAAATCTCAATTCGATTTTTTTTAAAAGTCGAATTGAGATGTCATGTGAATAGCCCAGGTCGGATCCATTCCGACAAATGGATGTCGGAATGGATCAGACTTCAATTGAATATACCCCTATGTATCTTCTTCCATCAGGATACAGCATCTCTGGGATGTGGTGGTACAGGAGAATTGCAGTATGAATGTGCAGGATCATGCCATGAAAAAGTCAGTGGGTTCTGGGGCAAAAGGGTGACCTACTCCTATCTACCGAATTAAGTGGCTACTGAGAGTATATATTATATAATGTCAAAATATGCCCACTTCCCTTATGGATCATATTATCAATATAATATAAAGTAGCATGGTGAGACTCAGACTGATTTTAGCAGCAAACACAACACACAGATGCGTCCTCATACATCTAGCCTCGATACACCACACAGTGCAAGGTGCCGCAAGGTCCCGTGCAACTCTGCTAAGGTATGACTTTTTTTGCAGAAAATGCAACACAGTGCAACTAGGACGCATGAGGAGACTCTGCTGCTTTATTTGATTTATGACATCTGTATATTGTGTGTGACTGAGTATGTATACGGAGCAGAACAGAACTTGTTCTGGAAAAAACGCTATGGCTGCTACATTGTACAACCTACAGATTTTGAAACTCAGTTGCACACAGCTATACAAGTGTCACATATCAAATTAATCAGCAGTGTCTCCTCATGTGTCCTATTCGCAGTGTGCTGTGACTAAGACGCACTTTCTGGAAAAAAAAAATACGACGCCCAACGATCGCAAATTCTTAAGCGACTTGGCGTGCCAAGATGGGCTGTTTGGCGTGACTGCAGCAAAGATGTAAATATGAGTTCTAATTATATACTGACAAAAACCAGTAATAGTATTATACATTAGGGATGTAATTATGTGACCGCCCTTCTCTCCTAACCTCAGTCCACCAGCACAGCTAAATTCCAGGATTGTTCGGGTTGTTAGTCCTTAACCCTAGCCCACCTTCCCACAGTCTAACCCTTACCCTCCCCAGCATACTTACGTTTAGCAGGTCGGCTGTTGGGATTCTGACAGGTGTCGGGAACTCAGACACCGGTCTTCTGACCACCGGCATTCTATGAGTCACCATGGCTTTGTGCCACACATTTTTTTATCTTCTGTACAGAGTTCTGTTTTTAATTTATTTTTCGTTTTATGCACTTCTAGCCTTCATTGACCACCCTTTTCAGTTTGTATTTTCCTCTAGTCAGGCCACTGACATGTCGTTTTACTGCCTGAATTACAATGCATTACTGTCATGATGAGACAGTGACGGGAAATCACAATTAAAAACATTTATATTACCACGCTTGTTGCGCCAAAACAAGCGCAAAGCAGCTAAACCTGTCCAAAGAAATGGACGCAAAGTAAAAAGTGCCATTTGGGCGACCAAATGGGTCACTTTTTGCACATTTCTGCTTGTCAGCATGGGGGGCTGTGACCAGAAATGCAGGCAGCTGTTCGCGCTTGAACGGAGCAAACAGTTTAATTTCTCCATAGGTCACCCGGCACAGACCCCACAAATACCTGAATTCCCCCAGGAATTACAAAAAGGGCGAGGTGGTGCTGAAAGTGGTACGAAGAAAAGGGAGATGGGGAAAAAAATTAAATAGCTCAGCCACAGCTAACGGCCAGTTAAGTTAGGGAACGTGTGCGCTCCATGGCACTAACGATGCACAATTAGTCTCAGTTTATATCCCAATTTGTTTTTCTATCTGAACAACCCAGTTTTAAAATGCATTACAATAAAAAAGGACATTGTTTTGTTTCAGGCCGCGAACCATGGCAGTTTACATGGATCACACACACATCTAGTCAGTGAAAATTAGCTAACTTCCCAACAAGACCAAACTCTTAGCGAGAACATCACTGGTTACTAGAAACTCAGAACACCGCTTTCATTTCATACCTGTTATACCATAGCCATATGCAGCTAATTGGCCAGCCATATACTCCCCATCAGAGTTGTTATGCGAGCAGCCCCATGTCCGTATCCAGATCTTCTGAGTGCCCGGGATAGTGCTGAGTAAAGACAGAGAAATAAATAATTGAGAAGTATGACTCATACTAGCCTTACATTTTTCCCCACATCTCATTCAAAATCTTTACACATGTATAATTGTTCCACGCAGGACTTTTATTATTAGTAGTAGTAGAAGTAGTACATACATCAACATTTTGAGGCACAAGTTTGTCAGACAGAAAGTCCATTCAAGACTAGTGGTCAACACCATCATCTATGACAGCAAACCTTGTTATGAAAAATCCATAAAAAAAAAAAAAAAAAAAAAAGAGAGACATGAATTTCTCAAGCAACATCTATACATATAAGAAAACTGTAAGGGTTGTGTCTGTACACAGCACATTTTTTTTTTTTTCAGAAACATACACACTGTCTACCCTTTCTGTGTCACTCCGGTCTGTTAGCCCCTCACCTTTTAGATTGTAAGCTCGCAAGAGCAGGGACTTATTTCCTCATGTGCCTTGCCTTTTCTTACTTACACTATCTTATACTCCCTCTTATGGCACCTAACCCCGGGTTTTCTATACCTGTCCTATATTGTCCTGTACTGTAAGTGCTGTTTTCTTGTTTGCTCATTTTATTATGTACTGTGTAATTGGCGCTGCGGATTCCTTGTGGCGCCATATAAATAAAGGATGATGATGATAATAAATAAGATTTTACTCACCGGTAAATCTATTTCTCGTAGTCCGTAGTGGATGCTGGGAACTCCGTAAGGACCATGGGGAATAGACGGGCTCCGCAGGAGACTGGGCACTCTAAAAGAAAGATTAGGTACTATCTGGTGTGCACTGGCTCCTCCCTCTATGCCCCTCCTCCAGACCTCAGTTAGGATACTGTGCCCGGAAGAGCTGACACAATAAGGAAGGATTTTGAATCCCGGGTAAGACCAGCCACACCAATCACACCGTATAACTCGTGATACTACACCCAGTTAACAGTATGAAATATAACTGAGCCTCTCAACAGATGGCTCAACAATAACCCTTAGTTAGGCAATAACTACATACAAGTATTGCAGACAATCCGCACTTGGGATGGGCGCCCAGCATCCACTACGGACTACGAGAAATAGATTTACCGGTGAGTAAAATCTTATTTTCTCTGACGTCCTAGTGGATGCTGGGAACTCCGTAAGGACCATGGGGATTATACCAAAGCTCCCAAACGGGCGGGAGAGTGCGGATGACTCTGCAGCACCGAATGAGAGAACTCAAGGTCCTCCTCAGCCAGGGTATCAAATTTGTAGAATTTAGCAAACGTGTTTGCCCCTGACCAAGTTGCAGCTCGGCAAAGTTGTAAAGCCGAGACCCCTCGGGCAGCCGCCCAAGATGAGCCCACTTTCCTCGTGGAATGGGCTTTTACTGAGTTAGGATGCGGCAATCCAGCCGCAGAATGCTCCAGCTGAATTGTGCTACAAATTCAGCGAGCAATAGTCTGCTTAGAAGCAGGAGCACCTATTTTGTTGGTTGCCTACAGGATAAAAAGCGAGTCAGTCTTCCCGACTCCAGCCGTCCTGGAAATATAAATTTTTAAGGCCCTGACTACGTCCAGTAACTTGGAATCTTCCAAGTCCCTAGTAGCCGCAGGCACTACAATAGGTTGGTTCAAGTGAAAAGCTGATACCACCTTAGGGAGAAACTGGGGACGAGTCCTCAATTCTGCCCTATCCATATGGAAAATCAGATAAGGGCTTTTACATGATAAAGCCGCCAATTCTGACACACGCCTGGCCGAAGCCAAGGCCAATAGCATGACCACTTTCCACGTGAGATATTTCAAATCCACAGTTTTATGTGGCTCAAACCAATGTGATTTTAATAAACTCAACACCACGTTGAGATCCCAAGGTGCCACAGGAGGCACAAAAGGGGGCTGAATATGTAGCACTCCCTTTACAAACGTCTGAACTCCAGGCAGTGAAGCCAGTTCTTTCTGGAAGAAAATCGACAGCCGAAATCTGGACCTTAATGGAACCCAAGTTTAGGCCCATAGTCACTCCTGACTGTAGGAAGTGCAGAAAACGACCCAGCTGAAATTCCTCTGTTGGGGCCTTCCTGGCCTCACACCACGCAACATATTTTCGCCAAATACGGTGATAATGGTTTGCGGTTACTTCTTTCCTGGCTTTTATCAGCGTAGGAATGACTTCCTCCGGAATGCCCTTTTCCTTTAGGATCCGGAATTCAACCGCCATGCCGTCAAACGCAGCCGTGGTAAGTCTTGGAACAGACAGGGCCCCTGCTGTAGCAGATCCTGTCTGAGCGGTAGAGGCCATGGGTCCTCTGATAACATTTCTTGAAGTTCTGGGTACCAAGCTCTTCTTGGCCCATCCGGAACCACGAGTATCGTTCTTACTCCTCGTTTTCTTATTATTCTCAGTACCTTTGGTATGAGAGGCAGAGGAGGGAATACATAAACCGACTGGTACACCCACGGTGTCACTAGAGCGTCCACAGCTATTGCCTGAGGGTCCCTTGACCTGGCGCAATATCTAGTTTTTTTGTTTAGGCGGGACGCCATCATGTCCACCTGTGGCCTTTCCCAACGGTTTACCAACAGTTGGAAGACTTCTGGATGAAGTCCCCACTCTCCCGGGTGTAGGTCGTGTCTGCTGAGGAAGTCTGCTTCCCAGTTGTCCACTCCCGGAATGAACACTGCTGACAGTGCTAAGACGTGATTTTCCGCCCATCGGAGAATCCTTGTGGCTTCTGCCATCGCCATCCTGCTTCTTGTGCCGCCCTGTCGGTTTACATGGGCGACTGCCGTGATGTTGTCTGATTGGATCAGTACCGGCTGGTTTTGAAGCAGAGGCCTTGCCAGGCTTAGGGCATTGTAAATGGCCCTCAGTTCCAGAATATTTATGTGTAGGGACGACTCCTGACTTGACCAAAGTCCTTGGAAATGTCTTCCCTGTGTGACTGCCCCCCAGCCTCGAAGGCTGGCATCCGTGGTTACCAGGACCCAGTCCTGTATGCCAAATCTGCGGCCCTCTTGAAGATGAGCACTCTGCAGCCACCACAGTTGAGATACCCTGGTCCTTGGAGACAGGGTTATCAGCCGATGCATCTGAAGATGCGATCCCGACCACTTGTCCAAGAGGTCCCACTGAAAGGTTCTTGCATGGAACCTGCCGAATGGAATTTTGCTTCGTAAGAAGCTACCATTTTTCCCAGGACTCGTGTGCAGTGATGCACCAATACCTGTTTTGGTGTCAGGAGGTCTCTGACTAGAGATGACAGCTCCTTGGCTTTCTCATGCGGGAGAAACACTTTTTTTCTGTTCTGTGTCCAGAACCATCCCCAGGAACAGTAGGCGTGTGGTAGGAACCAGCTGTGACTTTGGAATGTATAGAATCCATCCGTGCTGTTGTAGCACTTCCCGAGATAGTGCTACTCCGACCAACAACTGCTCCTTGGACCTCGCCTTTATAAGGAGATCGTCCAAGTACGGGATAATTAAAACTCCCTTTTTTCGAAGGAGTATCATCATTTCTGCCATTACCTTGGTAAAGACCCTCGGTGCCGTGGACAGTCCAAACGGCAGTGTTTGGAATTGGTAATGGCAATCCTGTACCACAAATCTGAGGTACTCCTGGTGAGGATGGTAAATGGGGACATGTAGGTAAGCATCCTTGATGTCCAGGGATACCATGTAATCCCCCTCCTCCAGGCTTGCAATAACCGCCCTGAGCGATTCCATCTTGAACTTGAATTTTTTTATGTATGTGTTCAAGGATTTCAAATTTAAAATGGGTCTCACCGAACCGTCCCGTTTCGGTACCACAAACAGTGTGGAATAGTAACCCCGTTCCTTGTTGAAGTAGGGGCACCTTGACTATCACCTGCTGGGAATACAGCTTGTGAATTGCCTCTAGCACAGCCTTCCTGCCTGAAGGAGTTGTCGGCAAGGCAGATTTGAGGAAACGGCGGGGGGGAGACGCCTCGAATTCCAGCTTGTACCCCTGAGATACTACTTGAAGGATCCAGGGATCCACCTGTGAGCGAGCCCACTGATCGCTGAAATTTTTGAGGCGGCCCCCCACCGTACCTGGCTACGCCTGTGGAGCCCCCGCGTCATGCGGTGGACTCAGAGGAAGCGGGGGAAGAATTTTGATTCTGGGAACTGGCTGACTGGTGCAGCTTTTTCCCTCTTCCCTCGTCTCTGTGCAGAAAGGAAGCGCCTTTGACCCGCTTGCTTTTCTGAAGCCGAAAGGACTGTACCTGATAATACAGTGCTTTCTTAGGCTGTGAGGAAACATGAGGTAAAAAAATTTCTTCCCAGCTGTTGCTGTGGATACGAGGTCCCAGAGACCATCCCCAAACAATTCCTCACCCTTATAAGGCTCTATGTGCCTTTTAAAGTCAGCATCACCTGTCCAGTGTCGGGTCTCTAATACCCTCCTGACAGAATGGACATTGCATTAATTTTGGATGCCAGCCGGCAAAATATCCTTCTGTGCATCCCTCATATATAAGACGACGTCTTATGTTCGCAAAATAGTATCCCTGTTTGACAGGGTTACAGACCACGCTGCAGCAGCACTATCTGCAGGTCTCAGTCTAGTACCTGAGTGTGTAAATACAGACTTCAGGATAGCCTCCTGCTTTTTATAAGCAGGTACCTTCAAAGTGGCCGTATCCTAAGACGGCAGTGCCACCTTTTTTGACAAACGTGTGAGCACCTTATCCACCCTAGGGGATATCTCCCAGCGTAACTTATCCTCTGGCGGGAAAGGGTACGCCATCAGTAACTTTTTAGAAATTACCAGTTTCTTATCGGGGGAACCCACGCTTTTTCACACTTCATTCACTCATTTGATGGGGGAACAAAACACTGCCTGCTTTTTCTCCCCAAACATAAAACCCTTTTATAGTGGTACTTGGGTTAATGTCAGAAATGTGTAACACATTTTTTATTGCCGGGATCATGTAACGGATGTTCCTAGTGGATTGTGTATATGTCTCAACCTCGTCGACACTGGAGTCAGACTCCGTGTCGACATCTGTGTCTGCCATCTGAGGGAGCGGGCGTTTTTGAGCCCCTGATGGCCTTTGAGACGCCTGGGTAGGCACGGGCTGAGAAGCCGGCTGTCCTATAGCTGTTACGTCATCCAGCCTTTTATGTAAGGAGTTGACACTGTCGGTTTATACCTTCCACCTATCCATCCACTCTGGTGTCGGCCCCACAGGGGGCGACATCACATTTATCGGCATCTGCTCTGCCATCACATAAGCCTCCTCATCAAACGTGTCGACACAGCCGTACAGACACACCGCACACACACAGGGAATGCTCTGACTGAGGACAGGACCCCACACAGCCCTTTGGGGAGACAGAGAGAGAGTATGCCAGCACACACCAGAGCGCTATATAATTTAGGGATTAACACTATATTGAGTGAATTTTTCCCAATAGCTTCTTGTATATACAATATTGCGCCTAAATTTTGTGCCCCCCCTCTCTTTTTAACCCTTTGAGCCTGAAAGCTACAGGGGAGAGCCTGGGGAGCTGTCTTCCAGCTGCACTGTGAAGAGAAAATGGCGCCAGTGTGCTGAGGGAGATAGCTCCGCCCCTTTTTCGCGGACTTTTCTCCCGCTTTTTTATGGATTCTGGCAGGGGTATTTATCACATATATAGCCTCTGGGGCTATATATTGTGATATATTTGCCAGCCAAGATGTTTTTATTGCTGCTCAGGGCGCCCCCCCCCCAGCGCCCTGCACCCTCAGTGACCGGAGTGTGAAGTGTGCATGAGGAGCAATGGCCCACAGCTGCAGTGCTGTGCGCTACCTTGGTGAAGACTGATGTCTTCTGCCGCCGATTTTCCGGACCTCTTCTTGCTTCTGGCTCTGTAAGGGGGATGGCGGCGCGGCTCCGGGAACGAACACCAAGGCCAGTTCCATGCGGTCGATCCCTCTGGAGCTAATGGTGTCCAGTAGCCTAAGAAGCCCAAGCTAGCTGCAAGCAGGTAGGTTCGCTTCTTCTCCCCTTAGTCCCTCGATGCAGTGAGCCTGTTGCCAGCAGGTCTCACTGTAAAATAAAAAACCTAAAATAAACTTTCTAGGAGCTCAGGAGAGCCCCTAGTGTGCATCCAGCTCGGCCGGGCACAGAAATCTAACTGAGGTCTGGAGGAGGGGCATAGAGGGAGGAGCCAGTGCACACCAGATAGTACCTAATCTTTCTTTTAGAGTGCCCAGTCTCCTGCGGAGCCCGTCTATTCCCCATGGTCCTTACGGAGTTCCCAGCATCCACTAGGACGTCAGAGAAATACTACTTCTAGGGACTGTTTATGAACTATGGAGACGAAACAAAAAATGTAAAAAAAATTGTGACATCAGAAAGAGGAGCAATAAAGGAAAAAGCAGACAACTGACACTCTGAAAGTCGCACTGAAAGTTGGTGTTCCGATAATGCTTCAGCGGTCAGGACTCCACCCAAGTTATGCAACAGAGCCAGAATGAAAGTTACTGCTCTGCAGAGGAACCTAACTGAGGCAGAGATTCTAACGGGAGGTGGCGCAGGTGAGACTGTGTTTATACCACACATACCCCTTATCCCCAACAACTTTCCTTTTCAATTCAAGCGCCCGCAGTTTCCTGTGAGAATCTGCTTCACTATAACGATCAACAAGTCGCAGAGGCAAACGCTCAGGGCTGCAGGCATAGATCTCAGGGCCAGCTGCTTCTCCCATGGCCAGCTTTACATGGCCTGCTCACGAGTTAGTAGCCACAAGCATTTTTTTGTGTTAATCCCTGAAGGGAAAACTGTGAATATTGTCTACAAAGACAATTTGTGATCAATGTGTACAATATAAGATATACATCACAATATTAGGTGCCATTACGGTCTTTGTAAAATGAGTTCTGCTAAGCAATTAACAGACATCCACACGAGCGAAGCCGCTAGCAAGCATATAAATAAAAAAATCTATATATTTTAACATTCTGAAACGGAAAAATCCCACCTATATAAACACAGCAGATTATGTCTCTGCCCTGCTTTTTCTAACAGCCCCAACAACAGCACTGTCCTTAATGGTGACCATGAACATGTAGGTCCTGTTACATAAGACACTCAATTTGGCCACATAGGTGGATAGCTAAATTAGAGGAGAGCTCTCAGGCACAGCAGTCCTTTTACTTCAAACTTTACTTTGAACTGCGGTTGGGGGATGGCCATGCACCAAGAGCACTACTGGTTTTCTTCTCCTTTGCCATGTATGCTAAATGTTCCTATTCATTTGCCAACATATTAAAAAAGGGTCATGAAACAAATACTGTGACAATTTAATTTTAAATATCTTAAATAAGATGGAAAAAAAAATCCATAAGCCATCACCTTGCGTGCAAATTTAAAACTGTTCTGCCCTTAACCCTGGTGGGAAGTCACAGTTTTGTTCAAGGCTCCAATAATGGTCAATGTAATCTATATAATAATTATGTAAATGCAGGTGAGGGCAATGGGTCAGCGTTATAAGGAGATGACTTACCACAAGTGGGGGGGTTGGGTGAAGCTGTGGGTCAGTTAATCTAGTTTTTTGTAATAATTCAGAATCAAACCATATTTCTACTCTTATTAGGCAGAGTGAGGTTGAAGAGAAGAGATTCACAAAGATCACTACACAACAGCTCCTGAATTGCTCTATTAGAACTTTCTAAACACAAGGATGGATATAAAGGTAAGGAATAATTATAATTGTATTAATTTATTTTAAATTTATCTGCTTTCGCAAATGTCAGATGTAGTGTAATACAATACCATATAGCCTTGGCAGGTCTATGGTAGCAAGTCTTCTAATTGGGAGAATGTGGTGTACAATTATTATATACTTGTAGCTTAGCATTTATTATTTCCTTTGTAATTTAAAATGGTATAAGTGCTATGAGTGTTGCTGTGCATGTCTACAAGCAGGTAGGTACTGAGAAATGATGGGGGAAGTTGTTTCCCACTGGGCAGCCATTGCAAGAGTTACTATAAAATAAAATTATTTAAAGTTGTTATTACTTTAATATGACATGTCTTTATGTATTAGATATGGGCTGTAATGTACTTCAAGTTATTCAATAAAAGACATATAGTGATATCCTCTGCACTGGACAAACTAACACTGCAGATCACCATCCCAATTATTCTCAGTGAGGACTGCAACCTGGAAAATGGATCAAACTCCAAAAAGCAATGTTTTTTCTGCTTCATTACCCATCATCAGATCCTATGTGAACAGCATCACCACAGAGGTATAAGACGACTACTCCGAGCAGGCTGCATACTCCTCACATGCCGGCAATAGCAGAATGATCCAATGTAACCTCACATGCTCAGTGTCAGAACAGCAGTAACGTGATAGCAATTGCCATCATTTAACTACCAACCTTTTTTCGTTAATGAGCATACTACAATTAAAAATGGCAAAATCTTAATACAGGGACTGTACAATAGATCCACGTAAAGTATAGCATTTCAAAGCCTTTACAATACATAATACTTTTTATGTTTGACAGATCACTAAAAAGGTATATTTACTGATTTTCATCAATTTTAATTTGATGGAAATACCCCTGAAACTTGATAGCAATGGTTTAATGCTATGAGAACGAACAAACATCACATGAGAGCAGTTATATACATAAAACAGCCTTGTTCAAAAGAAACAATACAACAGACTCGGAAACAAACACAAGCTAAAATTGTAGTGAATTCAAGGAAACTCTTGTTACGAGAAGCACTATTCTGGGGTCTCGTTACAAACAACCAAGTACCGAACATGGGCCTTATTCAGAGCTGATCACCATGGCTGCGATCGCTGTGAAGGCCGTGTTTTCGCCATCTGCACAAGCGCAGCGGCTGATGTGCGCTGGTTAGCATGATGCGATTGCATCCCAGGAGGATGCGACCACGACATAAATGGCAGGGGGCAGGCAACATGGCATGGGAATGGGGATTACGGAGAGCAAGAAATGGAGGCATGTTATGGTTGTATTCAGGGCGGCCCGATGAAGTTGTCTGCGTTTCCTGCGATAGAAAACATGGCAAGGGACCACATGCATATGCTGCCGCGCAGAGGCCTACCTTTTATTTGATACAATCGCAATTGAATTGCGATCGCATCGCGGGGCGGTACCACACATGCTGGGTGGCCTCCAGCATGTGAGTAGTTAGATCGTAGTTTGTGCTAATTTAACAAAAACTGCGATTAACTCTAAATAATCCCCAAAGTGCTCATTTTACATTAGATACAAAATATTTGTGGCTGGGAAGGAACAGTTCCTGCTGCCACCACTGGGAGGCGCACAGTGGTAACATTTACTGCAGACTTGATTCTGTGCTCAGATGCATTTGAAAGAAAGCTTTGTGGGAGACAGGGAAGTCTGTACACATGGCCCAGCTGTGATAAACAGTAAAAGTATAATATGAAAGAGAGGTGATTATAGCAATGTACTAGAATAAATCAGGTAGAGAAAGCTTATGATGATAAACTCATATTTATAAAGCAATCTATTCTCCAATATTAATGTAGGGGACTGCAAAAAGCATAATTTCAGTACAGCCAAATGAATACATCACGTAGTAAATTTAAGGAAAAAGGAGACCCATGTATGTATGTATGTATGTATTAATGTTGTGATGTGCAACCTGGTAAGATAATAATGTAATAAAAGACTAACATCACTTAGCATAAAAGACTTCACATGCCTCTCTTCAGGCTTCCACAAGTGGCACTCTGACCAAGTATTAGAAACATCACCCACACCTCAACTTCGAGTACCATTGCACACTCACCACTAGTGACCATTCTGGCAGATTACTAAGGATACAAGATAACATACACAAATGGCAATGGTACTGAACTTTTGAAACGGGGTAAAATTATAAAGAGGGAAGAGATCAAAATCTAAAAGAACTGACGCGTAGAAGTAGCATTTGATGAGGAAATGCACAGGGCCAGCTGTAACGTCAGGTGACCTTAAGTAGTCGCTTAGGGCATCAAAGTTTAGGGGGATGCCTAAGATGCAGAATTAGTGCCAAAGGCCAGTACCATCATTACAGTGCATCCAGAAAGTATTCACAGCGCTTCACTTTTTCCACATTTTGTTATGTTACAGCCTTATTCCAAAATGGAATAAATTCATTCATTCCCTCAAAATTCTACACACAATACCCCATAATGACAACGTGAAAAGTTTTAAGGTTTTAGCAAATTTATTAAAAATAAAAAACTTAGAAATCACATGTACATAAGTATTCACAGCCATTGCTCAATACTTTGTTGATGCACCTTTGGCAGCAATTACAGCCTCAAGTGTTTTTGAATATGATGCCACAAGCTTGGCACACCTATCTTTGGGCAGTTTTGCCCATTCCTCTTTGCAGCACCTCTCAAGTTCCATCAGGTTGGATGAGAAGCGACGGTGCAGTCATTAGGTCGACCGCAATTGGTCAACATGGTCACTAGGTCGACGTGAAAAAAGGTTGACATGAGTTTTTTTACTTTTTTGTGTGTCGTTTTCTTTGTAAAGTGACGGGGAACCCCAATTAGTGCAGTGTCCCTTCGCATGGCTCGTCATGCTTTGAGCAAGGTGCCTCACTCCGGTACCACTGCGCTCAGCACCGGTTACTATTCCCAATCATATTCCACGTGGATCGTACAGTATGAAAAAAAATTTTGAAAAATTGATTATTTTTTTTAAACTCATGTCGACCTAGTGACCATGCCGACCAATAGTGGTCAACCTAATGACTGTCGACCTAAGTCTTGTCCCCAGCAGTGCAGTGCCGGATACACCTACGCCCCCAGCAGTGCAGTGCCGGATACACCTACGCCCCCAGCAGTGCAGTGCCGGATACACCTACGCCCCCAGCAGTGCAGTGCCGGATACACATACGCCCCCAGCAGTGCAGTGCCGGATACACATATGTCCCCACAGTGCTGCTCACCACCGCCGCCCGGGCTCTGCTGCTGCTCCCGATGCCTGCTGCTTCGTCTGAGGGCCAGGAAGGAGAGCGCAGCACGCCTCTTGCCTCACACATTCACCGCTGCCGCATCTGAGTGCCGGGGAGGAGAGCGCAGCGCGCTTCTCCTGGTCCTCAGTGCAACTCAGCCTCACAGTCACTGCCGCCACCCAGGCTCTGCTGCCGCTTGCCTGCTGCTCCTTCTGAGGGTCGGGGAGAAGAATGCAGCACGCCTCTCCTGCCCCTTGGTCCAACTCTGGTAGGCCCCGCCCTTACAAAAAGAGGGCGTAGCTACAAATCAGTGGGGCCTATAGGTTATCTCCCCGGTGGCCCAGTCCGAGCCTGCCTATGCATTGCCAATCACTGAGCCTATCCATCAACGGGGAGGGAGGGGGGTGGGAAGGGGCGCGGGACACACACAGACTAATTTCATATCTCCACTTTCCAATCTTTTCTGTCACGCTTAGAGGCCCAAGTCACAGCATTGTAGGAAGGAAATTACAAATATCTTTGGTACAATCCAAGTGCAATCAGACACTCAATTAAGGGAAGACTGGCAATGTTTGGAAGACCTAGAAAATCGAGAATGTCTAACAATTTGAGACTTCAGGACATACCCGAAGAGGAAGTTTACTTGGCAGCATGGCCTTTGCTGGCGATGCCGGCTATCCTTGCTGACGACGCGCAGGAGTGTGCATAGTCAGTGACAGAGTGCGTACATAGCAGATGATATTGCGATTGATGTGTCGGAATCGGACACATCGTCCACTATATCGTCTAGTGTGTACTCAGCTTTAGTCTGCCTTGAGGACTGTGTATGGGAACCCCCTGTAATAAAAACATACAATAAAGAAAAAGGAGGAAGCTCTATGTAGCTTAGTGCACATACTTCTCAACACTGTGAAAGTTACTATTGTACAGAAACAGGTGTATTGGATGGGCTTGCCATGTCCTATGAAAGGCATGTCCATGTCGCAAAGTTTGGGCTAAGTCCTTTCCCTTCAACACACTGGGTGCCTCATTCAATGCTATAGCACATTTTTTACATCCTTCCCTTAGATTTCCCTGACACTTTAAAGCCACCTTCAGGATACCATTGCAGTCATCATCATCTTGGACATTCTTCAATCTATGGACGTGGAAAATTAATAGAGGGAAAACCACCAAACATCTGCGTCGGATCGGAGACAGCCTCTGGACCCTCGCTAGGTGGGATACCCGGCCAATCCACTAAATATTTGGTAATTATACCACAAGATTGGACATACCTGCATATTTAAAACTAAAGGCCCATACACATTAGACGATGTCGCTCTGTGAGCGACATCGTCTAACGTTTCCCCCTCCCGGGCCGGCCGGTCGGCGGCCGCCTGTACGCACTGAGCGATATGACCGCTCATATCGCTCAGAAACGTCACGCCCCCGCCAGCCCTGCATGAAGGTCGTGGACGACAGTCCACATCCTTCATGCATGCCCTACCGACAGCGACGATCGTTGCCGACCCGCGGGGCCGCGCATCGGTCGTCGCTGGCGGCATACACACTTAACGATGAAATGAGCGACGTCGCTCAAGGAGGGGGAAAATGAGCGACGTCGCTCATTTTATCGTTAAGTGTGTATGGACCTTAAGGATCCTGTTGATATTGTGACCGGTCACAGGGACATTACCAATACCAATAGGTGTGCTTATTTATATCAAAACGTCGGTGGTCAAAGACTGGCTATAGAGGCTCTATTTATTATGGTTCACATTTGTGAGAGAATTTTTATTTATATGTATGTTGAGTAACATTAAACGTATGTGATTTATCTTAAGGAAACACCTGTTTTTTAGATTTATTATTAGCGCTGTTTTTATTTTTCACACGTTGTATTCCTTTCCCTTCAACACACTGGGTGCCTCATTCAATGCTATAGCACATTTTTTACTAGCATCCTTCCCTTAGATTTCCCTTCCACCAATCTCAAGCCCACTTCTTAAACTGTCATCATCGCTCTACTTATCTATCCTGTGGTGAGAACAATATAGCTTCCATGCATGCAAAGCATTGTTTACTTTCTACTCACGAGACGAAGCTCTGCAGAACAGTAATACTATGAGGTATATGCAATTGCGGTCGAATTGCCGGCAAAGTCGAAAACCGGGGCATTTTCGACAAAAAAAACATGTCGAATTGGATTCGACAATGCAATACAGTACTTTTCGACAAAAAAAACGCCGTTTCAGATTCGACAGTTGTCAAATTCGACATGTCTGCACTGTTAAAAATGCGTCTTTTTGACAAAAGTATATTCAATTGAAGAATGTCGATTCGACAACAGTGCTTTTCAACAGTAATTTCGTCAATTTCATTCCGCCTCACTTTGCTGGCGGAATCTAATAAAAAAAATTTAAAACATGTTTTTTTTGTGTGTTTTTTTTATTGCCAATAGCATATCTATTTATATTAGAAGGGATTATGTACTTGGTTTGTCTATTAGGAGACAAGAATTATTTATAGATTTTTTAAAAGAATATTTTTTTTTTTAACTGACTAAAATAGAGAGAGCATGGTTTTCAGTGGGAAGGGGTAGGAATGGGTTAAAATCACGAAAAAAAAAATGTGTGGGGTCCCCCCTACTAAGCATAACCAGCCTCGGGCTCTTTGAGCCGGTCCTGGTTGTAAAAATACGGGGGGGTGGAATGGACAGGGGATCCCCCGTATTTTTAGAGCCAGCACCGGGCTCTGCGTCCGGTCCTGGTGCAAAAAATACGGGGGACAAAAAGCGTAGGGGTCCCCCGTATTTTTTGAAACCGCACCGGGCTCCACTAGCTGCAGAGATAATGCCACAGCCGGGGGACACTTTTATACCGGTCCCTGCGGCCGTGGCATTAAATCCCCAACTAGTCACCCCTGGCCGGGGTACCCTGGAGGAGTGGGGACCCCTTAAATCAAGGGGTCCCCCCCTCCAGCCACCAAAGGACCAGGGGTGAAGCCCGAGGCTGTCCCCCCCATCCATGGGCTGCGGATGGGGGGCTGATAGCCTTGTGTAAAATCATATAATATTGTTTTTTGCAGAAGAACTACAAGTCCCAGCAAGCCTCCTCCGCAAGCTGGTACTTGGAGAACCACAAGTACCAGCATGTGGGGGTAAAAATAAGATTTTACTTACCGATAAATCTATTTCTCGTAGTCCGTAGTGGATGCTGGGACTCCGTAAGGACCATGGGGAATAGCGGCTCCGCAGGAGACAGGGCACAAGAATAAAAGCTTTAGGATCAGGTGGTGTGCACTGGCTCCTCCCCCTATGACCCTCCTCCAAGCCTCAGTTAGGATACTGTGCCCGGACGAGCGTACATAATAAGGAAGGATATTGAATCCCGGGTAAGACTCATACCAGCCACACCAATCACACCGTACAACTCGTGATCTGAACCAAGTTAACAGTATGATAACAACGAAGGAGCCTCTGAAAAGATGGCTCACAACAACAATAACCCGATTTTGTTAACAATAACTATGTACAAGTATTGCAGACAATCCGCACTTGGGATGGGCGCCCAGCATCCACTACGGACTACGAGAAATAGATTTATCGGTAAGTAAAATCTTATTTTCTCTGACGTCCTAGTGGATGCTGGGACTCCGTAAGGACCATGGGGATTATACCAAAGCTCCCAAACGGGCGGGAGAGTGCGGATGACTCTGCAGCACCGAATGAGAGAACTCCAGGTCCTCCTCAGCCAGGGTATCAAATTTGTAGAATTTAGCAAACGTGTTTGCCCCTGACCAAGTAGCTGCTCGGCAAAGTTGTAAAGCCGAGACCCCTTGGGCAGCCGCCCAAGATGAGCCCACTTTCCTTGTGGAATGGGCTTTTACAGATTTAGGCTGTGGCAGGCCTGCCACAGAATGTGCAAGCTGAATTGTACTACAAATCCAACGAGCAATAGTCTGCTTAGAAGCAGGAGCACCCAGCTTGTTGGGTGCATACAGGATAAACAGCGAGTCAGACTTTCTGACTCCAGCCGTCCTGGAAACATATATTTTCAGGGCCCTGACAACGTCAAGTAACTTGGAGTCCTCCAAGTCCCTAGTAGCCGCACCACAATAGGTTGGTTCATGTGAAAAGCAGAAACCACCTTAGGGAGAAATTGAGGACGAGTCCTCAATTCTGCCCTGTCAGAATGAAAAATTAAGTAAGGGCTTTTATATGATAAAGCCGCCAATTCTGACACATGCCTGGCTGAAGCCAGGGCTAACAGCATCGTCACCTTCCATGTGAGATATTTTAAGTCCACAGTGGTGAGTGGTTCAAACCAATGTGACTTAAGGAACCTCAAAACAACATTGAGATCCCAAGGTGCCACTGGAGGCACAAAAGGAGGTTGTATATGCAGTACCCCTTTTACAAATGTCTGAACTTCAGGTACTGAAGCCAGTTCTTTCTGGAAGAAAATCGACAGGGCCGAAATTTGAACCTTAATGGACCCTAATTTTAGGCCCATAGACAGTCCTGTTTGCAGGAAATGGAGGAAACGACCCAGTTGAAATTCCTCTGTAGGGGCCTTCTTGGCCTCACACCACGCAACATATTTTTGCCAAATGCGGTGATAATGTTTTGCGGTTACATCCTTCCTGGCTTTGACCAGGGTAGGGATGACTTCATCTGGAATGCCTTTTTCCTTCAGGATCCGGCGTTCAACCGCCATGCCGTCAACCGCAGCCGCGGTAAGTCTTGGAACAGACAAGGCCCCTGCTGGAGCAGGTCCTTTCTTAGAGGTAGAGGCCACGGGTCTTCCGTGAGCATCTCCTGAAGTTCCGGGTACCAAGTCCTTCTTGGCCAATCCGGAACCACGAGTATCGTTCTTACTCCTCTCCTTCTTATGATTCTCAGTACTTTTGGTATGAGAGGCAGAGGAGGGAACACATACACTGACTGGTACACCCACGGTGTCACCAGAGCGTCCACCGCTATTGCCTGAGGGTCCCTTGACCTGGCGCAATATCTGTCTAATTTTTTGTTTAGACGTGACGCCATCATGTCCACCTTTGGTTTTTCCCAACGGTTTACAATCAGGTGGAAGACTTCTGGGTGAAGTCCCCACTCTCCCGGGTGAAGGTCGTGTCTGCTGAGGAAGTCTGCTTCCCAGTTGTCCACTCCCGGAATGAACACTGCTGACAGAGCTATCACATGATTTTCCGCCCAGCGAAGAATCCTTGCAGCCTCTGCCATTGCCCTCCTGCTTCTCGTGCCGCCCTGTCTGTTTACGTGGGCGACTGACGTGATGTTGTCCGATTGGATCAATACCGCCTGACCCTGAAGCAGGGGTTTCGCTTGACTTAGGGCATTGTAAATGGCCCGTAGTTCCAGAATGTTTATATGAAGAGATGTTTCCATGCTTGACCACAAGCCCTGGAAGTTTTTTCCCTGTGTGACTGCTCCCCAGCCTCTCAGGCTTGCATCCGTGGTCACCAGGATCCAATCCTGAATGCCGAATCTGCGGCCCTCTAGAAGATGAGCACTCTGCAACCACCACAGGAGAGACACCCTTGTCTTTGGTGACAGGGTTATCCGCTGCTGCATCTGAAGATGCGAACCGGACCATTTGTCCAGTAGATCCCACTGAAACGTTCTTGCATGGAATCTTCCGAATGGAATTGCTTCGTAAGAAGCCACCATTTTTCCCAGGACCCTCGTGCACCGATACCTGGGCTGGTTTTAGGAGGTTCCTGACTAGCTCGGATAACTCCTTGGCCTTCTCCTCCGGGAGAAAAACCTTCTTCTGGACTGTGTCCAGAATCATTCCTAGGAACAGAAGACGTGTCGTTGGAATCAGCTGCGATTTTGGAATATTTAGGATCCACCCGTGCTGACGTAACACTATCTGAGATAGTGCTACTCCGACTTCTAACTGTTCCCTGGACCTTGCCCTTATCAGGAGATCGTCCAAGTAAGGGATAATTAATACGCCTTTTCTTCGAAGAAGAATCATCATTTCGGCCATTACCTTGGTAAAGACCCGAGGTGCCGTGGACAACCCAAACGGCAGCGTCTGAAACTGATAATGACAGTCTTGTACTACAAACCTGAGATACCCTTGGTGAGAAGGGTAGATTGGGACGTGGAGATAAGCATCTTTGATGTCCAGAGACACCATATAGTCCCCTTCTTCCAGGTTCGCTATCACCGCTCTGAGTGATTCCATCTTGAATTTGAACCTTTTTATGTAAGTGTTCAAGGATTTCAGATTTAAAATTGGTCTCACCGAGCCGTCCGGCTTCGGTACCACAAACAGCGTGGAATAATACCCCTTTCCTTGTTGTAGGAGGGGTACCTTGATTATCACCTGCTGGGAATACAGCTTGTGAATGGCTTCCAGAACTGCCTCCCTGTCGGAGGGAGACTTTGGCAGAGCAGACTTCAGGAACCGGCGAGGGGGAAACGCCTCGAATTCCAGTTTGTACCCCTGCGATACTACCTGTAGAATCCAGGGATCCACTTGCGAGTGAGCCCACTGCGCGTTGAAATTCTTGAGACGGGCCCCCACCAAGTCTGAGTCTGCTTGTAAAGCCCCAGCGTCATGCTGAAGACTTGGCAGAAGCAGGGGATGGCTTCTGATCCTGGGAAGCGGCTGCATGGTGCAGTCTTTTTCCCCTTCCTCTGCCCCGGGGCAGAAAGGAATGGCCTTTTGCTCGCTTGTATTTATGGGAACGAAAGGACTGAGTTTGAAAAGACGGTGTCTTTTTCTGTTGATGTGAAGTGACCTGGGGTAAGAAGGTGGACTTTCCAGCCGTTGCCGTGGCCACCAGGTCCGAAAGACCAGCCCCAAATAACTCCTCCCCATTATACGGCAATACTTCCATATGTCGTTTGGAATCCGCATCCCCTGACCACTGACGTGTCCATAACGTTCTTCTGGCAGAGATGGCCATAGCACTTACTCTTGATGCCAGGGTGCAAATATCCCTCTGTGCATCACGCATATATAGTAATGCATCCTTCAAATGCTCTATAGTTAACAATATATTATCCCTATCCAGGGTATCAATATTTTCAGTCAGGGAATCCGACCACGCGACTCCAGCACTGCACATCCAGGCTGAAGCGATTGCTGGTCGCAGTATAACACCAGTATGTGTGTATATACTTTTTAGGATATTTTCCAGCCTTCTATCAGCTGGTTCTTTGAGGGTGGCCGTATCAGGAGACGGTAAAGCTACTTGTTTAGATAAACGTGTGAGCGCCTTATCTACCCTAGGGGGTGTTTCCCAACGTGTCCTAACCTCTGATGGGAAAGGATATAGTGCCAATAATTTATTAGAAATTAGCAGTTTTTTGTCGGGAGAAACCCACGCTTTATCACATACCTCATTCAATTCATCTGACTCAGGAAAAACTATTGGTAGTTTTTTCACCCCCCACATAATACCCTTCTTAGTGGTATTTGTAGTGTCAGAAATGTGCAATGCTTCCTTCATTGCCGTGATCATGTAACGTGTGGCCCTACTGGACATTACGTTCGACTCATCACCGTCGACACTAGACTCCGTATCTGTGTCTGGGTCTGTGTCGACCCACTGAGGTAACGGGCGTTTTAGGGCCCCTGACGGTGTCTGAGACGCCTGGACAGGCACTAATTGATTTGCCGGCTGTCTCATGTCGTCAACAGTTTTTTGCAAAGTGTTGACATTATCACTTAATTGTTTGAACACGATCATCCAGTCAGGTGTCGACTCCCTAGGGGGTGACATCACTAACGCAGGCAATTGCTCCGCCTCCACATCATTTTCCTCCTCATACATGTCGACACACACGTACCGACACACAGCACACACACGGGAAAGCTCTGATAGAGGACAGGACCCCACGAGCCCTTTGGAGAGACAGAGGGAGAGTCTGCCAGCACACACCCAGCGCTATATATATATATATATACAGGGATAACCTTATATAAGTGTTATTCCCTTATAGCTGCTGTTTATATTGTCATTTGCTGCCAATAGTGCCCCCCCTTCTCTTTTTTACCCTGATTCTGAAGCAGGACTGCAGGGGAGAGTCAGAGAGCCGTCCTTCCAGCGGAACTGTGAGGGAAAATGGCGCTTGTGTGCTGAGGAGATAGGCTCCGCCCCTTCACGACGTCCTTATCTCCCGCTTTTTTGTGTAAAAATGGCAGGGGTTAAAATACATCCATATAGCCCAGGAGCTATATGTGATGTATTCTTTTGCCACCTAAGGTATTATCATTTATATTGCGTCTCAGGGCGCTCCCCCCCAAGCGCCCTGCACCCTCAGTGACCGGAGTGTGAAGTGTGCTGAGAGCAATGGCGCACAGCTGCGGTGCTGTGCGCTACCTTAGTCTGAAGACAGGATTGTCTTCTGCCGCCGATTTCACCGGACCTCTTCGTCTCTTCTGGCTCTGTAAGGGGGATGGCGGCGCGGCTCCGGTGACCCATCCAGGCTGTACCTGTGATCGTCCCTCTGGAGCTAATGTCCAGTAGCCTAAGAAGCCCAATCCACTCTGCACGCAGGTGAGTTCGCTTCTTCTCCCCTTAGTCCCACGATGCAGTGAGCCTGTTGCCAGCAGGACTCACTGAAAATAAAAAACCTAAATTAAACTTTTATTCTAAGCAGCTCAGGAGAGCCACCTAGCCTGCACCCTTCTCGTTCGGGCACAAAAATCTAACTGAGGCTTGGAGGAGGGTCATAGGGGGAGGAGCCAGTGCACACCACCTGATCCTAAAGCTTTTACTCTTGTGCCCTGTCTCCTGCGGAGCCGCTATTCCCCATGGTCCTTACGGAGTCCCAGCATCCACTAGGACGTCAGAGAAACGGGCCCGCTGGTACCTGTAGTTCTTCTGGAAAAAAATACCCAAATAAAAACAGGACACGCACACCGTGAAAGTAAAACTTTATTACATACATGCCAACACACACATGCTTACCTATGTTCACACGCTGACTGTGTCCACGTCTCCAAGTCTGTCGACGTCTCCAAGAATCCGGGGTACCTGAAAATAAAATTATACTCGCCTAAATCCAATGTCCTGTTATTATTTGTAATCCACGTACTTGGCAAAAAAACAAACCGCATACCCGGACCACGGACTGAAAGGGGTCCCATGTTTACATATGGGACACCTTTCCCCGAATGCTGAGACCCCCCGTGACTCCTGTCACAGAGGGTCCCTTCAGCCAATCAGGGAGCGCCACGTCGTGGCACTCTCCTGATTGGCTATGCGCTTCTGAGCTGGCAGACAGCGCATCGCAAAGCCGCTCCATTATATTCAATGGTGGGAACTTTGCGGTCAGCGGTGAGGTTACTCGCGGTCAATGTATTGAGGTATAATACACAAATGTAGCATTTTAAAATACAATACACGAATGTAATATTTACGGCAGGAAATTTTTCTCCAGTCCTTCAAAAGACTGGACCACAGTGCACCCTGTTGGTCACTATATTTCAGAAAAATAAGATTTTACTTACCGGTAAATCTATTTCTCGTAGTCCGTAGTGGATGCTGGGGACTCCGTAAGGACCATGGGAAATACGACGGGCTACGCAGGAGACAGGGCACTTTAAGAAAGAATTTGGATTCTGGTGTGCACTGGCTCCTCCCTCTATGTCCCTCCTCCAGACCTCAGTTAGAGAAACTGTGCCCAGAAGAGCTGACAGTACAAGGAAAGGATTTTGGAATCCAGGGCAAGACTCATACCAGTCACACCAATCACACCGTATAACTTGTGATAAACATACCCAGTCCCAACAACAACGGAGCATCAGATCAACCCTGATGCAACCATAACATAACCCTTATTTAAGCAATAACTATATACAAGTATTGCAGAAGAAGTCCGCACTTGGGACGGGCGCCCAGCATCCACTACGGACTACGAGAAATAGATTTACTGGTAAGTAAAATCTTATTTTCTCTAACGTCCTAGTGGATGCTGGGGACTCCGTAAGGACCATGGGGATTATACCAAAGCTCCCAAACGGGCGGGAGAGTGCGGATGACTCTGCAGCACCGAATGAGCAAACACAAGGTCCTCCTCAGCCAGAGTATCAAACTTGTAGAACTTTGCAAAGGTGTTTGAACCTGACCAAGTAGCTGCTCAGCAAAGCTGTAATGCCGAGACCCTTCAGGCAGCCGCCCAAGAAGAGCCCACCTTCCTTGTGGAATGGGCCTTAACTGATTTAGGCAGCGGCAACCCAGCCGCAGAATGAGCCTGCTGAATCGTGTTACAGATCCAGCGAGCAATAGTTTGCTTTGAAGCAGGCGCCCCAAGCTTGTTGGAAGCATACAGGATAAACAAAGATTCTGTTTTCCTGACCTTAGCCGTTCTGGCTACATAAACCTTCAAAGCCCCGACTACATCCAGTGACTCGGAATCCTCCAAGTCAGTAGTAGCCACAGGCACCACAATAGGTTGGTTTATATGAAAGGATGAAACCACTTTCGGCAGAAATTGTGGGCGGTCCGCAATTCTGCTCTATCCGCATGGAAAACCAGATAAGGGCTTTTATGTGACAAAGCCGCCAATTCTGACACACGCCTAGCCGAAGCCAAGGCTAATAGCATGACCACCTTCCACGTGAAATATTTTACTTCCACCGTTTTGAGTGGTTCAAACCAGTGTGATTTCAGGAAACTCAACACCACGTTAAGATCCCAAGGTGCCACTGGAGGCACAAAAGGGTGCTGAATATGCAGCACTCCCTTTACAAACGTCTGAACTTCAGGCAGAGAAGCCAGTTCTTTTTGAAAGAAAATGGATAAGGCCGAAATCTGAACCTTAATGGAACCCAATTTAAGGCCCAAAGTCACTCCCGACTGTAGGAAGTGAAGGAAAAGGCCCAGCTGGAATTCCTCCATAGGGGCATTCCTGGCCTCACACCAAGCCACATATTTTCGCCATATATGGTGATAATGTTGAGCCGTCACATCCTTCCTAGCCTCCATCAGCGTAGGAATGACCTCATCCGGAATGCCTTTTTCTGCTAGGATCCGGCGTTAAACCGCCATGCCGTCAAACGCAGCCGCGGTAAGTCTTGGAACAGACAGGGCCCCTGTTGCTCAAGTCCTGTCCTAGAGGCAGAGGCCACGGGTCCTCTGTGAGCATTTCTTGCAGATCCGGGTACCAAGCTCTTCTTGGCCAATCCGGAACAATGAGTATTGTTCTCACTCCTCGTTTCCTTATGATTCTCAGCACCTTGGGTATGAGAGGAAGAGGAGGAAATACATAGACCGACGGGAACACCCACGGTGTCACAGTTATCGCCTGAGGGTCTCTTGACCTGGCGCAATATCTCTGCAGCTTTTTGTTGGGGCGGGATGCCATCATGTCCACCTGTGGCAGTTCCCACCGACTTGCAATCTGCGTGAAGACTTCTTGATGAAGTCCCCACTCTCCCGGGTGGAGGTCGTGCCTGCTGAGGAAGTCTGCTTCCCAGTTGTCCACTCCCGGAATGAACACTGCTGACAGTGCGCTTACGTGATTCTCCGCCCAGCGAAGAATTCTGGTGGCTTCTACCATCGCCACCCTGCTCCTTGTGCCGCCTTGGCGGTTTACATGAGCCACTGCGGTGGTGTTGTCTGACTGAATCAGAACCAGTTGGTCGCGAAGCAGGGACTCCGCTTGACGTAGGGCATTGTATATGGCCCTTAGTTCCAGGATGTTGATGTGAAGGCAAGTCTCCTGACTTGACCACAGCCCTTGGAAATTTCTTCCCTGTGTAACTGCCCCCCATCCTCGGAGGCTTGCATCCGTGGTCACCAGGACCCAGTCCTGAATGCCGAATCTGCGACCTTCGAGAAGGTGAGCACTCTGCAGCCACCACAGGAGAGACACCCTGGCCCTGGGGAATAGGGTGATTAACCGATGCATCTGAAGATGTGATCCGGACCACTTGTCCAGTAAGTCCCATTGGAAGGTCCTCGCATGGAACCTGCCGAAGGGAATGGCCTCGTATGATGCCACCATCCTTCCCAGGACTCGAGTGCAGTGATGCACTGACACCTGTTTTGGTTTTAATAGATTCCTGACCAGTGTCACGAGCTCCTGAGCTCTCTTTATCGGGAGATAAACCCTTTTCTGGTCTGTGTCTAGGATCATGCCTAGGAGAGACAGATGAGCTGTAGGAACCAACTGCGACTTTGGAATATATAGACTCCAGCCGTGTTTGCGTTACACTTCCAGAGAAAGTGATACGCTGTCCAGCAACTGCTCTCTTGATCTCGCTTTTATGAGGAGATCGTCCAAGTACGTGATAATAGTGACACCTTGCTTCCGCAGGAGCACCATCATTTCCGCCATTACCTTGGTGAATATTCTCGGGGCCGTGGAGAGACCAAACGGCAACGTCTGAAATTGGTAATAACAATCCCGTACCGCAATTCTGAGGTACGCCTGATGAGGTGGATAAATGGGGACATGAAGGTATGCATCCTTTATATCCAGAGTCACCATAAAATCTCCCCCTTTCAGGCTTGCAATGACCGCTCTTAGCGATGCCATCTTGAACTTGAACCTTTTCAGGTATATGTTCAGGGATTTTAAATTCAATATGGGTCTGACCGACCCGTCTGGTTTCGGGACTACAACATGGTCGAACAATAACCCCCTCCTTGTTGGAGGGGAACCTTGACCACCACCTGTTGAAGATACAATTTGTGAATTGCAGTTAACACTGTTTCCCTCTCGTGGGGGGAAGCCGGCAGGGACGTCGGTGAAGGGGCATCTCCTCAAAGTCCAGCTTGTATCCCTGAGACACAATATCTATTGCCCAGGGATCTAACAGGGAGTGAACCCACTTGTGGCTGAACTTACTAAGGCGTGCCCCCACCGGGCCTAGCTCCGCCTGTGGAGCCCCAGCGACATGCGGTGGATTTTGTAGAGGCCGGGGAGGACTTCTGTTCCTGGGAACTAGCTGTGTTGTGCAGCTTCTTTCCTCTGCCCCCGCCTCTGGCAAGAAAGGACGCACCTCGGACTTTCTTGTTTATTTGTTCGAAAGGCTGCATTTGGTAATGTCGTGCTTTCCTAGGCTGTGCAGGAATATAAGGCAAAATATCAGAATTACCAGCTATAGCTGTGGAGACCAGGTCCGAGAACCCTTCTCCACACAATCCTCAGCCTTCCATATGCCTCTTAAGTCGGCATCATCTGTCCATTGCATATTCTACAGGACACGTCAAGCAGAAATCAACATAGCTTTGTCTCTAGTACCCAATAGACTCATGTCTCTTTGGGCATGTTATATATATATATATATATATATATATATATATATATATATATATCTCTTAAGACAGCATCTTTAGTATATATATATATATATATCTCTTATATATATATATATATACATACATACTAGGGTCTCAATCTCTGCTGATAAGGTACCTATCCACGCTGCCACAGCGCTATAAACCCATGCCGACACAATCGCCGGTCTGAGTAGTGTACCAGAATGCGCAAGCTATCTGCAGGATCCCTGAGAATAGCTGTTACGTCAGGGCTACCTTTTGGGCAAACGTGACACCCTAGGGGAAGATTCCCATCGTATCCTGGCCCTAGTGGGGAAAGGATACTCCCTGAAAATTCTTTGTGGGAAACTGCAATCTCTTGTCTGGAGATTCCCGCTCTTTTTCCTCATGAGAGGAGGGAAATTTACCTCCGCTTTCTTCCCCTTAAACATGTGTACCCTTGTGTCAGGGACAGATGAGTCATTAGTGATATGCAAATCATCTTTTATTACAATAATCATATATTGAATACTTTTCTGCCATTTTGGCTGTAACTTTGCATTATCGTAGTCGACACTGGAGTCAGACTCTGTGTCGATATCAGTGTCTATTATTTTGGATAGTGAGCATTGAGAGACTCTGAAGGTCTCTGCGACATACGGACAGACATGGGTAGATACCCTGTCTGTTCTCTAATCTTTTGTGCAATAAATTCACCTTAGCACTTAATTACACATATACAAACAGGTGTCGGCGTTGTCGACGGAGACACCCTCTCACACACATATTTGCTCCATCTCCTCCTTAGGGGAGCCTTTTACCTCAGACATGTCAACACACACGTACCGACACACCACACACTCAGGGAATGCTCATCTGAAGACAATTCCCCCATAAGGCCCTTTGGAGAGACAGAGAGAGAGTATGCCAGCACACACCCCAGCGCTATTAACCCAGGAATAACACAGTAACTTAATGTTAACCCAGTAGCTGCTGTTTATATTGATTTTTGCGCCTAATTATGTGCCCCCCCTCTCTTTTTACCCTCTTCTACCGTGTAACTGCAGGGGAGAGGCTGGGGAGCTTCCTCTCAGCGGTGCTGTGGAGAAAAAAACATGGCGCTGGTGAGTGCTGAGGAAGAAGCCCCGCCCCCTCGACGGCGGGCTTCTGTCCCGCTTTCATGTACAATTTTTGGCGGAGGCTCATGCATATATAGAGTGCCCAACTGTATATATGCCCACTTTTGCCAAGAGGTCCTAATTGCTGCCCAGGGCGCCCCCCCTCTGCGCCCTGCACCCTACAGTGACCGGAGTATGTGGGTGTAGTGTGGGAGCAATGGCGCACAGCTGCAGTGCTGTGCGCTACCTCAGTTTGAAGACTGGAGTCTTCTGCCGCCGATTTCAAAGTCTTCTTGCTTCTTTCACCCGGCTTCTGTCTTCCGGCTCTGCGAGGGGGACGGCGGCGCGGCTCCGGGATCGGGCGACAAAGGGCGAGATCCTGTGTACGATCCCTCTGGAGCTAATGGTGTCCAGTAGCCTAAGAAGCAGGACCTATCTTCAGAGAGTAGGGCTGCTTCTCTCCCCTCAGTCCCACGATGCAGGGAGTCTGTTGCCAGCAGATCTCCCTGAAAATAAAAAACCTAACAAAATACTTTCTTATAGCAAGCTCAGGAGAGCTCACTAAGTAGCACCCAGCTCGTCCGGGCACAGATTCAAACGGAGGTTTGGAGGAGGGACATAGAGGGAGGAGCCAGAACAAACCAGAATCCAAATTCTTTCTTAAAAGTGCCCTGTCTCCTGCGGAGCCCGTCTATTCCCCATGGTCCTTACGGAGTCCCCAGCATCCACTAGGACGTTAGAGAAATAAGATTTTAAATTACCTACTGGTAAATCCTTTTCTAGTAGTCCATAAGGGATATTGGGGAATCTAGTGCGATGGGGTCCAAAGGAGCCGGTGCACTTTAAAATTTCTTCACTGGGTGTGCTGGCTCCTCCCCTCTATGCCCCCTCCTACAGGCAGTTATAGGTAAAACAGTGCCCAAAGGAGAAAGGAAGGAACATGACAAAGAGTGGTGAGATTTAACACCAGCACACCACGAACATAACAACCAGCAATGACTGATAACAATAACAGCAACAGCTGAACAGGTAACCACATAACAGAGAACTTGCAGAAAAGTCAAAGCACTGAGGCGGGCGACCAATATCCCTTATGGACTACGAGAAAAGGCTTTATCGGTAGGTAATTCAAATTCTATTTTCTCTAGCATCCATTAGGGATATTGGGGAATCTAGTGCGATGGGGACGTCCCAAAGCTTCCAGAACGGATGGGAACGTGCGGAGACCGCTGCAGCACCGTCTACCCAAACTGGGTATCCTCAGACTCCACGGGCAGCCGCCCAGGAAGAGCCCACTAATCTTGTAGAGTGCGCCGTCAGATTTAGGAACAGGTAAGGCTGCCGACACAGAGGCCTGTTGGACAGAATAAGCCTAATCCAATGAGCAATAGACTGCTTCGAAGCAGGACAAACATTTTTCTGCGCATAATAGAGCATGAACAAGGAATCTGTCTTTCTGATCCGAGCTGTACGCTTAACATAAATTTTCAAGGCACGCACAGCATCCAATGACTCCATAGGAGAAGTATCAGAAATGGACGGAGCCACAATTGGTTGATTCAAGTGAAACGAGGAGACAACCTTCGGCAGGAACGGTCGTCTAGTCCGCAGCTCCACTCTGTCCTCGTAAAAGACAAAGTACAGAGTTTTACACGAGAAGGCCCCCAATTCTGATACACATTGAGCAGAAGCTAGGGCCAGTAACATCACCATCTTCCACGTATGGTACTTGTGTCCTTCCATCATCAGAGGCTCAAACCAGGAAGACTGTAGAAATTCTAACACCACATTCAAATCTCAGGGTGCCGTAGGCGGCACAAAAGGAGGTTGTATGTGGAGTACCCCCCTGCAAGAAGGTCTAAACTTCTGGCAACACTGACAATTTCTTCTGAAAGAAAATGGAGAGAGCTGAAATCTGGACCTTAATGGAACCCAGACATAAGCCTTTATCCACACCAGCCTGCAGGAAACGTAAGAAACGTCCCAAGTGGAACTCCGCAGGCAGATACGTGCATTCCTCACACCAAGAGACATATCTTCTCCAGATAAGAGGATAGTGTTTTGACGTCACAGGCTTCCTGGCATGAACCATAGTAGCAATAACCTTTGTGGAAAAGCCCTTGTGAGCTAGGATGTTCCGTTCAACCTCCATGCTGTCAAAGGAAGTCGCCGTTAGTCCGGGTAGATGAACGGTCCTTGTTGAAGATCTCTTCTGAGAAGTAGAGGCCAAGGGCCTTCGATGGACATGTCCAGAAGATCCGTGTACCACGCCCTCCGAGACCAATCTGGGGTAATCAAAATTACCTGGACTCTCTGATTTCAGATGCACTTGAGCACCCTTGGGAGCAACGGAATTGGAAGAAACAGGTAGACCAGCCGGTAAGGCCAGGCGACGTCAGTGCATCTACTGCCCTCGCCTGAGGGTTCCTGGTGCGTGAGCAATACCAGTGAAGCTTCTTGTTGAGATGAGAAGCCATCATGTATATCTGCGGGCAGCCCCACCGGTGGATGATCTGTTGGAACACCTGATGGTGGAGCCCCCACTCCCCCGGGTGGAGATTGTGATGACTCAGGAAGTCCGCTTCCCAGTTGTCCACACCCGGAATGAAGTTTTCCGACAGTGCTCTTGCATTTCTTTCCGCCCAGAGGAGTATTTTTGACACCTCTCGAATACAGGCTCTGCTTTTAGTTCCGCCTTGCCGATTGATGTACGCCACTGCTGTGGCCTTGTCAGACTGAACTTTGATCGCTGAGCAGAGGAGAAGCCTGAAGCAGAGCATTGTAGTTCGCCCAAAGTTCCAGAATGTTGATCGGAAGGAGGGCTTCGTGGGCTAACCACCTGCCCTGGAACTGCGCCCGTGGGTGACAGCTCCCCATCCTCTCAGACTCGCATCCGTTGTGAGGAGGATCCAATCCCGAAACACTGGCCTTTCAAGGAGATTGGAGCCACCACAGGAGGGAAATCCTGGCCTGAGTCGACAGCCGTGCATCTGAAGATGTATTCCGGACCATTTGCTCTGGAGATCCAGCTGAAAAGTCCTTGCATGTAGCCTCCCATATTGGATCGCCTCGTATGAGGCGACCATCTTTCCCAACAATCTTATGCAAAGATGGATGGACACTCCAGTAGGTCAGAGCACTATGCGGACCATCTCCTGAAGTGTTCTCACCTTGTCCTCTGGTAGGAAGACCTTCTGGGCCACAGTATCCAGAAACATCCCCAGGAACAGGAGCCGCTGAGTTGACTCCAGGTGGGACTTCTGTAAGTTGAGGATCCACCCATGGCATGACAGAAGTTGGATAGTTCGGTCGATATGGAGCAACAAAAGCTCCCTGAATCTTGCTTTGATCAGAAGATCGTCCAGGTAAGGGACAATACTGACTCCCTGGACCTGGAACATCATCTCCTCCATCACCTTTGTGAACACCCTCGGAGCTGTGGACAGTGCCTGGAATTGGTAGTGATTGTCCAGCAGGGCAAACCTCAGGTACACCTGATAAGGTGGCCAAATCGGAATATGGAGGTAGGCGTCCTTGATATCCAAGGAAATCATGAATTCCTGTTCTTCCAGGCCCGCAATAACTGCTTGCAAGGATTCCATTTTGAACTTGAACACCTTCAGTTAAGGATTCAAGGACTTCAGATTCAAAATGTACCTTCTAACTGTATTTAAAACTGTAGATTTAAACTGTACCTTCTTAGTTAAGAAGGCGCAGCAGCGCCTTTTTTTCTTAAGACAACTTAAAGCTGCTTGTTGAGTACAAATATGCTGATTAAGTTTTATCGCAGTATAGTAGAGAGTGTTCTGACTTACGGGGTAACAGTATGGTATTGAAACTGTACTGTGGCTGAGAAGATTTCCTTGGAACTTGTGGTCAGAACTGCAGGCAGGGTCATTGGTGTGTCCCTTTCCATGTATACATGATCTTTATGAAAAGAGTGTTAAAAAGAGCTAGAAACATATTGGCAAATTCTAGTCATCCAAATTACTCCAAATTTTAGAGAGATTACCATCACAAAAACGCTTTAGAAGTGTACGTACGCATACAAAATGTATGCTTAATAGTTTTTTTTTCCAACAGCTATACGTGCACTAAACGGCTTAACGAAATGAGATAATTTATAAGTAAGACTTGTTTTATTGTTTGTTTTATTGTGTAGGATGTTTATTGAAAAATGTCATTGACATTTCATTTGTCTTGTCTTGTTAATGACTATAAAGTATTCTTAAAAAAAAAAAAAAAAAAAAAAAAAAAGGGTCTTACCGAACCATCTGGATTCGGAACCACAGATTGGAGTAATAATCCTTGTTGTGGTATTGGTACTAGAACAATGACGTGGGACTGGACTAACTTTAGGATGGCCTGTTGCAACGGAACCTGCATATCTTCCAAAGCTGGTGAGCTTGATTTTAAAAATCGTTGGGGAGGAGCACTGTCGAACTCCAGCTTGTAGCCTTGAGAAACGAGATCCCTGACCCAGGTATCCTGGCAGGAAGCCTCCCAGACGCAGCTGAAGTGACGCAGTCGAGCTCCCACCTCGAGATCCCCTCAAGGTGGGTGGACATCCCACTTGGGATGGGCGCCCAGCATCCACTACGGACTCCGAGAAATAGAATTATCGGTAAGTAAATTCTTATTTTCTCTATCGTCCTAGTGGATGCTGGGGTTCCTGAAAGGACCATGGGGATTATACCAAAGCTCCCAAACGGGCGGGAGAGTGCGGATGACTCTGCAGCACCGAATGAGAGAACTCCAGGTCCTCCTTAGCCAGGTTATCAAATTTGTAGGATTTTACAAACGTGTTTGCCCCTGACTAAATAGCCGCTCGGCAAAGTTGTAAAGCCGAGACCCCTCGGGCAGCCGCCCAAGATGAGCCCACCTTCCTTGTGGAATGGGCATTTACATATTTTGGCTGTGGCAGGCCTGCCACAGAATGTGCAAGCTGAATTGTATTACACATCCAACTAGCAAAAGTCTGCTTAGAAGCAAGAGCACCCAGTTTGTTGGGTGCATACAGGATAACAGCAAGTCAGTTTTCCTGACTCCAGCCGTCCTGGAACCTATATTTTCAGGGCCCTGACCACATCTAGCAACTTGGAGTCCTCCAAGTCCCTAGTAGGCGCAAGACACCACAATAAGCTGGTTCAGGTGAAACACTGACACCACCTTAGGGAGAGAACTGGGGACGAGTCCGCAGCTCTGCCCTGTCCGAATGGACAAACAGATATGGGCTTTTTTGAGAAAAAAAACACCAATTTGACACTCGCCTGGTCCAGGCCAGGTCCAAGAGCATGTTCACTTTTCATGTGAGATGCTTCAAATCCACAGATTTGACTGGTTTTAAACCAATGTGTTTTGAGGAATCCCAGAACTACGTTGAGATCCCACAGTGCCACTGGAGGCACAAAAGGGGGTTGTATATGCAATACTCCCTTGACAAACTTCTGGACTTCAGGAACTGAAGCCAATTCTTTCTGGAAGAAAAATCGACATGGCCGAAATTTGAACCTTAATGGACCCCAATTTGAGGCCCATAGACACTCCTGTTTGCAGGAAATGCAGGAATCGACCGAGTTGAAATTTCTTCGTGGGGCCTTCCTGGCCTCACACCACGCAACATATTTTCGCCACATGTGGTGATAATGTTGTGCGGTCACCTCCTTTCTGGCTTTGACCAGGGTAGGAATGACCTCTTCCTGAATGCCTTTTCCCTTAGGATCCGGCGTTCCACCGCCATGCCGTCAAACGCAGCTGCGGTAAGTCTTGGAACAGACATGGTACTTGCTGAAACAAGTCCCTTCTTAGCGGCAGAGGCCATAAGTCCTCTGTGAGCATCTCTTGAAGTTCCGGGTACCAAGTCCTTCTTGGCCAATCCGGAGCCATGAGTATAGTTCTTACTCCTCTACGTCTTATAATTCTCAGTACCTTAGGTATGAAAAGCAGAGGATGGAACACATACACCGACTGGTACACCCACGGTGTTACCAGAACGTCCACAGCTATTGCCTGAGGGTCTCTTAACCTGGCGCAATACCTGTCCCGTTTTTTGTTCAGACGGGACGCCATCATGTCCACCTTTGGTAATTCCCAACGGTTTACAATTATGTGGAAAACTTCCCCATGAAGTTCCCACTCTGCCGGGTGGAGGTCGTGCCTACTGAGGAAGTCTGCTTCCCAGTTTCCATTCCCGGAATGAAACACTGCTGACAGTGCTATCACATGATTTTCCGCCCAGCGAAAAGTCCTTGCAGTTTTTGCCACTGCCCTCCTGCTTCTTGTGCCGCCCTGTCTATTTACGTGGGCGACTGCCGTGATGTTTTATCCCACTGGATCAATACCGGCTGACCTTGAAGCAGAGGTCTTGCTAAGCTTAGAGCATTATAAATTTACCCTTAGCTATATTTATGTGGAGAAAAGTCTCCAGACTTGATCACACTCCCTGGAAATTTTTTCCTTGTGTGACTGCTCCCCAGCCTCTCGGGCTGGCCTCCGTGGTCACCAACATCCAAAACTGAATGCCGAATCTGCGGCCCTCTAGAAGATGAGCACTCTGTAACCACCACAGGAGAGACACCCTTGTCCTTGGATATAGGGTTATCCGCTGATGCATCTGAAGATGCGTTCCGGACCATTTGTCCAGCAGATCCCACTGAAAAGTTCTTGCATGAAATCTGCCGACTGGAATTGCTTCGAAGGAAGTCACCATTTTTTTACCATGGCCCTTGTGCAATGATGCACTGATTTTAGGAGGTTCCTGACTAGCTCGGATAACTCCCTGGCTTTCTCTTCCGGGAGAAACACCTTTTTCTGGACTGTGTCCAGAATCATCCCTAAGCACAGGAGACTTGTTGTCGGGATCAGCTGCGATTTTGGAATATTTAGAATCCACCCCTGCTGTTGTAACAGTATCCGAGATAGTGCTACTCCGACCTCCAACTGTTCCCTGGACTTTGCCCTTATCAGGAGATCGTCCAAGTAAGGGATAATTAAGACGCCTTTTCTTCGAAGAAGAACCATCATTTCGGCCATTACCTTGGTAAAGACCCGGGGTGCCGTGGACAATCCAAACGGCAGCGTCTGAAACTGATAGTGACAGTTCTGTACCACGAACCTGAGGTACCCTTAGTGATAAGGGCAAATTTGGGACATGGAGGTAAGCATCCCTGATGTCTCGGGACACCATATAGTCCCTTTCTTCCCGGTTCGTTATCACTGCTCTGAGTGACTCCATCTTGATTTGAACCTTTGTAAGTGTTCAATTTTTTTCTTTTTTTAGATTTAGAATAGGTCTCACCTAGCCTTCTGGCTTCAGTACCACAATATAGTGTGGAATAATACCCCTTTTCTTGTTGTAGGAGGGGTAATTTAATTATCACCTGCTGGGAATACAGCTCGTGAATTGTTTCCCATACTGCCTCCTTGTCGGAGGGAGACCTTGGTAAAGCAGACTTCAGGAGCCTGCGCAGGGGAAACGTCTCGACATTCCAATCTGTACCCCTGGGATACTACTTGTAGGATCCAGGGGTCCTGTACGGTCTCAGCGTCATGCTGAGAGCTTGTCAGAAGCGGTGGAACGCTTCTGTTCCTGGGAATGGGCTGCCTGTTGCAGTCTTCTTCCCTTTCCTCTATCCCTGGGCAGATATGACTCTTATAGGGACGAAAGGACTGAAGCTGAAAAGACGGTGTCTTTTTCTGCAGAGATGTGACTTAGGGTAAAAACGGTGGATTTTCCAGCAGTTGCCGTGGCCACCAGGTCCGATGGACCGACCCCAAATAACTCCTCTTCCTTTATACGGCAATACACCTTTGTGCCGTTTGGAATCTGCATCACCTGACCACTGTCGTGTCCATAAACATCTTCTGGCAGATATGGACATCGCACTTACTCTTGATGCCAGAGTGCAAATATCCCTCTGTGCATCTCGCATATATAGAAATGCATCCTTTAAATGCTCTGTAGTCAATAAAATACTGTCCCTGTCAAGGGTATCAATATTTTTAGTCAGGGAATCCGACCAAGCCACCCCAGCTCTGCACATCCAGGCTGAGGCGATCGCTGGTCGCAGTATAACACCAGTATGTGTGTATATACTTTTTATGATATTTTCCAGCCTCCTGTCAGCTGGCTCCTTGAGGACGGCCCTATCTATAGACGGTACCGCCACTTGTTCTGATAAGCGTGTGAGCGCCTTATCCACCCTAAGGGGTGTTTCCCAACGCGCCCTAACTTCTGGCGGGAAAGGGTATACCGCCCATATTTTCTATCGGGGGGAACCCACGCATCATCACACACTTCATTTAATTTATCTGATTCAGGAAAAACTACGGTAGTTTTTTCACATCCCACATAATACCCTCTTTTGTGGTACTTGTAGTATCAGAAATATGTAACACCTCCTTCATTGCCCTTAACGTGTGGCCCTAATAAGGAATACGTTTGTTTATTCACCGTCGACACTGGATTCAGTGTCCCTGTCTGTGTCTGTGTCGACCGACTAAAGTAAACGGGCGTTTTAAAAACCCCTGACGGTGTTTTTGAGACGTCTGGACCGGTACTAATTGTTTGTCGGCCGTCTCATGTCGTCAACCGACCTTGCCGCGTGTTGACATTATCACGTAATTCCCTAAATAAGCCATCCATTCCGGTGTCGACTCCCTAGAGAGTGACATCACCATTACAGGCAATTGCTCCGCCTCCTCACCAACATCGTCCTCATACATGTCGACACACACGTACCGACACACAGCACACACACAGGGAATGCTCTGATAAAGGACAGGACCTACTAGCCCTTTGGAGAGACAGAGGGAGAGTTTGCCAGCACACACCAAAAACGCTATAATTATATAGGGACAACCTTATATAAGTGTTTTCCCTTATAGCATCTTTTTTATATATTTTTAACGCCAAATTAGTGCCCCCCCTCTCTGTTTTAACCCTGTTTCTGTAGTGCAGTGCAGGGGAGAGCCTGGGAGCCTTCCCTCCAGCCTTTCTGTGAGGGAAAATGGCGCTGTGTGCTGAGGAGATAGGCCCCGCCCCTTTTTCGGCGGCCTCGTCTCCCGCTCTTAACGGATTCTGGCAGGGGTTAAATATCTCCATATAGCCCCCGGAGGCTATATGTGAGGTATTTTTAGCCAAAAATAGGTTTTCATTGCCTCCCAGGGCGCCCCCCTCCCAGCGCCCTGCACCCTCAGTGACTGCCGTGTGAAGTGTGCTGAGAGGAAATGGCGCACAGCTGCAGTGCTGTGCGCTACCTTAAGAAGACTGAGGAGTCTTCATGCCGCCGATTCTGGACCACCTTCTTGTTTCAGCATCTGCAAGGGGGCCGGCGGCGAGGCTCCGGTGACCATCCAGGCTGTACCTGTGATCGTCCCTCTGGAGCTAATGTCCAGTAGCCAAAGAAGCCAATCCATCCTGCACGCAGGTGAGTTCACTTCTTCTCCCCTAAGTCCCTCGTTGCAGTGATCCTGTTGCCAGCAGGACTCACTGTAAAATAAAAAACCTAAGCTAAACTTTTCTAAGCAGCTCTTTAGGAGAGCCACCTAGATTGCACCCTTCTCGGCCGGGCACAAAAATCTAACTGAGGCTTGGAGGAGGGTCATAGGGGGAGGAGCCAGTGCACACCACCTGATCCTAAAGCTTTACTTTTTGTGCCCTGTCTCCTGCGGAGCCGCTATTCCCCATGGTCCTTTCAGGAACCCCAGCATCCACTAGGACGATAGAGAAACGTGGATATCCCAGCAGTAACTTTGGAAATCCACGCATACAATTCAACCCCAAAGAGCCATTCCCCTTGAAAAGGGGAGGGATTCCACACTGCGTTTGGATTTCGCGTCACTATCCACTGACGCAACCACAAGGCCCAGTACGCCGACACTGCCATGGCAGAGGTCCTAGCATTAATGTTCCCCATCTCCTTGAGGGAATCACAGAGGACGCGTGTAGTGTCCTGAATGTGCTTTAGGAGGGTCACCATAGTGACCAGGGGCATAGCCCCAGAGAGGCCCTCCGAATTTGGGTGGCCCATGAATGAATGGCATGGGTCATCCAACAACCCGCAATGACCGGCCACTGCGATACACCTACTGAAATGTAAATAGATTTGAGTGTAGCTTCTATTTTCCTATACCCAGGATCCTTTATAGTAAAGGAGCCCGGGGCAGGCATCACCGCCTTTTTGGACAGTCGAGAGACTGATACATCAGCTCCTGGGGGTTCCTCACAAAATTTCCTACCTTCAGGAGCAAATGGGAAAGTGTGCAAAAACTTTTTAGACACTTCAAATTTTTTGTCTGGATTTTTCCAGGCAAACTTGAATAGGTCATCTAATCCTGCAGCATCAGGAAAAGTGACATTGGGCTTGTTTTGTGTAAAGAAAAACGACTGCTGTGACGCAGCGTCCTCTAGAGGGAGTTTTAACACGTCCCGTATAGCCAGAATTAGGGGTTCAATTCCCTGAGCAGAATCTGTATCCCCACTAACGGGGTCCAAGTCCTCCCCATCCTCCTGTATATCCTCATCTGTATCAGATAGTAGAGCAGGCAAACCACGCTTTTGTGGTTCTGCATGAGAGGAGGGGGGCTGTGTAACATCTGCCCTAGCAGCTAAATCTGCAACAGCCTGTTATAGTAGCTGAGTTTATTGAACATTAGCAGTGAGCTGGGATGACATATCAGACATCATATTTTTCAGAGACACTAGCCATGTGGGCTCTGGACCCACTCCTCCAGCACCTTCACTGATTTGTGAAGATTGGCTGCATTGTTCACAAGAAACAGAATCTGATGATACTGGAGAGAATCTAGTGTGACATACACTGCGCAGCTTGTTTTTACCCATGTTTCACAGTAAGCACAATAACATACACACACAGACAGTAATATATCTCAAGCCTACACTTACTGTATGCGAGAGGAGACACACAGAGAGGACGACACCAGCACACCTCTGGATGTACAGCCCCATTGAGGCTGATCGTTAACTATAACACAGTAAACACTAATAATGTTGTATCAGTGTTCCAGCGTGGCTTTGAAGAAAACTCTCTGGAGCTCAGAGATGTGCATCCTCTCCTGAGGGCACTTTTTTCTAAACTGCCTGTGGAAGGGGGCATAGAGGGAAGGAGCCAGCACACCCAGTGAAGAAATTTAAAGTGCACCGGCTCCTTTGGACCCAGTCTATACCCCATCGAACTAGATTGGGTGGTAGCTAAAGATAAACGAGACGGGGTGTTAGGCAGTAAAGTTTCTGTCAGTTGAAAAACTGCCCCAGGAGTGGAGGTACTGTTACTGTATTACCAGTGAGAGTCCTAAGGATATAAAAATAAGATTTTACTCACCGGTAAATCTATTTCTCGTAGTCCGTAGTGGATGCTGGGACTCCGTAAGGACCATGGGGAATAGCGGCTCCGCAGGAGACTGGGCACAACTAAAGAAAGCTTTAGGACTACCTGGTGTGCACTGGCTCCTCCCACTATGACCCTCCTCCAGACCTCAGTTAGGATACTGTGCCCGGAAGAGCTGACACAATAAGGAAGGATTTTGAATCCCGGGTAAGACTCATACCAGCCACACCAATCACACCGTATAACTCGTGATACTATAGCCAGTTAACAGTATGAAATATAACTGAGCCTCTCAACAGATGGCTCAACAATAACCCTTTAGTTAAACAATAACTATATACAAGTATTGCAGACAATCCGCACTTGGGATGGGCGCCTAGCATCCACTACGGACTACGAGAAATAGATTTACCGGTGAGTAAAATCTTATTTTCTCTGACGTCCTAAGTGGATGCTGGGACTCCGTAAGGACCATGGGGATTATACCAAAGCTCCCAAATGGGCGGGAGAGTACGGATGACTCTGCAGCACCGAATGAGCAAACTCTAGGTCCTCCTCAGCCAGGGTATCAAACTTGTAGAATTTTGCAAATGTGTTTGACCCCGACCAAGTAGCTGCTCGGCAAAGTTGTAAAGCCGAGACCCCTCGGGCAGCCGCCCAAGAAGAGCCCACCTTCCTCGTGGAATGGGCTTTCACTGATCTAGGATGCGGCAGTCCAGCCGCAGAATGTGCAAGCTGAATCGTACTACAGATCCAGCGAGCAATAGTCTGCTTTGAAGCAGGAGCACCCAGCTTGTTGGGTGCAGACAGGATAAATAGCGAGTCAGTTTTCCTGACACTAGCTGTCCTGGAAACATAAATTTTCAGGGCCCTGACTACGTCCAACAACTTGGAATCCTCCAAGTCTTTAGTAGCCGCAGGCACTGCAATAGGTTGGTTCAAATGAAAAGCTGATACCACCTTAGGGAGAAACTGGGGACGAGTCCTCAATTCTGCCCTATCCATATGGAAAATCAGATAAGGGCTTTTACATGACAAAGCCGCCAATTCTGACACACGCCTGGCCGAAGCCAAGGCCAACAGCATGACCACATTCCACGTGAGATATTTCAAATCCACGGTTTTAAGTGGCTCAAACCAATGCGACTTTAGGAAATCCAACACCACGTTGAGATCCCAAGGTGCCACTGGAGGCACAAAAGGGGGCTGAATATGCAGCACTCCCTTAACAAATGTCTGAACGTCAGGCAGTGAAGCCAGTTCTTTCTGGAAGAAAATCGACAGAGCCGAAATCTGGACCTTAATGGAACCCAATTTTAGGCCCATAGTCACCCCTGACTGTAGGAAGTGCAGAAAACGGCCCAGCTGAAATTCCTCCGTTGGGGCCTTCCTGGCCTCACACCACGCAACATATTTTCACCATATGCGGTGATAATGGTTTGCGGTCACTTCTTTCCTAGCTTTAATCAGCGTAGGGATGACTTCTTCCGGAATGCCCTTGTCCTTCAGGATCCGGCGTTCAACCGCCATGCCGTCAAACGCAGCCGCGGTAAGTCTTGGAACAGACAGGGACCCTGCTGCAGCAGGTCCTGTCTGAGCGGCAGAGGGCATGGGTCCTCTGAGATCAGTTCTTGAAGTTCCGGGTACCAAGCTCTTCTTGGCCAATCCGAAACAATGAGTATAGTTCTTACTCCTCTTTTTCTTATTATCCTCAGTACCTTGGGTATGAGAGGAAGAGGAGAGAACACATAAAACCGACTGGTACACCCACGGTCTCACTAGAGCGTCCACAGCTATTGCCTGAGGGTCTCTCGACCTGGCGCAATATCTTTCTAGCTTTTTGTTTAGGCGGGACGCCATCATGTCCACCTGTGGCCGTTCCCAACGGTTCACAATCAGCTGGAAGACTTCTGGATGAAGTCCCCACTCTCCCGGGTGGAGGTCGTGCCTGCTGAGGAAGTCTGCTTCCCAGTTGTCCACTCCCGAAATGAACACTGCCGACAGTGCTAACACGTGATTTTCCGCCCATCGGAGAATCCTTGTGGCTTCTGACATCGCCATCCTGCTTCTTGTGCCGCCCTGTCGGTTTACATGGGCGACTGCCGTGATGTTGTCTGACTGAATCAGTACCGACTGGTTTTGAAGCAGGGGTCTTGCCTGACTTAGGGCATTGTAAATGGCCCTCAGCTTGTACCCCTGAGATACCACTTGAAGAATCCAGGGATCTACCCGTGAGCGAGCCCACTGATTGCTGAAATGCTTGAGACGGGCCCCCACCGTACCTGGCTCCGCCTGTGGAGCCCCAGCGTCATGCGGTGGACTTAGAGGAAACGGGGGAGGACTTTTGCTCCTGGGAACTGGCTGTATGCTGCAGCTTTTTCCCTCTACCTCTGCCTCTGGGCAGAAAGGACGCGCCTTTAACCCGCTTGCCTTTTTGGGGCCGAAAGGACTGTACCTGATAATACGGTGCTTTCTTTGGCTGTGAGGGAACATGGGGTAGAAAATAAGAATTTACTCACCGGTAATTCTATTTCTCATAGTCCGTAGTGGATGCTGGGGACTCCGTAAGGACCATGGGGATTAGCGGCTCCGCAGGAGACTGGGCACAACTATAAAGAAAGCTTTTAGACTACTGGTGTGCACTGGCTCCTCCCACTAAGACCCTCCTCCAGACCTCAGTTAGGATACTGTGCCCGGAAGAGCTGACACAATTAGGAAGGATTTTGAATCCCGGGTAAGACTCATACCAGCCACACCAATCACACCGTATAACTCGTGATACAATACCCAGTTAACAGCATGATAACAACTGAGCCTCTCAACAGATAGCTCAACAATAACCCTTTAGTTAAGCAATAACTATATACAAGTATTGCAGACAATCCGCACTTGGAATGGGCGCCCAGCATCCACTACGGACTATGAGAAATAGAATTACCGGTGAGTAAATTCTTATTTTCTCTAATGTCCTAAGTGGATGCTGGGGACTCCGTAAGGACCATGGGGATTATACCAAAGCTCCCAAACGGGCGGGAGAGTGCAGATGACTCTGCAGCACCGAATGAGAGAACTCAAGGTCCTCCTCAGCCAGGGTATCAAATTTGTAGAATTTAGCAAACGTGTTTGCCCCTGACCAAGTAGCAGCTCGGCAAAGTTGAAGAGCCGAGACCCCTCGGGCAGCCGCCCAAGAAGAGCCCACTTTCCTCGTGGAATGGGCTTTTACTGATTTAGGATGCAGCAGTCCAGCCGCAGAATGTGCAAGCTGAATCGTACTACAGATCCAGCGAGCAATAGTCTGCTTAGAAGCAGGTGCACCCAACTTGTTGGGCGCATACAGAATAAAAAGCGAGTCAGTCTTCCTGACTCCAGCTGTCCTGGAAACATAAATTTTTAGGGCCCTGACTACATCCAACAACTTGGAAGCCTCCAAGTCATTCGTAGCCGCAGGCACCACGATAGGTTGGTTCAGATGAAAAGCTGATACCACTTTGGGGAGAAACTGGGGACGAGTCCTCAATTCTGCCCTATCCATATGGAAAATCAGATAAGGGCTTTTACATGACAAAGCCGCCAATTCTGAAACACGCCTGGCCGAAGCCAAGGCCAACAACATGACCACTTTCCACGTGAGATATTTTAAATCCACGGTTTTCAGTGGCTCAAACCAATGTGACTTTAGGAAATCCAACACCACGTTGAGATCCCAAGGTGCCACTGGAGGCACAAAAGGGGGCTGAATATGCAGCACTCCCTTAACAAAAGTCTGAACTTCAGGTAGTGAAGCCAATTCTCTCTGGAAGAAAATCGATAGAGCCGAAATCTGGACCTTAATGGAACCCAATTTAAGGCCCATAGTCACCCCTGACTGAAGGAAGTGCAGGAACCGGCCCAGCTGAAATTCTTCCGTTGGGGCCTTCCTGGCCTCACACCACGCAACATATTTTCGCCATATGCGGTGATAATGGTTTGCGGTTACTTCTTTCCTAGCTTTTATCAGCGTAGGAATGACTTCCTCCGGAATGCCCTTTTCCTTCAGGATCCGGTGTTCAACCGCCATGCCGTCAAACGCAGCCGCGGTAAGTCTTGGAACAGACAGGGCCCCTGCTGCAGCAGGTCCTGTCTGAGCGGTAGAGGCCATGGGTCCTCTGACATCATTTCTTGAAGTTCCGGATACCACGCTCTTCTTGGCCAATCCGGAACAATGAGTATAGTTCTTACTCCTCTTCTCCTTATTATCCTCAGTACCTTTGGTATGAGAGGAAGAGGAGGGAACACATAAACCGATCGGTACACCCACGGTGTTACCAGAGCGTACACAGCTATCGCCTGCGGGTCTCTTGACCTGGCGCAATATTTTTCTAGCTTTTTGTTTAGGCGGGACGCCATCATGTCCACCTGTGGTTTTTCCCACTGGTTTACAATCATTTGAAAGACTTCTGGATGAAGTCCCCACTCTCCCGGGTGGAGGTCGTGCCTGCTGAGGAAGTCTGCTTCCCAGTTGTCCACTCCCGGAATGAACACTGCTGACAGTGCTAACACGTGATTTTCCGCCCATCGGAGAATCCTTGTGGCTTCTGCCATCGCCGTCCTGCTTCTCGTGCCGCCCTGTCGGTTTACATGGGCGACTGCCGTGATGTTGTCTGACTGGATCAGTACCGGATGGTTTTGAAGCAGGGGTTTTGCTTGACTTAGGGCATTGTAAATGGCCCTTAGTTCCAGAATATTTATGTGCAGGGAAGTCTCCTGACTTGACCATAGTCCTTGGAAGTTTCTTCCCTGTGTGACTGCTCCCCAGCCTCGAAGGCTGGCATCCGTGGTCACCAGGACCCAGTCCTGTATGCCGAATCTGCGGCCCTCTTGAAGATGAGCACTCTGCAGCCACCACAGCAGAGACACCCTTGTCCTTGGAGACAGGGTTATCAGATGATGCATCTGAAGATGCGATCCGGACCACTTGTCCAACAGGTCCCACTGAAAGGTTCTTGCATGAAACCTGCCGAATGGAATCGCTTCGTAGGAAGCTACCATTTTTCCCAGGATCCGCGTGCAGAGATGCACCGACACCTGTTTTGGTTTTAGGAGGCCTCTGACTAGAGATGACAGCTCCTTGGCCTTCTCCTCCGGGAGAAACACTTTTCTCTGTTCTGTGTCCAGAACCCTCCCTAGGAACAGCAGGCGTGTCGTAGGGACCAGCTGTGACTTTGGAATGTTTAGAATCCAGCCGTGCTGTTGTAGCACTTCCCGAGATAGTGCTACCCCTACCAACAACTGCTCTCTGGACCTCGCCTTTATCAGGAGATCGTCCAAGTACGGGATAATTAAAACTCCCTTCCTTCGAAGGAGTATCATCATTTCCGCCATTACCTTGGTAAAGACCCTCGGAGCCGTGGAGAGACCGAACGGCAACGTCTGGAATTGGTAATGACAATCTTGTACCACAAACCTGAAGTACTCCTGGTGAGGATGGTAAATGGGGACATGTAGGTAAGCATCCTTGATGTCCAGCGATACCATGTAATCTCCCTCGTCCAGGCTTGCAATAACCGCCCTGAGCGATTCCATCTTGAACTTGCATTTTTTGATATAGGTGTTCAAGGATTTCAAATTTAAAATGGGTCTCACCGAACCGTCCGGTTTCGGTACCACAAACATTGTGCAATAGTAACCCCTTCCTTGTTGAAGTAGGGGCACCTTTACTATCACTTGTTGTGAATACAGCTTTTGAATTGCCTGTAACACTGCCTCCCTGCCTGAGGGAGTGGTTGGCAAGGCAGATTTGAGGAAACAGCGGGGGGGGGAGACGTCTCGAATTCCAGTTTGTACCCCTGAGATACTATTTGAAGGATCCAGGGATCCACCCGTGAGCGAGCCCACTGATTGCTGAAATGCTTGAGACGGGCCCCCACCGTACCTGGCTCTGCCTGTGGAGCCCCAGCGTCATGCTGTGGACTTAGAGGAAGCGGGGGAGGACTTTTGCTCCTGGGAACTGGCTGTATGCTGCAGCTTTTTCCCTCTACCTCTGCCTCTGGGCAGAAAGGACGCGCCTTTAACCCGCTTGCCCCTATTGGGCCGAAAGGACTGTACCTGATAATACGGTGCTTTCTTTGGTTGTGAGGGAACATGGGGCAAAAATGTAAACTTCCCAGCTGTTGCTGTGGAAACGAGGTCCGAGAGACCATCCTCGAACAATTCCTCACCCTTATAAGGCAGAACTTCCATGTGTCGTTTGGAATCTGCATCACCTGTCCACTGCCGAGTCCATAACCCTCTCCTGGCAGAAATGGACATAGCACTAATTTTTGGATGCCAGCCGGCAAATATCCCTCTGTGCATCGCTCATTTATAAAAGTGCGTCTTTTATATGCTCTACGTTCAGCATAATAGTGTCCCTGTCTAGGGTATCTATATTTTCTGACAGGGAATCTGACCATGCAGCAGCAGCGCTGCACATCCAGGCTGAAGCTATAGCCGGTCTCAGTATCACACCTGTGTGTGTATATATAGATTTCAGGATAGCCTCCTGCTTTCTATCAGCAGATTCCTTCAGGGCGGCCGTATCCGGAGACGGTAGTGCCACCTTTTTCGACAAGCGTGTGAGCGCTTTATCCACCCTAGGGGATGTTTCCCAGCGTGACCTATCCTCTGGCGGGAAAGGGTACGCCATTAGTAACCTCTTAGAAATTACCATCTTTTTATCAGGGGAAGCCCACGCTTCTTCACACACTTCGTTTAACTCTTCAGATGGAAAAGCTACTGGTAGTTTTTTCTCTCCAAACATTATACCCTTTTTTGTGGTACCGGGGTTAACATCAGAAATGTGCAACACATTTTTCATTGCCTCAATCATGTAACGTGTGGCCCTACTGGAAGTTACATTAGTCTCTTCGTCGTCGACACTGGAGTCAGTATCCGTGTCGACATCTGTGTCAGCCATCTGAGGTAGCGGGCGTTTTAGAGCCCCTGATGGTTTTTGAGACGCCTGGGCAGGCACAAGCTGATTAGCCGGCTGTCCCACATTAGGTATGTCGTCAAACCTTTTATGTAAGGAGTCGACACTATCACGTAAATTCCCTCCACAGCACCATCCACTCAGGTGTCGACCCCGCAGGAGGTGACATCACATTTACAGGCATCTGCTCCGCCTCCACATAAGCCTCCTCATCAAACATGTCGACACAGCCGTACCGACACACCGCAAACACACAGGGAATGCTCTGACAGAGGACAGGACCCCACAAAGCCCTTTGGGGAGACAGAGAGAGAGTATGCCAGCACACACCAGAGCGCTATATAACACTGGGATCCCACTATCAATGAGTGATTTCCCTATAGCTGCTTTTTTATATATATTACACATATATATATATATATATATATTGTCAAAGTCAGAAAAATGTCTCAATGCACGTTGCCATATTTGCACCGCACACTGGTCCGTGCTGCGCATGCGTACGCTCTCCCGTGGAAGCGCATACCCGCAATAGCGTGCACTCGCACGCGCAGTATGCGCATTTACGGTAGAGTTTATGTGATCGTAGCGTGCGACTCATTAGTTACAAATGTTCACAATTAATGTAGTTTATAGATCATGATCCCTTTGATAGTTTCTGTAAGTTTGGTTAAAGTATAATGTCCCAGAGCTGAGGAATCCCTCTTTGCATCGTACGAAGGGTTTAACAGGAATCATACAGCAGTGTTTGGTACCCATCGGAAGAGTATTTGATTAGCAATATTCCGGTGTTGGTTTGGAGCGTATTAATCGCTCGTGCGAATAGTTATGGACATAAGAAGTTTATGTCCATTTCTATGATTTGCACATACTCAGGTATGCGGCGGGAAACCCAGTTTCCCACCCACCTGAGCTGTTGGAAATCGTCACAGCCCACCTGTATGAATCACCCTATGACCTTTTGTTATGATGCAGGGCCGAATTCCTTCGGCCAATGGACAATGGGATTGTAGGACCAGGAGATTGCATTGTGTGTGGAGCATAAATAGGCAGGCCGACCACATCCAGCTCTCACTCTCTCATCAACGGTTATCTGCTGATAATCGGGAGCTGGATATCGAGGCGCTGGCGATCATACCCTTTGTGCGTAAGTTCTCTCCATAATCATTGTCTTTCTGCGAGCCAATCTCTCTCTCTCTCTCTCTCTCTCTCTCTCTCTCTCTCTCTCTCTAGCTCCCTCTCTCCTCTTTTTCTCTTAAATACCTTATAGTATTATAGTATTGTATCGTATTGCATTTAGGTCAGTGTAGTATTGTCTTTTTGTATTTATTGTTTAGTTCTGCGGTTAGGAAGTCTCTGTTATATTGTAGTGTATCATATGTACTGTTATCCCCTTTTACAAGTATATTAGACATAATACAGTTAATAGGCCTTGGAAACCTAAACCAGTATCTGTGTATTTCCTATAGTGATAAGTGTTCATTTGAGCGTCGGTGACGCTCATGCAGCTTTGTAGATAGTCAGGTTCCACAAGGTTGCACTTACACCCTGTACTCACATTAAGGTATTCAGTGTATTTCATCGGTATAAGGTTTAACATAAAGGTATAGTGTTGTGAGCGTCTGCACCGCTGGTGACCTCCTCGTGGTCACTAGCGTATGCTGCGTTACAGCGAATCTTTCCCCTAGACATAACCAATAACGTGTCCTGTGATCACTGGGCCGTGAGCGAACGTGACGCTTGAGCGTCTCGCCTACGGCTGAGCGATCGTTACGCAAATAGCGTATCATTACGGTATTTCTTAAGTAAACAGCGTACAGTGTTCTTAGCTTCATAAGGGTTGTTTATATGACAAAGGAATTTAGCATTGTCAATATATATATATATATATCTATACTGCGCCTAAATTTAGTGCCCCCCCCTCTCTTTTTTACCCTTCTGTAGTATTCTCAGACTGCAGGGGAGAGCCAGGGAGCTTCCTTCCAGCGGAACTGTGAGGGAAAAATGGCGCCAGTGTGCTGAGGGAGAAGCCCCGCCCCCTTTTCGGCAGACTTTCTCACGCTTTTTCTGTGATACTGGCAGGGGTGATTTTACATCTATATAGCCTCTGGGACTATATATGATGTATATTTTGCCAGCCAAGGTGTTATTTATTGCCCTCAGGGCGCCCCCCCCCCAGCGCCCTGCACCCATCAGTGACCGAAGTATGAGGTGTACATGAGGAGCAATGGCGCACAGCTGCAGTGCTGTGCGCTACCTTGGTGAAGACTGAAGTCTTCTGCCGCCGATTTTCCGGACCTTCTTCGTGCTTCTGGCTCTGTAAGGGGGACGGCGGCGCGGCTCCGGGAACGAACACCAAGGTCGGGTCCTGCGGTCGATCCCTCTGGAGCTAATGGTGTCCAGTAGCCTATGAAGCCCAAACTACCAACTGTTAGGTAGGTTCGCTTCTTCTCCCCTTAGTCCCTCGCTACAGTGAGTCTGTTGCCAGCAAATCTCACTGAAAATAAAAAACCTAAATATACTTTCTTTCTAGGTGCTCAGGAGAGCCCCTAGTGTGCATCCAGCTCGGCCGGGCACAAGAATCTAACTGAGGTCTGGAGGAGGGTCTTAGTGGGAGGAGCCAGTGCACACCAGTAGTCTAAAAGCTTTCTTTATAGTTGTGCCCAGTCTCCTGCGGAGCCGCTAATCCCCATGGTCCTTACGGAGTCCCCAGCATCCACTTAGGACGTTAGAGAAAAGCTGACTTCCCAGCTGTCGCTGTGGAAACGAGGTCCGAGAGACCATCCCCAAACAACTCCTCACCTTTATAAGGCAAAACTTCCATATGCCTTTTAGAATCTGCATCCCCTGTCCACTGCCGAGTCCATAACCCTCTCCTGGCAGAAATGGACATAGCACTTATTTTAGATGCCAGCCGGCAAATATCCCTCTGTGCATCTCTCATGTATAAGACTGCGTCTTTAATATGCTCTATGGTTAGCAATATAGTGTCCCTGTCAAGGGTATCAATATTTTCCGACAGGGAATCTGACCACGCAGCTGCAGCACTGCACATCCATGCTGAAGCAATAGCCGGTCTTAAAATAATACCTGAGTGTGTATATACAGATTTCAGGATAGCCTCCTGCTTCCTATCAGCAGGCTCCTTCAGGGCGGCCGTATCCGGAGACGGTAGTGCCACCTTCTTTGACAGGCGTGTGAGCGCTTTATCCACCCTAGGGGATGTTTCCCAACGTGACCTATCCTCTGGCGGGAAAGGGTACGCCATTAGTAACTTTTTAGAAATTACCAGTTTCTTATCGGGGGAAGCCCACGCTTCTTCACACACCTCATTTAATTCATCAGATGGGGGAAAAACCACTGGTAGTTTTTTCTCCCCAAACATAATACCCTTTTTTGTGGTACCTGGGGTAACATCAGAAATGTGCAACACATTTTTCATTGCCTCAATCATGTAACGTGTGGTCCTATTGGAAGTTACATTAGTCTCATCGTCGTCGACACTGGATTCAGTATCCGTGTCGACATCTGTGTCTGCCATCTGAGGTAGCGGGCGTTTTAGAGCCCCTGATGGCTTTTGAGACAGTTGGGCAGGCACGAGCTGAGAAGCCGGCTGTCCCACATCTGCTATGTCGTCAAACCTTTTATGTAAGGATTTGACACTTTCACGTAATTCCTTCCACAAGTCCATCCACTCAGGTGTCGGCCCTGCAGGGGGTGACATCACATTTATCGGCATCTGCTCCGCCTCCACATAAGCCTCCTCATCAAACATGTCGACACAGCCGTACCGACACACCGCACACACACAGGGAATGCTCTGAGGACAGGACCCCACAAAGCCCTTTGGGGAGACAGAGAGAGAGTATGCCAGCACACACCAGAGCGCTATAGAACACAGGGATTAACACTATAACTGAGTGATTTTCCCTTATAGCTGCTTATATGTATACTACTGCGCCTAAATTTAGTGCCCCCCCCCCCCTCTCTTTTTTACCCTTTGTAGTCTTGAAACTGCAGGGGAGAGCCTGGGAGCGATCCTTCCAGCGGAGCTGTGAGGGAAAAAAGGCGCCAGTGTGCTGAGGGAGATAGCTCCGCCCCTTTTTCGGCGGACTTCTCCCGCTTTTTTATGGTTATCTGGCAGGGGTATTTTTCACATATATAGCCTCTAAGACTATATTATGTGAGTTTTATGCCAGCAAGGTGTTTAATATTGCTGCTCAGGGTGCCCTCCCCCCCCCCAGCGCCCTGCACCCATCAGTGACCGGAGTGTGAGGTGTGCATGAGGAGCAATGGCGCACAGCTGCAGTGCTGTGCGCTACCTTGTTGAAGACCGAAGTCTTCTGCCGCCGATTTCCAGGACCATCTTCTTGCTTCTGGCTCTGTAAGGAGGACGGCGGCGCGGCTCCGGGACCGGACGACCGAGGCTGGGCCTGTGTTCGATCCCTCTGGAGCTAATGGTGTCCAGTAGCCTAAGAAGCCCAAGCTAGCTGCAAGCAGGTAGGTTCGCTTCTTCTCCCCTTAGTCCCTCGTAGCAGTGAGTCTGTTGCCAGCAGATCTCACTGAAAATAAAAAACCTAAAAGTATACTTTCTTTTCTAGGAGCTCAGGAGAGCCCCTAGTGTGCATCCAGCTCAGCCGGGCACAAGATTCTAACAGAGGTCTGGAGGAGGGTCATAGTGGGAGGAGCCAGTGCACACCAGGTAGTCCTAAAGCTTTCTTTAGTTGTGCCCAGTCTCCTGCGGAGCCGCTATTCCCCATGGTCCTTACGGAGTCCCAGCATCCACTACGGACTACGAGAAATAGATTTACCGGTGAGTAAAATCTTATTTTTATATCCTTAGGACTCTCACTGGTAATACAGTAACAGTACCTCCACTCCTGGGGCAGTTTTTCAACTGACAGGAACTTTACTGCCTAACACCCCGTCTCGTTTATCTTTAGCTACCACCCAATCTAGTTCGATGGGGTATAGACTGGGTCCAAAGGAGCCGGTGCACTTTAAATTTCTTCACTGGGTGTGCTGGCTCCTTCCCTCTATGCCCCCTTCCACAGGCAGTTTAGAAAAAAGTGCCCTCAGGAGAGGATGCACATCTCTGAGCTCCAGAGAGTTTTCTTCAAAGCCACGCTGGAACACTGGTACAACATTATTAGTGTTTACTGTGTTATAGTTAACGATCAGCCTCAATGGGGCTGTACATCCAGAGGTGTGCTGGTGTCCTCCTCTCTGTGTGTCTCCTCTCGCATACAGTAAGTGTAGGCTTGAGATATATTACTGTCCCAGTTGTGTCCAGTCTCCTGCGGAGCCGCTATTCCCCGTGGTCCTTACGGAGTCCCAGCATCCACTTAGGACGTCAGAGAAAAGTGGATAGTGGAATTTTGAATAGATATTCATGATAAAGAGAAAGGAGTTTATTCAAAAGAAATAAAGACAATTTGCATATGGCATGCTGCAGTGTATAGCTGTTTGCGTTAAATGCAGCACTCATACACTCCTGTATTTTGGGTGCTGTCACTTTAAGAGTCAAACACATATAGGTAATTTCACATAAACTAAGTATTTAGCTAGGTTTTTGAGAGGCAAATGCTAATTTAAGATAGTGACTATCTGTATGCACTAAATCAGAGCCACTAGTGTCACTGTTTTGTGTGCTAATAATGCATTGAAAACAAATGTTAGGGAATGAAGAAAAGAATCAAATACCAATATGGCTGCCGTTGCAGGTACCAAGCAACAGCCGACCACCTAGGATCCACAGTGTGGTGGGCAATCCAAAATGGGAAGCCCCCATCGTGGAGAGGACCGAGGGATGCGCTGAGAAGTCCTCCTGCCGTGAAGCCAATGGGAAAACGCATTTCGCCCGCATAACGGGCTTGCTCACTTGCTTCACAGGAAAATGGCATAAATAGTACATTTGTGTATTGTATTTTAAAATGCTACATTTGTGTATTATACCTCAATACATTAAAAATTGATTTACCTAATACGAAGCTTTATCATAACCATGACATTAGTGAGAAGAAAAAAAAAATTCTGATATATATATATATTTTTGATATTGTCTCCACACGTACATCAAATAGATGTACATTTTTTTTGGGGGGGGATCTGCATTTGTAAACAAGAGTCTAAATAACAGTTATGTTTTAACCGCTATAACTACACGTCTTTCTAAAGAGTGCGCCAGAAAAAGGTTTTCTTTCTCTCTCTTCCCACAATTATAAACCTCATTTCTCTAACGTCCTAAGTGGATGCTGGGGACTCCGTCAGGACCATGGGGGAATAGCGGCTCCGCAGGAGACAGGGCACAAAAATAAAGCTTTAGGATTAGGTGGTGTGTACTGGCTCCTCCCCCTATGACCCTCCTCCAAGCCTCAGTTAGGTTTTTGTGCCCGTCCGAGCAGGGTGCAATCTAGGTGGCTCTCCTAAAGAGCTGCTTAGAAAAAGTTTTTAGGTTTTTTATTTTCAGCGAGTCCTGCTGGCAACAGGCTCACTGCATCGAGGGACTTAGGGGAGAGAATTTCAACTCACTTGCGTGCAGGATGGATTGGATTCTTAGGCTACTGGACACCATTAGCTCCAGAGGGAGTCGGAACACAGGTCTCACCCTGGGGTTCGTCCCGGAGCCGCGCCGCCGACCCCCCTTACAGATGCTGAAGATTGAAGGTCCGGAAACAGGCGGCAGAAGGCTCTTCAGTCTTCATGAAGGTAGCGCACAGCACTGCAGCTGTGCGCCATTGTTGTCACACACTTCACACCAAGCGGTCACGGAGGGTGCAGGGCGCTGCTGGGGGCGCCCTGGGCAGCAATATTTAATACCTTTATGGCAAAAGAATACATCACATATAGCCATTGAGGCTATATGTATGTATTTAACCCATGCCAGATATCTAAAACTCCGGGAGAAAAGCCCGCCGAAATAGGGGGCGGGGCTTATTCTCCTCAGCACACAGCGCCATTTTCCTGCTCAGCTCCGCTGTGAGGAAGGCTCCCAGGACTCTCCCCTGCACTGCACTACAGAAACAGGGTAAAACAGAGAGGGGGGGCATTTTTTGGCGATATTTTGATATATTTAAGCTGCTATAAGGAACAACACTTATATAAGGTTGTTCCCATATATATTATAGCGCTTGGGTGTGTGCTGGCAAACTCTCCCTCTGTCTCCCCAAAGGGCTAGTGAGGTCCTGTCTTCGATAAGAGCATTCCCTGTGTGTCTGCTGTGTCGGTACGTGTGTGTCGACATGTATGAGGACGATGTTGGTGTGGAGGCAGAGCAATTGCCGATAATGGTGATGTCACCCCCCAGGGAGTCGACACCGGAATGGATGGCTTTGTTTATGGAATTACGTGATAATGTCAGCACATTACAAAAATCAGTTGACGACATGAGACGGCCGGCAAACCAGTTAGTACCTGCCCAGGCGTCTCAGACACCGTCAGGGGCTGTAAAGCGCCCTTTACCTCAGTCGGTCGACACAGACCCAGACACAGACACTGAATCTAGTGTCGACGGTGATGAAACAAACGTATTTTCAAGTAGGGCCACACGTTATATGATCACGGCAATGAAGGAGGCTTTGCATATCTCTGATACTGCAAGTACCACAAAAAGGGGTATTATGTGGGGGGTGAAAAAACTACCTGTAGTTTTTCCTGAATCAGAGGAATTAAATGATGTATGTGATGAAGCGTGGGTTAACCCAGATAGAAAAGTGCTAATTTCAAAAAATAAGAATTTACTTACCGATAATTCTATTTCTCGTAGTCCGTAGTGGATGCTGGGGACTCCGTCAGGACCATGGGGAACAGCGGGCTCCGCAGGAGACAGGGCACATCCAAAAAGCTTTTTAGGTCACATGGTGTGTACTGGCTCCTCCCCCCATGACCCCCCTCCAAGCCTCAGTTAGGTACTGTGCCCGGACGAGCGTACACAATAAGGAAGGATCTTGAATCCCGGGTAAGACTCATACCAGCCACACCAATCACACCGTACAACTTGTGATCTGAACCCAGTTAACAGTATGATAACAAAACGAAGTAGCCTCCGAAAAGATGGCTCACAACAATAGTAATAACCCGATTTTTGTAACAATAACTATGTACAAGCATTGCAGACAATCCGCACTTGGGATGGGCGCCCAGCATCCACTACGGACTACGAGAAATAGAATTATCGGTAAGTAAATTCTTATTTTCTCTAACGTCCTAGTGGATGCTGGGGACTCCGTCAGGACCATGGGGATTATACCAAAGCTCCCAAACGGGCGGGAGAGTGCGGATGACTCTGCAGCACCGAATGAGAGAACTCCAGGTCCTCCTTAGCCAGAGTATCAAAATTTGTAAAATTTTACAAACGTGTTCTCCCCTGACCACGTAGCTGCTCGGCAAAGTTGTAATGCCGAGACTCCTCGGGCAGCCGCCCAGGATGAGCCCACCTTCCTTGTGGAATGGGCATCTACATATTTCGTCTGTGGCAGGCCTGCCACAGAATGTGCAAGCTGAATTGTACTACAAATCCAGCGTGCAATAGACTGCTTAGAAGCATGAGCACCCAGCTTGTTGGGTGTATACAGTATAAACAGCAAGTCAGACTTTCTGACTCCAGCCGTCCTAACTATATATATATATATATATATATATATATATATATATATATATATATATATATATATATATATATATATATATATTTTTAGGGCCCTGACCACGTCTAGTAACTTGGAGACCTCCTAGTCCCTAGTAGCCGCAGGCACCACAAGAGGTTGTTTCAGGTGAAAACGCTGACACCCCTTTATGAAGAAACTGGAGACGAGTCCCAGTTCTGTCCTGTTCAAATGGAAAATTTTAATATGGGCTTTTGTAAAACAAAGCCGCCCATTCTGACAATCGCCTGGCCGAGGCCAGGGCTAACAACATGGTCACTTCCCATGTGAGATATTTGTCAACAGCATGGTCACTTTCCATGTGAGATATTTCAAATCCGCAGATTTGAGCGGTTCAAACCAATATGATTTTAAGAAATCCCAACACTATGTGGAGATCTCACGGTGCCCCTAGGGGCACAAAAAAACTGTATATGTAATACATCCTTTACAATCTGGACTTCAGGAACTGAAGTCAATTCTTTCTGTAAGAAAATCTACAGGGCCGAAATTTAAATGTTAATGAACCCCAATTTGAGGTCCAAAACACTCCTGTTTTCAGGAAGTGTAGAAATCGACCTAGTTGAATTTCCGTCGTGGAGCCTTCCTGGCCTCACCAACGCAACATATTTTCACCACATGTGGTGATGACGTTGTGCGGTCACCTCCTTCCTGGCTGTGACCAAGGTAGGTATGACCTCTTATGGAATGCCTTTTCCCCTCAGGATCCGGCATTCAACCGCCATGCCGTCAAACGCAGCCGCGGTAAGTCTTGGAATAGACATGGTACTTGCTGAATCAAGTCCCTTCTTAGCTCCCCAGGCCCTTAGTCCTCTGTGAGCATTTCTTGAAGTTCCGGGTACCAAGTCCCTCTTGGCCAATCCGGAGCCACTAGTATAGTTCATACTCCTCTATGTCTTATAATTCTCAATACCCTGGTTATGAGAAACAGAGGAGGGAACACATACACAGACTGGTACACCCACGGTGTTACCAGAACATCCACAGCTATCGCCTGAAGGTCTCATGACCTGGCGGAATACCTGTCCCGTTTTTTGTTCGGGCGGGACGCCATCATGTCCACCTTTGGTCTTTGCCAACGGTCCACAATCATGTTGAAAAACTTCCCTATGAAGTTTCCACTCTCCCGGGTGGAGGTCATGCCTGCTGAGGAAGTCTGCTTCCCAGTCGTCCACTCCCGGAAAGAACACTGCTGACAGTGCTATCACATGATTTTCCGCCTAGCGAAAAATCCTTGCAGTTTTCACTGCCCTCCTGCTTCTTGTGCCGCCCTTCTGTTTACGTGGGCGACTGCCGTGATGTTATCCCACTGGATCAATACCGGCTGACCTTGAAGCAGAGGTCTAGCTAAGTTTAGAGCATTATAAATTTGCTCTAAGCTTATTTATGCGGAGAGAATTCTCCAGACTTAATCACACTTCCCTGGAAATTTTTTCCCTGTGTGACTGTTCCCCAGCCTCTCAGGCTGGCCTCCGTGGTCACCGGCATCCAATCCTGAATGCCGAATCTGCGGCCCTCTAGAAGATGAGCACTCTGTAATCACCACAGGAGAGACACCCTTTTCCTTGGATATAGGGTTATCCGCTGATGCATCTGAGGATGCGATCCGGACCATTTGTCCAGCAGATCCCACTGAAGAGTTCTTGCGGGAAATCTGCCGAATGGAATTGCTTCGTAATAAGCCACCATTTTTACCAGGACTCTTGTGCAATGATGCACTGACACTTTTCCTGGTTTTAGGAGGATCCCGATTAGCTCGGATAACTCCCTGGTTTTCTCCACTGGGAGAAACACGTTTTTCTGGACTGTGTCCAGAATCTTCCCTAGGAACAGTAGACGTGTCGTCGGAAAAAACTGCGATATTGGAATATTTAGAATCCACTCGTGCTGTCGTAGAACTACTTAAGATAGTGCTACTCCGACCTCCAACTGTTCTCTGGACCTTGCCCTTATCAGGAAAGCGTCCATGTTTCTTTTAAGAAAAATCCTCATTCCGGCCATTACCTTGGTAAAGACCCGGGGCGCCGTGGACAATCCAAACGGCAGCGTCTGAACTGATAGTGACAGTTCTGTACCAGGAACCTGAAGTACCCTTGGTGAGAAGGGCAAATTTGGACCTGTAGGTAAACGTCCCTGATATCCAGTGACATCATATCGTCCCCTTCTTCCTGGTTCGCTATCACTGCTCTGAGTGACTCCATCTTGATTTGAACCTTTGTAAGTGTTCAAAAATTTTTTTTTTTTTTTAGAATAAGTCTCACCTAGCCTTCTGGCTTCAGTACCACAATATAGTGTGGAATAATACCCCTTTTCTTGTAGTAGGAGGGGTACTTTGATTATCACCTGCTGGGAATACAGCCTGTGAATTGTGTGAGGGGGAGACGTCTCGAATTTCCAATGTACACCTGGGATATTACATGTAGGATCCCGGAGTTCCCTTGCGAGTGTTGCTGAAACTCTTGAGATGACCCCCTACCGCACCTGAGTCCGCTTGTACGGCCCCAGCGTTATGCTGCGGACTTGGCAGAAGCCGTGAGGAGCTTCTGTTCCTGGGAATGAGCTGCTTGCTGCAGTCTTCTTCCCTTTCCTCTCCCCCTGGGCAGATATGACTGGCCTTCGCCCGCCTGCCCGTATGGGGACGAAAGGACTGAGACTGAAAAGACTGTGTCCTTTTCTGCCAATATGTGACTCGGGGTAACAAAAGGTGGATTTTTCTGCTGTTGCCATGGCCACCAGGTCCAATGGACCGCCCCTTTATACGGCAATACTTCCATATGCCGTCTGGAATCTGCCTCACCTGACCACTGTCGTGTCTTCGTCTGGCAGATATGTACATCACATTTACTCTTGATGCCAGAATGCAAATATGCCTCTGCGCATCACACATATATAGAAATGCATCCTTAAAATGCTCTATAGACAATAAAATCCTGTCCCTGTCAAGGGTATCAAAATTTTCAGTCAGGAAATCTGACCAAGCCCCCTCAGCGCTGCACATCCAGGCTGAGGCGATTGCTGGTCGTAGTATAACACCAGTATGTGTGTATATACTGTTATGATATTTTTCAGCTTCCTATCAGCTGGCTCCTTGAGGGCGGCCGTATCTGGAAACGGTAACGCCATGTTTTTTATAAGCGTGTGAGCGCCTTGTCCACCCTAAGGTGTGTTTTCCAACTCGCCCTTACTACTGGCGGGAAAAAGGGTATACCGCCCATAACTTTCTGTCGGAGGAACCCCACGTATCATCACACACTTCATTTAATTTATCTGATTTAGGCAAAACTACAAGTAGTTTTTTCCCACCCTACAAAATACCCTTATTTGTGGTACTTGTGGTATCAGAAATACGTAACACCTCCTTCATTGCCCTTAACATGTAACTTGTGGCCCTAAAGGAAAAATACGTTTGTTTCTTCACCGTCGACACTGGGGTCAGTGTCCGTGTCAGTGTCTGTCGACCGACTGAGGTAAATGGGCGTTTTTACAAGCCCCTGACGGTGTCTGAGACGCCTGGACCGATACTAATTTGTCCGCCGGCTGTCTCATGTCGTCAACCGGCTTGCAGCGTGTTGACATTATCACGTAATTCCATAAGTAAGCCATCCATTCTGGTGTCGACTCCCTAGAGAGTGACATCACCATTACAGGCAATTTTCTCCGTCTCCTCACCAACATTTTCCTCATACATGTCGACACACACGTACCGACCTACAGCACACACATACAGGGAATGCTCTGATAGAGGACAGGACCCACTAGCCCTTTGGGGAGACAGAGGGAGAGTTTGCCAGCACACACCAAAAGCGCCATAATGTATATAACAACCCTAGAAGGTGTTGTTTCTATATATGGGCTCTGAATATATAATTATATCGCCAATTTATGCCCCCCTTCTCTTTAACCCTGTTTCTGTAGTGCAGGGGAGAGTGGGAGCCTTCCTCACCAGCGGAGCTGGTCAGGAAAATGGCGCTGAGTGCTGAGGAGAATAAGCTCCGCCCCTTTCACGGCGGGCTTTTCTCCCGGTTATTAGGAAAACTGGCCTGGGTTAAATACATACATATAGCCTTAATGGCTATATGAGATGTATTTATTTGCCAAATAGGTATTTATATTGCTGCCCAGGGCGCCCCCAGCAGCGCCCTGCACCCTCCGTGACCGTGTCAGTGAGCCGTGTAGCAACAATGGCGCACAGCTGCAGTGCTGTGCGCTACCTCTCTGAAGACTGTGAAGTCTTCTGCCGCCTGTTTCCGGACCTCCGTTCCGCCGTCTTTCTTCAGCGTCTGTAAGGGGGATCGGCGGCGCGGCTCCGGGACGAACCCCAGGCTGACCTGTGTTCCGACTCCCTCTGGAGCAGGTGAGTTGCAAGTCTCTCCCCTAAGTCCCTCGTTGCAGTGATCCTGTCGCCAGCAGGAATCACTGATTAGAAACCTAAAAAAAAACTTTACTAAACAGCTCCTTAAGAGAGCCATCCAGTTTGCACAATTCTCGGACGGGCACAAAAACCTAACTGAGGCTTGGAGGGGGGTCATGGGGGGAGGAGCCAGTACACACCATGTGACCTAAAAAGCTTTTTGGATGTGCCCTGTCTCCTGCGGAGCCCGCTGTTCCCCATGGTCCTGACGGAGTCCCCAGCATCCACTAGGACGTTAGAGAAAAGTTATTAGCATTATACCCTTTCCCGCCAGAGGTTAGGGCGCGCTGGGAAACACCCCCTAGGGTGGATAAGGCGCTCACACGCTTATCAAAACAAGTGGCGTTACAGTCTCCTGATACGGCCGCCCTCAGGGATCCAGCTGATAGGAGACTGGAAACTACCCTAAAAAGTATATACACACATACTGGTGTTATACTGCGACCAGCCATCGCCTCAGCCTGGATGTGCAGTGCTGGGGTCGTCTGGTTGGAGTCCCTGACTGAAAATATTGATACCCTGGATAGGGACAGTATTTTATTGACTATAGAGCAATTAAAGGATGCTTTCCTTTATATGCGAGATGCTCAGAGAGATATCTGCACTCTGGCATCGAGAGTAAATGCGATGTCCATATCTGCCAGAAGGAGTTTATGGACGCGACAGTGGTCAGGTGATGCGGATTCCAAACGACATATGGAAGTATTGCCGTATAAAGGGGAGGAATTATTTGGCGTCGGTCTATCGGATCTGGTGGCCACGGCAACGGCCGGAAAATCCACCTTTTTACCTCAGACCCCCTCCCAACAAAAAAAGACACAGTCTTTTCAGCCGCAGTCCTTTCGGTCCTATAAGAACAAGCGGACAAAAGGACAGTCATATCTGCCTCGGGGCAGAGGAAGGGGTAAGAGAGGGCAGCAAGCAGCCCCTGCCCAGGAACAGAAGCCCTCTCAGGGTTCTGCAAAGCCCTCAGCATGACGCTGGGGCCTTACAAGCGGACTCAGGAGCAGTGGGGGGTCGACTCAAGAATTTCAGCGCACAGTGGGCTTGCTCACAGGTGGACCCCTGGATCCTGCAGGTAGTATCTCAGGGTTACAGGTTGGAATTCGAGAAGTCTCCCCCTCGCAGGTTCCTAAAGTCCGCTTTGCCAACGTCTCCCTCAGACAGGGCGACGGTATTGGAAGCCATTCACAAGCTGTTTTCTCAGCAGGTGATAGTCAAGGTACCCCTCCTACAACAGGGAAAGGGGTATTACTCCACGCTATTTGTGGTACCGAAGCCGGACGGCTCGGTAAGACCTATTCTAAATCTGAAATCTTTGAACCTGTACATACAAAAATTCAAGTTCAAGATGGAGTCACTCAGAGCAGTGATAGCGAATCTGGAAGAAGGGGACTTTATGGTGTCCCTGGACATAAAGGATGCTTACCTGCATGTCCCAATTTGCCCTTCACATCAAGGGTACCTCAGGTTCGTGGTGCAAAACTGTCATTATCAGTTTCAGACGCTGCCGTTTGGATTGTCCACGGCACCTCGGGTCTTTACCAAGGTAATGGCCGAAATGATGATTCTTCTGCGAAGAAGAGGCGTATTAATTATCCCTTACTTGGACGATCTCCTGATAAGGGCAAGGTCCAGAGAACAGCTGGAGGACGGAGTAGCACTAACCCGACTAGTGCTGCAACAACACGGGTGGATTCTGAATTTTCCAAAATATCAGTTGACCCCGACGACACGTCTGCTGTTCCTGGGAATGATTCTGGACACGGTTCATAAAAAGGTGTTTCTTCCGGAGGAGAAAGCCAGTGAGTTATCCGAACTTGTCAGGAACCTCCTAAAACCAGGGAAAGTGTCTGTGCATCAATGCACAAGAGTCCTGGGAAAGATGGTGGCTTCTTACGAAGCGATTCCATTCGGCAGATTCCACGCACGAACTTTTCAGTGGGATCTGCTGGACAAATGGTCCGGATCACATCTGCAGATGCATCAGCGGATAACCTTATCGCCACGGACAAGGGTGTCTCTTCTGTGGTGGTTGCAGAGTGCTCATCTGTTAGAGGGCCGCATACAGGACTGGGTCCTGGTGACCACGGATGCCAGTCTGAGAGGCTGGAGAGCGGTCACACAGGGAAGAAACTTCCAGGGAGTATGGTCAAGCCTGGAGATGTCTCTTCACATAAATATACTGGAGCTAAGAGCGATTTACAATGCTCTAAGTCTGGCAAAACCCCTGCTTCAGGGTCAGCCGGTGTTGATCCAGTCGGACAACATCACGGCAGTCGCCCACGTAAACAGACAGGGCGGCACAAGAATCAGGACAGCAATGGCAGAAGCTGCAAGGATTCTTCGCTGGGCGGAAGATCATGTGATAGCACTGTCAGCAGTATTCATTCCGGGAGTGGACAACTGGGAAGCAGACTTCCTCAGCAGACACGATCTACACCCGGGAGAGTGGGGACTTCATCCAGAAGTCTTCCACATGATTGTGAACCGTTGGGAAAAACCAATGGTGGATATGATGGCGTCCCGCCTCAACAAAAAACTGGACAGGTATTGCGCCAGGTCAAGAGACCCTCAGGCAATAGCTGTGGACGCTCTGGTAACACCGTGGGTGTTCCAGTCAGTGTATGTGTTCCCTCCTCTGCCTCTCATACCAAAAGTACTGAGAATTATACGGCAAAAGGGAGTAAGAACGATACTAGTGGCTCCGGATTGGCCAAGAAGAACTTGGTACCCGGAACTTCAAGAGATGCTCACGGAGGATCCGTGGCCTCTACCTCTAAGACGGGACCTGCTTCAGCAGGGACCGTGTCTATTCCAAGACTTACCGCGGCTGCGTTTGACGGCATGGCGGTTGAACGCCGAATTCTAAGGGAAAAAGGCATTCCGGAAGAGGTCATTCCTACACTGGTAAAAGCCAGGAAGGAGGTGACTGCACAACATTATCACCGCATTTGGAGAAAATATGTTGCGTGGTGTGAGGCCAGGAAGGCCCCCACGGAGGAATTTCAACTGGGTCGATTCCTACATTTCCTGCAAACAGGATTGTCTATGGGCCTCAAATTGGGGTCCATTAAGGTTCAAATTTCGGCCCTGTCGATTTTCTTCCAGAAAGAATTGGCTTCAGTTCCTGAAGTCCAGACTTTTGTAAAAGGAGTACTACATATACAGCCCCCGGTTGTGCCCCCAGTGGCACCGTGGGATCTTAATGTAGTCTTGGATTTTCTCAAATCCCATTGGTTTGAGCCGCTCAAATCGGTGGAGTTGAAGTATCTTACATGGAAAGTAACCATGCTACTGGCCCTGGCTTCAGCCAGGAGAGTATCAGAATTGGCGGCTTTACCATATAAGAGCCCATATCTGATTTTCCATACGGACAGGGCAGAACTGCTGACGCGTCCTCATTTTCTGCCTAAGGTGGTGTCAGCGTTTCACCTGAACAAGACTATTGTGGTGCCTGCGGCTACTAACGATTTGGAGGATTCCAAGTTGTTGGACGTGGTCCGGGCATTGAAAATATATATTTCAAGAACGGCGGGAGTCAGAAAGTCTGACTCACTGTTTATATTGTATGCACCCAACAAGATGGGTGCTCCTGCTTCTAAGCAGACGATTGCTCGTTGGATTTGTAGCACAATTCAACTTGCACATTCTGTGGCAGGCTTGCCACAACCTAAATCTGTCAAGGCCCATTCCACAAGGAAAGTGGGCTCATCCTGGGCGGCTGCCCGGGGGGTCTCGGCATTACAACTCTGCCGAGCTGCTACTTGGTCAGGGGCAAACACGTTTGCAAAATTCTACAAATTTGATACCCTGGCTGAGGAGGACCTTGAGTTCTCTCATTCGGTGCTGCAGAGTCATCCGCACTCTCCCGCCCGTTTGGGAGCTTTGGTATAATCCCCATGGTCCTGACGGAGTCCCCAGCATCCACTTAGGACGTTAGAGAAAATAAGAATTTACTTACCGATAATTCTATTTCTCGTAGTCCGTAGTGGATGCTGGGCGCCCATCCCAAGTGCGGATTGTCTGCAATACTTGTACATAGTTATTGTTAAAAACAAATTCGGGTTGTTATTGTTGTGAGCCGTCTGTTCAGAGGCTCCTACGTTTGTCATACTGTTAACTGGGTTCAGATCACAAGTTATACGGTGTGATTGGTGTGGCTGGTATGAGTCTTACCCGGGATTCAATATCCTTCCTTATTGTGTACGCTCGTCCGGGCACAGTATCCTGAGGCTTGGAGGAGGGTCATAGGGGGAGGAGCCAGTACACACCACCTAATCCTAAAGCTTTATTTTTGTGCCCTGTCTCCTGCGGAGCCGCTATTCCCCCATGGTCCTGACGGAGTCCCCAGCATCCACTACGGACTACGAGAAATAGAATTATCGGTAAGTAAATTCTTATTATAGTGTTTGTATCACATGTTGTGCAATTGTGCTGTGTAACCATCCATATAATATTGTGAATATCAAGAAATCTGCATTCCATCCAACAGAGTTTCCTAACCAACATTAACTCCCAATGAACATCAACAACAGATCATCTACACAAGGTCTACAGTTTTCAACTGAGCTCTCTAAGAACAAGGATACAGAAGCAATTAAGGCATTGTTACAGCTATAGTTCATATTACATGAGTTAAATGATGTTCCATATTTGGCATTTATTATGTCTTTAAACAGTGCTGGGGATAATTTGTTATTTATATATTCTCTCGAGTTATTTTGAGAGCTCCTTTTCTCTCTAATGCGGAAATCTTTTTTTATAATCAACAAATACCCTTAAGATGCCAACCATATATCCTATGATCACTTCTTGAAAAGTTTTGGCAGCCTTTGCATGGGTATACTTGTATAAAAAGTTGTTGTTGTTGTTTTACCTCTATTGATGCTACCAATAAGCAAGCAAGCAAGAAGAGCTAAAGAATTAAAATTGCAACCACAAACCTGTCAGCTGGTGGTTCTTCTTGGACTTGATTTTTATTTCTCTTCCGCACTCTGGGAACAACATTTTGTTTTGCAAACTGACGATCATGAGGTTTTGGGTCTGATGCTGAGACAATGTCTTCAATGTCATCCATTAATGATTCACAAGCAGCAGGCATGCTCTATAACAGTGACACATAAGCAGAGGTCAGCAATACTGAAATTTTACACAGTAAAGTATCAGAAGCTAGATTTAACTTATCACTGAATAAACTGCACTTACCACGTGAATTGTACTGAAGCTGTTCTTCAACTATCTCTAAACTGTAACGACAAAAAGAACATCACTAAATACACTATTAACGTATATGGTATTACATGGTTAGTTACGTGTCACTGAGACTACTATGAATACAGATTAAGAGAGGATGGGAACGGTATGCAGCCTCCATGTGGGCCCCCATCTCTCATTACAGTGCAGTTTCCAGAGTCTACTGTGCATGCGTAGGTTTTCGGGGGCCAAATTCATGTGATTTCTGAACTGCACAAGCGCAAAACTCTGGGAAAAATGGCGGCTGCGGCATTTCTAAATTAAACCTTTAAAACAAATACCACAGGTCTACTGCCGATAAGCTCTAGTAACTGAACCTCACTCCACATCTCAAGTGCCCCCACCTGGTCATTTTGCGGATATTATTAATCATGCATACAGTAGGTGCGTTCATTTATTTAACTGAGTCAGTAATTATCCCACCTGCTTCCACAGACAGAAATGATCAAACCATAACCTATTGTGGGCACTTTAGGGTTGAGGTTGACAACCACTGCTCTAGGGCTTTTGCAATATGACAGATGCTAAGGTCACAGAGACAGCTTGGATAATGAACACATATTTCCTAAATAAATCTATTTCCTGAAAACCTACAACGTGCATGAACATACAGCACCTACATACTTGCTTAAATGATTGTTTTACAACCATGGGGTGATTCACACCTGACGGCTTGCTAGCAGTTTTTTGCAGTCCTGTGATCAGATAGTCGCCGCCCGTATTTTAGCTGCGCATGTGTGCGATCGCATGTGCAGCCGTGCGGTACAAAAAAAACTTTGTGCAGTTTCTGAGTTGCCCAGGACTTACTCAGCCACTGCGATCACTTCAGCCTGTCCGGGTCCGGAATTGACATCAGACACCTGCCCTGCAAACACTTGGACACGCCTGCATTTTTCCAACCACTCCCTGAAAACGATCAGTTACCACCCATAAACGCCTTCTTCCTGTCGATCTCCATGCGATCGGCTGTGCTAATGGATTCTTCGTAAAACCCATCGTACAGCAACTATCCGCTTTGTACCCGTGCGGCGCACCTGCGCATTGCGATGCATGCACAGTTCTGACCATATCGCAGCGCTGCAAAAAACGCTAGCGAGCGATCAGGTCTGAATGACCCCTCATGTGTAAATAAACATCATGCACATGCATCTAAATGCGATGTAGTTAAAATGCCGCCAGACGGGATGCCAGAGATCGAAATACTGACACCAGAATCCCAAACGACGGCATAAAACCGGCGTCAAAATCCCGACGGAGCTCAGAATCCTGGCATCAAAATACTGATGCACAGAATCCTGGCATCAAAATACTGATGCCCAGAATCCTGATCGTTCTTCCAACACTTAGGTTTAGGCATTAGAAGGGGGGTTAGGGTTAGGATGTAGGGACGGGAAGGTTATGGTTAGGTAAAGGGGTTAGGGTTAGGCTCCAAGCAGAGAGGGTTAGGTTTAGGCAGTGGGGAAGGGAGGGTTAGGTTTAGGCACCCACAAGGGAGGGTTAGGGTAGGGGACAGGGGAGGGTTAGGGCACTTTTGGAGCGGCTGTCGGGATTCTGATGGTCGGGATTCCGCTGTCAGGGTTCTGACCACCGGCATCCCATCCATCGGGATATCATACTGAAATCATCTAAACATTCACTTGTAAGCTTAATGTCTAATCTAGCTCATCTTTGTACATTATAGTGTACAGATTACATGATTACATGACATTTGGCACCATCAGGGTTGGTTAGTTTAGCTAAAGGATGAACACACAGACCAACTGTGGCCCTCTTTTAACTGCATTTATGAATATACTAATAAAGACTAATATCCTGATTTCAGGGGTGTGATACTTATCGACATGTTAAACTTCAACATTCAGCATGCTAACCATGCAGTTTCCCATGGACTGTTAACCCTAACCTAAGATCTGGAAGAATTGGGTATGGACACTGTGTCAATGTCAATATTGTAGATGTCAACCTGGTCAAAATATCGACCTCCTGGCCACGATGACATTCTTAACATACACCAATTTCAGCTGCTTCATTTAATCCAAAACATGATGATCTATAAAGCCATTGGGGGAAATTCAATTGTTGTTGTGTGAAGAACTGAGCCAGTGGAGAAGTTGCCCATGGCAACCAATCAACATTGACGTAACATTTCTAATTTGAATACTATACAGTTGTACGGAGCAGCTGATTGGTTGCTATGGGCAATTTATCCACAGGCTCACTTCTCCACTCTTTTCACTGCTTCATGAATAGACCCCTCTGTTCGGGCGCACTCGGCTGCCAGCGCCAGCATTTGTGCTTGCAACCCTTAGGGGTAATGAGCTGAAATGTGTAAAAAGCGATTCGTTTGAACAGTCAAACGGGATTTTTTCGTAACGCCCACTAGTAAAGCGGCTAAACCCGACTTCTCTGGGAACAATCAGAAAAAAAAAAATTTGGTTGGGAACACACTTGACGATGCACATAAGATGCGACATCATCAAGGCAAAAGATATCGGACGTACACAATGAACTATCGTCACCGATATCATCAGTGACGGCATACAACCACATCCAGGTGCATGCAGTCTTGTCCAATATCTTTAGATTTCAAGACTAGAACTAAAGATATTGGACTTTATTAATGACCCGCGGAAACGCACATTGTTAACTATGTAGTGTATACACACAGGGCCGGCTCCAGACCTACCAGCACCCTGAGCAAGACATTTTTAAGCACCGCCTTCGGCATGCGCGCTCCTGGGAAAGTGGGCGTGGCCTCACGACTTTATATTATCAAACTCTAAATATATATTTATTTTCACACCGCCTCTACACACACAATTAGCAGCCTTACACATAACGCCCACAGTAGTGTTCCTTACATAGAATATGTATAGTGTCAAATACACAAAACGTTCCACTAGAGTGCCAGATACACTTACGCCCCCAATAGTGCAGTGCCAGATGCACATGCACCCTCAATAGTGCATTACCAGATGCACATAGGGCCCCAGTAGTGCCAGATACACATACGGCCCCAATAGTGCAGTGCCAAATACACATATGCCCCCAGCAGTGCAATGCCAATTACACATTATATGCCCCCAGCAGTGCCATGCCAGATGCACATTGTGACTCCAGCAGTGCCATGCCAGATGCACATTATGTGACTCCAGCAGTGCTGCCAGATAAATAAATGATCCCACAGTGCTGCCAGATACACATTATATACCCACAGTAGTGCTGCCAGATACACATTATATGCTCAGGAAACTGCTGCGCCCAGGTCTGTGCCGCACACAGGAGACCCGGGCTAAGCGGATCCCAGTGAGGCGGGGATGGGGGGTGCGCAGTGTGCTGAATGCTGAGGTCTGGGAGCTTCACTCCTGGCACCTCAGCTACATGCAGACAGAGAGCTACGGCAGCAGGGACAAGCGTCCCGAGCTGCTGTATTACATATGGAGCAGTCAACAGAGCTGTTGCTGGGGGCCAGAATAGCCAGCTCCCAGTGTAGCGGTTGAGGTTGTTAGGGAATCCATCCTGCCCTCATAACCCTGGGCTCACTCACCACGATGTCTGGTCCACGGCTCTCCCCCCCCATCTCCGGTCATGTCAAATATGGCGCAGGACCATGAGCCAATCATAGCTCGTGGCCCGGCACCTAATCAGGAGCCGCCGCTGCCAGTCCACGAGCTCTGATTGGCTGGCGGCCGCCACCATATTAGAAATAGTGCCCTGTGCGGTTGCACCAATCGAACGTGCCTGGAACTGGCCCTGTATACACACTGGACAATGTGAACAAAATATCGTCCGACCTTGCCTGTTCGGTCAATAGATCGGGTGCATATTGTCAAGTGTGTACCCAGGCTTAATTGCGTCCCATAATCTCCCGTCAGTTTAGACGGGAGATTGGGCACGCAGAACAATTGAATAAAGTAGACGGAGATATAGTACTAGCCAATCAGCTCCTAACTGCCATGTAACGGCCGCATTTGATAAATGACAATTAAGAGCTAATTGGCTGGTACTTTATATTTTCCAAGGCTTAGTACACAGACCCCTTACTTAGGTATCTCAGCATGCATAGCAATTATACATTCGCTCCTACTGGTTCTAAACTTAGAGGTTTCCTTATGAAACAATGATGTGTTACAAAGTTATTCTTATATAGTTGACTGTGAAACATTGTTGCAGGGAAACAGCGAGAGCAAGGGCTCGGACTGTGGCCAGATATGCATGGGCCAGTCATGGCCTCACAACATGGGCGTCCTGTGCTGGCACCGTATGCACCAGCCGCTGTAATGTCACACTTATGGAAGAGAGAAGGGTCTCTGCAGGTAGAATGAGACTGGACACAGTATGGAAGTACAGTAACACAGGGACAGGCGCTGGAGCAGCGAGGGGTAATGCGGGAACAGCTACAGGATGGGCACCGCGCACTCACCTGGGCACAGACTGGCGCTGACACCGCACACAACAAACTTTCCGCCAGTCCCAGCTGCAGTCACCGCGCAGCAAGTCTCCCCACGTGTGCCCGCCCCTCAGCCGCACGCTGATGTACGGGGAACTGCTGCGGACAAACTAGTGAAAAAGGCGGAGGCTACTCTTCTGTCAGTGAGAGGACACAGCCGCTGTCACTGTGTGAACGGAATATAAAACCGGTCCGCTAGGTCATCTATAATAAATACTGCATTGTTATTTGTGCGGCGACTCGCCAGTTGCGAAAGAACTAGAAATCCCAGCAGGGCGACCTCTGAATTGTATTTCCATAGTCGCTGTTACAAACGAGCACATGAAAGCATAATGTCTTCACAAAATGCCCACCTCCGGTACTAAGGCACCGAGCGTGTGTATATACACAATATATAATATAAGCTATCTATAACGGATCCTGCTGCTGCTGCCTGTTCTCGCTCCACGCACATCTTACGTCACCGCATGTTTACAAGCATCACAGCAATGCCCACCCTGCCGCCGACAGCTAATCAGGAGTCACTTTGTGTATGACAGACAGGTAGTGCAGCCAATTAGAGACCTAGTAGTAGTGTATACATCTGCGCTGACAGTGAGACCGCTGGCCAGTGGGCAGTTGCATCTGTCCAGATAGTAGTGATGGGGAATCCTGTTCTTTGGAGTGACTAGTTCATTATGATCTGATCATTCTAAAGATTTAGTTCAGAAGATTAGTTTATGTAGTTCAATATTTCACTGACTCTGAAACACAGCTTAGAGAAGTCATTGGAAACACAGAACTAGTCCATTACCCATACAGGAGGCATTTCTACTACTGGCTCATTGGTCTATTTACTAAGCCTTGGATGGAGATAAAGTGGACACAGATTTAGGGGACTATTCAAGAAGCAGTGAAAACAGTGTAGAAACAGACCTATGGAGAAGTTGCCCACGGCAACCAATCATCATCTCCCTTATATTTTATAGATTGTACTTGATAATGGCTTCCTTCAAAGCTGAATGGTTGCCATGGGCAACTTCTCTTGTCCTTTTCACTGCTTCATGGATAGACCGCTAAGTGCCAGCCAATCAGCATCTAACTGCCATGTCACAGGCTGTGTCTAAAAAATAGAAGTAAGGAGCTGGTTGGCTGGTACTTCATCTCCGTGCATTTTACCTCCATCCAAGCAGGGACGGTGCAAGGTTTCGCAGCACCCTAGGAAAATCTTCAGTGCAAACCATCCCCCCATCCATCCCTCCCCCCCCCAAAAAAAAAAAAAATATCCAGCACCTCTGGTGAACAAGCACCTTGAGTCCTATTGGAGAAAGAGCACTATATGAATAAAATGATTATTATTATAATAATAATTATTATTATTATTATTATTAAAAAGTACGGAGGTGGAGTCTTCTAAGTTCCACAATCATTATTTCTGATGCGGGGTACACTGGGCTCCACAAGCCTGGACAATGGGGTGTAGAGTAGGATCTTGATCCAAGGCACCAACAGGCTCAAAGCTTTGACTGTTCCCAGAATGCACAGCGCCGCCTCCTATATCACCCCGCCTACCAGCACAGGAGCTCAGTTTGTAAGTTGGTGCTGCAGTAAGCAGGCACTGAATAGAGGGACTGCTCCAGGCAGCCCTAAGAAAAGCTTTTTATGAGGTAAAAAGTGAAGACTTCAAGGGCAGCAGCGGTGGTAAATGTCTTGTGACATTCACTGCTGCAGCTCCAGCTCTCCCCAGCGGCGCTGTACACTCCCGAGCCCTGGTTGCCGGGTACCTACAGCGGAGGCTCCGGTTTTCTTCATGTTAGACACACACGGCTGGGGCTCTCCAGGATCGCGTGGCCGCGCTTCAGGAGGTGGTAAGTGGGTTCCGCTCGCGGGACCCTGTCTTTATCGCGATCCGGCGTGGTCAGTGGGAGGCGGGCCGCGCGCTGGCGGTGGACACTGTGGCAGTACAGGCGATCCCACTAGATCACCAGGGCATGGGCGCAGGTCGGGTTTTCTCTTAAAACCGATTTTAATATCGCCCACAGTACCCGGTGGTTTTGCCAGCAAGGGGGATAAGGCGTATACCTGAAGCCCCTCCCCCAGCGCGCCATTTCCAGCAAGTGTTCCCGCCCTGGAGCTGCATCTCTGTCTTTTCCTCACTCCCTGTCAGTGTCTGCGGCGCCATTACTCCTCAGCTCACTGTTCCTGGGACTGCTTGGGCAAATCCTCCTATGTAAAGCCGCCTGGTTGTCAGCGCTGTGCCTTTACATGACACTTAAGTATTCTACCTGCCTTTTTAGTCAGTGTTAGTTAAGAAAGAGTGCATTTAGTCAGGGGTTTATAGTATAATTACCCTGTGATATACATCCAGTTTCTTACTGTGTACTGTTATATCTATTGACTATATAGCTGTGTAAGCTAGTCCAGTGCAGTATTATTGTCTGTAATAACCTCTGCATTGTACAAACTGTGACTATTTGTGTGTACATTGATAGCTGAGTGGTGTCCATTTCGTGTCTTTCACTCAATTTGCTATCCCTATATTCTATAACCTGAGGGGGCTTGGTGCATCAGGTGTTATTTAATATAGGATTTTCACAAAGATATACCGTATTACGTATTTTTCTCTGTGATTTAGTCACCATATCTCTCCTTTATCTCTGCTGGTGCTGACTACACTGCGCACGGGTTTGGGTTTAGGGATATAGTGCTGCTAATAATTGTACTGTGTTACCTCATACTGCAAGTTATATCATGTCTGCTTCTGAGGGTAACGGTTCTGGGGCGGAACACACTGCTGGTGTTGCTGAAGCCACAGGCACATATGGGGAGAATATAGCAGCTGTGGGCTCTGGTTCTGGGGGCTCCTTGCCCCCCAGTGGGACTGTGGCAATGGAGGCACATACTGACCCTCCGTGGGCCGCTTTTTCCACGCTTCTGCATACGCTAGTTCATAAACAAACACCCCCTATGGGACCCCCAATGCCGGTACAACCGTATGTGGTCCCTGCAGCTAACCTGCCGTGGGCGAACAATTTATCTGCTCAATTAAAGAAGTTGAACCAGTCCCTGACTACTAAAAAGTCTGACCAACGCACGCCTAAGTCCAAGAGGTCCTCTAAGCGAGCGCTCGTCTCCTCACAATCCACTGCTGTCACTGACACCTCGTCTGATGAAGACAGCACATACACTGACCCCACAGGTTCTGACTCAGATACGGCTGATGGGGAGGGTAGTTCACATGTGGATGTTCCTGATCTTTTGGAGGCTATTAAATTAATTCTGCAGATTACGGATGATCCCGAGCCATCCGTTCCTCCTAAGAAACCTGATAGTTTCAAGCGTCAGAAGGTGATTAAACAAGTTTTACCTAACTCTGACCACCTAGTGGATATACGTCAGGAACCCTGGGAAAACTCGGGTAAGAAGTTTGTGCCTCAAAAGAAGATGCTGGCTCGCTATCCCCTCATGCCAGAGCTGTCTCAGAATTGCAAAAGAGGGGAAGAGAAAGGGTTCGAAATGCCCTATAGTGGTGCACACAATCTTTTATTAAAATATAACTTTTATTGTAATATATAATAAAACCAGCGAATATTAAAAGGAAAATAGAATAGTGTGAATGAGAAAGAAATCGTGATTAAAATTAGAAATGCTGTGCACTAGAAGTCACCTGAATGGCTCATATATTGCTATTAAAGTTTCAGGATAGTGAGGAGTGTATCAGGAGTATATAATTCCTATATATTTGTAGTTGATATTTGCACTACGTTTCTGCTAACTGTAAAGGAAACTCCTAGAGTAAATGTCTAAATTTTCTAATCCCTCCCAGGGATATACAGCTTTAACATAGTGACATGGTTCACATCCACAATGTTTTTTCAGCAATCACAGATCTATTCACAGTACATACTATATGATCATTTAGTTTGTGAAATCCTCCTAAAAATATCAGAATAAATATTTAAAAATTGTATATTATTGGGTGCTTAACAGAGGCGTATCTAGGGTAGGGCGAGTGGGGCACGTGCCCTGGGCGTCTTGGCAGGCCAAGGAGAGGGGTAGCACCCCCCAAAAGGTTAGGAATAATACTAATGTGTTCTGGATAATTAAAATGGGGGCCTTTCACTCAACATGAATCAACCTGTGCGACCAGCATTATAGCCACTGTCTAAAAATTGGGAAACGCATCCACCAGTAGACTCACATGTGGCTAGGATGGTGGTTTCCTCAGCTCTACCTGTCACTACCGTCACGTCTCTAAAAGAGTCTACGGATAAACGTGTCGAGGGTTGTCTAAAAGCGAGTTACACCCTCACGGGTGCTGCACAAAGGACCACTATTGCAGCTACATGGGCGACAGAGGCTATTGAAGCATGGGCCTTGGAGTTAGAAGCTGAAATCTCCTCTGACCATGCTAGACAATGCTTGTCATATATTGTCACAGCTTCTCGCTATATTAAAGAGGCAGCTTCTGATGCCGGTATCCTAGCAGCCAAGGCCTCTACTGGCTCGCAGGATATTGTGGCTGAGATCCTGGTCTGTGGATCTGGACTCTAGAAAAACCCTGGAGGTACTCCCTTTCAAGGGGGATATTCTGTTTGGGGAGGACTTAAATAAGATAGTGGCTGACTTGGCTACTGCCAAAACTGCCTGTCTGCCTAATACAGCTCCTTCTGTGTCGAAGGCCAAAGGCACGTCCTTTCGCCCCTTTCGTCCTTCAGGTAAAGCAAAAGGTCAGGCGTACCATAAGCAGGCCCGCACTTCCAAACCTGGTAAGCCGAAGCCCAAAAGAGCCTGGGCTGCCTGTCAGCCAGCAGCCAAGACCGATAAGCCTGCCGCATGACGGGGTGGGCCTCCCCCTGGGGGATCCCAGGGTGGGGGGCCGGCTTCTAGAGTATACCCAGGAATGGTTGAAGACCACTTCAGATGCCTGGGTACGGGAAGTCGTCACTCGAGGTTTACGCCATAGCCTTCAAAAACCGACCCCCTCATCGATTTTGCCAGACAGACGTCCCATCGGACCAGACAAAGGCAAACACTCTGCATTCGGTGGTACAGACCCTCCTGGATACAGGAGTCGTAGTACAGGTGCCTCTTGCTCAGAGGGGCCGGGGGTACTATTCTCCGTTGTTTCTAGTCCCGAAACCGAATGGGTCCTCCCGGCCCATTCTCAACCTCAAGGCACTGAACAAGTTTGTGAAGGTTTCCAAGTTCCGTAAGGAAACCCTTCGCTCTATAGTTCTGGCCTTGGAACCTGGGAGCTACATGGTCTCCCTGGACATACAGGATGCTTACCTGCATAATCCTATAGCAGTGTCACATCAACAATACCTGAGGTTCACTATTGGCAACCTCCATTACCAGTTTCGGGCGTTACCATTTGGTTTAACAACGGCTCTGCGAGTCTTCACCAAAGTTATGGAGGTGATGACGGTGGTACTCCGCCGTCAAGGGGTCAGGATACTGCCGTATCTGGACGACTTGGTAATCCATGCAAATTCCCCAGATCTTCTCCTGCGTCATCTGGATATGACGGTCTGGTTTCTACAAGCCCACAGGTGACTCATTAACTGGAAGAAATCATCCCTGGTCCCTGCTCAGAGCATGGTGCATCTGGGAGCGCTGTTGGACACTCACAACCAGAGGTTGTTCTTGTCTCAGGAGAAAGTCCTGAAACTTCAGGACAGGATTCGTTGCTTCCTTTCTCGTCCGCAAGTGTCGATACATTCGGTAATGCAGGTGCTGGGCCTCATGGTATCAGCATTCGACATGGTGGAGTATGCTCAATTCCATTCTCGCCCCCTCCAGAAGCTGATTCTAGCCAAGTGGGAAGGCCTGCCTCACCGGATCAGGTCTCAAATGATCTCGTTGACTCCGGAGGTCTGTCTGTCGCTGCTCTGGTGGCTCCGGGACAGACAATTGTGCAGAGGCCGTCCCTTCTGGATATCCAACTGGGTCCTTGTTGACGACAGATGCCAGTCTAAGAGGTTGGGGCACGGTGCTGGAGCAGCACTCCTTGCAGGGTCGGTGGACCAAGGAGGAATCTCTCCTCTCGATCAACATTCTGGAATTGCGGGCGGTCTTCAATGCGTTCAACCTAGCCCAGCATTTGATTCAGAACCGTCCTGTTCAAGTACAGTCGGACAACGCCACCACAGTGGCTTACATAAATCATCAAGGCGGCACTCGAAGCCGTTTGGCAATGAAGAAAGCCTCACAGATTCTACGTTGGGCAGAACGCCATCTACCGGCAATATCAGCAATATTCATTCTGGGAGTCCTGAATTGGGAAGCGAATCGTCAGGACGTGCATGCCGGCGAGTGGTGCCTCCATCCAGAAGTGTTTCAACTCCTCGTGGAAAGGTGGGGTCTTCCAGATGTGGATCTGATGGCGTCTCGACACAATCACAAGGTTCCGGTCTTCGGAGCAAGGACAAGGGATCCTCAAGCAGCATTCGTGGATGCGCTGGCAGTGCCGTGGAGGTTTCGGCTGCCGTACGTGTTCCCTCCGGTGTCACTCCTGCCCAGGGTAATTTGGAAGTTCAAGCAAGAAAAAGGAAATCTGCTTCTCATAGCTCCGGCGTGGCCAAGACGGCACTGGTTCTCAGACCTGCAAGGCCTATCGTCAGAGCGTCCACTTCTACTTCCACAACGCCCAGACCTCCTCGTTCAGGGCCCCTGTGTCTACTAGGACCTGGCCCGGCTGTCTTTGACGGCGTGGCTCTTAAGGCTTCCGTCTTAAGAGCTAAGGGTTTATCTGAAGAGGTCATTAAAACTACGTTGCGGGCCCGGAAACCGGCCTCTGCTCGGATTTACCATTGGGTCTGGCATTCCTACTTTGTTTGGTGCGCATCTAACCATTATGACGCTTCCAAGTTTAGTACAGCCAAACTTTTGGCTTTTCTACAGCAGGGCCTAGATTTAGGCCTGCGTCTGGCCTCCCTCAAGGTTCATATTTCTGCCTTGTCTCTGTGGTTTCAGAGAAAAATTGCGACTTTACCTGATGTTCATACTTTCACTCAGGGTGTGTTGCGTATCCAACCTCCCTATGTCCCGCCTGTGGCTCCTTGGGACTTGTCGTGGTTTTGGAGGCATTGCAGGAACCTCCATTTGAACCTCTTGGTTCAGCTGACCTTAAGTGGCTTTCCCTTAAGGTGGTGTTCTTGCTGGCTATTGCCTCTGCTAGGAGAGTGTCGGATTTGGGTGCCTTGTCTTGTAGTTCCCCATATCTGATTTTTCACCGTGACCGGGCGGTTCTTAGGACTTGTCCCGGATATTTACCTAAGGTGGTTTCTTCGTTCCACCTTAATCAGGAGATTGTGGTTCCAGCTTTTCTCTCTCCTGATTTGTCTCCCAAAGAGCGGTCTTTGGATGTGGTACGGGCTCTCCGTATCTATGTGAAGAGAACTGCTTCTATTCGAAAGTCTGATTCTCTCTTTGTTTTGTTTGGATTTCACAAACGTGGCTGGCCTGCTCACAAGCAGACTCTGGCCAGGTGGATTAGAATGGTGATTGCGTATGCTTATGTGAAGGCTGGTCTGTCAGCTCCTGTTCACATTACGGCCCATTCTACTCGGTTTGTTGGACCTTCTTGGGCGGCCCAACGTGGTGTGACCCTTGATCAATTGTGCAAGGCGGCTACGTGGTCCTCCGGGAACACGTTTATAAGGTTCTATGCCTTCGATACTGCCGTTTCCCAGGATGCTTCCTTTGGACACCAGGTTCTTGTGCCGGCTACAGTGCATCCCCTCCCATAAGGAACTGCTTTAGGACATACCCATTGTCCAGACTTGTGGAGCCCAGTGTACCCCGCAGCAGAAAACGAGTTTTATGGTAAGAACTTACCCTTGTTAAAACTCTTTCTGCGAGGTACACTGTGCTCCACAAGGCGCCCACCCTGACGCACTTAGCTTCTTTGGGTTGATATGGCATTAGCCGCTGACACTTTTCTCTTGTCGTGAGAGTGTGGTGTATGTGGCTACTTACCGTTGTCGTCTCTTTTCCTGCTACTGCATTGGGCTGGTTAACTAAACTGAGAACTAAACTGAGCTCCTGTGCTGGGAGGCAGGGTGATATAGGAGGCGGAGCTGTGCATTCTGGGAACAGTCAAAGCTTTGAGCCTTTTGGTGCCTCGGATCAAGATCCTACTCTACACCCCATTGTCCAGACTTGTGGAGCCCAGTGTACCTCGCAGAAAGAGTTTTAACAAGGGTAAGTTCTTACCATAAAACTCGTTATATTACTCTCCTGTACAAATTAAGTATGGCATCCCTCCGGTCATAAGACCGACGCCGGAATACCAATAGGCGGGATCCCGACGGCGATCGCAGTGTTTCCCCTTGCGGGCCACCCCTTCCCCACTGCAGGACACTGTGGACGTGGGTGGGACAGTGGGACAGTCCCAAAAAAACGGGACTGTCCCATGAAAAACAGAACATTTGGGAGGTATGTTACTGGAACAGTTAAATAAGCAATTGTGTATAAAAACTAGAGATGAGCAGGTTCGGTTTTACTCGGATTTACTCGGTTCTCAAAACGGCACCTTATTGGCTCACGGATGTCTTGTGTTTTGGATAGCCAATCAGATGCCGTTTTGAGAACAGAGTAAGTCCGAGTAAAACCCGAACCCGCTCATCTCTATTAAAAACATTGCTTTGTCACCCATGATTCCTACAATGCTGTGAGCTGTCCCCACCCTCTCCTTTTGTCCCCTTCTGACACCTCATCTTTCTGAGCCAAAAAATGTCAATTTAAAATGACATCCATGGTGTTTTAATTGCTGACCCGGGTTGAGTTAAAAGGAGCCAACCCTGCAATAACCCGGGTTGAAAGTGTAGTTTGAAAGGGTCTGATTCAAAATACCGGGTCGGACCCGGGTTTGCGGTGTGAAAGGTGTATTAATATTGCATCTTTGATATTGGATGGAAAGATAGATATATAGATCCATCCTCCTACATTGCTACACCAGTTCCCCCAAGCCCCAGATTGCACAGACTATACAGAATTTTATATATACAGATGGAGCCACGCTCATTGAGCGTGGCTGCATCGCAGGCGGGGGCAAGCAGTGTGCCTAGGCACGCCTGCGCCTCGCCCCCTCTCCGAGCGAATACAGATGCTCCCATTCACTTTGAATGGGGCACGTTCGCATCTACGACACACGTGTGCCCTGGTCGCTTCCGGCGATCTGCCTTGCAGGGCGTGACTAGGCACAAACGGAGCCATGATTAGCTTGGTTCCATCTGTATATGGTCTGATGAAAGTGCCGAATAAAGCAGAGTGGTACTGAAACGTTACTGTTAAACCATTGCCAGAAATTGGCTATTTATGCAGGGAGTGCCGCACACATTGGAGAGTATGTGTATGTATATATATATATATATATATATATATACAAAAAAATGTCTTCCACCCCTTGCTTAACCCACCAGCAGCAATATGGAGAAAGTCCCTGTTAGTGAACTTTCAAAGAATAACATAAACAAAACAATAACCAATTGCGCTTGGTATAACTTTAAAACACTCAGATTTTAGTATTTCCAGTAGCTGTTCTTCCACGGTGTGGATTCTTATAACTGGTATCACCTGCAAGTATACCCTCACACCAGAGAACACACCCGAACAAAAAGACGGCCAGAATGGCCTAAATTAGTGTTAGGGTCTCCTGCTCTGTGCTGCCACGTCGTCATGGCAACCGGGAGACAAGTGCTAGCGGAGTAACCTGAGCGTAGCTGATACTCCGGTTCGGGTCTTTTGCTGTGCAGTGGTTACAGGCTCTGTGCACGGCAGGGGATCCGGTGCTGGTTTTTGTGCTCGCAGTCTGTGAGGTCTGAGTGGGGCGTGGACAGCACCTGCTATATAAACCCTCTTCTCAGGTTAGGCAGATGCTGCTGAATCTTTGTTGGTTAGTCAGTTCCTGAAAGCTAGCTAGTACTGTGTAAACTTTGTATTTGTTTGTTGCTTACTGCAAATAGGCCTTGGGATTTGGTATTACACTCTGCCAATCCAGACCTAGCAGTAAGACTGGAGTCAGTCGTTTAACCTGCTGGGGTTCTTTTGCTACTCTGTGAACCTAGCAAGTTTGCGGCTGTATTCTCAGACTTGCCTGCCAAAATCCTTTCTCACTGTGCAAGGTGTTCAGGTGTCAGTTTAGTGGCAGTAAGCTGAACCAGTGCACTGCAAGTGAGGACTAGGATTGTGGAGACTCTCCTTGTGTCTATTATTCCATCTCTGACCAAGGAGTTTACTGCCACACCCGTTGGTAACCCTTTAGGGTTTTGCTATTGCCCTTAGCAACAGCATTTCGGGTTCTCTACGTATTAAATCACTACATCTCGCTTCTTTCCATCTGAGCATTCCTAATACTAGGGAGACACCCAGTTTCTTAGCCTTTGGGCTTCTCTGTTCACTTTGTGTTTATTTTGTTACCCTATAACCTTCTGTGTATGTAATGTCATATTCCCCAGTCTGTCTGTGAGTTCATTTGTTTTGCATCCCTCACCGTTCAGACACCAGTACATTCCTGCTGGCACTGGTGTGCATAACATATTCAGCAGCCTAATGCTCCTGTTGAAATTTTGTGGGAATATGGAGCATACCCCTCAAAATACTTTGCAACAGGTGGTCGATCAGGTGCAGGTCCTGACTCGACAATTTAATGATTTGTCCATTAAAATGCACACCTCGCAGGCCGCTGGCGGAGCTCCCGCAGCAGCAGTACCTTCAGGGGTTAAGGAGCCGAAAGTAAATCTCCCGGATCGTTTTTCTGGAGATCGCTCGCAGTTCTTTTGTTTCAAGGAGAGCTGCAAGCTATATTTCCAGCTTAGGCCTCAGTCTTCTGGGTCGGAGATTCAGCGGGTGGGCATAGTGATTTCCTTGCTACAAGGAGACCCACAGGTCTGGGCATATGGGTTGCAGCCTGACTGTCCGTCGCTTAAAAGTGTTGATGCTTTTTTTTACGGCACTGGGCATGTTGTATGATGACCCTGACAAGACGGCCTCAGCCGAGGCTCAGATTTCGATCCTTAAGCAAGGGCGAAGGCCAGTTGAGGTTTATTGTACGGAGTTTCGGAGGTTGGCCCATGATACCCAGTGGAATGACCCAGCCCTGAGACACCAGTACCGAAGAGGTCTTTCTAACCAGTTAAAAGACCAACTGGTACAATATCCCTTGCCTGATAGCTTGGATCAGCTCATGCAGTTATCCATTCGGGTGGATATACGGCTGAGAGAGCGCAGGCTTGAAAGGGAGACCGAGGTTTCCTTCTTTCCCAAGGGAACCTCAGACTCTGAGGAATTTTCCGAGGAGCCTATGCAGATTGGGGCTACCCGCCTCTCCTCGCGTGAGAAGACGCGGAGGAGACAGCAGGGGTTATGTTTGTACTGTATGAATAAAGGTCATGTGGTAGTATCATGCCCAGAAAAGCCGGAAAACTTCAGGGCCTGATGGTGATGGGAAATATCCTGTCAGGTCGGAAGTCGGAATTTCCCAAGAATACTTTTATCATTCCGGTGACCTTGAAGATCCTCGGTCAAACTGTCAAGACTGAGGCCTTTGTGGACAGTGGGGCCGACGGGGTTTTTATGGACCGCCAATTCGCCCTGAAACACTCTGTTCCCTTAGTACCCTTGGCATCGGAAATTGAGATTTGTGGGTTAAACGGGGAACCATTATCCCAGGGTAAAATTACCTCTTGCACTAGCCAGATTTCTTTGTTTATTGGAGCCACACACTCTGAAAAATTGTCCTTTTATGTGACTGTCTGTACTTTTGCCCCATTGGTGTTGGGGTTACCCTGGTTAAGGGCCCACAATCCTCAATTTGACTGGGTCTCTGGGGAGATTCTTAGTTGGGGTACTGATTGTTTCAGGAGTTGCTTGAGCCTTCCAGTCAGGCTTTCGCAGCTAAGTTTGCCAGGATTGCCAGGATGTTATGCAGATTTTGCGGACGTGTTCTCCAAAAGAGTTGCAGAGGTACTACCTCCCCATCGCCACTATGACTGTGCCATTGATTTGTTGCCGAATGCTAAGCTTCCCAAGAGCAGGTTGTACTCCCTGTCACGTCCTGAGACTCAGGCTATGGCAGAGTACATTCAGGAGAACTTGGCTAAGGGATTTATCAGACCTTCACAGTCTCCAGTTGGGTCGGGGTTCTTCTTCGTGGGTAAAAAGGACGGTTCGTTGCGACCCTGCATCGACTTCAGGGAATTGAACCGTATCACGATTAAAAACTCATACCCACTGCCTCTCATTTCGGTCTTGTTTGACCAGCTTCGTACTGCCACCATTTTTTCTAAGATTGACCTACGCGGTGCGTACAATCTAATCCGAATAAGAGAGGGGGATGAATGGAAGACTGCCTTTAATACCCACTCAGGGCATTATGAATATTTGGTGATGCCTTTTGGGCTCTGTAATGCCCCGGCAGTCTTCCAGGACTTCATGAACGATGTGCTCAGGGAATATTTGGATAGATTCTTAGTTGTATACTTAGATGACATCCTAATCTTCTCCCATTCCCTGGAGGAACATCGGAAGCATGTACGCTTAGTCCTCCAGAAACTCAGAGACCACCGGCTTGGGGCGAAGCTGGAGAAGTGCGAATTTGAAGTTCAGCAAATCGCATTTCTAGGATATATTATCTCCCCAGAAGGTTTCCAAATGGAGGGTTCCAAGGTACAGGCAGTCCTGGATTGGGTGCAGCCCACTAGTTTGAAGGCGCTTCAGCGTTTTCTGGGCTTTGCAAATTTTTATAGACGATTTATCGCTGGATTTTCGTCTATAGTGGCGCCCTTGGTGGCACTCACTAAGAAAGGGGCGGATGTTGCTCACTGGTCTTGTGAGGCCAAAGCGGCTTTTGCCCGTCTCAAAAGGGCATTTGTCTCGGCTAAGGTGCTGCGACACCCAGATCCAGAGCGTCCTTTTGTGGTGGAGGTGGATGCCTCTGAGATGGGTATTGGGGCAGTGCTCTCTCAGATGGGGGTGTCTGATAATCGCCTTCATCACTGTGCTTACTTTTCCCGTAAATTTTCGCCTGCCGAGATGAATTATGACGTGGGTAACCGGGAATTGTTGGCTATTAAGGATGCACTCGAGGAGTGGAGACACTGGCTTGAGGGGGCTAAGTTTGTGGTCTCAATTCTCACCGACCATAAGAATTTGGCATATTTAGAGTCAGCGAAGCGCCTCAATGCCAGGCAGGCACGATGGGCTTTGTTTTTCGCTCGCTTTAATTTTTTGATAACATATCGCCCTGGGTCAAAAAACATCAAGGCTGATGCGCTCTCGCAGAGTTTTGCTCCAATCCAGGAGACCACCGAGGAGCCATTGCCCATTGTGTCCCCATCATGTATTAAAGTGGGCATTACCCAGGACCTCTTGTCATTAGTCCTTAGAGCACAGGAGCAGGCTCCTCCAGACCTTCCGGTAGGTCTTTTGTTTGTGCCTCCTAGGTTAAGACAGCGAGTGTTCCTGGAATTCCATGCCAAGAAGTCGGCAGGTCACCCGGGTATTGCCAGAACTCGGGAGTTGCTATCTAGGGCGGTGTGGTGGCCCTCGGTGGCTAGGGATGTGGATCAGTGGGTTCGGGCATGTGACATCTGTGCCCGAAATAAAATTCCTAGAGGGGTTCCTGTTGGCCCATTACATCCACTCTCTATTCCATCTAAGCCATGGAACCACATTTCAATGGATTTTGTGGTGGATTTGCCCAAATCCTCGGGGATGACAGCCATCTGGGTTGTCGTTGACAGGTTTTCGAAGATGGCGCACTTCGTTCCATTGGTTGGGCTGCCATCGGCCAGACGCCTGTCTGAATTATTTATGCTGCATGTTGTGCGCCTCCACGGGTTGCCACTTGATGTGGTCTCTGACCGCGGATCCCAGTTTGTGGCCAAATTCTGGAGGGCATTTTGTTCCGATCTCCAGATTTCTGTCAGCTTGTCGTCAGGCTACCATCCGCAGTCTAATGGGCAGACTGAAAGGGTGAACCAGTCCTTGGAGCAGTTCCTCAGGTGTTATGTCTCCAAGTGTCAGACTGACTGGGTGGCTCATCTGTCCATGGCGGAGTTTGCCTATAACAACGCGGCTCACTCTGCTACAGGGATCTCTCCCTTCCTTTGTGTGTATGGGCATCATCCTAAGGCCAATTCTTTTGACCCCCTGGACTCCACGCCTGGTGGTTCCTCTGTGGTTTCGGTCCTTAGAGGTATTTGGAGGAAAGTGAAGAAAGCCGTTGTGTCTGTGTCATTAGTGACCAAAAGGGTTTTTGATAAGCGGAAAAGACCCTGCAGCTTCAAATTAGAAGACTTCGTCTGGTTGTCTACCAAGAATTTGAAGTTGAGACAGCCATCTCATAAGTTAGGCCCCCGGTTCATCGGTCCTTATAAGATCACTAGGGTTATCATTATCAATCCGGTGGCATTTCAGTTAGATCTACCCCGTTCTTTGGGTATCAATAAAACATTTCATTGTTCCCTTTTAAAACGGGCGATTAGTAATCCTTCTTCCAGTGGAAGACCTTCCCCTCTTCTGATACGTGGCCAGAGGGAGTTTGTTGTTGAAAGGATTCTTGACTCCAAGATGGTTCGGGGTCGGCTGTCATTTTTGGTGCACTGGAAGGGGTATGGCCCGGAGGAGCGGTCGTGGGTGCGCAGTTGTGATCTTCATGCCCCCAGACTGTTACGCTCTTTCTTCTCGCAGTTCCCCGATAAACCCGGTGGTAGGGGTTCTTTGACCCCTCGTCAGAGGGGGGGTACTGTTAGGGTCTCCTGCTCTGTGCTGCCACGTCGTCATGGCAACCGGGAGACAAGTGCTAGCGGAGTAACCTGAGCGTAGCTGATACTCCGGTTCGGGTCTTTTGCTGTGCAGTGGTTACAGGCTCTGTGCACGGCAGGGGATCCGGTGCTGGTTTTTGTGCTCGCAGTCTGTGAGGTCTGAGTGGGGCGTGGACAGCACCTGCTATATAAACCCTCTTCTCAGGTTAGGCAGATGCTGCTGAATCTTTGTTGGTTAGTCAGTTCCTGAAAGCTAGCTAGTACTGTGTAAACTTTGTATTTGTTTGTTGCTTACTGCAAATAGGCCTTGGGATTTGGTATTACACTCTGCCAATCCAGACCTAGCAGTAAGACTGGAGTCAGTCGTTTAACCTGCTGGGGTTCTTTTGCTACTCTGTGAACCTAGCAAGTTTGCGGCTGTATTCTCAGACTTGCCTGCCAAAATCCTTTCTCACTGTGCAAGGTGTTCAGGTGTCAGTTTAGTGGCAGTAAGCTGAACCAGTGCACTGCAAGTGAGGACTAGGATTGTGGAGACTCTCCTTGTGTCTATTATTCCATCTCTGACCAAGGAGTTTACTGCCACACCCGTTGGTAACCCTTTTAGGGTTTTGCTATTGCCCTTAGCAACAGCATTTCGGGTTCTCTACGTATTAAATCACTACATCTCACTTCTTTCCATCTGAGCATTCCTAATACTAGGGAGACACCCAGTTTCTTAGCCTTTGGGCTTCTCTGTTCACTTTGTGTTTATTTTGTTACCCTATAACCTTCTGTGTATGTAATGTCATATTCCCCAGTCTGTCTGTGAGTTCATTTGTTTTGCATCCCTCACCGTTCAGACACCAGTACATTCCTGCTGGCACTGGTGTGCATAACAATTAGATATGATACCAATTTGTTTTTATTAAAAAAAAAAAACATATAGAGTTCCATAAATTCATATAAACATTTTTTTTTTACAAATAAAAGGTTCCATACATTCATATAAACATTCTTAAAAGAAATACATCCAGATACAGTCAATAGGTTTTCTGTTCAAGCCTTTAAAGAACACCCTCACCCTTATAGGTGTATATTCTGTAGGGTGTACTGATGAACTAGATAAGAGACCGTAACTGATTCGACCCAACGTGTTTCATCAGAACGACTTCATCAGGGGTTTCTGTATGGTATCACAAAAAAAGGAACAAAGGCCTTCATGGATATAAAACATCCATAGTCCATATATATAGGACCAACTTTTAATAGAGATGAATAATTCACCCAGAATGGTTGTAGGATGGTAAAACCAAGCATAAACGCATACGCCTTTAATGGTATTCAGCTAGTTAATGAACCTGATTGCAGACTCTTTTCAGTTTGTATGCAGGGTCTGTTAAATTTGAACCTGCAGCCACCAGGAAAGAGACACAAGTAACAGCATTTTGGATTTGGCTGTTAAGGCTGTTAAGGCTGTAAGGCTCCCATAGTACTTTATAGCTGCTACCCACGGACCGGCTGTGGTCTTTTTAAACCTGCACTTGCACTTTTCTTGGCACTTTAAAGCAACAGTCACTTTTATTGGAATTCGGTACATTGATCCATAGATCAAAATGACAGCTGCTAATCCCAATGAGGAGGGTACTAGTGGGTACATGCCTCGAATAAGTCCCCTGGGAGTGAGACATATGTACTCAGAAGCGGAAGAAATCCTATATAAAGCAGCCCTGGAAGATCAAGCAGAGGCTTGCTCATTGGAAAGTATCTACCGCAATTTGCTCAAATATAAACGCAGAGAGATGGACTTTTATTACCACTGCTTATCATTAAGCGAGTACGATAGATCTAAAAAAAATCCTCGGGGACTGAGGATCACGAACTCACCTACAATAGGTAGGCATGACCCCACCCTCTGCAGAAAATGAGTAGGAATCATGAACCGCTGTTCCATGGATCTGATGTTATTAATTATAGAGCAGAGTACAAAAGAAATGAATTTACTTAAAGAGAAAATCATGACACTGGAATCTGCCCACAAAGTTGCGTTGGAAGCAGACACAGTTAACAACTGGTATGAGAAACTAAACAACCAGCTGCAAGTGTATAAAAGAGACTTGATTAAGTTTAAAGCTGACAAGAAAATAAAAGTGGATCAGGACTATGATAACAATAATGTGTACCGTTGGAATGATAACCAGCGTAATAATGGGAATAGAAAACCTTTTTTTCGTTGACGTCAGGATAAACGACATCCAAAGGATTCATCCAATGATTATACCTCTACGGCCATTGAGTCAGATTCTTATGCCCAGTCATCTCAAGCTAGGGGCCCTTTAGGGGTGACTACAAGAGCCAAGGAACAAGACGAACTAGATGGAGATCACACACCAGACGTGGCCAGTAGTGGAGGCGGCAAAGGAAGGGGAAGGGGCACAAAACCACCGAAGGCCAAGTCAGCCCGATAATTAACCTTTCAGATTATGAGCTCAATGAAACTGAGCAACAGGTCCTGAGTAGGGGTCTGTCTTTTGTGCCATTATCCAAACCCCAGCCGCTACAATGGAAAGTTGAAAAACACAAGCTTCACAGGACCCTCAAACTCAAGGAATATTTTGCAAAGCCAACAACTATAACCATTGCAGAGAATGTGGAAACAAAGGCTAAGATCCCAGAAAAATTAAAGAAATTGCTACCAAAGTCAACGTTTGACCCACAGTCTTCTAATGCGTCAATACGTACATTTATGCGGTTAGTTGAGCAGGAAAGTGACCCGCTGGTTAATCATCCTCCCCTAGTCCGTGATAACCTTACTAAAGGTCAAAGAGAAGCACTTAGTAAATTGGCAGCAAATAAAGATCTAATTTTTAGACCTGCAGATAAAGGGGGTGCCCTTGTGATCCAAAACTTGGAGGACTACAAGGAAGACATTTCAATTCAACTTAGTGACGGCAATACCTACTGCCGTTTGACCAGTGACCCTACGGGACAATACACAAGAGAACTCACGGAATGTTTAGATACTGCAGTCTCTGCTGGACTTATTCCATCATGTGTGAAAGATGCTCTTATTCCTTCATATCCTGTAGTACCATTACTCTATCCTACACCCAAAATACACAAAAGGTTGAACAAGCCCCCCGGCCGACCTATCATATCGGCCAGGGGCTCGTTGTTTCAGCCTGTGTCCATTTTCCTGGATGACATATTCCAGCCATACATCCAGAGAATGTCTAGGTATTTATTGGATACCAGTACTTTGCTAAGATGCCTTGAGGTATTACCTGTACTGCCGACCGATACACTACTCTGCACAATTGATGTGCAGAGTTTATATACGGTCATCCCCCATGCGGGGGGTTTAGCAGCAGTTGATTCATTCCTAAATGCTCAAGCAGATTATGAGGGACCAGATATCCCTTTATGTCTCAAACTGCTTGAAATTATGTTATTGAAGAATTATTTCTTGTACGACGGCAAATATTACCTGCAGTGTCGAGGGGTGCGATGGGGTCCAGTGTGGCCCCATCGTACTCCAATATTTACATGTTTGGGGTAGATGAGGAGCTGTTTTTTGCTAATACAGAAATATCTCAGCATATTTTATTTTTTTGTAGGTATATAGATGACCTGTTGGTCATCTGGCAGGGTCCCAAATAATTACTGATGGCCACGATTGATAGCCACAATGCTAAAGAGCACCCCATTAAATTTACTTACTCCATCGAACCCAATACTATTCAATTTTTGGATGTACAAATATCTATAGTTAACAATAAGATTACCACCTCACTCTACTCAAAACCCACTGATAGGAATAATTTATTGCATTTTACAAGCAGTCACCCTTTGCCCCTCAAACGAGGGTTACCTTATTCGCAGTTTTTGCGAGTAAAAAGGATCACGTCTGATCCAGCACTGGCTGCCAATCAGATTGAAGAAATGTATCAGAAATTCCTAGATCGAGGATATTGTCCAACTTTATTAGATCAGGCAAAAAGCAAGGCCATGGCATTGGATCGCTGCATGTTGCTACATGCACAAAAAGATAAAAATCAACAAAGTGTCATACCATGGGTGAACAATTTCAATTCAGCCAGCCGTTCCATCCAGGGGTCTGTTAAAAAGCATTGGCACCTGATCCAATCAGATCCAGAGCTACAGTTGCAGCATATTAGGTTGATGCCTAGTTATAAACGCGCAATAAATTTGCGTGATATTTTGGTTAAATCTGATGTATATAATCCAGTACAGCAGCCTTCGTTCTTTGGGGGTAGGAAAGGTTGCTATAAATGCACTTGCACTACCTGTCAGTATTTAATCTCTGGCAGCACGTTTCAACACCCACACACTGGCAGAACTTACCACATTAGACACCGGCTCATGTGTAGCTCGCGATATGTGGTTTACCAACTGATTTGCCCCTGTGGGCTCTCATATATAGGTAAAACGGAGAGAGCGTTCAAGGAACGTATGACAGCCCACAGTTCTGCAATCAAAGCAGCCATAGCCTCTGGTAAAAGTGACCAACCAGTGGCGAGGCATTTTTCCACTGCACGGCACCCACTTGCATCCCTGAAATATAGGATGATAGATCAGGTCCAGCCGTCCCTCAGAGGGGGTAATAGAGGGCTTAGACTGTTGAGATTAGAGACTCAGTGGATTCAGCATTTGGACACAGTGTCCCCGCGGGGTCTTAATGAGCAATTAGGATTGAACTGCTTCATGTAATTTTGTGGTGTAGATCCTTTGCGTCCATGTGTACTATCAGGTGTAATTAAGTTGTATAAATATTGACCGCATTAGATAGGTGTTCAACTACTCTAAGTCTGTGCCTCCTTTTATAGATATTTGTATACATATCAAATGGATATATGCATTTTCTCCAGGGATATGTGTGTTCTTTTATGGTGAGAAATATCTTTATTGTGTACAGAAACCGATGTTTGTTGATGTGTTGCTATGGTGATGGGAGCATAATGATGACGCTGGTATCATCCACGTCAGCGTCACTGGGCGGGCTTCAATCCCGTTTCCGGATTTATGGCGCCATGCACAGAGGTGTTACTGCTATTTAGGTGAGTGTTTTTTCTTTTGTTGTTTGTAAGCCTGAGGAAAATGCTTCAAGCATTGAAACGTTGCTAATTTCTTGCTGTCTAAAGTCTGCTTATTGAAAGTCGCCTGGAGTGCCGCACACACCCGCGTATCTATTGAAATTTCTACTTGCGGACACCCGGTGCGTTATTAGGAGCTGATGGGAGAGCCGGCACCTGCTGATTTATATATATATACAGGGCTTAAAGTGGTCCTGGAGAGGTGGGGGAACTCGTCTCCCGCATGAATCCTCCCGCTTAGCGCGCGCCGAAGGCGCGCGCCACAAAAAGGGGTGTGGTCTCATAAGGAAGGGGCGTGGCCACACAAAAGTACCCCCAATTCAAAATACTGTCTCACAGTAGCACAATCTTCTGTGGGCTGGGCACTATGGTCAGCTAGCAGCCTGGGGATGGAGAAGACAGTAGCGATTACCTTCACAGTGTGGTGCTCTACATGGCTGTGTACCTGGCGTAATGGTCGGAATGGCCCTGAGTACATTGCTTGTAATTAATATTACACCACACAGTAGGATTATACAAGCAAGCAAGCCTAACTCTACTACTATGGCCCTGCACAGTGGCTGCAACAGATGTCCCACAGGCAGCTAACTAGCTACAGTATACTGCCCACCCTATGAATATTGCTTTTGGAGCTACTAGCATTTACTTGAATTCATTCAAAATCTGCAAGCCTGCTTCACTATCCAGTCTCATGTGAGACATTGTGTAGGGAACAGATTTATTTTGCTCAAGCCATAAATTAGGCTAGAGAGGTCACAGTAGAACAAAGGGGTTCACTATGGTATGCCGGCGGTCGGGCTCCCGGCGACCAGCATACCGGCGCCACTTGGCAGCTTCTCATTGGCTGGCGGTCCGCGAGCCGTGATTGGCTCACACCAGACTTTGAAAAAGCTGCCTCTTCTTTAGATTGGTGCTGCAGCCGGTCCGCGAGCCGGGATTGGCTGGCAACTGCACCCAACTTCACAATGCAGCAGGGACCTGATGCTGCAATTAGAGGTGACGGAACGCAGTTCCGCCCCGTTCCGGACCACTTTAACCACTGTGTGTATATATATATATATATATATATATATATACATATTTGTGTTTTACTGCAAGATTGTGAGACATTGTGTAGGGAACAGATTTATTTTGCTCAAGCCATAAATTAGGCTAGAGAGGTCACAGTAGAACAAAGGGGTTCACTATGGTATGCCGGCGGTCGGGCTCCCGGCGACCAGCATACCGGCGCCGGGAGCCCGACCGCCGGCTTACCGAAAGTGTGGCGAGTGCAAATGAGCCCCTTGCGGGCTCGCTGCGCTCGCCACGCTACGGGCACGGTGGCGCGCTACGCTATTTTATTCTCCCTCCAGGGGGGTCGTGGACCCCCACGAGGGAGAATAAGTGTCGGTATGCCGGCTGTCGGGATCCCGGCGCCGGTATACTGTGCGCCGGGATCCCGTCAGTCAGCATACTGAAGACCACCCGAACAAAGAATGTTCTTACAATTCAGTGGACACTGGAATCCACAGGTGTACATTTTAGATCAGAATCAGGATTTCAATACAGCACTTTGGCAATTACAAACTATCTATTGCCCAGTTATACTGCAGGCCAGATACAATGACAACGCAAGATCTGTTGATCTTCTGCTGTACCAACAAGTCCCAATTGTTGATGCTAACACCCAAGGCAAACAAATATTGTTACACTTCAAATAAGCAAAGGAAGATCTTTGATGTATAAGGAAGTAGCAAATTTTATGACCCCAGACTACATGTCCTGTTTGCCACCCTGAGGCAGGACATCTGGACATATATCACGACACTGGAATCTGGCAGTTATCAGTTACAGGGGAGCCAATGGAAATATGTCAGTTTGAAATGGTTAAGTTATAGGTGTATATATATATATATATATATATATATATATATATATATATATATACATACATACATACATACATACATACATACATACATACATACACACACACACACACACACACACACACACACACAGTCCTCTGTAGGCGGCACTCCGGTAATAACTGTACAAAACAGCAGGTTGAAGCAACAATGTTTCAAAATTTTAATGACCTTGTCATCAGATTACAAATATATTGATTATAAGAAGTTAGTGGGAGTTGAAGTCAGCAGGAGGAGGAATGAGAAGATGCAGAAGGGAGCTTGGTGCAAGAGAGAACGAAAAAGATCAGAAACTTGCAAGATATAAACTATGCTAGTAATTGTCTAAGTTTGTTAAACTGTGTTTAGTTATGTTTGTTCTATAATTAAAGAGGCATAAATATTCTTAGTATATACATCACTACTGTGTATATCTCATTCTGTTTGATTTGATTTTGCCTGTAAATAATCACATGATAAAAGCTGTGAATTCCATGTTTGAACTCACTTTGGAATCATAATTTAATAATTCATATGTATGCGAACTGCATATATGCATCAGCCACCTAGTTTGTAAGACTGACATATTTGCAGATATATATGATAAACGTATATTATAAAGTATACATTTAGTATTATTGAAGAGTCCACTTTTCAATAATTGGCACCCCAGACATTAATATAAAAATATAATATAATATAAGATTCCTCAACATTTGGCACCCCAGATTCTAGTATCTGATTATTTGATTATAATATTTATAAGGAGTAGCAGACGCTATAAGCTGGCTACCAAATCTGCAGAATCACGGTGGGAATATATATATGACAACTTATTACTATTGTGTTATCTTATCGTATTTTGTATAACCTAGGATAAATGTGTTAGTGCAATATACATTATTTTAACTAATACAATATTTATTAGGAAGCAGCACAAAGGGCTGTAAGCTCGCCGGCCGGCAAATTACAAAATCACAGTGGAATAGGTTACAAATAAAGAATTTAAAGGCCTAGAATAAAAAATGTGCACAGTGGGAATGTCAATGAGTATTCCCAAATAAATGAATGTATGTACCAGATATTAGAGTAACCTTAAGAAACCGGTCACTCTTAGGGAGAGGATATTGTCGAAGTCAAAAATATTACATAAAAAGAACATACAAACTACACACATATGAGTCGCTATACTTGCAAATACGCGCAGCGAGCACAGCAATATATGGTAACACATGCATTTACACGGACATGCCACAGAGATGGATTCGACACTTATTTCATGCAGTACATAACTAGAATAATATCAAGCACCAGACATCATGATGATTTAAAATTATATAATGAAGTAATGTCATGTATGTGTATTATTTGAACGAAGCAAGATAGACCGGTCATATTTACTATTAAAGCAACCAGATTAATGTGTAGATTCATTTGATACTTGTTAAAGTTGTAGGACATTGCAACAAATAATTATGATTAAATGTATGTAAGCTAAAATCACTTTTATTAGAACAATAGATATTCCAAACAGGTAGTGGACAGGAAGCTCAGGCCAGCCCCTTTGGACGTCCCCAAGGCTGAACCTGTTTAGCATATACAAAGAGACTAGTGACTCATCATGAATGAGTAAGTTCCCTCCCCCAAAAACTAGATAACACATTGCTGATCACACAGGAAGTCAGTTGCTGTTTGGTACCAGAGGATGAAGGAGTTGCTGGCAGACCAGTTCCTGCATTTATTTACAGAGAGAGAGAGTGAGTGATATGGAAAGACGAATTTATATAACTTAGGGATAATGGTATTGTATGCTGGCCTGTAACTGTAACTGTATGTAACTGTAACTATGTATTAACTGCTTACTGTATGAGTTGTAACTACAGGTATACTGTACATTGTAATATATTGAATCCATATCCTTTTAATAACAAATATATACATCAATGAGCTTTGGAACTCAGATAATGTGTGGGTGTATTGTTTTCTCTTATGGGATGCAGTGTTTTGCGATGTACAGCGCACTTTTATCGTATATGGTAATAAGATGCGCCTGGCGTCTGCAGTATATATTAGAGTGGGCATTTTAAATATTTGTGAGAAAGCAATTTGGCATTCACAGATGGGGGCTGGTCCGCGATCAGGGTCTTAATGATGCACTGTACATTACAAACGCTGCTGTAATCGACCGGCTCCGATGGACGCATCGCGACGCTGATGAAAATAACATCCACGTGTATTGTTGTGACATCAGTAAGCCAATGATATGAAATTTCAAGGGACAATGCGTTTCTCATAATATTTAAGATGCTAAAATGTATTTTTATTGTTGCAAAACAAAGCTCAAATAAGTCATATTGTGTTTGATTCAGATTGGATTGTTTATCTGTTAAGTAGGGTTAAAAGTACATTTAAAAGTTGCTGCATAGCCTAGTATAGTTTTTTTTTAACTCCGGCCTAAAATAACTTCAGGTGCTTGTATAATGTGTGATTTCTTTGTGACAAAGGAAGCCGCATGGTCTGTCCTCCATTTTGGACTAACCACATGGCCTGTCCACCATTTTGTGTAAACCTCATGGATGTGGAAGGTGGAGGAGCAGTGGTCATTTTAGGAAGGTCATTTTCTAAATAGCTGATTTACAGTCTGCTCAGAATAATCAGTTTCCTTGGTCACAGCAAACACCATTTATGAGTTACCAATGCATTTATTTAACCCATGCCATAGTCAATTACAAATAGTTTCAATTGGGCCTAGTGAGAGTAAATGGTGAGATAAATGCTGGGCTTGAAAAAAAAATTGCACACAGATAGAAAAAGGAAAGAAAGGGTTTTGTTGTTTTTTTCTCTTTTTCCTTCCAAGACTTGTAGAATCTGCTTGCTATAGGATAGCCATTGAAATGCAAATTAACCTGTGTAACTGCTTTTTTTTTAGCAGTGGAAAAGCAAATAGCTTTGATATGCAAATAAGAGGTAAGGTGTCTCATAGGAGACCAGTGAATGGTACATATATATAATATTATTATAATTATGTGTATATTTATATCAGTGTATGTTCTGCAAGATAGCTATCCAATCTGAATCATATCATTTAAATTATTGATTATTGCCAGAGTCATTATAGATCTGTGTGAAATAGGATACATTTGTTGCTATATAGGTAAATTTGAAATAACAGTATTTTAAGGAAGTAAGTGTAAAGACACAAACGCAGGTCTGCATAAAAGTTTATACAGAACAAGTTGTGTCTAGTGGGCAATAGTAATTAGTATTGTTCACATTTATAGAGCTGTGTGATTTGTTTTATTGCGGATGCAGGGTTTTGTACACGTGTCTCGGACAAAGTACAGGACTGCGCACGCAGCTTAAGAGACACGCACGGTCGCGTGTTTACGCAAAGTGCGTAAGAATGCGGGCGCTAAGTACAAATTACACAATAGTGTCGTTTAGTTCAAAGGTGGGATAGTAGACCTTTAATACAATAGCACAAAACTACTCTGTTTCTAAAGCAGATTAGTATAAAACTTTTGTTTAAACTGTATTGCCTCTGGGGTAAAGCTGCCTATCTGAATGAATTTACATTTTCTGTACAGAAAAACCAAAGTGTATTTGAGTGAGCGAGCGTAGGAGTGAGTGGATATTGAACCCAGGGAATTCGGGATCCCGTAGTGTGGTACATCAAGTAAGTGGAGGCTTGGTGGCGTGAGGCGGCTGACTCATGTTAATATAGATTGAAATACGCAAATCGTGAGGAGATTTGCAGAGGAGCGTAATAGGGAATTGTGCATTGTGTAGTATTGAAGTAAAAAGGTTTTTTGTTACGCTCCGAGCTGAGGGTCACAGTTTGTACATTGACCCGTGGTTGTACGGCAGATAGGTAACAAGTACCTATACGCTGTGCGATTGGACCGCGCGTTTGTGGGTGCGATAGATAGTGCAACTTGATATCCATTTTTAAGAGCTTTTTGCGTAGAATCGCGGTATCATTAGCGCTGTATAGAGCATATGCAAGCGTGATTTGTGTATAAAAAGTGTATAGGGAGTTTTCGCTGGTCTCTCTCAGGAAAATCTCCAGCGGCAGATATTTACTGGAAAAGGTAAGTCACTCCTAACACTTCCAGTAAATAGAAACTAGATAGGGCCTCACAGGGTACGCGGTGTTCACTATTGGAGTGAGTCGTGGTACTCAGCGGAGAAGGAGCGAGTGAAAGCGCTAGTTGTCTTTCAACGTCTATTTGCAGTGTGCATTGGGGATTGCGTTTATTGGCAAAAAGTCCGCAATGGGATCCAATTGCACAAGCAGTGGGCATTTGGTAGCTAGGGTTCAGGCTGAAGAAGAGTTGGGACCGAGAAGGTCAGACTCGGGACTGAGAAGGTCAGAATTGCGACCGAGAGGGTCAGCAAGGTTTATTATGTGTGAAAAGTATGGTTCACACACGGAGGCTTTTTGCAATTAATGGGTATGTATGACTGACAAAGATAGGGTACCATTCCCTAAGGTGGGCAGCTTTGAACCAAAGGTATTGCAGAACTTAAGGATAAGAATATGTCTGATAAAATCCCGAAAACAAAGGGTCAGACATACAAAGTGTTTAAACCTGTGGCAGCAAGAGGGGTTGGTGAGTTTGATCCTAAGGTATTGCAGGTGGTATGTCTAACCAAAGTCATATAAGACAAGAATGGAAATATAAGAACTGTTTGAACTTGTAGCAACCATAAAATAGAAGGAAGGAAAAAAAAAGAGAATGCAAGTACACCGCCATATGTAGATGTGGAAGCAGTTACGGCCAGCATACAAACTATAGAAAATAATAAAAATATGAAAAATATGACCGTAACCTATATATGTACTAATGAATGTTGAAGTTTTATTTAGGAGGAGAAGGTGACCTGATTGTTTTCAGCCATTTCTCATGCACCCAGAGGAGTATCCAACCAGTAAAAGAAGAGCAGTAGCCTGTGGGGGTAGTGGCTGAGACCAGTGGAACAGGTAAGTATGGTATCATTCGTGTACATATATAGTAAAAAAATAAAAATAAAAATCAAGAAAGTAACGTCAGAAATGGAGAAAAAACCTGTCCGCACATTAGTATTTGCCAGTAGGAAAGCGGACAGAGACAAGGTAACCCCCGGGTATTTCTTTCAGTTACCATATAAGAAGTATTCATTCCTAGTAATGCCCCTAGTAAAGATGAGCTCGGAAATGTTTGTTGGACCATGTACAGACTCTTAATACGGGATTGAGAAGGATTGAATGAATACTTCGCATAACCTAGAAGCTTGTTAAACTTTTTTTTTTGTTTTTGTCTCTTGCAGTAATAGAAAACTCTCCATCTGGATAAGATCACTGGTAAACACTAATTCGGCAAATGGGAGATGGCTGTCTCTGTGCAAATGGACGGGCTCAATAAGACATTGAGTGTCAGGGTGCAGACTTCTTTGCAATATTGGAAAGGGGTCACAGTAGCTAATCTTAGATAGTGTGCTATTGAACATCACAAGAATAGTGCTAGGCGCAGAGAACAACAGGTGGAGAGGTTGAGGACGGTAAGTATACTGGCACATACAGGAAAAACCCATCAGACAAACCCCAGATCCCTAATGGTCAATAATATGTTACACTTGTAGGAAGGAAGGGCATTTTGCCAGAGATTGTAGGAGTAATATGACACAGTCAATATAGATCCCCTAGACAGAAAACACAAGCCACATTATTAAACACGTAGACGGGACCAAGGGACATATAGTAAGGAATCATAAGCCATATAGAAAACACAGATTCGGCTAATGGGAAGAACAAAATAAATGCAACATTACCCTTTGACAAAACTTGCTGGGGTTAAGATGGGGCCTCTAAACTTTTGCTTCTTTTTCCTAGCAGAAATGGCCCCTGATTAACTTAATTTTGTTAGATATGATATACATATACTGTGCTCCCGCTCAGGAAGTACAAAGTATGTTGGACACCCACGAAGACTAATGTCGCATTCTACTGTTCTAGATGCATGTCCATCACAGGTAGAGGAAATTATCTCACAGATACCGGGTTCCCTATGAACTTAGGATGGACAGGACACTGGAATGATGGCTGGGATAGTCCCAATAGCGATACGACAAACACAGAATTTTTTTTAAGGGGAGTAGACCAAGTAGAGAATCACTTCCCCGTAGTGCCCAATCCAGTTTTCAAATTTTTATAAAATCTTCTTCACCTCTACAAACTCATCTGTCACCAACCTCTATTCTGTTTCTCTACAGTTTTCCTCTCCATCTTTTGCGTTCACACAGGGTGGTACAATACATGGACCTAAGTACAGTTCAAACTCCACATGCCTAGGTTCTTCAGAGTTCTGCCCGAACCCAGTATATCTCAACAGCACGATGACACCAGTATTACTGCAGTGTGCCTTGTCATGCACAAAGGGTGGAGAATGGGAATACTGGTGAAGGGAAATTTTGTATAGACACTGATATGTTTGTTGATGAATGGCAAACCTGACATTTTCTTTTTCATTTTCTCCTTCTTTCTCTCCTCTAGAGATGTTTTTTTCTTTTTTTTTCTTTTTTTTGAGTTATGCTCATGGTACTCTACATTGCAAACACACGATAGTTAAATTAAGATACAAAAAAATTGTGTTCCCTACAGGAAAAGGCAGTCTGGAGGACAAAGGGGTATGGCCAGGAGTCCTCAGGACTGTGGGCAGGTGGACACGGTAAGCCAGTAGCCCCCAGAGCATACCTTCCAAGTCTAGCTGAGGTGGCACACGGTCTGACTCATCTAGGCAAAGAGGGTAGGTGCAGGCTGATGAGAGCCTACTGGTGTGCGCCAGGATTCTATTCTCATGCAGGTAAGAAAGCAATGACCTGTCTTGCTTGATTAAGGAAGAATATTGGTAAAGCAATACCAACAGAGCCATCCCATATCCCTCCTGCAGACAGATCTTTTCAGGAAATACAAATCGACTTCGTACAGTTAACACCCTTTAGGAATTATTATGTATTGGTGTGCACTGATGTTTTCTCAAACTGGGTAGAGGCATTTCCTGCCGCCATGGATGCTGCAGTGTTTACCGCAAAGAAAAATTGCGCAGAAATTTGTGTGTAGATAATGGTACCCCTAGAAGTAGGAGCAAAGCTTGAAATTGTACAATTGTGATCATAGATACTGCCACTATTATTATGTAGCTTCGGAACCACTTCCAGATCTTCACTCAACGAATCACCCTCTTCGAAATTTGTTTTTGTTTTGGTATTTGTGTCTTTTTGGTTGATTTTGGAAGACAACCTCATGTAATGATTGATCCGCACAATGATCAGAGATGCACCACTGAGGTGACAGTACAGTACCTTGTTGAGATGAGCCAGCATTTGAGAACTTGACAAAAGAACTTGAAACTGTAGATTGCTGGTATGCCAAATACTAACTGTCTTGATTGTGAACCAAGAGACTGTGTGATTGTTCTTACGCTCAGGTTGCCTAATAGACAGGTGGGAAGGACCATACCAAGTTTTGTTGACAGCACTATCCCAGTGAAAGAAGCCAAGAGAGAGACTTGGGTCCACGATTCCCATTGCAGGAAAGTCGGTAGTCCAGAAGGAACTCGTAAATGGAGTGAGATTACAAAAGTATGACCAGAGACTCTGTTCCGTGAAGACTGAGAGGTGGCACTGTTGAACACTACCTGAGCGTACTAAAGGATTGCAGAAAGACCAGTCATTGTAATTGATTTGTTATGAACAAGAGTTTTGTTCTATTTCTCTTTTCTCTCTTTCCCGCTAACAAACATTTTCTTTCAGGATATTCTATTTTTGCAAGGTTTTATTATGAGGAGTCGAGTGTGGGACTGGAACTGGTTCTGGAGGAAGTGGTGATTTCCTTATAGGATCCCAGGATTAGCCGATCAGTTTGTTAAAGTCAGAGAAAAATCAAAGTTCTAGTAGTTATGGAGTTCAGAGGTAATCAGGAACAATCAGACAATGGCTATTCACACATTGCAGATAAAGAGCTCATTAATATATGTGGAAGAAAGGTTTGAGTGGCTCTCCCTGAACTCCGAAGGTGTCACACGCCAGGGGCAGCGGCCGCCGAGCTTACCCCTGCGTGTCCGCTGGACCTCCTGGCGGTCCCCGCCTCCGGTGGTCGCTGGGTCCCGGCGTCTGGCAGCGCTGCTCCTGGCGGTTCCCTGGAGCGTGGGCGCCGCCATTGCGTCCGGCTCTCACGTGGGTGGTGGGCGGGTGACGTCGCTGGCTCCCCTCCACCAATCGGAGGAAGGCGGGGAATTCAAAGGTGGACGCCGGACAGAGCCTGGCGCCTGAGTATCGTCTCTCCTTAGTGACAGACTTCAGTGCTCCCTTGTGCAAACGTGTTCCCTGTTCTACAGTCTCCAGTGTTTCCAAGCACCTCAGCGTCTCCACGCGTCTGTGCCTCCAAGCACCTCAGCGTCTCCACTCACCTCAGCGTCTCCACTCACCTCAGTGCCCCCAAGCACCTCAGCGTCTCCACGCACCTCAGTGCCTCCAAGCACCTCAGCGTCTCCACGCGCCTCAGTGCCTCCAAGCACCTCAGCGTCTCCACGCACCTCAGTGCCTCCAAGCACCTCAGCGTCTCCACGTACCTCAGTGCCTCCAAGCACCTCAGTGCCTCCAAGCACCTCAGCATCTCCACGCACCTCAGTGCCTTCATGCACCTCAGTGCCTCCAAGCACCTCAGCGTCTCCAAGCACCTCAGCGTCTCCACGCACCTCAGTACCTCCAAGTACCTCAGCGTCTCCAAGCACCTCAGTGCTTCCCAGGTCCTCAGTATCGCTCTCGGTGAGCTCACGGTATTCTTCACCAAATTCATCAGCACCTCTTCAAGTCTTGTCTTTTCAGGAGACCTTCCGCATCCACACGTGCCTCCTGCCTGTCATCCAAATCCTGCATGAAGAAAACCTACATTCGGCCATCTCTGCTGCGGCCCAGTTGCGGTTCCTCTTCCCGGTCATCGGAAGAAACCCCGAGTCCACAATACTCCCAAACCAGGTCAGTGATAGTATACTCAGGCCACATGGACCCGGGGGATCGGAACACAGAGTCGAGCGCCATCCAAAGTTTGGCTTCCCGAGTTCAGACTCAGGAGGCGACACAGGGCCAGGTGATGCAATATCCCCAGGAATTGTCCGGCCGATTGGATCAAATTCAAGCATCCTTAGCTTCCGTAATTCCGGTTCCAGTTCCAGTAACTGCTCCAGTTGCCGTTTCCAGTAACGTCCAACCTCCGGCAGGTACCAGGTCACGCCTGCAGCTTCCTACTCCTTCCCGCTATAATGGGAATCCAAAGAATTGCCGTGGTTTTTTTAAACCAGTGCGAGGTGCACTTCGAGCTTCTCTCTCATAATTTCCCTACGGATCGGTCTAAGGTGGCGTATATTATTTCCCTGCTTGAAGGGTCAGCGTTGGATTGGGTGTCTCCGTTATGGGAACGATCTGATCCATTGGTTTCCAATTACACCAATTTCCTCACGTCCTTCCAAAGAATCTTCGACGAGCCCGGCAGGGCAACCGCCGCGTCCTCTGATTTGCTTCGTGTTCGTCAAGGCTCTCGTTCTGTGGGACAGTACGTTGTTCATTTCCAGACCATTGCCTCAGAACTACGCTGGAATAATGACGCTCTCAGGGCCGCCTTTTGGAACGGGCTCTCTGACCGTCTGAAAGACGAGCTGGTCACTAGGGATCTGCCGGATCCACTAGAAGAGTTGATCTCACTCTGCGTCAAAGTAGACCTCCGCATGCAGGAGCGTGGTGGTGAACGTAGTCAGTCGGATCGGTCCAGGGTTCAGCTTCTCCCTCCGAGGCAAGCGGTTGTACCATGTCCGGACGAGCCCATGCAAATTAACCGATCTCGACTGTCTCCGGAGGAACGACAGCGCCGTCGTGAGGGTAAACTATGCCTGTACTGTGGAGCCACAGATCACTTTATCAGGTTCTGTAAATCCCGTCCGGGAAACGGGCATGCCTAGCTTGTTCTGGAGGAGTCAAGTTGGGGGTCACGACCAAATCTTCTCCGACTGTGGACTCTCAACTCTCCGTATCTCTGTTTTCTCTGACGTCCTAGTGGATGCTTGGGACTCCGTGAGGACCATGGGGAATAGCGGCTCCGCAGGAGACTGGGCACAAAAGTAAAGCTTTAGAACTACCTGGTGTGCACTGGCTCCTCCCCCTATGACCCTCCTCCAAGCCTCAGTTAGATTTTTGTGCCCGAACGAGAAGGGTGCACACTAGGTGGCTCTCCTGAGCTGCTTAGTGAAAAGTTTAGTTTTAGGTTTTTTATCTTCAGTGAGACCTGCTGGCAACAGGCTCACTGCATCGAGGGACTAAGGGGAGAAGAAGCAAACTCACCTGCGTGCAGAGTGGATTGGGCTTCTTAGGCTACTGGACATTAGCTCCAGAGGGACCGATCACAGGCCCAGCCATGGATAGGTCCCAGAGCCGCGCCGCCGGCCCCCTTACAGAGCCAGAAGACAGAAGAGGTCCGGAAAATCGGCGGCAGAAGACGTCCTGTCTTCAACAAGGTAGCGCACAGCACTGCAGCTGTGCGCCATTGCTCTCAGCACACTTCACACTCCGGTCACTGAGGGTGCAGGGCGCTGGGGGGGGGCGCCCTGAGACGCAATAAAAACACCTTGGATGGCAAAAAATGCATCACATATAGCTCCTGGGCTATATGGATGAATTTAACCCCTGCCAGAATACACAGAAAAACGGGAGATAAGGCCGCCGAGAAGGGGGCGGAGCCTATCTCCTCAGCACACTGGCGCCATTTTCCCTCACAGCTCCGTTGGAGGGAAGCTCCCTGGCTCTCCCCTGCAGTCACTACACTACAGAAAGGGTTAAAAAAGAGAGGGGGGCACTAATTACGCGCAGTATTAAAAATACAGCAGCTATAAGGGGAAAAACACTTATATAAGGTTATCCCTGTATATATATAGCGCTCTGGTGTGTGCTGGCAAACTCTCCCTCTGTCTCCCCAAAGGGCTAGTGGGGTCCTGTCCTCTATCAGAGCATTCCCTGTGTGTGTGCTGTGTGTCGGTACGTTTGTGTCGACATGTATGAGGAGAAAAATGATGTGGAGACGGAGCAGATTGCCTGTAATAGTGATGTCACCCCCTAGGGAGTCGACACCTGAGTGGATGAACTGTTGGAAGGAATTACGTGACAGTGTCAGCTCTGTATAAAAGACAGTGGTTGACATGAGACAGCCGGCTACTCAGCTTGTGCCTGTCCAGACGTCTCATAGGCCGTCAGGGGCTCTAAAGCGCCCGTTACCTCAGATGGCAGATATAGACGCCGACACGGATACTGACTCCAGTGTCGACGGTGAAGAGACAAATGTGACTTCCATTAGGGCCACACGTTACATGATTGAGGCAATGAAAAATGTTTTACACATTTCTGATAATACGAGTACCACCAAAAAGGGGTATTATGTTCGGTGAGGAAAAACTACCTGTAGTTTTCCTGAATCTGAGAAATTAAATGAGGTGTGTGATGATGCGTGGGTTTCCCCCGATAACAACTGATAATTTCTAAAATGTTATTGGCATTATATCCTTTCCCGCCAGAGGTTAGGGTGCGTTGGGAAACACCCCCTAGGGTGGATAAAGCGCTCACACGCTTGTAAGAACAAGGGCTCTACCCTCTCCTGAGATGGCCGCCCTTAAGGATCCTGCTGATAGAAAGCAGGAGGGTATCCTAAAATGTATTTACACACATACTGGTGTTATACTGCGACCAGCAATCGCCTCAGCCTGGATGTGCAGTGCTGGTTTGGCGTGGTCGGATTCCCTGACTGAAAATATTGATACCCTAGATAGGGACAGTATATTATTGCCTATAGAGCATTTAAAAGATGCATTTCTATATATGCGTGATGCACAGCGGAATATTTGCCGACTGGCATCAAGTCTAAGTGCGTTGTCCATTTCTGCCAGTAGAGGGTTATGGACACGACAGTGGTCAGGTGATGCGGATTCCAAACGGCATTTGGAAGAAGGGGAGGAGTTATTTGGGGTCGGTCTTTCAGACCTGGTGGCCACGGCAACAGCTGGGAAATCCACGTTTGTACCCCAGGTCGCCTCTCAACATAAGAAGACGCCGTATTATCAGGCGCAGTCCTTTCGTGGGCAAGCGGGCAAAAGGTTCCTAATTTCTGCCCCGTGACAGAGGGAGAGGAAAAAGGCTGCAGAAATCAGCCAGTTCCCAGGAACAGAAGCCCTCTCCCGCCTCTGCCAAGCCCTCAGTGTGACGCTGGGGCTTTACAAGCAGAATCAGGCACGGTGGGGGCCCGTCTCAATGAATTTCAGCGCGCAGTGGGCTCACTCGCAATTAGACCCCTGGATCCTTCAGGTGATATCTCAGCAGGGCCGGCTCCAGGCCTACTAGCACCCTGAGCGAGAAAATTTAAAAGTGCCCCCCCCCCCTCCCCCATGCGCGCGCCGAAGGCGCGCGCTCCTGAAAAAGTGGGTGTGGCCTCCTGAAAAAGTGGGCGTGGTCTCGCCCCCCAGCAGTGCCAGCTACACATGACATGCCCTCCGGCAGTGCCAGCTACACGTGACATGACTCCCAGCAGTGCCAGCTACACATGATAGTGTTCACTTTTTAGGGCAGGTTGCTGATCACAGGGAGGGCACATTTTTAAGTTAGGTGGGCAAAATGATGTACATATTGTAATGCTTGTTGTACCCATTTCCACACGCTAAAGCATGGACAGTGCGCGCCGAAGGCGCGCAGCAAAAATTTAGGGGAGTTACTTCGTGGGGAAGGTGCGTAGCCACATAATAGTGGCAATTCACATTACACCACACAGTAGTGCAGCTAATACACATTGCACCAGGTAGAACCTCCTATAAGAGCACGTTAGACACATTGCGCCAGGTAGAGCACTGAGACACACTGCCCAGCCACAGACGCCTAGCGGGAACACTACATGATATGCCCCCCAGCAGTGCCAGCTACACATGACATGCCCCCCAGCAGTGGCAGCTACACGTGACATGCCCCCCATCAGTGCCAGCTACATAAATGGCCACACAGTTCCAGATGGATAAATGCCCCCACAGCGCAGATATGCCCCCACAGTGCCAGATACATTAATGCCCTCACAGTGCAAGATATGCCCCCACAGTGCAAGAAATGCCCCCACAGTGCAAGAAATGCCCCCACAGTGCCAGATACATAAATGCCCCCACGGTGCCAGATACATAATTGCCCCCACGGTGCCAGATACATAAATGCCCCCACGGTGCCAGATACATAAATGCCCCCACGGTGCCAGATACATAAATGCCCCCACGGTGCCAGATACATAAATGCCCCCACAGTGCCTGATACATAAATGCCCCCACAGAGCCAGATATGCCCCCACAGAGCCAGATAAATGCCCCCACAGAGCCAGATAAATGCCCCCACAGTGCCAGATAAATACCCCCACAGTGCCAGATAAATACCCCCACAGTGCCAGATATGCCCCCACAGTGCCAGATATGCCCCCACAGTGCCAGAAATGCCCCCACAGTGCCAGATATGCCACCCACAGTGCCAGATATGCCACCCACAGTGCCAGATATGCCCCCACAGTGCCAGAAATGCCCCCCACAGTGCCAGATATGCCACCCACAGTGCCAGATATGCCACCCACAGTGCCAGATATGCCCCCACAGAACCAGATATGCCCCCACAGTGCCAGATATGCCCCCACAGTGCCAGAAATGCCCCCACAGTGCCAGAAATGCCCCCCACAGTGCCAGATATGCCACCCACAGAGCCAGATATGCCCCCACAGTGCCAGATATGCCCGCACAGTGCCAGAAATGCCACCCACAGTGCCAGATATGCCACCCACAGTGCCAGATATGCCCCCACAGAACCAGATATGCCCCCACAGAGCCAGATATGCAATGCCCCCCACAGTGCCAGAAATGCCCCCCCCATAGCCAGAAATGCCCCCACAGTGCGGATCCCCCCAATACCTGCGGCGCTGCTGGGGAGGAGTACTGCTGCTGTCCGCCTGTCCGAGTGTGCTGGCGAGCGAGCGGGCGGGAGTGCTGGCGGGCGGGCGGGCGGGCGGCCGGCGAGTCAGAGTGAGCCTGGGTCCGGGTGGCCACTTGTGTGCACTATGGCGCCGGCGTCTGACGTCAGACACCGGCGCCGCGCAGCGCGCATAGCGCACAGTGCACACGGGCCAATGCTGCACACACAGGGCCGGCTCCAGCATCGAATATGGCGGCGCCAGCGCGCGGCGCCCATTAAGGGTGGCGCCCTGTGCGGCCGCTCTATTCGAACATGCCTAGAGCCGGCCCTGTATCTCAGGGGTACAAATTGGAATTCGAGACGTCTCCCCCTCGCCGTTTCCTAAAGTCGGCTTTACCGATGTCTCCCTCTGACAGGGAGGCAGTTTTGGAAGCCATTCACAAGCTGTATTCCCAGCAGGTGATAATCAAGGTACCCCTCCTGCAACAGGGAACGGGGTATTATTCCACACTGTTGTGGTACCGAAGCCGGACGGCTCGGTGAGACCGATTCTAAATCTAAAATCTTGAACACTTACATACGGAGGTTCAAATTCAAGATTGAGTCACTCAGAGCAGTGATTGCGAACCTGGAAGAAGGGGACTACATGATGTCTCGGGACATCAAGGATGCTTACCTTCATGTCCCAATTTACCCTTCTCACCAAGGGTACCTCAGGTTTGTGGTACAGAACTGTCACTATCAGTTTCAGACGCTGCCGTATGGATGGTCCACGGCACCCCGGGTCTTTACCAAGGTAATGGCCGAAATGATGATACTCTTTCGAAGGAAGGGAATTTTAGTTATCCCTTACTTGGACGATTCCCTGATAAGGGTAAGATCCAGGGAACAGTTGGAGGTCGGTGTAGCACTATCTCAGGTAGTGTTGCGGCAGCACGATTGGATTCTCAATATTCCAAAATCGCAGCTGATTCCGACGACTCGTCTTCTGTTCCTAGGGATGATCCTGGACACAGTCCAGAAAAAGGTGTTTCTCCCGGAGGAGAAAGTCAGGGAGTTATCCGAGCTAGTCGGGAACCTCCTATAACCGAGCCAAGTCTCAGTACATCAATGAAAGGGTTCTGGAAAAAATGGTGGCTTCCTACGAAGCAATCCCATTCGGCAGATTCCACGCAAGAACTTTCCAGTGGGACCTGCTGGACAAATGGTCCGGGTCGCATCTTCAGATGCATCAGCGGATAACCCTGTCACCAAGCACAAGGGTGTCTCTCCTGTGGTGGTTGCAGAGTGCTCATCTTCTAGAGGGCCGCAGATTCGACATTCAGGACTGGGTCCTGGTGACCATGGATGCCAGCCTGCGAGGCTGGGGAGCAGTCACACAGGGAAGGAATTTCCAGAGCTTATGGTCAAGCCTGGAGACATCACTTCACATAAATATCCTGAAGCTAAGGGCCATTTACAATGCTCTAAGCTCAGCAAGACCTCTGCTTCAAGGTCACCCGGAGTTGATCCATTCGGACAACATCACGGCAGTCACCCACGTAAACAGACAGGGTGACACAAGAAGCAGGAGGGCAAGGCAGAAGCTGCAAGGATTCTTCGCTGGGTGGAAAATCATGTGATAGCACTGTCAGCAGTATTCATTCCGGGAGTGGACAACTGGGAAGCAGACTTCCTCAGCAGACACGACCCCCACCCGGGAGAGTGGGGACTTCACCCAGAAGTCTTCCACATGTTTATAAAACTCGACAAGTATTGCGCCAGGTCAAGGGACCCTCAGGCAATAGCTGTAGACGCTCTGGTAACACAGTGGGTGTACCAGTCAGTGTATGTGTTCCCTCCTCTGCCTCTCATACCCAAGGTACTGAGAATTATAAGATGGAGAGGAGTAAGCACTATATTCGTGGCTCCGGATTGGCCAAGAAGGACTTGGTAACCGGAACTTCAAGAGATGCTCACGGAGGATCCGTGGCCTCTACCTCTAAGAAGGGACCTGCTCCAGCAAGGACCCTGTCTGTTCCAAGACTTACCGCGGCTGCGTTTGACGGCATGGCGGTTGAACGCCGGATCCTGAAGGAGAAAGGCATTCCGGATGAAGTCATTCCTATCCTGATCAAAGCCAGGAAAGATATAACCGCAAAACATTATCACCGCATTTGGCGAAAATATGTTGCGTGGTGCGAGGCCAGTAAGGCCCCGACGGAGGAATTTTCAACTAGGTCGATTCCTACATTTCCTGCAAACAGGAGTGTCTATGGGCCTGAAATGGGGGTCCATTAAGGTTCAAATTTCGGCCCTGTCAATTTTCTTCCAAAAAGAACTAGCTTCAGTCCCTGAAGTTCAGACGTTGTGAAAGGGGTACTGTATATACAGCCTCCTTTTGTGCCTCCAGTGGCACCTTGGGATCTAAATGTAGTTTTTGGGTTCCAAAAGTCACATTGGTTTGAACCACTTAAATATGTGGAGTTAAAATATCTCACATGGAAAGTGGTCATGCTGTTGGCCCTGGCCTGGGCCAGGTGCGTGTCAGAATTGGCGGCTTTATCCTGTAAAAGCCCTCATCTGATTTTCCATTCGGACAGGGCGGAATTGAGGACTTGTCCTCAGTTTCTCCCTAAGGTGGTTTTCAGCGTTTTCACCTGAATCAACCTATTGTGGTGCCTGCGGCTACTAGGGACTTGGAGGACTCCAAGTTGCTAGACGTTGTCAGGGCCCTGGAAATATAGGTTTCCAGGACGGCTGGAGTCAGAAAATCTGACTCGTTGTTTATCCTGTATGCACCCAACAAGCTGGGTGCTCCTGCTTCTAAGCAGACTATTGCTCGTTGGATTTGTAGTACAATTCAGCTTGCACATTCTGTGGCAGGCCTGCCACAGCCAAAATCTGTAAAAGCCCATTCCACAAGGAAGGTGGGCTCATCTTGGGCAGCTGCCCGAGGGGTCTCGGCTTTACAACTTTGCCGAGCAGCTACTTGGTCAGGAGCAAATACGTTTGTAAAATTCTACAAATTTGATACCCTGGCTGAGGAGGACCTGGAGTTCTCTCATTTGGTGCTGCAGAGTCATCCGCACTCTCCCGCCCGTTTGGGAGCTTTGGTATAATCCCCATGGTCCTTACGGAGTCCCCAGCATCCACTAGGACGTCAGAGAAAATAAGAATTTACTTACCGATAATTCTATTTCTCGTAGTCCGTAGTGGATGCTGGGCGCCCATCCCAAGTGCGGATTGTCTGCAATACTGGTACATAGTTATTGTTACCAAAAAATCGGGTTATTGCTGTAGTGAGCCATCTTTTCTAGAGGCTCCTCTGTTATCATGCTGTTAACTGGGTTTAGATCACAAGTTATATGGTGTGATTGGTGTGGCTGGTATGAGTCTTACCCGAGATTCAAAATCCTTCCTTATTGTGTACGCTCGTCCGGGCACAGTATCCTAACTGAGGCTTGGAGGAGGGTCATAGGGGGAGGAGCCAGTGCACACCAGGTAGTTCTAAAGCTTTACTTTTGTGCCCAGTCTCCTGCGGAGCCGCTATTCCCCATGGTCCTTACGGAGTCCCCAGCATCCACTACGGACTACGAGAAATAGAATTATCGGTAAGTAAATTCTTATTTTCTGAGTCCGTTGCCAAACCTCTTAATGCCCTATTGGACTCTGGGGCTGCAGGTAATTTTGTTTCTCTTTCTTGTGTTCAGAGGCTGGGTTTAGAGTTGCAGTCTATCAAAATACCTATTACGCTGACTGCTATCAACGGTACCAAAATAACCAATGGTCTTATTACAAGTCGTACAAAGCCCATCAAGCTACAGGTCGGAGCTCTACATCAAGAGCGTTTAGAGTTCCTAGTGATTCCGGAGATGCCCCACGATCTTGTCCTGGGGTTGCCTTGGCTCAAAATTCATAACCCTCACGTCGACTGGAAGTCGTCGCAAATATTTTCCAGGAGCTCGTTTTGTCACTCTAGTTGCATCACACCCGTTTATCCGCTCCCTGCGTCTTCCAGGTCGGATGAAGAACTCATTCCGAAGATCTATCGGGAGTTCGCGGATGTCTTCTCTGAACAGGCGGCTGATCAGTTACCACCCCATAGACCCTGGGACTGTCCCATTGAGCTTATCCCAAGGAAGATGTCACCCCGGGGGCGCACGTATCCCTTGTCACTACTTGAGACCCAGGCTATGTCGGAATATATTAAGTCTAATCTGCTTAAAGGATTCATCCGTCCCTCTACCTCCCCGGCTGGAGCCGGTTTCTTCTTCGTGAAGAAGAAGGACGGGGGATTAAGACCATGTATCGATTATCGTGGTTTAAACGATATCACCATTAAGAATAAATATCCCTTGCCGCTAATCACGGAGCTATTTGACAGGGTTCGTGGAGCCCATGTTTTTACGAAGCTTGACTTGAGAGGAGCCAATAATCTTATATGCATTCGACAGGGGGATGAATAGAAGACTGCCTTCAATACCAGGGACGGGCATTACGAATATCTGGTAATGCCGTTCGGTCTCAGTAACGCTCCTGCCGTATTCCAGGGATTCGTAAACGAAGTCTTCCGAGATATGTTATATCAAAGTGTAGTGGTGTATTTGGATGACATTCTGATTTTTTCCAAGAATCTTGCGGAGCACCGAGTACAGGTCAAAGAGGTACTTTCCCGCCTACGAAGAAACCGTCTTTACGGCAAAATTTCCAAATGTACCTTTGAGGTCCCTTCAATTCCATTTCTCGGTTATATCATTTCAGGCACGGAGCTTCGCATGGATCTGGAGAAACTCTCGGCCATTCGGGATTGGACTCAGCCTCTCTCTCTCAAGGCAGTACAAAGATTCCTGGGTTTCGCGAATTACTACAGAAAATTAATTAAGGGATTCTCCACCATTGTTGCACCCATTACTGCATTGACAAAAAGGGATCCGATCCAAGTCTGTGGTCTTCAGAAGCCATAGTAGCGTTTGCCCGGTTGAAGTCAGCTTTTATGTCAGCTCCGGTACTCCAACAGCCAAATTTCTCAGAACCATTCTTCTTGGAAGTCGATGCTTCCTCAGTCGGCATTGGAGCCGTTCTTTCACAGTACTCTTCTGATGGAAAGTTGCATCCATGTGGTTTCCATTCTCGGAAGTTCTCCCCTGCGGAACAAAACTACACTATTGGAGATCAGGAACTTTTGGCAATAAAATCTGCCTTGGAGGAATGGAGATATTTATTGGAAGGTGCTAAACATCTAATTACTATTTACACCGATCATAAGAACTTGCTGTATATCAAAACTGCCCTATGTCTAAACCCCCGTCAAGTTAGATGGGCGCTCTTCTTCACTCAGTTCTCGTTTGATATTAAGTACCGGGCTGGGACTCTCAACGCCAAAGCTGATGCGCTGTCCCGTTCCCTAACGGCCTCAGAGGAAGAGAATTCCCTTGAGAAGAGTCTAATTCTCAGTCCAGTTTCCATTTACGCAGCTCCCACTTCTCTAAGAGCTCCTCCTGGGAGAATGTCTGTACCGGTGGAATTTCGACCAAAGTTACTGCAGTGGGCCCATATATCCAAGTTCTCCGGTCATCCGGGAGCCCAGAAAATGTTCGAGTTTCTACGAAGGACATATTGGTGGAACACCATGAGGAGGGATATACAAGACTATGTTAACTCTTGTCCACAGTGTGCTCAGCACAAAACTCCTCGTTTGTCTCCTGCCGGTTTGCTTCGTCCACTGTCCATTCCTAGGAAACCATGGACCCATATTTCTATGGACTTCATTACCGAATTACCTCTCTCCAAGGGTTGTAATACCATCTGGGTGATTATTGACCGCTTCTCAAAAATGGCACACTTTGTTCCGTTGTCAGGTCTACCAACGGCTCCCAAGTTGGCTCTACTATGTATCCGAGAACACTTTCGCCTGCATGGGTTAGCTCAGGAAATAGTCTCTGATTGAGGGGTACAGTTCACTGCAAGGTTTTGGAGGGCTCTCTGTTCGGCGTTGCAAATAAAACTCAAGTTTTCATCTGCTTATCATCCACAAACCAATGGGCCAACCGAACGAGTCAACCAGGATTTAGAGACATTTCTCCACGCACCTCAGTACCTCCAAGTACCTCAGCGTCTCCAAGCACCTCAGTGCTTCCCAGCTCCTTAGTATCGCTCTCGGTGAGCTCACGGTATTCTTCACCAAATTCATCAGCACCTCTTCAAGTTTTGTCTTTTCAGGAGACCTTCCGCATCCACATGTGCCTCCTGCCTGTCATCCAAATCCTGCATGAAGAAAACCTACATTCGGCCATCTCTGCTGCGGCCCAGTTGCGGTTCCTCTTCCCGGTCATCGGAAGAAACCCCGAGTACACAACACTCCCAAACCAGGTCAGTGATAGAAGGTTTATGTTATTTAGGAAGGACACTACTTATAACCCTTGTTCAATGATTAAACAGACCTAGCATACATTCCAGAAATGGAAACAATGTTCAGAAAATGATAGGAATATGTAGATCATGAAAATTTTATATGTCAGTTTCAAGATTTGTTTGTGTCTTCATCTACCCAGCAGAACCTCAATCGAATCCAAACATCAGTGTACAAAGATGTAGGTACATGTATGTGTGAAATGTTCGTCGCAAATCAGACATTATAGGCCAAAGCACTGTCCCAGCATACTCTATAGGTTGAATGTTGTCCCACACCCAACCAGTGGTCCCGTGACCGCTGAGTGCATATAGAGGATGTCTCGTCCTCCTCCCTGTCTTCCCCAAATATAGACAAGTGTCTGATTTGCAAAATTAATACATACTTGTGTCTAGGTCACTGATTATTGTATGAAATATTTTTTTTCTTATGTTAATAATTGATGGCAGTTATTGTTTGCTGCCAAAGGGTGGACTGTCGAAGTCAAAAATATTACATAAAAAGAACATACAAACTACACACATATGAGTCGCTATACTTGCAAATACGCGCAGCGAGCACAGCAATATATGGTAACACACGCATTTACACGGACATGCCACAGAGATGGATTCGACACTTATTTCATGCAGTACATAACTAGAATAATATCAAGCGCCAGACATCATGATGATTTAGAATTATATAATAAAGTAATGTCATGTAAGTGTATTATTTGAATGAAGCAAGATAGACCGGTCATATTTACTATTAAAGCAACCAGATTAATGTGTAGATTCATTTGATACTTCTTATAAAGTTGTAGGACATTGCAACAAATAATTATGATTAAATGTATGTAAGCTAAAATCACTTTTATTAGAACAATAGATATTCCAAACAGGTAGTGGACAGGAAGCTCAGGCCAGCCCCTTTGGACGTACCCAAGGCTGAACCTGTTTAGCATATACAAAGAGACTAGTGATTCATCATGAATGATGAGTCACTAGTCTCCCCAAAAACTAGATAACACATTGCTGATCACACAGGAAGTCAGTTGCTGTTTGGTACCAGAGGATGAAGGAGTTGCTGGCAGACCAGTTCCTGCATTTATTTACAGAGAGAGAGAGAGAGAGTGATATGGAAAGACGAATTTATATAACTTAAGGATAATGGTATTGTATGCTGGCCTGTAACTGTATGTAACTGTAACTGTATGTATTAACTGCTTACTGTATGAGTTGTAACTATAGGTATACTGTACATTGTAATATATTGAATCCATATCCTTTTAATAACAAATATATACATCGATGAGCTTTGGAACTCAGATAATGTGTGGGTGTATTGTTTTTTCTTATGGGATGCAGTGTTTTGCGATGTACAGCACACTTTTATCGTATATGGTAATAAGATGCGCCTGGCGTCTGCAGTATATATTAGAGTGGGCATATTAAATATTTGTGAGAAAGTAATTTGGCATTCACAATATCTTGAGTACTAAAAAGAAGGAATATATAAATATAGCATTACATAGAAACATAGAATTTGATGGCAGATAAGAACCACTTAGCCCATCTAGTCTGCCCCTTTTTTTTATTTTTATTTTTTTTACATTATTTTTTTCTCTAACCTTGTTTGATCCTTATTTCTTTGTAAGGATATCCTTATGTCTACCCCATGCATGTTTAAATTGCTCCACTTTCTTAGCCTCTACCACCTTTGATGCGAGGCTATTCCACTTATCCACTACCCTTTCTGTGAAGTAATTTTTCCTCAAATTTCCCCTGAACCTCCCCCCCCCCCCTCCAGTTTCAGTGCATGTCCTCGTGTCCTATTGCTTCTCTTCATTTGGAGAATGTTTCCCTCCTGGACTTTGTTAAAACCCTTGATATATTTGAAAGTTTCTATCATGTCTCCCCTTTCCCTTCTCTGCTCCAAATTATACATATTGAGATTTCTTAGACTTTCTGGGTATGTTTTGTGATGTAGGCCATGCACCATTTTAGTTGCCCTTCTTTGTACAGTTTCTAATGTATTAATATCCTTTTGAAGATATGGCCTCCAGAATTGAATACAGTATTCTAGATGTGGCCGTACCTGAAATAGTGACTCCTAGATCCCTTTCCTCCTCAGTAGTTTCCAGTATAGTGCCATTAATACTATATTTAGCCTTTGGATTTTTAAGACCCAAGTGCATGATTTTGCATTTTTTGGCATTAAACTGTAATTGCCACACTCTTGACCATTCCTCTAGTCTACCTAGATCCTCAATCATTTATTTTACCCCACCTGGTGTGTCTACCCTGTTGCATACCTTTGTGTCATCTGCAAAAAGGCATACTTTCCCTTTAATGCCATTTGCAATGTCACCAATGAAGATATTAAAAAGCACTGGTCCAAGTACAGATCCCTGGGGTACTCCACTGGTAACATTTACCTCCTGTGAATGCACTCCATGTACAACCACTCTCTGTTTTCTATCCTTCAACCAAGATCTTATCCATTCAATAATCCTAATATCCAATCCCAAACTTTCAAGTTTATTTAGCAGTCTGTGATGTGGAACAGTGTCAAAAGCCTTACTAAAGTCTAGATAAGCTATATCCATGGCTCCACCTTTATCCATCACTTTAGTGATAGTGATAGGAAGCATAAATATTATTAGTATATATATCACTACTGTGTATATCTCATTCTGTATGATTTGATTTTGCCTGTAAATAAACAATCACATAATAAGAGCTGTGAATTCCATGTTTGAACATGTTTGAACTCACCTTGGAATCATAATTTAATAATTCATATGTATTCGAACTGCATATATGCATCAACCACCTACTGTAGTTTGTAGGACTGACATATTTGCAGATATATATGATAAACATATATTATAAAATATAAATATATTATTACTATTGAAGAGTCCACTTTTCAATAATTGGCACCCCAGACATTAATATAAAAATATAATATAAGATTCCTCAACACTCTGAAGGGAGGATTGTGATAACTGACATCCTCTCTGCTTACTAGCTTCTATCTTCTGTCAAGTTATATATAGGGAATAACCCTACCCGCCTTATGCCGAGACAACGTGCAAATAAGACACCTGCAGCTACTCCTGTTAAATCTCCCTCCACGGTTTCCTTCCAGAATCTTTTTGGTGTCTCATCTACTCCTGCAAGTACACCTACAGTATAGACCGGTTGTCTCCTATAATGGCCTCTGATGTTCCGGAGGGTTCCCACACTCCGGAGACCCGTTCTCCCTCCAAACAGTCTCAGTCTCAACCAGTGAATACAGAGACTTCAGAAATACTAAATCATCTGTGCTACCTTCCTACTAGACAAGATTTGCAGCAGAATCTGCAATCTCTGGAACAACGCATACAAGAGGCGGTTAAGATTCGCTTAGGCTCTCTGCAAAGTGATCTCTCTCAAGTTGGGAATCATGTGATAGCACTCGAGGATCACAAGGAGTCTGATGTGGACATCATGATCACTCGTCAGAACCGCCTCTTACTTGATATCCAAACCTTTAAATGTTCCCTGAAAACTCACCTCTTCAGACAAGCCTATCAAATTCCAGACCCACCCACATAACCTTCAGTGCTTCCCTATCTAATTACATCCTCTGTAGAGTATTCATAACATCACATATCTTGTCTTTCTTTAGTCTCACACCCTCCTGACACTTTGCCAACTTTGTGGGGTATCATCATACAACCCATTAAGAACCTAGCAATCTGGTGGACCATTATGCAATAGGTAGCATCTATCCTTGTGTATCTATGCCTATTTCCCTATAGATTGGAGTTTTAAAAAGAACAGTTAAACCAACAGTTGAACAAACATTGAAAAACATTGGAAAGCAGGTAAATCTACCATTTAACTAACAATTTCCATAAGCATTTTCCTATCTATACTTTTCTCTTTAAAAACACCATGCTCCACAAACTGTTTTTCCTCATAGCACTTTATGGTATCCTCTATAAAATGACATCGTCCTTCACTATTCCTGTTATGTATCGCTCTGTACACATTGCAGCCTCATTAATCCACTCCCCTCTTATTAACACTCATGAGCTTTTAACCTATCTATGTACACTAACTGTCACATCCTCTACCTGTCACCATAAGAAACTATCACACACCTCCCCCAACTATACCTATCTCTCTCTTCTTCTGCTTCTACTAGCTGGTGACATATCCCCAAATCCAGGTCCCATCCACATACCACGCTCACATTCAGCTGATTCACAACGGAATATAAAACCAACAAACCTTATCAACATCACATGTCTCACATCTACCTCCAAGTCACTAAAATGTGCTTTATGGAATGCACGCTCTGTTTGCAACAAATTAACAGCTATTCATCACCTTTTCATAGCAAAAAAATTCAATATGCTAGCCATAACAGAAACATGGCTCACACAATCAGACACTGCCTCCCCTGCAGCACTGTCACATGGTGGCCTCCACTTCACACACACCCACAGGCCTGGTAACATTAAAGGAGGTGGTGTTGGAATATTACTGTCCAAATCTTACACGCACATCGTTTTACCACCTGTTCCCTCACTCACATTTACATCCTTTGAAGTACACTCATTTAGGATTTTCACCCCTTTCTCTCTGCATGTTGGAGCTATCTATCGCCCACCTGGGCAACCCAAAAAGTTTCTGGAAGATTTTTCTGCTTGGCTCCCTCACTTTCTATCCTCTGACATCTCCACCATCATTATGGGCGATTTCAATCTCTCTATTGAAGTCTACAATCTCCCCATGCCTCTAAACTACTCTCTCTAACCTCCTCTTTTGGTTGGCCTCTCCCAATGGACTGACTCCCCTACTGATCAGGAGGGCCACTGCCTTGATCTTGTATTCACCAGACTATGCTCTGTTTCTGAACTCACTAACACTCCTTTCCCTCTCTCAGATCACAACCTTATCACCTGCATGCTCTCCTCCATTACTTCAAACTCAATGTCCCTAAAGTCTACAAGGACACCTCTTACCCGCAGAAATATTAACGCTATTAATTTTCAACAACTATCTACCTCTCTGCAAACACTGCTCTCACCAATTTCTACATTCACCTCTCCAGAGACTGCTGTGTCACACCTTAACCAAACTCTAGAAACAGCACTTGATGAAGTGGCTCCAGCTACCCATCACACTCCACGTAGACTTAGATGTCAACCGTGGCACTCTAAATACACTAGACACTTACAAAAACTCTCACATAAAGTTGAACGCCAGTGGCGTAAATCTCGTAGTTCAAGTGACTTTCTCACATATAAGACCACCTACCACTCTTATCGTAATGCTTTGGACACTGCCAAACAAACATATTTTCAATCTCTCATCTCTGCTCAAGCCTCTAACCCCAAGCAACTTTTTAATACATTTCAATCACTTCTTGTCCCTCCCGCACCTAACCCACCAGCCACTGTCAGTGCGCAAGATCTTGCTTCCTATTTCAAGGACAAGATTGACAAGATCCGAAATGAAATGGTATGCTCTTCCACAGCAAGTGACCTGCTCAATTCCCTGCCTGAACCCTCTAACACCTTCTCTTCCTTTGATCCTACAAATGAAGATGAAGTATCTGCACTCTTTTCATCTGCCTACTCTAATACCTCTCCCCTTGACTCTATACCCTCACAAATTAGTGAAGCTCTGTCTACTGTGCTCATCCCAACCTTAACGAAAATCTGTAATCTCTCCCTGTCTACTGGTATCTTTCCTTCTCTATACAAGCATGCAGTGATTACTCCCATTCTGAAAAAACAAAACTCTGACCCGAACTCTCTCTCTAACTACCGTCCCATCTCTCAGCTCCCATGCCCCTCCAAGCTACTTGAGAGACTTGCCTACACTCGCCTCACACACTTTCTTAACTCACACAGCCTACTGGACCCACTTCAGTCAGGATTTCGTGCCCAACACTCCACAGAGACAGCACTGACTAAGGTAGTGAATGATTTGGTCACTGCTAAATCTAAAGGACATTACTCTCTACTTATTCTCCTTGATCTCTCTGCTGCTTTTGACACTGTTGACCACTCTCTTCTCATACAAACACTACAATCCCTAGGGATTCAGGACACAGCCCTTTCTTGGTTCTCATCCTACCTATCTAATCGCTCCTTCAGTGTTTGTTTCTCTGATTCCACCTCTCCTTCGCTACCTCTCTCAGTTGGAGTACCGCAAGGCTCAGTCCTAGGTCCTCTGCTTTTCTCTATCTATACCACATCTCTTGGCAAACTAGTCAACTCTTTTGGATTTCAGTACCATCTGTATGTGGATGATACTCAAATCTACCTATCCTCCCCTGATTTGTCACCATCTGTATTGGGCCGTGTCACTGAATGCCTTTCTGCCATTTCATCTTGGATGACATCTCGCCACCTCAAACTTAATATTTCCGAAACAGAATTAATTATATTTCCACGGGCCAATAGTAGTTTCCAACCTGATATCTCTATCACTGTTGAGAACTCGGCAATCACTTCTACCCCACAAGCTCGCTGCCTAGGTGTCATTCTTGACTCTGAACTGTCCTTTGTTACCCACATTCAATCTGTCTCAAGATCATGTTACATACATCTAAGAAACATATCCAAAATACGACCATATCTTACACAAGACACAGCAAAAACTCTAATCCATGCTCTCATTATCTCCCGCATTGATTATTGTAATAGTCTCCTGAGCGGTCTTCCCAAACATAGGCTCTCACCACTACAATCCATTTTGAATGCAGCTGCGAGGCTAATCTTCCTTTCCAGACGTTCATCGTCTGCAGATCTGCTCTGTTAGTCCCTCCATTGGTTACCGGTATTCTACCGAATTAAATATAAAATACTTTTACTCACATACAAGGCTATTAACCAAACTGCACCAACATACATCTCTTCACTCATCTCAAAATATCTCCCTACCCGACCTCTCCGCTCTGCACAAGATCTGCGTCTCTCATCCATACGCATTACTTGTTCACACTCAAAATTACAGGACTTTATCCGGGCTTCACCCACTCTGTGGAATGCCCTCCCACGCACAGTAAGACTCGCCTCTAGTCTCCAAACCTTTAAATGTTCCCTGAAAACTCACCTCTTCAGACAAGCCTATCAAATTCCAGACCCACCCACATAACCTTCAGTGCTTCCCTATCTAATTACATCCTCTGTAGAGTATTCATAACATCACATATCTTGTTTTTCTTTAGTCTCACACCCTCCTGACACTTGGCCAACTTTGTGGGGTATCATCATACAACCCATTAAGAACCTAGCAATCTGTTGGACCATTATGCAATAGGTAGCATCTATCCTTGTGTATCTATGCCTATTTCCCTATAGATTGTAAGCTTGCGAGCAGGGCCTTCCTACCTCTATGTCTGTCTGTTTTTACCCAGTTTTGTTCTATTACTGTTGTTCTAATTGTAAAGCGCAACGGAATATGCTGCACTATATAAGAAACTGTTAATAATAATAATAATAATAATAGAGACTCGATATTCTGGACAATAGGGGTCAAATCTGAGAGTCAGAGGTGTTTTGGAAGATGTCACACTGGAGGATATTGTTGATGCTCTTACAATTTTTTTAATCAAATTACTGGAGTCAGACACCAGTGAGGAGATACAGTTTGACCGCGCTCATAGAGCCCTACATCCTAAGGGCATACCTTCTGAACGACCCCGGGACATTATTTGTCGTCTACATTATTTTACAGTAAAAGAAAAAATCCTACAACAAGCTCGTCGCACTCAAGACATTGATTTCAGTGGAAGATCCATTAAAATATTTCAAGATTTGTCTTGGCATACCTTGCAACAAAGGCATTTGCTCCGACCTTTAACTGAGGAACTCTGCAAGCAGACTATTAAATTCCGGTGGGGATACCCCCTTAGTATTCTTGCCATGCATGAAGGAACTACTTATACAGTACAAAGCCGTGGAAGATGTTCTGTTCCTCAATGGGTATTCCTACAGTTACTCTGCCTAATTGGTTAGACCTTCCTCTTTCCTCTACGTTACCATTACTTCGAAGGGAGAGATGGCAAAAATCCCGTGCTTCCAGGAGGAGGGTGCGAGGTTCTCCAGTTATGGATGAAGCAGAAATCACCTGAAGGGGGGTTCCCTTATTTATGCTTGTATCCTTATATTTGAATATATTTGATCCTTCTAGGTTAGAGGGGGACTTTATTTGCTATTAAATTGGAGTTAACTGATGAAGCTAACTTCATGAAATGTCTTATGGAATGTCTCTATTTCCTTCTACTAATAGTAAAGTTATTGCTGTCAGGTTTCATTTGATAGAGTGTTAGGATTTTATTTTATTTTTTTACTTATCCATGCTTGTCTTACTTTTACTACAGTATATATGTCGGCATGGTTGATATATTTGTCATTCTGTTAATTAGCTATTGGTGTCTTCCCAACAAATTGCAGCTACTAGAAGAGTTTGATGTCTATGTTTTCTCCTACAGATCTCCTGATCTGTTAGATATTTGTTGATGTTTTCACGATTCCTTTTTGCCCTCCAGGGCATCCCCCCCACTTTTTTCTTCCTCTGTTGTATACAAGCTGACTATGGACCCATTAGGGGCTTCCATTGCATCTTCTACTGAGGACGTTTTGGCTCGGAATCCTTACTTATGGGTTCTGATCCTTTTTTCATGTAATTCATGACTATTGTTTTTGATTCTCTGTTTTTTTTGGGAGGGTCTAGTTGTTTCTGTCTTGTTGACTTTGACTATGCCCTTATTTTGTCTTTTGTCCTCTTCTTTCTGTACTCCTTTTCTTCTGTCTCTCCACTCGGCTTGGGGGTAGAGCGCTACGTAGATATGTGTTATAATCTTACTGTTCTATTCAATGGCTAAGTTAAAGTTATGGTCAAATAATGTCATAGGTCCTAACGTCCCTGAGAAACACTCGCATTTATTACACACCCTACATATTGTCACGATCCGGGTATCTGGACGCCATTACTTACCCTTCAGATGCCTCCTAAGGCGGGCTCAGCGTTCCAGGACCAGATTCCGCTGTTCCTGAGTTTCCACATGCAGAGTGTCAGAGTGGTGTTTTCATCAGCCGCGGCCTCCGCTGTGCCCGCGTGGTTAAATGTGCATCTATCAGCCTGGCGTCTCCTGTCTCCGGTGGCCGGCGCCGCCATTACTGTTTCCCAGACCACATGGATTACAAACCAAACTTCCCTCCAAGTGTCTGCATGGGCGCAGCCATCTTGGATTCTGTCATCTGATCATTTCCACCAATCTGCTGTTTGTATTGTTGATTTGCATAATTGCCTAGCCAACCCCTTCCTTGCTGCAGGTATAAGTAAGCTGTGCCTGAGCAAGGAAGACGTCAGTGCTTTGGTTGTCAAACCTAGTTCCTGTTTGTCTCTCTTCTATGATTGTCTTCCAGGTTCCAGCTCCTGTCTCAAGACTTCCACCATAGAGACCCGCACCAGCATTCCACCTGCGGTGTAGCCTGACTCTCCAATCCATTGTGGATTCATCTGTTTCCAGCTACAACACTACCTGCTTCCAGCCTCAGCTTCCAGCAGAATACAGCTTCCCTTAAAGGGCCGGTGTCCTTTCTACACTTTACCACTCTCCACCGGAATTATTATTTCTCCGCTCTCAAGTTCTACATTTCAGTTCACATTTCATCGCTCCCAAAGTTCATTTATTATTTAACTGGTTCCAGCCAGTATCCACTCCGTGCTAACAACAGTCTGGTTCCAGCCAGTATCCACAGCAGCTGTTTTACCTTCAGCAACCCAGCTCTTCCTGGAACACCAGCTGGTACAATCCTGGGTTATCTCCATTGCTACAGCCGGGCCTGGTAAGGACTTTCCATCTAGAAGATCATAAGAACTATCTCACACTACCAGTGCCCTGTGGCTCCTGCCATGCTGTAGTACTCAGGAACTGTATTTATTCTTTGCTGACTTTTACGTTTTCTTTTATTGCTGCTGTGATGCGGATTTGTCATAATAAACATCATTGACTTTTATCTAAGTTGTCGTGGTCACGCCTTCGGGCAGTTATTATTCATGTTACTTACATGTCCAGGGGTCTGATACAACCGCCCAGGTTCCGGTACATCTCAGCCCCTACAACTGAGGCTGCCTCCCGTCAGCTCAGGCCCTCAGTTGTGACAGTAAGCACTGACCTAATGAATCCAGCCGGAGACCAGGATCAAGCGGCCAGGCCGATGCAAGAACTGGCAGCCCGACTAGAACATCAGGAGGCTGCACAGGGCCACATCATCCGCTGTCTCCAGGATCTCTCTACTCGGCTGGATGGGATTCAGACCACTCTCCGTGGATCAGGCGCGTCTGGTGCGTCAACCACAGTGACTCCAGCTATAACCCCACCCACCTTACCCATTCCTGCTCCACGTCTTCATCTTCCAACGCCAGCAAAATTTGACGGATCTCCAAGATTCTGCAGGGGATTTCTCAACCAGTGTGAGATTCAGTTTGAGCTACAACCTGGCAATTTCCCCAGTGACCGTACAAAAATTGCCTACATTATTTCTCTTCTCAGTGGCTCAGCCCTCGATTGGGCATCACCGTTATGGGAGAGGTCCGACACCCTGCTATCTTCTTACACTGCATTCGTGTCAACATTCAGGCGCATCTTCGACGAGCCAGGCCGGGTAACTTCAGCTTCGTCTGAGATTCTCCGTTTACGCCAGGGATCACGTACTGTAGGACAATATCTTATACAGTTCCAGATCCTGGCATCCGAACTGGCATGGAACGACGAGGCCCTGTATGCTGCATTCTGGCATGGTTTATCCGAGCGTATTAAAGATGAGTTAGCTACCAGAGACTTACCCTCCAAGTTAGATGAGTTAATCTCACTTTGTACGAAAGTTGACTTACGTTTCAGAGAGAGAGCAACTGAGCGTGGAAGATCATCTGCTCCAAAATCTTCTGCTCCTCCTCCTCGCCAACTGTCACCAACTAAAGATGAACCCATGCAAATTGGCCGTTCCCGTTTAACTCCTGCTGAGCGCCGAAGACGTCTCTCCGAGTTTCTCTGCTTGTACTGTGCAGCTCCGTCTCACACCATTAATGCCTGTCCCAAACGTCCGGGAAACTCCAAATCCTAGCTCGCCAAGGAGAGGGCCGGCTAGGAGTAATGATCTCCTCTCCATCTCCTCAAGATTGTAACCTCCCAGTCTCGCTTCAAGTTGCTCAACGTTATCAGAACGTCATTGCCCTCCTGGATTCCGGAGCAGCTGGGAACTTTATTACCGAAGCCTATGTTAAACGGTGGTCCCTACCCACCGAGAGACTTCCTTCGTCCTTTTCCTTAACTGCTGTGGATGGCAGTAAAATTTTTGATACAGTTATTTCTCTAAGGACTCTACCAGTTCGTCTGAGAGTGGGAGTTCTTCATTCCGAACTTATTTCACTTTTAGTGATTCCAAGAGCCACACATCCTGTGGTCCTGGGCCTTCCATGGCTCCGTCTTCACAATCCTACAATTGATTGGACGACTACGCAAATCCTGGCATGGGGTTCCTCCTGTACTAAGACATGTTTGTTTAAAGTGTTGCCTGTCTGTTCCTCCTCCCCCAGGTCGTCTGATGTTCCACCTCCTCCATATCAAGATTTCACGGATGTGTTCAGTAAAGCTTCTGCTGATATCCTTCCCCCTCATAGAGAATGGGACTGCCCGATTGATCTCGTTCCAGGGAAGGTTCCACCTCGAGGCCGAACTTATCCGTTGTCTCTCCCCGAGACGCATTCTATGGAGGAATACATAAAAGAGAACCTAGCAAAGGGGTTCATTCGACCTTCTTCTTCTCCAGCCGGCGCAGGCTTCTTTTTTGTAAAGAAGAAAGATGGTGGTCTGCGGCCGTGCATCGACTACAGAGGTTTGAACGACATTACCATCAAGAACCGCTATCCTTTACCCCTGATTACTGAGCTCTTTGACAGAGTTAGCGGAGCTACCATCTTTACAAAGCTGGACCTGAGAGGTGCATACAATCTCATCCGGATCCGTGAGGGTGACGAGTGGAAGACCGCATTTAACACCCGTGACGGACATTATGAGTACCTCGTCATGCCCTTCGGATTGAGCAATGCTCCAGCTGTCTTCCAGCATTTCGTCAATGAGATCTTCAGAGACATTCTATACCGTCATGTCGTGGTCTATCTAGATGATATCCTCATTTTTGCCAACAATTTAGAGGAACATCGTTTCTGGGTAAAGGAGGTTCTGTCCCGTCTCCGTGTCAATCATCTCTACTGCAAATTAGAGAAATGCGTCTTTGAAGTCAAGTCCATTCCGTTTCTAGGGTACATTGTGTCCGGTTCCGGACTAGAGATGGATCCTGAGAAACTACAAGCAATCCAGAATTGGCCAGTACCCTTAACCCTCAAAGGGGTCCAGAGGTTCTTAGGGTTCGCCAATTATTACCGAAAGTTTATACGAGACTTTTCCACCATTGTGGCGCCTATTACTGCTTTCACCAAGAAGGGTGCTAACCCGTCCAAGTGGTCTGAAGAAGCCATGCAAGCTTTTCATCTTTTAAAACAGAGGTTCATCTCTGCACCTGTCCTGAAACAGCCTGACGTCGACTCTCCTTTCATCTTAGAGGTGGATGCCTCCTCCGTTGGAGTAGGAGCGGTGTTATCTCAGAGGGCTAAAGATGGTCATTTACATCCTTGCAGTTTCTTCTCACGGAAGTTCTCCCCAGCGGAGCGCAACTATGCCATTGGCGACCAGGAGTTGCTAGCCATCAAGCTCGCTCTAGAGGAGTGGAGATATCTGTTGGAGGGAGCTTCTCATTCAATCACCATCCTTACAGACCACAAGAACCTTCTATATCTAAAAGGCGCACAATGTCTCAACCCTCGTCAGGCCAGATGGGCACTTTTCTTTTCCAGGTTCGACTTTAAACTCCAGTTCTGTCCGGGCTCTCAGAATCGCAAGGCCGATGCCCTTTCCCGCTCATGGGAGCAAGAAAATGAGTCAGAGTCTTCAGACAAGCATCCCATTATAAATCCGTTGGCATTCTCCACGGTAGGGATGGACTCTACGCCCCCATCAGGGAAAAGTTTTGTGAAGCCGACACTAAGGAAGAAGCTCATGCATTGGGCCCATGCTTCCCGTTTTGCCGGACATACAGGTATCCAAAAAACCCTGGAGTTTATCTCTAGGTCCTATTGGTGGCCAACTCTGAAAAAGGACGTTTTGGAGTTTATTGCATCTTGCCCAAAGTGTGCTCAACATAAAGTATCCCGCCAGTCGCCTGCGGGGCAACTGGTTCCACTATCTGTTCCCCGTCGACCATGGACCCATTTGTCGATGGATTTTATTACAGATTTGCCCATGTGCAACAAGTTCAATACCATCTGGGTGGTAGTTGACCGGTTCACCAAGATGGCACACTTCATTCCTCTCACCGGTCTTCCGTCAGCTTCCAAGTTGGCTCAAGTATTCATACAAGAGATCTTTCGACTCCACGGTCTTCCAGAAGAAATTATCTCAGATCGAGGAGTTCAATTCACAGCCAAATTCTGGCGAAGTTTATGTCAAGTCCTCCAAGTCAAGTTAAAGTTTTCCACGGCTTACCATCCTCAGACCAATGGTCAAACTGAGAGGGTGAATCAGGACTTGGAGGCCTTCCTCCGCATCTATGTGTCCTCCTCTCAAGATGACTGGGTTCAATTACTTCCCTGGGCCGAGTTCTGTCATAACAACCAGTATCATTCTTCATCTTCTTCAACACCATTCTTCACCAACTTTGGATTCCACCCTAAAGTCCCTGAGTTCCAACCGCTTCCAGCAACTTCTGTTCCCGCAGTGGATATCACCTTGCATCAGTTTGCCAATATCTGGAAGAGCGTACGATCAGCTCTGCTCAAGGCATCGTTCAGGTACAAGAAGTTTGCAGATAAGAAGCGTCGAGCAGTTCCTGCTCTCAAGGTGGGTGATCGGGTATGGTTATCCACGAAGAATTTGAGGTTAAGAGTTCCCAGTATGAAGTTTGCACCTCGCTACATCGGTCCTTTTAAAATTGATCAAGTCATCAATCCTGTTGCTTACAGACTCCAGTTACCTCCCTTCTTACAAATACCCAGGACATTCCATGTTTCCCTGTTGAAACCGCTAATCTTGAATCGGTTTCATTCCTCACTTCCACCAACTCCGAAAGTCCAAACTCAACGAGGCGTTGAGTATGAAGTGGCCAAGATCCTGGACTCACGTCACCGTTACGGTCAACTTCAGTATCTCATTGACTGGAAGGGCTATGGTCCTGAAGAACGCTCTTGGACCAATGCCTCTGATGTCCATGCTCCTGCCTTGGTCCGAAATTTCCACGCAAAGTTTCCTTTAAAGCCTAAGAAGTGTCCTGGGGCCACTCCTAAAAGGGGGGGTGCTGTCACGATCCGGGTATCTGGACGCCATTACTTACCCTTCAGATGCCTCCTAAGGCGGGCTCAGCGTTCCAGGACCAGATTCCGCTGTTCCTGAGTTTCCACATGCAGAGTGTCAGAGTGGTGTTTTCATCAGCCGCGGCCTCCGCTGTGCCCGCGTGGTTAAATGTGCATCTATCAGCCTGGCGTCTCCTGTCTCCGGTGGCCGGCGCCGCCATTACTGTTTCCCAGACCACATGGATTACAAACCAAACTTCCCTCCAAGTGTCTGCATGGGCGCAGCCATCTTGGATTCTGTCATCTGATCATTTCCACCAATCTGCTGTTTGTATTGTTGATTTGCATAATTGCCTAGCCAACCCCTTCCTTGCTGCAGGTATAAGTAAGCTGTGCCTGAGCAAGGAAGACGTCAGTGCTTTGGTTGTCAAACCTAGTTCCTGTTTGTCTCTCTTCTATGATTGTCTTCCAGGTTCCAGCTCCTGTCTCAAGACTTCCACCATAGAGACCCGCACCAGCATTCCACCTGCGGTGTAGCCTGACTCTCCAATCCATTGTGGATTCATCTGTTTCCAGCTACAACACTACCTGCTTCCAGCCTCAGCTTCCAGCAGAATACAGCTTCCCTTAAAGGGCCGGTGTCCTTTCTACACTTTACCACTCTCCACCGGAATTATTATTTCTCCGCTCTCAAGTTCTACATTTCAGTTCACATTTCATCGCTCCCAAAGTTCATTTATTATTTAACTGGTTCCAGCCAGTATCCACTCCGTGCTAACAACAGTCTGGTTCCAGCCAGTATCCACAGCAGCTGTTTTACCTTCAGCAACCCAGCTCTTCCTGGAACACCAGCTGGTACAATCCTGGGTTATCTCCATTGCTACAGCCGGGCCTGGTAAGGACTTTCCATCTAGAAGATCATAAGAACTATCTCACACTACCAGTGCCCTGTGGCTCCTGCCATGCTGTAGTACTCAGGAACTGTATTTATTCTTTGCTGACTTTTACGTTTTCTTTTATTGCTGCTGTGATGCGGATTTGTCATAATAAACATCATTGACTTTTATCTAAGTTGTCGTGGTCACGCCTTCGGGCAGTTATTATTCATGTTACTTACATGTCCAGGGGTCTGATACAACCGCCCAGGTTCCGGTACATCTCAGCCCCTACAACTGAGGCTGCCTCCCGTCAGCTCAGGCCCTCAGTTGTGACACATATGGATAAAGTTGATATTGTCTTTCTACAGGAGACACATTTTAAAAGGGGCCATTCGCCAAAATTGTTCTCTAGGTACTTCCCGAGGGGCACGTTAACATTTTTACTGGTGCTAAGGCCTGGGGGGGGGGGGGTGCCATTTTATTCTCCAAACACCTGCAACTGTCAGATGTTTAAGAAGTTCAAATAGGTGACTGTAGATGGGCGCCATCTTCTAAAGGTGACCATAGCATCTAGCCGTTATACACTAGTTCATTTATATTTGCCTAATACGGGCCAACCTTAGTTCTTGCGCAGGTCTCTGGAGCTTTTTGAATCTCATATTGAAGGGATGCTGATAGCAGGAGGTGACTTCAACTAGGCTCTTGAACCACTTTTAGATACTTCCTCGGGAGCTCCTTGATCCTCCTGTAAAGAGGTGAGGAGGTTCAGAGCGATCTTACATGAATTGCAATTGGTTGATTCTTGGAGAATATTGCATCCCGCAGAGAGAGATGACACTTTTTTCTCACCCTTACGCAACACATACTCAAAAATTGATTGTTTCTGTTTTGGTCATTCCCACTTGGATGCAATACTTGAGGCAACAATTGGCCAGATCACAGATTCTGATCATGAGCCTATTAATTTAACCATACGAATTGATTCCCCTAGGCCTTATCTGTGGCATTGGAGGCTGAATGAACAAATCTTCCAGATCCTCAATATACAGCCCCAACTTTTGAGATTTAGTGATGAATAAATCGATTCCACTGCTGATGTCTCTCGGATAACGATATGGGAAACTCACAAATGTGTTGTGAGGGGACGTTGCATCCAGCTGGGATCGTTTCTTAAAAAACAGAAAACAGAATGCAGAGAGGCTCTTCTAACTAAACTCAAATCCTTGGAGTTGGCTCATAAAATGGCCAGATGCTCAGAGATCTTTGTACAATTGCAGGCCACTAGATCGTATTTAAACTATTGCTTAATGAGGGTGTGAAGAAGGCATATAGACGTTGCAGACATACCTATTTCTGCAGCGGGGTACATTGGTTTTCAAAGGGAAACATTGGGGTGTAGAGATGGATCATGATGCAGACACCAACAGGCTAAAGCTTTAGACTGTCCCTGGATGCATTGGGGCCTCCTCTATAATCCCACCTGCAGGCACTCAGTTTCGAGTTGGTGCCCTGCAGAGCAGGTCACTTAACAGTGGGGGCTGCACTGGGCAGCCCTGAAAAAGCTTTTTATAAGAAGACTTCAAGGGCCGCAGCACTTATATGTCAGAGTGACATTCTGTGCTGCAGCTCTGTTACCTCCCCAGCGGGTTGCATACTCCCACTGGCTCAGTTCCCGGGTACTTGCGGCGGGGACGCTCTGGCATTGGGCACACGGTCGCAGCTCTCTCCTGGTTTGCTTGGCTGCTACGAAGGGAGGAGCTAAGAGGGTCCCCCAGGTGGGACCCACCATTAAGTCGCATTCCGATCGCAGTCTAGGGAGACGAACTGCAACGCTGGTGTGGACACTGTCACCGAGCAGGGACCCCACTATATCCACCAGGGCATAGGAGTACTGGTCGAGTGTACTAATGCCCACTTTAATAAGACTCCTTAGTACCAGGTGGTGAGGACCAGCATAGGGGAGATGGCGCTTGACCTGTAGCCCCTCCCCCAGCCCAGGCCACCATCTACTGCTAGTGTTCCCGCCCTGGAGCTGCCTTTCACTCTTCCTCACTCCCTGACTGAGATGCTGGGCGCCATCTTCTAAACATAGCTGCGACTGTGATTTTACAGACACTTAAGTATTCTACATGTCGATATAAAGACAGCGTTAGTTAAGAACAAGTGTACCTGTGCCAGAATATATTGTACGAGTAGACTGATACATACATCCGGTCTCAGACCATGCAACGTCTGGCACTCCTAATAATCAAACAAGCTATATGCCGGGTGCCCTCCTGTTATGCAAAAGTCTAAAAAGATTACAGGCGGCACTCACGGACTCACTCAAAACCGACCTGGTTGTTTCCTGCTCTTTCGAACCTTTGTTGGCGATGTAAGAGAGCCCCAGGAAGTTTTCTGCATATATGGTGGGATTGCCCTTTTATAATTTCCTTTTGGAGGGAAGTTTTTAAATGCTCAGAATTGATATTGGGAGATATAGTCCCTAAAGACCCGGAGTTCTGGCTCCTCAACCTTACTCCTGTGGGTTCACACACCTATAAGGGCTCACTACTGAGACATCTTAATAATGCAGCCAAGGCCGTTATACCGACTCTATGGAGCTCACCCTCACCTCCTTCGATCAAACAATGGTTTAATAGGATTGATTACTTTCTAGATATGGAGGCTCTTATTTCTTTCTCATTAGGAAGATCCGTTGATTTTACAGCCATTTTGTTTCCCTGGTATGATTTTAAGGAGTCATCTGTATATAGGACTTTCATGTCTATTTAGACTCTGTTCTACTACTGCTCCTGATGGCTTTTTTGCATATTTCAGACCACCTGACTGTTGTACTCTTCTCCTAATATATTATGAGACCCATCTAAACAACTTAGACAATTTCTCTTATTTTTAATCCTTACATCGCTACCCTTTCTCCCCCTCTTTTCTATCTGTTTCTTCTTCTTTCTTTTCTTTCTCTTTAACTCCTCTTTTTACACTGTTTTACCATGTGGCTACTTCTATATGTTTGTTTGAAACTGAAAATGGACGATGCTTTTTTTCTGTATGTTAGAAGACTACATTGTGATTTATTGCTATGTCTGATTTGCAAGGATCCTGTCTTCTATTGTTAGAAATGTGTTGTTCAACCTGTTTACCCTTTGTCGCAATAAAAACAGTTTACGTAAAAAAAACCGACCTGGAACCCCCAAGTCTGCTTACAACGTTTCGGATTTTAATATCCTTCGACAGGTAACAAAATATACAAGACATAAAAGCTTACCTTTATACCAAACTACCAGCGTGAAAGTGTGAGCGGTGCGCGGCTCCCCCCTGTACTTCCGCTGACGTCATCACATTCAGACGGCGCCAGGCGGAAACAGGGAAACTAGCCTCATAGAGTCCGTAACCATGGAAACTGTATACAAAGCATAAAACAGCGGTTTACATAAACACCAAGCCAGAAATATAATAAAACATAGCTTTTACAATGAAAAACCATCACTGGTCACATGAAACAACTGAGAGAGAGCATTTCGTTTAAACCATGTGGCGCAATTGTATTTAAGAGGTGGATCCCTTTAGCCTCGCATTGTAAGAGCTCTCTGGCTCTGTCACCACCCCTCCTGTCCTCATTGACATGGTCTAATATTTTATAACGCAAAGATGATAATGTGTGTCCCCTAGCTTTAAAGTGTTTAGCGACCGGCTGGTCGACACTCTTGCCCTCCAGAGATTGTTTGATGGCACTGCGGTGCTGCGCCATCCGTTCTTTGAACTGGCAAACTGTCTTCCCTACATAATATAAGCTGTAAGGGCATTTGATGCAGTAAACAACATATTTACTGGAACAGGTAAGTACATGCCTTAATTTAATCCTCCTGCCCGTGTGGGGATGTACAATATAATCCCCAGTCTCCAGGTAGGAGCAGGTTATACATCCAAGGCATTTGTAATTGCCAGGTTTCCTGGTCATAAAGTGCTCTGTGCTGTTTTTGGATGTTCCCGATATGTCTGCATGAACAACATAATCCCTGATATTTTTGCCTCTAGTGTAACAAAGAAGTAATTTACGTTTGGATAAATCAGGTAAGGTAGGGTCAGATTGAACTACTGGCCAGATCCCCTTGGCAGTTGAAACCAGCTTCTTTGTAGCAACTGTATAGTTATTCACCCAGATGACAGAGGTGTCAGCTTTATTCTCCACAGCACGTATATATCAGTGCTGAATTTAGGGGCCACTAATGCTTTGGATCTAGCTAATTGCAGATCCTTGCTATGATAACCCCTCTCTAGAAATCTTTTGGTCATGGCTTCCATCTTAACAGTCTCATCAGCGGTATCACTGCAAATGCGGTGTACCCTGAGAAAATAAGAATTTACTTACCGATAATTCTATTTCTCGGAGTCCGTAGTGGATGCTGGGGTTCCTGAAAGGACCATGGGGTTCCTGAAAGGACCATGGGGAATAGCGGCTCCGCAGGAGACAGGGCACAAAAAGTAAAGCTTTAGGATCAGGTGGTGTGCACTGGCTCCTCCCCCTATGACCCTCCTCCAAGCCAGTTAGGTACTGTGCCCGGACGAGCGTACACAATAAGGGAGGAATTTTGAATCCCGGGTAAGACTCATACCAGCCACACCAATCACACCGTACAACTTGTGATCTAAACCCAGTTAACAGTATGATAACAGCGGAGCCTCTGAAAAGATGGCTCACAACAATAATAACCCGATTTTTGTAACTATGTACAAGTATTGCAGATAATCCGCACTTGGGATGGGCGCCCAGCATCCACTACGGACTCCGAGAAATAGAATTATCGGTAAGTAAATTCTTATTTTCTCTATCGTCCTAGTGGATGCTGGGGTTCCTGAAAGGACCATGGGGATTATACCAAAGCTCCCAAACGGGCGGGAGAGTGCGGATGACTCTGCAGCACCGAATGAGAGAACTCCAGGTCCTCTTTTGCCAGGATATCAAATTTGTAGAATTTTACAAACGTGTTCTCCCCTGACCACGTAGCTGCTCGGCAGAGTTGTAATGCCGAGACCTCTCGGGCAGCCGCCCAAGATGAGCCCACCTTCCTTGTGGAATGGGCCTTAACCGATTTAGACTGTGGCAGGCCTGCCTCAGAATGTGCAAGTTGAATTGTGTTACAAATCCAACGAGCAATCGACTGCTTAGAAGCAGGCGCACCCAACTTGTTGGGTGCATACAGTATAAACAGCGAGTCAGATTTTCTGACTCCAGCTGTCCTGGAACATATTTTCAGGGCCCTGACAACTTCTAGCAACTTGGAGTCCTCCAAGTCCCTAGTAGGTGCAAGGCACCACAATAAGCTGGTTCAGGTGAAACACTGACACCACCTTAGGGAGAGAACTGGGGACGAGTCCGCAGCTCTGCCCTGTCCGAATGGACAAACAGATATGGGCTTTTTTGAGAAAAAAACCACCAATTTGACACTCGCCTGGTCCAGGCCAGGGCCAAGAGCATGGTCACTTTTTATGTGAGATGCTTCAAATCCACATATTTGACTGGTTTTAAACCAATGTGATTTGAGGAATCCCAGAACTACGTTGAGATCCCACAGTGCCACTGGAGGCACAAAAAAGGGGTTTGTATATGCAATACTCCCTTGACAAACTTCTGGACTTCAGGAACTGAAGCCAATTCCTTCTGGAAGAAAATTTACAGGGCCGAATTTGAACCTTAATGGACCCCAATTTGAGGCCCATAGACACTCCTGTTTGCAGGAAATGCAGGAAACGACCGAGTTGAAATTTCTTTGTGGGGCCTTCCTGGCCTCACACCACGCAACATATTTTCGCCACACGTGGTGATAATGTTGTGCGGTCACCTCCTTTCTGGCTTTGACCAGGGTAGGAATGACCTCTTCCGGAATGCCTTTTTTCCCTTAGGATCCGGCTTTCCATCGCCATGCCGACAAACGCAGCTGCGGTAAGTCTTGGAACAGACATGGTACTTGCTGAGCAAGTCCCTTCTTAGCGGCAGAGGCCATAAGACCTCTGTAAGCATCTCTTGAAGTTCCGGGTACCAAGTCCTTCTTGGCCAATCCGGAGCCATGAGTATAGTTCTTACTCCTCTACGTCTTATAATTCTCAGCACCTTAGGTATGAGAAGCAGAGGAGGGAACACATACACCGACTGGTACACCCACGGTGTTACCAGAACGTCCACATCTAATGCCTGAGGGTCTCTTGACCTGGCGCAATACCTGTCCCGTTTTTTGTTCAGACGGGACGCCATCATGTCCACCTTTGGTATTTCCCAACGGTTTACAATCATGTGGAAAAAACTTCTCAATGAAGTTTCCACTCTCCCGGGTGGAGGTCGTGCTGAGGAAGTCTGCTTCCCAGTTTCCATTCCCGGGATGAAAAACTGCTGACAGTGTTATCACATGATTTTCCGCCCAGCGAAAAGTCCTTGCAGTTTCTGCCATTGCCCTCCTGCTTCTTGTGTCGCCCTGTCTGTTTACGTGGGCGACTGCCGTGATGTTTTTCCCACTGGATCAATACCGGCTGACCTTGAAGCAGAGGTCTTGCTAAGCTTAGAGCATTATAAATTTACCCTTAGCTCCAGTATATTTATGTGGAGAAAAAGTCTCCATACTTGATCACACTCCCTGGAAATTTTTCCCTTGTGTGACTGCTCCCCAGCCTCTCAGGCGGGGCTCCGTGGTTACCAGCATCCAATCCTGAATGCCGAATCTGCGGCCCTCTAGAAGATGAGCACTCTATAACCACCACAGGAGAGACACCCTTGTCCTTGGATATTGGGTTATCCGCTGATGCATCTGAAGATGCGATCCGGACCATTTGTCCAGCAGATCCCACTGAAAAGTTCTTACGTGAAATCTGCCGAATGGAATTGCTTCGTAGGAAGCCACCATTTTTACCAGGACCCTTGTGCAGTGATGCACTGTTTTTAGGAGGTTCCTGACTTGCTCGGATAACTCCCTGGCTTTCTCTTCCGGGAGAAACACCTTTTTCTGGACTGTGTCCAGAATCATCCCTAGGCACAGCAGACGTGTCGTCGGGATCAGCTGCGATTTTGGAATATTTAGAATCCACCCGTGCTGATTGTAGCAGTATCCGAGATAGTGCTACTCCGACCTCCAACTGTTCCCTGGACTATGCCCCTATCAGGAGATCGTCCAAGTAAGGGATAATTAAGACGCCTTTTCTTCGAAGAAGAATCATCAATTCGGCCATTACCTTGGTAAAGACCCCGGGGTGCCGTGGACAATCCAAACGGCAGCGTCTGAAACTGATAGTGACAGTTCTGCACCACGAACCTGAGGTACCCTTAGTGAGAAGGGCAAATTTGGGACATAGAGGTAAGCATCCCTGATGTCCCGGGACACTATATAGTCCCCTTCTTCCTGGTTCGTTATCACTGCTCTGAGTGACTTCATCTTAATTTGAACCTTTGTAAGTGTTCAAAAAAAAATTTTTAGAATAAGTCTCACCTAGCCTTCTGGCTTCAGTACCACAATATAGTGTGGAATAATACCCCTTTTCTGTAGTAGGAGGGGTAATTTAATTATCACCTGCTGGGAATACAGCTTGTGAATTTTTTCCCATACTACCTCCTTGTCGGAGGGAGACTTGGTAAAGCAGACTTCAGGAGCCTGCGAAGGGGAAACGTCTCGACATTCCCATCTGTACCCCCGGGATACTACTTGTAGGATCCAGGGGTCCTGTACGGTCTCAGCGCCATGCTGAGAACTTGTCAGACGCGGTGGAACGCTTCTGTTCCTGGGAATGGGCTGCCTGCTGCAGTCTTCTTCCCTTTCCTCTATCCCTGGGCAGATATGATCTTATAGGGACGAGAGGACTGAGGCTGAAAAGACGGTGTCTTTTTCTGCAGAGATGTGACTTAGGGTAAAAAACGGTGGATTTTCCAGCAGTTGCCGTGACCACCAGGTCCGATGGACCGACCCCAAACAAGTCCTCTTCCTTTATACGGCCATACTGTGCCGTTTGGAATCTGCATCACCTGACCACTGTCGTGTCCATAACATCTTCTGGCAGTTATGGACATCGCGTTTATTCATGATGCCAGAGTGCAAATATCCCTCTGTGCATCTCGCATATATAGAAATGCTCTATAGTCAATAAAATACTGTCCCTGTCAAGGGTATCAATATTTTTAGTCAGGGAATCCGACCAAGCCACCCTAGCTCTGCACATCCAGGCTGAGGCGATCGCTGGCCGCAGTATAACACCAGTATGTGTGTATATACTTTTATTATATTTTCCAGCCATGTCAGCTGGTCCTTGAGGACGGCCCTATCTATAGACGGTACCGCCACTTGTTTTGATAAGCGTGTGAGCGCCTTATCCACCTTAAGGGGTGTTTCCCAACGCGCCCTAACTTCTGGCGGGAAAGGGTATACCGCCCATAATTTTCTATCGGGGGGAACCCACGCATCATCACACACTTTATTTAATTTATCTGATTCAGGAAAAACTATGGTAGTTTTTTCACATCCCACATAATACCCTCTTTTGTGGTACTTGTAGTATCAGAAATACGTAACACCTCCTTCATTGCCTTTAACGTGTGGCCCTAATAAGGAATACGTTTGTTTATTCACCGTCGACACTGGATTCAGTGTCCCTGTCTGTGTCTGTGTCGACCGACTAAAGTAAACGGGCGTTTTAAAACCCTTGACGGTGTTTTTGAGACGTCTGGACCGTACTAATTGTTTGTCGGCCGTCTCATGTCGTCAACCGACCTTGCAGCGTGTTGACATTATCACGTAATTTCCTAAATAAGCCATCCATTCCGGTGTCGACTCCCTAGAGAGTGACATCACCATTACAGGCAATTGCTCCGCCTCCTCACCAACATCGTCCTCCTACCTGTCGACACACACGTACCGACACACAGCACACACACAGGGAATGCTCTGATAGAGGACAGGACCCACTAGCCCTTTGGAGAGACAGAGGGAGAGTTTGCCAGCACACACCAAAAACGCTATAATTATATAGGGACAACCTTATATAAGTGTTTTCCCTTATAGCATCTTAATATATATATAAGCATATCGCCAAATTAGTGCCCCCCCTCTCTGTTTTAACCCTGTTTCTGTAGTGCAGTGCAGGGGAGAGCCTGGGAGCCTTCCCTCCAGCCTTTCTGTGAGGGAAAATGGCGCTGTGTGCTGAGGAGATAGGCCCCGCCCCTTTTTCGGCGGCCTCGTCTCCCGCTCTTAACGGATTCTGGCAGGGGTTAAATATCTCCATATAGCCTCCGGAGGCTATATGTGAGGTATTTTTAGCCAAAATAGGTATTCATTTGCCTCCCAGGGCGCCCCCCTCCCAGCGCCCTGCACCCTCAGTGACTGCCGTGTGAAGTGTGCTGAGAGGAAAATGGCGCACAGCTGCAGTGCTGTGCGCTACCTTTAGAAGACTGAGGAGTCTTCTGCCGCCGATTCTGGACCTCTTCTTACTTCAGCATCTGCAAGGGGGCCGGCGGCAAGGCTCCGGTGACCATCCAGGCTGTACCTGTGATCGTCCCTCTGGAGCTGATGTCCAGTAGCCAAGAAGCCAATCCATCCTGCACGCAGGTGAGTTCACTTCTTCTCCCCTAAGTCCCTCGTTGCAGTGATCCTGTTGCCAGCAGGACTCACTGTAAAATAAAAAACCTAAGCTAAACTTTCCTAAGCAGCTCTTTAGGAGAGCCACCTAGATTGCACCCTTCTCGGCCGGGCACAAAAATCTAACTGGCTTGGAGGAGGGTCATAGGGGGAGGAGCCAGTGCACACCACCTGATCCTAAAGCTTTACTTTTTGTGCCCTGTCTCCTGCGGAGCCGCTATTCCCCATGGTCCTTTCAGGAACCCCATGGTCCTTTCAGGAACCCCAGCATCCACTAGGACGATAGAGAAACTGGGAGTATGGAAGCCCCCTCTTGAGTGAATTAGGGTGATAACTGGCCGCCTGCAGTAAATTGTTGCAGTCAGTCGGTTTCTGGTAGATGGACGTAACAAATCGGGGTTCCCTAACCTAAGGTTAGGGAATCCAGATTTGTTACGTCCATCTACCAGAAACTGTACCCTAAGGGACTAGGTGCGTCTGGGTCACATATATAGTGCTTTACAGTATTTACTGTTAAGTGTATTCTGCTGTGTACTCAGTCACATAATACCAGATTTATTATCTGGTGTTGTGTACTGCGTACGCAGTCGCAAAGTACCAGATTTATTCTCTGGTGTTGTGTACTATGTACGCCGTCACATACTAGGGGATTTATTCACAGGTATTGTACTCTGTCTTGCTGTATCGTACTAATACGCTCTGCTGTTGCATATCTGAAAATGTCTAACAAAAAGGGCAGGAAATCCAAAAACGCTCCTGGATCATGCAGCGCATGCACCAAGGATTTGCCTGAGGGGCAAGTTTTGTATGTGGGTCTGTGTACTACGTGCCATACATCTCCCAGTCAGTCTGCAGCTCCTGTAGCCAATCAGGAGCCACCTTGGGCGGCATTCTCATATATGTTAAATACGCTTGTGACACGCCTTATGCCCCCTATGGGACATCCTGTGCCATTACAGTCACATATTGTATGGTAAATCTGCCTTGAGTGGATAATTTGTCTTCCCAGTTGCAGCAATTGAATCAATCCTTGGTTAGACATAAGACTGCCCCAAGTCACTCTCGTATCACGGGGTCATCTAAGCAGGCTACTTTCTCCTCACAATCCACTAATCTCTCAGAAGATTCTTCTGATGACGATGGGGAGCATACTGTCCAGCCAGACACTGACACAGCTGCTTCTGATGAGGAATCTACCACACAGGTTGATGTCCCTGACCTAGTGGTTGCTATTAAGCAGATCCTGCAATTATCAGATGATGATGATGATTCCACTACGGTGTCTAAGAAACCTGATAAGTTTAAATGTCAGAAGGTAACTAAAACATTATTACCACATTCTGTCCATTTAGTAGACATACGACGAGAACCCTGGATTACTCCAGGGAAGAAATTCTCCCTGTCTAAAAGGATGGTAGCTCGCTATCTTCTCCCTGCGGAGTTGTGTAACAAGTGGGAAAATTCACCGCCGGTGGATTCCCATGTCACCTGTTTGGTGGTGTCATCTACTCTGCCTGTCACCACTGTAACCTCACTGAAGGAACCGACAGATAAGCATGTGGAGGGATGCCTGAAGTCTATCTACTCCCTTACAGGTGCTGTACATAGTCCCACTATAGTAGCCTCCTGGGCTGCAAAAGGTATTGAAGCATGGGTTCAGGCATTAGAGGATGAGTTGCCCCCAGATATATCTGACAATGCCAGACAATTCCTGTCTCCTATTTCCACCGCCGCCTATTACATACATGAGGCATCCTCTGAAGCAGGTGTATTGGCAGCCAAGGCAGCAACTACATCCATCCTGGCTCGCCGTATTCTGTGGTTGAGGTCATGGAGGGTGGACCTGGACCCCAAATATACCATGGAAGTACTACCTTTTAAGGGAGACATCTTATTTGGGGAAGACCTCAATAAAATTGTGGATGACTTAGTGGCTGCTAAGACTGCTTTTCTCCCTAATACTACCCTTCGGCACAGAAGGCAAAAGGTACCACTTTTCGCTCCTTTCGACCTCAAAGGAAAGCAAAAAAGTCAGGTATACCCGAGACAATCTTGTGCTTCCAAAACCACAAAGCCCAAGGCAAAACAATCTTGGGCAGCCCGCCAGCCTGCTTCTAAACACGTCAAGCCTGCCGCATGATGGGGTGGGCCTACCCCTGGGAGACCCCAGGGTGGGAGGCTGACTTCTGCGATTCACCCAGGTCTGGTTAAAGACCACTTCAGATGCTTGGGTGCAAGAAGTTGTCTCTCACGGGTACGCAGTCTCTTTCAAGAGGCATCCGCCTCGCCAGTTTTGCACCACAGTTATCCCTTTGGATCTGTTAAAGGCGCAAGCTCTACAATTGGTTGTGCGTTCCCTCCTGGAGACAGGAGTGATGGTGTCGGTACCTCTGTCCCAGAGAGGCAGAGGATATTATTTGACCCTGTTTCTTTTTTTTTTTTCAACATTAAGTGTTTATTTATGGTATAGAATCAAAACAAGAATACAGAAAATACAAAAGAAAATAGGGTAACAGTGGGATAAAAACAAAATTATAGGGGGAGAGACAGGACATCCAGAATTGTTACGTAAAACACAACAATATTCAGGAAAATGGGTTTTCTTCAGATAGAGGGCTGCCCAAGTCACAGGGAGGACTCTGTATGGGGGGGACAGGACGGTGGAGAGATCACCTTATTGTTGGAAATATATGCATGCCATGGGAGCCACTTCATGATAGTGGAAGAGGGGGATGGAAGTGGGTCTTAGAGATAACCTTAGCAAAGGGAGGGGGGAGGGAGACTTCCAGTCTTGAGCAATTGTAGCTCTGGCCACAATTAAAACGTGACCAAGGACGTAACGAGTCGATTTGGGGACAGTGTCTGGGTACCAATGCAGCAACACTAATGAAGGGTCTTGAGTCAGGTCAAGGTCAGTGATTGATTGATTGAATGAATGAGGTCATATACTTTATCCCAAAAGGAGCGCAGGGCAGGGCATTCCCAGAAGACATGTATTAGTGTACCTTTGTGGTGGAAAAGGCGCCAACAGAATTTAGAAGTGGTCGACCAGATCCTGTGTAGTTTAGATGGGGTGAGATATAGTCTATGTAACAGCTTAATGTGCATTTCAGTGTGGTTAGTACATTTGGAAAGGGAGAAGGAAGAAAGGTGAATAGATTCCCACTGCTTAAGAGTGAAAGCACGATGGAGATCAGTTTCCCACTTAAGTTGTGCGGTAGATTTAGTCGTGGCGATCGGAGGTAACAACAGATCATACCAGTCAGAAATGGACTTGACCCTGTTTCTAATACCGAAACCCAACGGGTCTTTCCGGCCCATACACAACCTCAAATCACTGAACAAGTTTGTGAGAGTGTCCAAGTTCCATATGGAAACACTGCGCTCAATTATACTGGCCATGGAACCTGGAGACTATATCGTATCCCTGGATATACAAGATGCTTACTTGCATATACCTATTGCCATATTGCATCAGCAATATCTGCAGTTTGCTATTGGCAACCTCCACTATCAGTTCCAAGCTCTGCCATTTGGACTGGCCACGACTCCTTGGATCTTCACCAAGGTTATGGCTATGATGATGGCACATCTCCGTCGCCAGGGAGTCAGGATCTCCATCATCAGGGAGTCAGAGTCAGGTCCTGCCGTATCTGGACGACTTGCTGATTCTGGCAAACTCCCACAATGTACTCCTCAGTCATCTGCAACTGATGGTAAACTTCCTACAAGCCCACGGGTGGCTCATCAACTGGAAGAAGTTCTCGCTGGTCCCAGCTCAAAGCATGGTGCACCTGGGGGCACTGCTGGACACACACAGTCAACGGCTGTTTCTGTCCCCAGAGAAGGTTCTGAAGCTTTAGGACAGGATCGAAAACTTCCACTCTCGCCCAAGAGTGTCGATACACTTGGCGATGCAAGTACTAGGCCTAATGGTGTTGGCTTTCGACATGGTAGAGTAGCCTCAATTTCATTCCTGCCCTCTGCAGAGGTTAATCCTTTCCAAGAGGGATGGCATCCCTCATTGGATCAGGTCTCACATGATTTCCTTGACTCTGGAGGTTCGTCTGTCGCTGACCTGGTGGCTACAGGACCAGCAGCTGAGCAGGGGCCATCTATTCTGGATCCCCAACTGGATCTTACTGACTATGGATGCCAGTCTGAGGGGGTTGGGGTGCGGTGTTGGAGCAGCACTCTTTCCAGGGTCGGTGGACCAAGGAGGAATCACTCCTCCCGATAAACATTCTGGAATTGTGGGCAATGACCAACGCTTTGTCTCTCGCCCTGCCTCTGCTACAGAACAGGCCTGTTCAAATATGGTCAGACAACACCACCACGGTGGCATACATAAACCATCAAAGAGGCACTTGAAGCAGCGTGGCAATGATGGAAGTGTCAAAAATCCTTCTTGGGCGGAACGCCATCTGCCAGCAATATCGGCAGTGTTCATTCCGGGAGTCCTCAACTGAAAAGCGGATTTCCTCAGTCATCAGGACGTGCACGCCGGAGAGTGGAGTCTTCATCAGGAAGTCTTACCAGATGTAGACCTGATGGCATCTCAACACAATCACAAAGTTCCGATCATCAGGTCAAGGACCAGGGATCCTCAAGCAGCGTTCGTGGATGCACTGGCAATTCCATGGAACTTTCGGCTGCCCTATGTTTTCCCTCCAGTATCTCTCCTGCCCAGAGTGCTGTGAAAGATCAAACAAGAAGGAGGAATACTACTTCTAGTCGCTCCAGCATGGCCCAGACGGCATTGGTTCTCAGACCTGCAGGGTCTATTGATAGAGCTGCCTCTTCTACTTCCTCAATGCCCAGACCTCCTAGTTCAGGGCCTTTGTGTCTACCCGGACCTGGCCAGATTGGCTTTGACGGCGTGGCTCTTGAAGCATCACTCATGAAGGCCAAAGGATTATCTGAGGTGGTTATCCAAACTATGCTGAAGGACCACAAACTGGCATCTGCGCGGATTTATTACAGGGTCTGGAATTCTTACTTCACCTAGTGTGCTGCTCAGATTTATGATGCATACAAATTCAGAACTTCCAGACTTCTGGCTTTTCTGTAACAAGGCCTAGACTTAGGCCTTTGTCTGGTCTTCCTCAAGGTTCATGTCTCTGACTTGTCAGTATGGTTTAAGAGAAAGATTGCAACTCTGCCTGATGTTCATACCTTCACTCAGGGTGTTTTACGGATTCAACCTATGTTCCACCTGTGGCTCCTTGGGATTTGTCTGTTGTTCTGGATGCCCTACAAGAGTCTCTGTTTGAACCTCTTGAGTCTGTGGACCTTAAGTGGCTTACTCTTAAGGTCTTGTTTTTACTGGCTATTGCCTCTGCTAGGAGGGTGTAAGACCTAGGCGCTCTGTCCTGTCATCCATCCTTTCGGATATTTCACCGTGACCGGGCGGTTCTTAGAACTCGCCCTGGTTATTTGCCTAAGGTGGTATTATCTTTTCACCTTAACCAAGAGATTGTGGTTCTGGCCTTTATCTCTTCTGATTTGTCCTCCAAAGAGTGGTCTTTGGATGTGGTAAGGGCTCTCTATATTTATGTGGAGAGGACTGCCTCTGTCAAGAGGTCAGATACCCTTTTTGTACTTTTTGGTTTTCGCAAACGTGACTGACCTGCGAATAAGCAAACCTTGGCCAGATGGATTAGAATGGTGATTGCTCATGCCAATGCGCAGGCTGAACTTCCAGCTCCTGCTGCTATCAAAGCCCATTCTACTCGGTCTGTTGGACCTTCTTGGGCGGCCCGCCAAGGCGCGTCCGCTGAACAATTGTGCAAGGCGGCTTAGTGGTCCTCAGTGAACACGTTCATTAGGTTCTATGCCTTCGATTCTTCCACCTCCCAGGATGCTTTCTTTGAACGCCGGGGTTCTCATACCCGCTAAGGCGCGTCCCCTCCCATGAAGAACTGCTTTAGGACATCCCTGATGTTTCCCTGTGGAAACCAATGTACCCCACTGCAGAAAAGGAGGAGATTTATGGTAGACTTACCATGGTTAAATCTCTTTCTGTGAGGTACATTCGTTACGCAGGGCGCCCACCCCGACGCACCTAGCATCTATGGGTTTGTATGGCATTAGCCGCTAGTCCCTTCTCCTGTTGTGAGAACATGGTTCTATGTGACTAACATCTACTTTCTCTTTTACCTGCTCCTGCATTAGACTGGTTAACGAAACTGAGCTCACAGTGCCTGGAGGCGGGGTTAGAGAGGAGGCCCCAATGCATCTTGGGAGAGTCTAAAGCTTTAGCCTGTTGGTGTCTGGATCAAGATCCATCTCTACACACCGATGTTTCCCTGTGGAACCAATGTACCTCGCAGAAAGAGATTTAACCATGGAGAGTCTACCATAAATCTCCTTATTCGTTGGGGTAATAAACCTGGAAGATGCTGACAAGGGCACTATGGGCTCAAAGAGCTCTGACATATATCCAAAAAAATTAAAGAAGCCTTGGGCACCGTACGTGCCACAGACAAGGATATGGCTGCTGTCTTCCATGCTTATTACACAGAATTGTACAATATTACCCAGATGCATACAAGTCTACTTACCAAGATTCAGGCGTTTTTTCAGAAAATTGATTTTCCTTCTCTCCATGAGTGTCACAAAACGGTGGTTTACAGCGCTTCCCAGTAGCACTTTTACCTACCTGCGGAGCAGTCCAAAGCGCTGTCCACCATTCGCTGGTCCATCTGGCGTCAGTCACAGCATCCATTTCAGGATAGTTAGACTTCGGCTCCTTCCCGACCTGCTAGGCCTCAGTCTACTCTGAAGCCTAGCCTGGAGTACTGCATGTTACTTCCTGATCACTGACTCTGCAGAGAACGCTCCAACCAGGTAGTGTTCCCTGACATGTGATCCCTTCAGCCTATCACCAGAGAGCAAGGGGTATATATTCCAGCTCCAAGCACTGGGAAGCTGTCAGTACTTTGTTGTCCTCAAGCCTGTAGAGAGCTCCTGCAATGTCCTGCTTAAAGAGACAGTGCATTACCAAATTCAGCACTTCCTGACTCCTATCTCCACGATATCTGCAAACCTGCATTGCTGGTTATATCATCTCCAGGATATCTGCAGGCCTGCACCGCTGGTTATCCTATCTCCAATATACCTGAAAACCTGCACCGCTGGTCAATACAATCTCCAGTATATCTGCAAGCCTGCATCACTGAGTATCCTATCCAGCTATCCTGAACTGCTGGTTCAATTGCAGCTTCCAGCTATCCTGTACTGCAGGTTAAATCCAAGTTTCCAGCTATCCACCTATCCTGAACTGTTGGTTCAATCTCAGCTTCCACCTAACCAGCTATCCTGTGCTGCTGGTTCAATCCCAGCTTCCAGCTATCCTGTGCTGCTGGTTCAATCCCAGTTTCCAGCTATGCTGTACTGCTTGTTCAATCCCAGCTTTCATTTATCCAGCTATCCTGAACTGCTGGTTCAATCCCAGCTTCCAGCTATCCTGTACTGCTGGTTCAATCCAGCAGTTTCAGTTTCAGTTTCCAGCTATCAATTTCGACCACAAGTGTCACTCAACTATCATTGCACTGGTATCCCCAGTGTTCTAGTTCCCCGTAGTTGTACAAACACCTGTGGCCAGCCATAGACTTTAGCCGAACCTGCCATACCAACAACCGTGACACTGAGGCAGGGACACAAGCTGTAGATTCCCCATATACAGGAGATTAATTGAAGGAAGATAAAAGAAGTCACCTAATAGAAAAAGCCCGGAGCCAAATGGATTTATGATTGATTATTAAAAATCTTTTCAGGATAGGCTGATTCCATTACAGTTACGGGCATGTAATGCGGTTTCACGCCAGTCGCAGCTGTCTAACCAATCCTTATCCGCGCATATTACTGTAATCACCAAGGAGGGTAAAGACCCTTGTCTAGTGGCAAGCTACAGACCAATCTTCTAACTTAATGTCGATATTAAACTTTATGCTAAATTAATGAAAGGTCATCTGAGGGGCGTGACTTGGACGCCATAGTGAGAGGCTGCATGAAGTAAGAGCTCCGTACTCTCAATAAACTAAATAGGGTCTATACCTATCAAGCTCCTTCATTAACGCTCCTACACTACCCCTCTCCCTTGGGGAACGATCGCTGCAGGACCTCGTAGCGCATGAAGACCGGACGGTGGTGCCATCTGTAAGGCCGCGTGGCACCTCGACTCTACACTGCCTGGAGCGGTGCCGTGTCCTGCTGCCTGTCTCCCTCCCTCCCGCACCGTGCCTTGAAGGGCGGGCTGCGGTGGACACCCACGCGGTTGGAGTTTCTGCGCTCCGTAGCCGCCTGCCGCTAGCAGATCCCCCTGCCGCCGGATCCTCCGGTCTCCTGTCCCTTCTGCCGGGCGGGCGCGGCTCTCTGGGTCTGCTTACGGTCTGCTTACGGAGTGGACCAGCTGCCACCACTGACTTACTGGGCTGCTGCCGATCTCCCTCAGCCCTGCTGTTCACTCTTATGCCCTGGGGCGGCTGCTGGGTGGGAGTGCTGACGGCACTTACTGTCTATGCGGCTGCTGATCGAAATCCCCTCTTGCCTGCAGCTCCATCAGCGTTTCTAATTGCGGCATTAGTCTGATGAGCCACATAGCCTCTGCATGACATCACTCAGCTTCACTCTGTGACCAACACAATACAAAAAAATTAAATAAAGGCTGGGGTGTGTGGCTTAATGGCTACTGGACAAGTAGCAGCCTGAGAGAGCCCTGGGCAAAGTACCTAAAAAACCTGCTTTTAGAGGATCCCAGGGGGTGGATTTGAGCCTCCACCTGCCCCCTTGGCCCCCTCAAGTGCTGAATTTGGTGTCGGAGGAGGTCCGCAGAGCCGGGGGACACGCTACCCGTGTCCCTGCAGGTTGCGGCCTAACCTCCAGACGGAGACCGTGGCCTCAAGTTGCTCCCTGGGCCCGCTGAAGATCCGTGGCTGGCGCGGAGACCCGCGGCCCTGCTCAACACCCACCTGGAGGCAGGAATCATCCAGGGCCATACGTCGGATGCCGGCTGCGGGGGATACCGGCCTCACGATCCTCCAGCGGCCGGTCACTGAGCCCCTGCATCGGCCGGAGCGGACACCGCTGAGACGCGCGCAGCGTCAAGTGCCCCCTCCGGTGGTTACTGTTACCCACTGCTGCGGTATACTCTCTTCGTTATAGCTACCTACTCACTCTGGCCCCGATACTCCTTGTGGGCGCAATGGTCTCTGGATTAATAATATATCATGGCTGGCCTGACCGCCTCATAACTCACCTGTGTCAATTACCTCCCCCTACCTTGCCACTCCCTTCCCCTCTCTATTGCAACTTTACTGGAAAAGGTAGACCTCTCCCCTACCAGCCCTCATTATGTCACAAAGGAACAAGAAGGCCCCTCAGGCTCCCACAAACTTCTTTGGCAGCAAGGCTAAGGGTTCCCAGAACTTGGCGCACTCCCCGAAGTCTCCTTCATCCCCACGTTCTTCAGAGTTAGGTATTGACCCTCAGATACAGGCAGTAATGTCCGGCCTCCTGGAGGGCGTGCAAACAGCCTTCAAACAGAAATTGTCCAGTGCTGTTTCGGAATTTAAAAGGGAGATTGCCTCGCTTGGACACCGTACAGATACTTTGGAGACGAAGACTGATGATTTATGTCGCTCACAACTGCGTCTAGACCACGAGCTCTCAAGGCTTCACACTGAAGTTGAGACGCTGAAGGAGCGCCAGGAAGACCAAGAGAACCGGACCCGTCGCAATAACTTGCGAATACGTAACGTGGCGGAGTCAGTCCAGAGCTCTACATTGCCCTCCTTCTTGAAAGATCTTTTCCAGCACTTGGCCCCAGACTTATATGATGAAGACTGCCTTTTTGACAGAGCGCATAGAGCCTTGCGGGCCAAACCTTCCACAACACAACCTCCTCGGGACATTATAGCCCGTCTCCATTATTTCCGCTCGAAGGAAAAAATAATTGCTTCTGTCCGGGACTCCTCTGACATAACCTTCCGGGGTATGCAATTGCAAATTTACCAGGACTTGGCGCCCTCGACTATTCAGAAACGACGGGACCTTCAACCGATTACTAGGCTTTTACGCCAACACCAAATCCGATACCGCTGGGGATTCCCCTTCCAGTTGCAGCTTACTTTTAATGGCATCAACTACGCTATTAAGACCCTGGCACAAGGGCAAGAATTGCTTCACAAGCTTGATCTTCTCCCGGAATCTACGTCCTCTTCTGTCGACCCACCTGCTTCGCCAAAACCTCAACGATCCTGCCCGCCACAGCCGGACTGGTTGAGAGTGTCTCACCATAGTGATGGTGATGATGCCCCCCCTGATCTCCCACCCTCCTCCCTTCTTTTGATTTCACCGTGCCTTTGCATTTATTTGCTGGAAATCCCCCCCGGACTAGATTGACCATCCTTTGCTCTCCAGATCTCCTTAGTTCCTCCCTAGAGGTTGATTTGATATTTTGTGCATAATGTTCTATATACCTTGACAATAGTGGTGTTTTTTTTACTAATAGGGGACCTCCGCGGAGTTGGTTGATTCGGTCCCAGTTCCGTGGACCCCCTTGGTATACCTCAGGCACTCTGTATGATAGTTCTTCAGAGGCTCCAACTGTTACATCTGTCATAATACACTGTGCCTATATGTTCTTTGTTACACAATGTTGTTTAGCAGTTTGGTCCTACGCGCCTTATTCTGATATATGGACCATATGTTATTACGTTAATCCCTTTTGATGTCCCCCTCCCATCACCCTCCTTCCTGCCGACCCCCCCCCCCCCCCCCCGCCCTTCCCTCCCTCCCTCCCCCTTCCTTTCCTGACACAGGTTCTATCTCCATGTTGTATACATCTCTGGTCTCGGCCAATTTGTTCTCGGTCAGGCCACACAGCCTAATATGTTGGTTCGTACCTCTACCCCCATGCTCCCTTCTTTGATGACTTTATTGATTATGTTTTTCCTTTGTTTGGCGGTCCTGATATGGGCCCCATTTCTACAGGGTTTCTGCCTGAGTGGGCTTTTTCTCCTCTCTTCTTGCTTCTCTCTGCTTTCCTTCTGTGGCCTTCTTTTCCCCCCATTCTCTCTACTCTCTTGGTCCTTGTGGTGGGTTCCGGGTAGCCCTTTCCCTTGCTCTTATTCTTTTATGGCCAGTTTGGACCTGGAGGGCCTTTGTTTTTGCATCCCCTTTTTCATGATCTTAAATGAGATACTGCTCCTTAGGCCACCATGCCCCTAAAGATATTATCCGTTAATGTAAACGGCCTCAACTCCCCCCAAAAAACGGACGGTGCTCCTGGGCGCTTGTAGACGTGAGAAAGCGGATGTAGTTTTTCTCCAAGAAACTCACCTTACGGGCTCCCACACCCAACTCCATGGTAGGCAATTTGCGCAGACTTTTTTTGCTTCAGCGGATTGTAAAAAACGAGGGGTTGCAATCTTAATTAATCACCATATTCCATTTATACATACCAAAACTATAGCGGATTCAGATGGTCGGTATTTGATGGTTATTGGTACCCTCCGCTCTGAAGTCTTAACACTTATCTCTGTCTATGCTCCTAACCAAGATCAACCCCAATTTTTTCACTCCCTCTTTCGTCACATTGGCAGGGTTGCACAGGGTCACATTGTATTGGGTGGGGATTTTAACACTATTCTTGACCCCCTATTAGATAGGACAGGTCCCCCCTAGCCTCTAGAGCTTCACGCACGCTTGCAGCCTCCCTTAAATTTCATGACCTACGGGACTCGTGGCGTCTCTGTCACTCTGTTGCCAGAGATTATACTCACTACTCAGCCCCACATCAACACTACACCCGGATCGATATGTTACACATCTCGTCCTCCATTGCTTCTAGAATCGCTGACGCAGGAATAACACCCTTCACTTGGACTGATCATTCCGGTGTTTATGTTCTTATCGATCTATATCATTCTGCACACGCTGCTCGCAAATGGAGATTTGACGAGTCACTGTTGCTTAACCCGTCAGTTTCCGTGGAAATACAACTGGCAATAGAACAATATTTTACGGAGAATAACATACCTGATGGTATAATATGGGAGGCTCATAAGGCCACCTTGAGGGGTCTTCTTATGGCACGGACCTCCTCGCTTCGCAAAAAAGCAACACAAGTGATACACTTATTAGAATCTCAAATAGCTACCTTGGCCACCCAGCATAAGCTAACCCCCTGCCCTGCTTTACTTACGCAAATGACTAATTTACAAGGCCAACTGAATGCGCTTTTGTCTCGTCATGCGGCCCTCATTCTTCGAAAGTTAAATCAGAAATTTTACGACAAAGCGGACAAACTAGATTCCCTACTGGCGAACAAATTGCGACGTAAACAAGCGAATAGCGCAATTGACAAACTGTATTCCCGAACTTTGAATGATTTTACTTATGACCCTAAACATATGGTCGAAGAGTTTAGGGACTATTATAGCTCTCTTTGTAACTTGACGACTCCGATGCACTCCCCCTCCCTCGACCCAGAGAAGTTACGTTCCTACCTGTCCTCGACCCCACTGCCAAACATTTCCACAGCTCAATTAGACACCCTGAATCAGGATATCTCAGTAGATGAGACGTTAACAGCCGTGAAATCCATGCGGTCCTCCTCTGCTCCCGGCCCTGACGGTTTCACGGCGCAATATTATAAACACTTTGCTAAAATATTAGCCCCTCACCTTACTGTCCTCTTTAACCAGATCTTAGGGGGCGCATCCTTTGCTCCTGCAACTACCCAAGCCGATATTGTGGTGATCCCTAAACCTGACAGAGACACCACCCAGTGCGGCAATTATAGGCCTATCTCATTGCTAAATGTTGATCTGAAAATTTATGCTAAAATTCTGGCTCTGAGACTGGCCCCCCTCCTTTCTGAACTGGTACATCCCGATCAGGTTGGATCTATCCCTGGCCGACAGGCCTCTGATAACACCAGGAGGGCCATTGATATTATCCACTCTATCCATCAGCGAAAATCCCCTTCCCTGTTATTAGCCTTGGACGCGGAGAAGGCTTTTGATCGCATTACGTGGCCTTTCGCCTTCTCTGTTCTCCAACGCATGGGCTTTTCCGGTAAGTTTTATGATGGTGTCTCTGCTTTATATCGCAACCCCTCGGCGCGGGTCTCGGTCAATGGGATCACCTCCCCAAGTTTTGAGATATCTAATGGTACCAGGCAAGGATGTCCACTCTCGCCCTTGATTTTTGCCCTTGTTATGGAACCTTTAGCGGCTAGGGTTTGTCTCAACCCGAATATTATAGGGATTCAAATTGGCCAAACGGAACACAAATTTGCACTTTACGCTGACGATGTATTAATTTCCCTTACTAACCCAACATCGTCACTTCCTCCTCTCCAATCTGAGATAGACCTTTACTCGCAATACTCAGGTTATAAGAGTAATACTAGTAAGACAGAAGTACTCGATTTTTACATTACCCTCGCGTCTAGGACACAACTTGAATTGACATTCCCATTCTCCTGGCATAACCGAAAACTAAAATATCTAGGTATTTACTTAACCCACAGACACCATCAACTCTTTCAAGCGAATTTCCCACGACTTTTGGACCAAATTCGCTCGGATCTTCAAACTTGGTCTTCCTATTTCATTTCATGGATCGGACGTGCCAACTCCGTAAAGATGAACGTTCTCCCTAGGATTTTATATCTTTTCCAAACGCTCCCGATCTATATTCCTACGACATGCCAGATTGCAAAGGCCTGGAGGCTGCCATCCCCACCATCTTTGCAATCCGTCATCGCCTACATTTGGTATGTCTATAAGATGGAATATATGACCAGTCTCATTAGGCATTCGGCCAGGCCATTCGATAAAGTATGGACACCCTGGCTCGTCTCTCAAAATGCCCCCTCCCCATTCTATAGCTAATTAAGTTATGTACCCTCCTTTTTGTATCGGCGGCCCGGGTCACACCGCATGGACCCTCCTTCTCTTCTTTTTGTTCCCCTTTCTGTCCGCACTCTTGTACCTTTTTCTTTCTGCATCTTTTTTCCTGCTCTCCCATTCCCCTGGGCTGGTTGGCCACACCAGTGGTCTAGGGGACTCTCTCTTTTCTCTTACTCTACTTCTGTCACCTCGCTTAAAAAACAAAAATAGATTTACTCATTTGATTGCTGTAATGTTTCTCTTTTGTATATATCCATATACTATAATCTCTTGTTTCTGTTCCTGTGAAACATGCTGATTTTGTGTATTGCTGTAAATCGCCCAATAAAACTTTAAAAATAAAAATAAAAATGAAAGGTCATCTGAAACCACCCTTCCCTGACCTCATTCACTCGGATCAAGTGGGTTTTGTCCCAGGACGTGAGGCTAAGGACAATACTACTAAGGTTATAGATCTGATTTTGTATGCTTCTACCAAACAAATTCCCTTAGTCCTCCTGTCCACAGATGCTGAAAAAGCGTCCAATAGGATTGACTGGGTATTTATGGAAGGGATTTTGCGGAGACTGGGGCTGGGGAAACTTTCCTTGCTAGGATCTTGGTTTTATATAGAGCACTGTCAGCGCAGGTGAGAATTAATGGTATCTTATCTAAAGTCATACATATTACAAATAGCACACGACAGGGGTGATTAGAGCTAATCCAGATATCTCTGGGGTGAAGATGCAATTACAAGAGTACAAATTGAGTCTGACCTTTTGGCTGCCATTACTTTGATGATTTTGCTTCCGAATTTGATGAAGGAATTTCACCGATTTAGTAATCTGTCAGATTTTAAGATTAATTACTCCAAATCTGTGGCCTTAAAGGTTACTGCCTCGGGAGAGATAGTTGAATCTCTTTCTAAATCATTTCCCTTTAAGTGGACCTCCTCATACAGTATTTACAATATTTAGGGATTCAGATTCCAAATAAACTGGTTCAATTGTACGAGTTGAATTTTGTACCTATGCTTAAAAAAGTGCAGACGGATTTATCACACTAGTTACCGCAGAAAATCTTGTGGTTAGGTCAGATCAATGTTATAAAAATGAATGTGCTCCCTAGATTTCTCTATTTATTCCAAACAATCCCCATATGCCTTCCTCCACGTTTCCTTTCTACATTGCATAATCTCCTGCGACATTTTGTGTGGGGTGGTAAAAAAATGAAATTTAAACAGCAAATTCTATTTAGACGTAAATCTCAAGGAGGCAGACAATTGCCAATGATGTCTGCTTACTATCAGGTCTCACTGTTGAGCAGGGTATTACAATGGACAAGAGACTCGCGGGACAAACAATGGGTGACAATAGAATCTATTTCCACTAATTCACAACTTAACTTTTTACTGTGGTCTCTGAAAATAGGTCATATTGATCACCTGACGGTAGGGCCCACTTTGCAGATGTGGAAAAGGCTGCAGAGTAAACTTAATATTTCAACGTCACCAGAGCCGTCTTAACAACAGTGTAGGCCCCTGGGCACAGCAATGCACTGGGGCCCCTACCCATCCTCCAGCAGTAGGGGTGGGGGGTGCTGTCAGCGGCAGGTTTGATGTCCCACGGGGGATAGGGGGTGTTCTATATTTCGCTCAGCATGTAGGACCTGGAGAAATTATTTCTACTAATTACTCCTTTACTGCTCAGATGGGGCAGGACGGAGAACACTAAACTGTATAAAGGGACATTGGGGTGAATGAAAGGGCCCTGGTACATGACTTTCAGAGTAGTAGGGGATGTTTAATACATAGGGGAGGGATCGATAGTGGAGTGGGCTTAATATTCATCATTTTCTGGTGGGAGGGCAGCTTGCTTTACGGCAGATATCTCAGGTTCCTGGAAATAGATTTCTTAGCTTTAATGAGATAAAAAAAACTAGAGAGTCCCACCTTTAGGAGGTACTGGGAACTTGGGGATCAGAGTGCAGGAGCCAGACCAATCCACCAATAAAAATATAAAACAGCATACCAGATGTGTGGAGCTGGAGCAGGGACCAACTGCTGGAAGGCTGATATCTCTGGTTCTGGGCATAGTAGAGACATTCTGCCAGTGTCCACCAAAAGGGGAGCGTCCCAGCTTTTGGAGTATACCCTCAGAAAAACTCTAAGTCAGACAGAACCTGAGATATCTGGCTGGGAAGAACAATTAACAGGCTTGGATAGGGACCACTGCTTTGAAGTCGGAAATCTCAGGTTCCCCAGGGCCGATTTTCAAAAGTCTGGTACCCCTGGAAAGAGGGGACCCTCAGCTATCAGCCTAGGGCCCTTTCACACCTGGGGCCCTTGGGCAAGAGCCCATTGAGCCCATACGAAAAGACGGCCCTGAACGTCACTATCTCAACTAATTCTCATAGTGTATAATCCTATGTTCCCACCAGGTATTGTAGAGAGGGCAATTGTATCATGGCAGGCAGATGGGCTAACCAGAATATTCAACTTCCTTCTCAATGGTTGTCTCCAATCATTCGAGACATTGTCAGAGGAGGCATGCCTAAATAAGTTGGATTATTGGTTTTATTTACAGGTACGTGACTTCATATCCTCGCTTGGGAAATCTACTGTGTGGGATAAAGGCTTGACTATTTGAGAAACTTTGTATACAATTGCCCACTCCCTCTCATACTATCTTTACTATGTACCAAATTCTCATAATGGATCTATTTCCACCTAATCCAACCTATCAAGATTCTTAGGATAGAGATTTCTCACCTAAGGGAATTCAGGTGGACTGGAACAAGACATAGCAAGTGACTAGTGCTTGTTCATCCAGCATGGATGTAGTAGAAACCCAATTTAAGCTTTTATCTCGGTGATACCGTTATCCAAACATTGTTCAAAAATATTGTCCTGAAGTATCTCCTTTGTGTTGGAGATGCGGAACTGGACTCGGGACGTTACTGCATATATGGTGGGATTGCTTTGGTAATTGTACCATTTTGGGATGGAGTGCAAAAGCTGGCTGCAGAGATACTGGTTTTCCCTGTACCCTCAGGTCCGGATTTTTAGTTACTCTCTCACTCAAATATGCACATTTCTAAATATAAGAAATCCCTTTTGTGGCGTTCATCCTATCCACCTACTTTGTGGGACTGGTGTCAACGCATGGATTTTTATAGGTCGATGGATGAATATGGATATTACTCGACACCTGGGAAACAAGGTATATATGTAGCACTGTGGCACAGTTGGCTAGGGTTTACGACATCTCCATCTTATTTGGCCCTGGTGCCTCTAACTCCAACAGCATAGGCTTATGTTAAGCCCTTGGAGACTGGAACCTTACTTTAGGGCTTTTACTTGCTCAGCCTATTATTTTACGTTTTTAATGCTTTGTTTGATGCTTCAGACTGATTATTCATAGTGTCCTATGGCCGGCAGGATCCTTTCCCCTTTCTTACTAAAAGATTATTTTTCTTATTCATTTCTTTTCTTACTTTTCCTCTTTTTCTCCTTTTCTCTGAACATGTTCCTGTTTGATATACCTTGATACTCTTAGTCTTTTACCGATTTTTCTGAGATATCAAATGACTGTGCTTGTGGATTGAGTATACACGCATTTATATTTCATCATTGCTTTTGGAAACGATATGTGTAAACTTTGATGTACATGATCTATGTATTACTTCTTTGTTCTGGAAAACTTTAAATTGAAAAATAAAGAATTTATAAAAATAAATAAATAAATAAATAAATAAATAAAGTCTTGAGTCTGTTTTTGAAACATTCTAGATTGGGGGCTTCTCAAACTGTGTGGGGAAGAGAGCTCCATAGAGTTGGAGCTGCAAAGCTGAAAGCCCGACTGCCAGATCAATTCAGGTAGATTCTAGGTACTGCTAATAGACCTTCATCTACAGATCGCAGTAATTGAGCAGGGCAGTAAGGAATCAGAAGCAGCTTCAGGTACCTTGTACCCTGGTCATGTATGGCTTTGAAAGTCAGTAAGCCAATCTTGAAATAGATTTACCATCCTACACACAGCCAGTGAAGGCAGAAGAGAATGGGTGTTATGTAGCTGGAACGGGGCTAGTTGGTTAATAGCCTGGCAGCTACATTCATTTTGTACCAGCTGCAAGCGTTGTCATTCTTTTGCTGGGAGATTAAGGAAGAGGGTGTCATGTACCAGTCACTCACCGCTGTGGGTTCTGGGGTCCGTCCGTTGCCGGTGTGTTTGCTCGCGGTGCTGTGCGGCCGTGTGGGGACATGGCAGGGTCCGTGGCAGAGGTGATGCAAATTCTGGGAGTTGGGAGTGCGGGGACCTAATGGCCGGAGGTGTCTCTGTGTGTCTGCAGTATAGGAGGTGGCCATGTTGGAGACCAAATGCAGCACCTGTGGGTAAGTGTTAGCCAATCCCGTGCTTGTGCTGCCTATAAGTAAGCTGTGATTATTTCACTCTTGGCCAGTGCTTTGTTGTAGCTACTCTGTACCCTAGCTCTGTGGTCTCCCTGTGGATTTCTGTGTGATTCCAGTGGTCCTGATATCGACTCCGCTCCCAGAGATCTACCTGCAGCCTTCACCGCAAGTGATCCACCAGCTCCCTGCTGTGCTGTCAGTCAATCGCTCTCCAAGTGGATTCCCGGAGTCCCGTGAGAGGTTACCCTGTTCATTCAGCGACTGCCTGCTATAATCACAGCCTGTGGAAGTTTCTACTTAATCCTGGTCCTCGTTTACTCATCTCTCAGTTAACCCATTCTTCACCATTGTTCTGCTGCAGCTATTCACAGTGTTTCAAGTTTAATCTTCACAACCTGCAAGTACTCCTTTCAGTATTGTATCTACGTTTTTGCATCATTCAAAGACAATTCATCACAGTTTTCCAGTTTAGCCTTTAAGCGTCAGTAACAAGTCTTCACAGTTATTCATCTTTGTCTACAATATCCAGTTAACACTTCTTTACAGTTTGGCACCAATCATTGTTTCATATTGGACAATTCTTCACTAATCTTCTGGCACTTTTTTTTAATCTTATTCATATGAACATTTCTCCAATGCATCTTTAATACAGATCCTGCTTATCGTTATGCCATTCATTGCAGTACGTCAGTTTATATATGGTGTCTAATAATTGTCATTTAACTCCTTACTGGAATTGTAGCTTTCTAATAAATATATGAAATGGAACTTTCTTCGTCCTCCCTGTTTTCACCATACTCCGGCACCAACACCTTCGGTTGGTCCAAAGTTAACGGATTCACAAAATCAGTCTGTCCTGACAGAGGGCATTGCAGTAATCTAGGAGTGAATTACTAATGCATGTACAACTTAAGTATATCTTCTGAGGGAAGTAGGTGTTCAATTCTGGCTATTTTCCCTCAGATGAAAGAATAAGGATTTGATTGTGACTAATACCGGATATTTAAGTGTCAAGCCAATATCCAGGACAACACCAAGATTCTACACATGTTCAGTCTTTTGTAATTGTGAACCCCCAAGCATAAGATCTGTTGGTTGGCTGTGCTGCAGTCTTGTCCTTTGACCTATTATAAGGACCTCTGTTTTGTCAGAGTTCAATCATAACCAACTCGCACTCATCCACACTTGGAGCTCAGCTAGACATCCATTTAAGGTTGTTATTGGGTTCTCAGTACCTGGTGTAAAGGACAGGTACAGTTGTGTCTTATCTGCATAGCAATGGTAGACCAGGCCATGAATTCTGATTATTATGGGAGATAGTACAGAACCCTGTGAAATACCACAAGGCAGTGCCACTGGTGATGATTATATTCCAGAAGAAACTCTCTGTGACCAGCTGGTGAGAAATCATTTGAACCAGTTAGGACTGTGCCATCCCGTCTGCAGAAAATTTTCAGGCACTCAGTCAGAATCCCATGGTACACGGTTTCAAATGCTGCAGGGATCCAGAAGGATTGAGATTGAATAATCACCTCTGTCTTTTGCTATCAGAAGATCATTAAGCACACACCAGGGCTATTTCAGTGCTATGTCTTTTCCTCAATCCTGACTGGAATGGATAATAAACCATGGGCTGACAAGCAGGTTTATAGTTGAGTTGCAACTGCTTTCTGTGCTGTCAACAATGTGTTTAAATACTCAAATTGTTCATATCTCTAAGCATTTAAAAATTAACAGTTAAAAAACAGTAATGGGCGATTCCAACAAAAAGTAGACATGGATCATGAAAAAAAAAAAGTAGGGATATTCAAAAAATGTATTTCCCAGTTCATCAGTCACAGTCTATAATAGTTAAAAAAATGGGTTGGTAACAGTGTGTCACATGGCATGCTGCCATTTTGTCTTGTTTCAGTAAAGGCTATGAGGGATCAGGTAGACACTGATTGTGACCACTGATTATCTTTAGCTGTTTTCAGAAAACAAAGGTAAGAAACTTTGATCATTGTAGTATATTACAAAAGTTGAGGACATGTACTGTCAGAAATTATACGTTGATAATCAGTTTTGTGATGTTAGTGAAAGAGTTAAATGTGGCACATATTTGGTGTTACATCTGTTACGTTTTTGGTATTTTTTCCATATTTTGGTTAAAAAGATGAGTAAATGCATGATATTTACCAGATCTCTAACGGTTTATGAGATGATTAAAAATGCCTTGCCATTTGTTCACAACTTATTTCCTTTGGCAGTTCTGTACTGTAACCTATGCAACATGCTTAACGTAACGGATGTAACATAGTTTAGGTTACATGTGTTACATCAACATTGCGTCATTGTTTCATAGCAAAAACACAGTTGAGGACAAAAAAATCAATGAAAGCCAAATCCCTTGAAGATGGCGAAGCTCTAATGCATGTTGATTTTTCAGAAAATTTCAATATATGGCATCAGGATGAGATTATGTCTGTCCACTGGGTTTCTGAAGAGGTAACACTTTACACATGCACCATCACACAAAATAATCAGCCAAGCAGTTATGTTGTTGTAAGTGCTGACTTACAACATGACAAGCTTGCTATTGTTGAATGCAATCAACTCATACTTAGTAGCCATGGAGAGAATCACCCACCTATTTCAAAACTTCACATATGCTCTGATGGATTCGACTGGCCAATTCAAGAATCGGTATACATTTACTGTTGTGACAAACCCAGAACTACTGCACCCAAATGTGATGGAAGTAACTTGGACATTTTTTGGGATTACTCATGAGAAAGATTCAGTGGATAGGGTAGGTGGGACAATAAAGAGAGCTGTATGGAGGACTATCCTTCACAGGAAAGACACAGTCAAAAGTGCTATGGAATTCTTTGAAACTGTACAAGGAATGTCAGAGAAAATTAAAGTTCTCTTCTTATCAGAGGAAAAAATGTATGTATGTAGGCAGCAGAAGCAAGGCGAGTGGTCAACTACTACTGTTGCCCCCATTCCAGATTTGAAGAGTTTTCACTACTTTCAATGTGACGCTAGAAGCAATATATTCCAAGCTTGTGAAATAAATACTTAAGAATACAAACGACCATTTAAGGGTATACATGTCTATCAGCCAGCAGATGTACAATAAAGTGTTGATGCAAATGTCACGCCTAAGAACGATGACTTTGTTATAGTAAAGTATGACAATGATGAATTTTATGGGACTGTCACTGATATAAATGAGAATGGGGTGATGCATCCACCCAGAGGTCAAAACAAGATGATGAGATATGGTACCCATCTGAAAACATTGTTAGAAAGGTAAATGACCCTGTACCAGTTAATGCAAGGGGCCTTTTTTCATTTCCTGATTAATGTATTTGATTATTACGTCCGTGACAATTTTCGGGTTATGTCCGTTACACATACATTCCATTAAATATTGCCAAGGTAATAAGAATGACTTTCCTGAAAATTGTACTAAAACAATCTGGATGTTATGTTCTGCATACTTGGAACCCAAGAGATTGGGTGGCAATTGAAGGTTTCTGCGTACAGATACGTGAAGCTGCGATAGAATTGAGATATGCAGCTTCCCCTAACAAAAATCCCTGACTCTGTTGTCCTTCCCTAGTGGTCGATTAACGCCTGCAAGACTATGGTTTCTTGTGCCCACGGCAGCCGCATTTGAATGGGCGGATTAGGTCCCGCCCAGACGCCGATGCCTCCCGGTCTTACAAGGTGACAAGGCATTAACCGAGACAGAGAGAGAACAAGGGGAAAACTAACTAAGAACGACAAGACACCAAAGAAGAAGGATACTGAAAATAACAAAATAGTTTATGTGCGGCGCGGCCGCCAGGAACAACAGCAAATCAGAGTAATGCCACCAACTTCCAAATACGAACTCATCATAATAAGGCGAGGACAGCTATGTGGAAGCCTCCGCAAAAATTACTCAACCAAAAATAGATAACGAGAACACGGCTTCAGCCGCAAGGTGCGGCAGAGCCGCTACTCACGACACCATGGAAGGTGCGCACAGAAAATGACTGTAACCCCGAGGCTTCGGACACTAGACCACTCCACTGGAAGACAAACTGGGAGGACAGCATGAGACAATCCCTCAGGGCGTACTCTGGAAACTGGACACAGGACACTGGAGTACACAAGCTGGATGCAGGAACACACCAGAGGCAGGAAGACAGGCTCCGCTGGAAGCTGCTGACAGGGACCAGGAACAAGCTTGCAGGAAGATAACCAAGAACTGGAACATGAAGGTACAATAACAAACTTTTTTCACCGGCCCTGGACTGCAGGGCTAGCTGGGTAATAAGGGAAGCATGCCCTAATCAGGATGGCTGGAAGCCAGGCACAAGGTAATGGCCAAAACAGTGGCAGGTGAGGCTACACAGACAAGAGCCAGACTGCAGTACACAGACTCTCCACATAATGACCAAATTATCTGACAGGTGAGGCTTAACACATAAAAAACAAGCTGCAGTTACACAGACTCACCACAGGCGGCCAACAAGAGTCTTCTAAACAAATACAAGAGAAATCCTGGCATGCAAACAGAAATATAACATAAAATTCATGAACAGAAAGCAAAACAGGAATGAACCACTGCTTGTGGTTCATAACACTGGGTGGTTAATACTTTATTGTAAAAAGTATGGACTAAATATCTGTTGTAGTTACAGAGAAATCAGACATATATTTTATTTCAGAAATGACTATGTCCTATCTCGGTTACATCCATTACATTTAAACAATGTATTTATTTACAGCAGACACCAATGGTGAGGCTTGTTCACATTACATATTTTTATTCATCAGTGGTAGATACAATTGTAGTAAAATTTGCTTCTTATGTGCATTTTAAATTTGAAGCAATCCAGATGTTTATCAAACATTGCATCTGAGAGTTACATTCGTTACTTTGGAATTGCCCTTAGCCTGCACTTGATCTAATTATCTTCTCATCCTCAGATATGTTCATATAGCTCACCCTGCAATCTTCTTACTTTAATCTGAACTCCTGCAAATGATATTTATGCTGAATGTATGTTCATATATCTCGCCCTGCAATACGCTTATTTTAATGTGAACTCCTGCACACAATCTATATGCTGAATGTATGTTCATATATCTCACCTGCAATCTGCATACTTTAATGTGAACTTCTGCAAACCATCTTTATTCAGAATGTATGTTAATATATCTCACCCTGCAATCTGCACTCGAGTTGATCATAGCTGTGCTAAATTTAGCACAGCTACGATCATTCACACTGACATGCGGGGGGACGCCCAGCACAGGGCAAGTCCGCCCCGCATGTCAGTGCCGCCCCACTTCCCCCGCAGAAGTGCAAAGGCATCGCGCAGCGGCGATGCCTTTGCACTTCAAGAGTAGCTCACAACCAGCGTAGCTTTAGTGCGCTGTCCGGGAGCTACTCATCGCTCCCCAGGCCGCAGCGGCTGAGTGTGATGTCACGCAGCCGCCACGCTGCCGTCCAGCCCCCTCCCTCCCAGCGACCGCCTCTGCCTCAGAGGCGATCGTTAGGCAACGATGGCTGCCATGCACCGGCGCACTGCGACGCCGGCGCATGTGCAGTTCCGACCCGATCGCTGCGACAAACTGCAGCGAGCGATCGGGTCGGAATGACCCCCTCTGTCTGTGAAAACTATGCAAACAGGAAGCGGTTACAATACCACTAGTTGGGATCCCGAAGGTCACAATGCCGATGAGCAGTGAAATGCCGCCACCGGAATACCAGTGCCACAGGTTATTCTCCCTCTGAGGGTGTCCACAACACCCATAAAGGGAGAATATAACCTGCATGGCGAGCGCAGCTGGCCCGCAAGGGGCTTTCTAGCGCACGCCCTGCTGCCAGCATATTGGTGGCTGGGATGCCGCTAACAGTATACTGACGGCCGGCATTCCGGCCGCCGGTATTTCATACTGAACCTGTGCAAACAATTTGTAATTTGATAATTGTAAATATCTGTTCTTGAAATTTAGTTCAGTGATGAATAGTTAATAAAGGAATATGGGTTGGTGTTTGCATAGTCAAACATAGTGCAAGTTAACACCTTTCATTGGCTAACAAAATTGCCTCACCTGTAGCCTGTGTTAATTTACCATAGTGTATCTTTATATGCAGCGCAGAGACAGCTGTGCTGCCAGCTGGGCATTCAGAAATTAATAGTTAAAAAAAACAGTTAGGGGTCTATTCATGAAGCAGTGAAAAGGGTGAAGTGAGCCAGTGTAGAAGTTGCCCAGAGCAACCAATCAGCATTGAAGTAACAGTTATAATTTGCATACTATAAAATGATACAGAGCAGCTGATTGGTTGCCATGGGCAACTTCTCCACTGGTTCACTTCTCCACACTTTTCACTACTTCATGAGTAGACCCCTTAAACATTTGAACAACATCAAGAAAAAGCTCAAGATCATTATGTGGCCTCTCCTCACATCTGCCATGGGAGCACCAGGTACAGGCTGTCACACGCCATAGGCGGCGTTCACCGCGCTTACCCCTGCGTGCCTGCTGTTCTGTGTTGTGGCCTCCGCCTTTGGTGGTCCACGGGCTCCGGTGTCTGGTTGGCGCGGCTCCCGGCGGTTCCCCGGGGCAGGGGCGCCACCATGACACCCGGCATCACGTGGGCGGGGAGCAGGTGACGTCATCAGACTGTTCCGCCAATCCAGCGGAGGCGCGAGATTCAAAGTCAGACGCCGGGCAGAGCCTCGGCGCTGGAGTATCGTCTTTTCCCCTGACGTGGATGCCAGTGCTCCTGTTCCTGACGGATCTCTCTGCAGTCGTACCCCAGTGTCTCCGGCACTTCCAGGTGCCAGTTGCTGCACAGTTCAGCGTATACTGCGGCTAGTGTGTTCCTCTGCAATCCAGTCACCAGTGCTTCTTGGAGTCAGCATGTGCTGCGGTCTAACCACCGATCTCAAGTTCTATAAATCATCAGTATCTTCAGTCACTGCTCTCAAGTTATACAAATCATCAGTGTCTTTAACCACCGCTCACAAGTGTTCCAAATCATCAGAGTCTTTAATCACCGTTCACCAGCTCTACAAATCACCAGTATCTTTAAAAACATCACTTACAAGTTCTTCAGTCAATATTATCTTGTACCAACACTCACAAGTACTTCTTTTCCTGGAATCCTTAGCATTGCTTACAAGTTCTCCTATAGGCCTGGACATTTCCCCATACGTTCCTTCTCTGCTATGTGACATTGTGTTGCTCACTTCCTGCAATAAAGTTCTTTAATATTTTCACCAAGCTTTACTGTCAGAGTCCTGTATGAGGAAGACCTATATTAAGCCATCCCTGTTCCGACCCAACTGTGGTTCCTCTCCCCTACCATCGGGAGAACCCCCGAGTTCACAACACCCCCAGCCTAGGTCGGTGACACAGGCCTACTACCACTCCGGCTGAGAACATCAGGACTGCCCCCAGGCCTACCCCTCAAGGTGAGCAGGGAGCTGTGGTGGGAGAGCATCAGAACCAGGCTCAGAAGGGACATTTCCATCGGACGTTCGTAAACTCCCCACATTCTCATACCCACCCATACTGCTCCTATGAGATTAGGACATATATAATTTAATTAAAAAAAATTTATACCAATTTTCTTCCATGTATTGGTTACCTGCAAATGTGTTCTAATAATATACTTTTTTTTTCTTACAGCGTACTTCAGCCCCGCCGTGTGCTATTCCTGTAATGTGTACCTTTCCTGATTGCACAACCTGTCAGCAGCAACCTATGCAGCGCACCCCAGATGGTGGCCTTGGATTCCTCCATGGATATACTTCACGTGGATCTTTCCATACAGGGATATCATACTACTACTACACAAGTGACAGTTTTCTGACGTATGCATGGGGCCCTTGTATGGGTCACCTCCCAAAGTGTAACCTTCATAGTGCGCCCAACATGGCTGCCTCATCTGGTACGCTTGTGGATGGGATGAAAAAATACATGGACCTGCTGGTTTTGTTGGGACCCTACTTTGAGCATTAGGACGCTTAATCACCCCATTTTGTGTCATCTCTTGTAGGGGTGAACTATTCCATCCAGGGTAATTCTACACAGTGCGCCCAAGATGCCTGCCTCACCTGGTACCTTGTGAGGGTGGAATACACAACCCATGGAAGTCATTGACAAATAAGCGTATACCAATCCTGCATTATGCTTACTGTGTGCTCAAGGTTTTCTTTTTTTATGTCTGTGTGGCTTATCTATTGTATTACTTAAATCTTCTGTATTATATGTACTGGGTTTTTTTATGTCTGGAAAGGGCTTTGAGTCCTGTTGGAGAAAGCATGCCTTATAAATAAAATGATTACTTTCTCAATAACCTTTCCTAGAAAAGGAAGGTTTTATACCAGTCTATAGTTGCTCATGCAGTAGGATCTAAATTAAGTTTTTAGTAGTGGGCTGTGTGTATCCCCTTCTTATGCCAGCAGTGCCGTGCTTCCTACATTGTTTTCAAAAGGATGGCAAATACAGAGAACAATAAAAATGTTTTGCTGTCTCCTGAGCTGGCACAATCTTGCTGAATACTTTGCCAGAAAGATAACGCTGCTGGCAGCTGGTATATGGGGGCATATAAAGTGTACAGGCTAGGGTCACTAGAGCAGTCATGGTTACAGCCTGGTATGGTCATTATTGGTGTTGTGTACTGTTATACTGAGTGGCACAGGCTAGCATGTTAATTACTGCTTATGGAATCACGCTCGTTTGTTGGGTTATTGGTGAGGTTAACTTTTTAGAAGTTATCTGATATAAGGGGTAAGTGGCAAATGTGTTAAAATACACCTTACACATGAATGGTCACAGCCCTTCCCTACAATGTATTAGAAGTGAACGGGTGTTTTCTATTTCTATCCAACAAATATTACTTGATAGAAAGGCCCCCTCCTTGTGATGTTAAACTGGATGAAATATGAGATCAGAAGTGTTGGTATGTAAGATGACTTACAACTGCAGTTACGGGTAACTTTTTTCATATTTAATATATGCATATCAGTTTTTAGCACCTTTATCACTTCCTTATAGCATATTTTATGATTGCTGTTGCATACCTCCCAACTTTTGATGCATGTTAATCGGGACCTTGCGTGCCCATGCCCCCAAAAGGATAAGTGGTCTCAAGTGGAGGGGCAAGGCTTCAATGTACAACCCACATGAACGTGAATTTGGGGACATGCCGAGCGCAACCTAAGCAGCTGGGCAGCATCCAGCTCACCTTCCTACACTGTAAGATTCCGCACATGCACATGGCATCTATTCAGTAATCAGGGCCGTAAATTGGGGGGTGCTAAGGGAGCATGGGCCCCGGATGCAGGATTTGAGGGGGCGCCGAGGAGTTACAGACTTTTTTTTATTTTTTTTTTACCAGCAGTGCTGTGCTGCTCCAGTGAGACAGCAGACGGCTCCCGGGGAAGTGTCTCTGACCCAGCTGTCTGCCCACAGCTGGCTACAATGCTGTGCAGGTGAGCTCCAGTACCTGGGATCTCTCCTATGCCAGCTACTGCCTTAAACTCTCTTCTTTGCCATGCTGCAACTAGCGTTCGGTGCACCGTGCAAGCTATAGAAGCGAGCTGTTAGTGCTGTGTTTTTAAGCAGGCTATGATCCCGGCTGCCTGACCAGCACCAACCTATAACAAGCTGCAGCCTACCCATCATTGAGAGGACACACTGTAGTGTAGTGATGTAGTTCAGCATGTAGGGGATGTAGTATAGTGATGTGTGCAGTGGATATGGGAATGTAGTGCAGTGATATAGGGGGTCATTCAGACCCATTCGCATGCAGCGGTTCTTCGCTACGGTGCGAACGGGTCGGAACTGCGCTTGCACGGTGCCCGCAATGCACATTTGTGTCATTGCCTAGCGGCAGACGTCACCGGGCAACGACAGAGGGGAGAAGAAAGTGATCGCTAGTGCAGATACTCACCGTTTTCCAGGCGCGGAGATCCGAACGCAGGGGTGTCCAGGTGTTTGGAGGGCGGATGTCTGACGTCAATCCCACGACCTTCATCACTGGATCCGTCGCACAGGGTAAGTCTGACCCTGGTCTTGTTTTGCAGGAAACTTTTTTTTAGCATAGCAGGTCTGCACAAGCGATCGCAGCCTTGCTATGCTAAAATACACTCCCCCATAGGCGGCGTCTAGTTGAACGCACGAGCAGCAAAAAGTTGCTATGTGCGATCAATTCGGAATGAGGGCCATAGTGCAATGTATGGGGACACACAGGGGGGAATGTAGTGAAACACGCTGCTGGGGAGGCATGTGACACTTAGGGCATTTGGGGCACATAAGGGAATATTTTCCAATAGTATCCCCTTTTTTTTCTAAATTTATGATAATATGATTATGATTGACAGGGTTTGTTTGTTTCCTTTTCGTGTTTTTTTTTTTTGGTGTGTGTGTGTGTTAGATTGCTGCCTTGCACAGAGTGACGAAAATCCTAGTTCTGGCCCTACAGTAATCACTGGCTGCTGAGCACAGCATTGGTGATCACAGGCTCTCCGAACCATTCCCCTCGGGACACTGCAGCCCACAGCTGGGACAGTGGGGGTCATTCCGAGTTGATCGCTGGCTGAAATTGTTCGCTGCACAGCGATGATGCAAAAAAAGACACTTCTGCGCATGCGGCGCAATGCGCACGCGCAACGTACTTTCAAATCGGGCAGTGTAGTTTTACACAAGGTCTAGCGAAGCTTTTCAGTTACATTGCTGGCCGCAGAGTGATTGACAGGAAGTGGGCGTTTCTAGGTGTCAACTGACCGGTTTCAGGGAGTCTTCGGAAAAATGCAGGCGTGCCAGAAAAAACGCAGGCGTGGCTGGGCGAACGCAGGGCAGGTTTGTGACGTCAAAACAGGAACTGAACAGTCTGAAGTGATCGCAAGCGATGAGTAAGTTTTGCACGACTGCTAAAAACTGCTAGCGAGTGATCTACTCGGAATGACCCCCAGTGTCCGAATAGCGGGACTGTCCCACTGGAATCGGGACAGTTCAGAGGTATGCTGTTGCTTATTAACTGTAACCTATTGATTTACATAGTATTTGCGTTTCTAGCTAGTACCTATTACAAAGTCAGTTATTTTTGTTATTTGTTAATCTGGTAAGATGCTTTTCTTTATCTTGACATGGCAATAAACACATATACACTGAAGTGCCATAAATCATGGGAAAGGTGGCTAGTATTATGTTGGACCCCTCTTGCCTGGCGAAGTGCAGCAACTCAACATCAATTCCACAAGTGAACGGAAGACCGCTAGAGAGGTGCTGACCCATGCAGTCTGGATAGCTTTCCACAGATCCAATATTTGTAGGTACAGGGTCTTGTGGGGCTGCCCAGCACAGGGTGGTCCAGACCGGTTGCGCAAGACCCCCGGAATCCCCCACAACAAAGCCCCCTTCCCCGACGGCCACGGCTGTCAATCATAGTGTGATCGCATCCTTCAAGGATGCGATCACACTGAGAATGTGAACGCAAGCACTGTGCTGCAACGGATGCACAGTTTGCTGAAAATCACCTGTTTGCATGGACAGGGACAATATACAAACCCCACACAATGTGGGCGGTAACGCTAACAGTGGCACCTTCCGTGCTTACTCAATGTCTGTTTTGGCACTTCTGATCATTATTATGTGTTGCAGAAATCTTTTTTACAGGTGTTTAGATGTCATGACCAAATAACTTTTATTACGTGGACATGTGATGCAATAGGTCACTCCAGATGTTAGTGTTGGGTATGGGCCATTAGGTCAACAGCCATAAGGCCGACATGGTCATTAGGTCGACATGTACTAGGTCAACATTGAAAAAGATCGACTTGAGTTTTTTTAAAAACTTTTTTTGGTGTTGTTTTCCTCGTAAAGTGACGGGGAACCTCAATTAGTGCACCGTGTCCCCTCGCACAGCTTGCCATACTAATGCTTCGGGCAAGGTGCCTCGCTCTGCTACCGCTGCACTCGGCGCAGGTTACTATTCCCAATCGTAGTCCACGTGAATCGTAAAGTATGAAAAAGTTTTAAGAAAAAAGTGAAAAACTCATGTCGACCTTTTTCCATGTCGACCTAATGACCATGTCGGCCTAATGGCTGTCGAACTATGGGGGTCATTCAGACCTGATCGCACACTAGCTTTTTTCGCTGTGCTGCGATCAGGTCAGAACTGCACATGTGTATGCACCACAATGCGCAGACGCGTTGCACGGGTACAAAGCGGATCAATGGGTTTTACGGAGAATCCATTTGCAAGGAGATTGACAGGAAGAGGGCGTTTGTGGGTGCCAACTGACCGTTTTCTCGGAGTGTTTGGAAAAACGCAGGCGTGTCCAAGCATGTGCAGGGCGGGTGTCTGACGCAATTCCGGTCCCGGACAGGCTGAAGTGATTGCAGCGGCTGAGCAAGTCCTGAGCAACTCAGAAACTGCACAAGATCTTTTTGTACCGCACGGCTGCACATGCATTTGCACACTTGCACAGCTAAAATACACTCCCCTGTAGGCGGCACTATCAGATCACAGCGCTGCAAAAAACTGCTAGCGAGCGATCAGGTCTGAATTACCCCCTAAGTCTGGTTGACCTAATGACCGTATCCCTTTAGTGTTATAGATCCTTAATATTATGCATTTCACTATACCATTACAAGTGGAAGTTTTCTGTATATGGGGACCACAGTTACAGTGTCCACATTGATCCTTTCTTCTTCTTCTTTTTTTTAAATTCCAGATTTAAGCTTGGAAGTTGAATGACTACAACAATCAGCTGTAACATTGAAACCACCTGCCTAAAAAGTCTTCTTTATGTTGCAAAAACAGATCTGGCCCACCAAGGCATCATCTCAAGACCTCTGAAGTTGTCCTGTTGTATCTGGCACCAATATATTAGCAGACATTTTATGCCCTATAAGTTGCAAGGTGGGGCCTCGATGGCTCAGTCTGATTGAGATCTAGGGAATTTTGAGGCCAAGTTATCACCGTGAACCTGTTCCTCAAACCATTCCTGAACAATATTTGCAGTGTAGCAGGATCCCTGCTGAAAGAGGCCACTGCCATCAGGGAATACTGTGCCATGAATGGGTGCACTTGGTCTGCAACCATATTTAGGTAGGTGGTACGTGTCAAAAGTAACATCCATGTGAATGACAGGACCAGAGGTTTCCCAGCAGATTATTATCCAGAGCTTAACACTACATACGCTGCTTGCCTTTTTCCCATAGTACATCCTGGTGCCATCACTTCCCCATGTAAACAACACACGCGCACTTGGCTGTGCACATCATGTAAAAGAAAATGTGATACAGACCTGGCCGCCTTCTTTCATTGCTCCTTGTCCATTTTAGGTGCATTCAGCAGTGTGTAGGGGTCTGCATGTGCATTCTGACCAGTCTGCGGTTACACAGCAAGCTGTAATGCACTATGGGCCTAAGTCAGAGTTGATTGCGGCAGCAAATTTGTTATCAATTGGGCAAAACCATGTGCACTGCAGGGGAGGCAGATATAACATGTTCAGAGAGAGTTAGATTTGGGTGGGGTGTGTTCAAACTGAAATCTAAATTGCAGTGTAAAAATAAAGCAGCCAGTATTTACCCTGCACAGAAACAAAATAACCCACCCAAATCTAACTCTCTCTGCAAATGTTATATCTTACCCCAGCACTGCGCATGGTTTTACCCACCTGCTAACAAATTTGCTGCTGCAATCAACTCTGAATTACCCCCTATGTGGTCTGACACCTTTCTATCATAGCCAGCATCTGCTTCCATATGTGAATCAATAAGCTTTTGGGCCTATGAATGGTTCACCGGTTGTCTTTTCTTGAAACACTTTCAAAAGCTACAAACCACTGCTGTATAACGGGAACACCCCACAAGACCTGCCATTATGGTGATGCTCAGACCCAGACATCTAGTCCTCACAATTTGGCCTTTGTAAAAGACTCTTAGATCCTTACAGTTGTCTATTTTTCCTGATACCAACACATCATCTTCGAGAACAGAGTGTTCGCTAATATATCCCAACCCTTGACATGGGTGTGGATCATTAGATGTTTAGGTTGACCACTATAGGTCGACAGGGTCAGAAGGTCGACATGTTCTAGGTGTTCATGTTCCTCAGAAGAAACAGCCGTTGTGATTTGGCTGAGAAACGCGTCAAGAGTTGCTCCTAAAAACAGCGTGGAAACCAGTTTTTTGAAAGCGGCATAGAAGCCTCCAGTGCGGGCTGTGCTCCTGCCATTCAAACGGACCAGACATTGTGAGCCCAGCCGCGATTAAAGCCGTCTGTCCCGAGGGCTTGCTTTAGCCAATACAGCAAACACTGGCATTACGATCCGGACAGCGAGAGGCGGGCCACTAGATCCTGAACGGCAGTAAGGTGCTTCCGTGGAGACAAAGATCCAGCGAGAGGCGCAACCGCTGAGAACATCCTGCCGGACATTGCGAGGTGGTCGCCGGATCACTAACGGCAGTGAGGCGGTGCAGTGCGCACAGGATAAGAACTGGATGCCTGGCTGGAGACGCGGCCGCTACTATATTGGTGAGACACAACCGTTTAACATCTTGTACAGCCTGATTAAGGTTCTATATCTACTGAGGAGCACGATAAACTAATATCAATTAAGTGGAGTCTAACTATTGTTTCTGCTAGTCCAACTATTAGACGGGGACGCCCGTGAGAAATCATATAATCATCCGGTCTGAGTATTCCCGGTGAGGAGAACCTATTGACTGGCAATGTGTATCACTCTATTCACAAAATAGCATGCTCCACTTCCAGTGATACTGCTAAGTATCTAGAGTTATAGGAATATCCCAGTGGGAGGATTCAAGTATTAATAAATCATTATACATTTCTCTAGATAGAATTTGGACTGTGATATACCAATTATATAACCTCTAGGAGGCTATATTTTACAATAAGAGGCTGTTGATTGTTTTATTTGATGCATATTGTGGAAAAATATTTATAATAATTACCTAAATGAGCCATTGATACAAATTGTTGTCTTTTTATAAGGAGTATCTATTTTATTGAAATTGTATCCACTGTGCACAGTTGTGTTTCAAACAAGTATTACAAAGACAAAAGTAGTCTTTGGAATGCTGATGTCCACTGGTTATTGTTGGATCTAATATTTATAGAGACCCTTAAGGATTAATATTAAATGTGAATGTATATAATTCTGGTGATTTTAAAATAAACTATTCCTTAAAACTGGACAGCGCTTTCAATATGTTCTAGGTCAACAGGTCAAAAAGTCGACATGAGTTTTTGATGGGTTTTTTTGTTGTTGTTTTCTTCGTTGAGTGACCGGGAACCCCAATTAGTGCACCGTGTTCGCTCGCCATGCCTCGCTCCACTGCCGCTTCGCTCGGCAGATTACCGTTCCAATTGTAGTTTACGTGGATCGTTAAGCATGAAAAAGTTAAAAAAAGGAAAAAAATGTGAAAAACTCATGCCGACCTTCTGACCCTGTCGACCTTTAGTGGTCGACCTAAACATTGTCAACCTAGACACTGTCGATCTTCAGACCGGATCCCCCTTGACATATGGCATTGTAGTAGGATAATCAATGTTATCCACTTCTGTCAGGAGTTTAAATGTTATGGCTGATCGGTGTACAGTATGTACCATAGTATTTATTTCATTTTTTTTAAAGAACAGCAGAGATGTCAAATAAATACAAACTGGGAGTACCAAAAACTATAGACTAACCATGTCAGGAAATACAAAATCCAGCTCTAACAAGTCATTATATACTGTGTTGTTAAGAGATTTTTATTTTATTTATAATAATGTGAAGCAATGGGGGTGCTGTTGATGACATGGCAGTCCGCATGAGGGAGGGTGGGGGAGAGGAAGGAACTCTGTAAAAAGCAGGGTTGAAGATTCTGACAGTATATCAGAAACGTGGATAAAAGGATGGAGTTTGGGGCAGCTTCCATTCTTTACTGTTGACCCACAAACCTTAATTAATTGTGAATATCTTTTTTTTTTAATGTTAGGATAAATCAGGATAAATTCCTATATTTGGATGTGCAATTAGACACTTTTACGTGTTATTATAGCCTATTTTGTACAGTATTTTACATAGAGCTCTTAAATTGAATGCCTGTACATAAGAGCAATTATTTTTGCATTCCTAAAATTTCTCTCTTGGGTATAGCTTTGAACGCTGTTGGTTGGTAAGAGCTGGCACAGAGTAGAACATTGTACTTACAGTAGCCTACGTAAACTGATCTCTGGAAATCTTCCCATCAGTTTCTGAGGTTGAAAAATAGAATTTGTCCAACGTGTTCAACCTATTAGTCTGAAAATATTGCAGTATAGGAGATAACAGTTTTTCACCATGGTTAAAATAAGTGATGTCTAGTTCTCTTTTTTTTTTATAGTTATTTTATTATTAAAGTGCATGATTTACCCACCATAACCCTGAATATCCTTATCCATTAAGAATTAATCTAGCCCATTCCTAAAGGTAGGGACCGAATCTGCCATTACTACTTTCTCAGGCACTAATTTCCAAGTACGTATTGTCCTTACTGTGAAGAAACACTGCCATCTCAGAGTGCTAAATCTCTTCTCCTTTAACCTAAGCAGGTGTCCTTTGTGGTGATCTGATCAAAAACAAATCCCCCACTAGCTCTGTGCATTGACCCCTTATATATTTGTAAATATTATTTATGTCCCCTCTCAATCTCCTTTTTTCCAGTGTAAACATTCCTAGCCTATCAAGCCTTTCCTCGTATTCTAGCGTCTCCACCCCCTTAATCAGTTTGGTTGCCAGTCTTTCAACCTTTTCTAGTTCCAGGATGTCCTTCTTATAGTGTGGCGCCCATAGTTGTGCATAGTATTTGAGATGTGCACAACTATGTTTGTTTGTTTGTTTGTTTTTTTAAACCTTTTTCATGTCAGTTTGAGCTTGTTCCATTTGTTAGGGATTCCAGTCAACTCTTAAACAGTGTTCTAGCAGGGGCTGGCCAACTTGTGACTATCCAGCTGTTGTGAAACTACAAGACCCAACATACTCTCACGCAGATCAGCTAGTAATGCACACTGGGGCTTGTAAATTTCTCAACAGCCACAGGTTGGCCAGGCTAAATCTATAGAATCATCTCAGAAGATTAGATAAAATAGGATTTTAATACCTACCGGTAAATCCTTTTCTCTTAGTCCGTAGAGGATGCTGGGGACACTTCATGAACCATGGGGTATAGATGGGATCCGCAGGAGACATGGGCACTTTAAGACTTTAAAAGGGGTGTGAACTGGCTCCTCCCTCTATGCCCCTCTTCCAGACTACAGTTATAGGAACTGTGCCCAGGGAGACGGACATTTAGAGGAAAAAGGATTTATTTTGATTTAAACTAAGGTGAGATACATACCAGCTCACACCTCAAGCATGCCGTACAACACGGCATTCAACACAACGCATGTAATGGCATGAATAATGACAGCAACAGGCTGACTATAAACGCAACACAACACATGTGTAACCATAACCAATAACTGCAGATACAGTACGCACTGGGACGGGCGCCCAGCATCCTCTACGGACTAAGAGAAAAGGATTTACCGGTAGGTATTAAAATCCTATTTTCTCCTACGTCCTAGAGGATGCTGGGGACACTTCATGAACCAAGGGGTTTATACCAAAGCTCAAGAACGGGCGGTAGAGTGCGGATGACTCTGCAGCACCGATTGACCAAACAAGAGGTCCTCCTTAGCCAGGGTATCAAACTTGTAAAACTTTGCAAAGGTGTTTGACCCCGACCAAGTAGCTGGTCGGCAAAGCTGTAATGCCGAGACCCCTCGGGCAGCCGCCCAGGATGAGCCCACTTTTACTGGTAGAATGGGCCTTCACCGATTTCGGTAACGACAATCCAACCGTAGAATGAGCCTGCTGAATCTTATTACAGATCCAGCGTGCAATAGTCTGCTTGGAAGCAGGAGCCCCAATCTTGTTGGGATCATACAGGACAAACAGAGCCTCCGTTTTCCTAATCTGAGCCGCACTGGCTACATAAATTTTCAAAGCCCTGACCACATCTAGAGACTTCGATTCCGCTAAGGCGTCTGTAGCCACTGGCACCACAATAGGTTGGTTCATGTGAAACCATGACACCACTTTTGGCAGAAATTGCTGACGAGTTCTCAACTCCGCTCTATCTTCATGGAAGGTCAAATAGGGGCTCTTGTGAGACAAAGCCGCCAATTCAGACACCCGCCTTGCAGAGGCCAAGGCCAACAGCATGATCACTTTCCAAATGACAAATTTCAACTCTACCTTACGTAAAATGTTCAAACCAATGAGATTGCATGAACTGCAACGCCACGTTAAGATCCCATGGTGCCACCGGGGCACAAAGGGAGGTTGGATGTGCAGCACGCCTTTCACGAAAGTCTGAACTTCCGGAAGGGAGGCCAGTTCTTTTTGAAAGAAAATCGACAAGGTTGAAATTTGTACTTTAATTGAGCCTAACTTAAGGCCCGCAACCACCCCTGCTTGCAGAAAATGGAGAAAACAGGCCAGCTGAAATTCTTCCGTAGGAGCCTTCTTGGATTCACACCAAGACACATATTTTCTCCAAATACGGTGATAATGTTTCGCCATTACTTCCTTTCTAGCCTGAAGCAGTGTGGGAATTACTTCACCGGGAATACCCTTTCGGGATAGGATCCGGCGTTCAACCTCCAAGCCGTCAAACGAAGCCGTGGTAACTCTTGGTACACGCACGGCCCCTGCTGTAACAGATGCTCTCATAGAGGAAGAGGCCAGGGATATCCTATGAGCAATTCCTGAAGATCTGGATACCAGGCCCTCCTTGGCCAGTCTGGAACAATGAGGATTGCATGAACCCTTGTTCTTCTTATGATCTTTATCACTTTTGGAATGAGTGGAATCAGAGGGAACACATATACCGACTGAAACACCCACGGTGTCACTAGGGCGTCCACCGCTATTGCTGGAGGGTCCCTCGACCTGGAACAATATCTCGGAAGTTTCTTGTTGAGGCGAGATGCCATCATCCCTATAGATTGTAAGCTTGCGAGCAGGGCCTTCCTACCTCTGTCTGTCTGTTTTTACCCAGTTTTGTTCTATTACTGCTGTTCTAATTGTAAAGCGCAACGGAATATGCTGCGCTATATAAGAAACTGTTAATAAATAAATAAATAAATAATGTCTATTTGAGGAATTCCCCAACGACTTGTCACTTCTGCAAAGACCTCTTGATGAAGACCCCACTCTCCTGGATGGAGATCGTGTCTGCTGAGGAAGTCTGCTTCCCAGTTGTCCACACCTGGAATGAAGACCTCTGACAGAGCGCTTACATGCCTTTCCGCCCAGCGGAAAACTTTAGTGACTTCTGCCATTGCCGATCTGCTCTTCATTCCGTCCTGGATGTTCACGTACGACACTGCTGTCATGTTGTCCGACTGAATCAAGACGGGCAGATCGCGAAGAAGATGCTCCGCTTGTAGAAGGCCGTTGTAAATGGCCCTTAATTCCAGAATGTTTATGTGTAGACAAGCTTCTTGGCTTGACCATGTTCCCTGGAAATGTCCCCCCCCCCGTGTGACTGCACCCCAGCCTCGGAGACTCGCATCCGTGGTCACCAGTATCCAGTCCTGGATCCCGAACCTGCATCCCTCTAGGAGGTGAGAGCTGTGCAGCCACCACAGGAGTGAGATTCTGGTCTTGGAAGACAGGATTATCTGTCGGTGCATGTGCGGATGGGACCCGGACCATTTGTCCAACAGGTCCCACTGAAACACTCTGGCATGGAATCTGCCAAACTGAATGGCCTCGTAGGCCGCCACCATCTTCCTTAGCAACCGAGTGCATTGATGAATCGACACTCTTGCTGGTTTCAGAATCTGTTAGACCAGGTCCTGAATTTCTAGAGCCTTTTCCACTGGAAGAAAAACTCTCTGTAATTCCGTGTCCAGAATCATACCCAAGAACGACAGCCTTGTCGTCGGATCCAACTGTGATTTTGGCAAGTTTAGGAGCCAACCATGTTGTTGCAGAATTGTCAGGGAGAGCGTCATGCTCTGCAGTAATTGTTCCTTGGACCTTGCTTTTATCAGGAGATCGTCCAAGTATGGGATAATTGTGACTCCTTGCTTACGCAGGAGAACCATCATTTCCGCCATAACTTTGGTGAAAACCCTCGGAGCTATGGAGGACATGCAAGTAGGCATCCTTTATGTCGACAGACACCATAAAATACCCTTCCTCCAGACTGGAGATCACTGCTCGGAGAGACTCCATCTTGAATTTGAATTTTCTTAGGTAGAAATTGAGGGATTTTAAGTTCAGAATTGGTCTGACCGAGCCATCCGGCTTCGGGACCATGAACAGGCTCGAATAAAAGCCTTCTCCCTGTGGTGACAGGGGCACCGTGACAATGACTTGATTTTGACATAGCTTTTGTATAGCATCGCATACCACCTCCCTGTCCGGAAGAGAAACTGGTAAGGCTGATTTGAAAAATCGTCGAGGGGGAACGTCTTGAAACTCCAGCTTGTACCCTTGGGACACTATTTCTAATACCCATGGGTCTAGGGCTGAACGAACCCAGAAATGACAGAAGAGCTTGAGACGTGCCCCCACTGGTGCGGACTCCCGCAGAGGAGTCCCAGCGTCATGCGGTGGATTTGGTAGAAGCCGGAGAGGACTTCTGCTCTTGGGAACCTGCCACAGCCAGTGACCTTTTTCCCTTTCCTCTTCCTCTAGAAGCAAGGAAGGAAGACCCTCGTCCTCTTTTGTAATTATTGGGCTGAAAGGACTGCATCTGATAGTGGTGTGTTTTTTGCTGTGCAGAAACATAAGGTAAAAATGATGACTTACCCGCGGTAGCCGTAGATACCAGGTCAGCGAGGCCGTCACCAAACAAGACACCACCTTTATACGGCAGAGACTCCGTAGCCTTCTTAGAGTCAGCATCCGCATTCCACTGATGAATGCACAATGCTTTCCTAGCTGAGACTGCCATGGCATTGGCCTTTGATCCCAAAACGCCAATGTCCCTCGCAGCTTCCTTAAGGTAGGCTGCAGCATCCCTGATATGACCCAGTGTCAAAAGAATGCTATCCCTATCCAGGGTATCTATCTCAGATGACACGCTATCTGCCCACTTTTTAATAGTGCTACTCACCCACGCCGAAGCAACGGCAGGTCTGAGCAGCGTACCCGTAGTACATAAATGGATTTCAATGTATTTTCCTGCTTACGATCCGCAGGTTCCTTTAGGGCTGCCGTGTCAGGAGACGGAAGCGCCACCTTTTTGGACAGCCGTTATAGAGCTTTGTCCATAGTAGGGGGCGACTCCCACTTTTCCCTATCCCCAGAGGGGAACGGATATGCCACCGGAATTCTCTTGGGAATCTGAAACTTCTTGTCAGGATTTTCCCAAACCTTTTCAAACAGCATGTTCAGTTCATGAGAGGGAGGGAACGTTACCTCAGGTTTCTTTCCCTTATACATACATCCCTTGTATCAGGAACAGCAGGGTCCTCCGTGATATGTAACACATCTTTTATCGCCACAATCATGTACTGAATGCTCTTAGCCAGTTTCGGATTTAATCTGGCATCACTATAGTCGACACTGGAGTCAGAGTCCGTGTCGGTATCTGTATCTGGGTAAAAGAACACTTTTGTGACCCCGAGGGGGTCTGAACTTGTGACAACACATCCTCCACGGATTTCTTCCATGCCTGGGTCTGAGACTCAGACTTAGCCAAGCTCTTATTTAATAGAGCCACATTCGTATTCAAAGCACTCAAAACATTTACCCAATCAGGCGTCGGCAGTGCCGACAGGGTCACTCCCACAGCCGTTTCTTTCCCTAATCCAGTCTCCTCCTGGGAAGAGAACGCAGCCTCAGACATGCCGACACACGTGTACCGACACCACAAACACACTGGGCATATAGGGGACAGACCCACAGTAAAGCCTGTCAGAGAAACACAGAGGGAGTGTGCCAGCTCACAACCCAGCGCCTATCCCTGTTCTGAAACTTTTTATATAATGCCTCAGACCTGTTAGTGCTTTCATATCATTAATCCAGCACCAAATTAACTGTGCACCTCCCCCCCTGTTTTGTACTTGATACAGCAGTGTTGGGGAAGGACCAGCGTCTCTGCAGCTCTGTGAAGAGAAAATGGCACCGATGAGTGCTGTGAGGGGCTAAGCCGCGCCCCCTTAATGGCGCGCTTCAGCCCCGCTATTTTTTAAATTATCTATACTGGTGGGGGTTCGGATTTAGTGCCTAGGCACTTAAATACCACATAGCCAGTCTCAAAATGAGGATGTTATGCTGCCCAGTGCGCCGCCGCCCCCCCCCCCACGCCCTGCACCCTGTAGTGCCGCTGTGTGTGTGGAAGCGCGGCTGCTGTGCGGTGCCTCAAAGCCGTCACTGAAGTCTTCTGATCTTCTTCTACTCACCTGTCTTCTGACTTCTGGCTCTGTAAGGGGGGTGACGGCGAACGATCATCTAGGCGTACGTAGCATTCAGACCCTCATGAGCTAATGGTGTCCTGTAGCCTAAGAAGCAGTGCCTTGAAACTCACAGAAGTAGGTCTGCTTCTCTCCCCTAAGTCCCACGATGCAGGGAGCCTGTTGCCAGCAGGTCTCCCTGAAAATAATAAACCTAACAAGTCTTTTTCATAGAAACTCAGGAGAGCTCCTCAGTGTGCATCCAGTCTCACTGGGCATAGATACTAAACTGGAGTCTGGAGGAGGGGCATAGAGGGAGGAGCCAGTTCACACCCCTTTTAAAGTCTTAAAGTGCCCATGTCTCCTGCAGATCCCGTCTATACCCCATGGTTCATGAAGTGTACCCAGCATCCTCTAGGATGTAGAAGAAATATAATTAATCTGTAAGTGGGGTACGTACAATGGCCCTCATTCCGAGTTGTTCGCTTGCAAGCTGCTTTTAGCAGCTTTGCACATGCTAAGCCGCCGCCTACTGGGAGTGAATCTTAGCATAGTAGATTTGCGAACGAAAGATTAGCAGATTTGCGAATAGACAGTTCTTAGCAGTTTCTGAGTAGCTCGAGACTTACTCTGCCACTGCGATCAGTTCAGTCAGTTTCGTTCCCGGTTTGACGTCACAAACACACCCAGCGTTCACCCAGACACTCCCCCGTTTCTCCAGCCACTCCCGCGTTTTTCCCAGAAACGGCAGCGTTTTTCACACACTCCCATAAAACAGCCAGTTTCCGCCCACAAACACCCACTTCCTGTCAATCACACTGCGATCACCAGAACGAAGAAAAAACCTCGTAATGCCGTGAGCAAAATACCTAACTTAATAGCAAATTTACTTGGCGCAGTCGCACTGCGGACATTGTGCATGCGCATTAGCGACTAATCGCTCCGTTGCGAAAAAAAAATAACGAGCGATTAACTCGGAATGACCACCCATAATCCATAAAGTGCTCATTTAAGCAGCCGCAGGTCAGTATAGACTTGTAACTTTATGTATTATGAGTGCTGTTTAGCAGTTCTGCACTACATTACTTTAAATGGCTGGCCCCTGATGAAGGTTCGAAACAGCTGTTGGGATGACCTAATTAAGTATCTGTGCTGGAATAATAATCAATACAATTTTTTATTTCACAGCTTTGAATTGAAATACTTACAATCCCAACCGCGGACTTAAAGTTTCAATAGCCACGACCACTCAGCTGAAACACGGTCCCATCCAGAATGCATAACTTACCTTCCAGGGGTCCTAGGAACCCCAGGACACTTGCTCTACCAACCTAACAAGTCTCAATTTTGGTGAACCAGGAAGGGTACTAGTGGGCGGGCGGGGGGGGGGGGGGGGTGTTGGGGGCAGTACCCCCAGGACCTACCTCCCCCAAAATGTGGTCTTAGGGTCACCAGTCTGGGGTAACCAGTCACCCGGGCCACCTGGAAACTATTGGGGGTCAAGCTCTCTGGAGGGTCTAAGTACCCCAAACCATGAGCCTAAAACACTGCTCAATCATAGGACCCCTGATAATGCATTCTAGAAGCGACCGTGTTTCAGCTGAGTGGTCATGGCCATTGAAACTCTATGTCATTGGTTGCGATTTGTTTAAGTATTTCATTTCAAAGCTTTGAAATAAAAAAAAAAATCTACGTTATGATAAGAACTTACCGTTGATAACGATATTTCTCCTAAGTCCACAGGATAACAATGGGATATGATGGAGCGACAGCAGGTTGGCACCAAACGATCAAAACCTTTCAGGCCTCCCAGGATGCAACGGGCCCGTCCATATATCCCCGCCCACTGGCTCAGGCAAATCAGTTGTATTCCAAAGCACTAGGCAGGAGCATCATGTAGAGCCCTAATCAGGTGAGAAGAACACACATGCACAACCTTCCGTACAAGGAGGAAGAGGTTAGTGAGTAGAAGGATCCTCAAATCAGGTGCGTCAGGGTGGGATCCCTGTGGACTTAGGAGAAATACCGTTATCAACGGTAAGTTCTTACCATAACGTATATTTCTCCGGCAGGGTCCACAGGATAACAATGGGATTTCCCAAAGCAATTTAGTGGTGGGGACGCTCCTGATTGGACAGGAGAACCTTACGCCCAAATTCAGTGTCATGAGAGGCAAAAGTATCCAAGGCATAACGTCTAATGAATGTGTTAATGGAAGACCATGTGGCTGCTTTACATATCTGTTCTGCTGAAGCACCATGTTGTGCTGCCCCTGAAGGACCTACCTTACACGTAGAGTGAGCAGAGACATTAGCCGGAACAGGGACCTTGAGGGTATGCTTCTGAAATAGTCATTCGAAGCCATCTTGCCAACGTCTGTTTAGTAGCAGGCCATCCACTCTTGTGAAATCCGTAGAGAATAAAGAGAAAATCTGTCTTTCTGACGACACTGGTACGATCCATGTAGATCCTTAATGCCCGGACCACGTACAGTGACGCATCTCCCGCAGAAAGTCCCGATACCTGAAAAACCGGGACTACATTTTCTTCATTAAGGTGGAATTTAGACACCACCTTAGGAAGATACCCAGACCTAGTTCTGAGAACTGCTTTATCTGGATAAAAATCAGAAAAGGGGAACGACATGACAGCACTCCTAAATCTGATACTCTTCTAGCTGACGCCATATCCAGTAGAAAGAGAACTTTTAGCTGTCAACCATTTGAGATCTACTTTATTAAGTGGTTCAAACAGAGCAACTTGAAGGGCCTTGAGGACTAGACTTAAGTCCCAAGGCACTGTAGGAGGAAAAAAAGGAGGTTGAATGCGCAGCATTCCCTGGAAAAAGTATGCACATCCTGTAAATTGGTAATTTCTCTTTTGGAACCCTACAGTCAATGCTGATACTTGTACTCTCAAGGACGCTACCTTCAAACGCTTATCCATTCCTGCCTGAAGGAAATATAAGACCCTGGAAACTTGGAAAGATTTCGGGTCCATATTTATTTCACTGCACCATGAATATAGGCCTTCCATATTCAGTGATAAATGCGAGCTGAGGAGGGTTCCCTTGCTCTGTGCATTGTTTGAATTCACCTGTAGCGAGAATCCTCTTGACTTCAGGATAGAGGTTTCAAGAGCCACGCCGTCAATGATAGTCGATCCAGATGCCTGTGATAACAAGGACCCTGCATTAGTAGATCTGGACGTTGAGGGAGCAGACGTGGAACATCCATCGACATCCTCTGAAGATCTGTGTACCATTGCCTTCGGGGCCAAGGCGGAACTATTCGAATCACTGCACCCTTTGCTTCTTTTATCTTTCTCACCACCCTGGTAACAGGATGATCGGAGGATATAGATATGCCAGATGAAACTCCCATTTCACTGACAAGTCGTCCACAAAGGTCACTCCGGGATCCTTTGTTCTTGCCCCATATGCGGGCACTTTGTTGTTCAGACGGGACGCCATGAGATCTATCTCTGGCAAACCCCACTTGTCGACCAGAGTCTGAAAGATTTCCGGGTGTAGAGCCCATTCGCTTGCTTGAATGGCGTGTCGACTGAGAAAATCCGCTTCCCGGTTTAGGACTCCTGGAACGTATACTGCGGACAATGCTGGAAGATGGAGTTTTGCCCAATTTAGAATGTGACTTACCTCCATCACTGCTGTTTGGCTGCACGTTCCTCCCTGATGGTTGAGGTATGCCCCCACCGTTAAATTGTCTGAGCGGATCTGGACTGGTCTTCCTTGAAGAGTGTCCTTTACCTGAATCAGTGCCATGTATATGGCCCAAAGCTCTAACAGATTTATTGGCAGGCAACTTTCTTCTATGGTCCATTGTCCCTGGAACCATAATCTTCCGGACACTGTTCCCCAGCCCTGAAGACTGGCATCTGTTGTCAGTATCTCCCATCTGATATCCAAAAAGGTTCTCCCTTTGTCTAGATGGGATGTCTGTAGCCACCAGGCTGATGACTTTCTTACCTTGTGTGAAAGTACCATAGTCTGTTCCTTTATTGTCTGATGTATTCCATCCATCTGGATAGAAACAGACGCTGCTGAGGTCTTGAGTGGAATTGTGCCTGCTCCACCATGTTGAATGTTGACACCATCAAACCCATCAGCCGCATAGCTGCGTGGATTGACATTGTTTGACTGTGTAACAACTCCTGAGTACTTGACTGTACCTTGGACATCTTGTTCCAAGGTAATCCATTTTCTGCAAACTTGAATTCAGTACAGCCCCACAGTGAGTCATCCGTTGTGACAGAACCAGAGATGACTTTCCCAATGTATGAACGACGAGTGCCTCTGCAGACAAGTCATTGTCTGTTGGAGATGGCACAGAAGCCTTTCCTGTACCAGGATAAAACAGGTGGTCGAGTTATGGCAATTTTCTTATCCCCTTCTTGCGGAGATAAGCTACCATAATCATCATAATTTTGGTAAATACTCTGCAGGCTGTGGCTAACCCAAAGGGTAAGGTCTAGAACTGAAAATGTTGCTGGAGGATGGTGAACCTTGAGATAATACTGATGGAACAGTGCTATAGGAACCTGTAGGTAAGCATCCTGACTATCCAGGGATACCATGTAATTCCCTGGCTCCATGCCAAAACTATGGAGCGCAATGTCTCCATGTGAACTGTGGTCCCCAAACTTATCTGTTTAGGATTTTGAGATTGGGATGAAAGGATCCTTCTGAACCCAAAAACACAGTTGGAGTAAAAACCCCTGTCCCTATTGTGCAGGGGTTACTGGAAGGACTATTCCTGACAAAAGCAATTTCTTAACTGCTTCTTGCAAACCCCTGTCCTTCGCCTTTACCCGAGATGGACTGGAACAGAAAAACCTTAGTGGAGGATGCTTCTTAAAGAGAAACATAACCTAGAGATACTGCTTCTTGCACCCAGGTATCTGTTTGTAGACTTTTTCCAGATCTGTGCAAACTGAAGAAGTTGGCCCCCTATCCTTGGGTTCCCCAGAAGAAGGCCCGCACCATCATGCTGATGGCTTATCCTCTGGTTTGGAAGTTGACCCTCTGCTTGCCTTTGCCTTACCAAACTTATTGGATTGGGGCTGTTACGTTCCTATATGACAGATAAGGCCGAAACCGGACCCCTATGTTGGGGTTATATGTGGAAGGAAACGTGACCTTCTTGGAGTCTGATTTTGACTCCAGAACATCTGTTAGTTCCTTACCAAACAGAAACTTCCAGCCAAAGGCAAAGTTTCCAGAACCTTCATTGATTCTGAATCAGCTTTTCATGTATGTAACCAAACCTGCTCTGTGAGCAACTATTGTTAATGCTGATGCCCTAGAACATTAGTGTCCATATGAGCTATATGGGATTCTTACTCCCTTGCAGGCGCTGAAAACCTGTCTTCCAGTACCTCAGCCCAGTGTACCTACAGCACCTGGTATTCCAAGGTGGTCTCCCATCCAAGAACCAGGCCCAACACTGCTTAGCTTCCAAGATCTAGTGAGATTGGGCCTATCCAGTGTGGTGTAGCTGTAGCTTGCAAGGTGAAGTCATGGCTGGCCTTATGACTGCCCCAGAGATAATATGGTTTTCAGAAAACCATCCCTCTTTTGACGTTGACGGCAAAGGCCATATATATTTTCGCATTATCAAATGATATGCGTATCTCTTTAGGAGGCATTTCCCAATTTTAAATAGTCCCCAGCTGGAAAATTATATTTGGAATCCCATTTACTGGGAACCTATATTCTTTTTTGGGTATAGCCCAAACCTTTTCCATGATTTTCATCGGCTGTTGGGGTCCCCCATGAGGTGGTCCTATTTTTTTGGGAAGTTTAAACATAGGTACCTTATTTTTTAACACAGGCTCTGCTGAACCTTCTAAGTACAGAAAAGCCTTTACTGCTCTTATTAACTCCGCTATATTCACTGAGCTGATACCTTTTACCTGTTCAATGTATGCCGAAGAAGAGTATATAGAGCGTTCATCGTCTGATGAATCATCCTGTGTAGCCTGCGCAGTTGATTTACTTACACTCGGTTTCTTAGCTTGTTTTATTAGAGAAGCTGCTGGGGATACCATAGGTAAAGAGCTGCCCGTATGGGTTAATAATGAACCCTATTCCTGGTATCGAAGCTGTAGGAATTAACCTTTCAGCTATACTGGACAAGGTCTGTGCAAACATCGGCCAAAGGGGATTTATCTGTACTTGACGTAGATCACGGATCTGCCTTCTATTATGCTGACAAGCAAACCATTTTACACATAAACCATCCTGTACCAGATCAGACAGGATAATAGTTTTTGCAAGACATGATATGAGAGTTGCTGTTACTGTAAGTGTACTCTTGTCACCTTTGCTGCTCTTAGACATGATAATCAGTACTTTCACAATGTACTACTCAATTTGTGACTGTAACCACTTTATTGTTCTAAAGTGATATCAATCTGCCCCTTACCCATGCACCAGCATTGAGGATCAGCAGTCCAACTGACAAATATATATTAAAGTCAGCAATCACACTAGCAGTCAGTCACATGTTATATATTAGTCATATGAGCACATAATCAACTACAAACACATTTTAAAGTATGTAGGAGTACATATTACTGAATTCTGTTTTATACAGCTCTTAACGTATTCAGACGCATTGCGAAGAAAACCACAGTAGTGTACACAGACTCTTGTGCAATAGGCACTTAAACATAACTATTCATACTGACAAAAGTAGATAGAAATTTAGTGCTGTATAACCCGTACTCTGTAGAGTGGGATACAGGGAGACTCACCTCACTTCCAAGATCGATCAATACATTAGTGAACGCTGAGTGGATCCAGATGCTACTTGTGTACACCGCCACTCCGGGAACTTTTAGTGAACACAGACGCACTGGCCATACAGACGCCTGTATTGCGACCGGGTCTCCTCACGGTAGCACTTAGTGAACACAGACACAGCGGCTTTGCTGCGAACAAGACCCCTCGTGGTAGCGTCTGAGACGGAAGTGAGGCAATAGTTCATGGCGGGAGACTCGCGGAAACTGGTCATGAACTGGGGGGAGGGGCGACCAAGAGAGTGTCTAACTTCCCACCGCTGACATCAACCCTAGGGATCGCAGCCTCATACTATTCCTGGTGCCTTATGATCCCTAAGGCCTAGCGCTGGTGGACCTGTGGTGAAGGCACGTCAGCTGCTGTTTGGTAGTCTCCTTCCAATACAGTGCGGCTGTGTCCGTATTCCCAGACTATGGGGAACCGATGCCTTACCTTCTCACCATGCTCCGGCCACAGCCTGGTAATGTCTGCTGGACCTGCTAGTATATCAGACACAACACCCACGAGACAGCACTGTACACATGGGTAAGTGTTGTTGCGACCCAGCGGAGTTGTTGGAGCGACTCTTCCCAATATGCTTATAAAGACGCTGTTAAGAAAGATCGCTCAAAAACATAGTAAAACTATAAAAATAAAATAAGAAAGCTTAGGGCTGCCCTAGAACAGCAGCCCTCTGACCATAGTCCGGCTCCTGCCGCTCCAAAAAAACCCTGATTTGCCTGAGCCAGTGGGCGGGGCTATATGGACGGGCCCAATGCATCCCGGGAGGCCTGAAAGCTTTTGATCATTTGGTGCCAATCCGCTGTCGCGCCATCATATCCCATTGTTATCCTGTGGACCCTGCCAGAGAAAAATTTATTATTTTTAGGTGAAAACCTATTATGACTAATAACATAGTAATGGAGGTTGAATAGAGGCAAATTGCCCATTGTGTTCAACCTGTTTTAAGTTTTGATGAATCTACATACCCGCTGAATAATGTTTTAAGACTAGTTAGCTACTATAACTTATGTTACCGCCGGATTAACCACGTTGATATTTTAAGTATTATAACCTTAGATAGCTTTTTCATTCAGAAATGTATCCATTCCTTTTTTAAATCCAATTACAGAGTCCACCATTACCACCTTCCCTGGCAGAGAATTCCACATCCTGATTGCCCTAACAGTGAAGAACCCTTTCCTCCGTTGCGTTCGGAACTTTCCTCCAGTCGCAGCGAGTGCCCACGTGTCCTAAACGGTGTTCTTTTAATAAATAATTCCTGATAACTCTTTGTGATGTCCCTTTACATATTTGAAGATATTAATAATATCTCCTCTTTAGCGCCTCTTTTCTAGTGTATACATATTCAACCTAGTAAGTCTTTCCTTATAGTCCAATCCTTCTAGGCCTTTAATCAATTTAGTAGCTCGCCTTTGAACACTTTCGAGTTCACTGATGTCTTTTTTTATACAATGGTGCCCAAAACTGAACACAATATTCCAGGTGCGGGCGTACCAATGCCTTATACAGCGGCATGATTACATCCGAGTCCCTTGTCTCAATTCCCCTTTTTATGCACGCTAGCACCTTAACTTGCCTTTTTTACTGCGTTTTGACATTGTGTATGGTTATTAAGCCTATTATCAATGAATACCCCCAAATCTTTTTCCCAACTCTGTTTCCCCTATGCGTTCCCCATTTAATATCTAGGATGCAAATTTGTTTTTAGTCCCAAAATGGATAACCTTGCATTTGTCTGTATTGAACCTCATTTTCCATTTAGACGCCCAGAGTTCAAGTTTAGATAGATCATTCTGCAAGGACTCCACATCCAATTCTGAATTAATTACCTTACACAGTTTAGTATCATCTGCAAAGATTGACACTGTGCTTTCCAGGCCTATTTCTAGGTCATTGATAAATATGTTGAACAGTAATGGTCCGAGTACGGACCCTTGTGGTATTCCGCTGACTACTGGGGACCAGGTTGAGGACTTCCCGTTGACCACTGCTCGCTGTACCCTGCTATCCAACCAGCTGCTTATCCATGTGCAAATAATTTTTCCTATGCCAAGCTCCTTTAATTTGATCATCAGTCTCCTATGAGGAACTGTATCGAAGGCTTTTGCAAAATCTAGGAAGACTACATCCACTGCTTTTCCTTGATTATTCAAGATTATTGCTTACTTCCTCGTAGAAGCTAAGTAAATTAGTCTGACATGACCTGTCCCTCACAAACCCATGCTGGTTCTTGCTAATAATCCTAGCGGACTGTAGATACTCCTGTATGCCGTCCCTTAGAATTCCTTCCAATATTTTCCCCACTATAGATGTTAAACTAACTGGTCTGTAATTTCCCGAAAGATTTTTGGATCCCTTTTTAAATAATGGCACTACCTCAGCTATACGCCAATTCTTCGGTACCATGCCTGATCTAATAAGCTTTATTGTAGAGATGAGCGGGTTCAGATTTACTCTGTTCTTTAAGCCAGAATTATTGCCATTTCTTATTTTCTGGATTTTTCTTATTGGCTAACCAAAACATTGACGCCCGATAGCAAGTAAGGAGATTTGGGTAAGTCAGAGTAAAACCGAACCCGCTCATCTCTACTTTGTTGTATATGACTACATATTTGCTAGGACAAACAGTTTCAGAGATAAAAATGAAAAACCGCAAGTGTGACATGTTTCACGTCACTGCCGCTAGAGCTCACCTCAGATTAATCAGAACTTTTGTGTAATTCAATCACTAGACACCTGTAGGTGTGCCAAGTTTGAAAACTGTTGGATTTATTTAAAGGTGAGGGCCTTTTTTGCCCTTCATTGACTGGACTATATAGCAGGTGAGGTGCCTATCTTTTCCACACATCTCTGATCAACACTCAAATTTCTAGAAGTTTATACTGCTGCACCGGTGTATAATGCCCACATGCACCCATTGGCTCATATTGTGTGTCCATCTGGATCTGATACATTAACCTCACATCCTCGATATGAGAAAAAACTACATTATATATATATATATATATATATATATAATGAACCGCAATCTTCAAGTCTGACCACAGATTCTCAATTGGATTGAGATCTGGGCTTTGACTAGGCCATTCCAACACATTTACATGTTGCTTTAACAGTATGCTTAGGGTCATTGTCCTGCTGGAAGGTGAACCTCCATCTCAGTCTCAAATCACAGGCAGACAGAAACAGGTTTTGCTCCACAATATCCCTGTATTTAGCACCATACATCTTTCCCTCGACTTGAAACAGTTTCCCAGTCCTGCTGCTGAAAAACATCCGCACAGCATGATGCTGCGACCACCATGTTTCACTGTGGGGATGGTGTTCTTGGGGTGATGGGATGTGTTGGGTTTGCGCCAGACATAGCGTTTTCCTTGGTGGCCAAAAAGTTAAATTTTAGTCTTATCTGACCAGAGCACCTTCCTCCATACATTTGGAAAATCATCCTCATGCCTTTTGGCAAAACTCAAAACGTTCCTTCTTATTTTTGACACTAAGTAATGGCTTTTTTCTGGCCACTCTTCCATAAAGCCCAGCTCTCTGGAGTATACGGCTTATTGCGTTCACATGCGCAGATACACCAGTCTCTGCTGTGGAAGTCTGCAGCTCCTTCAGGGTTACCTTTGGTCTCTGTGCTGCCTTTCTGATTAATGCCCTCCTTGCCCTGTCTGAATTTTGGCGGCCGGTTCTCTCTTGGCAGGTTTATTGTGGTACCATGTTCTTTCCATTTGAAGATGATGGATTTGATGGTGCTCGGGGGGATGATCAAAGATTTGGATATTTTTTTTTTTTTTTTTTATAACCCAACCCTGACTTATACTTCAACAACTTTGTCCCTGACTTGTATGGAGAGCTCCTTGGTCTTCATGGTGTGATGCCTCTTGCTTAGTGGTGTTGCAGCCTCTGGGGCCTTTCAGAAAAGGCGTGTTTATACTGACAGATCATGTGACACTTAGATTACACAGGTGGACTTCATTTCACTAATTATGTGACTTCTGAAGGTAACTGGTTGCACCAGAACTTTTGAGGGGCTTCTTAGCAAAGGGGTGAATACATATGAACGTGCCAATTTTGAAACATTTTATGTCATTTCACCAACTTAGACTATTTTGTGCATATAAAAAAAATTAAATTACAGGTTGTAATTTAACAAAATAGGTAAAAAGGCAAGGGGGCTGAATAGTTTATCAAGATTACATACATCCTCCCGAACAGAAAACCTCATCAGGCACCCCGAATCCAGATTTTACACAAGCTGGATGTAATATCAGAATTTCTAGATTCTGATTATATGGGATCCCATATGAATATGCTCTGTTGCCAGAATGCACATATGGACACAAGAACAGCCAATACTATTACAGGGGCTCTGAACAGTGCCCATCGCTGAATGACAATTTTTGTCTGTTTTCCAGTGTTTGGCACCAAATGGTCAATTGTCATTTGCTCCCATATATTACCAGGTTTTCGTTCCAACCATAAAGATTGGACAGAATCTGATAGTGAGTATCCATCTTTAGTGGTATTCTCAGACAAGCTGCAGAGTAATACACTTAACAGTATAAAACACAGATATAAACACACAGCATATATACAAAAACAGGATTTACCAGAAATATCCAAGTAAAAGTTATTTGTCAAATAATTCTACTAGCTCCCACATGGAGTTAAAGAGGGAAGAAGAGACTAGCGTTGCAGTGATCTCATCAGAGCTGATGGACTGAACCATTTCACAGGGTTGCTCTAAACTCCAATATGCTGAGGAGACCTCCGATTAGTCAGATGTCATACCTCAGTGCGTGAGCCTCTCTGCTAGGGTACGCACTGCACATATCTGCCTCTAGATAACCATTTTTCCCCCATAGGTGACAGAGGGGCTTTTCTACAGATAATCTCCCTTACCTACAGAACTTGGTATTCCCAGATGGTCTCCAATCCAAGTACTAACCAGACCCAACACTGCATGGCTTAAAAGACCAGATAGGCATGTCCAGTGTGGTGAGCCTGTAGGAGGATACAACTCTGTTCTTGCTATTCCAGCTGGCCTGATTACTTCTCAGCACATTACCCTCCCTACTATAATGCGCACTGAACGCATCTGCCCCTACCAACTATTCTTTTGTTAGGATGATAGGGGACGAAGATGCACTTTCTTGCCAGCGTCTTTACATACATATACCAGACTCCTGTCGCTGGAGCTAACTCAGTGCTGACCTACTCGTTCAGCAATTAATGAAAGCCCCAGGAGGAAGAGTCAGAGGTGACTTTTTATAGAAGCAAATTAGCTAACACATCCATGCCACTCTATCCCATGTCTAATGAAGTGTCCCACAGACTGAAGAAGAGAGACAAGGGGGAAGAGGTGGTGCAGGAATAGATACAGGTGGAGTGCTCACCGGAAAAACTTCCTAAGGGGAATGGAAAACTATTCCAGGGTAATGACTGCCATGGAAGAGCATTCTACCTGAAACCTCACGGTCTGTCCTGAGGAAGCCATCCTGCACCACCACCCTCCTCCTAGAAATTGAGACAATTGCATCTAACTTTTGCCCAAATAAATAATTCCCCCTTAAAAGATATGAGCTATTAAGTTATACTTTAACGATAACTGTCAGCCACAGGTGTAACCATAGTGCCCTTCTTACAACTGCTGTAGCCATTGTCTAATTGGGTGGGGGGGAGATACACACAGGGCAATTTTTATCTATTTTAAGTGATCTGACTAGATAGCTTAGAAATCAAAGCACAAGTCAGTCCGTGTGTATGCCCCATAACGATAGCACCACACGTCGCTAGCGCTGGCTCAGATCATTCAAGCATGCAGGCAAGATCTAATTAGATCACCTAGCATGTGCATAAAGAACACTGGTTAGCACAGAGCGCTCAGCACACATCACTGTGTGTATAGCGATGTATGCTGAGCTATCTGTGTTACCCTAGATCACTTGGCACAAATCACCCCATGTGTACCCCCATAGGTTTAGATGTTCTTAAAGTCCTCAAGGCACCCCAATGGTCCAAGTTTTACATATAGCCATGGCTCAGCAAAGATGGTTAAATCAAATTGACTGATGCGCTAATTAAAGGGGGAAATGTACAAAGCAGTGAAAAGTGTAGAGAAGTGAGCCAGTGGAGAAGTTGCCCATGGCAAACAATCAGCACTGAAGTAAAAATAAGATTTTACTTACCGGTAAATCTATTTCTCGTAGTCCGTAGTGGATGCTGGGGACTCCGTAAGGACCATGGGGAATAGACAGGCTCCGCAGGAGACTGGGCACTTTAAGAAAGAATTTGGATACTGGTGTGCTCTGGCTCCTCCCTCTATGTCCCTCCTCCAGACCTCAGTTAGAGAAACTGTGCCCGGAAGAGCTGACAGTACAAGGAAAGGATTTTGGAATCCAGGGCAAGACTCATACCAGTCACACCAATCACACCATATAACTTGTGATAAACTTACCCAATTAACAGTATGAACAACAACAGAGCATCAAATCAACCCTGATGCAACCATAACATAACCCTTATTTAAGCAATAACTATATACAAGTATTGCAGAAGAAGTCCGCACTTGAGACGGGCGCCCAGCATCCACTACGGACTACGAGAAATAGATTTACCGGTAAGTAAAATCTTATTTTCTCTAACGTCCTAGTGGATGCTGGGGACTCCGTAAGGACCATGGGGATTATACCAAAGTTCCCAAACGGGCGGGAGAGTGCGGATGACTCTGCAGCACCGAATGAGCAAACACAAGGTCCTCCTCAGCCAGGGTATCAAACTTGTAGAACTTTGCAAAGGTGTTTGAACCTGACCAAGTAGCTGCTTGGCAAAGCTGTAACGCCGAGACCCCTCGGGCAGCCGCCCAAGAAGAGCCCACCTTCCTTGTGGAGTGGGCTTTTACTGATTTTGGTAGCGGCAATCCAGCCGCAGAATGAGCCTGCTGAATCGTGTTACAGATCCAGCGAGCAATAGTTTGCTTTGAAGCTGGAGCACCCAGCTTGTTGGATGCATACAGGATAAACAGCGACTCCGTTTTCCTGACTCTAGCCGTTCTGGCTACATAAACCTTCAAAGCCCTGACCAGATCTAGTAACTCGGAATCCTCCAAGTCACAGGCACCACAATAGGTTGGTTCATATGAAAAGATGACACCACTTTTGGCAGAAATTGTGGACGGGTCCGCAATTCTGCCCTGTCCATATGGAAAACCAGATAGGGGCTTTTATGTGACAAAGCCGCTAATTCTGACACACGCCTAGCTGAAGCCAAGGCTAATAGCATGACCACCTTCCACGTGAGAAATTTTAACTCCACGGTTTTAAGTGGCTCAAACCAGTGTGACTTCAGGAAACTCAACACCACGTTAAGATCCCAAGGTGCCACTGGAGGCACAAAAGGGGGCTGAATATGCAGCACTCCCTTTACAAACGTCTGAACTTCAGGTAGAGAAGCCAGTTCTTTTTGAAAGAAAATGGATAGGGCCGAAATCTGGACCTTAATGGAACCCAATTTTAGGCCCAAAGTCACTCCCGACTGTAGGAAGTGAAGGAAACGGCCAAGCTGGAATTCCTCCGTAGGGGCATTCCTGGCCTCACACCAAGCAACATACTTTCGCCATATACGGTGATAATGTTTAGCCGTCACGTCCTTCCTAGCCTTCATCAGCGTAGGAATAACCTCATCCGGAATGCCTTTTTCTGCTAGGATCCGGCGTTCAACCGCCATGCCGTCAAACGCAGCCACGGTAAGTCTTGGAACAGACAGGGCCCCTGTTGCAACAAGTCCTGTCTTAGAGGCAGAGGCCATGGGTCCTCTGTGAGCATTTCTTGCAGCTCTGAATACCAAGTCCTTCTTGGCCAATCCGGAACAATGAGTATTGTTCTCACTCCTCTTTTTCTTATGATTCTCAGCACCTTGGGTATGAGAGGAAGAGGAGGAAATACATAAACCAACTGGAACACCCACGGTGTCACTAGTGCGTCCACAGCTATCGCCTGAGGGTCTCTTGACCTGGCGCAATACCTCTGTAGCTTTTTGTTGAGGCGGGATGCCATCATGTCCACCTGTGGCAGTTCCCACCGACTTGCAATCTGCGCGAAGACTTCTTGATGAAGACCCCACTCTCCCGGGTGGAGGTCGTGCCTGCTGAGGAAGTCTGCTTCCCAGTTGTCCACTCCCGGAATGAACACTGCTGACAGTGCTCTTACGTGATTCTCCGCCCAGCGAAGAATTCTGGTGGCTTCCGCCATCGCCACCCTGCTCCTTGTGTCGCCTTGGCGGTTTACATGAGCCACTGCGGTGATGTTGTCTGACTGAATCAGCACCGATTGGTCGTGAAGCAGGGTCTCTGCTTGACTTAGGGTGTTGTATATGGCCCTTAGTTCCAGGATATTGATGTGAAGGCAAGTCTCCTGACTTGACCACAGACCTTGGAAATTTCTTCCCTGTGTGACTGCCCCCCACCCTCGGAGGCTTGCATCCGTGGTCAGCAGGACCCAGTCCTGAATGCCGAATCTGCGGCCCTCGAGAAGGTGAGCACTCTGCAGCCACCACAGAAGAGACACCCTGGCCCTGGGGGATAGGGTGATCAGCCGATGCATCTGTAGATGTGATCCGGACCACTTGTCCAACAGATCCCATTGAAAGGTCCTCGCATGGAACCTGCCGAAGGGAATGGCCTTGTATGATGCCACCATCTTTCCCAGGACTCACGTGCAGTGATGCACCGACACCTGTTTTGGTTTTAATAGGTCTCTGACCAGTGTCATGAGCTCCTGAGCCTACTCCATCGGGAGATAAACCCTCTTCTGGTCTGTGTCCAGAATCATGCCCAGGAAGGGCAGACGAGTCGTAGGAATCAACTGCGACTTTGGAATATTTAGAATCCAGCCGTGCTGTTGTAACACTTCCCGAGAGGGTGCTACGCTGATCAGCAACTGCTCTCTGAAAATAAAAAAACCTAACAAAATACTTTCTTATAGCAAGCTCAGGAGAGCTCACTAAACAGCACCCAGCTCGTCCGGGCACAGATTCAAACTGAGGTCGGGAGAAGGGACATAGAGGGAAGAGGCAAAGCACACCAATATCGAAATTCTTTCTTAAAGTGCCCTGTCTCCTGCGGAGCCCGTCTATTCCCCATGGTCCTTACAGAGTCCCCAGCATCCACTAGGACGTTAGAGAAAATAAGAATTTACTCACCGGTAATTCTATTTCTCGTAGTCCGTAGTGGATGCTGGGTACTCCGTAAGGACCATGGGAATAGACGGGCTCCGCAGGAGACTGGGCACTCTTTAAAGAAAGATTAGGTACTACATCTGGTGTGCACTGGCTCCTCCCTCTATGCCCCTCCTCCAGACCTCAGTTAGGGAAACTGTGCCCGGAAGAGCTGACATTACTAGGAAAGGATTTGGAATCCAGGGTAAGACTCATACCAGCCACACCAATCACACCGTACAACTTGTGATAACTATACCCAGTTAACAGTATGAACAATAGCTGAGCCTCATTCAACAGATGGCTCAGAACAATAACCCTATAGTTAAGCAATAACTATATACAAGTATTGCAGAAGTCCGCACTTGGGACGGGCTCCCAGCATCCACTACGGACTACGAGAAATAGAATTACCGGTGAGTAAATTCTTATTTTCTCTGACGTCCTAGTGGATGCTGGGTACTCCGTAAGGACCATGGGGATTATACCAAAGCTCCCAAACGGCCGGGAGAGTGCGGATGACTCTGCAGCACCGAATGAGCAAACTCAAGGTCCTCCTCAGCCAGGGTATCAAACTTGTAGAATTTTGCAAACGTGTTTGACCCCAACCAGGTAGCAGCTCGGCAAAGTTGTAAAGCCGAGACCCCTTGGGCAGCCGCCCAAGAAGAGCCCACCTTCCTCGTGGAATGGGCTTTTACTGATTTAGGATGCGGCAGTCCAGCCGCAGAATGTGCAAGTTGAATCATGCTACAGATCCAGCTAGCAATAGTCTGCTTAGAAGCAGGAGCACCCAGCTTGTTGGGTGCATGCAGGATAAACAGCGAGTCAGTTTTTCTGACTCTAGCCGTCCTGGAAACATAGATTTTCAGGGCCCGGACTACGTCCAGCAACTTGGAATCCTCCAAGTCCCGGAGTAGCCGCAGGCACCACAATAGGATGGTTCAAATGAAACGCTGATACCACCTTAGGGAGAAATTGGGGACGAGTCCTCAATTCTGTCCTGTCCATATGGAAGATCAGATAGGGCTTTTACATGACAAAGCCGCCAATTCTGACACACGCCTAGCCGAAGCCAAGGCCAAAAGCATGACCACTTTCCACGTGAGATACTTCAACTCCACGGTCTGAAGTGGCTCAAAAAAATGTGATTTTAGGAAATCCAACACTACGTTGAGATCCCAAGGTGCCACTGGAGGCACAAAAGGGGGCTGAATATGCAGCACTCCCTTAACAACGTCTGAACTTCAGGCAGCGTCTTTCCTAGCCTTTAACAGCGTAGGAATCACTTCATCTGGAACGCCCTTTTCCGTTAGGATCCGGCGTTCAACCGCCAAGCCTTCAAAAGCAGCCGCGGTAAGTCTTCGAACAGACAGGGCCCCTGCAGTAACAGGTCCTGTCTGAGAGACAAAGGCCATGGGTCCTCCGAGATCATTTCTTGTAGTTCTGGGTACCAAGTCCTTCTTGGCCAATCCGGAACTACGAGTATAGTTCTTACTCCTCTCTTACTTACTATCCTCAGTACCTTGGGTATGAGACGAAGAGGATGGAATACATAAACCGACTGGTACACCCACGGTGTCACTAGAGCGTCCACAGCTATCGCCTGAGGGTCTCTTGACCTGGCGCAATACTTATTTAGCTTTTTGTTGAGGCGGGACGCCATCATGTCCACCTGTGGCCGTTCCCAACGGTTTACAATCTGCGTGAAGACTTCTGGATGAAGTCCCCACTCTCCCGGGTGGAGGTCGTGCCTGCTGAGGAAGTCTGCTTCCTAGTTTTCCACACTCGGAATGAACACTGCTGACAGTGTTAGCACATGATTATCCGCCCATCGGAGAATCCTTGTGGCTTCTGCCAACGCCATCCTGCTTCTTGTGCCGCCTTGTCGGTTTACATGGGCGACAGCCGTGATGTTGTCTGACTGAATCAGCACCGGCTGGTTTTGAAGCAGGAGTTCTGCTTGACTTAGGGCATTGTAAATGGCCCTTAGGTCCAGAATATTTATGTGTAGGGAAGTCTCCTGACTCGACCATTGTCCTTGGAAGTTTCTTCCCTGAGTGACTGCTCCCCAACCTCGGAGGCTTGCATCCGTGGTCACCAGGACCCAGTCCTGAATGCCGAATCTGCGGCCCTCGAGAAGATGAGCACTCTGCAGCCACCACAGCAGAGACACCCTGGCCCTCGGGGACAGGGCGATCAGCCGATGCATCTGAAGATGCGATCCTCACTTGTCTAACAGGTCCCACTGAAACCTGCCGAAGGGAATTGCTTCGTAAGAAGCTACCATCTTTCCCAGGACTCGCGTGCAATGATGCACCGACACCTGTTTTGGTTTCAGGAGGTCTCTGACCAGAGATGACAACTCCTTGGCCTTCTCCTCCGGGAGAAACACCTTCTTCTGTTCTGTGTCCAGAAACATGCCCAATATCAGCAGACGCGTCATAGGAACCAGCTGCGACTTTGGGATATTCAGAATCCAGCCTTGCTGTTGTAGCACTTCCTGAGATAGTGCTACTCCGATCAACAACTGCTCCTTGGACCTCGCCTTTATAAGGAGATCGTCCAAGTACGGGATAATTATAACTCCCTTCTTTCGAAGGAGTATCATCATTTCGGCCATTACCTTGGTACACACCCTCGGTGCCGTGGACAGACCAAACGGCAACCTCTGGAATTGGTAATGGCAGTTCTGTACCACAAACCTGAGGTACTCCTGGTGAGGTGGGTAAATGGGGACATGTAGGTAAGCATCCATGATGTCCAGTGACACCATAAAATCCCCCTCTTCCAGGCTTGCAATAACCGCCCTGAGCGATTCTATTTTGAACTTGAACTTCCTTATATAAGTGTTCAAGGATTTCAAATTTAGAATGGGTCTCACCGAACCGTCTGGTTTCGGTATCACAAACATTGTGGAATAGTAACCTCGTCCCTGTTGAAGGAGAGGAACTTTGATTATCACCTGCTGGAGGTACAGCTTGTGAATTGCCGCCAGTACTACCTCCCTTTCCTTGGGAGTAGCAGGCAAGGCTGATTTGAGGTAACGGCGAGGGGGAGACATCTCAGGGATACAAGCTGGAGTTTGAGACACCTGTAGAACCCAGAGATCCACCTGTGAGCGAACCCACTGGTCGCTGAAGTTCCGGAGATGGGCCCCCACCGCACCTGGCTCCACCTGTGGAGCCCCAGCGTCATGCGGTGGACTTAGTGGAAGCAGGGGAGGATAGTTGCTCCTGGGAACTGGCTGTATGGTGCAGCGTTTTCCCTCTACCCCTGCCTCTGGGCAGAAAGGACACGCCTCTGACCCGCTTGCCTTTCTGAGGCCGAAAGGACTGTACTTGATAATACGGTGCTTTCTTAGGCTGTGAGGGAACCTGAGGTAAAAAGGTCGACTTCCCAGCTGTTGCTGTGGACACGAGGTCCGAGAGACCGTCCCCAAACAATTCCTCACCCTTATAAGGCAAAACTTCCATGTGCCTTTTAGAATCAGCATCACCTGTCCACTGCCGAGTCCATAATACTCTCCTGGCAGAAATGGACATTGCATTAATTCTAGATGCCAGCCGGCAAATGTCCCTCTGTGCAACTCTCATATATAAGACTACGTCTTTAATATGCTCTATAGTTAGCAAAATAGTATCCCTGTCAAGGGAATCAATGTTATCTGACAGGGAATCAGACCATGCTGCTGCAGCACTACACATCCATGCTGAAGCAATAGCAGGTCTCAGTATAGTACCCGAGTGTGTATACACAGACTTCAGGATAGCCTCCTGCTTTCTATCTGCAGGCTCCTTTAAGGCGGCCGTATCCTGAGACGGCAGAGCCACCTTTTTTGATAAGCGTGTGAGCGCCTTGTCCACCCTAGGGGATGTCTCCCAGCGTAGCCTATCCGTTGGCGGGAAAGGGTACGCCATTAGTAACCGTTTAGAAATCACTAGTTTCTTATCTGGGGATACCACGCTTCTTCACACAATTCATTTAACTCATCAGATGGGGGAAAAGTCACTGGCTGCTTTTTCTCCCCAAACATAATACCCTTTTTTGTGGTAACCGGGTTAATGTCAGAAATGTGCAACACATTTTTCATTGCCGTAATCATACATCGGATGGCCCTTGTGGATTGTACATTTGTCTCATCCTCGTCGACACTGGAGTCAAACTCCGTGTCGACATCTGTGGTAGCAGGCGTTTTTGAGCCCCTGATGGCCTCTGAGACGTTTGGGCAGGCGCGGGCTGAGATGCCGGCTGTCCCAAAGCTGTTACGTCATCGAACCTTTTATGCAAGGAGTTGACACTGTTGGTTAATACCTACCACATATCCATCCACTCTGGTGTCGGCCCCGCAGGGGGCGACATCACACTTATCGGCTCCTGCTCCGCCCTCACGTAAGCGTCCTCATCAAACATGTCGACACAGCCGTACCGACACCGCACACACACACAGGGAATGCTCTGACTGAGGACAGGACCCCACAAAGTCCTTTGGGGAGACAGAGAGTATGCCAGCACACACCACAGCGCTATATAACCAGGGATTTACACTAAAGTGAGTGATTTTTCCCTATAGCAGCTTATTATACACAGTTTGCGCCTAAATTTAGTGCCCCCCCCCTCTCTTTTTTTACCCTTGAAGCCTGGAAACTGCAGGGGAGAGCCTGGGGAGCTGTGAAGAGAAAATGGTGCCCGTGTGCTGAGGAAGATAGCCCTGCCCCTTTCTCGGCGGACTTCTCCCGCTTTTTTATATGCTTTATGGCGGGGGATTATGCACATATACAGTTTATTAGCTGTATTATGTGCTATTTAGCCATGGAAAGTACTCCAATTGCTGCCCCCCCCCTCCTCCAGCGCCCTGCACCCATCAGTGACCGGAGTGTGTGGTGTGCAGAGGGAGCAATGGCGCACAGCTGCAGTGCTGTGCGCTACCTTAATGAAGACCGGAGTCTTCAGCCGCCGATTTTCAACTTCTCTTCGGTTCTTCTGGCTCTGCAAGGGGGACAGCGGCGCGGCTCCGGGACCGGACGACCGAGGACTGGGCCTGTGTTCGATCCCCCTGGAGCTAATGGTGTCCAGTAGCCTAAGAAGCCCAAGCTAGCTGCAAGCAGGTAGGTTCGCTTCTCTCCCCTCAGTCCCACGTAGCAGTGAGTCTGTTGCCAGCAGATCTCACTGAAAATAAAAAACCTAACAAATACTTTCTTTCTAGGAAGCTCAGGAGAGCCCCTAGAGTGCATCCAGCTCTGGCCGGGCACAGATTCTAACGGAGGTCTGGAGGAGGGGCATAGAGGGAGGAGCCAGTGCACACCAGATGTAGTACCTAATCTTTCTTTAAAGAGTGCCCAGTCTCCTGCGGAGCCCGTCTATTCCCATGGTCCTTACGGAGTACCCAGCATCCACTAGGACGTCAGAGAAATTTAGTTTGCATACTATAAAATTAGAGCAGCCAATTAGTTGCCATGGGCAACTTCACCACTGGCTCTCTTCTCTACACTTTTCACGGGTGTAGTACTGCTGACCGGTGGTCAGGAGACCGCCGGTCAGCTTACCGACGCCGGGATCCCGGCGGGGAGGGGCGAGTGCAGCAAGCCCCTTGCGGGCTCGCCACGCTGTGGGCTCGGTGGCGACCTGCGGTCGCCATGGGTTCTATTCCCACTCTATGGGTGTCGTGGACACCCACGAGTGGAAATAGTCCCTGTTGGTCGGCGTGCCAACCATCAGGATAGTGAGCAGTCGGGCTGGTGGAGGAGGTAATGTGACTGTTGGTCAGCTGAACGGCGGTCACATGAATACTACCCCTTTTCACTGCTTTGTACATCTCCCCCAAGTCACCTGTGGCCAAGCACGGATAAACAAATACCTGGACTATTGGGGTGCTGTAATCCATTGGCAGCAGCATATCTGGACATGTTTTAGAAGCTCATTCCTCTTTCATAAGTCTCTGCAGGTAATTACCCCACATGCATAAAGCTCTTAATAGGTATTCCAGGCTTCAATGTTGCCCTCAATTTCTTTAAAGCACCTTTAATGCTTCTGTCCATTACATCCTTAAGTTATTAACAACTGCAAGTGACATTAAATGGTTTTTCTTGACAGCATGGCTTCTGCCGCATCCACCATAGGTGGCATATGCTAAAACCTTGTCTCCTCATCAGAAGTATTTCTTAGAAAACCTTTTGTCGTAGGAAAAAAGTTTAATCAGGGGGACTTCTATTCCTCCGCTATAACAGAGCTAACAACCTTATTCAGAGGAAAATATTAACCCTTCCTCTTGGGTCCTTGGAACTTAGGGGGGCATTTACTAAGCAGTGATAAGAGCTGAGAAGTGAGCCAGTGGAGAAGTTGCCCATGGTAACCAATCAGCACTGAACTAACAACTATAATTTCCATACTATAAGGTTATACAGAGCTGCCAATTGGGTAATGGGACAACTTCTCCACATTTCTCCGCTCTTATCACTGCTTAGTGAATGTCCCCCCTTAGGCTCATGTAATGATCGAATATATTGCACTTCTTGAATTTCCATAACTTTAAAAATCCTTAATACAAGATTTCTAACTGTTGTCTCCCAGGCTCTAAGTCTGAGGCCATTCAAATGATCTAGCCCTTTTAAGGCCCATACACACTAAAAAAAAGTCCGTGGCGACTGGTACCTGGCAGGGTGCCAGCATCGGCAAGTGCATTACACACTTGCCAATGCTAGCGGGGAACGACACCCACGCTGCATATGCAGCATGGCTGTCGTTAACGAGAACCTCCCTCATCTGTACATGTTCAGACGATGGAGTCATTCACGATGCGCGGGAACGCACATCGTTAACAGTGTTTACACACTAGATGACATTGTCAAAGACCTTGCTCAGATTGGCCCTTCTGAGAGTTATCTTTTACTCTCGTCTAGTGTATGGGCTTTGACGTCCTAACTGCTGTAAATCTTTTGTTACAAACATCTTGACTAATGCTACTTTCATCTATTTAATCATTTCAAACATATGTGGAGGAAGCTGATGCAATTAGTGGAACTGCACTCTACACATTTCTAAGTAATTTCACAAACTTCACAAGAGAAAGCCTTTAGTTTCTCTGCAGGCTTAGGGGTCTATTTACTAAGCCTTGGCTGGAGATAAATTACCAGCCAATCGCCTCCTGTCATGTTTCAAACAGTCTGTGACATGGCAGTTAGGAGCCGATTGGCTTCTACTTTATCTCCATCCAAGGTATAGTAAATAGACTCCATAGTTACCCCTTCTCACGTGTGGACTATATGTTTGACCTACTAATAACACAATAGCTAAGAACCTTCTCTTACATTCTCTACATATGAGGTCCATGCAATACGCCTCTACCAACCTACTAATCTTTGAGTTGCTGTAATTTACCGTCCACTTGGCATTTCCTCCAAATTCCTCGACAACTTGGCTACCTCACTTCCTCTCTTCTGACATTCCCTCCATTATTCTAGGTGATTTCAACATCCCTATCGATAACCCCACAAAATCACCTGCCTCTAAACTCCTTAACCTCACCTCTTCACTTGGTCTCTCCCAGTGGACCACCTCACCCTCCCATGTGAACGGGAGCTCACTGGATCTGGTTTTCACTCACCGCTGTGATATTTCTGATTTCTCCAATTCCCCTTTTCCCCTCTCTGACCACCACTTGCTCTCTTTCAACTTATCTATCTCGGCTTCCCCATCTCTCCCTCCTAAGGCTACCATCACGAAGCGTAACATTGAGGCTATTGACACCTCATCCCTATCCTCCCTGTTTGACTCCCTTCTCTCTCTCACATGCCCTGAACAAGCCACATCCCTATACAATGCATCTCTTACTTCTGCCCTTGACTCTGTTGCTCCGCCAACCACTATTCACCCTCGCAGATCAACACCTTAACCCTGGCACAACAAATGCACCAGATATCTACAAAAATGCTCACGTACTGCCGAGCGACAGTGGAGGAAATCACGCTCTAAAGCAGACTTCCTCCATTTCAAATTCATGCTCTCATCCTTCAGTACTGCCCTTTCCCTTGCTAAACAATCATACTTCAAAATCCTCATTTCTACCCAGTCTTCCAACCCCCGGCGCCTCTTTGCCACTGTTAACTCCCTCCTCTGCCCACCACCTCCTCCTCTCCCTTCCTCATTGTCTGCTCTTGACTTTGCCACTTTATTTCACATCCAAGATTGACTCCATACGTCAGGATATCACATCCCACCAGACCAGCAACCACCTATCCCTTGCCACCCCTCCCCTTCCCTCTTACCAACTCTTCCATCTTTCTCCCATGTATCTGGCGAGGAAGTCATGGCCCTCATCCGTTCCTCCCCCCCCCCCCCCCACAACCTCCCCGCTCGACCCTATCCCCTCCCACCTCCTCCGCTACCTCTCTCCTTCTGCCTGTTCCCATCTTGCCCACCTTCTCAATCTCTCCCTTTCATCAGACACTGTCCCCTCTGCCTTCAAGCATGCTCTTGTCTCCCCTATTCTTAAAAAACCTACCCTTGATCCTAACACTCTCTCCAACTATCGACCCATCTCTCTCCTCCCCTTTGCCTCCAAACTTCTTGAGCATATTGTCTATAATCGCCTCACTGCCTTTCTTTCCTCTCACTCACTGCTTGACCCATTCCAGTCTGGTTTCCGTTCTCTCCACTCCACTGAAACTGCCCTCACAAAAGTCTGCAATGACCTCCATGCAGCCAAATCTAAGGGCTACTACTCTCTGCTTATTCTTCTTGACCTCTCTGCTGCTTTTGACACTGTGGACCACCCTCTCCTTCTGCAAATCCTTCACTCTCTTGGTCTGCGTGATACTGCCCTCTCCTGGCTGTCCTCCTACCTCTCTGATCGTTCCTTCTCCGTCTCCTCTCATGATGCTACCTCTCCCCCACTTCCACTAACTGTTGGTGTCCCCCAAGGCTCTGTTCTTGGTCCTCTCCTTTTCTCTCTCTATACGTCCTCTTTAGGTGAACTCATTAGTTCTTTTAACTTCCAATACCACCTCTATGCTGATGACACTCAAATCTACCTCTCCTCCCCTGATCTCTCCACGGCTCTCCTCACTCGTACCTCAAACTGTCTTTCTGCTATCTCTTCCTGGATGTCTCAGCGCTTTCTTAAACTCAACATGTCTAAGACTGAGCTGACCATCTTCCCACCCTCCCCTCCCACAATCTCATTATCCATTGATGGCACGACTATCTCCCCTAGCCCCCAAGTACGCTGTCTTGGCGTAATCCTTGACTCCTCCCTCTCCTTCAAACCACACATTCAGCACCTCTCACAAACCTGTCATTTTCATCTCAAAAACATTTCTAGAATCAGACCTTTTCTCACCCAGGATGCCACTAAGATCATTATTCACTCACTGATTATTTCCAGACTGGACTACTGTAATCTCCTCCTAACTGGCCTCCCTGACAATTACCTCTCTCCACTCCAATCTATCCTCAATGCTGCTGCCCGGCTCATCTTCCTCACCAAACGCACTACGTCTACCTCCACTCTCCTACAGGCCCTCCACTGGCTTCCCTTCCCTTTCAGAATCCAATTCAAACTTCTCACACTCACTTACAAAGCTCTCACCCACTCCTCTCCCATCTACATCTCTGACCTTATCTCCCTTTACTCTCCCACCCGTCCTCTTCGCTCTGCTAATGCACGCCGACTCTCCTGTCTTCTGATTACTTCCTCCCACTCCTATCTCCAAGATTTTTCACGTGCTGCTCCCTTTCTCTGGAATTCTTTACCTCTCTACAAAACTTCAAACGGGCTCTTAAGACCCATTTCTTTACCAAACCTAACCAAATCTCAACCTAACCCTCTGTTCCATGCTCTCTATGTACCCCATCTGTATCACCCATCTGTCTACCCCTCCCCTTAGAAAGTAAGCTCTCACGAGTAGGGCCCTCTTCCCTCATGTGCTTATACTTTTCTTACTTTAATAATCCTCAACTGCCCAGATCCCGCAGTTTTTTGGCCACCTGGAACTTATCTCTATGTTTACTGGTGTAGTTATGCTTAGTTGCCCTGTACTTGTCCTATATTGTCTTCAACTGTAAGTCACTGTTTTCCTGTTTTGATTATGTGCATATGTACTCTGTAATTGGGCGCTGCGGAACCCTTGTGGCGCCATATAAATAAAGGATAATAATAATAATAATATGGTGCCTACCTTAACCGGAGGAAAAAAATAAGATTTTACTTACTGGTAAATCTATTTCTCGTAGTCCATAGTGGATGCTGGGGACTCCGTAAGGACCATGGGGAATAGACGGGCTCCGCAGGAGACTGGGCACTTTAAGAAAGAATTTGGATACTGGTGTGCTCTGGCTCCTCCCTCTATGTCCCTCCTCCAGACCTCAGTTAGAGAAACTGTGCCCGGGAGAGCTGACAGTACAAGGAAAGGATTTTGGAATCTAGGGCAAGACTCATACCAGTCACACTGTATAACTTGTGATAAACTTACCCAGTTAACAGTATGAACAACAACGAAGCATCAGATCAACCCTGATGCAACCAAACATAACCCTTATTTAAGCAATAACTTTACATAAGTATTGCAGAAGAAGAAGTCCGCACTTGGGACGGGCGCCCAGCATCCACTACGGACTACGAGAAAATAAGAATTTACTTACCGATAATTCTATTTCTCGGAGTCCGTAGTGGATGCTGGGGTTCCTGAAAGGACCATGGGGAATAGCGGCTCCGCAGGAGACAGGGCACAAAAAAGTAAAGCTTTACTAGGTCAGGTGGTGTGCACTGGCTCCTCCCCCCATGACCCTCCTCCAGACTCCAGTTAGGTACTGTGCCCGGACGAGCATACACAATAAGGGAGGCATTTTGAATCCCGGGTAAGACTCATACCAGCCACACCAATCACACCGTACAACTTGTGATCTAAACCCAGTTAACAGTATGACAACAGAAAGGGCCTCTTAAAGATGGCTCCTTAACAATAACCCGAATTAGTTAACAATAACTATGTACAAGTATTGCAGATAATCCGCACTTGGGATGGGCGCCCAGCATCCACTACGGACTCCGAGAAATAGAATTATCGGTAAGTAAATTCTTATTTTCTCTATCGTCCTAAGTGGATGCTGGGGTTCCTGAAAGGACCATGGGGATTATACCAAAGCTCCCAAACGGGCGGGAGAGTGCGGATGACTCTGCAGCACCGAATGAGAGAACTCCAGGTCCTCCTTTGCCAGGGTATCAAATTTGTAAAATTTTACAAACGTGTTCTCCCCCGACCACGTAGCTGCTCGGCAGAGTTGTAATGCCGAGACCCCTCGGGCAGCCGCCCAAGATGAGCCCACCTTCCTTGTGGAGTGGGCTTTCACAGTTTTAGGCTGTGGCAGGCCTGCCACAGAATGTGCAAGTTGAATTGTGTTACAAATCCAACGAGCAATCGACTGCTTAGAAGCAGGTGCGCCCAACTTGTTGGGTGCATACAATATAAACAGCGAGTCAGATTTTCTGACTCCAGCCGTCCTTGCAATGTATATTTTTAAGGCTCTGACAACGTCCAACAACTTGGAGTCCTCCAAGTCGCTAGTGGCCGCAGGCACCACAATAGGTTGGTTCAGATGAAATGCTGATACCACTTTAGGGAGAAAATGCGGACGAGTCCGCAGTTCTGCCCTATCCGAATGGAAGATTAGATAAGGACTTTTATAAGATAAAGCCGCCAATTCAGATACTCTCCTGGCAGAGGCCAGGGCTAGTAACATAGTCACTTTCAATGTGAGATATTTCAAATCCACCTTTTTCAATGGTTCAAACCAATGGGATTTGAGGAAATCTAAAACTACATTTAGATCCCACGGTGCCACCGGAGGCACCACAGGAGGCTGTATATGCAGTACTCCCTTGACAAAAGTCTGGACCTCAGGGACAGAGGCCAATTCTTTTTGGAAGAATATTGACAGGGCCGAAATTTGAACCTTAATGGATCCCAATTTGAGACCCATAGATAATCCTGATTGCAGGAAATGTAGGAAACGACCCAGTTGGAATTCCTCCGTCGGAACCCTCCGATCCTCGCACCACGCTACATATTTTCGCCAAATGCGGTGATAATGTTTCACGGTGACTTCCTTCCGTGCCTTAATCAAGGTAGGAATGACTTCTTCTGGAATGCCTTTCCCTTTTAGGATCTGGCGTTCAACCGCCATGCCGTCAAACGCAGCCGCGGTAAGTCTTGAAAAAGACAGGGACCCTGCTGTAGCAGGTCCCTTCTCAGAGGTAGAGGCCACGGTTCGTCCGTGAGCATCTCTTGAAGTTCCGGATACCAAGTCCTTCTCGGCCAATCCGGAACCACTAGTATTGTTCTTACTCTTCTTTGCCGTATGATCTTCAATACCTTTGGTATGAGCGGCAGAGGAGGAAACACATACACTGACTGGTACACCCAAGGAGTTACCAGTGCGTCCACAGCTATTGCCTGTGGATCTCTTGACCTGGCGCAATATTTGTCCAGTTTCTTGTTGAGGCGAGACGCCATCATGTCTACAATTGGTCTTTCCCAACGGTCTATTAACATGTTGAAGACTTCTGGATGTAGACCCCACTCTCCCGGATGAAGATCGTGTCTGCTGAGGAAGTCTGCTTCCCAGTTGTCCACGCCCGGGATGAACACTGCTGACAGTGCTATCACGTGATTCTCCGCCCAGCGAAGAATCTTGGCAGCTTCTGCCATTGCACTCCTGCTTCTTGTGCCGCCCTGCCTGTTTACATGGGCGACCGCCGTGATGTTGTCCGACTGAATCAACACCGGCTTTCCTTGCAGGAGAAGTTCCGCCTGGCTTAGAGCATTGTAGATTGCTCTTAGTTCCAGAATGTTTATGTGAAGAGACTTTTCCAGACTCGTCCATACTCCCTGGAAGTTTCTTCCTTGTGTGACTGCTCCCCAGCCTCTCAGGCTGGCGTCCGTGGTCACCAGGATCCAATCCTGAATGCCGAATCTGCGGCCTTCTAATAGGTGAGCCTTCTGCAACCACCACAGAAGTGACCCCCTTGTCTTTGGTGACAGGGTTATTCGCAGGTGCATCTGCAGATGCGACCCTGACCATTTGTCCAACAGATCCCTTTGGAATATTCTTGCATGGAATCTGCCGAATGGAATTGCTTCGTAAGAAGCCACCATTTTTCCCAGGACTCTTGTGCATTGATGTACTGACACTTTTCCTGGTTTTAGGAGGTTCCTGACCAGATCGGATAACTCCTTGGCTTTTTCCTCTGGAAGGAAAACCTTTTTCTGAACCGTGTCCAGAATCATTCCTAGGAACAGCAGACGAGTTGTCGGGATTAAATGGGATTTTGGAATATTCAGAATCCACCCGTGTTGTCTTAGCACCTCTTGAGATAGTGCTAAAGCTGTCTCCAGCTGTTCTCTGGACCTTGCCCTTATTAGGAGATCGTCCAAGTATGGGATAACTAATACGCCTTTTCTTCGAAGAAGAATCATCATCTCGGCCATTACCTTGGTAAAGACCCGAGGCGCCGTGGACAATCCGAACGGCAGCGTCTGAAACTGATAGTGACAGTTTTGAACAATGAACCTGAGGTACCCCTGGTGTGCGGGGTAAATCGGAACGTGTAGATACGCATCCTTGATGTCCAAGGATACCATAAAGTCCCCTTCTTCCAGGTTCGCTATCACTGCTCTGAGTGACTCCATCTTGAACTTGAACTTTTTTATGTAGAGGTTCAAGGACTTCAGATTTAGAATAGGCCTTACCGAGCCATCCGGCTTCGGTACCACAAATAGAGTGGAATAATACCCCTTTCCTTGTTGTAATAGGGGTACTTTGACTATCACCTGCTGAGCGTACAGCTTGTGAATGGCTTCCAACACCCTCTCCCTTTCGGAAGAGACGGTTGGTAAGGCAGACTTCAGGAAACGATGAGGAGGATCCGTCTCTAATTCCAACCTGTACCCCTGAGATATTATCTGCAGGATCCAGGGGTCTACCTGCGAGTGAGCCCACTGCGCGCTGTAATTTTTGAGACGGCCCCCCACTGTCCCCGAGTCCGCTTGAGAGGCCCCAGCGTCATGCTGAGGTTTTTGCAGGAGCCGGGGAGGGCTTCTGTTCCTGGGAAGGAGCTGCCTGTTGGTGTCTCTTCCCTCTTCCTCTGCCTCGTGGCAGGTACGACAAGCCCTTTGCTCTCTTATTTTTGTAGGAGCGAAAAGGCTGCGGTTGAAAGGTCGGTGCCTTTCTCTGTTGGGGAGTGACTTGAGGTAAAAAAATGGATTTCCCGGCAGTAGCCGTGGCCACCAAGTCTGATAGACCAACTCCAAATAACTCCTCCCCTTTATACGGCAAAACCTCCATGTGACGTTTTGAATCCGCATCGCCTGTCCACTGTCGTGTCCATAAGGCTCTTCTGGCTGAAATGGACATAGCACTCACCCGAGATGCCAGTGTGCAAATATCCCTCTGTGCATCACGCATATAGATAAATGCATCCTTTATTTGTTCTAACGACAGTAAAACATTGTCCCTATCTAGGGTATCAATATTTTCAATCAGGGATTCTGACCAAACTACTCCAGCACTGCACATCCAGGCAGTTGCTATAGCTGGTCGTAGTATAACACCTGCATGTGTGTATATATTCTTTTGAATAACTTCCATCTTTCTATCTGATGGATCCTTAAGTGCGGCCGTCTCAGGAGAGGGTAACGCCACTTGTTTGGATAAGCGTGTGAGCGCCTTGTCCACCTTAGGGGGTGTTTCCCAGCGCGCCCTAACCTCTGGCGGGAAAGGGTATAATGCCAATAACTTTTTTGAAATTATCAACTTTTTATCAGGAGCAACCCACGCTTCATCACACACGTCATTTAATTCTTCTGATTCAGGAAAAACTGTTTGTAGTTTTTTCACACCATACATAATACCCTGTTTTACGGTATCTGTAGTATCAGCTAAATGTAACGTCTCCTTCATTGCCAAAATCATATAACGTGTGGCCCTACTGGAAAATACGTTTGAATTTCTACCGTCGTCACTGGAATCAGTGCCCGTGTCTGGGTCTGTGTCGACCGACTGAGGCAAAGGGCGTTTTACAGCCCCTGACGGTGTTTGAGGCGCCTGGACAGGCATTAATTGATTGTCCGGCCGCCTCATGTCCTCAACTGACTGTTTAAGGGAAGATAAACCATCACGTAATTCCACAAATAAAGGCATCCATTCTGGTGTCGACCCCCTGGGGGGTGACATCTGCATATTTGGCAATTGCTCCGCCTCCACACCAATATCGTCCTCATACATGTCGACACCACGTACCGACACACACCGCAAACTCACAGGGAATGCTCTAATGAAGACAGGACCCACTAGCCCTTTTGGGGAGACAGAGGGAGAGTCTGCCAGCACACACCACAAAGCGCTATATATACAAGGGATATCCTTATATTAAGTGCTCCCTTATAGCTGCTTTAATATATATATATATAGCCATTAATGTGCCCCCCCTCTCTGTTTTACCCTGTTTCTGTAGTGCAGTGCAGGGGAGAGACCTGGGAGCCGTTCTGACCAGCGGAGCTGTGACAGAAAATGGCGCCGTGTGCTGAGGAGATAGGCCCCGCCCCTTTTTCGGCGGGTTCTTCTCCCGCTATTTTTCCAGTCAGGCAGGGGTTAAATATCTCCATATAGCCCCTATGGGCTATATGTGAGGTATTTTTAGCCTTGTATAAGGTTTATATTTGCCTCTCAGAGCGCCCCCCCCCCAGCGCTCTGCACCCTCAGTGACTGCCCAGTGAAGTGTGCTGAGAGGAAAATGGCGCACAGCTGCAGTGCTGTGCGCTACCTTATGAAGACTGAGGAGTCTTCAGCCGCCGGTTTCCGGACCTCTTCACGCTTCAGCATCTGCAAGGGGGTCGGCGGCGCGGCTCCGGGACCGGACTCCACGGCTGGGCCTGTGTTCGATCCCTCTGGAGCTAATGGTGTCCAGTAGCCAAGCAGCAAATCCACTCTGCATGCAGGTGAGTTTACTACTTTCCCCCTAAGTCCCACGTTGCAGTGATCCTGTTGCCAGCAGGACTCACTGTAAAGAAAAAAACCTAAACTAAACTTTCTCTAAGCAGCTCTTTAGGAGAGCCACCTAGATTGCACCCTTCTCGTTCGGGCACAAAATCTAACTGGAGTCTGGAGGAGGGTCATGGGGGGAGGAGCCAGTGCACACCACCTGACCTAGTAAAGCTTTACTTTTTTGTGCCCTGTCTCCTGCGGAGCCGCTATTCCCCATGGTCCTTTCAGGAACCCCAGCATCCACTACGGACTACGAGAAATAGATTTACCGGTAAGTAAAATCTTATTTTCTCTAACAAAGCTCCCAAACGGGCGGGAAAGTGCGGATGACTCTGCAGCACCGAATGAGCAAACACAAGTCCTCCTCAGCCAGGGTATCAAACTTGTAAAACTTTGCAAAAGTGTTCGCACCTGACCAAGTAGCCGCTCGGCCAAGCTGTAATGCCGAGACCCCTCGGGCAGCCGCCCAAGAAGAGCCCACCTTCCTTGTGGAGTGGGCTTTTACTGATTTTGGAAGCGGCAATCCAGCCGCAGAATGAGCCTGCTGAATCGTGTTACAGATCCAGCGAGCAATAGTTTTCTTTGTAGCAGGAGCACCCAGCTTGTTGGGTGCATACAGGATAAACAGCGACTCAGTTTTCCTGACTCTAGCCGTTCTGGCTACATAAACCTTCAAAGCCATGACCACATCTAGTAACTCAGAATCCTCCAAGTCACGAGTAGCCACAGGCACCACAATAGGTTGGTTCATATGAAAGGATGTCACCACTTTTGGCAGAAATTGTGGACGGGTCCGCAATTCTGCCCTGTCCATATGAAAAACCAGATAGGGGCTTTTATGTGACAAAGCCGCTAATTCTGACACTCGCCTAGCTGAAGCCAAGGCTAATAGCATGACCACCTTCCACGTGAGAAATTTTAACTCCACGGTTTTGAGTGGCTCAAACCAGTGTGACTTCAGGAAACTCAACACCATGTTAAGATCCCAAGGTGCCACTGGAAGCACAAAAGGAGGCTGAATATGCAGCACTCCTTTTACAAACGTCTGGACTTCAGGAAGAGAAGCCAGTTCTTTTTAAAAGAAAATGGATAGGGCCGAAATCTGGACCTCAATGGAACCCAATTTTTGGCCCAAAGTCACTCCCGACTGTAGGAAGTGAAGGAACCAGCCCAGCTGGAATTCCTCCGTAGGGGCATTCCTGGCCTCACACCAAGCAACATATTTTCGCCATATACGGTGATAATGTTTAGCCGTCACGTTCTTCCTAGCCTTTATCAGCGTAGGAATAACCTCATCTGGAATGCCTTTTCTGCTAGGATCCGGCGTTCAACCGCCATGCCGTCAAACGCAGCCGCGGTAAGTCTTGGAACAGACGGGGCCCCTGTTGCAACAGGTCCTGTCTTAGAGGCAGAGGCCATGGGTCCTCTGTGAGCATTTCTTGCAGCTCTGGATACCAAGTCCTTCTTGGCCAATCCGGGACAATGAGTATTGTTCTCACTCCTCTTTTTCTTATGATTCTCAGCACCTTGGGTATGAGAGGAAGAGGAGGAAATATATAAACCGACTGGAACACCCACAGTGTCACTAGTGCGTCTAAAGCTATCGCCTGAGGGTCTCTTGACCTGGCGCAATACCTCTGTAGCTTTTTGTTGAGGCGGGATGCCATCATGTCCACCTGTGGCAGTTCCCACCGACTTGCAATCTGCGCAAAGACTTCTTAATGAAGTCCCCACTCTCCCGGGTGGAGGTCGTGCCTGCTGAGGAAGTCTGCTTCCCAGTTGTCCACTCCCAGAATGAACACTGCTGACAGTGCTCTTACGTGATTCTCCGCCCAGCAAAGAATTCTGGTGGCTTCCGCCATCGCCACCCTGCTCCTTGTGCTTCCTTGGCAGTTTACATGAGCCACTGCGGTGATGTTGTCTGACTGAATCAGCACCGATTGGTCGCGAAGCAGGGTCTCCGCTTGACTTAGGGCGTTGTATATGACCCTTAGTTCCAGGATATTGATGTGAAGGCAAGTTTCCTGACTTGACCACAGACCTTGGAAATTTCTTCCCTGTGTGACTGCCCCCCCACCCTCGGAGGCTTGCATCCGTGGTTACCAGGCCCCAGTCCTGAATGCCAAATCTGCGGCCCTCGAGAAGATGAGCACTCTGCAGCCACCACAGAAGAGACACCCTGGCCCTGGGGGATAGGGTGATTATCCGATGCATCTGTAGATGTGATCCGGAGCACTTGTCCAACAGATCCCATTGAAAGGTCCTTGCCTGGAACCTGCCAAAGGGAATGGCCTCGTACGATGCCACCATCTTTCCCAGGACTCACGTGCAGTGATGCACCGACACCTGTTTTGGTTTTAAGAGGTCTCTGACCAGTGTCATGAGGTCCTGAGCCTTCTCCGTCGGGAGAAAAACCTTCTTCTGGTCTGTGTCCAGAAACATGCCCAGGAAGGGCAGACGCGTCGTAGGCATCAGCTGCGACTTTGGAATATTTAGAATCCAGCCGTGCTGTTGTAACACTTCCCGAGAGCGTGCTACGCTGATCAGCAACTGCTCTCTGGACCTCGCCTTTATGAGGAGATCGTCCAAGTATGGGATAACTGTGACCCCTTGCTTTCGCAGGAGCACCATAATTTCCGCCATTACCTTGGTGAAAATTCTCGGTGCCGTGGAGAGACCAAACGGCAACGTCTGGAATTGGCAATGACAATCCTGTACCACAAATCTGAGGTACGCCTGATGAGGTGGATAAATGGGGACATGAAGTTATGAATCCTTTATGTCCAGAGACACCATAAAATCCCCCCCTTCCAGGTGTGCGATGACCGCTCTGAGCGATTCCATCTTGAACTTGAACCTTTTCAGGTATATGTTCAGGGATTTTAAATTCAATATGGGTCTGACCGAACCGTCCGGTTTCGGAACCACAAACATGGTCGAATAATAACCCTTTCCTTGTTGGAGGGGAACCTTGACCACCACCTGCTGAAGATACAATTTGTGAATTGTAGCTAACACTATTTCCCTCTCTAAAGAGGAAGCTGGCAGGGCCGATTTGAGGTATCGGTGAGAAGGCATCTCTTCGAATTCCAGCTTGTATCCCTGAGACACAATCTCTATTACCCAGGGATCCACCTGGGAGTGAACGCACCTGTGGCTGAAATTTCGGAGATGCGCCGCCATCGGGCCTAGCTCCGCCTGTGGAGCCCAAGCGTCATGCGGTGGATTTAGTAGAAGCCGGGGAGGACTTCTGTTCCTGGGAATTAGCTGTGTTGTGCAGCTTGTTTCCTCTACCCTTGCCTCAGGCAAGAAAGTCCGAGGTGTGTCCTTTCTTGCCATTTTGTGAACGAAAGAAATGCATTTGGTAATATGGTGCTTTCTTAGGTTGAGGGAACATATGGCAAAAAATTTGACTTTCCAGCAGTAGCTGTGGAGACCAGGTCCGAGAGACCCTCCCCAAACAATTCCTCACCCTTGTAAGGTAAAACCTCAGTGTGCCTTTTTGAGTCGGCATCGCCTGTCCATTGCCGAGTCCACAGGACCCTTCTGGCAGAAATCGACATTGCATTTATTCTAGAGCCCAGTAGGCTAATGTCTCTTTGAGCATCTCTCATATACAGGACAGCGTCTTTTATATGCCCCAGGGTCATTAATATAGTATCCTTGTCTAAGGTATCCGGATCCTCAGATAAGGAATCCGTCCATGCTGCTACAGCACTACACACCCAGGCCGACGCAATTGCCGGCCTTAGTAAGGTACCCGAATGTGTATAAATGGACTTCAGGGTACCCTCTTGCTTTCTATCCGCAGCATCTTTTAGGGTGGCCGTATCCTGTGACGGCAGGGCTACCCTCTTGGATAAGCGTGTTAGAGCTTCGTCCACCCTAGGGGAGGATTCCCAGCATAACCTGTCCGTTGGCGGGAAGGGATACGCCATAAGCATCCTCTTGGAAATCTGCAGTTTTCTATCTGGAGATTCCCAAGCTTTTTCACATAACTCATTTAGCTCATGTGAAGGGGGAAAGGTCACCTCCTGCCTTTTTCCCCCATACATATGAACCCTCTTGTCAGGGACTGGGGTTTCCTCTGTGATGTCCAACACCTCCTTCATTGCTATAATCATATAACGTATAGCTTTAGCCAATTTAGGCTGTAACTTTACATCATCATAGCAGACACTGGAGTCAGACTCCGCGTCGATGTCTGTGTCAACAATGTGGGATAGTGGGCGCTTCCGAGACCCTGACGGCCCCTGCGACATAGGATCAGGCATGGGCTGAGACCCTGACTGTCCTAAGGTTTCAACTTTATCCAACCTTTTATTCAAGGAATTAACATTATCATTTAAAACCTTCCACATATCCATCCAATCAGGTGTCTGCGCCGACCCCACATTCATTTGCTCCCGCTCTGCTTCCACATAGCCTTCCTCGTCAAACATGTCGACACAAGCGTACCGACACCACACACATACAGGGGATGCTCTTTTGAAGACAGTTCCCCCACAAGGCCCTTTGTAGAGACAGAGAGAGAGAGTATGCCAGCACACACCCCAGCGCTATATGTCCCAGGAATCACACAGTAACTTAGTGTTAACCCAGTAGCTGCTGTATATAAAGCTTTTTGCACCTAATTTATGTGCCCCCTCTCTTTTTACCCTCTTCTACCGTGTTTCTGCAGGGGAGAGCCTGGGGAGCTTCCTCTCAGCAGAGCTGTGGAGAGAAAATGGCGCTGGTGAGTGCTGAGTAAGAAGCCCCGCCCCCTCAGCGGCAGGCTTCTGTCCCACGTTTGTGTGTAAAATAATGGCAGGGGCTCATGCATATATACAGTGCCCAACTGTATATATGCTACTATTTGCCAAGAGGTTCCTAATTGCTGCCCAGGGTGCCACCCCCCCTGCGCCCTGCACCCTACAGTGACCGAAGTGTGTGGGTTTAGTGTGGGAGCAACGGCGCACAGCTGCAGTGCTGTGCGCTACCTCAGTTTGAAGACTGGAGTCTTCTGCCGCCACTTTTGAAGTCTTCTTGCTTCTGTCACCGGCTTCTATCTTCCGGCTCTGTGAGGGGGACGGCTGCGCGGCTCCGGGATCGGACGACAAAGGGTGAGATCCTGTGTACGATCCCTCTGGAGCTAATGGTGTCCAGTAGCCTAAGAAGCAGGACCTATCTTCAGAGAGTAGGGCTGCTTCTCTCCCCTCAGTCCCACGCTGCAGAGAGTCTGTTGCCAGCAGATCACTCTGAAAATAAAAAACCTAACAAAATACTTTCTTATAGCAAGCTCAGGAGAGCTCACGAAGTAGCACCCAGCTCATCCGGGCACAGATTCAAACTGAGGTCTGGAGGAGGGACATAGAGGGAGGAGCCAGAGCACACAGTATCCAAATTCTTTTTTTAAAGTGCCCTGTCTCCTGCGGAGCCCGTCTATTCCCCATGGTCCTTACGGAGTCCCCAGCATCCACTAGGACGTTAGAGAAATAAGTAGAAAACTATTAGCCTGCCCTGTGTTCCTATAACTGTTTTACATCCGTGCTTGTGGATATTGATGTTTGGAAGCCATTTTCTAGAGCACCACTTCAGCAATAGCTCTGTTCCCAGCACACACAATGTTTTATAACCGCATTTATCCATAACGCCTGTTCTTAAAGGCATAGGGAAATCGCAGCAGTCAGATTACTAGCAATGCAGCTTCTGCCTGGGATCTCCCCTTTGCCCTGGAGCATAGCCAGTTAACTGGTTAAAGAAAGCACAAGAACAGCCATTACCTTCCACAACTGCGGGCTCATAATGTATGGTACCGGACTGGCATTTTAGTTTGTTCTGGACAGTAAGCACCAGCAACTACTTTAAACACAGAAGAGGGGGGGATTGGGGGGAAATTACCCTATATACCCTCTGGCCATCTTATTTCCTGTACTGACAAGGTAGGGATTAACACATTGGGCAGTATTCAATTCTTTCCACACACATTCTGTTTCTGCTGACAGGTTTGGTATCATTTCAGCTTGCTACGCCCGGGGTAGCAAGGCACCCAACCCTTTACGCAACTAACACCAGATTACTATGGGCACAATAATGGATCACTTTTGAAAGGAGACTGGGTGTGATATATCATTTGAATACCACTCATTGTGTGCTGCCATGGAGGGAGGGAGGGGGGGGGGGGGGGGGGAGAGAATCTGTTCACTGGCTACGAAACAGGCGACACCCCTGCAAATGCCTTGCAGCAGTCCACGACACACAGGTTAGTCTCAGTGCTGTATGCTTTTAACTTCATGTTGGCGACGTGGCAATTAAAAATAAGCATATACAGTAGGCAGCTGGGTGTGTTCTTTTTCAGTGAGCATGGACCTCTATATGGTAGTGTCCGTAAGGTAGACCTGGAAATATTGCGCTGATCATACGGTTATGTGCCAAAGGGGGTCTATTTACTAAGCCTTGGATGGAGATAAAGTACCAGCCAATCATCTCCCAACTGATTCATCACAGACTGGGTATGAAAAATGACAGTTAGATGCCGATTGGCTGGTACTTTATCTCCATCCAAGGCTTCGTAAATAGACCTCTAAAGCTATAAGATGTGTTGCGGACATGCATTTACATTACACATAACTGCATCAAGTGGACATGGAACTACGTATTAATTTGACTGTGGAAGGTATGTCTTACATTTAACACAAACCTATGCAAAGTAGAATTACAGGTTGAGTATCCCTTATCCAAAATGCTTGGGACCAGAAGAATTTTGGATATCGGATTTTTCCGTATTTTGGAATAATTGCATACCATAATGAGATATCATGGTGATGGGACCTAAATCTAAGCACAGAATGCATTTGTGTTCAATATACACCTTATACACACAGCCAGAAGGTAATTTTAATCAATATTTTTAATAATTTTGTGCATTGAACAAAGTTTGTGTACATTGAGCCATCAGAAAACAAAAGTTGCACTCTCACTTAAAATTCCGTATTTCGGAATATTCCGTATTTCGGAATATTTGGATATGGGATACTCAACCTGTACATGTATGTAGTATGGAAGGCATGAGACATTGGCTGGGCAAAAAGAAGAATTAAACTGTTGTATGAATGGTTCCTGAGACTAAGGGAACCAAGTCCCAAGAAAGAAGAAAAGAAAAAAATTGAAGTAATGTAATATAACTGAGCAGGAACTCAGTCAGCACTGACCGGCTCCCTCGGCACAAATTCAAAACTAAGGGATGATGGGAGATAGAGGGGGAAGAGCCATTTCACTTCTTAGCTTTAAAGTGCCAGCTCCCTGTAAGCCACCATCATCACCCCAGTGTCTTGAAGTTGTGCCAGTATCCCCTAGTGGCTGACCGAAAAAATAAGAATTTACTTACCGATAATTCTATTTCTCATAGTCCGTAGTGGATGCTGGGGACTCCGAAAGGACCATGGGGAATAGCGGCTCCGCAGGAGACTGGGCACAAAGTAAAAGCTTTAGGACTAGCTGGTGTGCACTGGCTCCTCCCCCCCATGACCCTCCTCCAAGCCTCAGTTAGGATACTGTGCCCGGACGAGCGTACACAATAAGGAAGGATTTTGAATCCCGGGTAAGACTCATACCAGCCACACCAATCACACCGTACAACTTGTGATCTGAACCCAGTTAACAGCATGATAACAGAAGGAGCCTCTGAAAAGATGGCTCACAACAACAATAACCCGATTTTTGTAACAATAACTATGTACAAGTAATGCAGACAATCCGCACTTGGGATGGGCGCCCAGCATCCACTACGGACTATGAGAAATAGAATTATCGGTAAGTAAATTCTTATTTTCTCTAACGTCCTAGTGGATGCTGGGGACTCCGAAAGGACCATGGGGATTATACCAAAGCTCCCAAACGGGCGGGAGAGTGCGGATGACTCTGCAGCACCGAATGAGAGAACTCCAGGTCCTCCTCAGCCAGGGTATCAAATTTGTAGAATTTAGCAAACGTGTTTGCCCCTGACCAAGTAGCTGCTCGGCAAAGTTGTAAAGCCGAGACCCCTCGGGCAGCCGCCCAAGATGAGCCCACTTTCCGTGTGGAATGGGCTTTTACAGATTTTGGCTGTGGCAGGCCTGCCACAGAATGTGCAAGCTGAATTGTACTACAAATCCAACGAGCAATCGTCTGCTTAGAAGCAGGAGCACCCAGCTTGTTGGGTGCATACAGGATAAACAGCGAATCAGATTTTCTGACTCCAGCCGTCCTGGAAACATAATTTCAGGGCCCTGACTACGTTCAGCAACTTGGAATCCTCCAAGTCCCTAGTAGCCGCAGGCACCACAATAGGCTGGTTTAAGTGAAATGCTGAAACCACCTTAGGGAGAAATTGAGGACGAGTCCTCAATTCTGCCCTGTCCGTATGAAAAATTAGGTAAGGGCTTTTATAGGATAAAGCCGCCAATTCTGAGACACGCCTGGCTGAAGCCAGGGCTAACAGCATTACCACTTTCCATGTGAGATATTTTAACTCCACATATTTAAGTGGTTCAAACCAATGTGATTTTAGGAATCCCAAAACTACATTGAGATCCCAAGGTGCCACTGGAGGCACAAAAGGAGGCTGTATATGCAGTACTCCCTTGACAAACGTCTGAACTTCAGGAACAGAAGCCAGTTCTTTTTGGAAGAATATTGACAGGGCCGAAATTTGAACCTTAATGGATCCTAATTTGAGGCCCATAGACAGTCCTGTTTGCAGGAAATGCAGGAAACGACCCAGTTGAAATTCTCTGTAGGGGCCTCGCACCACGCAACATATTTACGCCAAATACGGTGATAATGTTGTATGGTTACATCCTTCCTGGCTTTGATCAGGGTAGGGATGACTTCATCCGGAATGCCTTTTTCCTTCAGGATCCGGCGTTCAACCGCCATGCCGTCAAACGCAGCCGCGGTAAGTCTTGGAACAGACATGGTCCCTGCTGGAGCAGGTCCTTTCTTAGAGGTAGAGGCCACGGGTCTTCCGTGAGCATCTCTTGAATTTCCGGGTACCAAGTCCTTCTTGGCCAATCCGGAGCCACGAGTATAGTCTTTACTCCTCTCCTTCTTATGATTCTCAGTACTTTTGGTATGAGAGGAAGAGGAGGGAACACATACACTGACTGGTACACCCACGGTGTTACCAGAGCGTCCACAGCTATTGCCTGAGGGTCCCTTGACCTGGCGCAATATCTGTCCAGTTTTTTGTTGAGGCGGGACGCCATCATGTCCACCTTTGGTTTTTCCCAACGGTTCACAATCATGTGGAAGACTTCTGGGTGAAGTCCCCACTCCCCCGGGTGAAGATCGTGTCTGCTGAGGAAGTCTGCTTCCCAGTTGTCCACTCCCGGAATGAACACTGCTGACAGTGCTATCACATGATTCTCCGCCCAGCGAAGAATCCTTGCCACTTCCATCATTGCCCTCCTGCTTCTTGTGCCGCCCTGTCTGTTTACGTGGGCGACTGCCGTGATGTTGTCCGACTGGATCAACACCGGCTGACCCTGAAGCAGAGGTCTTGCCTGACTTAGGGCATTGTAAATGGCCCTTAGTTCCAGGATATTTATGTGAAGTGACGTTTCCATGCTTGACCACAAGCCATGGAAATTTTTTCCCTGTGTGACTGCTCCCCAGCCTCTCAGGCTGGCATCCGTGGTCACCAGGACCCAATCCTGAATGCCGAATCTGCGGCCCTCTAGGAGATGAGCACTCTGTAACCACCACAGGAGAGACACCCTTGTCCTTGGAGACAGGGTTATCCGCTGATGCATTTGAAGATGCGATCCGGACCATTTGTCCAGCAGATCCCACTGAAAAGTTCTTGCGTGGAATATGCCGAATGGAATCGCTTCGTAAGAAGCCACCATCTTTCCCAGGACCCTTGTGCATTGATGTACTGACACTTGGCCTGGTCTTAGGAGGTTCCTGACTAGGTCGGATAACTCCTTGGCTTTCTCCTCCGGGAGAAACACCTTTTTCTGTACTGTGTCCAGAATCATCCCTAGGAACAGCAGACGTGTCGTCGGAATCAGCTGCGATTTTGGAATATTTAGAATCCATCCGTGCTGTCGTAGTGCTACTTGAGATAGTGCTACTCCGACCTCTAACTGTTCTCTGGACCTTGCCCTTATCAGGAGATCGTCCAAGTAAGGGATAATTAAGACGCCTTTTCTTCGAAGAAGAATCATCATTTCGGCCATTACCTTGGTAAAGACCCGGGGTGCCGTGGACAATCCAAACGGCAGCGTCTGAAACTGTTAGTGACAGTTCTGTACCACAAACCTGAGGTACCCTTGGTGAGAAGGGCAAATTGGGACATGGAGGTAAGCATCCTTGATGTCCAGAGACACCATATAGTCCCCTTCTTCCAGGTTCGCTATCACTGCTCTGAGTGACTCCATCTTGAACTTGAACCTTTTTATGTAAGTGTTCAAGGATTTCAGATTTAAAATGGGTCTCACCGAGCCGTCCGGCTTCGGTACCACAAACAGCGTGGAATAATACCCCTTTCCCTGTTGTAGGAGGGGTACCTTGATTATCACCTGCTGGGAATACAGCTTGTGAATGGCTTCCAATACCGCCTCCCTGTCGGGGGGAGACGTTGGTAAAGCAGACTTCAGGAACCGGCGAGGGGGAGACGTCTCGAATTCCAATTTGTACCCCTGAGATACTACCTGCAGGATCCAGGGGTCCACTTGCGAGTGAGCCCACTGCGCGCTGAAATTCTTGAGACGGGCCCCCACCGTGCCTGAGTCCGCTTGTAAGGCCCCAGTGTCATGCTGAGGACTTGGCAGAAGCGGGGGAGGGCTTCTGTTCGTGGGAAGAGGCTGGCTGCAGTCTTTTTCCCCTTCCTCTGCCCCGGGGCAGATATGAGTGGCCTTTTGCCCGCTTGCCCTTATGGGGACGAAAGGACTGAGCCTGAAAAGACGGTATCTTTTTCTGCTGCGAGGTGACTTGGGGTAAAAAGGTGGATTTTCCAGCCGTTGCCGTGGCCACCAGGTCCGATAGACCGACCCCAAATAACTCCTCCCCTTTATACGGCAATACTTCCATATGCCGTTTGGAATCCGCATCCCCTGACCACTGTCGCGTCCATAATCCTCTTCTGGCAGAAATGGACATCGCACTTACTCTTGATGCCAGAGTGCAAATATCCCTCTGTGCATCTCGCATATATAGAAATGCATCCTTTAAATGCTCTATAGTCAATAATATATTGTCCCTGTCCAGGGTATCAATATTTTCAGTCAGGGAATCCGACCAAGCCACCCCAGCACTGCACATCCAGGCTGAGGCGATTGCTGGTCGCAGTATAATACCAGTATGTGTGTATATACTTTTAAGGATATTTTCCAGCTTCCTATCAGCTGGTTCCTTGAGGGCGGCCGTATCAGGGGACGGTAACGCCACTTGTTTTGATAAGCGTGTGAGCGCCTTATCTACGCTAGGGGGTGTTTCCCAACACGCCCTAACCTCTGGCGGGAAAGGGTATAATGCCAATAATTTTTTAGAAATTAGCAGTTTTTTATCGGGGGAAACCCACGCTTCATCACACACCTCATTTAATTCATCTGATTCAGGAAAAACTACAGGAAGTTTTTTTCACACCCCACATAATACCCTTTTTTGTGGTACTTGTAGTATCAGAAATGTTCAAAACCTCCTTCATTGCCGTGATCATGTAACGTGTGGCCCTACTGGAAAATACGTTTGTTTCCTCACCGTCGACACTGGAGTCAGTGTCCGTATCGACCTGAGGTAACGGGCGTTTTATAGCCCCTGACGGTGTTTGAGACGCCTGTACAGGTATTTACTGATTTGCCGGCTGTCTCATGTCGTCAACAGTCTTTTGTAAAGTGCCCAACAGTCTTTTGTAAAGTGCCGACCCTATCACGTAATTCTTTCCATAAGACCATCCAGTCAGGTGTTGACTCCCTAGGGGGTGACATCACTAACACAGGCAATTGCTCCGCCTCCACACCATTTTCCTCCTCATACATGTCGACACAGCGTACCGACACACAGCACACACACAGGGAATGCTCTGATAGAGGACAGGACCCCACTAGCCCTTTGGGGAGACAGAGGGAGAGTTTGCCAGCACACACCAGAGCGCTATATATATATATATATATATATATATATATATATATATATATATATATATATATATATATATATATATATATATATATATATATATATACAGGGATAACCTTATATAAGTGTTTTTCCCTAATATAGCTGCTGTATATATTAATATGCCAATTTAGTGCCCCCCTCTCTTGTTTTACCCTGTTTCTGTAGTGCAGGACTGCAGGGGAGAGTCAGGGAGCCTTCCTCCAACAGAGCTGTGAGGAAAAAATAGCGCTTGTGTGCTGAGGAGATAGGCCGCCGAGAAGGGGGCGGAGCCTTTCTCCCGCTTTTTTGTGGAAAACTGGCAGGGGTTAAATACATCCATATAGCCCAGGAGCTATATGTGATGTATTTTTAGCCATTTAAGGTATTTTCATTGCGTCCCAGGGCGCCCCCCCCCCAGCGCCCTGCACCCTCAGTGACCGGAGTGTGAAGTGTGCTGAGAGCAATGGCGCACAGCTACGGTGCTGTGCGCTACCTTATTGAAGACAGGACGTCTTCTGCCGCCGATTTTCCGGACCTTTTCACTCTTCTGGCTCTGTAAGGGGGCCGGCGGCGCGGCTCCGGGACCCATCCATGGCTGGGCCTGTGATCGTCCCTCTGGAGCTAATGTCCAGTAGCCTAAGAAGCCCAATCCACTCTGCACGCAGGTGAGTTCGCTTCTTCTCCCCTTAGTCCCTCGATGCAGTGAGCCTGTTGCCAGCAGGTCTCACTGAAAAAAAAACCTATTTAAACTTTTACTCTAAGCAGCTCAGGAGAGCCACCTAGATTGCACCCTTCTCGTTCGGGCACAAAATCTTAACTGAGGCTTGGAGGGTGGTCATGGGGAGAGGAGCCAGTGCACACCAGCTAGTCCTAAAGCTTTTACTTTGTGCCCAGTCTCCTGCGGAGCCGCTATTCCCCATGGTCCTTTCGGAGTCCCCAGCATCCACTAGGACGTTAGAGAAAAGGAGCATTACACTAGGTTGTATTTTACAAACTTAGCAATTCTAAAATGCATATTTCAAAACATAGTATATCCCATGAGCACAAATAGACAGATGCTGCAGCATCTATGTGACCATCATAAATCGTCAAAGGCAAACTGCTGGACAAGGAAAGCAGTTGTATACATGCTTATCTAAAGCCTTTCATTTTTGTGGGCAAAAAGCTGAAGGCCAGTACACACAGGGAGAGATGTGTGCTGAGCGATCTGTCACAGACCGCTCAGCAAACATCTCTCCCACACTCAGCACAGCATGCTGAGCGAGGGAGGGGAACAAAACACTAATTTCACCCAGCGGGTGAAATGAGCGATGTGCTAGTTTGTGCCTGCATGCAAGCCAATCTAGCACCGGAGATAGAGACGCCGTGCATCACTATCGCTGTGGGGTGTCCACACAGAGATCCATGCTAAAAATCTAAGCAATCTTCTCAGACTGCTTAGATTTTAAGCACAGATCTCTCAGTGTGTATCCCCCTTAAGTTTAGAATGTACTCTGACAAAGCTCTGGCCAACTCCATTAACAGTGTTCTTTAGTTACTAATAGATTAACTGTCACCTTAAGATTATTTCAGAGCATGTTTATTTTACACATCACTTTTTAAGGTTCACACCGCATACTCCCACATTTATATTTGGCATATCATCTGTAGCCAAGTTCCTAGCATCATCCAAAAAGCTAGATCTCTGTAGTATCAGTAGTTTATATATCACATGAGTATCAAGGTGCCTGTGGAGAAACTCAAATTATTGCAATCAAAGATTAAAATTTTACACATGGTATGGTCTATCAAATTGTGAATTGCAGTTCTCAGTCTGCCTGCAGGAAACAATTGTAAAAAAGTAAAATAAGATTATGTTCTCAAGTAATTAAATAGCAGCTTTTACAACAATTTAATACAGTATATCAATGCTTCAACAACCAAATCCAGAATTTTCACAGCTTGTGCAGTATTACTTCATGAAGTTGCTAATTATATGCCAAAAAAGTAAAAATTGAGCCCTGGCTTTGACAGTAGAACACCTGAATATATGTTCCTTACTCTTCCCTCCATATGTTTCCGACCACAACCCTGGATTGCAGATTGTAACCAACTTGTAAACTCTCGAGTAGTTGAAAGTCTCCAAGCAACATCAAACCCCCCCCCCCCCCCCACATAAATGCCATCCCTTCCCAGATGTAGTGCCAGACTTCACCCGGAGTAGTGTAGGCCCATCCCTTCCAGCTTGGCACTGACCACATTCTCAACCCAAAAGTGTACAGCATAGCAGTGGAACTCGACCAGAAAAGGCTGGCTTTATTCCAATGTCTTACTAAAGCATTCATGTTTCTTCTTCAGCAGCGCTTTCATTACTTTTATAGATTAAACCACAGTTTTTACCTCATTTATTACCCTCATTCCCTTAACCATTTCATAACACCCATGTCCTGCAACGGACTACATTTTTCCAGATAAAAACTATTTTCATCTTTTATGTATTATAGCAAGGATTCAGCATACACTTAAGAAAATAAAGTACAACCATTCTTAATTTAACAATGCAAAAGTATCAAACACTGATTCAAGACCTGCATTGGGATAGACTTTTTTTTTTTTTTTTTAAACCACCACACTTTACTACATGGGACAAAATTATCTAGTTTATTTCAAGTTTTTTCCTTTAAATAAAAATATTAGGTATTTAGTATCCCTTATTTACAATAGAAAAACAAACGCTTCAAATATACTGTTCTACTTTACAGCAAAAGCTACTGTACGCTAATGTAGATTTTCATTTTAAATATTTTTGTCAGCAGTTCCTAGAGAACCTTGCTATGCATGTGTAAACAAATTACACAGTACAGCTCGTCCCTCTCTAAACCAGACAGTTCATGTACTAGTTTTGCAGGTCCGTCCAACGAATCTGCCAGTGACCCATTACATATTGGTGAAAACCAATCACACACTAGAGATAAGTACTTAAGGACATGGAAGATATTCAAATACTAAGCAATCAGCAAGTGGCATTACACCTAAACAGAAGCAATGATATCAGACATGCCTTCATTACCAGTACCAAAAAAAAAAAGTAAAATTAGGAGTACCTGTAATTAATTAACACATTTTTACATAAAATTGTATATGCCATTCATCTAAAACCAATGAGTAGGCTAGTAAAATTCACACTTTAGTGAAGCACTTCTATTACATACACACTATACACAAGCTCACATAAAATCCGCACCACAATATCATGTTAAATAGCATTAATCTTAATTTAAGATTTCTACCCTCCTAACAATACAAATATACCCATCACATTTGACTAGTCCCTTCATAAGCAAATTTCCAGTCTATGTATATATTCTGTAAGGAGGTTATAAAAAGCTGCATATATTTTTCACTTTTTTTATATCTTAAACCAATGTTCAAAGTAAGTTGCCCATTAAGGACTTTCCCCCATTTGGAAGGTGCATATAGCAGCTCAAACTGTACCAGACTTTGTATATAAAAAAAAAAAAACCTAAAAAAAAAAAAAAAAAAAAAAAAAAAAAAAAAGGAAATTACTGGGTAATGGTGTGTGTTTACCCTGCATCTCAAATGCAAAACAGAATCTCCAGAGTGTGAAGAAATAAGCCAGACGATAGCAGCTATACTAGTGTATAGTAAATGCTGTTACTACAGTCGCTTAGCCATTTCAACAAAAGCCGCAAGTACCGAACCCAACGATTCTGTTAAACACATACCCAAGTAACATTTCCACGTGCTCTTTAGGTCATCAACTACCACACGTTTAATACTACCATTTGACACAGTCAATGGCATTTAACATAACACTAGTGGATAATGCAGTTTGTATATGGCTCCTGTATAATACCCATATGAAAAAACAATCTGCAATTTGTGGCACAGACGGCAATTCTCTGGTACAATTAGAGCACTATTTATGAAACTACATTTTCATACAATGAAAACATTTGGCAACTTAAAAGCAGCTACTCTGCATGCTCACTGGTCAGTGTACAATGAATGACCATTTTTAATTGAAAGCATACAAAAGGACCCAGTTCCTTAAGTGAATGTAATATTTACCCAGGTAGTAGCTGCAGGTTAATGGTCACAATTTAATGTACATACACAGCAATACTACATAATGCAAGGTTCTGAACCAGTCTTGTTTGTTAGATCAGACACCTCATAACTCAGAGCCTTCCTGTAGGGAAGCTTCTGTGGTAAACATTTACATTTGTCCACATATAAATAGGAAGGTGTTGGCACCCAACAGGACTAGTTTATACTAACTAAATGTACTACCTCAAGTAAAACAATCTGTAGTACCAACATGTTACTCCTAGCACAACAGGCACTTCAAGCTACAAATTGTGTCAGGTCTCTTAAAGACATTCTACACCAAGAAATTCACACCCCCACATACAAGGTGTTCTTCCTAAATGTACCACGCAGTTTCATCACACATCTTTGGGCACTTCTAAATTCTTTGTTGTTAAACAGACTAAGAACACCAAAATAAAAATAAAAAATGCACACAGCATATGCAAAATGACAGTTCATATTTATTGTGGAGTTTGTCCACAAGAGGGTTGGGGAGAATAACGTACAGGAAGTGACAAGGCACAGACTGACTTCACCAGGGCAAGTATTACCGATTGAGAGATGCCAAGAAAGCTAAACTGATTCAAGTTGCTCATTTGTGCCTTCAGCAATCCCAGTTCATCATTCTAATCCTGTAAATTTGCATAGCCTCTATTATTGAGTTGAATAAATGCACTTTATACAGCCATTGCTGCATTAGTAAATTCATGCCTTCTATAAAAAAAAAGGGAGAAGCAGTTAAGGTGTCAAGTAGGTGATGTCAGACAGTGGCTCTGGCTCCATTTGTATTTAGTACAAAACAAACAATGGTTTAAGATCAGAAAGTTTCAATCAGCTGCACATAAAGTCTTCTAAAGAAGGCAGTTTTTCTAAGTCATAGGCATCAAATAGATCACTGATACCCTCCTCTTCACCAAGGCTTAGCAAATAATCCTCATGGATGAAGGGAGGGAGCAAGTTCACAAAAGGACCCTCAAGATTTAAAGGTATCTGGTCTTCTGTTTGCTGCAGGAGATTGGTTGGAGAGGTTAGAGGAGAAATAGCTTCCACTTTGCAGCTTGTTTTTTCTTTTTTAGGAGATAGCAACTCTGTACAAGAGAAAGAAGCAAGCAAAGTTAGGTAATCACATCTGTAAGAAAGGGCAGCCAAGGGCCAATATGTTATCTGTTAGTTATAACTAGCTAAACCATACTGAAGATTTAGAAAATTGCACTACAGGTTGAGTATCCCATATCCAAATATTCCGAAATACGGAATATTCCGAAATACGGACTTTTTTGAGTGAGAGTGAGATAGTGAAACCTTTGTTTTTTGATGGCTCAATGTACACAAACTTTGTTTAATACACAAAGTTATTAATAATATTGTATTAAATGACCTTCAGGCTGTGTATATAAGGTGTATATGAAACATAAATGAATTGTGTGAATGTAGACACACTTTGTTTAATGCACAAAGTTATAAAAAATATTGGCTAAAATTACCTTCATGCTGTGTGTATGAGGTGTATATGTAACATAAATGCATTCTGTGCTTAGATTTAGGTCCCATCACCATGATATCTCATTATGGTATGCAATTATTCCAAAATACGGAAAAATCCCATATCCAAAATACCTCTGGTCCCAAGCATTTTGGATAAGGGATACTCAACCTGTACCAGTAATTGTTTCAGATCTTGGAAAATGTAATCTTCCCAGGCTGAACTACCGTACTTTGACTGAACTAGGAGATAAATCCACTACAATAAAACCAGCAGGTAAAGGTTGCAAGTCGCAAATCTAGATGAACGATAGGAATTTTCACTACCTGATCACACTAATCTTTTAAGCTGAATAAGAGCTTTACTGATTGTAACTTGACCAAGGGGGTGATATCCATGGAGAACGCACTTTATTTAGCAAATATCTTGCACTCCTATTACCCATCACCTTCCAGCAAGCCATGTCACCCATTAAACTGTGGTGTAAGTTCTTGCACTTCTTGGTGATTTTTGGATAACCACTTACAAAGTCATGGTGCCTCAGCATGTCAATGTTTGGGGGATAACCAATTAAGCTCATGAGCAGCTGCACAAAACTTTCAGGTTATACAGTAACGAAGCATTTCTTTAACAGAAATAATAGGCCCTACACACTTGGCGATGTTACTGAAAGATATGAACGATCTCGTTCATTAATGAACGAGATACCGTTCACATCTTTCAGTGTGGAGGCACCAACGATGAAGGGCCCCGCGCTCATTCATCGCTGGTGCCCCGTCGGCTGTGCATGCAGGCCAATATGGACGATCTCGTCCATATTTGCCTGCACTTGTATGGAGCCATATGATGGGGGGAGTGAAGAAACTTCACTGCCCCCCTGCCGCCGGGTCGCCTGTCTGCCGTATTAGCAGTCGGGCAGCTTGGCGATGTATCGCCGTGTCTGTAGGGCCCTTAACTTGTATAATTTCATTGGCAATACCTTATGACTTTTTTTATATGTAACAGACCTTCAAGCTCTGTAAACCATCTCCCATGGAACGGTGATAGTGTAGCAATCCGTTAATGTCATACTTTATTTGTTAACTGTTCTACATAGATTCTTTTTTTGGTGTCACTATGAAGTCCCTGGAAAAAGCCATCTGCACTAGACAAATCTGAGAAAGTATATTTTGGATGACAACTATTGGGCGAAACTATTGAGAATTTGGGTCACAATTTAGCACTAGGGCTAAAATCACACCTAGAGCCAATTATAATAATGTTAAGTGTACCCATCACTGAGCTCCAAAGTTAAATTCCTGGATTTAACCCTCTCAGCCATAATTTATTGTTTCCAAGTTACCTTTTATAAGAAAACCCATATTCTGAAATTCCTTTATTAGTATTTTTAAGATTAAGTGGTGAAAAACATTAGTACAACCTAACCTAAATTTAGCACAGCTACGATCAACTCAGAATGACCCCCAAAGAACTGTTAGGACAGAACTCATCTTTACGCAACGTGTGAACAGCAGCTGGAACTGACGGAATACATACTTTTACATTTGTGAGTTCCTGAAAACATCCAATGCATACAGCATTTTATAAAAAGGATCTTCAAAGTGCATAATAAACACCTTCCAATGTCTGTTACTCAAGGGAGACGTTAGGACAGGCATTAAATTATCAAACTGAAAGCACAGTTGTAATGTCCAAATATAGATTTTCTATTAAAGCTCTTTCTGCACCCCATTTCTAAAGTGGATGTCTCAGCAGATCTGTCTCTTTACCTTTGGAGTTTGGCTTTGAAATATTGCCATTATGATCCGGATTATTTTGCTTCACTGGACTATAAGATTCACTTTCTTCTGGGCACAAGTAAACTTCAATAGCTCCTTGACTGCTGGACAAGTGTATTTGTAAACTCTGCAAACATCACAATCACAGAAATTAGAACAAAACAGGTTTTCCTATTCCTTTACAGCACATAATTAAATAATTGTTGATTTGTAATAGCAATAACTCTGATTAAGTGTACATTTGTAACTATTGGGCAGACTTCAATAAAGTTATAGTAAAATCAATTATAAGTAGCCAATGAAATTTTTATTTTTTTTAATATAATATATATATTGTGAGAATCAGCAGCACTCCGTCCAGAAATACTATAAAGTCAATAAGCCGATGCCATCCAAGTAACGACCCCAAATCGGGTGTCCATAAATATACAAGACAATCAGCGGCACTCACGCCTCCCGGATGGGGAAATGAAGACACTCAGTCGTTGTGCGACTGAGTGTCTTCATTTCCCCATCCGGGAGACGTGAGTGCCGCTGATTTACATACATACATATACACAATCTCTCTTAAAGAGGGCGCTAATGGAAAGATGAACCAGTTCCCCTTTCAATTTATCATACTGTATACCAAAAAATTTATCAATATCCACCCAGTGGATCATCCAGTTACAAAATCAGAAAGATTCTTCATTTACTTTCTATAAAAACGATACAATATTTTAAAACATTCAAAACAAAGGCAGCAGCAATCAAAGATAACAAATGTAAATTTCACATCAGTGACACAAGTGTTACACAAGTCCTTTTCCTTGTTTTGTGGGTGCTGCGTACCAAAACCCGCATTTCGTCCAAACGGACTTCCCCAGGGGTAGATGAAGCAAAAAGACTGATTAATTGGGACGAATCAGACACTTCAAATTGATGGTTGAAGTTCTCCAGAGATATCGCAAGTACAAGTATATAGAACGGACCATTTAAAAGTCAATTCACTCGAGGAATGTGATTGACGAGGATTAACTGTAGTCACAATTATCCGAAACAGAGTAAGTTTTTATACAATTATAGTGGCTCCCACCTAGTGTGGAGCAGTATCAAATAAACCAATTAGTTAAAATAAATGGAAGACTTCATCTCAATGACAGCGAAAAATTGCAGAGTGAGAGTATAAATGCAAAGTGGAACACTTAAGGATCAAATTGCTCGAGACGTAGGTTTAAAAAAAAAAAAAAAAAAAAACACACAACACAACACAAACACTGCAGCCTCAATAATTCCTAAATGAAAAAGCAATAAAATTATCAGCCAGAATAAAACTTGGATCTCTTCCAGCTTAGACAGTGTGAAATCAGTATTTGTTTGCTTCATCTACCTCTGAGGAAGTCCGTTTGGATGAAACGTGTAGGGTTTTGGTACGCAGCACCCACAAAAACAGGTGGTCGTATTCACCTGAAAAGGACTTCTGCAACATTTATGTCACTGGTGTGAAATGGACATTTGTTAGATTGCTGCTGCCTTTATTTTGAACATTTTTAAATACTGTATCCTATTTATAGAAAATAAATGTTAAAAAAATTCTCTATTTGATTTTGCAAATGAATGATATACTGGGTGGATATTTATAAATTTTCTTACGCCCTAGAGGATGCTGGGATCCACATTAGTACCATGGGGTATAGACGGGTCCACTAGGAGCCATTGTCACCAAGAGTTTGACAGTGTGGACTGGCTCCTCCCTCTATGCCCCTCCTACCACTCAGTTTAGAAAATGTGCCCAGAAGAGCCAGTCACAGCTAGGGGAGCTCTACAGAGCTTCTCTGGAAAAGATTATTTTAGAGTTTATTATGATGCAGGGAGGCTGCTAAGAGACTAAAGAAAAAGGGGGGGGGGGGGGGGGGGAAATTGGAGTAGTGTCCGCCCTGTGGGGTCCGAGCCACTATCTCCGCCGACAGAACACAGCTACTAAGGGGATCGAACAATCCCCGCCACAGGGGATCGCTCACCCCAGCAGCATGCCGACACTTCCTTACAGAGCCAGAAGATAAGTGGAGAGTCAGTCACCAGCCCTCCTAGCAAGCAGGGAGCTGGTGCGAAGATGGCGGCAATATGGTATGGAGCACAGAACTGACTGCGCTACGGGGCTCAGCGGTACATAGTGTGGCGCTGTGAGGGGCGCCCTGAGCCAGCACCTACACCCTACACTGCTAGCACAATTCCTCAGGCCAGTATAATCTTAAAACGAGCAGGAAGACAGCGTCATTAAGGGGGAGGATCTTCTCCTCAGAGCAGCGTTAAGCGCCATTTTCCTGCCTGCAGAAACGCTAGTGAAGAGCAGTCCCTCCAGCTATCTTACGGTACCAGGGAGTTGTAGAAGGGGGGGGGGAGGAGAGGAGAAGGGCTGGTCCTTTATCACCTTCCAATTTGTCACTTCACCAAGCTTAATAAATCTGCCCCTCGGTCGGGTGGCCAGCATCCTCTACGGACTATGAGAAAAGGATTTACTGGTAGGTATTAAAATCCTATTTTCTCATAAGTCCTAGAGGATGCTGGAGTCCACTTCAGTACCATGCAGTTATACCAAAGCTCCAGTACGGGCAAGAGAGTGCGGATGACTGCAGCACCGATTGACCAAACTTGAGGTCCTCATCGGCCAAAGTGTCAAACTTATAAAAATTTAGCAAATGTGTTTGACCCTGACCAAGTAGCCGCTCGGCAAAGTTGTAAAGCCGAGACGACCCGGGCAGCCGCCCAGGATGAGCCCACTTTCCTAGTAGAATGGGCCTTCACCGACTTCGGTATCGGCAATCCTGCCGTAGACTGAGCGTGCTGAATCGGACATCTGATCTAGCGCGCAATAGTCTGCTTAGAAGCAGGACACCCAATCTTGTTGAGAGCATACAGGACAAACAGAGCCTCTGTTTTCTGTACCCGAGCTGTTCTTGCGACATAAATCTTGAAAGCTCTAACCACATCTAGAGCCTTTGAACTCAGTGAAAGTGTCAGTAGCTATGTGGAAAGATGAAACCACCTTTGGAAGAAATTGTTGTCGAGTTCTCAACTCTGCCCTATCTTCATGGAAGATCAGGTAAGGGCTCTTGTGAGACAAAGCCCCAACTCAGACACCCGCCTTGCGGATGCCAAGGCCAAAAGCATCACCACTTTCCAAGCGAGAACTTTCAATGCAGAGGTTCAAACCAATCTGATTGAAGGAACTGCAACACCACATTAAAGGTCCCATGGTGCCACTGGAGGCTGGATGTGCAGAACCCCTTTCACGAACGTCTGAACTTCTGCAAAGGAGGCCAATTGTTTTTTAAATAAAACGGATAAGGCTGAAATCTGCACCTTGATTGGCCCCAATCTAAGGCCTGCATCCACACCAGCCTGGAGAAATTGGAGAAAATGTCCCAATTCAAACTCTTCTGTAGGAGCCTTCTTGGATTCATACCAAGACACATTTTCTCCAAATACTGTGGTAATGTTTAGACGTTACTTCTTTCCTGGCCTGAAGAGTGGGGATGACTTCCTTGGGAATACCCTTTCGGGCTAGGATCCAGCGCTCAACAGCCATGCCGTCAAACGTAGCCGTGGTAAGTATTGATACACACACGGCCCCTGCTGTAGTAGGTCCTCTCGAGGAGGCAGAGGATCTTCTATGAGCAACTCCTGAAGATCTGGATACCAAGCCCTCCTTGGCCAGTCTGGGGCAATGAAGATTGCTCAAACTCTTATTATTTTGAGAACTTTTGGAATCCGTGGAAGTGGAGGGAACACACATACTGACCAAAACACCCACTAAGTCACCAGTGCATCCACTGCTATTGCTATTCTTGTTTAGACAAGATGACATCATGTCTACTTGAGGAACTCCCCAAAGACTCGTCACCTCTGCGAAGACTTCTTGGTGGAGTCCCCACTCTCCTGGATGGAGATCGTGTCTGCTGAGGAAGTCTGCTTCCCAGTTGTCCACTCTCGGAATGAAAATTGCTGACAGAGCTCTTACATGTCTTTCTGCCCAGAGGAGAATCCTTGTCACCTCTGCAATTGCCGCCCTGCTTTTCGTTCCACCTTGCCTGTTTATGTACGCGACTGCTGTTACAGTGTCCGACTGGATCTGCACGGGATGATCTTGAAGATGTACCGCTTGTAGAAGGCAGTTGTAAATGGCTCTCAATTCCAGAACGTTTATGTGAAGGCAGGCTTCCAGACTTGACCATTTTCCCTGGAAACTTTCCCCCTGTGTGACGGCTCCCCAGCCTCAGAGACTTGCATCGGTGGTTACCAGGACCCAGTCCTGAAACCCGAACCTGCGTCCCTCTAGTAGATGAGAACTGTGTAGCCACCACAGGAGCGAAATCCTGGCTTTGGAGGACAGGATCATCTTCTGGTGCATGTGTAGGTGGGATCCGGACCACTTGTCCAACAGGTCCCACTGGAGAACTCTGGCATGAAATCGGCCAAACTGTATGGCCTCGTAGGCCGCTACCATTTTCCCACAACAACCAAATGCATTGATGGATCGACACTCTTGTTGGTTTCGACTTTGGAAAATTCATGATCAAACCGTGTTGTAGTATTGACAGGGAGAGTGCGATGTTCCGCACCAACTGTTCCCTGGATCTCGCTTTTATCAGGAGATCGTCCAGGTAAGGAATTATATTGACTCCTTGCTGTCGGAGGACCATCATCTCCGCCATCACCTTGGTGAACACCCTCGGTGCCGTGGACAGACCGAACGGCAACGTCTGGAACTGGTAATCCTGTACTGCGAATCTCAGATAAGCTTGGTGAGGAGGGTAAATGGGAACATGCAAGTAAGCATCCTTTATGTCTACTGACACCATGAAGTCCCTTCTCCACCAGACTGGAAATCACCGCCCTCAGAGATTCCATCACGAACCTTTCCAGGTAGTGTTGTGTTTCAGATTTTTCAGGTTTAAAAATCGGTCTGACCGAGCCGTCCGGCTTCGGAACTACGAAGAGGCTTGAATAAAAACCTTCTCCCTGTTGTGACAAAGGTACCAGGATAATGACCTGATCTTGACAGTTTTTGAATTGCCGTTGTTACTGCCTCTCTTTCTGGAAGAGAAGCTGGCATGGTCGATTTGAAAAATAGGCATGGGGGGACGTCTTGAAACTCCAGTCTGTACCCTTGGGACACTATTTGTAAGACCCATGGGTCCAGGCCAGATTGAATCCAAATTTGACTGAAAAGTTTCAGACATGCTCCCACCCGAGCGGACTCCCGCAAGGGAGCCCCAGAGTCATGCTGCAGATTTGGCAGAAGTAGGTGTTGACTTCTGCTCCTGGGATCCTGGAGACGCTGCGGACCTCTTTCCCTTTACCCTACCTGCAAAGAAGGGGGAACCTTTGGCCTTTGTATTTGTTGGGCCGAAAGGACTGCATGTGAGAGTGATGTGTCTTTTTTGCCGGTGCAGGAGCATAAGGCAAGAATGTCGACTTACCTGTGGTAGATTAACGCATCCAGCCCATCACCAAATAAGGCATCACCTTTATACAGGAGAGCCTCCATATTTCTTTTGGAATCTGCATCAGCATTCCACTGGCGAATCCACAACGCCCTCCGAGCCGATACTGCCATGGTAACGGCTGTTGAACCCAAGAGTCCAATATCCTTCATAGCTTCCAGCATGTATGCGGCAGCGTCTGATGTTACCCAACGTTAGGAGTAACTCGTCTATCAGTCTTGTCAATTTCTGATGAAGTTATCAGACCATTTTTATTTTTTTTTAGAAAAGTTTTATTGGTCGAATTTACAGTAATATACATAAACTGTTTCATAGGCATAGAAAAAATAGGATTTTACTTACCGGTAAATCTATTTCTCGTAGTCCGTAGAGGATGCTGGGAACTCCGTAAGGACCATGGGGAATAGACGGGCTCCGCAGGAGATAGGGCACTTCAAGAAAGCTTTGGATTCTGGGTGTGCACTGGTTCCTCCCTCTATGTCCCTCCTCCAGACGTCCGAGAAACTGTGCCCAGAGGATATAAACAGTACGAGTAAAGGATTTATGTAACCTAAGGGCGAGATTCATACCAGCCACACCAATCACAAAGTATAACTTGTAATAAACTACCCAGTTAACAGTATGAACAAGTAACATAGCCTCGGTTCAAGACCGACCAACTACAACATAACCCTTATGTAAGCAATAACTATATACAAGTCTTGCAGAAGAAGTCCGCACTTGGGAAGGGCGCCCAGCATCCTCTACGGACTACGAGAAATAGATTTACCGGTAAGTAAAGTCCTATTTTCTCTAACGTCCTAGAGGATGCTGGGGACTCCGTAAGGACCATGGGGATTATACCAAAGCTCCCAAACGGGCGGGAGAGTGCGGATGACTCTGCAGCACGGATTGAGCAAACAGGAGGTCCTTCTCAGCCAGGGTATCAAACTTATAGAACTTTGCAAAGGTGTTTGACCCCGACCAAGTAGCAGCTCGACACAGCTGTAGTGCCGAGACCCCTCGGGCAGCCGCCCAAGAAGAGCCCACCTTCCTAGTGGAATGGGCCTTAACCGATTTAAGTAATGGCAATCCTGCCGTAGAATGCGCCTGAATAGTGTTACAGATCCAGCGAGCAATTGTCTGCTTTGAAGCAGGAGCGCCAACCTTGTTGGCCGCATACAGAACAAACAGAGCTTCAGTCTTCCTGATCCTAGCTGTTCTGGTCACGTAAATCTTCAAAGCCCTGACCACATCCAGGGACTCAGAATCCTCCAAGTCCCGTGTAGCCACAGGCACGACAATAGGTTGGTTCATATGAAAAGATGAGACCACCTAGGGCAGAAATTGAGGACGAGTCCTCAACTCTTCCCTATCCACGTGAAAAATCAGGTATGGGCTTTTATATGATAAAGCCGCTAATTACGAAACACGCCTTGCAGAAGCCAAGGCCAACAACATGACCACTTTCCAAGTGAGGTATTTCAACTCCACCGTTTTGAGTGGTTCAAACCAAGGTGACTTGAGGAAACTTAATACCACGTTAAGATCCCAAGGCGCCACCGGAGGTACAAAGGGAGGCTGAATATGCAGCACTCCCTTCACAAAAGTCTGTACTTCGGGAAGAGAAGCCAATTCTCTTTGAAAGAAAATGGATAAGGCCAAAATTTGGACCTTTATGGACCCTAATTTTAGGCCCAAATTCACTCCCGTTTGAAGGAAGTGAAGCAGACTTGAGGCCCAAATGGAACTCCTCCGTAGGAGCAGCTCTGGCCTCACACCAAGAAACATATTTCCGCCATATACGGTGATAATGTTTCGATGTCACATCCTTCCTAGCCTTGATCAGGGTAGGAATGACCTCCTCCGGAATCTCTTTTTCAGCTAGGAACCGGGGTTCAACCGACATGCCGTCTAACGCAGCCGCGGTAAGTCTTGGAACAGACCGGGCCCCTGCTGCAGCAGGTCCTGCCTTAGAGGAAGAGGCCACGGATCTTCTGTGAGCAACTCTTGCAGATCCGGATACCAAGTCCTCCTTGGCCAATCTGGAACAATGAGAATTGTTCTGACCTTTCTTAGTCTTATTAATCTCAACACTATTTGAGGCAGTCCCAACCGATCCACGATCTGTGTGAAGACTTCTTGATGACGTCCCCACTCTCCCGGATGTAGGTCGTGCCTACTGAGGAAGTCCGCCTCCCAGTTGTCCACCCCCGGGATGAACACTGCTGATAGTGCGCTTCTTGGCGGTTTACATGAGCCACTGCCGTGATATTGTCCGACTGAATCAGAACCGGTTTGTTCTGAAGCCATTCCTCCGCCTGGCGTAGGGCGTTGTAAATGGCCCTTAACTCCAGGACATTGATGTGGAGACAAGTCTCTAGGCTTGACCAGAGACCTTGGAAATTTCTTCCCAGTGCGACAGCCCCCCAACCTCGGAGGCTCGCGTCCGTGGTCACCAGGATCCAGTCCTGAATGCCGAACCTGCGACCCTCTAGGAGGTGAGCACTGTGCAGCCACCACAGGAGAGATACCCTGGCCCTGGGAGACAGGGTTATCCGTTTCCATATGTAGATGGGACCCGGACCATTTGTCCAATAGGTCCCATTGGAAAGTCCTCGCATGGAACCTGCAGAAGGGGATGGCCTCGTATGAAGCCACCATCTTCCCCAGAACCTTTGTGCAATGATGCACCAAAACCTTTTTTGGCTTTAAAAGGTTCCTGACCAGGGCTATGAGCTCCTGAGCCTTCTCCACCGGAAGAAAAACTCTTTCTTGGTCTGTGTCTAGAAACAGGCCCAAAAAGGTCAGACGCGTTGCAGGTACTAGCTGGGATTTCGGTAAATTGTCCGTGAAGACGTTGCAGATGCACGGCTGGATTCTCAGAGACACGCTGTCCAGCAACTTCTCCCGAGATCTCGCCCTTTATAAGGAGATCGTCCAAGTACGGGATAATTGTGACTCCCTGCTTGCGCAGGAGCACCATCATTTCCGCCATTACCTTGGTGAAAATTCACGGGGCCGTGGAAAGACCAAACGGCAACGTCTGAAATTGGTAGTGACAATCCTGTACTGCAAATCTCAGAAACGCCTGGAGAGGGGGGAAAATCGGAACATGAAGGTACGCATCCTTTATGTCCAGGGACACCATCCAATCCCCTTCCTCCAGGCTGACGATGACCATTCTAAGCGATTCCATTTTAAACTTGAACCTCTTCAAGTACAGAATAAAATGAAGATAGTCTGGCGCTATTGTTACTGTGAAAGTGCCTGCCGCCGCGTTCAAAGGCTTGGTTCCCAGCCCAAAAATACAGAATGAAAAACACACAAGAAAGAACAGCGCTGGCACTTTTACACTAAAAAGTTATCGATTTAATATCACATATTAAAATACATCTTACGTATCCATATCATGTAAAAACAATTACAATATATGTCAATTATACTCTGTATCCTGCAGGATAAAACCCGCTTTATATACCGGGCCAGAGAAAACCGTTCCTCACTGATTTTATGTATATGTATACAGCTGAATATTAAAGCTAGATATTACTTCCTTATATGCTTTTAACAGTAAACCATAACCGCGTGAATGTTATCACTCAATGTAATTGTCCAGCTAATGATTATATTTCCTCAGTTGTTATAATGGATAATTGTCCGGTCAGTTAACACACCTGGATTCTTTATACAGGTTACAGTTTTTTTGGCACACGCATACAGCCAATAAATTATGCTTTCCAGATAAATTTCCTCACACCATTAAGTTTTCAACCAGTGTGAGCTATACTTAATCTGTTTCGTGATTATGGCTTTTTGTAGAGAATATTAGCTGTGCATATGTTCAGCTTTGTGCACATCACATTAATACCTCTCCCGGCTGTCGCTTCCATAAACAGCCTTATCCGGAGTCCACTGCCTGGTGGATAGCGGGTATAATCTCAGGTGTTGTCCGCAAGTGCAGGCGTCTCTGGCCGGCCAGTAGTAGAATGAAGATATCTCACAAAACTCTTTAACAGTGCATCCGACAAACGCGTTTCCCCGCTTGAATATACAGCTCATGGACACAGAGAAAGCCGCTGAGCTGTATATTCAAGGTGATGACCAAGGTGATGGCGAAAATTATGGTTCTCTTCCGCAGACATGGGGTGAACATAATTTTATATCTGGACGATCTGATCAAGGCATTGTCCAAGGAGAAGCCGTTACAGTCCATTGTTCTCACGACCCACCTGCTCAGGGATCCTGAATCTTCCAAAATCACATTTGGAACCAACCGGGAGGTTGTCCTTTCTGGGAATGATCCTCGACACGGAAGTGCAGAGGGTGTTTCTTCCAGAGGAAAAAGCGTTGGTGATACAAACAATGGTCCGGGGATGTCCTCAAGCCAGCCTGGGTGTCTGTTCATCAGTGCATTCGCCTTCTGGGGAAGATAATGGCCTCTTACGAGGCTCTACAGTACAGGAGGTTTCATGCTTTGTCCTTCCAAATGGATCTCCTGGACAAGTGGTCAGGATCCCATCTACACAATGCACTCCTCTGGTGGCTGCAATTACCTCACCTTCTGGAGGGCCGCAGGTTCGGGATTCAGGACTGAATCCTAACCACGGATGAAAGTCTCTGGGGCTGGGGCGCAGTCACTCAAGGGGAAACCTTCCAAGGAAGGTGGTCAAGTCTGGAAGCCGGCCTGCCAATAAACATTCGGGAACGGGGAGCTGTCTACAACGGTCTTCTTCAGGCTGCCCATCTTCTGAGAAATCGGGCCATTCAGGTGCAGTCACACAATGTAACGACCGTGGCTTACGTAAACTGACAGGGCGGAACGAAGAGCAGAGCTGCAATGTCAGAGATAACAAGAATCATCCTCTGGGCAGAAAATCGCACGTTGGCGCTGTCGGCAATCTTCATTCCAGGAGTAGACAACTGGGAAGCAGACTTCCTCAGCAGACATGGTCTCCATCCAGGGGAGTGGGGTCTCCATTCAGAGGTTTTCAAGGAGGTAAGAGATCTTTGGGGTGTAGCTCAAACAGACATGATGGCCTCTAGTCTCAACAAGAAGCTTCGGCTATATTGTTCCAGGTCGAGGGACCCGCAAGCAGTGGACGCCCTAGTGACTCCGTGGGTTTTCCAGTCGGTGTAAGTGCTTCCACCACTCCCACTCATTCCAAGAGTGCTAAAGCTCATAAAGGAGAACAAGGGTTCAAGCGATCCTCATTGCTCGAGACTGGCCAAGGTGGTCTTGGTACGCAGATTTTCTGGATCTACAGCTAAAAGAGCCGAGGCCTCTTCCTCTTCGGGAGGACCTGCTGCAGCAGGGGCCGTTCGCCTATCAAGACTTGCCACAGATTCATTTGACGGTATGGAGGTTGAACGCCAGATACTAGCTCGGAAGGGCATTCCGAACAAGGTTATTACTACCCTGATACAGGCTAGAAAGGAGTAACGTCTAAACATTACCATAGTCTTTGGAAGAAATATGTATCTTGGGGTGAGTCCAAGAAGTTTCCTACGGTGGAGTTTCAACTAGGACGGTTTCTCCTCTTCCTGCAAGCAGGTGTGGATATGGGCCTGAGGTTAGGATCCATAAAAGGTCCAGATTTCGGGGATCAAACACGTTCGCAAGTGTGTATGAGCCTTTAGTGGACCCATCTATACGCCATGGTACTAATGTGGACCCCAGCATCCGCTACGGACTACAAGAAAAGGATTTACCGGTAGACAATTCAAATCCTATTTGGTATATGTTAAATTGAAAGGGGAATTGGTTAGTCTTATTCCCATCAGCACCCTCTTTAAACACTATTTCCACATATGCATTCTCATTCTTGCTAACAAGGAACGGTTTAAGAGGTGCTGCTCATTCTGATATTTGCGCAAATTTTTTTTTGCTGGTCTAATGGGTGCCAGCTTCCCCAGGATGCTCTGAGGAAGCTGGCACCCATTAGACCAGCAAAACGCGTTTGGCTTCACCTGTAGGAAAACAAGTACCAGCATCCTCATTCCACCTCCTGGCGATATTTGGACCTATTTGCATCCACTGGATAAAATTCCTACACAAGTCATCTACAGACCCGGACATATCCCCATCTGCCATTTGGTTTCTATCTGCATGAGATACCTAGGGGACTCTTTCCGGAAGCCAGTCTGGTAATAATTTTACATCAAATTGAACTTGTGAGCAACTGTGGACCAGTGTAGTAGCCAGGGAATGTGGACATTACACTTGGAAGGGTTTATGTGTGGCATCCTACAATTTTATCCGTGATATTAGCAATTGCTTCTGTTTTATTTCTGAGGATTAGGAAAACCTATTTTTATGAATGTGTAATAAAATTAATAATTTCTATTTTATATATTGATCCAGTTGTTTATCACATTTTGATCCACAGCCGGCGCCAGTATCCATCTTTGTCTATAATTTAGGGAATTGACCTTCCCTGTACAGGCTGCCGTTGACAGCGCACTCTATCTGTATGCTGCTGGGAGAAAGACATGTGAAATTACTACAGGATTTTCTCTTCAAATGAAGCAGCCATGAACCGTGATCACTGATCTCTAGATGCCCTAGCTGCCAGACAGCTGGCCTATCTCAGGAGTGAAACATACATACAAAACAAATGTATTAGCAGGAACCTCATACCTCAACTGGGTCAGGCACTTCAAGTCTAGTTTCTGGAGGAGCTCTCACCACTATAACAGTTTGGTCCTTAAAGCCACTGATTTTTCGTATATCTTGATAGGTTACATAAGCCAACGTGAACAAAGTTAAGGACATTTCACTGCAATCCCACAGTGGCATGTAAGCCAAGCTTTTATGCAATAAAACAGATAGATCTAGACTTAATTTGAAGTACCCCTTTACCTACAAATGCGGAAATATATACAAGGACCAAAAGGGCGGATGGGGTTCCCCACTACATGTTATACCTTGAAAGGTATGAAGGTTCTCCCCCAAACCAGTCAATTATCCTTTAGGGTACATGAGAATCCCAAAATCCATACATGTATCCTATTCTAGTAATGGTGAAAACAGAAGCAAAATCACTTGCCCATAGTACAGAAAAAGATTACACCATGTAAACACAATGAAGTACAGACTGAATTGGTTCATTCAAAATACTGCCCAGTCTGCACTTAAAACTCTATATGATCAAGTCCCTTAAATTGTGACAAACTAGTACAGTGGTACCTATAACATACTATTCTTGTAGGCTTGTATTTTTATGGCCACAACAGAAGCTTCAAGGATGTGCGTGCTGTGATTATTGGGACCACAAAAAAAAAAAAAAAAAAAAAAGCAATCTGCTGCATACTTCCCAGCTTCATATATCCAATTATGTGTAGACATGACAGCTTTGATACATTTATATGTATTAGGATGTTAGGGACCCATCTAATGAAGTTCACCTGGACGCAGTGGATGGGCACATTTTTGGCCAAATTTATGATAACATGTACATGAATATAAGTGAAGTTAATTGTAGAATTTAACCAAATTTTGACTATCAGTTTTGTTAGTGCTTAGAGTGTAGAATTTAACCAAATTTTGACTATCAGTTTTGTTAGTGCTTAGAGTGTACACCTGCATTTTTCTTTTTCCCGAGTGGTACTAGAAGCCCCAGTATGGTAACACCTATTATGTTTAAAAATAGGGTGTGCAGTCCCAGTCCTCCCCACTCCTTCCTCTAAATTGGTTTAAACGTAAGATCATGTAAGGTCAAGAAAAGCACAATAATGCAAATATCCATGGTCACATGATATATAACCAGCCACTGCCAACTTCAAAGCTTCACAGCTTAAAGAAACCAACGGTCCCATTAAAAATGAGACCAGAAGTGTAATGAGACATTTTTACACAAAGGATATCTTTGGTTTTCTGAATCTTCAGTTAGAAGTTTCAGGTCTAAGGTACAGTTCTGTATCAGCTCATCCAGTTTATTCTCTTCCTGGCTGAGCTCTGAAAGTTCCTTGGATAGTCCTTGACACCGTGCCATGTTGCTGCATCCATCATCAGGCAAGGTGCAGCCCCTAAAACAATAAGCTATGTTATTTTATGAAAACTAGTATATGCCATGAAAAGTTGACTTTTCAAAATAAATATCCTTCAGCTTAAGGTTCTACAGGTAGACAACAAGTTTAATATACACACCCTCTGCCCACAACCCATTTACGACTAAAGGCTCATACACACTTGCCGATAAAATGAGCAACGTCGCTCATTTTCCCCCTCCCTGAGCGACGTCGCTTATTTTAAATCGACAAGTGTGTATGCCGCCAGTGACTACCGATGCGCAGCCCCGAGGGGCGGCAACAATAGTCACTGTCGGTAGGGCACGCATGCAGGATCTGGACTGTCATCCACGACCTGCATGCATGGCTGGCAGAGGCGTGACGTCACTGAGCGATATGAGCAGTCATATTGCTCAGTGTTGTACAGTCGGCCGCGGACCGGCTGGCCCGTGAGGGGAAACATTACACGACGTGTACGGACCTTAATTTAGGATAGTGGAGACAAACAAAAAAGCAGTTATTTATTTATTTTCAAAAGTCACAGTACACCCTTTTGTTTCAAAAACTGCAGGAAAATAGGATTTTAAATTACCTACCGGTAAATCCTTTTCTCGTAGTCCATAAGGGATATTGGGGAGACTTAGTACGATGGTGTATAGACGGGGTCCAAAGGAGCCGGTGCACTTTAAAATTTCTTCACTGGGTGTGTTGGCTAATCCCCTATATGCCCCTCCTACAGGCAATTACAGGTAAAAACCAGTGCCCAAAGGAGAAAGGACATACTTGAGAGAAGGAACATAAGTGGTGAGATTTACACACCACGAACATAAAACCAGCAACGGCTGGAAACACAGCAACAACTGAACAGGTAACCATATAAAGAGAATTTGCAGAAAAGTCAACGTACTGAGGCGGGCATCCAATATCCCTTATGGACTACGAGAAAAGGATTTACTGGTAGGTAATTAAAATCCTATTTTCTCTAGCATCCATAAGGGATATTGGGGAGACTTAGTACGATGGTGATGTCCTAAAGCTTCCAGAACGGGCGGGAATGTGCGGAGACTTCTGCACCACCTGCCCAAACTGGGTATCCTCTTTGGCCAGTGTATCAAACTTGTAGAATTTTACAAGTGTTCTTCCCCGACCAGTTAGCAGCTTGGTATAGTTACAAGGCCGAGACTCCACAGGCAGCCGCCCAAGAAGAGCCCACTAATCTTGTAGAGTGGGCCTTCAGAGACTTAGGAACAGGTAAGGCTGCCGACAAATAGGCCTTTCGGATAGCAAGTCTAAGCCAACGAGCAATGGTCTGCTTCTAAACAGGCAACCCTTTTTCTGCACATCAGCCCACGAACAAGGAATCAGGTCTTTCTGATCCGAGCCATTCGTTTGACATAGATCTTCAAGTCTCGCACAGCATCCAATGCCTCCGGAGGAGCAGAAGTGCCAGTACTTGACGGAACCACAATAGGTTGATTCAAGTGGAACACAGACAACCTTCGTCAGAAACTGCTGCTTAGTCCTGAGCTCTGCTCTGTCCTCGTAAAAGACCAAGTAGGGACTTTTATGTTAAGGCCCCTAATTGCAAGACACGTTGAGCAGAAGTCAGGGCCAGTAACATCACAGTCTTCCACGTAAGGTACTTGTCTTCTACCGTCGGAGTTTCAAATCAGGACGACTGTAGAAATTCCAACACTACATTCAAATCCCAGGGTGCAGCACAAAAGGATGTTGAATGTGAAGTACTCCTTGCAAGAAGGTCTGAACTTCTGGCAATACTGCCAATTTCTTCTGGAAGACAATCGAGAGGGACGAAATCTGAACCTTAATGTAACCCAGTCGTAAGCCTTTATCCACAGCAGCTTGCAGGAAACGTCCCAAGTAGAACTCCGCAGGCGGATACGAGCACAAAGACATATCTCCTCCAGATCTATGATAGTGTTTTGACGTCACAGGATTCCTGGCCTGAACCATGGTAGCAATGACTCTTGGAAAGGCCCTTGTGAACTAGGATGTTCCGCTCAACCTCCATGCCGTCAAACGAAGTTGCCGTAAATCCGGGTAGACGAACGGTCCTTATTGAAGATCTCTTCTTAGTGGTAGAGGCCAACGGTCTTCGACGGACATGTTCAGAAGATCCGCATACCACGCCCTCCAAGGCCAATCCAAATTGCCTGGACTCCTTGATTTTTTATTTGAACACCCTTGGGAGCAATGGAATCAGAACAAACAGGTAGACCAGCCGGTAAGGCCAAGGCGACGTCAGTGTATGCACTGCCCTCGTCTGAGGGTCCCTGGTTCGTGAGCAATACCAGTGAAGCTTCTAGTTGAGTCTAGAAGCCATCATGTCTATCTGTGTGCAGCTCCACCGGTGGATGATCTGTTGGAACACCTGATGGTGGAGCCCCCACTCCCCCAGGTGGAGATCATGACTCAGGAAGTCCGCTTTCCCAGTAGTCCACACCCGAAATGAAGATTGCCGACAGCGCTCTTGCATTTCTTTCCGCCCAGAGGAGAATTTTTGACACCTCTCAAATGCAGGCTCTGCTTTTTGTTCCACCTTGCCGATTGATGTACGCCACTACTGTGGCGTTGTCACTGTACTTTGATCACGTGATACGTGAGCAGAGGAGAGGATTGAAGCAGAGCATTGTAGATCGCCCGAAGTTCCAGAATGTTGATCGAAGGAGGGCTTCGTGGGCTGACCACCTGCCCTGGAACTGAGCCCCTTGGTCAACAGCCCCCCCCATCCTCTCAGACTTGCATCCGTCGTGAGAAGGCTCCAATACTGAATCCGGAAACTCCAGCCTTCCAGGAGATTGGAGGACTGCAGCCACCACAGGAGGGAAATTCTGGCCTGAGGTGACAGCAGAGTCTGGTGCATCTGGAGATGTGATCCAGACCACTTGCTCAGGAGATTCAATTGAAATGTTCTGGCATGAAACCTCCCATATTGGATCGCCTCGTGTGAGGCAACCATCTTCTCCCAACAATCTTATGCAAAGATAGATACTCGAGCAGGTCGGAGCACCATTCGGACCATCTCCTGAAGTGTTCTCGCCTTGTCTTCTGGGAGGAACAATTTCTAGTCCACAGTATCCAGCAACATCCCCAGGAACAGGAACCGCTGAGTTGGCTGCAGGTGGGGACTTCTGTAAATTGAAAATCCACCCATGGTGTGACAGAAGTTGGAAACAGCTGGGTCCCTCACGTGTGAACAGTGCTCATTATCTCCACAGGAACACCATTCACAGGCACCTGACTGGCAAGATACTTTTAAGAGCATGATTCACAATGTGAATACAGAACTAGCTGCAGATAGGAAGTAGAGGGGTGTTAAAACAGTCTGTTGATTGTATGGCTAAAGCAGCAGATACCAGAAAGGCTTCTCGGCCCTTCCTGTTGGTTTCACGTAAACGCTCACTGCCACAGGTGCTACAGTCTGATTCTGACCAGCCTGATGTAGATAGGCACTGATGATATGGATGAGGACAGCTCTCTGTTCCCCAGGTGGAGGCTCTCATTTATGCTGTAAGAGAGGTTCTTCACATACCCGATCAGGAGGCAGAACCAGATGAAGAGTTGTACTTTAATTTTTTGGACACAGGAAACGTGGCTGAGGATTTAGGTTTTACATTAAACTCCCTGGCCAGGAAGGAATGGGTGAACCCTGACAAAATATTCTCAGAGGTTCTTATCTACATTTCCTCTCCCAGCTGATGACAGCAAGGTATGGGAAAAAACCCCATCAGTCGATTTGTCTGTGTCCAGACTATCTACAAAATAGGTACTTCCAGTACCAGGGGCTATATCCCTAAAAGACCCTGCTAACCATAAGGTTGAAACCACTCAAGGCAATATATACGGCAGAGGGCATAGCGCAGTGCCCCAGAATAGTTTGTGGTTGGATTTCAAGGGCAGTAGTCAAGTAGTCTGATAATATTAATGGATTGGACACACTGCCCCAGGATGAGGTCATTATTCTGCTGCAACACACAGGATGCTGTAAGTTTTATAAGCGAAGCTATAAAAGAATTGTGTAAGATAAATGAATGCACTACTGCTATGGAGGTTTCGGCCTGCAGAACTCTGTGGTTACGTCAATGGTCAGCAGACGCAGATTCCAAAAAGGGTGTAGAAAATATTCCTCTTACGAGTGAGGCCTTGTTTTTGAGACAAGTTAAATAAACGGATCTCCTGGGGGCGTGGCTTGGCAGCCATTGGGACAGGACGGGCTTCCTCACCGCTCCAGCCACAGAAGCCCTAAAAAAAATAAAAAAAAATAAAGAAGGTATTATTGATACCTATCCCTTATCATATCTGCTCCCAGCTTACTTCCCCGGACCCCGAGCACCTTCCACACCGCTGGAGGCAGGTACGCAGAGCCGGGAGGGGTCTTCTACCTCTCTGCAGGTTGCGGCCTGTCTCCCCTGCCCAAGCCGGGACTAAATTTCTGACCTCGCCCCACGGCTGGCACTGCTCATACCCCGCTACGCGGCCTGACGCCTCCTGCTACTCAGATCCCCTGAGCAGCTCCGCCAGCTGGATACCCCACCTCCGGTCCATGACAACTGCTGCCTGCCAGACCGGACCTGACGCCCACTGGCTTCTGACTGTCGGCTCCAGCGGCATCCACACCGGACGCGGCTCCCCCTGGTGCCTGCCTGACGCCTCCTACGACTCTGAACCCCTGAGCAGCTCCGTCAGCTGGTTCCCCCACCTCTGGCCAGCAGCAACTACTGCCTGCCCGGCTGGCAGTCCAGACCCGACGCACTCTGGCTGCCGCGTTTCCGGCCTGCACGGCCGCCCACAGCTGACGCAGCTCCCCCTGGTTTGGCTGCTTGACCCTGGCTCCCTTCCCGCCATCCAACGTCAGACCTCACATACCAGGAGTGTGGAGGAGTCCACTTGCTGCGGCCTCCCTCTTTTTGAACCAGTGGCGGCCATCCTATACAGGGACTGGGGAGAGCAGCCACATTTCAGTGCTGCACACAGACCGATTATATAAATAAAACAAAACAAAAAACCCCCACAAAAATACTGCACAGGACTGGGACGGAGGCTTCCCCGCTGACGACCGGGAGGAGTGGAATACAGAGTGAGCTGCTTCTACCAATTCAGAGGATCTAGCGGCTGACTTGCGCTGCTGAGGTACAGTACCCCCACTGGAGTCTGCACTGCAGCCCTTAGTACAGTACCCCGCTGGAGTTTTCCGAGCAGTGGCCATATTGCAGAGTGACTGCCCTGTGTTCTGGGCGACTGACCTCCTTCCTTGGCAATACCAACCAGCTGTTCCCTGGATCCCCCCTTCCTAGCAACGCTGATCTACAGTGGCACTTGTGGACCGATTGTTGCCTACATTTACCTTAGATCACCTGCCCTGTAGTTCCCTGTGACTGGCCTGTTGCTACAGGAATTTCATTGATCAGCTACACAGTGTAATTAGGATCAGCTTGGAACATCTGGGCCTGCATTGTCCTGCTGTGTCAACTCTCACATCACTAGCGGACGCTACCGAGTGGTTCGGGACTCTGCTGGCTTACTCTCAGTGATTTCCTACTGGCCCTTCTCCCTGGAGACCTATGGGAATATAACTCCTCCTCTCTCTATGCGAATGCCTTTATGACGCCCGGGGACCTGTGGACCCTTCATATGCTTTATAACCAGTCAATCTCAATTGCAGCAGCCTGTCTAAATTGTGTATTTCCCTGCGACTCACATCCTTTGCTACTCTACCCTGGGACGCAAGACCCCTTCAAGTGTTATAGGCCTGCTCTCTTTGTCTCTCCGTATATTTCTTCGTTTTCATTGTCTAAAATCAAACGGGCAACCCAAGCCCCACCGGCTTCCTTCTTTGGCCCTAAAAACAAGCAGACTTCACCATCCCCTGACCCAAGCTTCTTATCCGCTCGCCTGCGGAGATTTAAATTGACCCGCAGATACAGGTGGTTATGACAAATTTTCTGGAGGGTGTCAAAACAGCCTTTGCGCAAGAACTTTCTAGGGCTGTCAATGATTTTAAATTGGAATTATCTTCCCTTGGACCAATACCCTGGAATCCAAGACAGACAGTCTCTGCCGTTCCCAGATTACCCTCGACAATGAACTTTCACGACGGCACAATAAGGTTGAATCCCTTAAAGAACAAGAGGACACAATCGCTCGACGGAATAATCTGAGGATATGCAATGCGGCCGAGACCATTTCTACTTCTGAACTACAGTCCTTTCTTGGTGGCCTTTTCAGACAGTCTCCCTGACCTGTCTCCTACCGATTTGATTGCTAGAGCCCACCGGGCCCTTAGAGCGAAGCCCTCATCTGCTCAGCCTCCTCATGACATTGTCCGGCTGCACTATTACCGTACTAAGGAACGGTTACTCCAAGCCACCAGAGATACCCAGCTCATTACCTACTAAGATGATATGGATCTCCAGCTATTTCAGGACCTGGCCACCTACACTATGCAGAAGCGTAGGAACCTCCAACCTATTATTCACCTCTTACGTAAACACAAAATCAGATACTGCTGGGGTTTTCCCTTTCTAACTTCAAGTATTCACTGCCAAGTCCTCGTATTCTGTGAAATCCATCGCCCAAGGCTAGAATCTCCTGGCGGAATTGGATTTATTGCCAGTCTTAGTCTCTGCCCCGTTTCACCCACACCACATCGGTCCCGCCCCCCTGCTCCAGAATTTTCCACGGTCACGAGACGTCAGGATCAGCATCACGCTGCTCCTCCGTGAGATTGTTGGTTGCAGCCCTCTTGCCTCCTCTACTTGCTGCACCCTCCCCCTGGACGATGTCCTGGGTGGATGCAGGCCTATGACCGTGCAGTTGATTTTTGACTATTCTTTCATGATTCTTCTAGTACCATTCAGGTCTTCCTGAACTTTATATCCTTTTTCAATGTCTCAACTCCCAGTGTGGTTTTTATTATATAGATGTGTTAACATATTTGCTCACCAAATATACACTGTTTTCCCTTTTACTGCTGTGCTTACTAGGTCCCTATGTGGCGTATCTCATCCCCCACTTTTCTATATCCTGCCCCCATGCACCCTGTACTTACCGAACATTTTCTATATTGTTCTTCCTATTACATTGAACCACCAGCAGTTTCCTTAGGTTTAAGGGTTCACACCCAACTGGGCTTCTTCCCCCTTTCCTCTGGATTTTCCTTTTTTGTGGCTACCTTCCTCCTTTTTCTGGTCTTCGTTTTGTATCTGGTAGACTTACTCAGTGTTTTAGTCCTTTCACTTTCTCAACTGCTTTTTCTTTTGTAGCAACTATATTCTTGTCACCATGGCCCTTAAGTTACTGTCTATCAATATAAATGGTCTCAACTCCACGCACAAGCGTAGAGTTACCCTGGAGGCCTGTCCGAGGGAAAAGCGGACAGTGTTTTTACAGGAGACTCACCTCACGGGAACCCGCACTCAATTACAGGGGAAGCAATTCTCTCAAACTTATTTTTGCTTCTGTGGACTGCAAGAAACGAGGCCTTGCAATACTTTTTCATAATAGGACTCCTTTCTTGCACTCTACCTATTCTGACCCGGAGGGCCGCTTTCTTATTGTGTCTGGTGCGCTTCGCTCACAAACTGTTACTCTTGTTTCAGTATATGCACCAAATCAGGCTCAGGGCCTTTTTTACTCTAAGCTGTTCAAGTGCATTGAGCGACATGCACAGGGGCATCTCATAGCGGGGGATTTTAAGGTTATCCTTAATCCGAGCCTTGATAGGTCCTCACCTTCCTCGCTTAAACTGTTGCCTCCTCTCTCCAAAGACGCAGTAACTTTATCCTCCTTGCTTAAGCAATATAATCTTTATGACTCCTGGAGTCTTAAAAATTCAACTGCCCGTGACTACACCCATTTCTCCCCACCGCATAATATGTATTTTCGTATGGACATTATTTGTCTCCCACTCACTAACCCCCTTGACTACGCAGGCTGGCATTGCCCCCCCCCCCCCCCCTCTCCAGGCTTGGACAGATCACACGGGAGTCTATCCTCAGACAGTATCCCCGCCCCCGTAAGTGGCACCTTGATGACTCACTTTTGTTGCATCCGACTACCTTCTCTATGAGTAAACCGGCTATCTGATTTTCTGACGAATTCTACCCCAGATGTATCTCCTGCTGTCGTTTGGGAGGCCCATGAGGCCACCATTCGAGGCCTACTCATTAGCTCCGCTTCTGCCATGCTTAGACGTGCTGCCGACTAAATAACCTCTTTAGAGCTTCGGCTTGCTGCCCTTCTAGACAGTCATAAATGCAACCCCACTCCAACCCGATTAACAGAGATTACGTCTGTCAGAGGCCAATTTAACACCCCTCTCTCTAAAAGAGCGGTCACACTGCAAAAACTCCAACAGCGTTTCTATGATCAGGCCGATTCTATGCTGGCCAGTAAACTCAGGAAAAAACGCTCCCTTAACTTATTTCAGTAGATTCGATCTCCCCACACTAACTCCACCACTTATGACCCGGTCACAATTGTCCACGAATTTAGAGAATTCTATTCCTCTTTGTACAATCTCCTGAACACCAGTGCTGACCATCCCTCTCAGTTTGACAGCCTGGACTCCTATTTGGCATCCTCTCCCCTTCCTAAACTTTCCCCAGATCAACTTTCCTCCCTTAATAGTATTTCACAAGACGAAGTGCAGGCTGCCATTAAATCCCTTAAAAACTCTTCTGCCCCTGGCGTGGGCGGTGTCTTGACTAAATATTATATTAAAAAAACAAAACAAAAAAAAAACCGACGTCCTTACTCCCTTACGTAATTTTTTTTTTAAATAACGTATTGGACAGGGCATCCTTTGACTGTGCAACGACCACGACTAATATAATGGATTCCGAAACCCGGAAAGGATTTTTCACTTTGTTCTAACTTTAAGCAGATTTCCCTTCTCAACGTCGATCTCAAATGATATGCTAAAATTTTAGCTAAAAGACAATCCTTCTACCCACTTAAATTCATCCCGAAAAAACACAGGATACCAGCGCTGGCTGTACAAATTATAAAAATAGGGTTTGCTGAATATAAAATACAATTTTAGACTATTAAAAAACAGGAATAGATTCCTATTATCTGATAAATAAACACTTGCAATCAATCTCGCACTAGAGAGATGTATTAAAAGTCCACTCTTCTGAGACATGTCTTGTAAAGGCTATGTATACATGCAGGTCTCTATAGCTGGTATCCTGTGTTTCTTCTTTTGTTTATTGGGGAACTGACCATCCCCTTACCAGCTGCTACTGACTGCGCACTTACATATTCTCTATAAATTCATCCCGACCAGGTGGGATTTATCCCAGGCAGACAAGCTACAGATAACACCAGGAGGACAGTCGACCTGATTCGCCATGAATGGAGTGTGAATTCCTTCTTTGATGCCAATAAGGCATTCGACTGCATATCTTGGCTGTTCATGTTTGGTGTTCTTGGGTCGATGGGCTTCTCTGGCAAATTTCTGCAGGGGATAGCAGCCCTTTACCGCTCACCTTAGGCTACTGTCTCTGCAAACAGTCTGACCTAGATACCCTTTGATATTTCTAATGGCACGCGTCAGGGATGCCCCCTCTCTGCTTGTTTTTGCTTATTATTGAGCCTATGGCTGCTAGACTTCGTCTTCGTGCTTAAAATATCTGGGGTCTCTGTCTGTACCACAGAACATAAGCTGGCGCTGTATGCGGATGTCTTACTAACACTTACTAATCCCCTCTCCTCACTCCCGCCCTTTATAGCTGAATTGGATTTATATAGCCACTTCTCTGGGTACAAGATCAATTTAGATAAGACTGAAATCCTTGATTTTTACTTGTCGCAAACGGACAAGTCATCCCTAGAGAACCTTTTCCCATTTAACTAGTGTCTTCAGAAGATACAATATTTAGGCGTTTTTATAACCAAAAGATACAATCAGCTTTTCCAGGACAACTTCCGCCGCCTTCTTTCCCAAATTAAAATAGATTTGGAATCATGGTCAGGCAATATTAATACTGTAAAAATGACTGTTCTTCCAAAACTCCTTTATCTTTTTCAAACCCTCCCTATCCGTATCCCCCCCCCCCCCCCCCCCCCCCATACGTTTTTACATTTCTTCAATATCATACTTCAAAGTTTATATGGGCAGGAAAAACACCACGGGTGTGTTTATGTACTCTCCAAAGGCTGAGGGAGGGGGTGTCTGTATTCCCAATTTTAAACACTTACCTCGCTGTGCAGCTCGCTCAAAGTATTTTATGAAACCATTTTAATACTTCCAGAGTGTGGGTTCGCCTCGAGGCAGAGTCTCTGGGATTACTTTTGTAGGGACTACTCTGGATACCTCGAGCCTGTCGCCCGAAGAAGGTCCGCGATCATCTCATTGCTTCCCACTCATCGATTTAGGACTTGTCCATTCGCAAGTTTGGACCATCTCCTCCACCTGTCCCGGTCATCCCCTCGTTTCATTCTAACGATTTCCCGCCCAGTTTGAACCCCATGGCATTCTCCCCATGGTTAAAGGGGGGTATCGGGTTTCTCAATGATATATCGCATGACCACACTTCCTCTTTTTCAGACATCTAAACTAAATTTGGTATCCTTTCCAAGAATTTTTCTCAATACCAACAGTTGCAAAATTTTCATGGTACCATCAAGCACAGTCTTGTTTTCCACCCCCTGACATTTTGAGTCTCTTTTCCTCCGCCAATCTTCCACATCTGGTCTCATTTCCTCATATTCAGAACGATCATCTTCCTCTATGCACACATGGGACTCGAGCTGGCTTAGGAACAGGATTTGGGCGAGTCCTTAGATTCCAAAGATTGGGATGATATTAGAGGGGGAGCTAGGTCAAGCTCAATATGTGTTAGAAGAAAAGAAAATGTGTACAAAATTCTTTATAGATGGTACTTGGTTCCCTCCAGAATAGCTAGGATATTTCCCGATGCCTCTAATCAGTGCTGGCGAGGTTGCGGATTGGAAGGTTCATTTCTTCATATCTGGTGGAGCTGCCCCAAGCTCTCAGCTTTCTGGTCAGATATTAGGAACCTTCTCTCCTCACTCCTACAAATCTGGCTTCCTCTAGATCCCAAATTTTTCCTCCTACCATTGCCTTTCCCAGAAGCTACCTACCACCAGAATAAACTGATTAGGCATGTCATTTCTGCAGACACTTGTCAACTGGCTGCTGACTGGAAACAACCCCTCCCACCCACTCTCACCTCAGTTATCACTAGGATTTGGTCAGTTGGAATTTATGACCAGTGTTATTAACCACTCTTCTAAATCCTTTGACAAACCATGGGGCCCCTGGATGTCCTTTTTAAGGCTAACTCTTTCATGCAAGTTCCCCTTTTAAAAAAAAAATAAAAAAAAAATTCTTCTTTCCTTTCTTCATGGTTTCCGGTCTCTCCTTTGACGGTTCTAGCCACGCAGTCTTCTCTGACATTTTCTTCCTTCTTCTCCTCCTGTAATCTATAGTTTTATGATGTTCCTATCGCTGTTTCAGGACTACTTTTTTGCTAATGACAATTGGATCTGGCAGTGCACATGTGACATTTATTGGCCAATTTAGCCTTTGTTTATCTTATTCATTTAACTCTGCAGGTTTCAAACATAATGCCTTGATGTGTCTTAAGTTGTGTGCATCAATTGGATTGTATTCTGCTTGGCCCTTCAATAAACGCAAAAAAAAAAAAAAAAAAAAAAAAAAAAAAAAAAAAGGATTTCCCAGGCAGCGGCGGGTAAGTCTACCTATCTGCTATCGGCTGCACAACCTACCAGATGTTCTTACTCAGGATCCTCCGTGCAGTCCTTTAGTCTGGCAAGGTTCAGAAGCAGGGGCCGAGGGATCTAGTGGCAAGTCCCATAAACCTGCAGCATCTCTGGCCCAGACAACCGGATCCCCTGCCACTAAGCCTTCCACGTGACTGTTGGCCCCAACAGCAGGGCGACTTTCAGGTAGGTGCTCGCCTTTAACACTTTGCCAGGATACTTGGGTAAGGGACCTCATTTCCCAGGGATATGGAACTCCAAGCACTTCCTCCTCACAGATTTTTAAATTCGGGCTTACCAGCTTCACCTGCAGCAAAAGTTACCTTGCAAGAGGCTATTCAAAACCTTTTGCAGACGGGAGTGGTGGTTCCAGTACCTCCTCCGTTACACAACAGGGGTTTAGTCCAGTCTGTTGTTCCAAAACCAGACTGTTCGGTCAGACCCATCTTGAACCTGAAGCCCCTAAACCCGTATCTACTGGTGTTCAAATTCAAGATTGAATCCCTGTGGGCAGTGGTGTCCGGTCTGGAGAGGAGAGAATTCCTGGTATCTGTAGATGTAAACGATGCTTACCTGCACACTCCCATGTGGCCCCCTCATCAGGCTTACCTCAGGTTTGCCATATTGGACGACCATTTCCAGTTTCAGGCCTTACCCTTTGGCCTCTCCACAGCTCCGAGGGTCTTCACCAAGGTCATGGCGGAGATGCTGCAACTGCACATGATGGGAGTGAACAGTCCCCTACTTGGACGATCTCCTGATAAAGGCTATGTCCAGGGAATGTCTCCTGCAAAGCATCAATCGGACTCCTCGCCTACTTACAGATCATGGGTGGATCTTACATTTTCAGAAATCTCACCTGGAACCGGCCCAAATGACTTCAGTTCCTGAAAATGAAACTGGATAGTGTCTCAAAAGGCACTTCTTCCGATGGACAAGGCTTTGGCTATCCAAGCTATGGTCCGCTCAGTACTCCACCCTCGCAGGGTATCAATACATCTTTGCATACGCTTGCTGGGCAGGATGGTAGCTGCTTATGAGGCAAATACGGCAGGTTTCATGTCCGGCCATTTCAACTGGATTTGCTGGACAAATAGTACAGGTCTCAGCTTCACATGCATCAGGATGTGATCTCTCCAAAAGTCGGGATTTCTCTAGTGTGATGGCTACAAATCCCTCACCTAGTAGAAGGCAGGAGTTTCAATAACCACTTGTGTATTCTCCTGACAACGGATGCCAGCCTCCAGGGTTAGGGGGCTGTGACCCAAGGGGCAGAGTTCCAGGGGATATGGTCAAGTCAGGAATCTGCTCTGCCGATAAACATCCTGGAACTCAGGGCAGTTTACAACGCCCTAATGCAAGCTTACAATCTCCTGAAGAATCAAGCGATCCAGGCTCAAATCGGACATCGCCACGGCAGTAGCATACATAAATCAAGAAGAAACAAGCAGAGCAGCAATGCGAGAAGTGTCAAAAATACTGTTCTGGGCAGAGGCCAACGCAAAGGCCATCTCAGCCATTTTCATTCCAGGAGTGGACAACTGGGAAGCAGACACAACCTCCATCCGGGGGAGTGAAGCCTACATCCGCAGGTGTTTCAACAATTGATTCACCGGTGGGGCTGTCCACAGATCTGATGGCTTCTCGTCTCAAAAAGCTACGCCGTTACTGTTCCAGAATGAAGGCTCCGCAGGCTGTAGCAGTGGACGCGCTGATGCCATGGATGTACTAGTTTGTGTACCTGTTACCTCCTATACCGCTAATCCCAAGGGTTCTAAAAAGACTAAGACAGGAAAACGGTCAAACAATTCTAAATGCCCTGGTTTGGCATCAACGGGCGTGGTACTCGAGCCTCCTAAACATAGTGCTTGAGCATCCCTGGCCTCTGCCACTCGAATGGACCTTGCTGAAGATCCTTTTGGTCTATCCAGACTTACCATGGCTACATTTGACTGCTTGGAAGTGGAGAGAGAGATTCTAGCCAGAAAAGGTCTTCCCTCCAGGGTTATTTCCACTATGGTCCAAGCCAGGGAGATGGTTACGTTAAAACATCATCGTATCTGGAAAAAGTATGTTTCATGGCGCGAAAGTAGAAAGGCGTCTCCCGTGGAATTTAGAATTGGTCGCTTTCTACTTTTCCTGCAAGAAACAGTGGATATGGGCCTACGTTTAGGTTCCATAGAAGTGCAGATTTCAGCACTCTATTTTCTTCCAGAAGCAACTTGCTCTCTTACCAGAAGTACAGACCTTCCTGAAATGGGTTCTTCATTTGCAAACGCCTTCTGTGCCTCCCACAGCTCCGTGGGATCTGAATGTGGTTTTGTCCTTTGTCAGACTGGTTTGAACCCTTACATAGGGTATAATTTAAATTTCTTACTTGGAAGACAGATGCTCTGAATTGGGGGCCTTATCCTGCAAGAGCCCTTATTTGATTTTTCATAAAGATAGGGCCGAAAGTGGCGTCAGCTTTTCACACGAATCATCCAATTGTGGTTCCAATGTTGTCGGACGCTTCTGTGGACCCAGAGTCCTTGGATGTGGTGAGGGTTCTGAAAGTTTATCAAAAGGACTGCGCGCCATCGGAAAACCAATTCGATGTTTGTCCTTTAAGATTCCTCCAAGATTACTTAGAAGCCGGACTACCAATCTATTGATCGTTGGCTCAGGATGACCATCCAACAAGCCTATACTTCAGCGGCTCTGCCTTTGCCGATGTCTATTCAGGCCCACCCAACGAGATCGGTGTGTCTCGACCTTACAGCTGTGCCGAGCTGCTACTTGGTCTGGTTTGAACACTTGTTAAATTCTATAGGTTCAAAACCCAGGCCAAGGATGACCTTCAGTTTGGTCAGGCAGTTTTACAGAGGTCTTCGAACTCTCCCACCTGTTTGGGACATCACCATGGTACTACAGTACAGTTCCCCAGTATCCACTAGGATGTAAGAGAAAAATAAGATTTTACTCACCGGTAAATCTATTACTCGTAGTCCGTAGTGGATGCTGGAGACTCCGTAAGGACCATGGGGAATAGACGGGCTCCGCAGGAGACTGGACACTCTAAAGAAAGATTTAGTATTACCTGGTGTGCACTGGCTCCTCCCTCTATGCCCCTCCTCCAGACCTCAGTTAAGGAAACTGTGCCCGGAAGAGCTGACAGTACAAGGAAAGGATTTTGGAATCCAGGGTAAGACTCATACCAGCCACACCAATCACACCGTATAACTCGTGATAAACTTACCCAGTTAACAGTATGAACAACAAACAAGCATCACTCAACTGATGCCACATAACATAACCCTTTAGTAAGCAATAACTATATATACGTATTGCAGAAAGTCCGCACTTGGGACGGGCGCCCAGCATCCACTACGGACTACGAGAAATAGATTTACCGGTGAGTAAAATCTTATTTTCTCTGACGTCCTAGTGGATGCTGGGGACTCCGTAAGGACCATGGGGATTATACCAAAGCTCCCAAATGGGCGGGAGAGTGCGGATGACTCTGCAGAACCGAATGGGCAAACACAAGGTCCTCCTCAGCCAGGGTATCAAACTTGTAGAACTTTGCAAATGTGTTTGAACCCGACCAAGTAGCAGCTCGGCAAAGCTGTAATGCAGAGACCCCTCGGGCAGCCGCCCAAGAAGAGCCCACCTTTCTTGTGGAATGGGCTTTCACTGATTTTGGATGCAGCAATCCAACCGCAGAACGAGCCTGCTGAATCGTGCCACAGATCCAGCGAGCAATAGTTTGCTTTGAAGCAGGAGCACCCAGCTTGTTGGATGCATACAGGACAAACAGCGAGTCAGTCTTCCTGACTCCAGCCGTTCTGGTCACATAAATCTTCAAAGCCCGGACTAAGTCAAGCAACTTGGAATCCTCCAAGTCACCAGTAGCCGCAGGCACCACAATAGGTTGGTTCAAATGAAAGGAAGACCCCACTTTTGGCAGAAATTGCGGACGAGTCCGCAATTCTGCCCTATCCATATGGAAAGCCAGATAAGGGCTTTTACATGACAAAGCCACCAATTCTGAAACACGCCTAGCCAAAGCTAAGGCCAACAGCATGACCACTTTCCACGTGAGATACTTTAGCTCCACGGTCTTAAGTGGCTCACACCAGTGGGATTTCAGGAAACTCAACACCACGTTAAGATCCCAAGGTGCCACTGGTGGCACAAAAGGGGGCTGAATATGCAGCACTCCCTTAACAAACGTCTGAACCTCAGGCAGTGAAGCCAGTTCTTTTTGGAAGAAAATGGATAGGGCCGAAATCTGGACCTTTATGGACCCTAATTCCAGGCCCATAGTCACTCCTGACTGTAGGAAGTGCAGGAATCGACCCAGCTGGAATTCCTCTGTAGGGGCCTTCCTGGCCTCACACCAAGCAACATATTTTCACCATATACGGTGATAATGCTTTGCGGTCACATCCTTCCTAGCCTTTATCAGCGTAGGAATAACTTCATCCGGAATGCCTTTTTCCGCTAGGATCTGGCGGTCAACCGCCATGCCGTTAAACGCAGCCGCGGTAAGTCTTGGAACAGACAGGGCCCTTGTTGTAACAGGTCCTGTCTGAGAGGCAGAGGCCACGGGTCCTCTGTGAGCATTTCTTGCAATACCGGGTACCAAGTCCTTCTTGGCCAATCCGGAACAATGAGTATTGTTCTCACAATTCTCAGCACCTTTGGTATGAGAGGAAGAGGAGGAAACAGACTGATTGGAACACCCATGGTGTTACTAGTGCGTCCACAGCTATCGCCTGAGGGTCCCTTGACCTGGCGCAATATCTTTTTAGCTTTTTGTTGAGACGGGACGCCATCATGTCCACCTGTGGCAGTTCCCATCGATTTGCAATCTGCGTGAAGACTTCTTGATGAAGTCCCCACTCTCCTGGGTGGAGGTCGTGCCTGCTGAGGAAGTCTGCTTCCCAGTTGTCCACTCCCGGAATGAACACTGCTGACAGTGCTAGTACGTGATTCTCTGCCCAACGAAGAATCCTGGTGGCTTCTGCCATTGCCACCCTGCTTCTTGTGCCGCGCTGGCGGTTTACATGGGCCACTGTAACATCACGTTGTCTGACTGAATCAGCACTGGTTAGTTTCGAAGCAGAGGCTCCGCTTGACTCAGGGCGTTGTATATGGCCCTTAGTTCCAGGATATTGATGTGCAGACAAGTCTCCTGACTTGACCACATCCCCTGGAAGTTTCTTCCTTGAGTGACTGCCCCCCATCCTCGGAGGCTTGCATCCGTGGTCACCAGGACCCAGTCCTGTATGCCGAACCTGCGGCCCTCGAGGAGGTGAGCACTTTGCAGCCACCACAGAAGAGACCCCTGGCCGTGGGGGACAGGGTGATCAGCCGATGCATCTGAAGATGCGATCCGGACCACTTGTCCAACAGATCCCACTGAAAGATCCTCGCATAGAACCTGCCGAAGGGAATGGCTTCGTATGACGCCACCATCTTTCCCAAGACTCGCGTGCAGTGATGCACAGATACCAGTTTTGGTTTTAGGAGGCCTCTGACCAGAGTCACGAGCTCCTGAGCCTTCTCCTCCGGGAGAAACCTTTTTCTGGTTTGTGTCCAGAATCATGCCCAGGAAGGGCAGACGCGTTACAACACTTCCTGAGAGAGTGCTACGCTGATCAGCAACCGCTCCCTGGACCTCGCCTTTATGAGATCGTCCAAGTATGGGATAATCGTAACCCCTTGCTTCCGAAGGAGCACCATCATTTCCGCCATCACCTTGGTAAATATTCTCGGTGCCGTGGACAGGCCAAACGGCAACGTCTGGAATTGGTAATGACAGTCCTGTACCACAAACCTGAGGTACTCCTGATGAGGTGGATAAATGGGGACATGCAAGTACGCATCCTTGATGTCCAGAGACACCATAAAATCCCCCTCTTCCAGGCTTGCAATGACCGCTCTGAGCGATTCCATCTTGAACTTGAATCTTTTCAGATAAATGTTCAGGGATTTTAAATTCAATATGGGTCTGACCAAACCGTCCGGTTTCGGTACCACAAACATTGTGGAATAGTATCCTCTTCCTTGTTGAAGGAGGGGAACCTTTACCACCACCTGCTGGAGATATAACTTGTGAATTGCCGCTAACACTACTTCCCTTTCTACGGGGGAAGCTGGCAGGGCCGATTTGAGGTAACGGTGAGGGGGCATCACTTCGAATTCCAGCTTGTATCCCTGAGACACAATCTGTATAGCCCAGGGATCCACCTGTGAGCGAACCCACTGGTGGCTGAAATTTCGGAGACGCGCCCCCACCGCTCCTGGCTCCTGTGGAGCCCCAGCGTCATGCGGTGGATTTAGTGGAAGCCGGGGAGGACTTCTGTTCCTGGGAACTAGCTGAATGGTGCAGCTTCTTTCCTCTACCCCTGCCTCTGGCCAGAAAGGACGCACCTCTGACTTTCTTGCCTTTTTGTGATCGAAAGGACTGCATTTGGTAATACGGTGCTTTCTTAGGCTGTGAGGGAATATATGGCAAAAAGTTTGACTTCCCAGCCGTAGCTGTGTAAAACTAGGTCCGAGAGACCGTCCCCAAACAATTCCTCACCCTTGTAAGGTAACACCCTCCATGTGCTTTTTGGAGTCGGCATCACCTGTTCATTGCCGAGTCCACAGGACCCTTCTGGCAGAAATTTACATTGCATTTATTCTAGAGCCCAGTAGGCAAATGTCCCTCTGGGCATCCCTCATATATAGGACAGCATCTTTTATATGCCCCAGGGTCAGTAAAATGGTATCCTTGTCTAAGGTATCCATTTCCTCAGACAGATTATCTGTCCATGCTGCTACAGCACTACACATCCAGGCCGACGCAATAGCCGACCTCAGTATAGTACCGGAGTGTGTATAAACAGACTTCAGGATACTTTCCTGCTTCCTATCTGCAGGATCCTTTAGGGTGGCCGTATCCTGTGACGGCAGGGCCACCTTTTTAGAGAAGCGTGTCAGGGCTTTATCTACCCTAGGGGAGGATTCCCAGCGCATCCTGTCCGTTGGCGGGAAAGGGTACGCCATAAGTAACTTTTTGGAAATCAGCACTTTATCGGGTGAATCCCATGCTTTTTCACATAATTCATTTAACTCATGTGAAGGGGGAAAAGTCCCCTCTTGCTTTTTCTCCCCATACATATACACCCTCTTGTCAGGGACAGTGTTTTCCTCCGATATGTGCAATACATCCTTCATTGCTATAATCATGTATCGGATGGCTTTAGTCATTTTAGGCTGCAACTTTGCCTCATCGTCATCGACACTGGAGTCAGAATCCGTGTCGACATCTGTGTCAACCAACTGGGATAGTGGGCGCTTTTGAGACCCTGACGGCCTCTGAGCTGCAGAATCAGACACGGGTTGAGACCCTGATTGATTATCCAACCTTTTATGCAAGGAGCTTACGTTATCATTTAACACCTTCCACATATCCATCCAATCAGGTGTCGGCGCCGGCGACACCACAGTCACTGGCACTTGTTCTGCCTCCACGTAACCGTCCTCGGCAAACATGTCGACACAAACGTACCGACACAAACGTACCGACACAAACGTACCGACACAGGGAATGCTCTAATCGAGGACAGGACCCCACAAGGCCTTTTGGGGGGAGAGAGAGTATGCCAGCACACACCCCAGCGCTATATAACCCAGGGATTACACAGTAACTTATTGTTTACCCAGTAGCTGCTGTTTATGATAATTTGCGCCTAAATTTATGTGCCCCCCCTCTCAATTTTACCATTTTTCTACCTTGATACTGCAGGGGAGAGCCCGGGGAGCTTCCTCTCAGCGGAGCTGTGAAGAGAAAATGGCGCTGGTTAGTGCTGAGGAAGAAGGCCCCGCCCCCTCAGCGGCGGGCTTCTGTCCCGGGTCTGTGTAATAAAATGGCGGGGGCTCGTACATATATACAGTGCCCAGCTGTATGTGTGTGTCTTTTTGCCAAGATGTATCCTAATTGCTGCCCAGGGCGCCCCCCCCCCCCTGCGCCCTACAGTGACCGGAGTGTGTGGGTAGTGTGGGCGCAATGGCGCACAGCTGCAGTGCTGTGCGCTACCTCATGTGAAGACAGGAGTCTTCTGCCGCCGATTTCGATGTCTTCTTGCTTCTGCCGGCTTCTGACTTCTGGCTCTGCGAGGGGGACGACAGCACGGCTCCGGGAACGGACGACAAGGTCAGGGTCCTGTGTTCGATCCGTCTGGAGCTAATGGTGTCCAGTAGCCTAAGAAGCGCAACCTAGCCGCAGTTAGTAGGTTTGCTTCTCTCCCCTCAGTCCCACGTAGCAGAGAGTCTGTTGCCAGCAGAAGCTCTCTGAAAATAAAAAAAACAAACTAAAATACTTTAATAGCAAGCTCAGGAGAGCTCACTAAAAGCACCCAGCTCTAGCTGGGCACAGATTCTAACTGAGGTCTGGAGGAGGGGCATAGAGGGAGGAGCCAGTGCACACCAGGTAGTACTAAATCTTTCTTTAGAGTGCCCAGTCTCCTGCGGAGCCCGTCTATCCCCCATGGTCCTTACGGAGTCCCCAGCATCCACTAGGACGTGAGAGAAATAGGAATTTAATACCTACAGGTAAGCTTTTCTCATAGTCCGTAGCGAATACTTGGCGCCCGCCTCAGTGGTTAGATTTCCTGCTTACCTGGATAAGTATTTGGTAGGCCTGCTGTTGCGGTCCTCTTATGTTGTTGGGATAGCTTTGCTATCCTTGTTATTATTGGTGTTTTCTGCTCCGGTTAACCCCTTTCAGTTATGGTTGCGTGGTGGCTTAGTGCCTCACCGCTGTTGCATCTGTTTTTTTCTCTCATGGTATGGCCGTCTCCTCGGGCAGTTTCCTAGACCGAGTCTGGTAGGAGGGGCATAGAGGGAAGGATTTAAAGTGTCAGGCTCCAGTGGACCCGATCTATACCTCATGGTACTACAGTACAGTTCCCCAGTATCCGCTACGGACTACGAGAAAAGGAATTACCGGTAGGTATTAAATTCCTATTTTTCTGTCCCCAGGGACCTTTATGGTAAAGGAGCCAGAGGCAGGCAGCACAGCCTTTGACAGTCGAGAGACTGATACGTCAACCCCTGGGTATTCTTCACAGAATTTCCTACCTTCAGGAACAAATGGGAAAGTGTGCAAAAATCTTTGACACTTGGTATCGTTTGGCTGGATTTTTCCAGGCCAACTTAAATAGGTCATCTAACTCTGCAGAATCAGGGAAGTGACATTAGACTTGGTCTGTGTAAAGAAAAACGACTGCTGTGACGCAGCATCCTCTAGAGGGAGTTTTAACACGTCCTGTGTAGCCAGAATGAGGGGTACAATACCCTGAGCAGAAGTGGAATCCCCATTAGCAGGATTCAAGTCCTCCCCATCCTCCTGTACATAGTCATCTGAATCAGATAGCGCAGGCAAACTACACATTCGTGGTCCTGAGTGTTGGGGGGGGGGGGGGGGGGGGGGTGTCTGTGTAACATCTGCCCTGGCAGCTAAATCTACAACAGTAGTAGCAGAGTGTTTTGAACATTAGCAGTGAGTTGTGATGACATCATACGTAATATTTAAGGGCTCCTAGCCAGGAAGGCTCTTGACCCTCTCCCCCAGCCCCCTCATTGAGTTGTGAAGATTGATGCATTGTTCACATCAAATGGAATCAGATAGGGGAGAGAATCTGGTGTGGCATACACTGCATAGTTTGTGTTTACACATGTTCACAGTAAAGCACAATCACATACACAGTCAAGTAATGACTAGCAAGCGTGCCCTTTTACTGTATGAGAGAGTGAGAGAGGGAAAACCAGCACACCACAGCTACACAGCCACAGTGAAACACCTATGATTATTGTCCTTTATAGGACACAGATTGTGTACAATAGCAGCTCTTCCCCTTTGCTACACCCTGTACCAGTTTTCCAGCGTTTTGAGTGTCAGGAGGAGCTGTGTGTGCCTGCTGCAAGCAGAGGAAGGTGCCAAAATACCGCTGGTCCCGCTCTGAGGTAGCTACTCTCCCCCTCCGCCCAATGGCAACAGTGTACTTTATACTGGCAAAGACTCCCAATTACCTTAAAAACCATCAAGCAAGTGCTAGTTTAAGCCATCACTAGCCAGTGTACACAGGGGGCTATTGCGGGTTCTCCCCTGTGTTTCAGCTGCAATTTGAACCGGGGACGCCCTAGCGGGGCCCCCGGTTTGTACTCACCACTGTAGTGTGCGGCGTGCTGCGATAGCTAAGGTGCAGTGCCCCGCTGTACAAACCACCTCTCAGGATGGTGGTCCTGCAGCAGGGAAGCGGCTCTGACACCTCGCAAGGCCGGTGACAGTCTCCCTCCCCTAACTCCCATGGTGCAGGTATGCTGTTGCGCAAAAAGAATAACGAAAATAATAAAAAATTAAGAAATTGAAAACAACTCTGGAGCTGCAGAGATGTGCATCCTCTCCTTAGTGCACTTTTATTCTAAACTGCCTGTGGGAGGGTGCATAGAGGGGAGGAGCCAATACACCCAGTGAAGAAATGTGAAGTGCACCAGCACCTTTGGACCCCGTCTATACACCATCGCATTAATTCTCCCCAATATCCCTTATGGATGCTAAAGAAATGGGAAAACTGAATACTCCAGTAAGGTATGGGTACAGTGGGCTATGTTTTAGGGTATGTACCAAACATGGATGCCATCTTGAATCAAAGACAGTTTTCCCATTTTCTGCACAGTTTTTAAAACAAAAGGGTGTACTGCGACTTTTGAATCACCCTGTATATTTATATATCTCTATCTCAGTCCCGAGTCTGGCACTCCATAGTCATCAGTAACTTTAGCTGGTGCCCTCGCTTGTATAAATGTATAACAGCTCAGAGGCACGGCACTCAGCACTTTCATCCAAAAGAATTGCTGACAAAGAAATGGACAACGTTTCAATAGATCAGATCCTGACGAAAATATATTGAAATACTGACAATTTTGTTGCCCGCAATGCTCATCTCTCTCTATATATCTGAGATAAGGTTATTCAAAATACTTACATCCACTGGATGTTGTTTTTGGATTTCTTTTTAATGAGATGAATGCCTTCCAATACATTTGTAATGTCATATATTCTTCTTTTCTGCACCTTGAGGACCTCAGCAGCTCTGTTCAGGTCAACAACACCATCTGAGGACTGGCTGAGCAGCTGAATAAACTTCTTTGTTAAAAGACCAAGTGAGGTGTCATAACGAGTTTTTTCCAAGGGAGACTTTGGGGCTAGACAAGAAAATAGAAAGGTAAACATTCCATGTGTCTTAAAGTCCTGAAACTAACAGTAAAATTGAAAGTCACCAGTGTACGCTCCTTTGTCCCCATCATTGGTTGAGGTAATTTTTTGGGGAGATTTACACATGTAAAATAATTAAAAAAAATAAATAAATTGATACCAGAATTACCCAATGTTATCAAAGATATACATATATTTATTATGATCCTAGTTGACCCATCATAAAAGTATGGTTAATTAATCAGAAAAATTATATTGGTCTCTACAATAACTCCACAGTTGATTAAGAACTTCTGGTGACACTGGCCTTAAAATGACAGGAGATCACAGCAATGAAGTATTGAGAAGTCTATGGTCAGTAACCTATTACCTGTAATAAAGCAACAGAAGCTAATGGGAGTTTTTTTTTTACGATTAATCAAGAGATAGAGAGATCGAGAGGGAAAAAAAAAAAAAAAAAAAAAAAAGGAAAACCACTGGGATCAATTGTGAAAACGTCAGTCTCTAATTGAACTCCTCCAAACATTAATACATAGGAAGTACATTCAGAAAAAGATGTTAAGCATTAGTCCTACTTATAACAAATCTGAGTAGTACTACACAGTGGAAAAAGCAAAAGCAGTTTTCAGGAAAACACAAAAAAGGAGTTAAGCATTAGCACTGTGCATGCCACTAGCATTAAACGTTTTGAATAAAATACACTTTTATAAGAAGGCAATGTGCCGTGCCTGTAGTCAAAAAATAAGAATTTACTTACCGATAATTCTATTTCTCGGAGTCCGTAGTGGATGCTGGGGTTCCTGAAAGGACCATGGGGAAAAGCGGCTCCGCAGGAGACAGGGCACAAAAGTAAAGCTTTCCGATCAGGTGGTGTGCACTGGCTCCTCCCCCTATGACCCTCCTCCAAGCCAGTTAGGTACTGTGCCCGGACGAGCGTACACAATAAGGGAGGAATTTTGAATCCCGGGTAAGACTCATACCAGCCACACCAATCACACCGTACAACTTGTGATCTAAACCCAGTTAACAGTATGATAACAGCGGAGCCTCTGAAAAGATGGCTCACAACAATAATAACCCGATTTTTGTAACTATGTACAAGTATTGCAGATAATCCGCACTTGGGATGGGCGCTCAGCATCCACTACGGACTCCGAGAAATAGATTATCGGTAAGTAAATTCTTATTTTCTCTATCGTCCTAGTGGATGCTGGGGTTCCTGAAAGGACCATGGGGATTATACCAAAGCTCCCAAACGGGCGGGAGAGTGCGGATGACTCTGCAGCACCGAATGAGAGAACTCCAGGTCCTCCTTAGCCAGGGTATCAAATTTGTAGAATTTAGCAAACGTGTTTGCCCCTGACCAAGTAGCTGCTCGGCAAAGTTGTAAAGCCGAGACCCCTCGGGCAGCCGCCCAAGATGAGCCCACCTTCCTTGTGGAATGGGCATTTACATATTTTGGCTGTGGCAGGCCTGCCACAGAATGTGCAAGCTGAATTGTATTACACATCCAACTAGCAATAGTCTGCTTAGAAGCAAGAGCACCCAGTTTGTTGGGTGCATACAGGATAACAGCAAGTCCGTTTTCCTGACTCCAGCCGTCCTGGAACATATTTTCAGGGCCCTGACAACATCTAGCAACTTGGAGTCCTCCAAGTCCCTAGTAGGTGCAAGGCACCACAATAAGCTGGTTCAGGTGAAACACTGACACCACCTTTAGGGAGAGAACTGGGGACGAGTCCGCAGCTCTGCCCTGTCCGAATGGACAAACAGATATGGGCTTTTTTGAGAAAAAAAACCACCAATTTGACACTCGCCTGGTCCAGGCCAGGGCCAAGAGCATGGTCACTTTTCATGTGAGATGCTTCAAATCCACAGATTTGACTGGTTTTAAACCAATGTGATTTGAGGAATCCCAGAACTACGTTGAGATCCCACAGTGCCACTGGAGGCACAAAAGGGGGTTGTATATGCAATACTCCCTTGACAAACTTCTGGACTTCAGGAACTGAAGCCAATTCTTTCTGGAAGAAAATCGACAGGGCCGAAATTTGAACCTTAATGGACCCCAATTTGAGGCCCATAGACACTCCTGTTTGCAGGAAATGCAGGAAACGACCGAGTTGAAATTTCTTTGTGGGGCCTTCCTGGCCTCACACCACGCAACATATTTTCGCCACATGTGGTGATAATGTTGTGCGGTCACCTCCTTTCTGGCTTTGACCAGGGTAGGAATGACCTCTTCCGGAATGCCTTTTTCCCTTAGGATCCGGCTTTCCACCGCCATGCCGACAAACGCAGCTGCGGTAAGTCTTGGAACAGACATGGTACTTGCTGAAGCAAGTCCCTTCTTAGCGGCAGAGGCCATAAGACCTCTGTAAGCATCTCTTGAAGTTCCGGGTACCAAGTCCTTCTTGGCCAATCCGGAGCCATGAGTATAGTTCTTACTCCTCTACGTCTTATAATTCTCAGCACCTTAGGTATGAGAAGCAGAGGAGGGAACACATACACCGACTGGTACACCCACGGTGTTACCAGAACGTCCACAGCTATTGCCTGAGGGTCTCTTGACCTGGCGCAATACCTGTCCCGTTTTTTGTTCAGACGGGACGCCATCATGTCCACCTTTGGTATTTCCCAACGGTTTACAATCATGTGGAAAAAACTTCCCGATGAAGTTTCCACTCTCCCGGGTGGAGGTCGTGCCTGCTGAGGAAGTCTGCTTCCCAGTTTCCATTCCCGGGATGAAACACTGCTGACAGTGCTATCACATGATTTTTCGCCCAGCGAAAAGTCCTTGCAGTTTTTGCCATTGCCCTCCTGCTTCTTGTGTCGCCCTGTCTGTTTACGTGGGCGACTGCCGTGATGTTTTTCCCACTGGATCAATACCGGCTGACCTTGAAGCAGAGGTCTTGCTAAGCTTAGAGCATTATAAATTTACCCTTAGCTCCAGTATATTTATGTGGAGAAAAGTCTCCAGACTTGATCACACTCCCTGGAAATTTTTTCCTTGTGTGACTGCTCCCCAGCCTCTCGGGCTGGGCTCCGTGGTCACCAGCATCCAATCCTGAATGCCGAATCTGCGGCCCTCTAGAAGATGAGCACTCTGTAACCACCACAGGAGAGACACCCTTGTCCTTGGATATAGGGTTATCCGCTGATGCATCTGAAGATGCGATCCGGACCATTTGTCCAGCAGATCCCACTGAAAAGTTCTTGCGTGAAATCTGCCGAATGGAATTGCTTCGTAGGAAGCCACCATTTTTACCAGGACCCTTGTGCAATGATGCACTGTTTTTAGGAGGTTCCTGACTAGCTCGGATAACTCCCTGGCTCTCTCTTCCGGGAGAAACACCTTTTTCTGGACTGTGTCCAGAATCATCCCTAGGCACAGCAGACGTGTCGTCGGGATCAGCTGCGATTTTGGAATATTTAGAATCCACCCGTGCTGTTGTAGCAGTATCCGAGATAGTGCTACTCCGACCTCCAACTGTTCCCTGGACTATGCCCTTATCAGGAGATCGTCCAAGTAAGGGATAATTAAGACGCCTTTTCTTCGAAGAAGAATCATTATTTCGGCCATTACCTTGGTAAAGACCCGGGGTGCCGTGGACAATCCAAACGGCAGCGTCTGAAACTGATAGTGACAGTTCTGCACCACGAACCTGAGGTACCCTTAGTGAGAAGGGCAAATTTGGGACATAGAGGTAAGCATCCCTGATGTCCCGGGACACTATATAGTCCCCTTCTTCCTGGTTCGTTATCACTGCTCTGAGTGACTCCATCTTGATTTGAACCTTTGTAAGTGTTCAAAATTTTTTTTAGAATAAGTCTCACCTAGCCTTCTGGCTTCAGTACCACAATATAGTGTGGAATAATACCCCTTTTCTTGTAGTAGGAGGGGTAATTTAATTATCACCTGCTGGGAATACAGCTTGTGAATTTTTTCCCATACTGCCTCCTTGTCGGAGGGAGACCTTGGTAAAGCAGACTTCAGGAGCCTGCGAAGGGGAAACGTCTCGACATTCCAATCTGTACCCCTGGGATACTACTTGTAGGATCCAGGGGTCCTGTACGGTCTCAGCGCCATGCTGAGAACTTGTCAGAAGCGGTGGAACGCTTCTGTTCCTGGGAATGGGCTGCCTGCTGCAGTCTTCTTCCCTTTCCTCTATCCCTGGGCAGATATGATCTTATAGGGACGAAAGGACTGAGGCTGAAAAGACGGTGTCTTTTTCTGCAGAGATGTGACTTAGGGTAAAAACGGCGGATTTTCCAGCAGTTGCCGTGGCCACCAGGTCCGATGGACCGACCCCAAATAACTCCTCTTCCTTTATACGGCAATACACCTTTGTGCCGTTTGGAATCTGCATCACCTGACCACTGTCGTGTCCATAACATCTTCTGGCAGATATGGACATCGCATTTACTCTTGATGCCAGAGTGCAAATATCCCTCTGTGCATCTCGCATATATAGAAATGCATCCTTTAAATGCTCTATAGTCAATAAAATACTGTCCCTGTCAAGGGTATCAATATTTTTAGTCAGGGAATCCGACCAAGCCACCCCAGCTCTGCACATCCAGGCTGAGGCGATCGCTGGTCGCAGTATAACACCAGTATGTGTGTATATACTTTTTATGATATTTTCCAGCCTCCTGTCAGCTGGTCCTTGAGGACGGCCCTATCTATAGACGGTACCGCCACTTGTTTTGATAAGCGTGTGAGCGCCTTATCCACCCTAAGGGGTGTTTCCCAACGCGCCCTAACTTCTGGCGGGAAAGGGTATACCGCCCATAATTTTCTATCGGGGGGAACCCACGCATCATCACACACTTTATTTAATTTATCTGATTCAGGAAAAACTACGGTAGTTTTTTCACATCCCACATAATACCCTCTTTTGTGGTACTTGTAGTATCAGAAATACGAAACACCTCCTTCATTGCCTTTAACGTGTGGCCCTAATAAGGAATACGTTTGTTTATTCACCGTCGACACTGGATTCAGTGTCCCTGTCTGTGTCTGTGTCGACCGACTAAAGTAAACGGGCGTTTTAAAACCCCTGACGGTGTTTTTGAGACGTCTGGACCGGTACTAATTGTTTGTCGGCCGTCTCATGTCATCAACCGACCTTGCAGCGTGTTGACATTATCACGTAATTCCCTAAATAAGCCATCCATTCCGGTGTCGACTCCCTAGAGAGTGACATCACCATTACAGGCAATTGCTCCGCCTCCTCACCAACATCGTCCTCATACATGTCGACACACACGTACCGACACACAGCACACACAGGGAATGCTCTGATAGAGGACAGGACCCACTAGCCCTTTGGAGAGACAGAGGGAGAGTTTACCAGCACACACCAAAAACGCTATAATTATATAGGGACAACCTTATATAAGTGTTTTCCCTTATAGCATCTTTTTTATATATTTCTAACGCCAAATTAGTGCCCCCCCTCTCTGTTTTAACCCTGTTTCTGTAGTGCAGTGCAGGGGAGAGCCTGGGAGCCTTCCCTCCAGCCTTTCTGTGAGGGAAAATGGCGCTGTGTGCTGAGGAGATAGGCCCCGCCCCTTTTTCGGCGGCCTCGTCTCCCGCTCTTAACGGATTCTGGCAGGGGTTAAATATCTCCATATAGCCTCCGGAGGCTATATGTGAGGTATTTTTAGCCAAAATAGGTATTCATTTGCCTCCCAGGGCGCCCCCCTCCCAGCGCCCTGCACCCTCAGTGACTGCCGTGTGAAGTGTGCTGAGAGGAAAATGGCGCACAGCTGCAGTGCTGTGCGCTACCTTTAGAAGACTGAGGAGTCTTCTGCCGCCGATTCTGGACCTCTTCTTACTTCAGCATCTGCAAGGGGGCCGGCGGCAAGGCTCCGGTGACCATCCAGGCTGTACCTGTGATCGTCCCTCTGGAGCTGATGTCCAGTAGCCAAGAAGCCAATCCATCCTGCACGCAGGTGAGTTCACTTCTTCTCCCCTAAGTCCCTCGTTGCAGTGATCCTGTTGCCAGCAGGACTCACTGTAAAATAAAAAACCTAAGCTAAACTTTTCTAAGCAGCTCTTTAGGAGAGCCACCTAGATTGCACCCTTCTCGGCCGGGCACAAAAATCTAACTGGCTTGGAGGAGGGTCATAGGGGGAGGAGCCAGTGCACACCACCTGATCGGAAAGCTTTACTTTTGTGCCCTGTCTCCTGCGGAGCCGCTATTCCCCATGGTCCTTTCAGGAACCCCAGCATCCACTAGGACGATAGAGAAAAAAGAAAAAAAATAAGATTTTACTCACCGGTAAATCTATTTCTCGTAGTCCGTAGTGGATGCTGGGGACTCAGTAAGGACCATGGGGAATAGACAGGCTCCGCAGGAGACAGGGCACTCTAAGAAAGAATTAGGACTACTGGTGTGCACTGGCTCCTCCCTCTATGTCCCTCCTCCAGACCTCAGTTAAGGAAACTGTGCCCGGAAGAGCTGACATTACAAGGAAAGGATTTTGGAATCCAGGGTAAGACTCATACCAGCCACACCGTATAACTTGTGATACATACCCAGTTAACAGTATGAACAACAGAGCATCAAACAAACAGATGCCAACATAACAACCCTTAATTAAGCAATAACTATATACAAGCATTGCAGAAGTCCGCACTTGGGACGGGCGCCCAGCATCCACTACGGACTACGAGAAATAGATTTACCGGTGAGTAAAATCTTATTTTCTCTAACGTCCTAGTGGATGCTGGGTACTCCGTAAGGACCATGGGGATTATACCAAAGCTCCCAAACGGGTGGGAGTGCGGATGACTCTGCAGCACCGAATGAGCAAACACAAGGTCCTCCTCAGCCAGGGTATCAAACTTATAGAACTTTGCAAAGGTGTTTGACCCCGACCAAGTAGCTGCTCGGCACAACTGTAATGCAGTGACCCCTCGGGCAGCCGCCCAAGAAGAGCCCACCTTCCTTGTGGAATGGGCTTTTGCTGATTTTGGATGCGGCAATTCAGCCGCAGAATGAGCTTGCTGAATCGTGTTACAGATCCAGCGAGCAATAGTTTGCTTTGAAGCAGGAGCACCCAGCTTGTTGGATGCATACAGGACAAACAGCGAGTCAGTTTTCCTGACTCCAGCCGTTCTGGCTACATAAATCTTCAAGGCCCTGACTACATCTAGTAACTTGGAATCCTCCAAGTCACCAGTAGCCGCAGGTACCACAATAGGTTGGTTCAAATGAAAAGATGACACCACTTTCGGCAGATATTGCGGACGAGTCCGTAATTCTGCTCTATCCATATGGAAAACCAGAAAGGGGCTTTTACATGACAAAGCCGCCAATTCTGACACCCACCTAGCCGAAGCTAAGGCCAATGGCATGACCACTTTCCACGTGAGATACTTTAGCTCCACGGTCTTAAGGGGCTCAAACCAGTGAGATTTCAGGAAACTCAACACCACGTTAAGATCCCAAGGTGCCACAAAAAGGGGGCTGAATATGTAGCACTCCCTTTACAAACGTCTGAACCTCAGTAAGTGAAGCCAGTTCCTTTTGAAAGAAAATGGATAGGGATGAAATCTGGACCTTTATGGACCCTAATTTTAAGCCCATAGTCACTCCTGACTGTAGGAAGTGCAGGAACCGGCCCAGCTGGAATTCCTCAGTAGGGGCCTTCCTGGCCTCACACCAAGCAACATTTTTGCCATATACGGTGATAATGTTTTGCCGTCACGTCCTTCCTAGCCTTTATCAGCGTAGGAATAACTTCATCCGGAATGCCTTTTTCCGCTAGGATCCTGCGTTCAACCGCCATGCCGTCAAACGCAGCCGCGGTAAGTCTTGGAACAGACAGGGCCCCTGTTGCAACAGATCCTGTCTGAGAGGCAGAGGCCATGGGTCCTCTGAGCATTTCTTGCAGTTCCGGGTACCAAGTCCTTCTTGGCCAATCCGGAACAATGAGTATTGTTCTCACTCCTCTTTTTCTTACGATTCTCAGCACCTTGGGTATGAGAGGAAGAGGAGGAAACACATAGACCGACTGGAACACCCACGGTGTTACTAGTGCGTCCACAGCTATCGCCTGAGGGTCTCTTGACCTGGCGCAATACCTTTTTAGCTTTTTGTTGAGACGGGATGCCATCATGTCCACCTGTGGCAGTTCCCATCGATTTGTAATCTGTGTGAAGACTTCTTGATGAAGTCCCCACTCTCCCGGGTGGAGGTCCTGCCTGCCGAGGAAGTCTGCTTCCCAGTTGTCCACTCCCGGAATGAACACTGCTGACCGTGCTTGCACGTGATTCTCCGCCCAATGAAGAATTCTGGTGGCTTCCGCCATCGCCACCCTGCTTCTTGTGCCGCCCTGGCGGTTTACATGAGCCACTGCGGTGATGTCTGACTGAATCAGCACCGGTTGGTTGCGAAGCAGAGGCTCCGCTTGACTCAGGGCGTTGTATATGGCCCTTAGTTCCAGGATATTGATGTGTAGACAAGTCTCCTGACTTGACCACAGCCCTTGGAAGTTTCTTCCCTGAGTGACTGCCCCCCCATCCTCGGAGGCTTGCATCTGTGGTCACCAGGACCCAGTCCTGTATGCCGAACCTGCGGCCCTCGAGAAGGTGAGCACTCTGCAGCCACCACAGAAGAGACACCCTGGCCCTGGGGGATAGGGTGATCAGCCGATGCATCTGAAGATGCGATCCGGACCACTTGTCCAACAGGTCCTACTGAAAGTTCCTCGCATGGAACCTGCCGAAGGGAATGGCTTCTTATGACGCCACCATCTTCCCCAGGACTCGCGTGCATTGATGCACCGACACCTGTTTTGGTTTTAAGAGGTCTCGAAACAGTCACGAGCTCCTGAGCCTTCTCCGCCGGGAGAAACACCTTCTTTTCCGTGTCCAGAATCATGCCTAGGAAGGGCAGACGTGTCGTAGGAATCAGCTGCGACTTTGGAATATTCAGAATCCAGCCGTGCTGTTGCAACACTTCCTGAGAGTGTGCTACGCTGATCAGCAACTGCTCTCTGGACCTCGCCTTTATGAGGAGATCGTCCAAGTATGGGAGAATTGTGACTCCTTGCTTTCGTAGGAGCACCATCATTTCTGCCATTACCTTAGTAAATATTCTTGGTGCAGTGGACAGACCAAACGGCAACGTCTGGAATTGGTAATGACAGTCCTGTACCACAAATCTGAGGTACTCCTGATGAGGTGGATAAATGGTAACATGCAGGTAAGCATCCTTTATGTCCAGAGACACCATAAAATCTCCCTCTTCCAGGCTTGCAATGACCGCTCTGAGCGATTCCATCTTGAACTTGAACCTTTTCAGGTAAATGTTAAGGGATTTTAAATTCAATATGGGTCTGACCGAACCGTCCGGTTTCGGTACCACAAACATTGTGGAACAGTAACCCGTTCCTTGTTGGAGGGGAACCTTTACCACCACCTGCTGGAGATATAATTTGTGAATTGCCACTAACACTACCTCCCTTTATGAGGGAAGCTGGCAGGGCCGATTTTAGGTAACGGTGAGGGGGCATCACTTCGAATTCCAGCTTGTATCCCTGAGACACAATCTGTATAGCCCAGGGATCCACCTGTGAGCGAACCCACTGGTGGCTGAAATTTCGGAGACGCGCCCCCACCGCTCCCGGCTCCACCTGTGGAGCCCCAGCGTCATGCGGTGGATTTAGTGGAAGCCGGGGAGGACTTCTGTTCCTGGGAACTAGCTGTATTGTGCAGCTTCTTTCCTCTACCCCTGCCTCTGGCAAGAAAGGACGCACCTCTGACTTTCTTGCCTTTTTGTGATCGAAAGGACTGCATTTGGTAATACGGTGCTTTTAGGCTGTGAGGGAATATATGGCAAAAAATTTGACTTCCCAGCTGTAGCTGTGGAAACTAGGTCCGAGAGACCGACCCCAAACAATTCCTCACCCTTATAAGGTAAAACCTCCATGTGCTTTTTTGAGTCGGCATCACCTGTCCATTGCAGAGTCCACAGGACCCTTCTGGCAGAAATCGACATTGCATTTATTCTAGAGACCAGTAGGCAAATGTCCCTCTGGGCATCCCTCATATATAGGACAGCGTCTTTTATATGCCCCAGGGTCAGTAAAATAGTATCCTTGTCCAAGGTATCCAGTTCCTCAGACAGTATCTGTCCATTCTGCTACAGCACTACACATCCAGGCCGACGCAATTGCCATCCTCAGTATTGTACCTGAATGTGTATAAACAGACTTCAGGATACCTTCCTGCTTCCTATCCGCAGGATCCTTTAGGGAGGCCGTATCCTGTGACGGCAGGGCCACCTTCTTAGATAAGCGTGTCAAAGCTTTGTCTACCCTAGGGGGAGGATTCCCAGCGTATCCTGTCCGTTGGCGGGAAAGGATACGCCATAAGTAACCTTTTTCACATAACTCATGTGAAGAGGGAAAAGTCACTTCTTGCCTTTTTTTCCCCAAACATATAAACCCTCTTGTCAGGGACAGGGTTTACCTCTGAAATGTGCAATACATCCTTCATTGCTATAATCATGTAGCGGATGGCTTTAGCCATTTTAGGCTGCAACTTTGCATCATCGCCATCGACACTGGAGTCAGAATCCGTGTCGATATCTGTGTCAACAATTTGGGATAGTGGGCGCTTCTGAGACCCTGACGGCCTCTGCGCTGTAGGATCAGGCATGGGTTGAGACCCTGACTGTCCCAAGGATTCAGCTTTATCCAACCCTTTATGCAAGGAGTTTACATTATCATTTAACACCTTCCACATATCCATCCAATCAGGTGTCGGCGCCGTTGGCGGAGACACCACATTCAACTGCACTTACTCTGCTTCCACATAGCCTTCCTCGTCAAACATGTCGACACAATCGTACAGACACACCACACACACAAGGGATGCTCTATTTGAGGACAGAACCCCCACAAGGCGAGAGAGAGAGAGAGAGAGAGAGAGAGAGAGAGAGAGAGAGAGAGAGAGAGAGAGAGAGAGAGAGAGAGAGAGAGAGAGAGAGAGAGAATGCCAGCACACACCCCAGCGCTATATGACCCAGGAATCACACAGTTACTTGGTGTTTACCCAGTAGCTGCTGTATTAGTTTATTTGTGCTAAATTTATGTGCCCCTCCCTCTTTTCACCCTCTTTCTACCGTGATTCTGCAGGGCAGAGCCTGGGGAGCTTCCTCTCAGCGGAGCTATGGAGAGAAAATGGCGCTGGCGAGTGCTGAGGAAGAAGCCCCGCCCCCTCAGCGGCGGGCTTCTGTCCCGCGATTTTGTGAAAAATAATGGCGGGGGCTCATGCATATATACAGTGCCCAGCTGTATATAATCTCTATTTTGCCAGGAGGTACTCAATTGCTGCCCAGGGCGCGCCCCCCCTGCTCCCTGCACCCTACAGTGACCGGAGTGTGTGGGTGCAATGGCGCACAGCTGCAGTGCTGTGCGCTACCTCATATGAAGACAGGAGTTTACTGCCGCCGATTTTGATGTCTTCTGGCTCTGCGAGGGGGACGGCGGAGCAGCTCCGGGAACGGACGACCAAGGGTGAGTTCCTGTGTTCGATCCTTCTGGAGCTAATGGTGTCCAGTAGCCTAAGAAGCGCAACCTATCCGCAGTGAGTAGGTTTGCTTCTCTCCCCTCAGTTCCACGTAGCAGAGAGTCTGAAGCTCTCTGAAAATAAAAAACCTAACAAAATACTTTATTAGCAAGCTCAGGAGAGCTCACTAAAATGCACCCAGCTCCGTCCGGGCACAGATTCTAACTGAGGTCTGGAGGAGGGACATAGAGGGAGGAGCTAGAGCACACCAGTAGTCCTAATTCTTTCTTAGAGTGCCCTTTCTCCTGCGGAGCCAGTCTATTCCCCATGGTCCTTACGGAGTCCCCAGCATCCACTAGGACATTAGAGAAAATGGTTTAAACCAGCCAACCCTGGTTTGGAGGGGTTTCAAAATGACAGCAGAACACAAGAATGGATGGAAGATAAATGCAAAGAATCTTTAGGATCGAACTGTGAACCCAACTAAAATTCAGACTGGAGGATTATCTTGCATAGACGTGTGCCTGGACATTTTGATTTTGTTGCCAAAACATTTGTACATATTAAAAATCAGTTTCAAAACAAGTGATGTGCTCAATATTGGATTTTAATTACCTACCGGTAAATCCTTTACTTGTAGTCTATTGGGGATGCTGGGTCCACATTAGTACCATGGGGTATAGATAGGTCCACTAGGAGCCACTGGCACTTTAAGAGTTTGCGTGTGAGCTGGCTTCTCCCTCTATGCCCCTCATACAAGACTCAGTCTAGAAACTGTGCCCGAGACGAACATCGAGAAGGATTATACACAGATAGGTGGCGAGAATCACACCAGTCACAAGGCAAACCAAGCAAACTAGCTTGAAACTCAGCAACAGCTGAAAAATTACTAAACCAGGTAACAACGCAGCACGTAACTAAGAACAAAGTCGTACTGAACCAGATAACCACTGCAGGATAACGAAGCGCTGGGCGGGTGCCCGGCATACTCTACGGACTACGAGAAAAGGATTTACTGGTAGGTAATTAAAATCCTATTTTCTCCTACATCCTAGAGGATGCTGGGGTCCATATTAGTACCATGGGGATGTACCAAAGCTCCCAGAACGGGAGGGAGAGCACGGAGGCTCCTGCAGAACTGATTGGCCTCTGAGGACCTTAAGTTTGGTCAAAGTAACGTACTTTTAAAACTTAACAAATGTGTTTGACCCTGACCAAGTAGCCGCACGGCAAAGCTGTAAAGCCGAGACACCCCAAGGCAGCCGTCCAGGAAGAACCCACCTTACGAGTAGAGTGGGCCTTTACAGATTTTGGACACTGCAATCCTGCCGTAGAATATGCATGCTGGATGGTGAACCTGATCCAGCGGGAAATCCAAGCAGGACACCCAATTTTCTTGGGATCATAGAGGACAGTCAGATTTTCTGTGACGTGCTATCCTCTCCACATAAATCTCAAAAAGCCCTCACAACATCCAAGGCCTTTGAAGCAATTCAGGAGTCAGTCACAACTGGCACCACAATAGGTTGGTTGATATGAAGTGCCGACACAACCTTAGGAAGGAACTGCTGACGTGTCCGGAGCTCAGCTCTATCTTCATGGAAGAACAAGTAGGGGCTTTTACAGGAAAAAGCCCCCAACTCAGACACATGTCTAGCAGAAGCTAAGGCCAACAAAGTGACAGCCTTCCATGTGAGAAACTTGACATTCAATCTCCTGTAGAGGCTCGAACCAATCCGATTGGAGGAACTGTAATACCACATTAAGATCCCAGGGTGCCGTAGGTGGCACAAAGGGAAGATGGATGTGCAGAACCCCTTTCAAGAAAGTCTGAACCTCAGGGAGGGAAGCCAATTGTTTCTGGAAGATAATGGATAGGGCCGAAATATGGACCTTCACGGATCCCAACCTCAGGCCCATATCCACACCTGCCTGCAGGAAGAGGAGAAACAGTCCCAGTTGAATCTCCACTGTAGAAATCTTCTTGGATTCACACCAAGATACATACTTTTTCCAAATGCGATAGTAATGTTTAGACGTTATTCCTCTTCTAGCCTGGACCAGGGTAGGAATAACCTTGTTCGGAATGCCTTTTCAAGCCAATATCTGGCGTTCAACCTCCATGCCGTCAAACGTAGCCGCGGTAAGTCTTGATAAGCGAATGGCCCCTGTTGTAGTAGGTCCTCCTGAAGAGGAAGAGGCCTCCCGATCCTATATTAGTAATTCCAGAAGATCCATGTACCAAGCCTAAACTCTTGGTTCTTTTGATTAGTTTGAGAATCCTTGGGATGAGTGGAAGTGGAGAAAACACGTACACAGACTTGAACACCCATGGAGTTACCAGGGCGTCCACCGCCACTGCCTGTGGGTCCCTTGACCTGGAACAGTACCTCCAAAGCTTCTTGTTGAGACGGGAGGCCATCGTGTCTATTTGAGGTACACCCCAAAGATCGGTCAACTCCCTGAATACCGCCGGATGGAGGCCCAAATGTCCTGGATGGAGATAGTGTCTGCTGAGGAAGTACGCTTCCCAGTTGTCTACTCCCGGGAAGATTGCCGATAGCCCCAATGCGTGTTTTTCTGCTCAGAGGATGATTCTGGTTACCTCCTACATAGCAGCTCTGCTCTTCGTTCCGCCCTGTCGGTTTATGTATGCCACAGTCGTTACATTGTCCGACTGCACTTGAATGGCTCGATCTCGCAGAAGATGGGCTGCTTGGAGAAGACCGTTGTAGACCGCTCTTAGTTCCAGAATGTTTATTGGAAGACTGGATTCCAGGCTTGACAGCCTGCTTGGAAGGTCTCGCCCCGAGTGACTGCGCCCCACCCCCGGAGACTAACATCCGTGGTTAGGAGGATCCAGTCCTGAACACCGGAACTGGGGCCCTCCAGAAGACGAGGTATTTGTAGCCACCAGTGGAGTGAAATCCTGGCATTCGGCGACAGACGTATTCTCTGGTGCATGTGTAGATGAGACCCCGACCAATTTTCCAAGAGAACCAGTTGGAAGGACAGAGCATGACACCTTCCATACTGTAGAGCCTCGTAAGATGCAACCATCTTCCCCAGAAGGCGAATGCACTGATGAACAGATACCCGGGCTGGCTTCAGGACGTCCCGGACAATTTGAATCACCAGCGCTTTCTCCTCTGGCAGAAACACCCTCTGCACTTCGTGTCGAGGATCATTCCCAGAAAAGAATCTCCTCGTCGGCTCCAAATGTGATTTTGGAGGGTTCTGGATCCAACCGTGTTCTGAGCAGATGAGTCGTGAGAACAATGGACTGCAACAACGTCTCCCTGGACGAAGCCTTTATCAGCAGATCGTCCAGATATGGGATTATGTTCACTCCCTGTCTGCGGAGGAGAACCATCATCTCTGCCATCACCTTGGTGAACACCCTCTGTGCTGTGAAGAGGCCCGAATGGCAGCGCCTGAAATTGATAGTAACTGTCTAACAGTGCAAATCTGAGATAAGCCTGGTGCGGCAGCCAAATCGGAATGTGGAGGTACGCATCCTTGATATCCATGGATACCAGAAACTCTTCCTCCTCCAGACCTGGAGACTCCATTTTGAATATGAACACCTTCAGGTAAGGGTTCATCGATTTAAAGTTCAAAACTGGTATGACTGAACCATCTGGATTTAAAACCACGAAAAGGTTTGTATAATAACCCTTGTTTTGCATAGGAGGTGGAACCGGAATAATGACCTGTGACTTTTCCAATTTTAGGATGGTTTCCTGTAGGATAGCCCTGTGTCAGCAAAACTGGCAAGCCTGATTTTAAGAATCAGTGAGGCGGGAGTTCTTGAAACTCCAGTCTGTACCCCCTGGGACACATCCTGTGCCCAGGGATCCAGGCCGGACGACACCCAGACGTGGCTGAAACGTCTGAGTCTCGCACCCACCAACCCGTCCTCCAGGCTGTGCGGTCCACAGTCATGCTGAGGATTTTGAGGAACCAGAAGCAGGTTTCTGGTCCTGGGAGCCTGCGGAAGCAGACTTTTTGGATATTGCACGACCACCTCTAAAGAAGGTGGTAGGAGGCTTGGACTTTTCCCCTAGCAGTCCGAAAGGACTGCGATGCAGCTGAAGAAAATGGTTTCTGCGTAGGAGGCGTAGCAGAGGGAAGGAAAGGTGACTTACCCACGGTTGCCGTGGAAATCCACGCATCCAATGCTTCCCCCAAATAGAGCCTGACCTGTGTAGGGTAGGTTCTCCACACTTCTTCTAGATTCCGCGTCTACAGACCATTGGCGTAGCCAGAGTCCCCTGTGTGCTGATACAGACATGGAATATATCCACACAGTCAGCGTACCCAGGTCTTTCATGGATTCCACCATGAACCCCGCAGAATCCTGTATGTTACGTAGAAACAAATCAATGTCACTTCTATCCATTGTATCCAAATCCTCTAATAATGTGCCTGACCACTTTACTATGGCTTTAGAAATCCATGCACAGGCAATAGGGGGCCTTAACACCACTCCTGAAGCAGTGTATATGGATTTGAGCGTAGTGTCAATCTTACGATCAGCCGGTTCTTTTAACGCAGTAGATCCAGGGACAGTTAAAACCACCTTTTTACACAGTCTGGAAACAGATGCGTCAACTATGGGTGGGTTTTCCAATTTTTTCCTATCCTCAGGGATGGGAAAAGCAACCAGAATCCTTTTTGGGATCTGGAATTTTTTCTCCGGGTTTTCCCAGGATTTTTCAAATACAGGTTGAGTATCCCATATCCAAATATTCCGAAATACGGAATATTCCGAAATACTGACTTTTGAGTGAGAGTGAGATAGTGAAACCTTTGTTTTCTGATGGCTCAATGTACACAAACTTTGTTTAATGCACAAAGTTATTAAAAATATTGTATTAAATGACCTTCAGGCTGTGTGTATAAGGTGTATATGAAACAAATGAATTGTGTGAATGTAGACACACTTTGTTTAATGCACAAAGTTATAAAAAATATTGGCTAAAATGACCTTCAGGCTGTGTGTATAAGGTGTATATGTAACATAAATGCATTCTGTGCTTAGACTTGGGTCCCATCACCATGATCTCATTATGGTATGCAATTATTCCAAAATACGGAAAAATCCGATATCCAAAATACCTCTGGTCCCAAGCATTTTGGATAAGGGAGACTCAACCTGTATAGCGTTTCATTCTTTAGACGCAGGGAAGGTTAGCGAGGCTCTCTTATGGTCAGTGAAGTAAGCCTCCTCAACCTGCTCAGGTGGCGTGTCAGTAATGTTTAATACATCTCTAATGGCCTCAATCATGAGCTGCACCCCCTTTGCAAGGGATGCCGCCCCCCTCAGCACATCCCCATTACCGTCTGCAGCATCAGAGTCTGTATCCATGTCATCTTGCATAATTTGGGCAAATGCACGTTTCTGTGGGAACATGCTAGGGGATTTTGCAGGAATAGGAACAGAACCTGACCAAATTGCCATGGATTTCTTTAACACCTGAGTTTCAGTCTCCGTATTTGCTACTCTAGTAGAGATCATTCCCTTAATAGAGGTTAACCACTCAGGCTCAATAATAGGGATCTGAGACATGGCATTACATTCCTGTGTACATGGAGGAAACATCTTCTGCAGCATATGACAGAGTCCCTAGACATGCTATATGATATATTAAACACCCACACACAGGGAAATGTCAGACAGTTTACCCCCCCCAAGTATGCCACAGAAAGACAGATTGGAGCTAACCCACACACAGCGCTTTCTGAGGTAGAAATTATACCAGCGCTGTGTACCTTAATAGACTACACAGTATTTACAAAGCCCCTTCCCCCACCCCTCCCCTTTCTACAACCCATTGGTACCACACAGGATAGCCAGAGTTGATTGGAGGGTTAGCTCTCCCTATCCGTGTAGGAACTGCAGGCAGGAAAATGGCGTTGAACGCTGCTGGGTCCGCTCTGAGAAGCTCCGCCCCCTGAACATGGCGCTGCTTCCCGGTCTTCACATTCTTTATACTGGCCTGAGGATTATTGCTGGCAGCGTTACAGAGGTCCCTGACAGCCTTGTGACCAGTGTAGGGTATAGGTGCTGGCTCAGGGCACCACTCACAGCCCCACATTATGTACCGCTGAGCCTCCGGAGAGCAGATAGTATTGCGCTCCCATCCTGTTGGCACTATCTTTACACTGGCTCCCTGCTTGCCAGGGGGGGCGGTGACTCACTCGCCACTGAATCTTCTGGCTCTGCAAGGGGGTGGCGGCATGCTGTGGGAGTGAGCGGTCGCCTTGGGCAGCTAACGATCACCACCCTCAGGAGCTCAGTGTCCTGTCAGTGGAGATAGTGGCTCGAACCCTGCAGGGTGGACACTACTCCCAGCCCCCCCCCCCCTTATTCCCACCAAGCAGGGAGGCTGTTGCCAGCAGCCTCCCTGTGCCTAACTAACTTAGAAAAACCAATAAAACTAAAGAAGCTCTAGGAGCTCCACTAGCTGTGACCAGCTCCTCTGGGCACTTTTTCTAAACCGAGTCTGGTAGGAGGGACATAGAGGGAGAAGCCAGCCCACACTCTCTCACACTCTTAAAGTGCCAGTGGCTCCTAGTGCACCCGTCTATATCCCATGGTACTAATGTGGAACCCAGCATCCTCTAGGACGTAAGAGAAAATTGGAAAGAACAGGGCAAAGTAAAAACAAATGGGGCACAACAAACTGTTTTCATTACTTGTACGACAAAGCCAGTAGAAATCTGTTCTACAAGGGAGGGGGAAGGTGAAATTCCTGGGGTGTTTGACCCAGTCCATAATACCTAATTCACCACATTTCCAAGATACTGCATTAAATGATGAGATCTACAAGCTTACGCATTATGTGAAGAAAAAAAAAAACCCAGAACAATGGCATCAATAGAACAGAGTTCTGCAGTACGGCAAAGTGGGGCTTTGGCGCAGTTCGCTAGTGTCGGGCATTTAGGACAGGAGAGGCTTCTTAATGTGGCTAATCCCATGCATTCTACACAAGAATAGTGCTGGTTGAGCAAACAATTGAATAGCATTTATGCAGCTCAAGTGCCCCCTAACAATTAAACAAGAAATTAAATTATTAAAGCCCTTCTAAAATTACTTTTATGGATAAGTGAATTAAGAGCCATCAAAAAGCTCCTCTTTAAAAGGATATTAGAAAGCCCCTGTAGCTGTGCAGTGATCACAAGTCATTGAGAACACCTTTTACCTCACAAGGCTGCCAACACAACACCATCATCCATTTATAAGCAAAAAAAACAAACTTGTCAAGTTGTTTCACAGCAAATTTAGCGATGCCAACAAATAGGGGTTTGGGGAGACATCCATCAAGTAATAAAAGCTAGAAACAGGCTGTCCGCTAATACTCACTTTTTGGGCTGTCTGGACAGAGTGCAGCTGCTCTTCCTTTGCCTTTTGGTGTTTTTAATCCTTCGGAGAGATACTGTTGACTTCCATCTCCAAGTTCCAACCGTCTCTTGGCCTGGAAAACATGTATGATAGAGACACAGTTTAATAGAGATTCAAATTAAAAGTACCACATACATTACTTCTAAAGACATTTTTAAATGTTCAGCGGGGCTGTAACCAGGTATCTGTGCTAGGAAAAACTTTATTGGGACACATACATTTCCTCTATACAGTGCTCACTAATGGTTCATACTCCAGTATCTTTGTGCTGTGGATTTTGCATGTTATTTTTAGCCTACCAGGTGCGAACCTGCATTGCACATCTCTCGCTGACACCTACTGGATGCAACATACATTAATAAGGTCAATAGGATGCGAGTTCTGGCAAGGCTGGCTAGCAACAAATCATAGGACTGTGTCCAAGTCCTATGATCAATTTTCCTACACACTGTACCGACAAATAGAAATAACTCAAGCACAAGGTGAAATGCCCGGTTTTAGCTTGGCAAAATTTTACCCCTCGTCACCCCCATAGAGGTTAACAGCCTGTAGTATCCCTGCTTAGTGGGTGGCTGCACATAACCCAGTTTCCAGACCACCCAGCAGGTCACCCAACATAAGCACCGTAGGAGTTCACCAACTGCCACATTTTCTAAGAGCTGAGTTATGATACATTGTAATTGGCTGGCGAATATTTTGCCAAGTCCAAAACAAAGCAACCGATTACACCAATATAATTCTGCACAACTACAGACCAAGAAGTTTCATTTGTTATAAGATACCGTTCATGCAACAGTCACTCAGCCAACAGTGCAACATGTTTCAGCCATCCCTACCTTGAGGGTTGGAGATTTCCTTCATCACTCCCAAGGGAGAGATGGGGGCTGGGCTCAGATACCTCTTCCTTCCATTAGTCTTCTGCAGCTCTCTCAGGGGGTCATTTGCATAACGCGCCCAAAGTGATAGGGTTTGGTTGCGTAAAATGGGAGTTTGAACGCCCAAAACAGGCCATTTCAATGCCCAAAGTACCCCACTTAGCACACGTTTTGTCTTGCACCTCAGGAGGCTGCGAGAAGAAATGTCACCTCCACGCCAAATGGGCATCTAAATGGAGCAGCAATTGAACAGTTTTGTGCCACCTAGTGGTAGCTGCAGGGTAAAACAATTGAATCACCCTCTCAGTGTTAAGCTGGAACACACAGATTTCTGTCAAGTGGGAACAAAAAATCTGGTGATGTGGGACTTTGCACCATCAAGTCCCCTACTCCACGTACAGTGCTATAACAGCTGGTTTCTCTCTGCAGATCTGCATGGAGTTATCTTTTAGGAGGTTAAGGGGGGGTACTCATGGAGAGATCTATACTTAAAACCTAAGCAATCTGACTAGATTGCTTAGATTTTAAGAACAGATCACTCGTGTGTACCCCCACAGCGATAGCGATGCGCGGCCCCGCACATCGCTATCGCCGGTGCTAGATTGAGCCTGCATGCAGGCCAATCTAGCACGTCGCTCATTTCACCCGCTGGGTGAAATGAGCGGCTCCCGGTCCTCCCCCACATCGCACTATGCTGAGTGGCGGGAGAGGTGTGCCGAGCGGTTCGCTCAGCACACATCTCTCACGTGTATATGGCCCTTTGGTGGTATGTAGCAGCTGCTCACAAAGACAAATGGCACTGGCTGCTCTAATGTGCATGTGGAGAGCTGGACAAACTTGGAAGCAGAAAGATATAGGGAGGAGTCATAAGGTGCTAATCAAATAGTTTCTTTTCCTGAGATACTTGTGAAGCCAGAGGGGTGTATTCCACCAGCACGTTCTTTGAGGTAAGTACTGTCGATAGAACATACATACATACATATTGGATAAAAATTCTCCTTATAAAAGTTAAAGTAAATACCAATTAGTGTAGTAAGACCACTGGGTTAAACTTTATAATTATCCAAAAATAATAAAAAATAAGAATTTACTCACCGGTAATTCTATTTCTCGTAGTCCGTAGTGGATGCTGGGAACTCCGTAAGGACTATGGGGACAGCGGGCTCCGAAGGAGGCTGGGCACTCTAGAAAGATTTAGGACTACCTGGTGTGCACTGGCTCCTCCCACCACGACCCCCCTCCAAGCCTCAGTTAGGACACCGTGCCCGGACGAGCAGACCTAATAAGGAAGGATTTAGAATCCCGGGTAAGACTCTTACCAGCCACACCAATCACACCGTACAACTCGTGATACTATATCCAGTTTGACAGTATGAAAACAACTGAGCCTCTCAACAGATGGCTCAACAATAACCCTTTAGTTAACAATAACTATTTACAAGTATTGCAGACAATCCGCACTTGGGATGGGCGCCCAGCATCCACTACGGACTACGAGAAATAGAATTACCGGTGAGTAAATTCTTATTTTCTCTAACGTCCTAGTGGATGCTGGGAACTCCGTAAGGACCATGGGGATTATACCAAAGCTCCCAAACGGGCGGGAGAGTGCGGATGACTCTGTAGCACCGAATGAGAGAACTCCAGGTCCTCCTCAGCCAGGGTATCAAATTTGCAGAATTTTGCAAACGTGTTTGCCCCTGACCAAGTAGCTGCTCGGCAAAGTTGTAAAGCCGAGACCCCTCGGGCAGCCGCCCAAGATGAGCCCACCTTCCTTGTGGAATGGGCTTTTACAGATTTTGGCTGTGGCATGCCTGCCACAGAATGTGCAAGCTGTATTGTACTACAAATCCAGCGAGCAATAGACTGCTTAGAAGCAGGAGCACCCAGCTTGTTGGGTGCATACAGGATAAACAGCGAGTCAGATTTTCTGACTCCAGCCGTCCTGGAAACATATTTTCAGGGCCCTGACAACGTCTAGCAACTTGGAGTCCTCCAAGTCCTTAGTAGCCGCAGGCACCACAATAGGCTGGTTCAGGTGAAACGCTGACACCACCTTAGTGAGAAATTGGGGACGAGTCCTCAATTCTGCCCTATCCATATGGAAAATCAGATAAGGGCTTTTACATGATAAAGCCGCCAATTCTGACACTCGCCTGGCTGAAGCCAAGGCCAATAACATGACCACTTTCCACGTGAGATATTTCAGATCCACGGTTTTTAGTGGCTCAAACCAATGTGATTTTAAGAAACTCAACATCACGTTGAGATTCCAAGGTGCCACAGGAGGCACAAATGGGGGCTGAATATGCAGCACTCCTTTCACAAATGTCTGAACTTCAGGTACTGAAGCTAGTTCTTTTTGAAAGAAAATCGACAGAGCCGAGATCTGTACTTTAATGGAGCCTAGTTTTAGGCCCATATTCACTCCTGCTTGCAGGAAATGCAGAAATCGACCTAGTTGAAATTCCTCTGTTGGGGCCTTTTTGGCCTCGCACCATGCAACATATTTCCGCCATATGTGGTGATAATGCTTTGCCGTAACATCTTTCCTGGCCTTAATAAGCGTAGGAATGACTTCTTCCGGAATACCCTTTTCCTTTAGGATCCGGTGTTCAACCGCCATGCCGTCAAACGCAGCCGCGGTAAGTCTTGGAACAGACAGGGCCCCTGTTGTAGCAGGTCCTGTCTGAGCGGTAGAGGCCACGGGTCCTCTGAGAGCATCTCTTGAAGTTCCGGGTACCACGCTCGTCTTGGCCAATCCGGAACCACGAGAATGGTGTTTACTCCTCGCTTTCTTATAATTCTCAATACCTTTGGTATGAGAGGCAGAGGAGGGAACACATAAACCGACTGGTACACCCACGGTGTCACTAGAGCGTCCACAGCTATCGCCTGAGGGTGCCTTGACCTGGCGCAATATCTTTTTTACTTTTTGTTGAGGCGGGACGCCATCATGTCCACCTGTGGTTTTTCCCAACGGTTTACCAGCATCTGGAAGACTTCTGGATGAAGTCCCCACTCTCCCGGGTGTAGGTCGTGTCTGCTGAGGAAGTCTGCTTCCCAGTTGTCCACTCCCGGAATGAACACTGCTGACAGTGCTAGTACATGATTCTCCGCCCATCGGAGAATTCTTGTGGCTTCCGCCATCGCCATCCTGCTTCTTGTGCCGCCCTGTCGATTTACATGGGCGACTGCCGTGATGTTGTCTGACTGGATCAGCACCGGCTGGTGTAGGAGCAGGGATTTTGCTTGACTTAGGGCATTGTAGATGGCCCTTAATTCCAGAATATTTATGTGAAGGGAAGTCTCCTGACTCAACCATAGTCCTTGGAAGTTTCTTCCCTGTGTGACTGCCCCCCAGCCTCGAAGGCTGGCATCCGTGGTCACCAGGACCCAGTCCTGTATGCCGAACCTGCGGCCCTCTAGAAGATGGGCACTCTGCAGCCACCACAGTAGCGACACCCTGGTTCTTGGAAACAGGGTTATCAAGCGATGCATCTGAAGATGCGATCCGGACCACTGGTCCAACAGGTCCCACTGAAAGATTCTGGCATGGAACCTGCCGAAGGGAATTGCTTCGTAAGAAGCCACCATCTTTCCCAGGACCCGCGTGCAGTGATGCACTGATACCTGTTTTGGTTTCAGGAGGTCTCTGACTAGAGATGACAACTCCCTGGCTTTCTCCTCCGGGAGAAACACCTTTTTCTGGACTGTATCCAGAATCATACCCAGGAACAGTAACCGTGTCGTCAGAACCAGCTGTGACTTTGGGATATTCAGAATCCAGCCGTGCTGGTGCAGCACCTCCTGAGATAGTGCTACTCCCACCAACAACTGTTCCTTGGACCTCGCTTTTATTAGGAGATCGTCCAAGTACGGGATAATTAAAACTCCCTTTCTTCGAAGGAGTATCATCATTTCCGCCATAACCTTGGTAAATACCCTCGGTGCCGTGGACAGTCCAAACGGCAGCGTCTGGAATTGGTAATGGCAATCCTGTACCACAAATCTGAGGTACTCCTGGTGAGGATGGTAAATGGGGACATGCAAGTAAGCATCCTTGATGTCCAGGGATACCATGTAATCCCCCTCGTCCAGGCTTGCAATAACCGCCCTGAGCGATTCCATCTTGAACTTGAATTTCTTTATGTATGTGTTCAAGGATTTCAAATTTAGAATGGGTCTCACCGAACCGTCCGGTTTCGGTACTACAAATAGTGTGGAATATTAACCCCGGCCTTGTTGAAGTAGGGGTACCTTGATCATCACCTGCTGAGAATACAGCTTGTGAATTGCCGTTAGCACCACCTCCCTGTCTGAGGGAGCAATTGGCAAGGCAGATTTTAGGAACCGGTGGGGTGGGGACGCCTCGAATTCCAGCTTGTACCCCTGAGATACTATTTGCAGGATCCAGGGATCCACCTGTGAGCGAACCCACTGATCGCTGAAATTTTTGAGGCGACCCCCCACCGTACCTGGCTCCGCCTGTGGAGCCCCACCGTCATGCGGCGGACTTGGAAGAAGAAGCGGGGGAGGACTTTTGCTCCTGGGAACCTGCTGTTTGTTGCAGCCTTTCCCCTACCTCTGCCTCTAGACAGAAAAGACCCGCCTTTTCCACGCCTGTTTTTCTGGGTCCGAAAGGACTGAACCTGATAAAACGGCGCCTTCTTAGGCTGTAAGGGGACATGGGGTAAAAATGCTGACTTCCCAGACGTTGCTGTGGAAACTAGGTCCGAGAGACAAACCCCAAATAATTCCTCACCCTTATAAGGCAACACTTCCATGTGCTTTTTAGAATCTGCATCTCCTGTCCACTGGCGAGTCCATAAGCCTCTCCTAGCAGAAATGGACAATGCACTTACTTTAGATGCCAGTCGGCAGATTTCCCTCTGTGCATCTCTCATATATAAGACAATCTTTTATATGGTCTACACAGGATCGTGTCTGTCTAATGTTTCAATATTTTCTGACAGTTTATCTGACCAAGCAGCAGCAGCACTGCACATCCAAGCTGACGCAATAGCTGGCCTAAGTATAATGCCTGTGTGTGTATATACAGACTTCAGTATCGCCTCCTGCTTTCTATCAGCAGGTTCCTTGAGGGCGGCCGTATCCTGAGACGGTAGTGCCACTTTTTTAGACAAACGTGTGAGCGCTTTATCCACTCTAGGGGGTGTTTCCCAACGTGACCTATCCTCTGGCGGGAAAGGGAACGCCATTAGTACCTTCTTAGGAATTACCAATTTTTTATCAGGGAAAGCCCACGCTTCTTCACACACTTCATTTAATTCATCTGATGGGGGAAAAAATAAGATTTTACTTACCGATAAATCTATTTCTCGGAGTCCGTAGTGGATGCTGGGGTTCCTGAAAGGACCATGGGGAATAGCGGCTCCGCAGGAGACAGGGCACAAAAAGTAAAGCTTTTCCAGATCAGGTGGTGTGCACTGGCTCCTCCCCCTATGACCCTCCTCCAGACTCCAGTTAGGTACTGTGCCCGGACGAGCGTACACAATAAGGGAGGATTTTGAATCCCGGGTAAGACTCATACCAGCCACACCAATCACACCGTACAACTTGTGATCTAAACCCAGTTAACAGTATGATAACAGCGGAGCCTCTGAAAGATGGCTTCCTTCAACAATAACCCGAATTAGTTAACAATAACTATGTACAATTATTGCAGATAATCCGCACTTGGGATGGGCGCCCAGCATCCACTACGGACTCCGAGAAATAGATTTATCGGTAAGTAAAATCTTATTTTCTCTATCGTCCTAGTGGATGCTGGGGTTCCTGAAAGGACCATGGGGATTATACCAAAGCTCCCAAACGGGCGGGAGAGTGCGGATGACTCTGCAGCACCGAATGAGAGAACTCCAGGTCCTCCTTAGCCAGAGTATCAAATTTGTAAAATTTTACAAACGTGTTCTCCCCTGACCACGTAGCTGCTCGGCAAAGTTGTAATGCCGAGACCCCTCGGGCAGCCGCCCAAGATGAGCCCACCTTCCTTGTGGAGTGGGCCTTTACAGATTTAGGCTGTGGCAGGCCTGCCACAGAATGTGCAAGTTGGATTGTGCTACAGATCCAACGAGCAATCGTCTGCTTAGACGCAGGAGCACCCATCTTGTTGGGTGCATACAATATAAACAACGAGTCAGATTTTCTGACTCCAGCTGTCCTTGCAATATATATTTTTAATGCTCTGACAACGTCCAGTAACTTGGAGTCCTCCAAGTCACTTGTAGCCGCAGGCACTACAATAGGCTGGTTCAGATGAAATGCTGACACCACCTTAGGGAGAAAATGCGGACGAGTCCGCAGTTCTGCCCTGTCCGAATGGAAAATCAGATATGGGCTTTTGTAAGATAAAGCTGCCAGTTCTGACACTCTCCTGGCCGAAGCCAGGGCTAAAAGCATGGTCACTTTCCATGTGAGATATTTCAAATCCACCTTCTTTAGTGGTTCAAACCAATGAGATTTTAGAAAGTCCAAAACCACATTGAGATCCCACGGTGCCACTGGAGGCACCACAGGAGGCTGTATATGTAGCACTCCCTTAACAAAGGTCTGGACTTCAGGGACTGAAGCCAATTCTTTTTGAAAGAAAATCGACAGGGCCGAAATTTGAACCTTAATAGATCCCAATTTGAGACCCATAGACAATCCTGATTGCAGGAAATGTAGGAATCGACCCAGTTGAAATTCCTCCGTCGGAGCACTCCGATCTTCGCACCACGCAACATATTTTCGCCAAATTCGGTGATAATGTTGCACGGTTACTTCCTTCCTTGCTTTAATCAAAGTAGGAATGACTTCTCCCGGCATGCCTTTTTCCTTTAGGATCCGGCGTTCAACCGCCATGCCGTCAAACGCAGCCGCGGTAAGTCTTGAAACAGACAGGGACCCTGCTGAAGCAAGTCCCTCCTTAGAGGTAGAGGCCACGGATCTTCCGTGATCATCTCTTGAAGTTCCGGGTACCAAGTCCTTCTTGGCCAATCCGGAACCACTAGTATCGTCCTTACGCCTCTTTGCCGTATAATTCTCAATACTTTTGGTATGAGAGGCAGAGGAGGAAACACATACACCGACTGGTACACCCAAGGCATTACCAGCGCGTCCACAGCTATTGCCTGCGGATCTCTTGACCTGGCGCAATACCTGTCCAGTTTTTTGTTGAGGCGAGACGCCATCATGTCCACCATTGGTCTTTCCCAACGGGTTACCAGCAAGTGGAAGACTTCTGGATGAAGTCCCCACTCTCCCGGGTGAAGATCGTGTCTGCTGAGGAAGTCTGCTTCCCAGTTGTCCACTCCCGGGATGAACACTGCTGACAGTGCTATCACATGATTCTCTGCCCAGCGAAGAATCCTTGCAGCTTCTGCCATTGCACTCCTGCTTCTTGTGCCGCCCTGTCTGTTCACATGGGCGACTGCCGTGATGTTGTCCGACTGGATCAACACCGGTTTTCCCTGAAGCAGAGGTTCTGCCTGGCTTAGAGCATTGTATATTGCTCTTAGTTCCAGAATGTTTATGTGAAGAGACGTTTCCAGGCTCGTCCATACTCCCTGGAAGTTTCTTCCTTGTGTGACTGCTCCCCAGCCTCTCAGGCTGGCGTCCGTGGTCACCAGGATCCAATCCTGTATGCCGAATCTGCGGCCCTCCAATAGATGAGCACTCTGCAACCACCACAGAAGAGACACCCTTGTCCTTGGAGACAGGGTTATCCGCAGGTGCATCTGAAGATGCGACCCTGACCATTTGTCCAACAGATCCCTTTGGAAAATTCTTGCGTGGAATCTGCCGAATGGAATTGCTTCGTAAGAAGCCACCATTTTTCCCAGGACTCTTGTGCATTGATGTACAGACACCTTTCCTGGTTTTAGGAGGTTCCTGACAAGGTCGGATAACTCCTTGGCTTTTTCCTCCGGGAGAAAAACCTTTTTCTGAACCGTGTCCAGAATCATCCCTAGGAACAGCAGACGAGTTGTCGGCATTAACTGGGATTTTGGAATATTCAGAATCCACCCGTGCTGTTTTAGCACTTCTTGCGACAGTGCTAATCCCATCTCTAGCTGTTCTCTGGACCTTGCACATTATTAGGAGATCGTCCAAGTATGGGATAATTAATATGCCTTTTCTTCGAAGAAGAATCATCTCGGCCATTACCTTTGTAAAGACCCGAGGTGCCGTGGACAATCCGAACGGCAGCGTCTGAAACGGATAGTGACAGTTTTGTACAACGAACCTGAGGTACCCCTGGTGTGAGGGGTAAATTGGAACGTGGAGATACGCATCCTTGATGTCCAAGGATACCATAAAGTCCCCCTCTTCCAGGTTCGCTATCACTGCTCTGAGTGACTCCATCTTGAACTTGAACTTCTTTATGTACAGGTTCAAGGACTTCAGATTTAGAATAGGCCTTACCGAGCCATCCGGCTTCGGTACCACAAAAAGTGGAATAATACCCCTTCCCTTGTTGTAGAAGAGGTACCTTGACTATCACCTGCTGAGAGTACAGCTTGTGAATGGCTTCCAAAACCGTCTCCCTTTCGGAGGGGGACGTTGGTAAAGCAGACTTCAGGAAACGGCGAGGTGGATCTGTCTCTAATTCCAACCTGTACCCTTGAGATATTATCTGCAGGATCCAGGGATCTACCTGCGAGTGAGCCCACTGCGCGCTGTAATTTTTGAGACGACCGCCCACCGTCCCCGAGTCCGCTTGAGAAGCCCCAGCGTCATGCTGAGGCTTTTGTAGAAGCCGGGGAGGGCTTCTGTTCCTGGGAAGGAGCTGCGTGTTGCTGTCTCTTCCCTCGACCTCTGCCTCGTGGCAGATATGAATAGCCCTTTGCTCTCTTATTTTTAAAGGAACGAAAGGGCTGCGGTTGAAAAGTCGGTGCCTTTTTCTGTTGGGGAGTGACTTGAGGTAGAAAGGTGGATTTCCCGGCTGTAGCCGTGGCCACCAAATCTGATAGACCGACTCCAAATAACTCCTCCCCTTTATACGGCAAAACTTCCATATGCCGTTTTGAATCCGCATCGCCTGTCCACTGTCGCGTCCATAAAGCTCTTCTGGCCGAAATGGACATAGCACTTACCCGTGATGCCAGTGTGCAGATATCCCTCTGTGCATCACGCATATAAAGAAATGCATCCTTTATTTGTTCTAACGACAGTAAAATATTGTCCCTGTCCAGGGTATCAATATTTTCAATCAGGAACTCTGACCAAACTACCCCAGCACTGCCCATCCAGGCAGTCGCTACAGCTGGTCGTAGTATAACACCTGCATGTGTGTATATACTTTTTTGGATATTTTCCATCCTCCTATCTGATGGATCTTTAAGTGCGGCCGTCTCAGGAGAGGGTAACGCCACTTGTTTAGATAAGCGTGTTAGCGCCTTGTCCACCCTAGGAGGTGTTTCCCAGCGCTCCCTAACCTCTGGCGGGAAAGGGTATAATGCCAATAATTTCTTTGAAATTATCAGCTTTTTATCAGGGGCAACCCACGCTTCATTACACACGTCATTTAATTCTTCTGATTCAGGAAAAACTATAGGTAGTTTTTTCACACCCCACATAATACCCTGTTTAGTGGTACCTGTAGTATCAGCTAAATGTAACGCCTCCTTCATTGCCAAAATCATATAACGTGTGGCCCTACTGGAAAATACGGTTGAATCGTCACCGTCACCACTGGAGTCAGTGCCTGCGTCTGGGTCTGTGTCGACCGACTGAGGCAAAGGGCGTTTCACAGCCCCTGACGGTGTTTGAGTCGCCTGGACAGGCACTAATTGATTGTCCGGCCGCCTCATGTCGTCAAACGACTGCTTTAGCGTGTTGACACTATCCCGTAGTTCCATAAATAAAGGCATCCATTCTGGTGTCGACTCCCTAGGGGGTGACATCCTCATATTTGGCAATTGCTCCGCCTCCACACCAATATCGTCCTCATACATGTCGACACACACGTACCGACACACAGCAGACACACAGGGAATGCTCCTAACGAAGACAGGACCCACTAGCCCTTTGGGGAGACAGAGGGAGAGAGTTTGCCAGCACACACCAAAAGCGCTATATATATATATCAGGGATAGCCTTATAATAAGTGCTCCCTTATAGCTGCTTTGTTATATCAAAATATCGCCATAAATTTGCCCCCCCCCCTCTGTTTTACCCTGTTTCTGTAGTGCAGTGCAAGGGAGAGACTTGGGAGCCGTCCTGACCAGCGGAGCTGTGAGAGGAAATGGCGCCGTGTGCTGAGGAGATAGGCCCCGCCCCTTTTCTGGCGGGCTCGTCTCCCGCTATTTAGAAAAATCAGGCAGGGGTTAAATATCTCCATATAGCCTCTAGGGGCTATATGTGAGGTATTTTTAGCCTTTATAGGTATTCATTTGCCTCCCAGGGCGCCCCCCTCCCAGCGCCCTGCACCCTCAGTGACTGCCGTGTGAAGTGTGCTGAGAGGAAAATGGCGCACAGCTGCAGTGCTGTGCGCTACCTTTAGAAGACTTCTTCAGCCGCCGATTCTGGACCTCTTCTGACTTCAGCATCTGCAAGGGGGCCGGCGGCGCGGCTCCGGTGACCATCCAGGCTGTACCTGTGATCGTCCCTCTGGAGCTTGATGTCCAGTAGCCAAGAAGCCAATCCATCCTGCACGCAGGTGAGTTGACTCCTTCTCCCCTCAGTCCCTCGCTGCAGTGATCCTGTTGCCAGCAGGAATCACTGTAAAATAAAAAACCTAGCTAAACTTTTTCTAAGCAGCTCTTTAGGAGAGCCACCTAGATTGCACCCTTCTCGGCCGGGCACAAAAATCTAACTGGAGTCTGGAGGAGGGTCATAGGGGGAGGAGCCAGTGCACACCACCTGATCTGAAAAAGCTTTACTTTTTGTGCCCTGTCTCCTGCGGAGCCGCTATTCCCCATGGTCCTTTCAGGAACCCCAGCATCCACTAGGACGATAGAGAAAGAGTGGAATAATACCCCTTCCCTTGTTGTAGAAGAGGTACCTTGACTATCACCTGCTGAGAGTACAGCTTGTGAATGGCTTCCAAAACCGTCTCCCTTTCGGAGGGGGACGTTGGTAAAGCAGACTTCAGGAAACGGCGAGGTGGATCTGTCTCTAATTCCAACCTGTACCCCTGAGATATTATCTGCAGGATCCAGGGATCTACCTGCGAGTGAGCCCACTGCGCGCTGTAATTTTTGAGACGACCACCCACCGTCCCCGAGTCCGCTTGAGAAGCCCCAGCGTCATGCTGAGGCTTTTGTAGAAGCCGGGGAAGGCTTCTGTTCCTGGGAAGGAGCTGCCTGTTGCTGTCTCTTCCCTCGACCTCTGCCTCGTGGCAGATATGAATAGCCCTTTGCTCTCTTATTTTTAAAGGAACGAAAGGGCTGCGGTTGAAAAGTCGGTGCCTTTTTCTGTTGGGGAGTGACTTGAGGTAGAAAGGTGGATTTCCCGGCTGTAGCCGTGGCCACCAAATCTGATAGACCGACTCCAAATAACTCCTCCCCTTTATACGGCAAAACTTCCATATGTCGTTTTGAATCCGCATCGCCTGTCCACTGTCGCGTCCATAAAGCTCTTCTGGCCGAAATGGACATAGCACTTACCCGTGATGCCAGTGTGCAGATATCCCTCTGTGCATCACGCATATAAAGAAATGCATCCTTTATTTGTTCTAACGACAGTAAAATATTGTCCCTGTCCAGGGTATCAATATTTTCAATCAGGGACTCTGACCAAACTACCCCAGCACTGCACATCCAGGCAGTCGCTATAGCTGGTCGTAGTATAACACCTGCATGTGTGTATATACTTTTTTGGATATTTTCCATCCTCCTATCTGATGGATCTTTAAGTGCGGCCGTCTCAGGAGAGGGTAACGCCACTTGTTTAGATAAGCGTGTTAGCGCCTTGTCCACCCTAGGAGGTGTTTCCCAGCGCTCCCTAACCTCTGGCGGGAAAGGGTATAATGCCAATAATTTCTTTGAAATTATCAGCTTTTTATCAGGGGCAACCCACGCTTCATTACACACGTCATTTAATTCTTCTGATTCAGGAAAAACTATAGGTAGTTTTTTCACACCCCACATAATACCCTGTTTAGTGGTACCTGTAGTATCAGCTAAATGTAACGCCTCCTTCATTGCCAAAATCATATAACGTGTGGCCCTACTGGAAAATACGGTTGATTCGTCACCGTCACCACTGGAGTCAGTGCCTGCGTCTGGGTCTGTGTCGACCGACTGAGGCAAAGGGCGTTTCACAGCCCCTGACGGTGTTTGAGTCGCCTGGACAGGCACTAATTGATTGTCCGGCCGTCTCATGTCGTCAAACGACTGCTTTAGCGTGTTGACACTATCCCGTAGTTCCATAAATAAAGGCATCCATTCTGGTGTCGACTCCCTAGGGGGTGACATCCTCATATTTGGCAATTGCTCCGCCTCCACACCAATATCGTCCTCATACATGTCGACACACACGTACCGACACACAGCAGACACACAGGGAATGCTCCTAACGAAGACAGGACCCACTAGCCCTTTGGGGAGACAGAGGGAGAGTTTGCCAGCACACACCAAAAGCGCTATATATAACAGGGATAGCCTTATAATAAGTGCTCCCTTATAGCTGCTTTATATATATCAAAATATCGCCATAAATTTGCCCCCCCTCTCTGTTTTACCCTGTTTCTGTAGTGCAGTGCAGTGCAGGGGAGAGACCTGGGAGCCGTCCTGACCAGCGGAGCTGTGAGAGGAAATGGCGCCGTGTGCTGAGGAGATAGGCCCCGCCCCTTTTCCGGCGGGCTCGTCTCCCGCTATTTAGTGAATCCAGGCAGGGGTTAAATATCTCCATATAGCCTCTGGGGGCTATATGCGAGGTATTTTTAGCCTTTATATAGGTTACATTTGCCTCCCAGGGCGCCCCCCCCCCAGCGCCCTGCACCCTCAGTGACTGCGTGTGAAGTGTGCTGAGAGGAAAATGGCGCACAGCTGCAGTGCTGTGCGCTACCTTTAGAAGACTGCAGGAGTCTTCAGCCGCCGATTCTGGACCTCTTCTGACTTCAGCATCTGCAAGGGGGCCGGCGGCGCGGCTCCGGTGACCATCCAGGCTGTACCTGTGATCGTCCCTCTGGAGCTGATGTCCAGTAGCCAAGAAGCCAATCCATCCTGCACGCAGGTGAGTTCACTTCTTCTCCCCTCAGTCCCTCGTTGCAGTGATCCTGTTGCCAGCAGGACTCACTGTAAAATAAAAAACCTAAGCTAAACTTTTTCTAAGCAGCTCTTTAGGAGAGCCACCTAGAATTGCACCCTTCTCGGCCGGGCACAAAAATCTAACTGGAGTCTGGAGGAGGGTCATAGGGGGAGGAGCCAGTGCACACCACCTGATCTGGAAAAGCTTTACTTTTTGTGCCCTGTCTCCTGCGGAGCCGCTATTCCCCATGGTCCTTTCAGGAACCCCAGCATCCACTAGGACGATAGAGAAACTACGGGTAGTTTTTTCTCTCCAAACATAATACCCTTTTTAGTGGTACCAGTAGTTATATCAGAAATGTTTAACACCTCTTTCATTGCCTCAATCATACAGTGAATGGCCTTAGTGGGCATCAGGTTAGACTCATCGTCGTCGACACTGGCGTCAGTATCAGTGTCGACATCTGGGTCTGCTTGTGGTAGCGGGCGTTTTAAAGCCCCTGACGACCCATGCGACGCCTGGGCAGGCACGAGCTGAGAAGACGGCTGTCCCACATTTGGCATGTCGTCGATTTTCTTATATAGGGAGTCTATACGTGCACTCATTACTTTCCATAAGCTCATCCACTCAGGTGTCTGCCCCGCAGGGGGTGACATCCCTTCTAAAGGCATCTGCTCCGCCTCCACATCATTATCCTCATCAAACATGTCGACACAGCCGTACCGACACACCGCACACACACAAGGAATGCTCCGAATGAGGACAGGACCCACAAAAGCCCTTTGGGGGGACAGAGTGAGAGTATGCCAGCACACACCAGAGCGCTATATAATGCAGGGACTAACTGAGTTATGTCCCCTATAGCTGCTTTTTATATTATATATATGTAATGCGCCCAAATTTAGTGCCCCCCCTCTCTGTTTTTACCCTGTTCTGAAGTGTAGACTGCAGGGGAGAGCCAGGGAGCTTCCTTCCAGCGGATCTGTGAAGGAGAAATGGCACCAGTATGTCTGAGGGAGATAGCTCCGCCCCTTTTCCGCGGCCTATTCTCCCGCTTTTTTCTGGATTCTGGCAGGGGAATTTACCACATATATAGCCTCTAGGGCTATATATTGTGGTATTTTTGCCAGCCAAGGTGTTTTTATTGCAGCTCAGGGCGCCCCCCCCCAAGCGCCCTGCACCCTCAGTGACCGGAGTGTGAAGTGTGCATGAGGAGCAATGGCGCACAGCTGCAGTGCTGTGCGCTACCTTGGTGAAGACTGATGTCTTCTGCCGCCGTTTTTCCGGACCTCTTCTTGCTTCTAGCTCTGTAAGGGGGACGGCGGCGCGGCTCCGGGACCGAACACCAAGGACTGGGCCTGCGGTCGATCCCTCTGGAGCTAATGGTGTCCAGTAGCCTAAGAAGCCCAATCCGGCTGCAAGCAGGCGAGTTCGCTTCTTCTCCCCTTAGTCCCTCGCTGTAGTGAGCCTGTTGCCAGCAGGTCTCACTGAAAATAAAAAACCTAAAACTATACTTTCTTTCTAAGGGCTCAGGAGAGCCCCTAGTGTGCATCCAACCTCGGCCGGGCACGAAATCTAACTGAGGCTTGGAGGGGGGTCGTGGTGGGAGGAGCCAGTGCACACCAGGTAGTCCTAAATCTTTCTAGAGTGCCCAGCCTCCTTCGGAGCCCGCTGTCCCCATGGTCCTTACGGAGTTCCCAGCATCCACTAGGACGTTAGAGAAATGAGATTTAAAACCTACCGGTAAGTCTTTTTCTCCTAGTCCGTAGAGGATGCTGGGGACTCCGTAAGTACCATGGGGTATAGACGGGCTCCGCAGGAGACATGGGCACTCTAAAGTCTTTAGAATGGGTGTGCACTGGCTCCTCCCTCTATGCCCCTCCTCCAGACCTCAGTTAGAGAAACTGGGCCCAGAGGAGACAGTACGAGGAAAGGATTTTTGTTAATCTAAGGGCAAGATTCATACCAGCCCACACCATCCACACCGTATAACATGGAATATACGAACCAGTTATCAGTATGAAACAAAACAGCATCAGCCCGAGACTGATCAAAACTGTAACATAACCCTTATGTAAGAAAAAACTATATACAAGTCTTGCAGAATTTAGTCCACACTGGGACAGGAGCCCAGCATCCTCTACGGACTAGGAGAAAAAGATTTACCGGTAGGTTTAAAATCTTATTCTCTCTTATGTCCTAGAGGATGCTGGGGACTCCTTAAGGACCATGGGGATTATACCAAAGCTCCAGACCGGGCGGGAGAGTGCGGAGACTCTGCAGCACTGATTGAGCAAACATGAGGTCCTCATCAGCCAGGGTATCAAACTTGTAGAATTTTGCAAAAAAGTGTTTGAACCCGACCAAGTAGCTGCTCGGCACAGCTGTAATGCCGAGACGCCTCAGGCAGCCGCCCAAGAAGAGCCCACCTTCCTAGTGGAATGGGCCTTTACCGAATCTGGTACCGGCAATCCAGCCGTAGAATGAGCCTGCTGAATCGTGTTACAGATCCAGCGGGCAATAGTCTGCTTAGTAGCAGGGGCGCCAACCTTGTTGGCTGCATACAGGACAAACAGTGCCTCTGTTTTCCTAACCCGAGCCGTCCTGGCTACATAAACTTTTAAGGCCCTGACTACATCAAGAGACTTGGAATCCTCCAAGTCCCCCGTAGCCACAGGCACCACAATAGGTTGGTTCATATGAAACGATGAAACCACCTTAGGCAAAAATGGAGTCCTTAATTCTGCTCTATCCACATGGAAAATCAGATAGGAGCCCTTGTGAGACAAAGCCGCCAATTCGGACACCCGCCGTGCAGATGCCAAGGCCAACTACATGACCACCTTCCAAGTGAGAAATTTTAATTCAACCGTTTGAAGAGGCTCAAACCAGTGAGATTTTAGGAACTAACACCACGTTAAGGTCCCATGGTGCCAATGGGGGCACAAAAGGAGGCTGGATGTGCAGCACTCCCTTTACAAAAGTCTGGACTTCTGGGAGAGAAGCCAATTCCTTCTGAAAGAAAATTGATAGAGCCGAAATCTGTACCTTAATGAAGCCTAACTTTAGGCCCATATCCACTCCTGTCTGTAGAACGTGGAGAAAACGGCCCAGATGGAAATCTTCAGTAGGAGCATTCTTGGCTTCACACCAAGATACATACTTCCTCCAGATGCGGTGATAACGCTCGCCGTCACCTCCTTCCTAGCCTTAATCAGTAGGGATGACTTCCTCCGGAACACCTTTCCCCGCTAGGATTTTGTGTTCAACCGCCATGCCGTCAAACGTAACCACGGTAAGTCTTGGAACACAAAGGGCCCCTGCTGCAATAGGTCTTCCCTGAGAGGAAGAGGCCACGGATCTTCAGTGAGCATTTCCTGAAGATCTGAATACCAGGCCCTTTGAGGCCAATCCGGAACAATGAGTATTGTCTGCACTCTTTTTCGTCTTATGATTCTCAGTATTTTAGAGATGAACGGAAGAGGAGGGAACACAGACCGACTGAAACACCCATGGTGTCACCAGGGCGTCCACCGCTACTGCCTGAGGGTCCCTTGACCTGGCACAATACCTCCGAAGCTTCTTGTTGAGGCGTGATGCCATCATGTCTATTTGTGGAAGTCCCCACTGACTTGCTATCTCTGCAAAAAAATAAGATTTTACTCACCGGTAAATCTATTTCTCGTAGTCCGTAGTGGATGCTGGGGACTCCGTAAGGACCATGGGGAATAGCGGCTCCGCAGGAGACTGGGCACAGCTAAGAAAGATTTAGGACTACCTGGTGTGCACTGGCTCCTCCCACTATGACCCTCCTCCAGACTTCAGTAAGGATACTGTGCCCGGAAGAGCTGACACAATAAGGAAGGATTTTGAATCCCGGGTAAGACTCATACCAGCCACACCGTATAACTCGTGATAATATACCCAGTTAACAGTATGAACACAACAGAGCCTCTCAAAGGATGGCTCAACAATAACCCTTGTAGTTAACAATAACTATATACAAGTATTGCAGACAGTCCACACTTGGGACGGGCGCCCAGCATCCACTACGGACTACGAGAAATAGATTTACCGGTGAGTAAAATCTTATTTTCTCTGACGTCCTAGTGGATGCTGGGGACTCCGTAAGGACCATGGGGATTATACCAAAGCTCCCAAACGGACGGGAGAGTGCGGATGACTCTGCAGCACCGAATGAGAGAACTCAAGGTCCTCCTCAGCCAGGGTATCAAATTTGTAGAATTTTGCAAACGTGTTTGCCCCTGACCAAGTAGCAGCTCGGCAAAGTTGTAAAGCCGAAACCCCTCGGGCAGCCGCCCAAGAAGAGCCCACTTTCCTCGTGGAATGGGCTTTTACAGATTTAGGCTGCGGCAGGCCAGCCATCGAATGCGCAAGCTGAATTGTGCTACAAATCCAGCGAGCAATAGTCTGCTTTGAAGCAGGAGCACCCATCTTGTTTGGGGCATACAGGATAAATAGCGAGTCAGTCTTCCTGACTCCAGCCGTCCTGGAAACATACATTTTCAAGGCCCTGACTACGTCCAGTAACTTGGAGTCCTCCAAGTCCCTAGTAGCCGCAGGCACCACGATAGGTTGGTTCAAGTGAAAAGCTGATACCACCTTAGGAAGAAACTGGGGACGAGTCCTCAATTCTGCCCTATCCATATGGAAAATCAAATAGGGGCTTTTTCATGACAAAGCCGCCAATTCTGACACACGCCTTGCCGAAGCCAAGGCCAAAAGCATGACCACTTTCCACGTGAGATATTTTAAATCCACGGTTTTGAGTGGCTCAAACCAATGTGACTTTAGGAAACCCAACACCACGTTGAGGTCCCACTGGAGGCACAAAAGGAGGCTGAATATGCAGCACTCCCTTGACAAATGTCTGAACTTCAGGCAGTGAAGCCAGTTCTTTTTGGAAGAAAATCGACAGAGCCGAAATCTGGACCTTAATGGAACCCAGTTTTAGGCCCATAGTCACCCCTGACTGTAGGAAGTGCAGAAATCGACCTAGCTGGAATTCCTCCGTTGGGGCCTTCCTGGCCTCACACCACGCAACATATTTTCGCCATATGCGGTGATAATGTTGTACGGATACATCTTTTCTAGCTTTAAAGAGCGTAGGAATGACTTCCTCCGGAATACCCTTTTCTTTTAGGATCCGGTGTTCAACTGCCATGCCGTTAAACGCAGCCGCGGTAAGTCTTGGAACAGACAGGGCCCCTGCAGCAGCAGGTCCTGTCTGAGTGGCAGAGGCCATGGGTCCTCTGTTTTGTTTAAGCGGGACGCCATCATGTCCACCTGTGGCTTTTCCCAACAGTTTACAATCAGTTGGAAGACTTCTGGATGAAGTCCCCACTCTCCCGGGTGGAGGTCGTGCCTGCTGAGGAAGTCTGCTTCCCAGTTGTCCACTCCCGGAATGAACACTGCTGACAGTGCTAACACATGATTTTCCACCCATCGGAGAATCCTTGTGGCTTCTGCCATCACCATCCTGCTTCTTGTGCCGCCCTGTCTGTTTACATGAGCGACCGCCGTGATGTTGTCTGACTGGATCAGCACCGGCCGGTGTTGAAGCAGGGGTCTAGCCTGACTTAGGGCATTGTAAATGGCCCTTAGTTCCAGAATATTTATGTGTAGGGAAGTCTCCTGACTTTTCCATAGCCTTGGAAGTTTCTTCCCTGTGTCACTGCCCCCCAGCCTCAAAGGCTGGCATCCGTGATCACCAGGACCCAGTCCTGTATGCCGAATCTGCGGCCCCCTAGAAGATGAGCACTCTGCAGCCACCACAACAGCGACACCCTGGCCCTTGTAGACAGGGTTATTCGCCCATGCATCTGAAGATACGACCCGGACCAATTGTCCAACAGATCCCACTGGAAAATCCTTGCATGGGACCTGGCGAATGGAATTTCTTCGTAAGAAGCTACCATCCTTCCCAGGGCTCGCGTGCATTGATGCACCGACACCTGTATACGTATTAGGAGGTCTCTGTCTAGAGACGACAACTCCTTGGACTTCTCCTCCGGGAGAAACCCATTTTATCCTGTTCTGTGTCCAGAACCATACCCAGGAACAGTAGACGCGTCGTAGGAACCAGCTGCGACTTTGGAATATTCAGAATCCAGCCGTGCTGTTGTAGCACTTCCCGAGATAGTGCTACTCCGCCGAACTGCTCCCTGGACCTCGCCTTTATAAGGAGATCGTCCAAGTACGGGATAATTATTTCGGCCATTACCTTGGTAAATACCTCTGTGCCGGGGACAGACCAACGGCAACGTCTGGAATTGGTAATGACAATCCTGTACCACAATTTTGAGGTACTCCTGGTGAACAGGGTAAATAGGGACATGCAGGTAAGCATCCTTGATGTCCAGTGATACCATGAAATTCTCCAGGTTTGCAATAATCGCCCTGAGCGATTCCATTTTGAACTTGAACCTTCGTATATAAGTGTTCAAGGCTTTCAATTTTAGTATGGGTCTCACCGAACCGTCTGGTTTCGGTACCACAACATTTTGGAATAGTAACCCCGGCCTTGTTGAAGTAGGGGTACCTTGATTTCACCTGCTGGAAGTACAGCTTGTGAATTGCCGCCAGTACTACCTTTCTCCGAGGGCAGCAGGCAAGGCTGATGTGAGGTAACGGCGAGGGGGAGTCGCTTGAACTCCAGCCTGTATCCCTGTGATACTAATTGCAGAACCTAAGGATCCACCTGTGGGCAAGCCCACTGGTCCCTGAAGTTCCCGAGACGCGCCCCTACCGCACCTGTCTCCACCTGTGGAGCCCCAACGTCATGCGGTCGACTCAGAGGAAGCGGGGGAAGATTTTTGATCCTGGGAACTGGCTGCTGGTGCAGCTTTTTCCTTCTTCCCTTGTCTCTGTGCAGAAAGGAAGCGCCTTTGACCCGCTTGCTTTTCTGAAGCCGAAAGGACTGTACCTGAAAATACAGTGCTTTTAGGCTGTGAGGAATCCTGAGGTAAAAATTTTTCTTCCCAGCTGTTGCTGTGGATACGAGGTCCCAGAGACCATCCCCAAACAATTCCTCACCCCTATAAGGCAGAATCTCCATGTGCCTTTTATAGGCAGCATCACCTGTCCACTGCCAGGTTTCTAATACCCTCCTGGCAGAATGGACATTGCATTAATTCTGGATGCCAGCCGGCAAATATCCCTCTGTGCATCCTTTATATCTAAGACGACGTCTTTAATATGCTCTATGTTAGCAAACTATTATCCCTGTCTTAGAGTATTAATATTATCTGACTGGGTATCAGACCACGCTGCAGCAGCACTATTTATGCTGAGGCAATTGCAGGTCTCAGTATATAACCTGAGTGTGTATATACAGACTTCAGGATAGCCTCCTGCTTTTTATCAGAAGGCTCCTTCAAGGTGGCCGTATCCTAAGACTGCAGTGCCACCTTTTTTGACAAACGTGTGAGCGCCTTATCCACCCTAAGGGATATCTCCCAACGTGACCTATCCTCTGGCAGGAAAGGGTACGCCATCAGTAAACTTTTTTGAAATTACCAGTTTCTTATCGGGGGAACCCACGCTACTTTACACACTTCATTCATTCATCTGATGGGGGAACAAAACACTGGCTGCTTTTTCTCCCCAAAAATAAAACCCCTTTTATGTGGTACTTGGGTTCATGTCAGAAATGCGTAACACATTTTTCATTGCAGAGATCATGTAACGGATGTTCCTAGTGGATTGTGTATATGTCTCAACCTCGTCGACACTGGAGTCTGACTCTGTGTCGACATCTGTGTCTGCCATCTGAGGTAACGGGCGCTTTTTTGAGCCCCTGATGGCCTTTGAGACGCGGGCTGAGAAGCTGGCTGTCCCACAGCTGTTACGTCATCCAGCCTTTTATGTCGGTTAATACCTTCCACCTATCCATCCACTCTGGTGTCGGCCCCACAGGGGGCGACATCCCATTCATCGGCCTCTGCTCCACCTCCACGTAACATTCCTCATCCCACATGTCGACACAGCCGTACCGACACACAGCACACACACAGGGAATGCTCTGACTGAGGACAGGACCCCACAAAGTCCTTTGGGGAGACCGAGAGAGTATGCCAGCACACACCAGAGCGCTATATAATGCAGGGATTAACACTGAGTGATTTTTCCCCCAATAGCTGCTTGTATAAACAATATTGCGCCTAAATTTAGTGCCCCCCCCCTCTCTTTTTAACCCTTTGAGCCTGAAAACTACAGGGGAGAGCCTGGGGAGCTGTCTTCCAGCTGCACTGTGAAGAGAAAATGGCGCCAGTGTGCTGAGGGAGATAGCTCCGCCCCTTTTTCTGCGGACTTTTCTCTCGCTTTTTTATGGATTCTGGCAGGGGTATTTATCACATATATAGCCTCTGGGGCTATATATTGTGATATATTTGCCAGCAAATGTGTATTTATTGCTTCTCAGGGAGCGCCCCCCCCCCAGCGCCCTGCACCCTCAGTGACCGGAGTGTGAAGTGTGTATGAGGAGCAATGGCGCACAGCTGCAGTGCTGTGTGCTCACTTGGTGAAGACTGATGTCTTCTGCCGCCGATTTTCCGGATTCTTCTTGCTTCTGGCTCTGTAAGGGGGCCGGCGGCGCGGCTCCGGGACCGAACACCAATGGCCGGTTCCATGCGGTCGATCCCTCTGGAGCTAATGGTGTCCAGTAGCCTAAGAAGCCCAAGCTACCACCAGTTAGGTAGGTTCGCTTCTTCTCCCCTTAGTCCCTCGCTGCAGTGAGTCTGTTGCCAGCAGATCTCACTGTAAAATAAAAAAAAATAAAAAAAACTTAAAACATACTTTCTCTCTAGGAGCTCAGAAGAGCCCCTAGTGTGCATCCAGCTCACCCGGGCACAGGATTCTAACTGAAGTCTGGAGGAGGGTCATAGTGGGAGTAGCCAGTGCACACCAGGTAGTCCTAAATCTTTCTTAGCTGTGCCCAGTCTCCTGCGGTGCCGCTATTCCCCATGGTCCTTACGGAGTCCCCAGCATCCACTAGGACGTCAGAGAAACTTCTTGATGAAGTCCCCACTCTCCTGGATGGAGATAGTGTCTGCTGAGGAAGTCTGCTTCCCAGGTGTCCACTCCCGGAATGAAGACTGCTGACAGAGCGCTTGCGTGATTTTCCGCCCAGCGAAGAATCCTGGTGGCTTCCGCCATTGCCACTCTGCTCCTTGTCCCTCCTTAGCGGTTTACAAGAGCCACAGCTGTAACGTTGTCTGATTGAATCAGAACCGGTAGGTCGCAAAGAAGGAGTCTCCGCTTGTCGTAGGCTGTTGTATATGGCCCTCAATTCCAGTGCGTTGATGTTTAGACAAGCCTCCTGGCTTGACCATAGTCCCTGAAAATTGCTTCCTTGTGTGACTGCTCCCCATCCTCAGAGGCTCGCGTCCGTGGTCACCAGAATCCAGTCTTGAATGCCGAACCTGCGACCTTCGAGAAGGTGAGCAATCTGCAGCCACCACAGGAGAGACACCCTGGCCCTGGGGGACAGGCTTATTTTCTGATGTATCTGTAGATAGGACCCCGACCACTTGTCCAGAAGGTCCCACTGAAACGTCCTCGCATGAAACCTGCCGAAGGGGATGGCCTCGTAGGACGCAACCATTTTTCCCAGTACTCGAGTGCATTGATGGACTGACACTTTTTTTTGGTTGTAACAGGTTTCTGACCATTTTCTGGAGTTCCTGGGCTTTTTCCATCGGGAGAAAAACCCTCTTTTGTTCCGTGTCCAGAATCATGCCTAAGAAAGATAGCCGGGTCGTTGGAATCAACTGACTTTGATAGATTTAGAATCCAGCCATGTTGCTGCCGCACTCTCAGGGAGAGTGACAAGCTTTTCTGCAATTGATCTCTCGATCTCGCTTTTATCAGGAGATCGTCCAAGTACAGGATAATTGTGACTCCCTGCACCATCATTCCCGCCATTACCTTGGTGAAAATCCTCGGGGCCGTGGAAAGCCCAAACGGCAACATCTGAAACTGGTAATGACAGTCCTGTATTGCGAATCCCCGGTATGCCTGAGGAGGTGGATATATGTGGACATGAAGGTATGCATCCTTTATGTCTAGTGACACCATAAAATCCCCCCCCTCCAGGCTGGAGATAACTGCCCGGTGCGATTCCATCTTGAATTTTAACTTTTTCAAGTACAGGTTTAGGGATTTTAGATTGGGTCTGACCGAGCCATCCGGTTTCGGAACCACAAACAGGGTTGAATAGTACCCCTTCCCCTGTTGAACTAGGGGCACCTTGACAATCACTTATTATCTCCCTTTCTGGGGGAGAAGCTGGTTAAGCAGATTTGAAAAATCGGCGAGGAGGCACGTCTTCGAATTCCAGATTGTAGCCTTGGGATACAATCTCCATCGCCCAAGGATCCACGTCTGACTGAACCCAGAACTGGCTGAAGAGTCGAAGACGTGCCCCCACCGACGCGGGCTCCCTCAGTGGAGCCCCAGTGTCATGCGGTGGATTTAGTAGAAGCCGGGGAGGACTTCTGCTCCTGGGAACTAGCCGTAGCAGGCATTCTTTTCCCTCTACCCTTACCTCTGGCGAGGAAGGAAGAGCCCCGACCTCTTCTGGACTTATGCAGCCGAAAGGACTGTATCTGATATTGCGGTGTTTTCTTTTGCTGTGGGAGAACATAAGGTAAAAAGGTAGATTTACCCGCGGTAGCTGTGGAAACCAGGTCCGCGAGACCTTCCGCAAATAAAACCTCACCCTTGTAAGGTAAAACTTCCATATGTCTTTTTGAGTCGGCATCACCCGTCCATTGACGGGTCCACAGGACCCGCTTAGCAGAAATCGCCATGGCGTTGGCTCTTGAACCTAACAGCCCAACGTCTCTGGAAGCGTCTCTCATATATAAGACTGCTTCTTTAATATGACCTAAGGTCAATAAAATGCTATACCTATCTAGGGTATCATTGTCAGATGACAAGGTATCTACCCAAGCTGCTACAGCACTACCAAACAAACGCTATTGCCGGTCTGAGCAAGGCACCCGTATATGCATAAATTGATTTTACGGAAGTTTCCTTTCTGCGATCAGCAGGATCCTTGAGGGCTGCCGTGTCTGGAGACGGTAGCGCCACCTTTTTGGACAAGCACGATAAAGCCTTGTCCACTTTGGGCAAGGATTCCCACCGTTTCAAATAACGCGTTCAGCTCATGAGATGGGGGAAAGGTTACCTCAGGTTTCTTTTCCTTAAACATGCATACCCTCGTGTCAGGGACAGAGGGGTCATCTGTGATATGCAAAACATCTTTTATTGCAATAATCATATAATGAATACTTTTGGCCACCCTTGGGTGTAACCTCGCATCATCGTTGTCGACACTGGAGTCAGAATCCGTGTCGGTATCAGTGTCTGCTACTTGGGACAGGGGACGTTTCTGAGACCCTGGAGGGCCCTGTGATACAGCCAAAGCCATGGCTTGACTCCCTGACTTTTCGCTGGACTCTGCTTTGTCCATTCTCTTATGTAATAAAGACATTTGCATTTAAAACATTCCACATATCCAGCTAATCAGGTGTCGGCGTCACCGACACCACAATCTGCTCCACCTCCTCCCTAGATGAGCCTTCCGCTTCAGACATACGTACAGACACCCCCACACTCAGGGAGATAGAAATATATATATATATATATATATATATATATATATATATATATATATATATATATATATATATATATATATATATATATATATAGATAAGAATTTACTTACCGATAATTCTATTTCTCGTAGTCCGTAGTGGATGCTGGGGACTCCGTAAGGACCATGGGGAATAGCGGCTCCGCAGGAGACTGGGCACAAAAGTAAAGCTTTAGAACTACCTGGTGTGCACTGGCTCCTCCCCCTATGACCCTCCTCCAAGCCTCAGTTAGGATACTGTGCCCGGACGAGCGTACACAATAAGGAAGGATTTTGAATCCCGGGTAAGACTCATACCAGCCACACCAATCACACCATATAACTTGTGATCTAAACCCAGTTAACAGCATGATAACCGAGGAGCCTCTAGAAAAGATGGCTCACTACAGCAATAACCCGATTTTTTTGGTAACAATAACTATGTACCAGTATTGCAGACAATCCGCACTTGGGATGGGCGCCCAGCATCCACTACGGACTACGAGAAATAGAATTATCGGTAAGTAAATTCTTATTTTCTCTAACGTCCTAAGTGGATGCTGGGGACTCCGTAAGGACCATGGGGATTATACCAAAGCTCCCAAACGGGCGGGAGAGTGCGGATGACTCTGCAGCACCAAATGAGAGAACTCCAGGTCCTCCTCAGCCAGGGTATCAAATTTGTAGAATTTTACAAACGTATTTGCTCCTGACCAAGTAGCTGCTCGGCAAAGTTGTAAAGCCGAGACCCCTCGGGCAGCCGCCCAAGATGAGCCCACCTTCCTTGTGGAATGGGCTTATACAGATTTTGGCTGTGGCAGGCCTGCCACAGAATGTGCAAGCTGAATTGTACTACAAATCCAACGAGCAATAGTCTGCTTAGAAGCAGGAGCACCCAGCTTGTTGGGTGCATACAGAATAAACAACGAGTCAGATTTTCTGACTCCAGCCGTCCTGGAAACCTATATTTCCAGGGCTCTGACAACGTCTAGCAACTTGGAGTCCTCCAAGTCCCTAGTAGCCGCAGGCACCACAATAGGTTGATTCAGGTGAAACGCTGAAAACCACCTTAGGGAGAAACTGAGGACAAGTCCTCAATTCCGCCCTGTCCGAATGGAAAATCAGATGAGGGCTTTTACAGGATAAAGCTGCCAATTCTGACACGCACCTGGCCCAGGCCAGGGCCAACAGCATGACCACTTTCCATGTGAGATATTTTAACTCCACATATTTAAGTGGTTCAAACCAATGTGACTTTTGGAACCCAAAAACTACATTTAGATCCCAAGGTGCCACTGGAGGCACAAAAGGAGGCTGTATATACAGTACCCCTTTCACAACGTCTGAACTTCAGGGACTGAAGCTAGTTCTTTTTGGAAGAAAATTGACAGGGCCGAAATTTGAACCTTAATGGACCCCCATTTCAGGCCCATAGACACTCCTGTTTGCAGGAAATGTAGGAATCGACCTAGTTGAAAAATTCCTCCGTCGGGGCCTTACTGGCCTCGCACCACGCAACATATTTTCGCCAAATGCGGTGATAATGTTTTGCGGTTATATCTTTCCTGGCTTTGATCAGGATAGGAATGACTTCATCCGGAATGCCTTTCTCCTTCAGGATCCGGCGTTCAACCGCCATGCCGTCAAACGCAGCCGCGGTAAGTCTTGGAACAGACAGGGTCCTTGCTGGAGCAGGTCCCTTCTTAGAGGTAGAGGCCACGGATCCTCCATGAGCATCTCTTGAAGTTCCGGTTACCAAGTCCTTCTTGGCCAATCCGGAGCCACGAATATAGTGCTTACTCCTCTCCATCTTATAATTCTCAGTACCTTGGGTATGAGAGGCAGAGGAGGGAACACATACACTGACTGGTACACCCACTGTGTTACCAGAGCGTCCACAGCTATTGCCTGAGGGTCCCTTGACCTGGCGCAATACTTGTCGAGTTTTTTTAAACATGTGGAAGACTTCTGGGTGAAGTCCCCACTCTCCCGGGTGGAGGTCGTGTCTGCTGAGGAAGTCTGCTTCCCAGTTGTCCACTCCCGGAATGAATACTGCTGACAGTGCTATCACATGATTTTCCGCCAAGCGAAGAATCCTTGCAGCTTCTGCCATTGCCCTCCTGCTTCTTGTGTCACCCTGTCTGTTTACGTGGGTGACTGCCGTGATGTTGTCCGAATGGATCAACTCCGGGTGACCTTGAAGCAGAGGTCTTGCTGAGCTTAGAGCATTGTAAATGGCCCTTAGCTTCAGGATATTTATGTGAAGTGATGTCTCCAGGCTTGACCCTAAGCTCTGGAAATTACTTCCCTGTGTGACTGCTCCCCAGCCTCGCAGGCTGGCATCCGTGGTCACCAGGACCCAGTCCTGAAAGTGCAGCCCTCTAGAAGATGAGCACTCTGCAACCACCACAGGAGAGACACCCTTGTGCTTGGTGACAGGGTTATCCGCCGATGCATCTGAAGATGCGACCCGGACCATTTGTCCAGCAGGTCCCACTGGAAAGTTCTCGCGTGGAATCTGCCGAATGGGATTGCTTCGTAGGAAGCCACCATTTTTCCCAGAACCATTTCATTGATGTACTGAGACTTGGCTCGGTTATAGGAGGTTCCCGACTAGCTCGGATAACTCCCTGACTTTCTCCTCCGGGAGAAACACCTTTTTCTGGACTGTGTCCAGGATCATCCCTAGGAACAGAAGACGAGTCGTCGGAATCAGCTGCGATTTTGGAATATTGAGAATCCAATCGTGCTGCCGCAACACTACCTGAGATAGTGCTACACCGACCTCCAGCTGTTCCCTGGATCTTACCCTTATCAGGGAATCGTCCAAGTAAGGGATAACTAAAATTCCCTTCCTTCGAAGGAGTATCATCATTTCGGCCATTACCTTGGTAAAGACCCGGGGTGCCGTGGACCATCCATACGGCAGCGTCTGAAACTGATAGTGACAGTTCTGTACCATAAACCTGAGGTACCCTTGGTGAGAAGGGTAAATTTGGACATGAAGGTAAGCATCCTTGATGTCCCGAGACATCATGTAGTCCCCTTCTTCCAGGTTCGCAATCACTGCTCTGAGTGACTCAATCTTGAATTTGAACCTCCGTAAGTGTTCAAGATTTTAGAATCGGTCTCACCGAGCCGTCCGGCTTCGGTACCACAACAGTGTGGAATAATACCCCGTTCCCTGTTGCAGGAGGGGTACCTTGATTTTCACCTGCTGGGAATACAGCTTGTGAATGGCTTCCCAAACTGCCTCCCTGTCAGAAGGAGACATCGGTAAAGCCGACTTTAGGAAACGGCGAGGGGGAGACGTCTCGAATTCCAATTTGTACCCCTGAGATATCACCTGAAGGATCCAGGGGTCTACTTGCGAGTGAGCCCACTGCGCGCTGAAATTCATTGAGACGGGCCCCCACCGTGCCCGATTCTGCTTGTAAAGCCCCAGCGTCATACTGAGGGCTTGGCAGAGGCGGGAGAGGGCTTCTGTTCCTGGGAACTGGCTGATTTCTGCAGCCTTTTTCCTCTCCCTCTGTCACGGGGCAGAAATGAGGAACCTTTTGCCCGCATGCCCACGAAAAGACTGCGCCTGATAATACGGCGTCTTCTTGTGTTGAGAGGCGACCTGGGGTACAAACGTGGATTTCCCAGCTGTTGCCATGGCCACCAGGTCTGAAAGACCGACCCCAAATAACTCCTCCCCTTAATAAGGCAATACTTCCAAATGCCGTTTGGAATCCGCATCACCTGACCACTGTCGTGTCCATAACCCTCTACTGGCAGAAATGGACAACGCACTTAGACTTGATGCCAGTCGGCAAATATTCCGCTGTGCATCACGCATATATAGAAATGCATCTTTTAAATGCTCTATAGGCAATAATATACTGTCCCTATCTAGGGTATCAATATTTTCAGTCAGGGAATCCGACCACGCTAACCCAGCACTGCACATCCAGGCTGAGGCGATTGCTGGTCGCAGTATAACACCAGTATGTGCGTAAATACATTTTAGGATACCCTCCTGCTTTCTATCAGCAGGATCCTTAAGGGCGGCCATCTCAGGAGAGGGTAGAGCCCTTGTTCTTACAAGCGTGTGAGCGCTTTATCCACCCTAGGGGGTGTTTCCCAACGCACCCTAACCTCTGGCGGGAAAGGCTATAATGCCAATAACATTTTAGAAATTATCAGTTGTTATCGGGGGAAACCCACGCATCATCACACACCTCATTTAATTTCTCAGATTCAGGAAAACTACAGGTAGTTTTTCCTCACCGAACATAATACCCCTTTTTGGTGGTACTCATATTATCAGAAATGTGTAAAACATTTTTCATTGCCTCAATCATGTAACGTGTGGCCCTACGGGAAGTCACATTTGTCTCTTCACCGTCGACACTGGAGTCAGTATCCGTGTCGGCGTCTATATCTGCCATCTGAGGTAACGGGCGCTTTAGAGCCCCTGACGGCCTATGAGACGTCTGGACAGGCACAAGCTGAGTAGCCGGCTGTCTCATGTCAACCACTGTCTTTTATACAGAGCCGACACTGTCACGTAATTCCTTCCAACAGTTCATCCACTCAGGTGTCGACCCCCTAGGGGGTGACATCACTATTACAGGCAATCTGCACCGTCTCCACATCATTTTTCTCCTCATACATGTCGACACCAACGTACCGACACAGCACACACACACAGGGAATGCTCTGATAGAGGACAGGACCCCACTAGCCCTTTGGGGAGACAGAGGGAGAGTTTGCCAGCACACACCAGAGCGCTATATATATACAGGGATAACCTTATATAAGTGTTTTTCCCCTTATAGCTGCTGTATTTTTAATACTGCGCGTAATTAGTGCCCCCCTCACTTTTTTAACCCTTTCTGTAGTGTAGTGACTGCAGGGGAGAGCCAGGGAGCTTCCCTCCAACGGAGCTGTGAGGGAAAATGGCGCCAGTGTGCTGAGGAGATAAGGCCGCCGAGAAGGGGGCGGAGCCTATCTCCCGTTTTTCTGTGTATTCTGGCAGGGGTTAAATTCATCCATATAGCCCAGGAGCTATAGGTGATGCATTTTTTTTGCCATCCAAGGTGTTTTTATTGCGTCTCAGGGCGCCCCCCAGCGCCCTGCACCCTCAGTGACCGGAGTGTGAAGTGTGCTGAGAGCAATGGCGCACAGCTGCAGTGCTGTGCGCTACCTTGTTGAAGACAGGACGTCTTCTGCCGCCGATTTTCCGGACCTCTTCTGTCTTCTGGCTCTGTAAGGGGGCCGGCGGCGCGGCTCTGGGACCTATCCATGGCTGGGCCTGTGATCGGTCCCTCTGGAGCTAATGTCCAGTAGCCTAAGAAGCCCAATCCACTCTGCACGCAGGTGAGTTCGCTTCTTCTCCCCTTAGTCCCTCGATGCAGTGAGCCTGTTGCCAGCAGGTCTCACTGAACATAAAAAACCTAAAACTAAACTTTTCTCTAAGCAGCTCAGGAGAGCCACCTAGTGTGCACCCTTCTCGTTCGGGCACAAAAATCTAACTGAGGCTTGGAGGAGGTTCATAGGGGGAGGAGCCAGTGCACACCAGGTAGTTCTAAAGCTTTACTTTTGTGCCCAGTCTCCTGCGGAGCCGCTATTCCCCATGGTCCTTACGGAGTCCCCAGCATCCACTTAGGACGTTAGAGAAATGTGCAATACATCTTTCATTGCAGTAATAATGCATCGGATGGCTTTTGTAGACTGTATATTTGTCTCATCCTCATCTACACTGGAGTCAGACTCCGTGTCGACATCTGTGTCTACCATCTGAGCTAGCGGGCGTTTATGAGCCCCTGACGGCTTCTGAGTCGCCTGGGCAGGCGCGGGCTGAGACCCCGGCTGTCCCAAGGCTGCTGCGTCATCGAACCTTTTATGTAAGGAGTTGACACTGTCGGTTAAGACCTTCCACATATCCATTCAATCAGGTGTCGGCCCCGTCTGGGGCGACACCACACTTATCTGCCCCTGCTCCGCCTCCACGTAACCCTCCTCATTAAACATGTCGACACAGCCGTACCGACACCACACACACAGGGAATGCTCAGACTGAGGACAGGACCCCACAAAGTCCTTTGGGGAGACAGAGTATGCCAGCACACACCACAGCGCTATATAAACACAGGGATTTACACTATAAGAAGTGATTTACCCAATAGCTGCTTAAATCTCTTATTTGCGCCTAAATTTATGTGCCCCCCCTCTTTTTTACCCTTCTTGTATCAGGATACTGCAGGGGAGAGCCTGGGGAGCTGCTTCCAGCGGAGCTGTGAAGGGAAAATGGCGCTGGTGTGCTGAGGAAGAAGGCCCCGCCCCCTCAGCGGCGGGCTTGTCCCGCGTTTTATGTAACTTAATGGCGGGTTTTTTTTTTACACATACAGTTTTCAGACTGTATTATGTGTATTTTAAGTGCCAAAAGGTATTATAATTGCTGCACAGGGGGCGCGCCGCCCCCCCCCCCCCCCCAAGCGCCCTGCACCCTACAGTGACCGGAGTGTGTAGTGTGCTGTGGGAGCAATGGCGCACAGCTGCGGTGCTGTGCGCTACCTTAATGAAGACAGGAGTCTTCTGCCGCCGATTTCATCGCTTCTCTTCTGTCTCTGCAAGGGGGACGGCTCCGGGAACGGACGATCGAGGTCAGGCCCTGTGTTCGAACCCTCTGGAGCTAATGGTGTCCAGTAGCCTAAGAAGCACAAGCTAGCTGTAGATTCTAACTGAGGTCTGGAGGAGGGGCATAGAGGGAGGAGCCAGTGCACACCAGATAGTACCTAATCTTTCTTTTAGAGTGCCCAGTCTCCTGCGGAGCCCGTCTATTCCCCATGGTCCTTACGGAGTTCCCAGCATCCACTAGGATGTCAGAGAAAATACATTATTATAATTATTATCCGGGGGATGAGAGAAGAAACCCGACGAAAGTGTGGCCGCGCGGCCGGCGCCAGGCTGATTCTGTCGGGAATCAGCCTTGCGCCGGGGAGTTAGGTCGGAGAATGCCCGTTCTCCCGACAATTCAACCTGTTTAGTCGGCGAGAACGGGTCATCGCCGACTTAACTGGAGCTGAATTGAATAGCGTCAGGAGCAAACTCCCGGCGCTATTCAACTGTCGGAGAATAGAATTGACCCCAAAGAGTACGGTCCCAACAAGACCATCGGGTCCATGTATTTTTCATCCCAACCACAACCAGATGAGGCAGACATGTTGGTCGCACTACAAAGGTTACACTGTGGAAGGTGAGCCATACAAGGTCCCAATGGGAAAACTGAAAACTTGTGCAGTAGTATAATATACCCTGTAAGGAAAGATCCACATGAAGAAAATCCTGCCCCTGTAGGAACCATCTGAGGTGTACTGCGTAGGTCACCACTGGCATATTAGCGCCTAAACACCCAGTTTATTTTGTCCCTATCATATGAAATATGTTGTGGGGTGGGGTTGGGGGGGGGGGGATTCCAGCGTTGGCATTGTGATCAATGTCGGGACCCTTGCTGCCGGTATGCTGACCAGTATCCTCTCCCTTCCAAGTCTTACTTTGCACTGACTTCTAATTGCACCCTCGTGGCTAGCCTCCCAAAACAACTTATTAACTTTAGACAGGAGCTAAATGCCTACAAACTACTAAATTGCCCCCTATGCCTTTAGGCTGGTAAAGACCATACTTACAAAGATCAAGGAGACTTCTGAATTTCATAGAAACTAAGCCATTTTTTTTTCTATAGGGGGCAAGTCATCAGATCAATCATTCGCTGCACAAGAATGCAAGCCAATAACGTGTGATGCCCTATCATAGCTTCAACACTTAACCCTCACCTCCAAGATCTAACCAATGTAAAAAAAAATTAAACTCATTTAAAAATACCAACCGAGCTAGAAACCCTTGTCAGGGCTGTGAAAAACTATGGGTTCTTCAGAAAACAGGGCTTATTACGGTTTTGTCATATTCAAGACAGGGTATACTGTGGAGTTTTCTCCAGTAGTGCCACTGATCATCTATGACAGGGGTGGCCAACCAGTCAGAGGCAAAGGGCCAGAAAAGATCTGTAGTCAAGGGATAAGAGGCACTATCATGTGCGCGCCTCCGGCGCGCGCACAAAAATGGGGGCATGGCCTAGTTGTCACAAAGTCACGCCCCTTTTTGTGGACACCCCTTTCGGTATGACATTTGTAGAAGTATGACCTTGTGTCATAACCCCGTTTTTAGTCATGTTGTACAGTGCCACATACATATAATGCCCCAGTACAGTGCCACATATATAAAAATGCCAAAAAATGGGTGCCCCCACACAGTGTGCCAGATACACACACGTGCCCCCACACAGTGTGCCAGATACACACACGTGCCCCCACACAGTGTGCCAGATACACACGTGCCCCCACACAGTGTGCCAGACACACACACGTGCCCCCACACAGTGTGCCAGACACACACACGTGCCCCCACACAGTGTGCCAGACACACACACGTGCCCCCACACAGTGTGCCAGACACACACACGTGCCCCCACACAGTGTGCCAGACACACACACGTGCCCCCACACAGTGTGCCAGACACACACACGTGCCCCCACACAGTGTGCCAGATACACACACGTGCCCCCACACAGTGTGCCAGATACACACACGTGCCCCCACACAGTGTGCCAGATACACACACGTGCCCCCACACAGTGTGCCAGATACACACACGTGCCCCCACACAGTGTGCCAGATACACACACGTGCCCCCACACAGTGTGCCAGATACACACACGTGCCCCCACACAGTGTGCCAGATACACACACGTGCCCCCACACAGTGTGCCAGCCATACACACGTGCCCCCACACAGTGTGCCATACACACGTGCCCCCACACAGTGTGCCATACACACGTGCCCCCACACAGTGTGCCATACACACGTGCCCCCACACAGTGTGCCATACACACGTGCCCCCACACAGTGTGCCATACACACACGCCCCCACAGTGTGCCATACACACACGCCCCCACACAGTGCGCCATACACACACGCCCCCAGTGTGCCATACACACACGCCCCCACACAGTGTGCCATACACACACGCCCCCACAGTGTGCCATACACACACGCCCCCACACAGTGCGCCATACACACACGCCCCCAGTGTGCCATACACACGTGCCCCCACACAGTGTGCCATACACACACGCCCCCACAGTGTGCCATACACACACGCCCCCACACAGTGCGCCATACACACACGCCCCCAGTGTGCCATACACACGTGCCCCCACACAGTGTGCCATACACACACGCCCCCACAGTGTGCCATACACACACGCCCCCACACAGTGCGCCATACACACACGCCCCCAGTGTGCCATACACACACGCCCCCACAGTGTGCCATACACACACGCCCCCACAGTGTGCCATACACACACGCCCCCACAGTGTGCCATACACACACGCCCCCACAGTGTGCCATACACACACGCCCCCACAGTGTGCCAGATATGCCCCCACACAGGGTGCCAGATATGCCCCCAGTGCAGATACACATGCCCCCACAGTGTGCCAGATATACCCCCAGTGCAGATACACATGCCCCCAGTGTGCCAGATATACCCCCCAGTGCATATACACATGCCCCCAGTGTGCCAGATATACCCCCCAGTGCAGATACACGTCCCCCCAGTGTGCCAGATAGGCCCCCAGTGCAGATACACGTCCCCACAGTGTGCCCCCCCTCCCCCCCAAGTGCTGCTCACTGCGCTGCTGCTGTGAGGGGAGGAGAGCGCAGCATGTGCCTCTCCTACCCCTCCGTCCATCTTCAATTCAGTGCCGGCCCGTGAGCCCACATATCGGCAGCCAATCAGGATCCTCAGCTGCTGGTCCACGAGCTCCGATTGGCTCATGGGCCGGCGCCAAATTCAAGATAGACACCGCCGCCAGAGACCTTAGAAGTCTGTGCACCCGGCCGTGTGAGTGTGTGTGCACTGTGTCGGGCAGCGGTGGCCAGGAGCGGATCGACTCGAGACGCATGCGGCTCGAGAGCCGCGGGTTGGCCACCTCTGATCTATGATTACACATCCCGTCAACGTTTTTGCTACTGCTAGCCAATTCAACCAACTTAGCTAAAGCACAGGAAAAGGGGCATTTCAAGAAACTTCAGTTTTAAACTTGAAGTCATTCTGATCTACTTTGCTGCTTGCTACAAAGTAAAAAAAAAAAAAAGTTAGCAAAAACAAACACAATACAGTAAGGAGATGAGCATGAACCTGTCCGCAACCATATATACTCCCCTACTGTGGCAGCATTGTAACAAGCACTATTGTACACTAATACAATATCGCATTCGAAAGTATGATTTAAGGCCCATACACATTAGACGATTTCGCTCTGAGCGACATCGTCTAACGTTTCCCCCTCCCGGGCCGGCGGCCGCCTGTACGCACTGAGCGATATGACAGCTCATATCGCTCAGTGACGTCACGCCCCCGCCAGCCCTGCATGAAGGTCGTGGACGACAGTCCACATCCTTCATGCATGCCCTACCGACAGCGACGATCGTTGCCGACCCGCGGGGCCGCGCATCGGTGATCGCTGGCGGCATACACACTTAACGATAAAATGAGCGACGTCGCTCAAGGAGGGGGAAAATGAGCGACGTCGCTCATTATATCGTTAAGTGTGTATGGACCTTTAGATGCGTCATATGATGCACTGTGTGCACATCGTATGTGTTTTCAGTACGATTCGAGGTCCCGGTCGAATGCTGCATCTAGATCATACATGCAGCACATATCCGTCGTAATGGTATGAACATCGTACCTTGTTGTATGCACATACAATGCATCGTGGAACTGTATACCTGGCACGGTGGGGGGACGGGGGGGATACGGGCATCTGTATACCTGGCACAGTGGGGGGACGGGGGGGGGGGGGGGGGGGGAGGGAGATGGGCATCTGTATACCTGGCACGGTGGGGGGCGGCGCATCTGTATACCTGGCACGGTGGGGGCGGCGCATCTGTATACCTGGCACGGTGGGGGCGGCGCATCTGTATACCTGGCACGGTGGGGGCGGCGCATCTGTATACCTGGCACGGTGGGGGCGGCGCATCTGTATACCTGGCACGGTGGGGGCGGCGCATCTGTATACCTGGCACGGTGGGGGCGGCGCATCTGTATACCTGGCACGGTGGGGGCGGCGCATCTGTATACCTGGCACGGTGGGGGCGGCGCATCTGTATACCTGGCACGGTGGGGGCGGCGCATCTGTATACCTGGCACGGTGGGGGCGGCGCATCTGTATACCTGGCACGGTGGGGGCGCATCTGTATACCTGGCACGGTGGGGGCGCATCTGTATACCTGGCACGGTGGGGGCGCATCTGTATACCTGGCACGGTGGGGGCGCATCTGTATACCTGGCACGGTGGGGGCGCATCTGTATACCTGGCACGGTGGGGGCGCATCTGTATACCTGGCACGGTGGGGGCGCATCTGTATACCTGGCACGGTGGGGGGGGGGGGCATCTGTATACCTGGCACGGTGGGGGGGGGGGCATCTGTATACCTGGCACGGTGGGGGGGGGGGCATCTGTATACCTGGCACGGTGGGGGGGGGGGGCATCTGTATACCTGGCACGGTGGGGGGGGGGGCATCTGTATACCTGGCACGGTGGGGGGGGGGGGCATCTGTATACCTGGCACGGTGGGGGGGGGGGGCATCTGTATACCTGGCACGGTGGGGGGGGGGGGGGCATCTGTATACCTGGCACGGTGGGGGGGCATCTGTATACCTGGCACGGTGGGGGGGGGGCATCTGTATACCTGGCACGGTGGGGGGGGGGGCATCTGTATACCTGGCACGGTGGGGGGGGGGGGCATCTGTATACCTGGCACGGTGGGGGGGGGCATCTGTATACCTGGCACGGTGGGGGGGGGGGCATCTGTATACCTGGCACGGTGGGGGGGGGCATCTGTATACCTGGCACGGTGGGGGGGGGCATCTGTATACCTGGCACGGTGGGGGGCATCTGTATACCTGGCACGGCGGGGAAGGGGGGGCGCATCTGTATACCTGGCACGGTTGGGGGGGGGGGCGGGCATCTGTATACCTGGCACGGTGGGGGGGGCGGCATCTGTATACCTGGCACGGTGGGGGCAATTGTGGACATGTGTATCACGTCCCATTTTAACTGGCCACACCCATTTTTTGGCACGCGCACACACACAGTACCTCTAAGGGGCAGACCTACTGGGGGGCAGGGTAATTTAAGTTGAGAATTTTTGTATGGCCCCCGAAGGATTTTTATAAATATCCAAATAGCCCTCGGCAGAAAAAAGGTTCCCCACCCCTGTCCTAATGTATGGCCAGCATAAGACAACAGGACCAAATCAATTGGTATCACAGCCGACATAAGAGTACACGCAACGGCAGTCTCCAGGAGGTGCGAGAAACTGGGCATTTTGGGCGCCCAAAAGCACGGAGTTTAGCCATTTTAGGCGGCTAAACCCAGTCTATTTGGGCATGACCTGCACAGGCGCCCAAACAACTGAATTATGACAATTGTTTGGGCATCTAAACAGTCCCATCTAGACAGGATTTTTAGACACCCAGAACAATTGAATCGTACCCAATAGGGGATATTCTAATGTTATATTTGGCACCAATATCAGCATATTGCCTGTCACTTTAGATGGGAGAATATGCAAATATTTGTTTATTCTGGAAAATCGGTGCCCATTTTTTCACGCTTTTGCCAAACAGCAGTTTTGGCTGCATTAATCAGCTGAAGGCTACATAAACTGGCGTTTGGGAGCAAAAACTGGACTCTATTTATTGCCTCCTGAGGTGTCTCCTATAGCTAAAGGGCACATGAACCGAGCAACAGTTTAATTGCACCACCTGGGGGAAACAAAACACCCCCCAATACGCCATTGAGTAACATAGTAAGAATCTGTATCTTGCCACTTAATTCATATTTCATCGCAAGTCAATGGTGTTAATTCAATCACACTTCATTATCGATGGCCATTGGAAAGATTGTTAAGCTGGGAACACATACAACTATCTACCAGACCATCTGTCTAAACTGGTTGGAATAAAACTCTGGTAATGCATGGGAGCAAATAATCAACTATATGCTCACAAACACTGCAACATACAAAAACAGTCATTCAGACAAATTGGATAATTTGTCTGTGGACACCAGGAAAACCGTGTGCATGGGCACTATCGATGGGTAACACATCAAATTACTACAATACGATATGTACATGCAAAGCATGTTAGGTGGCAGCTCCACCAACACTATTCAACGGTTATCCCTACAAGTAATCTTCTATATACGAAAAAACCAACAACTCACCACAAGCAGAATGTAGGTTTTACAGATTACGTGTTCTTTGCATTTTGGAATTATGCTTTTTAAAAGCTGTACTATTGGCTTGGATACATCTTATTACTGGCAATGGATGAGATTTACTAATCCACATCTGTATTTAGTTTAGGCTGCAGGGAGGGGGTGTTTAGTCAACCCTGTGGAGGGGTAGGTTTAGGCTGCGGTAAACATCAGTTACTTAGTTAAATTATACCCATTTCAGACCACCTGAGGGGGAAGGGTTGCACCAGGAAGCCTGACACAGGAGCTCCCAGGGTGAGACCCACCTCAGGCGCCCCACTGCCTGCAACCCGGCATATTGGCAACATCAGCCAATATGGAGATCACAATTTCTCCAATGGCCGCCCTTCCACACCGCACAGCGAGCCAGGTTGAACAAGAGTTCAACCCTACTCGCTAGCTCGACCCGGTATATTTCCCCTGGCACCTTTCAAACCGCACAGGAACATGTGTTATGCACGCTCATGTACCAATAACCCATGTTCAAAGCTGGTGGTCTGAAAGGATTATTAATCTATGCCAGTATTTTAAACATCAGGATGTCACTGTCAGTATATTGACAGCTGGCATCCCAACCCAAAAATATACAGGAAAACTTAAGGCACTGGCTCGACTATAATTGGCCACTGTATGCAGACAAGCATTGCAGCAATGACCAGGTTCATATCAGTCTCAATTTTATTCCCCCTTCTAAACGGATTACATACGTAGCACCGGCGGCCTGGGGGCAGGCTGTCAATAACCCGACAGCGGCATCCCACCCGTCAGAATGCTGGCAGTGATGTGAGCGCAGAGTCACCTTACTGGCTCGCTGCGACTCGCCACAGGATCTATTCCCGATCTATGGGTGCCGTGGACACTTATGAGGTAATAACCCTGGTGTGGCAGGTTCCCAGCTGGCGCATTGTCAGCATTCTGAATGATCCCGACAACCAGCATTTTAACTGCATCCCTTCAGAACATGCAGAGCCAGACTAATACCCCTTTTCCACCTGAGTACCAGGTCCGATCCAGGATGTTTAACCCGGCTACAACCCGTGTCGGCCCCACCGTTTCCACTGCACTTCGACACGGGTTATTCCCAGGTTGGATCGGTTTCCACTTGATCCGGGTAAGCTCTGTAAAAGCTATTGATGTCACTTGTTACTCGGGTCTGAAAACACTGGTAATGACCGTTTCCACTGCACAATTACGCGGGTCATTACAGTTCAACCTGGGTAGGATTCCAGGGTCATTCAACCCGTGTTGAGCAGTTTCCACTTACTAAAAACCCATGTTGATGCGCACCCCCGTGCAAAAACACTGGTAAATTTAGCCAGTGGTAAAGGGGTAGAAATCAGTTCCAGCTTGTCAAAAGCAATGGTTGGGGTGCAACTGGTAGCCTGCAACTGCAAGATCAGATTGAATTAAAAAGAGAAACAATTGTTAACAGGTGTGTGGGTGGGAACCATCAAAACAATATTAAAACCACCATCTGTATTTAGATCTTACTGCAGACATTAATGGCATCAATAGACCCCAAGTCCAATCACTAACAGTACATTTATATATAAACACTGAAGATACTTGAGGAACTGGTCTTTACAGTATTATAGCAGGGCAATTACCCCACACAGCAGTGTGATGCCCTCCACCTCCTCCCCACAGTGACAGATGCACAAACATCTAATACACAGGTGACCTTTCCCCTGCCCCCTCCATCCGGGGCGGGAACGTGCCTGTGCTGCAGGATAATAGTAATGCCCCTATGGCAAGGCTACAACATAGTTGATCTAGAATATTTTCTCCCCCTACACATAGAATCCCCAATACACACGTAGCGTGTGCCCAGAAAGTGTCACCCTTAAGCAAGGTGTGATTACACAAAACAGGGTGAGCAGTGCATGGGGCAGAGCTACATGTGTAACATATGTGCCAGGCATGAGCGCTACATGTAGGGGGAGAGCACTGGGACACACAAGACAGACACATACGTGCTAGGAGGGGACACATACATGCAGCACACATACACATGACGGGGGGGGGATGGGAGAAGGGGGTGTAGCGGCGGTTACCGGAGGGCGCCCCAGTGCAGGCTGCTGTAGGCCGGCTCTGGCGCCGGGTCCGTGCGGCGTGGAGTAGAGGAAGCTGGCGGCTGCCTGGTGCTGCTGCTCCGTAGCACTGAGTCCTTGCTGGGGATGGTGCAGCGGGCCGGGCGAGGACAGGATCTGCAGGTATCCGCCGCCGCCTCCTGCACCAACCACACCGGCAGCGCCTCCCCCAGCGACGAACACCGCAGACAGACCGGAGACCTCAGAGCCCTGCAGCCCGGTGAGCAGCAGCTTGTCGTGCCCGGGGTGGATTGCCTTTCTCATCTTACGGAGCAGCCTGTCGGCTCCCTGTGACGCCGGGCAGCGCTCCTCCTGATGACCCCGGTAATCCTCCCGGTCCCGGCCTGTACGCTGGAAATGGTCAGGGATGTGGCTGCTGGGAAGTCCCTCGGTGCATGGGGTGGGCTCGTCTGGGGGTTATCGGGCACCGGGGAAGGCAGATGGAGGCGGATTGTGCTGCTGTGAGTGATAGGGCCCCGGCTCCGACCTCCCCGCCACCACCGCGGCTGAAAAATGGCTCCAGGAAGCTGACAATGAATGAAGGGATGCGGTTTACGCGCGAAGGTAGTCCCGCGAAACTCAGATTTCCCGCCGTATTTTTCAAATTGGATTTGCATATGCCCGCCCAGGATGCATTGCGCTGATTCTATTGGCCAAGGTGGTGCCGGTATTCAGAATTCCGGGCTGTCTCGTTCTCCGGTCTACCATTGGCTGTCGCTGTCACAGCCGCGGGGGCTCATTGGTTGCTCTGACGTAGCGTGGGGAGTGAGAAGCCGGCATCTCGTGCTCACACAGGGGAAATCTGTCTCTTCTTCTGGATGTATATTCGTGCGTGTGACGCGTTTGTTTCTTGTTGTAGTTACTAACATGTTCCAAATAGTTGGCGACATGGTCCCAAGAGCTTGTGGGAAGGGTCCTCTCCACAAAGGGTAACTAGATGCTACCCTACATTCTTCTGACAAAGCATTGTACTGTGGAGTCACTGAGCAAGCATTGCATTATATACAGTGCCTCTAACCGGTGTACACTCCTAAGCCTGCCAATAGAGTATAAATAGATAGCAGGAAAACACTCTGGTTCACTGTCACTTCAAATTTCTCTGACGTCCTAGTGGATGCTGGGAACTCCGTAAGGACCATGGGGAATAGCGGCTCCGCAGGAGACTGGGCACAAAAGTAAAAGCTTTATGACTAGCTGGTGTGCACTGGCTCCTCCCCCTATGACCCTCCTCCAAGCCTCAGTTAGATTTTGTGCCCGGCCGAGAAGGGTGCATTCTAGGAGGCTCTCCTGAGTTTCTTAGTAAAAGTTTAGTTTTAGTTTTTTTATTTTCAGTGAGACCTGCTGGCAACAGGCTCACTGCATCGAGGGACTAAGGGGAGAAGAAGCGAACCTGCCTGCTTGCAGCCAGCTTGGGCTTCTTGGCTACTGGACACCATTAGCTCCAGAGGGACCGAACACAGGCCCAGCCTCGGAGTCCGGTCCCAGAGCCGCGCCGCCGGCCCCCTTACAGAGCCAGAAGCAAGAAGAGGTCCGGAAAATCGGCGGCAGAAGACATCAGTCTTCACCAAGGTAGCGCACAGCACTGCAGCTGTGCGCCATTGCTCCTCAGGCACACTTCACACTCCGGTCACTGAGGGTGCAGGGCGCTGGGGGGGGGGGGGGGGGCGCCCTGAGCAGCAATAGAAACACCTTGGCTGGCGAAAATACATCACATATAACCCCCAGGGCTATATGGATGTATTTTAACCCCTGCCAGAATACAGCAAAAAGCGGGAGAAAAGTCAGCCGAGAAGGGGGCGGAGCCTATCTCCTCAGCACACGGGCGCCATTTTCCCTCACAGCTTCGCTGGAAGGACGTCTCCCTGACTCTCCCCTGCAGTCCTGCACTACAGAAAAGGGTAAAACAAGAGAGGGGGGCACTAATTAGGCGCAGTATAAATAAAACAGCAGCTATAAGGGGAAAAACACTTCTATAAGGTTATCCCTGTATATATATATATAGCGCTCTGGTGTGTGCTGGCATACTCTCCCTCTGTCTCCCCAAAGGGCTAGTGGGGTCCTGTCCTCTATCAGAGCATTCCCTGTGTGTATGCTGTGTGTCGGTACGATTGTGTCGACATGTATGAGGAGGAAAATGGTGTGGAGGCGGAGCAATTGCCTGTAATGGAGATGTCACCCCCTAGGGAGTCGACACCTGAGTGGCTGAGCTTATGGAAGGAATTACGTGACAGTGTCAGCTCTTTACAAAAGACGGTTGATGACATGAGACAGCCGGCTACTCAGCTCGTGCCTGTCTAGGCGTCTCAAAAGCCATCAGGGGCTCTAAAACGCCCATTACCTCAGATGGCAGATACAGACGCCGACACGGATACTGACTCCAGTGTCGACGATGAAGAGACGAATGTGACTTCCAGTAGGGCCACACGTTACATGATTGATGCTATGAAAAATGTTTTACATATTTCTGATAATACAAGTACCACTAAAAAGGGTATTATGTTTGGTGAGAAAAAACTGCCTGCAGTTTTTCCTGCATCTGAGGAATTAAATGAAGTGTGTGATGAAGCGTGGGTTTCCCCCGATAAAAAACTGATAATTCCTAAAAGGTTATTAGCATCATACCCCTTCCCGCCAGAGGATAGGGCACGTTGGGAAACACCCCCTAAGGTGGATAAAGCGCTCACACGTTTGTCAAAACAGGTGGCACTACCGTCTCCTGATAGGGCAGCCCTTAAGGAACCTGCTGACAGAAAGCAGGAGAATATCCTAAAATGTATATACACTCACACGGGTGTTATACTGCGACCAGCAATCGCCTCAGCCTGGATGTGCAGTGCTGGGGTGGCTTGGTCGAATTCCCTGACTGACAATATTGATACCCTGGATAGGGACAGTATATTACTGACTATAGAGCATTTGAAAGATGCATTTCTATATATGCGGGATGCACAGAGGGATATTTGCCGACTGGCATCAAAAGTAAGTGCGCTGTCCATTTCTGCCAGAAGAGGGTTATGGACGAGGCAGTGGTCAGGTGATGCTGATTCCAAAAGGCATATGGAAGTATTGCCTTACAAAGGGGAGGCGTTATTTGGGGTAGGTCTATCAGACCTGGTGGCCACGGCAACTGCTGGGAAATCCACATTTTTACCCCAGGTAGCCTCTCAACATAAGAAGACGCCGTATTATCATGCGCAGTCCTTTCGGCCCCGTAAGGGCAAGCGGGCAAAAGGCTCCTCATTGCTGCCCCGTGGCAGAGGGAGAGGAAAAAGGCTGCAGCAAACAGCCAGTTCCCAGGAACAGAAGCCCTCTCCCGTTTCTGCCAAGTCCTCAGCATGACGCTGGGGCTTTACAAGCGGACTCAGGCACTCCCCTAAAGTCTGCTTTACCGACGTCTCCCTCCGACAGGGAGGCGGTATTGGAAGCCATTCACAAGCTGTATTCCCAGCAGGTGATAATCAAGATACCCCTCCTGCAACAGGGACAGGGGTATTATTCCACGCTGTTTGTGGTACCGAAGCCGGACGGCTCGGTGAGACCTATTTTAAATCTGAAATCCTTGAACACTTACATACACAGGTTCAAATTCAAGATGGAGTCACTCAGAGCGGTGATTGCGAACTTGGAAGAAGGGGATTATATGGTGTCTTTGGACATCAAGGAGGCTTACCTCCATGTCCCAATTTACCCTTCTCACCAAGGATACCTCAGGTTTGTGGTACAGAACTGTCACTATCAGTTTCAGACGCTGCCGTTTGGTTTGTCCACAGCACCCCGGGTCTTTACCAAGGTAATGGCCGAAATGATGATACTCCTTCGAAGGAAGGGAGTTTTAGTTATCCCGTACTTGGACGATCTCCTGATAAGGGCAAGATCCAGGGAACAATTGGTAGTCGGGGTAGCACTATCTCAAGTAGTGTTGCGGCAGCACGGTTGGATTCTCAATATTCCAAAATCGCAGCTGATCCCGACGACACGTCTTCTATTCCTAGGGATGATCCTGGACACAGTCCAGAAAAAGGTGTTTCTCTCGGAGGAGAAAGCCAGGGAGTTATCCGATCTAGTCAGAAACCTCCTAAAACCAGGCCAAGTGTCAGTGCATCAATGCACAAGGGTCCTGGGAAAAATGGTGGCTTCCTACGAAGCAATCCTTTTCGGCAGATTCCACGCAAGAACTTTCCAGTGGGACCTGCTGGACAAATGGTCTGGATCGCATCTTCAGATGCATCAGCGGATAACCCTGTCACCAAAGACAAGGGTGTCTCTCCTGTGGTGGTTGCAGAGTGCTCATCTTCTAGAGGGCCGCAGATTCGGCATTCAGGACTGGGTCCTGGTGACCACGGATGCCAGCCTGCGAGGCTGGGGAGCAGTCACACAGGGAAGAAATTTCCAGGGCTTGTGGTCAAGCCTGGAGACATCACTTCACATAAATATCCTGGAGCTGAGGGCCATTTACAATGCCCTAAGCCAAGCAAGACCTCTGCTTCAAGGTCAGCCGGTGCTGATCCAGTCGGACAACATCACGGCAGTCGCCCACGTGAACAGACAGGGCGGCTCAAGAAGCAGGAGGGCAATGGCAGAAGCTGCAAGGATTCTTCGCTGGGCGGAAAATCATGTGATAGCACTGTCAGCAGTGTTCATTCCGGGAGTGGACAACTGGAAGCAGACTTCCTCAGCAGGCACGACCTCCACCCGGGAGAGTGGGGACTTCACCCAGAAGTCTTCCACATGATTGTAAACCGTTGGAAAAAAACCAAAGGTGGACATGATGGCGTCCCGCCTCAACAAAAAATTGGACAGGTATTGCGCCAGGTCAAGGGACCCTCAGGCAATAGCTGTGGACGCTCTGGTAACACCATGGGTGTACCAGTCAGTGTATGTGTTTCCCTCCTCTGCCTCTCATACCCAAGGTACTGAGAATTATAAGACGGAGAGGAGTAAGAACTATACTCGTGGCTCTGGATTGGCCAAGAAGGACTTGGTACCCGGAACTTCAAGAGATGCTCACAGAGGACCCGTGGCCTCTACCTCTAAGAAGGGACCTGCTCCAGCAAGGACCCTGTGTGTTCCAAGACTTACCGCGGCTGCGTTTGACGGCATGGCGGTTGAACGCCGGATCCTGAAGGAAAAAGGCATTCCGGAAGAAGTCATTCCTACCCTGATCAAAGCCAGGAAGGATGTGACCGCAAAGCATTATCACCGCATTTGGCGGAAATATGTTGCGTGGTGAGAGGCCAGGAAAGCTTCAACGGAGGAATTTCAACTGGGTCGATTCCTGCATTTCCTGCAAACAGGAGTGTTTATGGGCCTAAAATTAGGATCCATTAAGGTTCAGATTTTGGCCCTGTCGATTTTCTTCCAGAAAGAACTGGCTTCAGTTCCTGAAGTTCAGACGTTGTCAAGGGGGTGCTGCATATACAGCCTCCTTTTGTGCCTCCAGTGGCACCTTGGGATCTCAATGTAGTTTTGGGGTTCCTAAAATCACATTGGTTTGAACCGCTTAAATCTGTGGATTTAAAATATCTCACATGGAAAGTGGTCATGCTGTTGGCCCTGGCTTCGGCCAGGCGCGTGTCAGAATTGGCGGCTTTATCTTATAAAAGCCCTTACCTGATTTTTCATACGGACAGGGCAGAATTGAGGACTCGTCCACAATTTCTCCCTAAGGTGGTTTCAGCGTTTCACCTGAACCAGCCTATTGTGGTACCTGCGGCTACTAGGGACTTGGAGGACTCCAAGTTGCTGGACGTTGTCAGGGCCCTGAAAATATATGTTTCCAGGACGGCTGGAGTCAGAAAATTTGACTCCCTGTTTATCCTGTATGCACCCAACAAGCTGGGTGCTCCTGCTTCTAAGCAGACTATTGCTCGTTGGATTTGTAGTACAATTCAGCTTGCACATTCTGTGGCAGGCCTGCCACAGCCAAAATCTGTAAAAGCCCATTCCACAAGGAAGGTGGGCTCATCTTGGGCGGCTGCCCGAGCGGTCTCGGCTTTACAACTTTGCCGAGCAGCTACTTGGTCAGGGGCAAACACGTTTGCTAAATTCTACAAATTTGATACTCTGGCTGAGGAGGACCTGGAGTTCTCTCATTCGGTGCTGCAGAGTCATCCGCACTCTCCCGCCCGTTTGGGAGCTTTGGTATAATCCCCATGGTCCTTACGGAGTTCCCAGCATCCACTAGGACGTCAGAGAAAATAAGAATTTACTTACCAATAATTCTATTTCTCGTAGTCCGTAGTGGATGCAGGGCGCCCATCCCAAGTGCGGATTGTCTGCAATACTTGTACATAGTTATTGTTAACTAAATCGGGTTATTGTTGTTGTGAGCCATCTTTCCAGAGGCTCCTCTGTTATCATGCTGTTAACTGGGTTCAGATCACAAGTTGTACGGTGTGATTGGTGTGGCTGGTATGAGTCTTACCCGGGATTCAAAATCCTTCCTTATTGTGTACGCTCGTCCGGGCACAGTATCCTAACTGAGGCTTGGAGGAGGGTCATAGGGGGAGGAGCCAGTGCACACCAGGTAGTCCTAAAGCTTTACTTTTGTGCCCAGTCTCCTGCGGAGCCGCTATTCCCCATGGTCCTTACGGAGTTCCCAGCATCCACTACGGACTACGAGAAATAGAATTATAGGTAAGTAAATTCTTATTTTCTCTTACGTCCTAGAGCAGGGCTGGCCAAACCAGTCCTCGAGATCTACCAACAGTTCACATTTTCCAGACCACCTAGTTGGTGCACAGGTGTAGTCATTACTAATTAAGATGTGCTGCATTCATTCCTAACTGACAATTCTACAGATCTCCAGGAGGCCTGGAAAACATGAACTGTTGGTAGATCTCGAGGACCGGTTTGGCCAGCCCTGTCCTAGAGGATGCTGGGGACTCCGTAAGGACCATGGGGATAGACGGGCTCCGCAGGAGACATGGGCACTTTAAGAAAGACTTTAGATCTGGTGTGCACTGGCTCCTCCCTCTATGGCCCTCCTCCAGACCTCAGTTTGATACTGTGCCCAGTGGAGACTTGGTGCTTTTAATACCCCTTTCACACCAGATATGCAGGGGTCTTACCCGGGAATACAGTCCCTGGATCATGCAGGGACATTCCCGGGTAAGACCCCTTGCATACCGCAGTCAGTAGCCCGGCATATTGCCGTGTTGCTGACGTCAGCGGGGGCGGCGCAAGAGATCACATGATCTCCAAGCGCCGCCTGCTACATAGAAAGTGAACGGGAGCCGGGGCGCATTGACCCGGCTCCCGTTCACACAGATCAGGTTCCCGGGAGGATCCCGGGACCAACCCTGGTCAATTGCAGGGTTGAAATGCCGGGATTTTGACCCTGTACCCTTTCACACCGAGAAATTTCCCGGGTTGGTGCGCGTTCATGTGCAATAACCCGGGAAATTTTGGGCTGTGTGAAAGGGGTATCAGAGAACTCTCCTGAGCTTTCTGACAGAAAGTATATTTGTTAGGTTTTTTATTTTCAGGGAGCCTGCTGGCAACAGACTCCCTGCATTGAGGGACTGAGGGGAGAGAAGCAGACCTACTTCTGTGAGTTTCAAGGCTGCTTCTTAGGCTACTGGACACCATTAGCTCCAGAGGGAGTCAGAACACAGATCTCACCCTGGAGTTCGTCCCGGAGCCGCGCCGCCGTCCTCCTCACAGAGCCGGAATATAGAAGCCGGGTGAGTATGAGAAGAAAAGAAGACTTCAGAGGCGGCAGAAGACTTTATGATCTTCATTGAGGTAACGCACAGCAGTGCAGCTCTGCGCCATTGCTCTCACACACGGCAGTCACTGTAAGGGTGCAAGGCGCAGGGGGGGGCGCCCTGGGCAGCAATATAAACCTCATTTCTCTGACGTCCTAGTGGATGCTGGGAACTCCGAAAGGACCATGGGGAATAGGGGGCTCCGAAGGAGGCTGGGCACTCTAGAAAGATTTATGACTACCTGGTGTGCACTGGCTCCTCCCACTATGACCCTCCTCCAAGCCTCAGTTAGATTTTGTGCCCGGCCGAGGTTGGATGCACACTAGGGGCTCTCCTGAGCTCTTAGAAAGAAAGATAGACTTAGGTTTTTTATTTTCAGTGAGACCTGCTGGCAACAGGCTCACTGCAGCGAGGGACTAAGGGGAGAAGAAGCGAACTCGCCTGCTTGCAGCCGGATTGGGCTTCTTAGGCTACTGGACACCATTAGCTCCAGAGGGATCGACCGCAGGCCCAGCCTTGATGTTCGGTCCCGGAGCCGCGCCGCCGTCCCCCTTACAGAGCCAGAAGCAAGAAGATGGTCCGGAAAATCGTCGGCATGAAGACATCAGTCTTCACCAAGGTAGCGCACAGCACTGCAGCTGTGCGCCATTGCTCCTCTCACACACTTCACACTCCGGTCACTGAGGGTGCAGGGCGCTGGGGGGGGCGCCCTGAGGCAGCAATAAAAACACCTTGGCTGGCAAAAATACCTCAATATATAGCCCCAGGGGCTATATATGAGGTAAATACCCCTGCCAGATTCCATAAAAAAGCGGGAGAATAGGCCGCGGAAAAGGGGCGGAGCTATCTCCCTCAGCACACTGGCGCCATTTTTCCCTCACAGCTCCGCTGGAAGGAAGCTCCCTAGCTCTCCCCTGCAGTCTACACTACAGAAAAGGGTTAAAAAAAAGAGGAGGGGCACTAAATTTAGGCGCAGTATACATTATATAAAAACAGCAGCTATAGGGGACATAACTCAGTTAGTCCCTGCATTATATAGCGCTCTGGTGTGTGCTGGCATACTCTCACTCTGTCCCCCCAAAGGGCTTTTGTGGGTCCTGTCCTCGTTTAGAGCATTCCCTGTGTGTCTGCGGTGTGTCGGTACGGCTGTGTCGACATGTTGAATGAGGAGGCTTATATGGTGACGGAGCAGAGGCCGATATATGTGATGTCGCCCCCTGTGGGGCCGACACCAGAGTGGATGGATAGCTGAAAGGTATTAACCGACAGTGTCAACTCCTTACATAAAAGGGTGGATGACGTAACAGCTGTGGGACAGCCGGCTTCTCAGCCCGCGCCTGCCCAGGCGTCTCAAAGGCCATCAGGGGCTCAAAAACGCCCGCTCTCTCAGATGGCAGACACAGATGTCGACAAGGAGTCTGACTCCAGTGTCGACAAGGTTGAGACATATACACAATCCACTAGGAACATCCGTGACTTGATCCCGGCAATAAGAAATGTGTTATACATTTCTGACATTAACCCAAGCACCTCTAAAAATGGGTTTTAGGTTGGGGAGAAAAAACAGGCAGTGTTTTGTTCCCCCATCAGATGAATAAATGAAGTGTGTGAAAAGCGTGGGTTCCACCGTTAAGAAACTGGTAATTTCTAAAAAGTTACTGATGGCGTACCCTTTCCCGCCAGGAGGATAAGTTACGCTGGGAGATATCCCCTAGGGTGGATAAGGCGCTCACACGGTTGTCAAAAAAGGTGGCACTGCTGTTTTAGGAACGGCCACTTTGAAGGTACCTGTTGATAAAAAGCAGGAGGCTATCCTGAAGTCTGTATTTACACACTCAGGTACTAGACTGAGACCTGCAGATCGTGCTGCTGCAGCGTTGTCGGTGACCCTGTCAAGCATACTAGTTTGCTAATATGAGAACATATTAAAGACGTCGTCTTATATATGAGGGATGCACAGAGGGATATTTTGCCGGCTGGCATCAAAAATGAATGTAATGTCCATTCTGTCAGGAGGGTATTAGAGACCTGTCAATGGACAGGTGATGCTGACTTAAAAGGCGCATAGAGCCTTATAAGGGTGAGGAATTATTTGGGGATGGTCTCTGGGACCTCGTATCCACAGCAACTGCTGGGAAGAAATATTTTTACCTCAGGTTTCCTCACAGACTAAGAAAGCACTGTATTATCAGGTACAGTCCTTTCGGCTTCAGAAAAGCAAGCGGGTCAAATGGCGCTTCCTTTCTGTACAGAGACAAGGGAAGAGGGAAAAAGCTGCACCAGTCAGCCTGTTCCCAGAATCAAAATTCTTCCCCCGCTTCCTGTGAGTCCACAGCATGACGCGGAGCATGTGGAGCCCCCACAGGTGTAGCCAGGTACGGTGGGGGGCCGTCTCAAAAATTTCAGCAATTAGTGGGCTCGCTCACAGGTGGATCCCTGTTTCCTTCAAGTAGTATTTCAGGGGTACAAGCTGGAATTCGAGATGTCTCCCCCCCGCCGTTTCCTCAAATATGCCTTGCCGACAACTCCCTCAGGTAGGGAGGCTGTGCTAGAGGCGATTAATAAGCGGTATTCCCAGCAGGTAATACTCAAGGTGCCCCTACTTCAACAAGGACGGGGTTACTATTCCACACGGTTTGGGGTACCGAAACCGCATGGTTCGGTGTGACCCATTTTATATTTAAAATCCTTGAACACATACATAAAAAAATTCAAGTTCAAGATGGAATCGCTCAGGGCGGTTATTGCAAGCCTGGACGAGGGGGATTACATGGTATCCCGGGACATCAAGGATGCTTACCTGCTTGTCCCCATTTACCATCCTCGCCAGGAGTACCTCAGATTTGTGGTACAGGTTTGCCATTACCAAGTCCAGACACGGCCGTTTGGACTGTACATGGCACCGAGGGTGTTTACCAAGGTAATGGCCGAAATGATGATACTCCTTCAAAAAAAAAAAAAAAAAAGGGAGTTTTAATTATCCCGTACTTGGACGATCTCCTAATAAAGGCACGGTCCAAGGAACAGTTGTTGGTGGGAGTAGCACTATCTCAGGAAGTGCTGCGCCAGCACGGCTGGATTCTGAATATCCCAAAGTCACAGCTGGTTCCGACTACACGTATACTGTTCCTGTGTATGATTCTGGACACAGTCCAGAAAAAAAAAGTGTTTCTCCCGGAGGAGAAAGCCAGGGAGTTGTCTTCTCTAGTCAGAGACCTCCTGAAACCAAAACAGGTATCGGTGCATCACTGCACGCGGGTCCTAGGAAAGATGGTAGCTTCTTACGAGGCAATTCCATTCGGCAGGTTCCATGCCAGAATCTTTCAGTGGGACCTGTTGGACAAGTGGTCCGGATCGCATATTCAGATGTCTCTTCTGTGGTGGCTGCACAGTGCTCATCTTCTAGAGGGCCGCAGATTCGGCATACAGGACTGGGTCGTGGTGACCACGGATGCCAGCCTTCGAGGCTGGGGGGCAGTCACAAGGGGAAGAAACTTCCAAGGACTATAGTCAAGTCAGGAGACTTCCCTTCACATAAATATTCTGGAACTAAGGGCCATGTACAATGCCCTAAGTCAAGCAAAATCCCTGCTCCTACACCAGCCGGTGCTGATCCAGTCAGACAACATCACGGCAGTCGCCCATGTGAATCGACAGGGCGGCACAAGAAGCAGGATGGCAATGGCAGAAGCCACAAGAATTCTCAGATGGGCGGAAAATCACAAATGATTGTAAATCAGTGGGATTGTCCACAGGTGGACATGATGGCGTCCCGCCTAAACAAAAAACTAGAGAGGTGTTGCGTCAGGTCAAGAGACCCTCAGGCGATAGCTGTGGACGCTCTAGTGACACCGTGGGTGTATCAGTTTATGTGTTCCCTCCTCTGCCTCTCATACCAAAGGTATTGAGAATAATAAGAAGGCGAGGAGTAAACACAATTCTCGGGGTTCCGGATTGGCCAAGACGAGCGTGGTACCCGGAACTTCAAGAAATGATCTCAGAGGACCCGTGGCCTCTGCCGCTCAGACAAGACCTGCTACAGCAAGGGCCCTGTCTGTTCCAAGACTTACCCCGGCTGCGTTTGACGGCATGGCGGTTGAACGCCGGATCCTAAAGGAAAAGGGCATTCCGGAAGAAGTCATTCCTACGCTTATTAAAGCCAGGAAAGAGGTTACAGCAAATCATTATCACCGCATATGGCGGAAATATGTTGCATGGTGTGAGGCCGAAAGGGCCCCAACAGAGGAATTTCAACTAGGTCGATTTCTGCATTTCCTGCAAGCAGGAGTGAATATGGGCCTAAAATTAGGTTCCATTAAGGTACAGATCTCGGCTCTGTCGATTTTCTTTCAAAAAGAACTAGCTTCAGTACCTGAAGTTCAGACATTTGTAAAAGGAGTGCTGCATATTCAGCCCCCATTTGTGCCTCCTGTGGCACCTTGGGATCTCAACGTGGTGTTGAGTTTTCTTAAAATCACATTGGCTTGAGCCACTAAAGACCGTGGATCTGAAATATCTCACGTGGAAAGTGGTCATGTTATTGGCCTTGGCTTCGGCCAGGCGAGTATCAGAATTGGCGGCTTTATCATGTAAAAGCCCTTATCTGATTTTCCATATGGATAGGGCAGAATTGAGGACTCGTCCCCAGTTTCTCCCTAAGGTGGTGTCAGCGTTTCACCTGAACCAGCCTATTGTGGTGCCTGCGGCTACTAAGGACTTGGAGGACTCCGAGTTGCTAGACGTTGTCAGGGCCCTGAAAATATATGTTTCCAGGACAGCGGGAGTCAGAAAATCTGACTCGCTGTTTATTTTATATGCACCCAACAAGCTGGGTGCTCCTGCTTCTAAGCAGACTATTGCTCGTTGGATTTGTAGTACAATTCAGCTTGCACATTCTGTGGCAGGCCTGCCACAGCTAAAATCTGTCAATGCCCATTCCACAAGGAAGGTGGGCTCAGCTTTGGCGGCTGCCCGAGGGGTCTCGGCTTTACAACTTTGCCGAGCTGCTACTTGGTCAGGGGCAAACACGTTTGCAAAATTCTACAAATTTGATACCCTGGCTAAGGAGGACCTGGAGTTCTCTCATTCGGTGCTGCAGAGTCATCCGCACTCTCCCGCCCGTTTGGGAGCTTTGGTATAATCCCCATGGTCCTTTCGGAGTTCCCAGCATCCACTAGGACGTCAGAGAAAATAAGAATTTACTCACCGGTAATTCTATTTCTCTATCGTCCTAGTGGATGCTGGGGTTCCTGAAAGGACCATGGGGAATAGCGGCTCCGCAGGAGACAGGGCACAAAAAGTAAAGCTTTAGGATCAGGTGGTGTGCACTGGCTCCTCCCCCTATGACCCTCCTCCAAGCCTCAGTTAGATTTTTGTGCCCGGCCGAGAAGGGTGCAATCTAGGTGGCTCTCCTAAAGAGCTGCTTAGAAAAGTTTAGCTTAGGTTTTTTATTTTACAGTGAGTCCTGCTGGCAACAGGATCACTGCAACGAGGGACTTAGGGGAGAAGAAGTGAACTCACCTGCGTGCAGGATGGATTGGCTTCTTGGCTACTGGACATTAGCTCCAGAGGGACGATCACAGGTACAGCCTGGATGGTCACCGGAGCCTCGCCGCCGGCCCCCTTGCAGATGCTGAAACGAGAAGAGGTCCAGAATCGGCGGCATGAAGACTCCTCAGTCTTCTTAAGGTAGCGCACAGCACTGCAGCTGTGCGCCATTTCCTCTCAGCACACTTCACACGGCAGTCACTGAGGGTGCAGGGCGCTGGGAGAGGGGCGCCCTGGGAGGCAATGAAAACCTATTTTTGGCTAAAAATACCTCACATATAGCCTCCGGGGGCTATATGGAGATATTTAACCCCTGCCAGAATCCACTAAAGAGCGGGAGACGAGCCCGCCGAAAAAGGGGCGGGGCCTATCTCCTCAGCACACAGCGCCATTTTCCCTCACAGAAAGGCTGGAGGGAAGGCTCCCAGGCTCTCCCCTGCACTGCACTACAGAAACAGGGTTAAAACAGAGAGGGGGGGCACTAATTTGGCGTTAGAAATATATAAAAAGATGCTATAAGGGAAAACACTTATATAAGGTTGTCCCTATATAATTATAGCGTTTTTTGGTGTGTGCTGGCAAACTCTCCCTCTGTCTCTCCAAAGGGCTAGTGGGTCCTGTCCTCTATCAGAGCATTCCCTGTGTGTGTGCTGTGTGTCGGTACGTGTGTGTCGACATGTATGAGGACGATGTTGGTGAGGAGGCGGAGCAATTGCCTGTAATGGTGATGTCACTCTCTAGGGAGTCGACACCGGAATGGATGGCTTATTTAGGGAATTACGTGATAATGTCAACACGCTGCAAGGTCGGTTGACGACATGAGACGGCCGACAAACAATTAGTACCGGTCCAGACGTCTCAAAAACACCGTCAGGGGTTTTAAAACGCCCGTTTACCTTAGTCGGTCGACACAGACACAGACACGGACACTGAATCCAGTGTCGACGGTGAATAAATAAACGTATTCCTTATTAGGGCCACACGTTAAGGGCAATGAAGGAGGTGTTACATATTTCTGATACTACAAGTACCACAAAAGAGGGTATTATGTGGGATGTGAAAAAAACTACCTGTAGTTTTTCCTGAATCAGATAAATTAAATGAAGTGTGTGATGATGCGTGGGTTCCCCCCGATAGAAAATTATTGGCGGTATACCCTTTCCCGCCAGAAGTTAGGGCGCGTTGGGAAACACCCCTTAGGGTGGATAAGGCGCTCACACGCTTATCAAAACAAGTGGCGGTACCGTCTATAGATAGGGCCGTCCTCAAGGAGCCAGCTGACAAGAGGCTGAAAAATATCATATAAAAGTATATACACACATACTGGTGTTATACTGCGACCAGCGATCGCCTCAGCCTGGATGTGCAGAGCTGGGGTGGCTTGGTCGGATTCCCTGACTAAAAATATTGATACCCTTGACAGGGACAGTATTTTATTGACTATAGAGCATTTAAAGGATGCATTTCTATATATGCGAGATGCACAGAGGGATATTTGCACTCTGGCATCAAGAGTAAGTGCGATGTCCATATCTGCCAGAAGATGTTTATGGACACGACAGTGGTCAGGTGATGCAGATTCCAAACGGCACAAAGGTGTATTGCCGTATAAAGGAAGAGGAGTTATTTGGGGTCGGTCCATCGGACCTGGTGGCCACGGCAACTGCTGGAAAATCCACCGTTTTTACCCTAAGTCACATCTCTGCAGAAAAAGACACCGTCTTTTCAGCCTCAGTCCTTTCGTCCCTATAAGAGTCATATTTGCCCAGGGATAGAGGAAAGGGAAGAAGACTGCAGCAGGCAGCCCATTCCCAGGAACAGAAGCCTTCCACCGCTTCTGCCAAGCTCTCAGCATGACGCTGGGACCGTACAGGACCCCTGGATCCTACAAGTAGTATCCCAGGGGTACAGATTGGAATGTCGAAACGTTTCCCCCTCGCAGGCTCCTGAAGTCTGCTTTACCAAGGTATCCCTCCGACAAGGAGGCAGTATGGGAAAAAATTCACAAGCTGTATTCCCAGCAGGTGATAATCAAATTACCCCTCCTACAACAAGGAAAGGGGTATTATTCCACACTATATTGTGGTACTGAAGCCAGAAGGCTAGGTGAGACCTATTCTAAATCTAAAAAAAAAAAAAAAAAAAATTTGAACACTTACAAAGGTTCAAATCAAGATGGAGTCACTCAGAGCAGTGATAACGAATCACTAAGAGTACCTCAGGTTCGTGGTATAGAACTGTCACTGTCAGTTTCAGACGCTGCCATTTGGATTGTCCACGGCACCCCGGGTCTTTACCAAGGTAATGGCCGAAATGATGATTCTTCTTCGAAGAAAAGGCGTCTTAATTACCCCTTACTTGGACGATCTCCTGATAAGGGCAAAGTCCAGGGAACAGTTAGAGGTCGGAGTAGCACTATCTCGGATACTACTACAACAGCACGGATGGATTCTAAATATTCCAAAATCGCAGCTGATCCTGACGACACGTCTGCTGTGCCTAGGGATGATTCTGGACACAGTCCAGAAAAAGGTGTTTCTCCCGGAAGAGAAAGCCAGGGAGTTATCCGAGCTAGTCAAGAACCTCCTAAAACCAGGAAAAGTGTCAGTGCATCATTGCACAAGGGTCCTGGTAAAAATGGTGGCTTCCTACGAAGCAATTCCATTCGGCAGATTTCACGCAAGAACTTTTCAGTGGGATCTGCTGGACAAATGGTCCGGATCGCATCTTCAGATGCATCAGCGGATAACCCTATATCCAAGGACAAGGGTGTCTCTCCTGTGGTGGTTACAGAGTGCTCATCTTTTAGAGGGCCGCAGATTCGGCATTCAGGATTGGATGCTGGTGACCACGGAGGCCAGCCCGAGAGGCTGGGGAGCAGTCACACAAGGAAAAAATTTCCAGGGAGTGTGATCAAGTCTGGAGACTTTTCTCCACATAAATATACTGGAGCTAAGGGTAAATTTATAATGCTCTAAGCTTAGCAAGACCTCTGCTTCAAGGTCAGCCGGTATTGATCCAGTGGGAAAAACATCACGGCAGTCGCCCACGTAAACAGACAGGGCGGCACAAGAAGCAGGAGGGCAATGGCAAAAACTGCAAGGACTTTTCGCTGGGCGGAAAATCATGTGATAGCACTGTCAGCAGTGTTTCATTCCGGGAGTGGAAACTGGGAAGCAGGCTTCCTCAGCAGGCACGACCTCCACCCGGGAGAGTGGAAACTTCATCGGGAAGTTTTTCCACATGATTGTGAACCGTTGGGAAATACAAAAGGTGGACATGATGGCGTCCCGTCTGAACAAAAAACGGGACAGGTATTGCGCCAGGTCAAGAGACCCTCAGGCAATAGCTGTGGACGTTCTGGTAACACCGTGGGTGTACCAGTCGGTGTATGTGTTCCCTCCTCTGCTTCTCATACCTAAGGTACTGAGAATTATAAGACGTAGAGGAGTAAGAACTATACTCATGGCTCCGGATTGGCCAAGAAGGACTTGGTACCCGGAACTTCAAGAGATGCTCACAGAGGACTTATGGCCTCTGCCGCTAAGAAGGGACTTGCTTCAGCAAGTACCATGTCTGTTCCAAGACTTACCGCAGCTGCGTTTGACGGCATGGCGGTGGAACGCCGGATCCTAAGGGAAAAAGGCATTCCGGAAGAGGTCATTCCTACCCTGGTCAAAGCCAGGAAGGAGGTGACCGCACAACATTATCACCACATGTGGCGAAAATATGTTGCGTGGTGTGAGGCCAGGAAGGCCCCACGAAGAAATTTCAACTCGGTCGATTCCTGCATTTCCTGCAAACAGGAGTGTCTATGGGCCTCAAATTGGGGCCCATTAAGGTTCAAATTTCGGCCCTGTCAATTTTCTTCCAGAAATAATTGGCTTCAGTTCCTGAAGTCCAGAAGTTTGTCAAGGGAGTATTGCATATACAACCCCCTTTTGTGCCTCCAGTGGCACTGTGGGATCTCAACGTAGTTCTGGGATTCCTCAAATCACATTGGTTTAAAACCAGTCAAATCTGTGGATTTGAAGCATCTCACATGAAAAGTGACCATGCTCTTGGCTCTGGCCTGGGCCAGGCGAGTGTCAAATTGGTGGGTTTTTTTCTCAAAAAAGCCCATATCTATTTGTCCATTCGGACAGGGCAGAGCTGCGGACTCGTCCCCAGTTCTCTCCCTAAGGTGGTGTCAGTGTTTCACCTGAACCAGCTTATTGTGGTGCCTTGCGCCTACTAGGGACTTGGAGGACTCCAAGTTGCTGGATGTTGTCAGGGCCCTGAAAGTATAGGTTCCAGGACGGCTGGAGTCAGGAAAACTGACTTGCTGTTATCCTGTATGCACCCAACAAACTGGGTGCTCTTGCTTCTAAGCAGACTATTGCTAGTTGGATGTGTAATACAATTCAGCTTGCACATTCTGTGGCAGGCCTGCCACAGCCAAAATATGTAAATGCCCATTCCACAAGGAAGGTGGGCTCATCTTGGGCGGCTGCCCGAGGGGTCTCGGCTTTACAACTTTGCCGAGCGGCTATTTAGTCAGGGGCAAACACGTTTGTAAAATCCTACAAATTTGATACCCTGGCTAAGGAGGACCTGGAGTTCTCTCATTCGGTGCTGCAGAGTCATCCGCACTCTCCCGCCCGTTTGGGAGCTTTGGTATAATCCCCATGGTCCTTTCAGGAACCCCAGCATCCACTAGGACGATAGAGAAAATAAGAATTTACTTACCGATAATTCTATTTCTCGGAGTCCGTAGTGGATGCTGGGCGCCCATCCCAAGTGCGGATTATCTGCATTACTTGTACATAGTTACAAAAATCGGGTTATTATTGTTGTGAGCCATCTTTTCAGAGGCTCCGCTGTTATCATACTGTTAACTGGGTTCAGATCACAGGTTGTACAGTGTGATTAGTGTGGCTGGTATGAGTCTTACCCGGGATTCAAAATCCTTCCTTATTGTGTACGCTCGTCCGGGCACAGTATCCTAACTGAGGCTTGGAGGAGGGTCATAGGGGGAGGAGCCAGTGCACACCACCTGATCCTAAAGCTTTACTTTTTGTGCCCTGTCTCCTGCGGAGCCGCTATTCCCCATGGTCCTTTCAGGAACCCCAGCATCCACTACGGACTCCGAGAAATAGAATTATCGGTAAGTAAATTCTTATTTTCTCGTAGTCCGTAGTGGATGCTGGGCGCCCATCCTAAGTGCGGTTTATCTGCAATACTTGTACATAGTTATTGTTAACTAAATCGGGTTATTGTTGAGCCATCTGTTGAGAGGCTCAATTGTTTCATACTGTTAACTGGGTATAATATCACGAGTTATACGGTGTGATTGGTGTGGCTGGTATGAGTCTTACCCGGGATTCAAAATCCTTCCTTATTGTGTACGCTCGTCCGGGCACAGTGTCCTAACTGAGGCTTGGAGGAGGGTCATAGTGGGAGGAGCCAGTGCACACCAGGTAGTCATAAATCTTTCTAGAGTGCCCAGCCTCCTTCGGAGCCCGCTATTCCCCATGGTCCTTTCGGAGTTCCCAGCATCCACTACGGACTACGAGAAATAGAATTACCGGTGAGTAAATTCTTATTTTCTGGCAAAAGAGATATATATACAGCTAGGCACTGTATATATAAAGAGCCCCCGCCAGTTTTTATTATATTTAAGCAGGACAGAAGCCCGCCGCTGAGGGGGCGGGGCTTCTCCCTCAGCACTCACCAGCGCCATTTTCTCCACAGCACAGCTGAGAGGAAGCTCCCCGGACTCTCCCCTGCTTATCCACGGTGAAAGGGGGTTTCAGAGAAGAGGGGCGGGGGGGGCACATAATTGGCAGCAAATAATAGTATTACAGCGCTACTGGGTAAACACATTGTGTGTTTTTCCTGGGGTATTAGCGCTGGGTCATACATGCCGACATCCTGGCTGCTCTCTCCGGGAGAGAGCAGCCAGGTCGGCTCAGCAGGGGGGCGGGGCGGGGTTATGACACGGATAGGGGGCGGGGTGGAGGCAAAACGGGCAGGCGGAACAGGGGAGGGGTTATCGTGGCACTTCATTTAAGCCACGCCCCCTGCTATGTAATGCCGCGATTACCGGCATTATACAGCAGGGGGCGTTGCTATGATGACGCGATTCAGCAAGAATCGCGTCATCGACTGCCCGGACCACCCACTTTACTCACTAAGTGGGGGGCCCCTAAAAAATCGGGAGACTTGCCTGCTCTTCCGGGGGGGCGGGAGGGTCACCCGATTTTCGGGAGCCTCCCGCCCATTCCGGGAGAGTAGGCAAGTATGGCGCTGGGTGTGTGCTGGCATACTCTCTCTCTGTCTCTCCAAAGGGCCTTGTGGGGGAACTGTCTTCAGATAAGAGGATTCCCTGAGTGTGTGGTGTGTCGGTACGTGTGTGTCGACATGTCTGAGGTAAAAGGCTCTTCTAAGGAGGAGATGGAGCAAATGTGTGTGTGTGTGGTGTCTCCGTCGACAACGCCGACACCTGACTGGATATGTGGAATTAAGTGCTGAGGTAAATTTATTGCACAAAAGATTAGAGAACAGACAGGGAATCTACCCATGTCTGTCCCTATGTCGCAGGGACCTTCAGAGTCTCAAAACGCCCACTATCCAAAATAATAGACACTGATACCGACACGGAGTCTGACTCGTGTCGACTAGGATGATGCAAAGTTACAGCCAAAACTGTCTGAAAAGTATTCAATATATGATTATTGTAATAAAAGAAGTTTTGCATATCACTGATGACCCATCTGTCCCTGACACGAGGGTACACATGTTTAAGGGGAAGAAAGCCGAGATAACATTTCCCCCCTCTCATGAACCAAATGAATTGTGTGAAAAAGAGCAGGAATCTCCAGACAAGAAACTGCAGTTTCCCAAAAGAATTCTCATGGCGTATCCTTTCCCTGCTAGGGCCAGGATACGATGGGAATCCTCCCCTAGGGTGGACAAGGCGTTGACACGTTTACCCAAAAGGTAGCGCTGACATACCAAGATACAGCTACCCTCAGGGATCCTGCAGATAGCATGCAGAAAAGTACTTTGAAGTCCATTTACACACATTCTGGTACACTACTCAGACCGGCGATTGTGTCGGCATGGGTTTATAGCACTGTAGCAGCGTGGACAGATACCTTATCAGCGGAGATTGAAACCCTAGATAAGGATACCATGTTATTGACCCTAGGATATATAAAAGATGCTGTCTTATATATAAGACATGCTCAAAGAGACATTGGTCTACTGGGTTCTAGAGTCAACGCTATGTCGATTTCTGCTAGACGTGTCCTGTGGAACATGCAATGGACAGGTGATGCCGACTAAAAGAGGCATATAGAGGTTTTACCTTACAAGGCTGAGGAATTGTGTGGAGAAGGGCTCTCGGACCTGGTCTCCACAGCTCTAGCTGGTAAATCTGATCTTTTGCCTTATATTCCCTCACAGCCCAAGAAAGCTCAACATTATCAAATGCAGTCCTTTCGGTCGCAGAAAAACAAAGTACGAGGAGCGTCCTTTCTTACCAGAGGTAAGGGCGCAGGGCACAGCTAGTTCCCAGGAACAGAAGTCCTCCCCGGCCTCTACTAAATCCACCGCATGACGCTGGGGCTCCGCTAAGGGAGTCCGCCCCAGTGGGAGCACGTCTTCGACTCTTCAGCCACATCTGAGTTCACTTACAGGTGGATCCCTGGGCAATAGAAATTGTTTCTCAGGGTTACAAGCTGGAATTCGAAGAGGTGCCTCCTCGCAGGTTTTCCTTATCGGCCCTACCGGTTTCTCCCCCAGAAAGGGAGATAATATTAAATACAATTCACACATTGTATCTCCAACAGGTGGTGCTCAAGGTTCCCCTCCTTCAACATAGGTGTGCGCAGCACATTTTATTAGGGGGTGCACCGTCAGAGGTGTGTGCCTAGCACCGCGTTTTGGGCGTGTCTAGCACCATCTATTGGCGTCAATGCAATATAAAATATCCACCCTTGTGCCAATCCTAATAAAGCAGTTACATTGTCAGACAAACACCCCTGATGGCACTCACTGCAGTTACCCTGCTCGTCCTCAGCCTGGTCTGGCTGCCCCTCTCTTTCCCCTGCAAGCTGCAGCAGCTTACTTACAAGTCAGTCACTCACTGACACTGACAGTCACAGACTAGTACTGCTGCTGCTGCTGGAAAAACTAGTGACGTGTTAATGCTGCTGCCGGCCGCCTGCCAGTATTGATCTTGTCTTCCTAAGAGGAAAGCTGGCTGCATGCTGATCCTCATCAGTGTCTGGCGTTGGCATAGCATAGAAGGAGAGAGGTGAGCATGTGGCAGGTGTGATAGGTGGGCGGTGGCATCCATGATTAACCCAGGCGTCCGGTCAGTAATGCAGTCCTGACAGGGTGCAGCGCAGAGGGGACAGTAATCAGCCTGCTCGGCGATCGCTGCATCAGGCATGTGAGATCGGGTTGCCAGTCATTAGGGGGTGCCTGTGCGCACCAGGCACCCCCCCTGCACACACCGATGTCCTTCAACAAGGAAGGGGATATTACCCAACCTTGGCTGTAGTCCCGAAACCGGACGGTTCGGTCAGACCTATTTTAAAATTAAAATCTCTGAACCTATACTTGAAAAGGTTCAAATTCAAGGTGGAATCGCTCAGAGCGATCATCGCCAGCCTGGAAGGGGGTGATTTTATGGTGTATCTAGACATAAAGGCTGCACACCTTCATGTTCCCATTTATCCACCGCATCAGGCGTACCTGAGAATTACGGTACAGTATTGTCATTACCAATTTCAGGGTAATTGGCGGAAATGATGGTGCTCCTACGCAAGCAAGGAATCACAGTTATCTAATACTGGGACGATCTCCTAATAAGGGCGAGATCAAAAGAGCAGTTGTTGAACAGCGTGTCACTTTCGCTGAAGGTGTCACAGCAACTCGGCTGGATTCTCAATATCCCGAAGTCACAGTTGGTTCCTATGACTCGTCTGCCCTTCTTGGGTATGATTCTGAATACGGACCAGAAATGGGTTTATCTTCCGATAGACAAGGCCCAGGAACTAATGACTCTGGTAAAAAACCTATTAAAGCCAAAACAGGTGTCAGTGCATCACTGCACTCGGGTCCTGGGAAAGATGGTGGCATCTTACGGGGCCATTCCCTTCGGCAGGTTCCATGCGAGGACTTTCCAATGGGATCTACTGGACAAGTGGACGGATCACATCTACAGATGCATCAGTTAATCACCCTGTCCCCTAGGGCCAGGGTGTCTCTCCTATGGTGGCTGCAGAGTGCTCACCTTCTGCAGGGTCGCAGGTTCGCCATCCAGGACTGGATTCTGGTAGCCACGGACGCGAGCCTCCGAGGTGGGGGAGCAGTCACACTTCCAAGGTCTTTGGGTCAAGTCAAAAAACTTGTATTCAAATAAACATCCTGGAGCTGAGGGCCATATACAACGCTCTTCGGAAAGCGGAAACATTGCTTCGCGACCTACCGGTTCTGATCCAGGTAGACAACATCACCGCAGTGGCTCATGTAAACCGCCAAGGCGGCACAAAGAGCAGAGTGGCATTGGCAGAAGCCACCAGGATTCTCCGCTGGGCGGAAAATCATGTAAGCGCATTTTCAGCAGTTCATTCCGAGAGTGGACAACTGAGAAGCAGACTTCCTCAGCAAACACGACCTGCATCCAAGAGAGGACTTCTTTAGGAAGCCTTCGCACAGACTGCAAGTCAGTGGGAACTGCCACAGATAGACATGATGGCGTCCCGCCTGAACAAGAAGTTACAGAGGTATTGCACCAGGTCAAGAGACCCTCAGGCAGTAGCTGTAGATGCCCTAGTGACACCGTGGGTGTTCCAGTCGGTCTATGTATTTCCCCCTCTTCCTCTCATACCCAAGGTGTTGAGAATAGTAAGAAAAAGAGGAGTGAGAACAATCCTCATTGTTCCAGATTGGCCACGAAGGACCTGGTATCCGGATCTGCAGGAAATGCTCACAAAAGATCCGTGGCCTCCTCCTCTAAGACAGGACCTGTTGCAACAGGGGCCCTGTCTATTCCAAGACTTACCGCAGCTGCGTTGGACGGCATGGTGGTTGAATGCCGGATCCTAGCGGATAAGGGTATTCCGGATGAGGTCATTCCTACGCTAATAAAGGCTAGGAAGGACATGACATCTAAACATTATCACCGTATATGGCGAAAATATGTTTCTCTATCGTCCTAGTGGATGCTGGGGTTCCTGAAAGGACCATGGGGAATAGCGGCTCCGCAGGAGACAGGGCACAAAAAGTAAAGCTTTTCCAGATCAGGTGGTGTGCACTGGCTCCTCCCCCTATGACCCTCCTCCAGACTCCAGTTAGATTTTTGTGCCCGGCCGAGAAGGGTGCAATTCTAGGTGGCTCTCATAAAGAGCTGCTTAGAGAAAGTTTAGCTTAGGTTTTTTTATTTTACAGTGATTCCTGCTGGCAACAGGATCACTGCAACGAGGGACTTAGGGGAGAAGAAGTGAACTCACCTGCGTGCAGGATGGATTGGCTTCTTGGCTACTGGACATCAGCTCCAGAGGGACGATCACAGGTACAGCCTGGATGGTCACCGGAGCCGCGCCGCCGGCCCCCTTGCAGATGCTGAAGTAAGAAGAGGTCCAGAATCGGCGGCTGAAGACTCCTGCAGTCTTCTAAAGGTAGCGCACAGCACTGCAGCTGTGCGCCATTTTCCTCTCAGCACACTTCACACGCAGTCACTGAGGGTGCAGGGCGCTGGGGGGGGGGCGCCCTGGGAGGCAAATGTAAACCTATAAAAAGGCTAAAAATACCTCACATATAGCCCCCAGAGGCTATATGGAGATATTTAACCCCTGCCTGTATTCACAAAATAGCGGGAGACGAGCCCGCCGAAAAAGGGGCGGGGCCTATCTCCTCAGCACACGGCGCCATTTCCTCTCACAGCTCCGCTGGTCAGGACGGCTCCCAGGTCTCTCCCCTGCACTGCACTACAGAAACAGGGTAAAACAGAGAGGGGGGGCAAATTTAATGGCAATATCTTGATATATATAAAGCAGCTATAAGGGAGCACTTATTATAAGGCTATCCCTGTCATATATAGCGCTTTTTGGTGTGTGCTGGCAGACTCTCCCTCTGTCTCCCCAAAGGGCTAGTGGGTCCTGTCTTCGTTTAGAGCATTCCCTGTGTGTCTGCTGTGTGTCGGTACGTGTGTGTCGACATGTATGAGGACGATATTGGTGTGGAGGCGGAGCAATTGCCAAATATGGGGATGTCACCTCCTAGGGGGTCGACACCAGAATGGATGCCTTTATTATGGAATTACGGGATAGTGTCAACACGCTAAAGCAGTCGTTTGACGACATGAGGCGGCCGGACAATCAATTAGTGCCTGTCCAGGCGCCTCAAACACCGTCAGGGGCTGTAAAACGCCCTTTGCCTCAGTCGGTCGACACAGACCCAGACACAGGCACTGATTCCAGTGGTGACGGTGACGAATCAACCGTATTTTCCAGTAGGGCCACACGTTATATGATTTTGGCAATGAAGGAGGCGTTACATTTAGCTGATACTACAGGTACCACTAAACAGGGTATTATGTGGGGTGTGAAAAAACTACCTATAGTTTTTCCTGAATCAGAAGAATTAAATGACGTGTGTGATGAAGCGTGGGTTGCCCCTGATAAAAAGCTGATAATTTCAAAGAAATTATTGGCATTATACCCTTTCCCGCCAGAGGTTAGGGAGCGCTGGGAAACACCTCCTAGGGTGGACAAGGCGCTAACACGCTTATCAAAACAAGTGGCGTTACCTTCTCCTGAGACGGCCGCACTTAAAGATCCATCAGATAGGAGGATGGAAAATATCCAAAAAAGTATATACACACATGCAGGTGTTATACTACGACCAGCTATAGCGACTGCCTGGATGTGCAGTGCTGGGGTAGTTTGGTCAGAGTCCCTGATTGAAAATATTGATACCCTGGACAGGGACAATATTTTACTGTCGTTAGAACAAATAAAGGATGCATTTCTTTATATGCGTGATGCACAGAGGGATATCTGCACACTGGCATCACGGGTAAGTGCTATGTCCATTTCGGCCAGAAGAGCTTTATGGACGCGACAGTGGACAGGCGATGCGGATTCAAAACGGCATATGGAAGTTTTGCCGTATAAAGGGGAGGAGTTATTTGGAGTCGGTCTATCAGATTTGGTGGCCACGGCTACAGCCGGGAAATCCACCTTTCTACCTCAAGTCACTCCCCAACAGAAAAAGGCACCGACTTTTCAACCGCAGCCCTTTCGTTCCTTTAAAAATAAGAGAGCAAAGGGCTATTCATATCTGCCACGAGGCAGAGGTCGAGGGAAGAAACCGCAACAGGCAGCTCCTTCCCAGGAACAGAAGCCCTCCCCGGCTTCTACAAAAGCCTCAGCATGACGCTGGGGCTTCTCAAGCGGACTCGGGGACGGTGGGAGGTCGTCTCAAAAATTACAGCGCGCAGTGGGCTCACTCGCAGGTAGATCCCTGGATCCTGCAGATAATATCTCAGGGGTACAGGTTGGAATTAGAGACAGATCCACCTCGCCGTTTCCTGAAGTCTGCTTTACCAACGTCCCCTTCCGAAAGGGAGACGGTTTTGGAAGCCATTCACAAGCTGTACTCTCAGCAGGTGATAGTCAAGGTACCTCTTCTACAACAAGGGAAGGGGTATTATTCCACTCTATTTGTGGTACCGAAGCCGGATGGCTCGGTAAGGCCTATTCTAAATCTGAAGTCCTTGAACCTGTACATAAAGAAGTTCAAGTTCAAGATGGAGTTACTCAGAGCAGTGATAGCGAACCTGGAAGAAGGGGACCTTATGGTATCCTTGGACATCAAGGATGCATATCTCCACGTTCCAATTTACCCCTCACACCAGGGGTACCTCAGGTTCGTTGTACAAAACTGTCACTATCAGTTTCAGACGCTGCCGTTTGGTTTGTCCACGGCACCTCGGGTCTTTACAAAGGTAATGGCCGAGATGATGATTCTTCTTCGAAGAAAAGGCGTATTAATTATCCCATACTTGGACGATCTCCTAATAAGGGCAAGGTCCACAGAACAGCTAGAGATGGGATTAGCAATATCTCAAGAGGTGCTAAAGCAGCACGGATGGATTCTGAATATTCCAAAATCCCAATTAATGCCGACAACTCGTCTGCTGTTCCTAGGGATGATTCTGGACACGGTTCAGAAAAAGGTTTTTCTTCCCGAGGAAAAAGCCAAGGAGTTATCCGACCTGGTCAGGAATCTCCTAAAACCAGGAAAGGTGTCTGTACATCAATGCACGCATCTTCAGATGCACCTGCGGATAACCCTGTCTCCAAGGACAAGGGTATCTCTTCTGTGGTGGTTGCAGAGGGCTCATCTATTGGAGGGCCGCAGATTCGGCATACAGGATTGGATCCTGGTGACCACGGACGCCAGCCTGAGAGGCTGGGGAGCAGTCACACAAGGAAGAAACTTCCAGGGAGTGTGGTCGAGCCTGGAAAAGTCTCTTCACATAAACATTCTGGAACTAAGAGCAATCTACAATGCTCTAAGCCAGGCGGAACCTCTGCTTCAAGGAAGACCGGTGTTGATCCAGTCGGACAACATCACGGCAGTCGCCCATGTAAACAGACAGGGCGGCACAAGAAGCAGGAGTGCAATGGCAGAAGCTGCCAGGATCCTTCGCTGGGCGGAGAATCACGTGATAGCACTGTCAGCAGTGTTCATCCCGGGAGTGGACAACTGGGAAGCAGACTTCCTCAGCAGACACGATCTTCACCCGGGAGAGTGGGGACTTCATCCAGAAGTTTTCCACATGCTAATAAACCGTTGGGAAAGACCAATGGTGGACATGATGGCGTCTCGCCTCAACAAAAAACTGGACAGGTATTGCGCCAGGTCAAGAGATCCGCAGGCAATAGCTGTGGACGCGCTGGTAACACCTTGGGTGTACCAGTCGGTGTATGTGTTTCCTCCTCTGCCTCTCATACCAAAGGTATTGAGAATCATACGGCAAAGCGGAGTAAGAACGATACTAGTGGCTCCGGATTGGCCAAGAAGGTCTTGGTACCCGGAACTTCAAGAGATGGTCACGGACGATCCGTGGCCTCTACCTCTAAGACAGGACCTGCTTCAGCAGGGACCGTGTCTTTTCCAAGACTTACCGCGGGTGCGTTTGACGGCATGGCGGTTGAACGCCAGATCCTAAAAGGAAAAGGCATTCCAGAAGAAGTCATTCCTACCTTGATTAAGGCAAGAAAGGAAGTCACCGCGAAGCATTATCACCGCATTTGGCGGAAATATGTTGCGTGGTGCGAGGATCGGAGTGCTCCGACGGAGGAATTTCAACTGGGTCGTTTCCTACATTTCCTGCAATCAGGATTGTCTATGGGTCTCAAATTGGGATCTATTAAGGTTCAAATTTCGGCCCTGTCAATATTCTTCCAAAAAGAATTGGCCTCAGTTCCTGAGGTCCAGACTTTTGTCAAAGGAGTACTGCATATACAGCCTCCTGTGGTGCCTCCGGTGGCACCGTGGGATCTAAATGTAGTTTTAGATTTCCTCAAATCCCATTGGTTTAAACCACTAAAAAATGTGGATTTGAAATATCTCACATGGAAAGTGACTATGTTACTGGCCCTGGCGTCCGCCAGGAGAGTATCTGAACTGGCGGCTTTATCTTATAAAAGCCCTTATTTAATTTTCCATTCGGATAGGGCAGAGCTGCGGACGCGTCCGCATTTTCTCCCTAAGGTGGTATCAGCGTTTCACCTGAACCAGCCTATTGTAGTGCCTGCGGCTACAAGCGACTTGGAGGACTCCAAGTTGTTGGACGTTGTCAGAGCTTTAAAAATATACATTTCAAGGACGGCTGGAGTCAGAAAATCTGACTCGCTGTTTATACTGTATGCACCCAACAAGTTGGGTGCGCCTGCTTCTAAGCAGTCGATTGCTCGTTGGATTTGTAACACAATTCAACTTGCACATTCTGTGGCAGGCCTGCCACAGCCTAAATCTGTTAAGGCCCATTCCACAAGGAAGGTGGGCTCATCTTGGGCGGCTGCCCGAGGGGTCTCGGCATTACAACTCTGCCGAGCAGCTACGTGGTCAGGGGAGAACACGTTTGTAAAATTCTACAAATTTGATACCCTGGCAAAGGAGGACCTGGAGTTCTCTCATTCGGTGCTGCAGAGTCATCCGCACTCTCCCGCCCGTTTGGGAGCTTTGGTATAATCCCCATGGTCCTTTCAGGAACCCCAGCATCCACTAGGACGATAGAGAAAATAAGAATTTACTTACCGATAATTCTATTTCTCGGAGTCCGTAGTGGATGCTGGGCGCCCATCCCAAGTGCGGATTATCTGCAATACTTGTACATAGTTATTGTTAACTAATTCGGGTTATTGTTTAGGGAGCCATCTTTCAGAGGCTCCTCTGTTATCATACTGTTAACTGGGTTTAGATCACAAGTTGTACGGTGTGATTGGTGTGGCTGGTATGAGTCTTACCCGGGATTCAAAATCCTCCCTTATTGTGTACGCTCGTCCGGGCACAGTACCTAACTGGAGTCTGGAGGAGGGTCATAGGCGGAGGAGCCAGTGCACACCACCTGATCTGGAAAAGCTTTACTTTTTGTGCCCTGTCTCCTGCGGAGCCGCTATTCCCCATGGTCCTTTCAGGAACCCCAGCATCCACTACGGACTCCGAGAAATAGAATTATCGGTAAGTAAATTCTTATTTTCTTGGTGTGAGGCCAGGAATGCTCCTACGGAAGAATTCCATCTGGGCCGTTTCTTTCACTTCCTACAAACTGGAGTGAATTTCGGCCTAAAATTAGGATCTATTAAGGTTCAGATTTCGGCCTTATCCATTTTCTTTCAAAAGGAATTGGCCTCTCTCCCTGAAGTACAAACTTTTGTGAATGGAGTACTGCATATTCAGCCTCCTTTTGTACCTCCGGTGACGCCTTGGGACCTTAACGTGGTGTTAAGTTTCATTAAGTCACACTGGTTTGAACCACTTAAAACGGTGGAGTTGAAAAATCTCACTTGGAAGGTGGTCATGTTATTAGCCTTGGCTTCGGCTAGGCGAGTGTCGGAATTAGCGGCTTTATCACATAAAAGCCCCTATCTGGTTTTCCATATGGATAGAGCGGAATTGCGGACCCGTCCTCAATTCCTGCCAAAAGTGGTTTCATCCTTTCATATGAACTATTGTGGTGCCTGTGACTACGCGGGACTTGGAGGATCCCGAGTCCCTTGATGTGGTCAGGGCTTTGAAAATTTACGTCGCCAGATCGGCTACAGTCAGAAAAACAGAGGCACTTTTTGTCATGTATGCAACCAACAAGATTGGTGCCCCTGCTTCAAAGTAGACTATTGCTCGCTGGATTTGTAACACGATTCAGCAGTCGCATTCTACGGCGGGATTGCCGTTACCTAAATCGGTCAAGGCCCATTCCACTAGGAAGGTGGGCTCTTCTTGGGCGGCTGCCAGAGGGGTCTCGGCGTTACAGCTGTGCCGAGCTACTACTTGGTCGGGTTCAAACACTTTTGCAAAGTTCTATAAGTTTGATACCCTGGCTGAGGAGGACCTCCTGTTTGCTCAATCGGTGCTGCAGAGTCATCCGCACTCTCCCGCCCGGTCTGGAGCTTTGGTATAATCCCCATGGTCCTTACGGAGTCCCCAGCATCCTCTAGGACGTAAGAGAAAATAAGATTTTAAACCTACCGGTAAATCTTTTTCTCCTAGTCCGTAGAGGATGCTGGGCGCCCGTCTCAAGTGCGGACTACTTCTGCAAGACTTGTATATAGTTATTGCTTAAATAAGGGTTATGTTATAGTCTCATCGGTCTTGGACTGATGCTATGTCGTTTTCATACTGTTAACTGGATAGTATATCACAAGTTATACGGTGTGGTTGGTGTGGCTGGTATGAATCTTGCCCTTGGATTAACAAAAATCCTTTCCTCGTACTGTCCGTCTCCTCTGGGCACAGTTTCTCTAACTGAGGTCTGGAGGAAGGGCATAGAGGGAGGAGCCAGTGCACACCAGATCTAAAGTCTTTCTTAAAGTGCCCATGTCCTGCGGAGCCCGTCTATCCCCATGGTCCTTACGGAGTCCCCAGCATCCTCTATGGACTACGAGAAAAAGATTTACCGGTAGGTTTAAAATCTTATTATTACACAGTACATAAGGTGCATCTGCAATTCTGCACATACATGTGACTGATGAAATGAGTATTTGATACGAGTAGGGGTATATTTACAAGGTCAGTTTTACATGTCATTAGCCGAGTATCCCTTATCCAAAATGCTTGGGACCAGAGGTATTTTGGATATCGGATTTTTCCGTATTTTGGAATAATTGCATACCATAATGAGATATCATGGCGATGGGACCTAAATCTAAGCACAGAATGCATTTATGTTTCATATACACCTTATACACACAGCCTGAAGGTCATTTTAGCCAATATTTTTTATAACTTTGTGCATTAAACAAAGTGTGTCTACATTCACACAATTCATTTATGTTTCATATACACCTTATACACACAGCCTAAAGGTCATTTAATACAATATTTTTAATAACTTTGTGTATTAAACAAAGGTTGTGTACATTGAGCCATCAAAAAACAAAGGTTTCACTATTTCACTCTCACTCAAAAAAGTCCGTATTTCGGAATATTCCGTATTTCGGAATATTTGGATATGGGATACTCAACCTGTACTAGGCTAGCCAGCTGCAGGTATAAAAAGAGATAATTCCCATCACTTCAGACAGTTTTTTCTTATACTCTTTTTCTCTTACATCCTAGAGGATACTGGGGTCCACATTAGTACCATGGGGTATAGACAGGTCCACTAGGAGCCATAGGCACTTTAAGAGTTTAATATTGTGGGCTGGCTCCTCCCTCTATGCCCCTCCTACCAGACTCGGTTTAGAAAATGTGCCCCCGGCGGAGCCGATCGGAGCTAGGGGAGCTCCTGAGGAGATTTTCGAGTTTTATTATTTTGAGTTTGTTATTTTACAGGAGGCTGGAAAGTACCAGTCTGCCTGCTTCGTGGGACTTAGGGGAGAGAACGGCCCTACTTCCTAAAGAGTTAATGGTCCCGTTACTCCGCTGACAGGACACTGAGCTCCTAAGGGAGTCATTCGCAAGCTCCACCACGGCGAGCGTACTCTTCCGCAGCACGCCGCCATCCCTAATGAAGAGTGGTGAGTACAGCGCCGGCATCTCGGTTAGCGGGTCACCGGCGGGTATGGCAGCACAAGGGTAGGAGCGCAGCACTGGGTGCCGGCTGCACTCCAGGAGGCTCAGAGATCACGTGTGTGTGTGAGTGTGTGTGTGTGTGTGTGTGTGTGTGTGTGTGGTGTGTGTGTTAGACACTGCTGAGGGGCACGCAGAGCCACTGCTGCCACCCTACACTAGCTAATCGTCTGACAGGGGTTCTAACCCGCTGTCAGACACTAAAATACCTCAAGCCAGTATAAAGAAAATGTGGGAAGCCGAGCGCCATTACGGGGGGCGGGGCTTCACTGAGCGGACCCAGCAGCTCACCAGCGCCATTTCTCCCTTCAGATCTATACAGAGGACGCTGACAGGGAAGCGCTGCCCCTCCACATCAACTCCAAACTACCTCTGCAGTACCAGGGGGTTATAGAGGGGAGGGGAGCAAGTTTCTTAGTACTACATATCCTATTAAGGGTAGTTAGTCTGCGCCTGGCTAGTTTTATTATTAGCTAAGAAGGGGCGCTGTGTGGCTGGTTTCCTCATAGTCTGTGGCTCTCTGAGGGACGCTGTGGGAAATTGTGTCTGACATTTCTCCTGTGTGTGTGTGCATGTAATTCACATTACGATGTCAAAAGACTGTGTCTTGTACAGCAGAGTGTTTCTCTTCTCCAGGAGAGGCTATACAATGTACTCAAAACAGTACACATTCTCAGGCTTCTGGGTCCAAACCCCCGTGGGTGGACTTCATAAGACATCACCCACCCTGAGAAGGAGACGCAGTTTGAGAAAATCTGTGGAGGATCTGATTAATAAAGACTCAGCCCTCACAACTGCGCCTATCACCCCACCCACGTAGCCACAAAAGCATACACTGGCCTAGACATTGCAGGCTGACACTGATGACGATGCCTCAGATAAGTGGGATGGTGAGGTGGATCTGGGGAGGAGGTGGGGTGGTGGGGGGGTTGGGCGATGCAGCTCTCACCCAAGGGGTGCAAGCTATGATTGAGGCTATTAGGGATGTATTGCAGATTTCAGAGAAGGTACCTGTTGAAGATGTGGAGTCTTATTTTAATGTAAAAAATAAATCCTCTGTTACTTTCCCTGCATCAAAGGTGTTAAACTCCCTCTTTGAAGGAACTCGGGGTAAACCCAGAGAAAAAGTTTCAGATCCCTAAAAGGTTACTCATCTCTTTTCCTTTCCCTTTTTTTGAAAAAAACACCCGAATCCAAAACACACCCGAATCCGACAAAAAAAATTCGGTGAGGTTTTGCCAAAACGCGGTCGAACCCAAAACACGGCCGCGGAACTGAACCCAAAACCCGAAAAATTTCAAGTGCACATCTCTAGTTCCGTCACTTATAATTGGAGGCGGAACGCATTCCACCGCCCACCTTGTCCAGGCACTGCAAGCATCTAGTAAAAGGCAGGCTGCAGCTGCCTGAAGGAAGAGACCGGCATCTCTCTGGCAGCTCTGCGGTGCACATACCCTCCAACTGTACCTTTTTAGCAGGTACAGTACTTTTTTTTATGGTCTGTACCGATTTTTGGCTCTCCAAACTTCCCCCTTTCCTAATTTGTACCGATTTTGATATTTAAAATGTTGGAGGGTATGTGTGCGCCACAGCTGCTACAGCACGCCTCCTCCAGTCACCCTCCATTGGCTCCAGTATCTGCGTTGGCGGGTATGAGACAGCGCAGTGCATGTGTCTACTGAGTCCAGCCACATAAAGCAGAGCAAAGAGGAGACACCGCACAGTCAGAGATTCAATCCAATAGGGGGACAGCTTCTACCTGAGGGTGAGTGTGCACAGTTTTGTACTGCAGCCGACTCACTAGACACTAGGTTGTGCAGGCAATCAGGATGTGTGTGTGTGTATCACCCAGTCTATGTGTGCATGGATGTTGCATCCAGTGTGTGTGTGTGTGTGTGTGTGAGGAAATCACCTTTTCTTATTAAGAATGCCCACCAGGTGGACAGGAAGGGGAGGGGATAGGGATGCGGCTTCAATGAGGGTGTGGCAAGGGGGAGTTACACCACCTCTCTAGTGTTTCACCACCACAAGTGTTTCACAGCACTGTACATACAACACACATTAGAACAATACAGGGTATACAGAACTTAACATCACAGAAAACTAAAACAGAGCACAGGTAACAATTAGCACCACAGTTCTCAGTAACACATAAGTGGACAGGCAGTCAATTGGGCGCAAGGTTTTTGCCACAAAAAATAAAAATAAAAAAAAACTTACAGACCCAGCACCCAATTTTGTATTACCGCGGGTATGTTCACTCCAGCTACCTGTGGTATCCAATTTAAAAAAAAAATGCATGCAGCATTTTCAGCTTTGAGAAAATATAGTTCTGGCACAAACCAGGTTCTAGCTCTTACAACATTGACTATAGCGGTCAGGCACATAACATATTTATGTAAAGCATTATGAATAGCCTTCTGAACTGCAATGCCAAAGAGGCAACCCCTAGGTTGTAGAGGGGGGAAAATGAGGACCAGTATCTCTGATACAATCCCAAATACTTGTCCAATAGTGAAGGATGCCTAGACACTTCCACAGCAAAAGACAGAAAACATTATTGGTGGGTCAGCTTGGAGACGCATAGCATGTAAAGATACTGGGAAGTAATATACGGTTAAGTCACATTATTGTGACCACCAGCTAATAGCCAGAGTAACGGCTTCGGAGCCTCATGCACATCTGGCAGGCCCCAGGTTCAGTTAGATCATGTGTCTTCAACATACGGCCCTCCAGCTGCTGTGGAACTACACATCCCAGCATGCCCTGACTCCGTTTTTGCATAACTTAGTAGTAAATTTGGCAGGGCGTGCCTAGATGTGTAGTTTCACAGCAGCTGGAGGGACACAGGTTGAAGACCCATGAGTTGGTGAGCTACTCCACTGTAGCATGTTGGTCGGCCCTCACACCTTTGTAGCCAGTGTTCACCCCTCACATCAATGGCACGTGGTGCTCCGCTGTTTCCACGTCAGTTATTCACATTGGTGCCATTTGTCCAGTCACAATTCACCTTCACCACGGCAGCACATGAACAGTTCACAAACTGCGATGTTTCACAAATACTGCCACCCTTGGTCGAAAAGCCAATAATAGTCCCTTTTCTCCTAAGTCCTAGAGCAGGCATTCCCAACCACGGTCCTCAAGGCACACTAACAGTGCAGGTTTTAGTGATATCCAGGCTGCAGCACTGATGGTTAAATCAAAATAACTGAGGCACTAATTAAGTCACCTGTGCTGAAGCCTGGATATCACTAAAACCTGCACTGTTGGTCTGCCTTGAGGACCGTGGTTGGGAATGCCTGTCCTAGAGGATACTGGGGATTCATTTAGTACCATGGGGTATAGACAGGTCGACTAAGAGCCATGGGCACTTTAAGAATTTGATAGTGTGTGCTGGCTCCTCCCTCTATGCCCCTCCTACCAGACTCCGTTTAGAAAATGTGCCCGGAGGAGACAGTCACGTCGCATGGAAGCTCCTGAAGAGCTTTCTGCATTTATTTTTTCTCTTGTGTCCTAGAGGATGCTGGGGTCCACATTAGTACCATGGGGTATAGAAGGGTCCACCAGGAGCCATGGGCACTTTAAGCGTTTAACAGTGTGAGCTGGCTCCTCCCTCTATGCCCCTCCTACCAGACTCAATTTAGAAAATGTGCCCGGAGGAGCCGGTCACAGCTAGGGGAGCTCGCTCCATAGGAGTTTTTTTTTTTTTTTTTTTAGTTTATGCACAGCCTCCTTGCTTCGAGGGACTAAGGGGGAAGGTGGGGCGGAGAGTAGTGTACGCCCTTAGTGGTCTGAGCCACTATCTCCGCTGACAGGGCACTGAGCTCCTGAGGGGATTGAACATTCACCACCAAAGGGGATCGCTCACCCCAGCAGCATGCTGCCACCCCCTTATAGAGCCAGAAGACTTCAGTGGCGAGTTAGTCACCGGCCCCCCTGGCAAGCGGGGAGCCAGTGTGAAGATGGCGGCAACAGGGTAGGGTGTGCAGTACTAACTGCGCTCCGGGGCTCAATGGTGCAGTGCTGTGAGGGGCGCCCTGAGCCAGCGCTTACACCCTACACTGTCCAGCAAGCCTGTGTGGGTCCCAGGATCGCTGCCAGCACAATTCCTCAGGCCAGTATAAACTACAGGAGAGCGGGAAGCAGCGCCATGAAAGGGGTGGAGCTTCTCCTCAGAGCGGAACCAGCAGCATTCAGCACCACTTTCCTGTCTGCAGAAGCGCTGACAGGGAGAGCTGTCCCTCCAAGTCAACTCCAGTTATCTTGCACGGTAGCCTATTAAGGTGCACAGTAAGTGCTGGGTAAGGGCTTCCCTATATCTTAAAGCGCTGTGTGTGGGTTGGCTACAATCTCTGTGGCTCTCTTGGCATTCTTGGGAGGGAAACACTGTCTGCCCTTTCCGTGTGTGTGTGGAGTGTTTGTTGTCTCCAAAAAGCCATGTCTAGGGACTCTGTGTCATACCCTCTCAGGATGATCCCATTTCATGTAGTCAGGATTGCACTGTTTTAGCGCAGATCCCTGCACGGGAGCCCGAGTGGTTAGCCTCTCTTAAAGGTATGATTTCTCAGATTTCTACTAGGGTTGCACAGAATGAGACTGCAACTCAGGTTTTACAGATCTCTATGGTAGTTTGGTCCGGTTCTGTTCTGTCAAGGCCCCCCTTATGTGCACTCTCAAAAACATGCTCTTGCCCAGATTATGCAAGATGACACGGATACCGATTCTGACACGGCAGATGGTGATATGGATGTGCTGCGGGGGGTGGCATCTCTTGAAAAAGGGGTGCAGTTGATGATTGAGGCCATTAGAGATGTGTTGAATATTGCTGACAACACCTGAGCAGGTTGAGGAGGCTTACTTCACTGACAATAAGAAAGCCTCGCTAACCTTCCCTGCGTCTAAAAAATTAAACGCTATATTTGAAAAATCCTGGGAAAATCTGGAGAAAAAAATCCAGATCCCTAGAAAGGTTCAGGTTGCTTTTCCCTTTCCTGAGGAGGATAGGAAGAAATGGGAAAACCCACCCATAGTTTACACATCTGTTTCCAGACTCTCAAAAAAGGTGGTTTTACCTGTTCCAGGATCTACCACGTTAAAAGAACCGGCTGATCGCAAAATTGACACTATGCCCAAATCCATGTACACGGCTTCAGGGGCGATACTACATCCTACTATTGCCTGTGCATGGATTTGTAAAGCAGAGTGGTCAGGCACGTTACTTGAAGATTCGGATACAATGGATAAAAGTGATGTTGAATTGTTTTTACGTAACATACAGGATTCTGCACGATTTATGGTGGAATCCATGAAAGACCTGGGTTCGATGACTGCAGGGATATCTTCCATGTCTGTCTAAGCTCGCAGAGGACTTTGGCTGCACCAGTGGTCTGCCGACATGGAATCCAGGAGAAGTGTGGAGAACCTACCCTACACAGGTTAGGCTCTCTTTGGGGAAGCGTTGGATGCGTGGATTTCCACGGCAACTGCGTGTAAGTCACCTTTTCTTCCCTCAGCTGCGTCTGCTATGAAGAAACCTTTTTCTTCAGCTGCGTCACAGTCCTTTTCGGACTCCTAAATCCGGAACGACCAAGCCGTCTAACACCTTTTTTAGAGGAGGTCGGTCAAAATCCAAAAAACCTGCTACTGCGGGCTCCCAGGAACAGAAACCTGCTTCGGGTACATCAAAATCCTCAGCATGATGGTGGACCACGCAGCCTGGAGGTCGGGCCGGTGGGGGAGAGGTTCAGACGATTCAGCCACATCTGGGTGTCGTCCGGCCTGGAACCCTGGGTGCAGGATATGGTGTCCCAGGAGTACAGGCTGGAGTTTCAAGAACTCCCGCCTCACTGGTTCTTCAAATCAGGCTTGCCAGCTTTGCTGGCAGACAGGGCTGTCCTACAGGAAGCCATCCAAAAGTTGGTAGAGTCATAGGTCATTGTACCAGTTCCACCTCATCTGCAAAACAAAGGTTATTATTCAAACCTTTTCGTGGTACCGAAACCAGATGGTTCAGTCAGGACCATTTTGAACTTGAAATCGCTAAACCCCTTTCTGAGGGATTTCGAGTTCAAACTAAAGTCTCTGAGGGCGGTGATCTCGGGTCAGGAGGAGGGGGGGAATTCCTGGTATCCCTGGATATCAAGGATGCATACCTCCACTTTCCGATTTGGCTGCCGCATCAGGTTTATCTCCGATTCGCACTGTTAGACAGTCATTTTCAGTTCCAGGCACCGCCATTCGGCCTCTCCACGGCACCGAGGGTGTTCACCAAGGTGATGGCGGAGATGATGGTTCTCCTCCGCAGGCAGGGGGTGAACATAATCCCATATCTGGACGATCTGCTAATAAAGGCATCGTCCAGGGAGATGCTGTTGCAGTCCATTGTTCTCACGACTCATCTGCTCAGGAAACACAGTTGTATCCTGAACCTTCCAAAGTCACATTTGGAGCCAACAAGGAGATTGTATTTTCTGGGAATGATCCTCGACACGGAAGTGCAGAGGGTATTTCTGCCGCAGGAGAAATCGCTGGTGATTCAAACTATGGTCCGGGATGTCCTGAAGTCAACCCAGGTATCGGTTCATCAGTACATTCGCCTTCTGGGGAAGATGGTTGCCTCTTACGAGGCTCTACAGTACGGAAGGTTTCATGCTCTGCCCTTCCAGCTGGATCTCCTGGACAAGTGGTTGGGATCTCATCTACACATGCACCAGAGGATACGTCTGTCGCCGAAAGCAAGGATTTCACTCCTATGGTGGCTGCAATTACCTCACCTTCTGGAGGGCCTCAGGTTCGGGATTCAGGACTGGATCCTCTTAACCATGGATGCAAGTTTCTGGGGCTTGGGCGCTGTCCCTCAGGGAAAACCTTCCAAGGAAGGTGGTCAAGCCTGGAATCCAGTTTTCCAATAAACATTCTGGAACTAAGAGCCATCTACAACGGTCTTCTCCAAGTGGCTCATCTTCTGTGGGATCGAGCCATTCAAGTGCAGTCGAACAATGTAACGACGGTGGCCTACATAAACCGACAGGGCGGAACGAAGAGCAGAGCTGCAATGTCAGAGGTGACAAGAATCATCCTCTGGGCAGAAATTGGCGCTATCAGCAATCTTCATTCCGGGAGTAAACAAATGGGAAGCAGACTTCCTCAGCAGACACTACCTCCATCCAGGGGAGTTGGGACGCCATCCGGAGGTGTTCACGGAGGTAACAGATCTTTGGGGTATACCTCAAATAGACATGATGGCCTCTCATCTCAACAAGAAGCTTCAGAGGTATTGTTCCAGGTCAAGGGACCCGCAAGCCGTGGCAGTGGACACCCCAGTGACCCAGTGGGTGTTCCAGTCAGTGTACGTATTTCCTCCACTTCCACTGATTCCAAGAGTTCTAAAACTTATAAGGAGAACAAGAGTTCAGGCATTCCTCATTTCTCCAGACTGACCAAGGAGGGCTTGGTACGCAGATCTTCTGGATCTACTGCTGGAGAATCCGAGGCCTCTTCCTCTACGGGAGGATCTGCTACAGCAGGGGCCATTCACTTATCAAGACTTCCCGCCGCTACGTTTGATGGCATGGAGGTTGAACGCCAGATCTTAGTTCGGAAGGGCATTCAGAACAAGGTTATTCCTACCCTGATACAGGCTAGAAAAGGGGTAAAGTCTAAACATTACCATCGTATTTGGAAAAAACATGTATCTTGATGTGAGTCCAAGAAGTTTCCTACGGTGGAGTTTCAACTGGGACAGTTTCTCCTCTTCCTACAAGCAGGTGTGGATATGAGCCTGAGGTTGGGATCCGTGAAGGTCCAGATTTCGGCCTTATCCATTTTCTTCCAGAAACAATTGGCTGCCCTCCCTGAGGTTCAGACTTTTTTGAAGGGAGTTATGCACATCCAACCTCCCTTTGTACCACATACGGAGCCCTGGGATCTTAACGTGGTGTTGCAGTTCCTCCAATCGGATTAGTTTGAGCATCTACAGGAGGTTGAGGTCAAGTTTCTCACGTGGAAAGCTGTCACTTTGTTGGCCTTAGCTTCTGCTCGGTGTGTGTCGGAGTTGGGGGCTTTGTCCTGTAAAAGCCGCTACTTGATCTTCCATGAAGATAGAGCTGAGCTCCGGACACGTCAGCAGTTCCTTCAGAAGGTTGTGTCGGCTTTTCATATCAATAAACCTATTGTGGTGCCAGTTGCTACTGACTCCTCAATTTCATCAAAGTCCTTAGATGTTGTAAGGGCTCTGAAAATCTATGTGAAGAGAACTGCTCGTCACAGAAAATCGGACTCTGTCCTGTATGATCCCAAGAAAATTGGTTGTCCTGCTTTTAAGCAGACTATCTCTCGCTGGATCAGGTTCACTATCCAGCGTGTGTATTGTACGGCAGGATTGCCGTGTCCTACGTCTGTTAAGGCCCACTCTGCTCGTAAGGTGGGTTCTTCCTGGGCGGCTGCCCGGAGTGTCTCGGCTTTACAGCTTTGCCGAGCGGCTACTTGGTCAGGGTCGAACACGTTTGCTAAGTTCTACAAGTTCGATACTTTGGCCTCTGAGGACCTAAAGTTTGGTCAATCAGTCCTGCAGGAGCCTCCGTGCTCTCCCTCCAGTGCTGGGAGCTTTCGTACATCCCCATGGTACTAATGAGGACCCCAGCATCCTCTAGGACATAAGAGAAAATAGGATTTTACTTACCTACCGGTAAATCCTTTTCTCGTAGTCCGTAGAGGATGCTGGGTGTCCGCCCAGCGCTACGTTATCCTGCAGTGGTTACTTGATTCAGTATGGCTTTGTTCTTAGTTAAGTACTGTGTTGTTACTTGTTTAAGTAATGTTATTCAGCTGTTGCTGAGTTTCAAGCTAGTTAGCTTGGTTTGCCTTTATCACTGACCTGGTCGAAGGGTGTTGTGGACTCGGGGCTTCTTCCGGTGACAGGGAAGAGGAACCGCTACTGGGTCGCAATAGAGATGGCCGGATGTAGGTCTTCTTCATACAGGATGAAGACGGTAAGCAGGAAGCACGGAGGAATGATGAAGGTCTCCTGAAAAACAAGACTAGTGAAAGTGCTGAGTGCCTTGTCGAACTCTAAGAAGATCTGAAGAGGCAGCGGCCGTTCTGCCAGGCTCATCAAAGATCCGGCGGAAAGATGAGATGAAATTAGTGTAGTTGGAAACCAAAGGATCAGATCGCTCCCATAAAGGAGACACCCATTCCAACGCTGAACCCTCAAGCAAGGAAATAATGTATGCTACTTTGGATCGATCCGTGGGAAAATTGTGTGCGAGGAGTTCAAACTGCACCTCGCACTGGTTAAGAAAACCACGGCAATTCTTCGGGTTGCCGTTGTAGCGAGAGGGAGTGGGAAGCTGAAGGCGTGACCTGGTACCGGACACTGCGTGAGCATTAACAGGAACGACTGCCGGAGTGGGTACTGGAGCTGGAACTGGAACTACTGAAGCCAGGGAAACCTGAATTTGATCCAACCTGCCGGATAGCTCTTGGAGATACCGCATCACCTGATTTTGCACCGCTTCCTGACTCTGTACACGGGAAACCAGATCTTGGATGGCACTTGCTTCTGGGTTCTGATTCCCCGGGTCCATGTGGCCTGTGTATACTATCACTGACCTGGTCGAAGGGTGTTGTGGACTCGGGGCTTCTTCCGGTGACAGGGAAGAGGAACCGCTACTGGGTCGCAATAGAGATGGCCGGATGTAGGTCTTCTTCATACAGGATGAAGACGGTAAGCAGGAAGCACGGAGGAATGATGAAGGTCTCCTGAAAAACAAGACTAGTGAAAGTGCTGAGTGCTGAGGTACAGAGATGCTGGTATTATTGAGGTGCTGAAGGCACTGAGGTGCTGAGACACCGAGGTACTGAGGTGTTGGAGTTCTGTGATACTAAGGTGCAGAGGCTCCGAGGTGCTGAGGTTCTATGGTGCTGAGGCACCGGAGTGCTGAGGAACAGAGGCACTAAGGTGCCGAGGTAATGAGGTGCTGATGGCGCTCAGGCGCCTTGGTGGCACGGAGGTGCGTGATAGCGCTCGGGCGCTTGGAGGCACGGAAGTGCGTGATGGCGCTCGGGCGCTTGGAGGCACGGAGGTGCGTGATGGCGCTCGGGCGCTTGGAGGCACGGAGGTGCGTGATGGTGCTCGGGCGCTTGGAGGCACGGAGGTGCGTGATGGCGCTCGGGCGCTTGGAGGCACGGAAGTGCGTGATGGCGCTCGGGCGCTTGGAGGCACGGAAGTGCGTGATGGCGCTCGGGCGCTTGGAGGCACGGAGGTGCGTGATGGCGCTCGGGCGCTTGGAGGCACGGAGGTGCGTGATGGCGCTCGGGCGCTTGGAGGCACGGAAGTGCGTGATGGCGCTCGGGCGCTTGGAGGCACGGAGGTGCGTGATGGCGCTCGGGCGCTTGGAGGCACGGAGGTGCGTGATGGCGCTCGGGCGCTTGGAGGCACGGAAGTGCGTGGAGACACTGGAGACACTGGGACACTGGAGACACTGGAAACACTGGAGACACTGGAGACACTGGAGACACAGCGGAAAATAGGAACAAGGGAGCTCTGGAAATCACTGCTTCTGACAAGCAGAACGATGATACACAGGCGCCGGCTCCCTACTCGGCGTCTGGCTTTGAACCTCCCGCCTTGGTCTGATTGGCGGAGCGGGCAGATGACGTCAGCCCCGCTCCGCCTACCTAATCTGAAGCAGCATGGCGGCGCCCTCGCTCCGGGAGCCGCCGGAGAGACCCGCCGACCCGACGCCGGACCCCCGAGGCCGCCGGAGGGGAGAGACGCCAGGACACCCGCAGCGGTAAGCGCGGCCGCCGCTGCCCGCGGGGTGTGACAGTACCCCCTCCTCCAGGAGTGGCCCCTGGACACTTTCCGGGTTTAGTTGGATGTCTGGAATGGAAGATTCGAACCAGTCGGGGAGCCATTACCTCAGTAGCATTGATCCAACTTCTCTCTTCAGGACCATAACCTTTCCATTCTACCAAGTACTGTAATTTCTTATGAAAATAACTAGAGTCAAGAATAGCTTTGATTTCAAATTCTGTCCCAGCTTCAGACACAGTAGTAGTTGGCCTAGGAGATGCTGAGTGGAACCGATTTAGAATGAGGGGGCGGAGGAGAGAGACGTGGAAGGAGTTTGGAATTCGAAGGTGGGAAGGCAACTCCAATTTGCAAACGACCGGGTTCAAGACTTGCCGCACTGAGAAAGGACCAATGAACCTTGGGGCAAATTTCATGGTGGGTACTTTCAAACGAAGATTGCGGGTAGAGAGCCATACCTTGTCACCAACCTTATATTGAGGAGCTGCTCGTCGTTTCCTATCCGCAAAGAATTTATAGCGACCGGAAACCCTCTTAAGATTGGCATGAACTCGGCTCCAAATTTGAGTGAAATGTCGAAGAGTTGAGGCTGCAGCAGGAACTTCTTCTGGAGGACAAATGGGCAACTCCGGAACTTGGGGATGAAATCCATAATTAATAAAGAATGGAGACTCACCAGTGGAAGAATGATAAAAATGGTTGTGGGCAAACTCAGCCCACGGCAACAACTCCACCCAGTTATCTTGAGAAGGGGAAAGGTAAATACGGAGAAAAGTCTCTAGATCCTGATTGACGCGTTCAGTTTGCCCATTAGTCTGTGGATGGTAAGCAGAAGAGAATTTGAGCTTAATTTGTAGAGTTGAACAGAGGGCTCTCCAGAATCTCGCTGTAAACTGTACTCCCCGATCTGAGACTATTTCCAGAGGTAACCCGTGCAGGCGGAAATGCTCTTGGATAAATAACAGGGCCAACTTGGAAGCGGAGGGTAATCCGGTCAACGGAATAAAATGTGCCATCTTAGAGAATCGGTCAATGATCACCCAAATGGTGTTATGACCCTTAGAGAGCGGTAATTCAGTAACAAAGTCCATCGAGATATGAGTCCAAGGCCTTTTAGGAATGTACAAAGGATGCAACAAACCCGTAGGCGGCAGACGTGGAGTTTTGTGCTGAGCACATTGAGGACACGAATTGACATACTCTTGAACATCTTTTTTCATAGTGTCCCACCAGTATGATCTTCGCAGAAATTCCCACATTTTCTGAATTCCCGGATGACCAGAAAACTTAGAAGTGTGTGCCCACTGCAACAGTCTCGGTCGAAATTTAACTGGTACCGACATTCTTCCCGGAGGAGGGCCCAACCTAGTGGGAGCTGCAGAAATAGAGATGGGACTGAGGATTAATGCCTTCCCCATAGTATTCTCCTCATCGGAAGCCATCACTGAACGGGATAGGGCATCCGCCTTGGTATTTAGAATTCCAGCCCGATACTTGATGATAAAGGAAAATCTGGTAAAGAAGAGCGCCCATCTCGCCTGACGGGGGTTCAAACATTGGGCCGTCTTTAGATACAGTAAATTCTTGTGGTCCGTAAAAATTGTAATTAAGTGTTTAGCACCCTCCAGAAGATACCTCCATTCTTCCAACGCAGATTTAATTGCTAGTAGCTCTTTGTCTCCGATGGTGTAATTTAGTTCAGCAGGGGAGAACTTGCGAGAATGAAACCCACACGGATGCAACTTCCCATCTGAGGCGTATTGCGAGAGTACAGCACCTATGCCTACCGTGGAAGCATCAACCTCCAAAAAGAATGGTTTTAGGAAATCTGGCTGCTGAAGTACGGGAGCAGATATAAAGGCGGTCTTCAACTGTTTGAACGCTGCTATTGCTTCAGAAGGCCAATTGCTTGGGTCAGCCCCTTTTTTAGTCAGAGCCGTAATAGGTGCCACGATGGTAGAGAAACCTCTTATAAATTTCCGATAATAATTTGCGAATCCTAGAAATCGTTGCACTGCTTTTAAGGAAAGAGGTTGAGTCCAATCCCGGATGGCCGAAAGTTTCTCCGGATCCATACGCAATTTAGTTCCAGAAATAATGTAGCCCAAAAATGAAATAGAAGGAACCTCAAAGGTGCACTTGGAGATCTTGCCATAAAGATGATTCTTGCGCAACCGAAGGAGTACTTCCTTAACTTGTAGTCGGTGCTCAGAAAGATTCTTAGAAAAAATCAAAATGTCATCCAAATAGACTACTACATTCAGATACAACATATCCCGAAAGACTTCATTAATGAATCCTTGAAAGACAGCGGGGGCGTTGCTGAGGCCAAATGGCATTACCAGGTACTCATAATGCCCATCTCTCGTATTGAAAGCCGTCTTCCACTCATCTCCTTGACGAATACGTATCAAGTTGTATGCTCCTCTTAAGTCAAGCTTAGTAAATACTCGAGCTCCACGCACTCTATCGAAAAGCTCTGTGATGAGCGGCAGAGGATACTTGTTTTTAATGGTGACTTCATTTAAACCACGATAGTCGATGCATGGTCTCAGCCCTCCATCTTTTTTCTTTACAAAGAAGAAGCCAGCTCCCGCTGGAGAAGTGGAGGGACGGATGAAGCCCTTCTGCAAATTCGACTTAATGTACTCAGACATAGCTTGTGTCTCTGGAACCGACAAAGGATAAGTGCGACCTCGAGGCGGTATTTTCCCAGGAATGAGCTCAATGGGACAGTCCCAAGCCCTATGCGGAGGTAATTTATCAGCCGCCTGTTCCGAGAAGACATCCAAAAACTCTCGATAAGCCTCAGGAACTAACTCCACGTCCAACTTGGCCGACGCACGGAGTGGAACGACAGGAGTAAGACAATTCAATCGGCAGAAAGGACTCCAAGAAATTATTTGTGTCGACCCCCAGTCGACATGAGGGTTGTGTAGCCTGAGCCAGGGAAAACCCAAAACGAGATCATGAGACATTTCCTGAATAACTAGAAACTTCAGTTGTTCATGATGTAAAGCTCCCACTTGTAGCTGAATTGACTCAGACTGACTCGTAATCAAGGCGTTAGGAATTTGAACCCCGTTAATGGCTGTAATAGTAATAGGTCGTTCGACCAACTGTAATTTCAAACCCAAACTCTGGGCGCAGGAAAGAGAAATAAAATTCTCCGCAGCACCTGAATCCAAAAGAGCCATAACGGTCTTGACTTTTGTTTTAGTAGACAAAGATACTGAGAGTAAACAGTCCACTTCTGGAGAAGATTGAGAAACCACACCCAGCTTGACTTCCCCGGAACAGGCTAGGATTGCCCGTTTCCCGGGCGAGCTTTGCAAGACTTGAGGAAGTGATCCGCGGCTCCACAGTAGAGGCAAAGTTTGTTCTCACGCCGACGCTGTCGCTCCTCTGGAGACAGTCGAGACCGATTAATCTGCATGGGTTCGTCTGGAGCTGTCGTAACCGATGGTTTAGACGGAGGAGCCCGGAATCTGCACCGATCAGACCGAGAACGTTCGCCAACTCGTTCCTGCATGCGGAGATCCACTTTCACACAGAGCGAGATCAACTGTTCCAAGGAATCTGGCAAATCTCTTGTAATCAATTCGTCTTTAAGACGGTCAGACAGCCCGTTCCAGAAAGCGGCCCGTAAGGCATCATTATCCCAGCGCAATTCGGAAGCTATGGTCTGAAAATGAATCACATACTGACCCACTGAACGAGAGCCTTGTCGAACTCTAAGAAGATCTGAAGAGGCAGCGGCCGTTCTGCCAGGCTCATCAAAGATCCGGCGGAAAGATGAGATGAAATTAGTGTAGTTGGAAACCAAAGGATCAGATCGCTCCCATAAAGGAGACACCCATTCCAACGCTGAACCCTCAAGCAAGGAAATAATGTATGCTACTTTGGATCGATCCGTGGGAAAATTGTGTGCGAGGAGTTCAAACTGCACCTCGCACTGGTTAAGAAAACCACGGCAATTCTTCGGGTTGCCGTTGTAGCGAGAGGGAGTGGGAAGCTGAAGGCGTGACCTGGTACCGGACACTGCGTGAGCATTAACAGGAACGACTGCCGGAGTGGGTACTGGAGCTGGAACTGGAACTACTGAAGCCAGGGAAACCTGAATTTGATCCAACCTGCCGGATAGCTCTTGGAGATACCGCATCACCTGATTTTGCACCGCTTCCTGACTCTGTACACGGGAAACCAGATCTTGGATGGCACTTGCTTCTGGGTTCTGATTCCCCGGGTCCATGTGGCCTGTGTATACTATCACTGACCTGGTCGAAGGGTGTTGTGGACTCGGGGCTTCTTCCGGTGACAGGGAAGAGGAACCGCTACTGGGTCGCAATAGAGATGGCCGGATGTAGGTCTTCTTCATACAGGATGAAGACGGTAAGCAGGAAGCACGGAGGAATGATGAAGGTCTCCTGAAAAACAAGACTAGTGAAAGTGCTGAGTGCTGAGGTACAGAGATGCTGGTATTATTGAGGTGCTGAAGGCACTGAGGTGCTGAGACACCGAGGTACTGAGGTGTTGGAGTTCTGTGATACTAAGGTGCAGAGGCTCCGAGGTGCTGAGGTTCTATGGTGCTGAGGCACCGGAGTGCTGAGGAACAGAGGCACTAAGGTGCCGAGGTAATGAGGTGCTGATGGCGCTCAGGCGCCTTGGTGGCACGGAGGTGCGTGATAGCGCTCGGGCGCTTGGAGGCACGGAAGTGCGTGATGGCGCTCGGGCGCTTGGAGGCACGGAGGTGCGTGATGGCGCTCGGGCGCTTGGAGGCACGGAGGTGCGTGATGGCGCTCGGGCGCTTGGAGGCACGGAGGTGCGTGATGGCGCTCGGGCGCTTGGAGGCACGGAAGTGCGTGATGGCGCTCGGGCGCTTGGAGGCACGGAAGTGCGTGATGGCGCTCGGGCGCTTGGAGGCACGGAGGTGCGTGATGGCGCTCGGGCGCTTGGAGGCACGGAGGTGCGTGATGGCGCTCGGGCTCTTGGAGGCACGGAAGTGCGTGATGGCGCTCGGGCGCTTGGAGGCACGGAGGTGCGTGATGGCGCTCGGGCGCTTGGAGGCACGGAGGTGCGTGATGGCGCTCGGGCGCTTGGAGGCACGGAAGTGCGTGGAGACACTGGAGACACTGGGACACTGGAGACACTGGAGACACTGGGACACTGGAGACACTGGAAACACTGGAGACACTGGAGACACTGGAGACACAGCGGAAAATAGGAACAAGGGAGCTCTGGAAATCACTGCTTCTGACAAGCAGAACGATGATACACAGGTGCCGGCTCCCTACTCGGCGTCTGGCTTTGAACCTCCCGCCTTGGTCTGATTGGCGGAGCGGGCAGATGACGTCAGCCCCGCTCCGCCTACCTAATCTGAAGCAGCATGGCGGCGCCCTCGCTCCGGGAGCCGCCGGAGAGACCCGCCGACCCGACGCCGGACCCCCGAGGCCGCCGGAGGGGAGAGACGCCAGGCCATCCAGGACACCCGCAGCGGTAAGCGCGGCCGCCGCTGCCCGCGGGGTGTGACAGCCTTGTTGTGTGAGCTGGTGTGAATATCGCCACTATCTGTGTAAAATCCTTCTCTCAAAATTGTCTGTCTCCTCGGGCATAGTCTGGAAGGAGGGGCATAGGGGAAGGAGCTAGCCCACACTCTCAAACTCTTAAAATGCCAGTGGCTCCTAGTGGACCCATCTATACCCCATGGTACTAATGTGGACCCAGCATCCTCTACAGACCACGAGAAAAGGATTTACCGTAGGTAATTAAAATCCTATTTTCCAGGCTACTGTCTGTATTTGCTAAAGTACAATGCCTGCTTCCAGTAAAATACGCTGTTACACTGGGAACATGCCTGTCGTATGTTTTTCCCCCCAACCGTGTTACCATATATATATACATACATACATATACATACATACATACACACACACACACCTGCGATGACCGGCACTCAGCACAAAGAAAAACTGCCCCGGTGCCTTCCAAACAGGTAAATATAAATCCAACAGCGTGGGTGGGCGGCACTCATAAGGACTTTAAGTATAAGTAAGAAGACACACTGCAGCAACAGGTGTACGCTTCTAACGTTTCGTAATTTTAATCCGTCATCTGAGTTTTCGGATGATGGATGAAAATTAAAATTCCGAAATGTTAGAAGCGTACACTTGTTGCCGCAGTTTGTCTTCTTTCTTATACTTCAGGTCCTTATGAGTGCCGCCTATCCACGCTGTTTTATAATATATAATAAGATTTTACTTACCGGTAAATCTATTTCTCGTAGTCCGTAGTGGATGCTGGGGACTCCGTAAGGACCATGGGGGAATAGACGGGCTCCACAGGAGACAGGGCACTTTAAGAAAGAATTAGGAATACTGGTGTGCACTGGCTCCTCCCTCTATGTCCCTCCTCCAGACCTCAGTTAAGGAAACTGTGCCCGGAAGAGCTGACAGTACAAGGAAAGGATTTTGGAATCCAGGGTAAGACTCACACCAGCCACACCAATCACACCGTATAACTCGTGATAAACTTACCCAGTTAACAGTATGAACAACAACAGAGCATCAGATAAACCTGATGCAACCATAACATAACCCTATTTTAAGCAATAACTATATACAAGTATTGCAGAAGAAGTCCGCACTTGGGACGGGGCGCCCAGCATCCACTACGGACTACGAGAAATAGATTTACCGGTAAGTAAAATCTTATTTTCTCTAACGTCCTAGTGGATGCTGGGGACTCCGTAAGGACCATGGGGATTATACCAAAGCTCCCAAACGGGCGGGAGAGTGCGGATGACTCTGCAGCACCAAATGAGCAAACACAAGGTCCTCCTCAGCCAGGGTATCAAACTTGTAGAACTTTGCAAAAGTGTTTGAACCCGACCAAGTAGCTGCTCGGCAAAGCTGTAATGCGAAACCCCTCAGGCAGCCGCCCAAGAAGAGCCCACCTTCCTTGTGGAATGGGCTTTTACTGATTTTGGAGGCTGCAATCCAGCCGCAGAATGAGCCTGCTGAATCGTGTTACAGATCTAGCGAGCAATAGTTTGCTTTGAAGCAGGAGCACCCAGCTTGTTGGATGCATACAGGATAAACAGCGACTCAGTTTTCCTGACTCCAGCCGTTCTGGCTACATAAACCTTCAAAGCCCTGACTACATCTAGTAACTTGGCATCCTCCAAGTCACGAGTAGCCGCAGGCACCACAATAGGTTGGTTCAAATGAAAAGATGACACCACTTTTGGCAGAAATTGCGGGCGAGTCCGTAATTCTGCCCTGTCCATATGGAAAACCAGATAGGGGCTTTTATGTGACAAAGCCGCCAATTCTGACACACACCTAGCCGAAGCTAAGGCCAATAGCATGACCACCTTCCACGTGAGATATTTTAACTCCACGGTTTTAAGTGGCTCAAACCAGTGTGATTTCAGGAAACTCAACACCACGTTAAGATCCCAAGGTGCCACTGGTGGCACAAAAGGGGGCTGAATATGCAGCACTCCCTTTACAAACGTCTGAACTTCAGGAAGAGAAGCCAGTTCCTTTTGAAAGAAAATAGATAGGGCTGAAATCTGGACCTTAATGGACCCCAATTTTAAGCCCATAGTCACTCCCGACTGTAGGAAGTGAAGGAAACGGCCCAGCTGGAATTCCTCTGTAGGGGCATTCCTGGCCTTACACCAAGCAACATATTTTCGCCATATACGGTGATAATGTTTAGCCGTCACGTCCTTCCTAGCCTTTATTAGCGTAGGAATAACCTCATCCGGAATGCCTTTTTCTGCTAGGATCCGGCGTTCAACCGCCATGCCGTCAAACGCAGCCGCGGTAAGTCTTGGAACAGACAGGGCCCCTGTTGCAACAGATCCTGTCTGAGAGGGAGAGGCCATGGGTCCTCTGTGAGCATTTCTTGCAGTTCCGGATACCAAGTCCTTCTTGGCCAATCCGGAACAATGAGTATTGGTGGTCATTCCGAGTTGTTCGCTCGCAAGCTGCTTTTAGCAGCTTTGCACACGCTAAGCCGCCGCCTACTGGGAGTGAATCTTAGCTTATCAAAATTGCGAATGAAAGATTCGCAATATTGCGATAAGACATCTCTGTGCAGTTTCTGAGTAACTCGAGACTTACTCAACATCTGCGATCAGTTCAGTGCTTGTCGTTCCAGGTTTGACGTCACAAACACACCCAGCGTTCGCCCAGACACTCCTCCGTTTCTCCAGCCACTCCCGCATTTTTTCCCAGAAACGGTAGCGTTTTTTCACACACGCCCATAAAACGGCCAGTTTCCGCCCAGAAACACCCACTTCCTGTCAATCACATTACGATCACCAGAACGAGGAAAAATCCGTGAGTAAAATTCCTAACTGCATAGCAAATTTACTTGGCGCAGTCGCAGTGCGGACATTGCGCATGCGCACTAAGCGGAAAATCGCTGCGATGCGAAGAAATTTACCGAGCGAACAACTCGGAATGACCCCCATTGTTCTCACTCCTCTTTTTCTTACGATTCTCAGCACCTTGGGTATGAGAGGAAGAGGAGGAAACACATAAACCGACTGGAACACCCACGGTGTCACTAGTGCGTCCACAGCTATGGCCTGAGGGTCTCTTGACCTGGCGCAATACATTTGTAGCTTTTTGTTGAGGCGGGATGCCATCATGTCCACCTGTGGCAGTTCCCATCGACTTGTAATCTGTGTGAAGACTTCTTGATGAAGTCCCCACTCTCCCGGGTGGAGGTCGTGCCTGCTGAGGAAGTCTGCTTCCCAGTTGTCCACTCCCGGAATGAACACTGCTGACAGTGCTTTTACGTGATTCTCCGCCCAGCGAAGAATTCTGGTGGCTTCCGCCATCGCCACCCTGCTCCTTGTGCCGCCTTGGCGGTTTACATGAGCCACTGCGGTGATGTTGTCTGACTGAATCAGCACCGGTCGGTTGCGAAGCAGAGGCTCCGCTTGACTTAGGGCGTTGTATATGGCCCTTAGTTCCAGGATATGTGCAGACAAGTCTCCTGACTTGACCACAGACCCTGGAAATTTCTTCCCTGTGTGACTGCCCCCCCCTCTTCGGAGGCTTGCATCCGTGGTCACCAGGACCCAGTCCTGAATGCCGAACCTGCGACCCTCGAGAAGGTGAGCACTCTGCAGCCACCACAGAAGAGACACCCTGGCCCTGGGGGATAGGGTGATCAGCCGCTGCATCTGAAGATGCGATCCGGACCACTTGTCCAACAGATCCCACTGAAAGGTCCTCGCATGGAACCTGCCGAAGGGAATGGCTTCGTATGACGCCACCATCTTTCCCAGGACTCGCGTGCATTGATGCACCGACATCTGTTTTGGTTTTAAGAGGTCTCTGACCAGAGTCACGAGCTCCTGAGCCTTCTCCGCCGGGAGAAAAACCTAGGAAGGGCAGACGCGTCGTAGGAATCAGCTGCGACTTTGGAATATTCAGAATCCAGCCGTGCTGTTGCAACACTTCCCGAGAGTGTGCTACGCTGATCAGCAACTGCTCTCTGGACCTCGCCTATATGAGGAGATCGTCCAAGTATGGGATAATTGTGACTCCTTGTTTTCGCAGAAGTACCATCATTTCTGCCATTACCTTGGTAAATATTCTAGGTGCCGTGGACAGACCAAACGGCAACGTCTGGAATTGGTAATGACAGTCCTGTACCACAAATCTGAGGTACTCCTGATGAGGTGGATAAATGGGGACATGCAGGTAAGCATCCTTTTCGTCCAGAGACACCATAAAATCCCCCTCTTCCAGGCTTGCAATGACCGCTCTGAGCGATTCCATCTTGAACTTGAACCTTTTCAGGTAAATGTTCAGGGATTTTAAATTCAATATGGGTCTGACCGAACCGTCCGGTTTCGGTACCACAAACATTGTGGAATAGTAACCCCTTCCCTGTTGAAGGAGGGGAACCTTTACCACCACCTGCTGGAGATATAATTTGTGAATTGCCGCTAACACTATTTCCCTCTCTATGGGGGAAGCTGGCAGGGCCGATTTGAGGTAACGGTGAGGGGGCATCACTTCGAATTCCAGCTTGTATCCCTGAGATACAATCTGTATAGCCCAGGGATCCACCCGTGAGCGAACCCACTGGTGGCTGAAATTTCGGAGACGTGCCCCCACTGCTCCCGGCTCCACCTGTGGAGCCCCAGCGTCATGCGGTGGATTTAGTGGAAGCCGGGGAGGACTTCTGTTCCTGGGAACTAGCTGTATTGTGCAGCTTCTTTCCTCTACCCCTGCCTCTGGCAAGAAAGGACGCACCTCGGACTTTCTTGCCTCTTTGTGATTGAAAGGACTGCATTTGGTAATATGGTGCTTTCTTAGGTTGTGAGGGAATATATGGCAAAAAATTTGACTTCCCAGCCGTAGCTGTGGAAACTAGGTCAGAGAGACCGTCCCCAAACAATTCCTCACCCTTATAAGGTAAAACCTCCATGTGCCTTTTTGAGTCGGCATCACCTGTCCATTGCCGAGTCCACAGGACCCTTCTGGCAGAAATCGACATTGCATTTATTCTAGAGCCCAGTAGGCTAATGTCTCTCTGGGCATCTCTCATATATAGGACAGCGTCTTTTATATGCCCCAGGGTCAGTAATATAGTATCCTTGTCCAAGGTATCAAGTTCCTCAGACAAAGTATCTGTCCATGCTGCTATAGCACTACACATCCAGGCCGACGCAATTGCCGGCCTTAGTATGGTACCTGAATGTGTATAAACGGACTTCAGGATACCTTCCTGCTTTCAATCCGCAGGATCTTTTAGGGTGGGCGTATCCTGTGACGGCAGGGCTACCTTCTTAAATAAGCGTGTCAAAGCTTTGTCTACCCTAGGGGAGGATTCCCAGCGTAACCTGTCCGCTGGCGGGAAAGGATATGCCATATGCAACCGTTTGGAAATCTGCAGTTTTCTATCTGGAGATTCCCAAGCTTTTTCACATAACTCATTTAACTCATGTGAAGGGGGAAAGGTCACCTCATGCCTTTTTCCCCCAAACATATAAACCCTCTTGTCAGGGACTGGGTTTCCTTTGAGATGTGCAATACATCATTCATTGCTATAATCATGTAGCGGATGGCTTTAGCCATTTTAGGCTGCAACTTTGCATCATCGCCATCGACACTGGAGTCAGAATCCGTGTCGATATCTGTGTCAACAATTTGGGATAGTGGGCGCTTCTGAGACCCTGACAGCCTCTGCGCTGTAGGATCAGGCATGGGTTGAGACCCTGACTGTCCCAAGGCTTCAGCTTTATCCAACCGTTTATGCAAGGAAGTAACATTATCATGTAAAACCTTCCACATATCCATCCAATCGGGCGTCGGCGGCGATCCCACATTCATTTGTACCTGCTCTGCTTCCACATAGCCTTCCTCGTCAAACATGCCGACACAAGCGTACCGACACACCACACACACAGGTGATGCTCTATTTGAGGACAGAATCCCCACAAGGCCTTTTGGAGAGACAGAGAGAGAGTATGCCAGCACACACCCCAGCGCTATATGACCCAGGAATTACACAGTAACTTAGTGTTTACCCAGTAGCTGCTGTATATACTGATTTTGCGCTAAATTTATGTCGTCCCCCCCCTCTCTTTTTACCCTCTTTCTACCGTGAATCTGCAGGGGAGAGCCTGGGGAGCTTCCTCTCAGCGGAGCTGTGGAGAGAAATTGGCGCTGGTGAGTGCTGAGGAAGAAGCCCCGCCCCCTCAGGGGCGGGCTTCAGTCCCGCGATTTTGTGTAAAATAATGGCGGGGGCTTTTGCACATATACAGTGCCCAACTGTATATATGCCACTTTGCCAAGAGGTCTCTAATTGCTGCCCAGGGCGCCCCCCCCTGCGCCCTGCACCCTACAGTGACCGGAGTGTGTGGGTTTAATGTGGGAGCAATGGCGCACAGCTGCAGTGCTGTGCGCTACCTCATATGAAGACTGGAGTCTTCTGCCGCTGCTTTTGAAGTCTTCTTGCTTCTCACGCCGGCTTCTGGCTCTGCGAGGGGGACGGCGGCGCGGCTCTGGGATCGGACGACCAAGGGTGCGTTCCTGTGTTCGATCCCTCTGGAGCTAATGGTGTCCAGAGGCCTAAGAAGCAAGACCTATCCACAGTGAGTAGGGCTGCTTCTCTTCCCTCAGTCCCACGTAGCAGAGAGTCTGTTGCCAGCAGATCTCTCTGAAAATAAAAAAAATCCTAACAAAATACTTTCTATTTAGCAAGCTCAGGAGAGCTTACTAAGGTGCACCCAGCTCGTCTGGGCACATATTCAAACTGAGGTCTGGAGGAGGGACATAGAGGGAGGAGCCAGTGCACACCAGTATTCCTAATTCTTTCTTAAAGTGCCCTGTCTCCTGCGGAGCCCGTCTATTCCCCCATGGTCCTTAGGGAGTCCCCAGCATCCACTAGGACGTTAGAGAAATATATATATATATATATATATATATGCCCCATCTCTGCGCACGCGCATGATATCGACTCTTTACCTTGACTACGGATTGGGCTTTTTGCCTCTGACTGATTGGCCACCCCTGGTTTAGGCAGAAGAAATTTTTTTTTCCTGTTATAACCAACACAATATCACAAAATGTAACGGTCACATTTGAGACAAACTTCTGAAAAGTCCACCACTGTTTTGTAAAGGAAACGGCTACTTAATAATTCTCTTCAACTCAAAATTTAGAACCTGTTATTTAACCTGTCAACCTATGTTGAAAACTGTCAAAGTCGAAAAATATTGCAGTACACACATCACGTACAAATTACATACAGATGGCCTGCTGCGCGTGTACTTGTTCTGCCTTACGTGCACATATCCGCAATTTGCGTACGGTCGCTCCCGCGGTCCTGCGCGTGGTGTGGGTATTTACGGCAGAGTTTGTGAACGCATGGAGGGCTATCAAAACATTACATATTTAATCCAAATAGTGCACATTGTACACATAGTCCCCTTGCACCACATCAGAAAATTATAGCTGTTTAAATGGTAACAGAACAAAGGGATTCACCTTTACAGGATAGAAGGGGACAGAACCAGGTTACAAGGTGGTGTTTGGTATCCAGCTGTAGGGTATTTTAAGGGAAACATTCTGGTGTTGGTTTGCGGAAGATCGCATGTTCCTGAGGATAGTTATGTGCAGAAGCAGAATATAGATATAAACTGTATTTACTGTACATTATGTATGCAGCGGGAATCCAGAGGAGACCACCTACAAGAGCAGTGAAAATAGACATCGCCCACCTATTCAAACAGACCTATGACCTCTGCTGTACTGTAAATGACCATCCCTGTGTCCAATGGACAAAGAGATTACAGTATCCATTGTGTTATGTTTTGGATGAAGTGAATAAAGAGAGCCTGCAGCAGGCTTGGTCACACAAGACTCTCAACGCAATCAACCTGATTGCGGAGGACCGGGCCGGGTTGCGCAAGCGAATCTACTCACGTATGTACATTGACTGTAGCCATTTACTCTGTTGTATTGTAGTGCATAATTTGTATTGTTAACCCCCTTTCAGCTATATTACTCTGTGGTGTCGGAACCCAGTGATTAACTACAAATCGGTGTTGTGTCCTCTTTTCCCTGCTAAGGTTTTAAAGTGTAATAGCATCACACTGCATTGCTGCATAAGGTTTAAAGTGTAATAGCATCACACTGCATTGCTGCATCAGGTTTAAAGTGTAATAGAATCACACTGCATTGCTGCATAAGGTTTAAAGTGTAATATCATTGCATTGCATTACTGCAAAGGTTTAAAGTGTATCTAAGTGTGTGTAAGGTATAGCTTTCGTTCCTGCATATCCTTTTTAATAACAAATATATACATCAATGAGCTTTGGAACTCAGATAATGTGTGGGTGTATTGTTTTCTCTTAAGGGATACAGCATTTTCGATGTACAGCGCACTTTTATCGTATATGGTAATAAAATGTGCCTGGCGTCTGCAGTATTTATTAGAGCGGGCATTTTAAATATTTGTGTAAATCTAAAAATGGCATTCATAGATGGGGGCTCTGGTCCGCGATATCACGTTCTTGATAATGCACTGTATATTACACACGCGGCTGAAATTGACCGGCTCCAATGGACGCATTGAGAAGCTGATGAAAAAATCATATCCGTGTGTATTGTGTTGTGTTATTAGTAAGACGCTGATATGAAAATTTCAAGGGACAATGCGTTTCTCATAATATTTAAGATGCTAAAATGTATTTTTATTGTTGCAAAACAAGGTTCAAATGAGTCATAGTGTGTTTGATTCAGATTGGATTGTTTATCTGTTAAGTAGGTTTAAAAGTATATTTAAAAGTTGCGGCATAGCTTTGATATAGTTTTCATTTTTAACTCAGGCCTAAAATAACTTCAGGTGCTTGCATGGTGCGTGATTTCTTTGTGACAAAGGAAGCCGCATGGTCTGTCCTCCATTTTGGACTAACCACATGGCCTGTCCACCATTTTGTGTAACCCTCATGGATGTGGAAGGGGGAGGAGCAGCGGCCATTTTGGGAAGGTCATTTTTCTAAATGGCTGATTTTCAGTCTGCTCAAGAATAATCAGCTCTCCCTGGTCACAATCAATCACCATTTATGAGTTACCAATGCATTTATTTAACCCATGCCATAGTCAATTACAAATAGTTTCAGATGGGGCTTAATGAAAGTTAATAGTAAGATGAATACTTGATGTAGGAAGTACACACAGATAAAAAAAAAAAAACTAAAAAAAAGTTTTTCTTTGTTTTTTTTTTTTTTCCTTTTACCTCGAAGATTTAGCTAACTCTGCTTACTATAAGATAGCCATTGAAATGCAAATTAACCTGTGTAACTGCTTTTTCTTAGCAGTGAACAATCCTCTTGAACAGGCAGTCAAACGCACACAGCATTGATATGCAAATTAGAGACTTTAAAGGAAATGCATTCATTTCAGTAGGTGTGTACTGTGTGGGGGTTCTATGAGAGTCAAGTGATATATATTATATAAATATATATTATATATAATATTATAATTATGTGTATATTTATATCAGTGTATGTTCTGCAAGATAGCTATCCAATCTGAATCATACCATTTGAATTATTGATTATTGCTAGATTCATTTAGAACTATGTGAAAAACGTAGATATTTGGTGCTATATAGTTAAAAAAAATAAATTAAATATTTAAGGAAGTAAGTGTAAGACACACACGCAGCCTGGCCTAGTTGTAAAGGTTTATACAGAAGAAACTGTGTGTTGTGTTAAGTGAGCGATTATAGTTAATATTGCTCACATTGATAGAATTGTGTGATTTGTGCTATTGCGGACATACGGTTTTTGTACACGTGTCTCGGACAAAGTACAAGACTGCGTACGCAGTGTAAGGGACACGCACGGTCGCGTGTTTGTGCAAAGTGCGTAAGAATGCAGGCGCTGAGTACAAATTATACAATAGTGTCGTTTAGTTTAAAGGTGGGATAGTAGCCACGCTACAATAACACAAGATTGCCCAGTTTCCAAATTTTAGTATAAAACCTTTTTTGCTGTATTGCCTCTGGGAATAAAGCTGTTTTATCTGAATGAAAGTTAATTTTCTGTACAGAAAAACAAAAGTGTATTTGATTGAGCGAACGTGAGTGAGTGAACGTAACATTGAACGTGGTGGACCCCAGGAAGTCGGGATCCCGTAGAAGTGGTACACCGAGTGAGTGGAGACTTGGTGGCGTGAGGCAGCTGACTCATGTTAATATAGATTGAAGTACAAAGGAGCAAGGTAGCAGAGTACCGCAGACCAGAAGGTCAGCGAGGTTTAGAGTACCGCAGACCAGAAGGTCAGCGAGGTTTAGAGTACCGCAGACCAGAAGGTCAGCGAGGTTTAGAGTACCACGGCCCAGGGGGTCAATGAAGATACCCATATAGGTTTTTTTTATACGCTCTGGCTGAGGTTTCGCAGCCTGAAAAATCAATTCCATTGGTCGTACGGCGGATAAGTAACAAGTACCTATACGCTGTGCGATTGGCCCGCGCGTTCATGGGTGCAATATTTAGCGCAACGTGATATGCTTTTTACGAGCTTTGCGTAAAATCGCGGTATCGTTAGCGCTGGATATAGCATACGCAAGCGTGATTTGTGTATGATAAAGGTTTAGGGAGTTTTTGCTGGTCTCTCTCAGGAAATCTCCAACGGCTTATATTTACTGGAAAGGGTAAGTTATTCCCAGATACTTCCAGTAAATAGAGGTTACATAGGGCCCTAGGTTGGGTACATCGCCTGCGCTATCAACAGTGTATGGTAGTACTGGCCAACGTGGGCGTGAGTGGGTGAAAGCACTCTGAGAACTTTCACCGTTGCCTTATATTGAGTATTTTGGGGTTTTTTGTGGGATTAGTCGAAAGGACAATACCTGCAAAATATGGGGGCCAGTTGCTCAAGTAAAGGACGGTCAACCAGGGTTCAGGTTGACATACCGCGGCCCAGGGGGTCAGCGAGGTTCATAATGTGTGAGAAGTATGGACCACACACAGAGGTTTTGTGCAATGAATGGGAACGTATGACTGCGGAAGAGAGGGAACCAATGCCTAAGGTAGGCAGTTTTGAACCAGAGGTATTGCAGAATTTAAGGATTAGGATATGTCTAATAAAATCCAGAAAACAGAGGATTAGACATACAGATTGTTTAAATTTATGGCAACAAGAAGGGGATATGCAAGGGAAATTAACATACGCAGCTGGTTCTAAACCTAGCGGGAATGAGAACACAAACACACCATTGTCGACACAGGTCGAAGGGGAAAAGAAGGCTACCGTCAATGATACATCCGTAAATGATAGTAATATGAAAGAGCAATGTATTAACCCTAACTTTTGCAAAATGTATCCTGTTTTGAAGTCTCTCCAAGGTTTTAGGTCACAGGAAGATGAAGGATTCAGCCAAATCGCAGCTCTGCTCCAAGCAGTCACCTTGCAGGAAACTCAGGTGGGGCCTGTCCAACCAGGTAGTGCAGTAACAATATTCCCCAATGAAAGAACGGGTGAGGTCACAGCTACCGGTAAGTGTGAGACAGTTCATTGCACAGAGACAACAACACCTCACTGTAAAGAGATTAGGAACGGAATGGTAGAATTACACCCTGTCTTGGAAATAGTAACTCCCAATGGGGGAACCAATAGTCAGGGAATAATCCTCACCAGGAATAATGCAATGTATTGCCCGTGGCCCAGAGATGAGCTGCGATCAATCATTTCAGAATTCCCCGACCCTCGGAAGCATGTAGCCAGATGTCAGAAATTTTTCAGAGATCTGGGTAATGCGTATGAACCGACAAACAAACACTAGCGGATATTTTTGAAAGCGTGCCTACCTCCCAATATTGACACCCAAAAATGTATCACTGATTGTAGATTAGAGTCGAATAGTCTTATGACTGACAAAACACAATCAGGAGAACTTACAGCAAATAACATGCAACTAGAGTTGTTTTTCCCCACAACTGTTAAGTGGAGAAAAAAATTTTCTCCATAAAACAGAGGGAAAATGAAATGACATCTGAATACTTCCATCAGGACCTGCAAATAATAGATAGATACATGGGGGTATCAGATATAGGGAACGATGCGAATTACAGGGAGGTAGCTGTTTCTGTATTAATGGACGGACTCAATCAGACAGTAAGGGACAGGGTACAAACATTTTTTTGCCTGATTGGATAGCTTGTCGTAGAGAGTGCGCGATTGAACACCATAAGAATATTGCTAGGCGTAGAGAACTGCAGGAGGAGAGGCTGAGGATTGAAAGTATGCAGGCTCTTACACCAAAGTCTCATCAGCCCAAACCCCAAAACCCTAGTAGTAACAAAAGACCGAGAATATGTTACATTTGTAAAAATAAAGGACATTTTGCTAGAATTGTAAGAGTAGTACAGCACATAGCCAATATAGACCCCTAGACAGAGTAAACAAGCCACGTTATTAAACACATAGACGGGATCAAGGGACATACATTAAGAAATCACGAGCCACATATATAAAACACAGATTCGGTTAATGGGAATAACAGAATAAATGCAACTTTACCCTTCTGACAGAACTTACTTGGGTTAGGAGGAGGCCTCTAAACTTCTGCTTCTCTCTCTAGCAGAAGTGACCTCTAAGTAACTTAACAGGAGTTTTGTTAGAGATGGTATACATATAGAGTGCTCCCACCCAGGAAGCACAAAATATGTTAGATACCCACGAAGACTAATGTTGCATTTCACTGTTCTAGATGCAAGTCCATCACAGGTAGAGGAAATTATCTCAAGGATACCGGGTTCCCTATGAACTTAGAATGGACAAGACACTGGATTGATGGCTGGGATAGTCCCAGAAGAGATATAACACACATAGATTTTTTTTGGGGGGAACAGACCGATTAGGGAATCATTCCCCGTAGTGCCTAATCCAGATGTCAAACTTTGTAAAATTTTCTTTGCCTCTACTAACTTATCTGTTACTAAACTCTGTGACTTGTCTTCAAAGTTTCCTCTTCATCCTCTTACGTTCACCGACAGGATACAGTTCAAACGTCACATGCCTACTCGGTCTTTTCAGAGTTCTGCCCAACCCCAGTATATCTCACCAGCATAGGGACACCAGTATCAGTGTGCCTGGACATGCACAAAGGGTGGAGAATGGGAATACTGGTGAAGGGAGACTGTGCATAGATACCGATATACATGATAGTGTGACAGCCTGATGGTGAACGCAAATCTGACAAATTTTCTTTTTATTATTTCCCCTCTCTTTTCACTTTCCACAGATGGTTTACTTCACACAACTGATAATACACAACAGTTAAACACATTGAAATGCAAGATTTATGTTCCCTACAGAAAGGTCGCTGACTCGGAGAAAACCCGTGACAAAGAGCAGAGTGTAGAGAACATCGTATCACTAGAGTGTCTGTTCCGGGAAGGTTGAGACGGCACCTGAGCACAGAGAACAACAAGACCAGAGGCGGTTGTCGCACCAGTTTTTTTTTTTCTTTCTCCATCTCCCACTACCCTCCTTCTCTTTCTCCCCCTTCTTGTTTCCCTTCTCTTCCCTTAAACAAGATGGACTTACCCCAAGAGACTGCGTTCCGGGTTTTCCTGTTAATCCTGATGTTGACCAGGACAGTCTGTTTCGGTGAGGGTCCCAGAGAGGTCAAGAAGGGATCTGGAATTGGTTCTGATGGCAAGGATGGACTTGTAGAATTCCGAGAGCAACACATCACTCGAGCAAAGGCGAGTATCAGAAAACGATCTGGTAGTCAGGGAGCTCGGAGGCACTGTGAAGGGTTATTGGCTGAGGAAAATTGCATTTGTAGAAATTGTGAGAACGTAGTCGATGGGTGCATCCAGAGATGTCAGTCCAGCCTTAATATCAACATGGACCGTCATCCATTGAGTGATTACCACTCACTAGTGGGTAAGGTCTTAAACCAGAAAGAATGCTGGGTGTGCTCACAAGTACCTCAAGGTCAGAGCAAGTCAGGATTAGTACCGTACCCTTTAGCAATAGATGAGGTACTTGAATTACGGGGTGGGAGACCGGTGGACAAGAAATTTAATATTTCTAGGCCCCCTAGTTTGAAGCTCCACCAGTATCATGTAGATAGATCCTTAGTGTGTTTCAACATTTCCAATTTCCGAAAACCAGGAAATTGGGAGGTGACATGGAATAATCAAACCATGGCCTTTTCGCCTTTTCGCACAGAGCTGATAGGATACCCATAGACTTCGAACTTATACGCCAAATAGCCAACAGTGGAAGGTATTTACGGTATAGGTATACTCGAGGAAGCAAGACCATGTGGGTTGGAAAAGTATCACCAGGGTACTGTGCGCATATCATCCAGCCCGATACTTGTACAGAGCAGATGGGAGAACTAGGGATTGGGTTTTTCACTTGGAAAGTTTGTAATATGGTAATGTCATATGCTGTCCCATATGTTCTCCCCGATGATGCCTATTTCATATGTGGGAGGAAGGCGTATAAGTGGCTTGCCCCAAACTCAGAGGGATTGTGTTATGTTGGAAGAGTGTTGCCAGAGGTCATGACCATAACCCATGATAAGATGAAAGATGTTCACCGCAGTGTTCAGGCTCCTTATACTCATACTCACTATGAACACATCGTCAAGAGACACCTCATAGAGAGGACAGAGCACGTAGCCTCTGATTTGATCCACGAATCCACCGGGATTCAATTCCTTCTCACATTAGACATCACCCGTACTGCCAGAGGAATTATAAATTATAGGTATATCCATGCGCTAGCGAACTTGATAGACAATATCACTGAGATGTAGGATGACACCTTCAGGTATACGGGTAGGGAGTTACAAGCTTACAAGACAGAACTGATCCAGCACAGGATGGTCCTCAATTATATCACAGCCGTGACGGGTGGGTACTGTGTCACTTTGGCAACTCAATATGGTGTGAAGTGCTGCACGTATATTACAAACAGCACTGACGACCCCACAGAGATTATCGATCAAAAGATGGATGATATCTTGCAGTTGAAGTGGGAGTTCCGAAGGAGACACAACCTTACCCTGACTGCTGTGAGTAATGAACTGACCGGCTGGGTCTCATGGTTGAACCCACGCAATTGCAGTTGAAGTGGGAGTTCCGGAGGAGACACAACCTTACCCTGACCGCTGTGGGTAATGAGCTGACCGGCTGGGTCTCATGGTTGAACCCACGAAATTGGTTCTCAGGATTAGGCGAGTGGGCTCAAAATGTTATTATGAGTGTAGGAAAGTTCCTCCTTTGTATCCTGGGAGTCGTCATAATTATTGGTTTGATATTTAGGTGTGTTCGAATTCTAATGCGGCGCAAGCACGGCACAAAATTGATGAGTCTAAGGAGCGGGGGCGCTGTTACAGCAGCAGATTTAATTTACGACCCATCCATAGAGACAGTGTTGTGATAAGGATTGCAAATGAATTCCATGGCCTGTTTCTTTCACCCGTTTTTCCTTTGTCTCCCCCTCTGCCCAGATCCACCCATCCGGAAAAGACATCGACCCTACCGAAAAATGTTTATGAAAATGTTATGTGAATGTATTTTAGATATGTGTCTTATCTTCATCTCTACAACCTTCAGTTAATGACACACATAGTCGACAGGTGATATCCACATGTACTAGCACTCACATATGTTCCAATTCCATGTATCATCAACTAAATGTGCACCCCATTTGTTGGAACAAGAAGCTGAATAGAGCTCGGTAGTGTTTGTTGGCCCACTTACAGACCCATAATACGGGATAAGAAGGATTTAATGTATACTTCGCAATACCTCGAAGCTTATTTAGAACATCTACGGCACGATGATACATGCCCCTCAGACATGGATTCATACATACATACTTTTTACTGTCCCACTAGGTCATACATTTCCCACCTACAACTCTCCCCCGATCATCATCGTCTGTAAATATTGCTTTAATATTTTTCTGTTTAGTGATTAGATAGTGGCAGTTATTGGTGACTGCCAAAGTCGAAAAATATTGTAGTACACACATCACGTACAAATTACATACAGATGGCCTGCTGCGTGCACATATCCGCAATTTGCGTACGGTCGCTATCGCTGTCCTGCGCGTGGTGTGGATATTTACTGCAGAGTTTGTGAACGCATGGAGGGCTATCAAAACATTACATATTTAATCCAAATAGTGCACATTGTACACATAGTCCCCTTGCACCACATCAGAAAATTATAGCTGCTTAAATGGTAACAGAACAAAGGGATTCACCTTTACAGGATAGGAGGGGACAGAACAAGGTTACAAGGTGGTGTTTGGTATCCAGCTGTAGGGTATTTTAAGGGAAACATTCTGGTGTTGGTTTGCGGAAGATTGCATGTTCCTGAGGATATTTATGTGCAGAAGCAGAATATAGATATAAACTGTATTCACTGTACATTATGTATGCAGCGGGAATCCAGAGGAACAGAAATGGGTTCTCTGCGCACTGAGGTGTTAATCTGAGGCGGGGTGTGCTGCTGGTAATGAGGGGTGTCCCACCCCCCCTTAAATGGTAAGTATACAGATGTGGATAAATCCACTGGGAACCAGCGCTCAAACCCTATTTGTAGTGGTGAATGATACGGTTATAAAGTGAAACTAAAATCAATAATGAAAAAGCAGGTAATATACTTAAGGTTGTTTATTCTAAGATGCTGAGATACTTTCTTTCCCAACAGGTATAAATTCGGTTTAAAAGTCAATCAGTGATTGGGGCACGCTCCTGGTTTGAGCTTAAATTCTGAAGTGCAAGGTTCAATTGAAAGAACAAATTCTGTAATCTTTGTAAAGTCGAGAAAAAGAAAAAGAAAAATGCCACAAAAAAAGATTAATGATAATATGTACTAAAGTCCAAACGGTTTACAAGTCTATACAGACAGCGGCGTCCCGCTAATCTGTGCTCTGAAGTGAAGGATTCTCTTGTGAAGTGATGAACAGTTGACAGCGGTAGTGTATGCTTTGGTTAGAGTGGAGAATAAGGACCCTGGACTGGCGCTATTCCTCCTGCAGCACGTCCCACAGTAGAGCGCCCGAATCAGGCCCGCTCTGTGGGGCCGCTGACCTGGGGTGTGCTCCTGTCACAGAGGCGAAGTGGACCCGGCCAGAGCTCTCCGAGCGGCTGGCCGCGCCTCTCCTCCTTCTACAGGGACTCACCTTCTCCCTTCCCCTCCGCCTTCCACTCTCCGCTGTCTTGGGCTTCTTCCGTCGCCTGGCAACCGGTTGCTTCCGGAACTCCGGATCACGTGACCGGATGGTTTGCGGAAAGGATTAGCAGTACTGTCCTTCTTTGTAGTGAATATTCGTCCTCAGTCCAATGTAGTATAGATGGGTAGCTCCAACGCGTTTCGACCTGTTAGGGTCTTCCTCTGGGAGTCCAGAGGAGACCACCTACAAGAGCAGTGAAATTAGACATCGCCCACCTATTCAAACAGACCTATGACCTCTCCTGTACTGTAAATGACCATCCCTGTTTCCAATGGACAAAGAGATTACAGTATCCATTGTGTTATGTTTTGGATGAAGTGAATAAAGAGAGCCTGCAGCAGGCTTGGTCACACAAGACTCTCAACGCAATCAACCTGATTGCGGAGGACCGGGCCGGGTTGCGCAAGCGAATCTACTCGCGTATGTACATTGACTGTAGCCATTTACTCTGTTGTATTGTAGTGCATAATTTGTATTAACAACCCCCTTTCAGATATATTACTCTGTGGTGTCGGAACCCAGTGATTAACTACAAATCGGTGTTGTGTCCTCTTTCCCCTGCTAAGGTTTTAAAGTGTAATAGCATCACACTGCATTGCTGCATAAGGTTTAAAGTGTAATAGCATCACACTGCATTGCTGCATAAGGTTTAAAGTGTAATAGCATCACACTGCATTGCTGCATAAGGTTTAAAGTGTAATAGCATCACACTGCATTGCTGCATAAGGTTTAAAGTGTAATATCATTGCATTGCATTACTGCGAAGGTTTAAAGTGTATCTAAGTGTGTGTAAGGTATAGCTTTCATTCCTGCATATCCTTTTTAATAACAAATATATACATCAATGAGCTTTGGAACTCAGATAATGTGTGGGTGTATTGTTTTCTCTTAAGGGATACAGCGTTTGCGATGTACAGCGCACTTTTATCGTATATGGTAATAAGATGTGCCTGGCGTCTGCAAAATATATTAGAGCGGGCATTTTAAATATTTGTGAGAAATCTAAAAATGGCATTCGTAAAACTTAAAAGATACACAGCAACAGATTGTGTTGCAGTGTCACGTATGGGACACTTATACTAATTTTCATAATATGGCCCAAAATGAGAGAATTGTCACAGGAAAGAAGTACGGATTCATTGGAAGTATAATGTGTGAATTGTTTGTTGTTGTTGTTTTTTTTTGGGGGGGGGGGCGAGGGGGGGGGGGGGGGTGTTAACAAGGTGTGTGAGCAGATAATGGGTTGAGTAGATGTTGCTTGTAGCCATGAAAAAGATTAGGATGAGAAAGGGGCCATGTTAGGATATTTGTAGGTGTCAGGGATGTTTTTTCTGCTTACGAGCATGGCGGGTACAGGGAACAAAACAGCTTCTATGAAATGCAGAGGCAATGCAATGACAGAGAGAACATTAGTTTGGAGAGGAGTATATTGTATGTGAGTACGTGAGAGATGTGGATTAATATGGTATAGTTAGTTTAGATATTAAGAATATAGTGAGGAACAAATTATCAAAAATGTGCAGTGGAGGAGATGCAGTCTCCTTTGCCACTGCACGGCTAAGGTAAAGGAATAAAAGCAGCATCTTGATCTTGATAGTTGGGCTCAATGGTTCCTGTAGCCAAAAGAGAGATGACAGCGCACCAGGAGCTAAGCAGAGATGGCAAGTGTAATGATAGCTGAACTCAGAGGCAGGGCCGGTTCTTGACCTTTTGGCACCTTGGGCGGGAAATAGGGGCGTGGCTTCATACAGGAGGCGTGGTCAGTTACGCCCCCTGTACAGTAGAGCAGCGCCGCTGAAAAATAAAATAAAAATTAATACTTACTATACCCGGTCCCGACCACTGCAGACCTCCGCCGGCGTCGCTCCTCTCCTCGGATCTGGCATAGACACTAGAGGTCAATTATGACCCCTAGCATCTGTGTCAGTCCCACAATGCTGTGTGTGCGCGATGACGTCATCGCGCACCGCACAGCAAAGGTCCTCTCCACGAAGGGAAACTAGACGCTTGGCGTCTAGTTCCCTTCACAGCAGGGAACCAGCGGGTAACACAGCGGGCAGCGGGGGGCACAGCAGTAGCGGATCTTGCCATGGTGCGGCGCCCTCCGGAAGGCGGCGCCCCGGGCAAAAGTCCTGCTTGCCCGTTGTAAAATCCGCTACTGCTCAGAGGGAACAAGCAGCCAAACAGGTATAACAGCAAAAACAGGTGATCTCCGGCATTTGAACAGAGATCAATTAAAGTTAACACCATTATGTTCAGCTGCTAAATATAGATGGGTTCCGGTATGAAAGATAGATAGTGTCTAGTTAGACAGTCAATAGATAGACACCATATGTTAGATGGACATTAGGTCGACAGGGTCAAAAGGTCGACTTGGAAAAGGTCGACGGGTCAAAAGGTCGACAGGGTCAAAAGGTCGACATGAAAAAGGTAGACACCATGTTTTTTGCATTTTTGTGGTTTGTGTGGATAGTTTTGTCATCTGGGACCCCCAATTGTAGAAAGGCATACCCTCGCGGGGCTCGCTTCGGGCACGGTGGCTCGCTGCGCTCGCCACAAGGTTTATAACCAACTCTATGCCGACATGGATAGAGAAAGTATGAAATAATCCAAAAACATGTTACATTAAAAAAAAAATTTGTCTATCTTTTTTATGTCGACCATTGTCATGTTGACCTTTTGACCATGTCGACCTTTTGACCTGTCGACCTTTTGACTATGTCGACCTTTTGACCCTGTCGACCTAATGTCTGTCTAATATATGGTGTCTATCTATTGACTGTCTAACTAGACACTGTGGGGTATATTTACTAACATTCGTAATTCTCCCGATTTGGTGGGAGAATAATCACGAATGACATCGAAAGTGTAAAACTGCAACTTTTTGAATTTATTACGACTAATTTACTAAGCTGTCGTATTCTGCATTTACTTTTGTTCCGATGTCGATGTCATTCGTGTTTTTTTTTAGTTTTTTACGGCAGTGATTAGCAAAACACTGCCGACTTTTTCTAAATGAATCTCGGCCGGATCTGTGTGATCCGTGCTGGGGTTCATTTTTTTTTTTTTAAAATAAGCACTGTAAAACTGTTAAAAAAATTGAGTGGGGTCCCCCCTCCTAAGCATAACCAGCCTCGGGCTCTTTGAGCCGATCCCGGTTGCAGAAATATGGGGGGAAAAATGACAGGCGTTCCCCCATATTTAAGCAACCAGCATCGGGCTCTGCGCCTGGTTCCAAAAATACGGGAGGACAAAAAGCGTAGGGGTCCCCCGTATTTTTAAAACCAGCACCGGGCTCCACTAGCTGGACAGATAATGCCACAGCCGGGGGTCACTTTTATACAGTGCCCTGCGGCCGTGGCATCAAATATCCAACTAGTCACCCCTGGCCGGGGTACCCTGGGGGAGTGGGGACCCCTTCAATCAAGGGGTGTCCCCCCCAGCCACCCAAGTGCCAGGGGTGAAGCCCGAGGCTGTCCCCCCCCATCCAATGGGCTGCGGATGGGGGGCTGATAGCCTTTTTGTAAAAGTGTAAGATATTGTTTTTAGTAGCAGTACTACAAGGCCCAGCAAGCCTCCCCCGCATGCTGGTACTTGGAGAACCACAAGTACCAGCATGCGGCGGAAAAACGGGCCCGCTGGTACCTGTAGTACTACTACTAAAAAAATACCCAAAAAAAGACAATACACACACACCTTGAAAGTAAAGTTTTATTACATCCATCCACACAAACATACATACATACTTACCTTATGTTCACATGCAGGTCGGTCCTCTTGTCCAGTAGAATCCATGGGGTACCTGTTGAATAAATTATACTCACCAGATCCAGGGTACCAGGCTCCTCGGATAATCCTTTTGTAATCCACGTACTTGATAAAAAAAAAAAAAAACGGAGACCCGAGCCACGCACTGAAAGGGGACCCATGTTTGCACATGGGTCCCCTTTCCCCGAATGCCAGAAAACCACTCTGACTTCTGTCTAAGTGGGTTTCTTAAGCCAATCAGGGAGCGCCACGTTGTGGCACCCTCCTGATCGGCTGTGTGCTCCTGTACTGATTGACAGGCGGCACACGGCAGTGTTACAATGTAGCGCCTATGCGCTCCATTGTAACCAATGGTGGGAACTTTCTGCTCAGCGGTTAACCGAAAGTGACCTCACCGCTGAGCAGAAAGTTCCCACCATTGGTTACAATGGAGCGCATAGGCGCTACATTGTAACACTGCTGCGTGCTGCCTGTCAATCAGTACAGGAGCACACAGCCGATCAGGAGGGTGCCACAACGTGGCGCTCCCTGATTGGCTGAAGAAACCCACTTAGACAGAAGTCAGAGTGGGTTTCTGGCATTCGGGGAAAGGGGACCCATGTGCAAACATGGGTCCCCTTTCAGTGCGTGGCTCGGGTCTCCGTTTTTTTTTTTTAATCAAGTACGTGGATTACAAAAGGATTATCTGAGGAGCCTGGTACCCTGGATCTGGTGAGTATAATTTATTCAACAGGTACCCCATGGATTCTACTGGACAAGAGGACCGACCTGCGTGTGAACATAAGGTAAGTATGTATGTATGTTTGTGTGGATGGATGTAATAAAACTTTACTTTCAAGGTGTGTGTGTATTGACTTTTTTTGGGTATTTTTTTAGTAGTAGTACTACAGGTACCAGCGGGCCCGTTTTTCCGCCGCATGCTGGTACTTGTGGTTCTCCAAGTACCAGCATGCGGGGGAGGCTTGCTGGGCCTTGTAGTACTGCTACTAAAAACAATATCTTACACTTTTACAAAAAGGCTATCAGCCCCCCATCCGCAGCCCATTGGATGGGGGGGACAGCCTCGGGCTTCACCCCTGGCCCTTGGGTGGCTGGGGGGGGGGACCCCTTGATTGAAGGGGTCCCCACTCCCCCAGGGCACCCCGGCCAGGGGTGACTAGTTGGATATTTGATGCCACGGCCGCAGGGCACTATATAAAAGTGACCCCCGGCTGTGGCATTATCTGTCCAGCTAGTGGAGCCCGGTGCTGGTTTTAAAAATACAGGGGGACCCCTACGCTTTTTGTCCCCCGTATTTTTGGAACCAGGACCAGGCGCAGAGCCTGATGCTGGTTGCTTAAATATGGGGGAACCCCTGTCATTTTCTTTCCCATATTTCTGCAACCAGGATCGGCTCAAAGAGCCCGAGGCTGGTTATGCTTAGGAGGGGTGACCCCACGCAATTTTTTTTCAAAAAATTAACACTTTCCCACCCCTTCCCACTGATATACATGCACGGATCTCATGGATCCGTGCATGCCTATCCAATCACGGCTCAAAAAAGCAGGTCTGGTTTTTTTTAGCACTTTTTTACGAGTTGTATTTTTTCACAGCAGTGTTTTTTTTTTTTATTGCTTTGCACTTCTTAGTAAATGACCGAGATTCATACTTAAACAGCCGCGTTTTGACCGATGGTGTATTCATTCGTATTTTTTTTGTTGGACTTCAAAAAAAATACGAATGCCCTCATCACTGCCGAAATTTGAGTTTAGTAAATGACCGAGATGACACTTTGATGAAAAAACGGCATCTCGGTCAAAATCGGGACCTTAGTAAATATACCCCTGTCTATCTATCAAACGGATAGGATATGGATGGTAGTTCAGTTAATACATTAACCCTGGTTTTTTGGTGTGATAACACTTTTACCCCTTTTACACTCGCACAGCCGGGTCACTCCCGGGACTGACCCCTTTCACACTGCACTAAGACTTGGGATCGACCTGGGACAGACCCATTTACACTGATCCCTGGATATCCATGCAAATGCATATGTATGTAATTAGAAATGGCCTTTCTCTAACGTCCTAAGTGGATGCTGGGGACTCCGTAAGGACCATGGGGATTAGCAGCTCCGCAGGAGACTGGGCACAACTATAAAGAAAGCTTTTAGACTACTGGTGTGCACTGGCTCCTCCCACTAAGACCCTCCTCCAGACTTCAGTTAGATTCTTGTGCCCGGCTGAGCTGGATGCACACTAGGGGCTCTCCTGAGTATATTTAGGTTTTTTATTTTACAGTGAGATCTGCTGGCAACAGACTCACTGCAGCGAGGGACTAAGGGGAGAAGAAGCGAACCTACCTAACAGGTGGTAGTTTGGGCTTCTTAGGCTACTGGACACCATTAGCTCCATAGGGATCGACCGCAGGTCCCGACCTTGGTGTTCGTTCCCGGAGCCGCGCCGCCGTCCCCCTTACAAAGCCAGAAGCAACGAAGAGGTCCGGAAAATCGGCGGCAGAAGACTTCGGTCTTCACCAAGGTAGCGCACAGCACTGCAGCTGTGCGCCATTGCTCCTCATGTACACCTCACACTCCGGTCACTGATGGGTGCAGGGCACTGGGGGGGGGGGGGCGCTCTGAGGGCAATATATGACACCTTGGCTGGCAAATATACATCATATATAGTCCTAGAGGCTATATAGATGTAAAATTACCCCTGCCAGTATTCCAGAAAAAGCGGGAGAAAGTCCGCCGAAAAGGGGGCGGGGCTTCTCCCTCAGCACACTGGCGCCATTTTTCCCTCACAGTTCCGCTGGAAGGAAGCTCCCTGGCTCTCCCCTGCAGTCTGAACGCTACAGAAGGGTAAAAAAGAGAGGGGGGGGGCACTAAATTTAGGCGCAGTATAGATAATATATATATATATGATATATATAAAAAAGCAGCTATAAGGGAAAACACTCATTGATAGTGGGATCCCAGTGTTATATAGCGCTCTGGTGTGTGCTGGCATACTCTCTCTCTGTCTCCCCAAAGGGCTTTGTGGGGTCCTGTCCTCTGTCAGAGCATTCCCTGTGTGTTTGCGGTGTGTCGGTACGGCTGTGTCGACATGTTTGATGATGAGGCTTATGTGGAGGCGGAGCAGATGCCTGTAAATGTGATGTCACCCCCTGCGGGGTCGACACCTGAGTGGATGGTGCTGTGGAAGGAATTACGCGATAGTGTCGACTCTTTACATAAAAGGTTTGACGACATACCAAATGTGGGACAGCCGGCTTCTCAGCCTGTGCCTGCCCAGGCGTCTCAAAAGCCATCAGGGGCTCTAAAACGCCCGCTACCTCAGATGGCTGACACAGATGTCGTCACGGATACTGACTCCAGTGTCGACGACGATGAGACTAATGTAACTTCCAGTAGGGCCACACGTTACATGATTGAGGCAATGAAAAATGTGTTGCACATTTCTGATGTTACCCCCGGTACCACAAAAAAGGGTATAATGTTTGGAGAGAAAAAACTACCAGTAGCTTTTCCTCCATCTGAAGAGTTAAATGAAGTGTGTGAAGAAGCGTGGGCTTCCCCTGATAAAAAGCTGGTAATTTCTAAGAGGTTACTAATGGCGTACCCTTTCCCGCCAGAGGATAGGTCACGCTGGGAAACATCCCCTAGGGTGGATAAAGCGCTCACACGCTTGTCAAAGAAGGTGGCACTACCGTCTCCGGATACGGCCGCCCTGAAGGAATCTGCTGATAGAAAGCAGGAAGCTATCCTGAAATCTATATATACACACACAGGTGTTATACTGAGACCGGCTATAGCTTCAGCCTGGATGTGCAGTGCTGCTGCTGCGTGGTCAGATTTCCTGTCAGAAAATATAGATACCCTAGACAGGGACACTATATTGCTAAACGTAGAGCATATAAAAGACGCACTTTTATACATGAGGGATGCACAGAGGGATATTTGCCGGCTGGCATCCAAAATTAGTGCAATGTTTATTTCTGCCAGGAGAGGGTTATGGACTCGGCAGTGGACAGGAGATGCAGATTCCAAACGACACATGGAAGTTCTGCCTTATAAGGGTGAGGAATTGTTCGGGGATGGTCTCTCGGACCTCGTTTCCACAGCAACAGCTGGGAAGTCTACATTTTTACCCCATGTTCCCTCACAACCAAAGAAAGCACCGTATTATCAGGTACAGTCCTTTCGGCCCAATAGGGGCAAGCGGGTTAAAGGCGCGTCCTTTCTGCCTAGAGGCAGAGGTAGGGGAAAGAAGCTGCCACATACAGCCAGTTCCCAGGAGCAAAAGTCCTCCCCCGCATCCTCTAAGTCCACAGCATGACGCTGGGGCTTCACAGGCGGAGCCAGGTACGGTGGGGGCCCGTCTCAAAAACTTCAGCAATCAGTGGGCTCGCTCACGGGTGGATCCCTGGATCCTTCAAGTAGTATCTCAGGGGTACAAGCTGGAATTCGAGACGTCTCCCCCCCGCCGTTTCCTCAAATCTGCCTTGCCAACCACTCCCTCAGGCAGGGAGGCAGTGTTACAGGCAATTCACAAGCTGTATTCACAACAAGTGATAGTAAAGGTGCCCCTACTTCAACAAGGAAGGGGTTACTATTCCACAATGTTTGTGGTACCGAAACCGGACGGTTCGGTGAGACCCATTTTAAATTTGAAATCCTTGAACACATATATAGACAAAATTCAAGTTCAAGATGGAATCGCTCAGGGCGGTTCTTGCAAGCCTGGACGAGTGGGATTACATGGTATCACTGGACATCAAGGATGCTTACCTACATGTCCCCATTTACCATCCTCACCAGGGTTACCTCAGATTTGTGGTACAAGATTGTCATTACCAATTCCAGACGTTGCCGTTCGGTCTATCCACGGCTCCGAGGGTCTTTACCAAGGTAATGGCCGAAATGATGATACTCCTTCGAAAGAAGGGAGTTTTAATTATCCCGTACTTGGACGATCTCCTGATAAAGGCGAGGTCCAGAGAGCAGTTGTTGGTAGGGGTAGCACTATCTCGGGAAGTGCTACAACAGCACGGCTGGATTCTAAACATTCCAAAGTCACAGCTGGTCCCTACGACACGCCTGCTGTTCCTAGGGATGGTTCTGGACACAGAACAGAGAAAAGTGTTTCTCCCGGAGGAGAAGGCCAAGGAGCTGTCATCTCTAGCCAGAGGCCTCCTAAAGCCAAAACAGGTGTCGGTGCATCACTGCACGCGGATCCTGGGAAAAATGGTAGCTTCCTACGAAGCGATTCCATTCGGCAGGTTACATGCAAGAACCTTTCAGTGGGACCTGTTGGACAAGTGGACCGGATCGCATCTTCAGATGTATCGTCTGATAACCCTGTCTCCGAGGACAAGGGTGTCTCTGCTGTGGTGGCTGCAGAGTGCTCATCTTCAAGAAGGCCGCAGATTCGGCATACAGGACTGGGTCCTGGTGACCACGGATGCCAGCCTTCGAGGCTGGGGAGCAGTCACACAGGGAAGAAACTTCCAAGGACTATGGTTAAGTCAGGAGACTTCCCTGCACATAAATATTCTGGAACTGAGGGCCCTTTACAATGCCCTAAGTCAGGCAAAACCCCTGCTTCAAAACCAGCCGGTTCTGATCCAGTCAGACAACATCACGGCGGTCGCCCATGTAAATCGACAGGGCGGCATGAGAAGCAGGACGGCGATGGCAGAAGCCACAAGGATTCTCCGATGGGCGGAAAATCACGTGTTAGCAATGTCAGCAGTGTTCATTCCGGGAGTGGACAACTGGGAAGCAGACTTCCTCAGCAGGCACGACCTCCACCCGGGAGAGTGGGGACTTCATCCAGAAGTCTTTCAAATTATTGTAAACCGGTGGGAAAAGCCACAGGTGGACATGATGGCGTCCCGCCTAAACAAAAAGCTAGAAAAATATTGCGCCAGGTCGAGAGACCCGCAGGCGATATCTGTGGACGCTCTAGTAACACCGTGGGTGTACCAATCGGTTTATGTGTTCCCTCCTCCAGAGCCGGCCCTAACCAATATAATGCCCTAGGCAAGATTTTGGCTGGTGCCCCCTAGCACCACCGCTGGTTCCGCTTCTGACCTTGCACCTCTTTCCCATCACCCCTCAACCATAGCAGTCCTTATTTTGGTGTTTGTACCCCCTATATTTTAAATAGGAACAGTTCGCACATTTGGCGCACAGCCCAGAAAGGGGTGTGTTTTTGCTGGCATGGGGCATGGCCACACAATAGTAACCCCAATTCCAATTACACCACACAGTACCGCAACTTTTTTCACATTTTATCATGCGATAGTGTCCATAATTCATATTGCATCCCACAGTAGTATCACATTACCTTATAAACGTTACTCCTCACAGTAGAGCCCCTTATTCACATTACATCACAATGAATTGCTCCTTATTCACATTACACCACACCCTATTGCTCTTTATTCACATTAGACGACACAGTAGTGCCCTTTCTATACGCAACGCAACATAGTAGAGCACCTTATACACATAATGCCACACATTAGTAATGCATTTATACACATGTCCACACAGTAATGCCCCTTACACATGAGACACATTAATGTCCTTATAAACATAATGTACCTTACACATTATGACAACCTTTATTAATGCCCTTTTACACATAATGTCCCGTACACATATGCCGCACATTATTAGTGCCCCTATACACATAATGACACACATACAGTAGTACCCTGTTACACATATGCCGCACATTAATGCCTTTATACACATAATGACGCACATAGTGCCCCTTTACACATATGTTGCACATTATTAATGCATTTTTACATGGCACACATAATGCTCCTTACACATATTCCGTACATTACTGCACAACCAACCCACTCACATGCACACAGCACTCACACTGCCACTAACAATGTGACCTCTGCCTCTGCTTGGATACAGATGTGTCATCATAAATCTTGCCTCAATGCTAATATCGGGCACCTTTTTTTATGAAAATGCATCTCATTTGCATTGCTATGTGGCTGGGATGCACAAGCAGCTTCTGCTGATTAAAATGATATGCAGCATGCCTATATACTGTGTGAGACTGTGGCTGTATCTGCATATGAAATGCTACACACAGAATATAGGCATGCTGCATATCATTTTAATCAGCAGAAGCTGCTGATGCCCCTAGGCATATCAAATGCCCTAGGCAATTGCCTAGTTTGCCTACGCCTATGACCGGCTCTGCCCTCCTCTTCCTCTCATACCAAAGGTACTGAGGATAATAAGGAGAAGAGGAGTAAGAACTATACTCATTGTTCCGGATTGGCCAAGAAGAGCGTGGTACCCGGAACTTCAAGAAATGATGTCAGAGGACCCATGGCCTCTACCGCTCAGACAAGACCTGCTGCAGCAGGGGCCCTGTCTGTTCCAAGACTTACCGCGGCTGCGTTTGACGGCATGGCGGTTGAACACCGGATCCTGAAGGAAAAGGGCATTCCGGAGGAAGTCATTCCTACGCTGATTAAAGCTAGGAAAGAAGTAACCGCAAACCATTATCACCGCATATGGCAAAAATATGTTGCGTGGTGTGAGGCCAGGAACGCCCCAACGGAAGAATTTCAGCTGGGCCGTTTCGTGCACTTCCTACAGTCAGGGGTGACTATGGGCCTTAAATTGGGTTCCATTAAGGTCCAGATTTCGGCTCTATCGATTTTCTTCCAGAGAGAACTGTCTTCACTACCTGAAGTTCAGACTTTTGTTAAGGGAGTGCTGCATATTCAGCCCCCTTTTGTGCCTCCAGTGGCACCTTGGGATCTCAACGTGGTGTTGGATTTCCTAAAGTCACATTGGTTTGAGCCACTGAAAACCGTGGATTTGAAATATCTCACGTGGAAAGTGGTCATGTTGTTGGCCTTGGCTTCAGCCAGGCGTGTATCAGAATTGGCGGCTTTGTCAAAAGCCCTTATCTGATTTTCCATATGGATAGGGCAGAATTGAGGACTCGTCCCCAGTTTCTCCCAAAAGTGGTATCAGCTTTTCATCTGAACCAACCTATCGTGGTGCCTGCGGCTACAAATGACTTGGAGGCTTCCAAGTTGTTGGATGTAGTCAGGGCCCTAAAAATCTATGTTTCCAGGACAGCTGGAGTAAGAAAGACTGACTCGCTCTTTATCCTGTATGCGCCCAACAAGTTGGGTGCACCTGCTTCAAAGCAGACTATTGCTCGCTGGATCTGTAGTACGATTCAGCTTGCACATTCTGCGGCTGGACTGCCGCATCCTAAATCAGTAAAAGCCCATTCCACGAGGAAGGTGGGCTCTTCTTGGGCGGCTGCCCGAGGGGTCTCGGCTCTTCAACTTTACCGAGCAGCTACTTGGTCGGGGTCAAACACGTTTGCTAAATTCTACAAGTTTGACACCCTGGCTGAGGAGGACCTTGAGTTTGCTCATTCGGTGCTGCAGAGTCATCCGCACTCTCCCGCCCGTTTGGGAGCTTTGGTATAATCCCCATGGTCCTTACGGAGTCCCCAGCATCCACTTAGGACGTTAGAGAAAATAAGAATTTACTCACCGGTAATTCTATTTCTCATAGTCTGTAGTGGATGCTGGGAGCCCATCCCAAGTGCGGATTGTCTACAATACTTGTATATAGTTATTGCTTAACTAAAGGGTTATTGTTGAGCCATCTGTTGAGAGGCTCAGTTGTTATCATGCTGTTAACTGGGTATTGTATCACAAGTTATACGGTGTGATTGGTGTGGCTGGTATGAGTCTTACCCGGGATTCAAAATCCTTCCTTTTTGTGTCAGCTCTTCCGGGCACAGTATCCTAACTGAAGTCTGGAGGAGGGTCTTAGTGGGAGGAGCCAGTGCACACCAGTAGTCTAAAAGCTTTCTTTATAGTTGTGCCCAGTCTCCTGCGGAGCCGCTAATCCCCATGGTCCTTACGGAGTCCCCAGCATCCACTACGGACTATGAGAAATAGAATTACCAGTGAGTAAATTCTTATTTTTTCTGGCTCACATAGATGAGGTCACAATAGTCAACAAAGGGAGGGGTGGGGCCTGCTCACAGCATTGCTGCAGTCATGGCCGACGGAGTACCAGGGTGTATGCCTGAGCTCGTGATTCTTACCGCTTTGCAGATGTTTCATACAGCCAGTGACAGCATGATGCAGCTTGTCACATTGTGCAGTATACTGCACATATATTTTATGAGGAGGAGGAGGGCGCAATTTATGGTGGATAGGGCTGCTAGTCACCGCCAATATTTGCACAGGAGGAGAGCCCTCATATTATCCAGGATGAGTACCATCCTGAGCGTGAGTATGGGGCCTAACCGCTCATTCTGGTCCAGAGATCGCCGGCACGGAGAAGCCTTTATGAGGACCGTGGAAGCTTACCAGGATGAAGAGTGGATGGCTAACTTCCGTGTATCTCGTGCAACCTTTGACTACATCCTGGAATTACTTACCCCAGCACTTGACATGCAGACCACCAGGCTTAGGAGACCCATCGAGGCACGCAGGAGGCTAGCTATTGCACTGTGGTGGTATGCTACCGCAGGAGAGTACCACTCAGTCTCATGCTTGTTCGGTGTTGCGATCTCCACCTGCTGTGTCATAGTCCACCAGGTGACTAAAGCAATTTTATCTACCTTATACAAGGGCTTCATATCTCTACCACAAGGACAGTGCTTACAGGATACCATCAAAGGATTTGTGAAGCGAGGCTATCCGCAGTGTGGAGGAGCGATTGATGGGACAGACATCCCCATTATTGCCCCACGTGACAACCATGCTGACTATTTTAATAGGAAAGGCTGGCACTTCATCATATTACAGGCTGTTGTGGACCACAAATGTTGGTAAGTGTTTATTTTTGGGGTGGTGGGATGAGTTGCATGTGTGTGTTTTACATTCTAACTTTTGGAAATGTTACTGTTCTTTAGTTTCCTAGATGTGTTTATTGGCTGGCCAGACCGATATCATGACTCCAGAGTTCTTGCCAATTCTGACCTGTACAACATCGTAGAAGCAGGGTGGCTGGCTGTACCCCAAAGAGTGTGCAAAGCTTGTGAATGGGGTGAAGATCCCTGTCCACATCATCGGGGATGCGGCATACCCTTTACCCCCCCTGGATTATGAAAGGCTACACCCAACAGGTCCAGTTAACCCCAGAGAAACAAACCTATACTCACACCCTGAGTTCAGCAAGGATGGTGGTAGAGAACGCCTTTGGCAGGTTAAAAGTAAGATGGCGTTGTTTGATGAAGCGCAATGATGTGGACCTAAAGACTATGCCTAATGTAGTAGCTGCGTGCTGTATCCTGCACAACATCTGTGAACTGAAAAATGAGGTATTCTTTCCTGAGTGGACTGTGCAGGACCCTGAGGTTATAAACCCACTTGTGGAAGGTGCTTTGTTTGGGGCTGCCTCAAACTCCGCTGCAGAACAAATACGTCACACTATTACATCCAATCTTGCAGCACTGGTACAATAGTGTTTAAGAATCAGCACAACATGTTTGGTGAATTAAATTTTTTATTTATTTTGTATTCCACCTTTGATCTTTGGGTTCATTTTTTATGATTCCCCCCCCCCCAAAAAAAAAAAAAAAAACATTTCCAGCAACTGTGTACTGAAAACATGGTCTACTGTTACGCACATTTGGGTATGTTATACATACATTTGCAATCAAGTTTTGATTGGCATAAAAAACAACAACCCACTGGTAGGCTTGTAGATACAACACCAATGTGATTTAACCAGTGTGTCCCTGCAGTATATTATTACTGTGTAAAAAAGAAATAAAAAGTGCTTGAATGTAGACACTATACAAAACAGCACAGAACATAGAAAACCAATTAACAGAATGCACAAATAGTTGTGCATAAACACTGACCACACTGTGGTTATTTAAGAACAAAATAAATTTCACTGTGAGTGATAATCTGCAGCAGCCAAACAGCTCCTAACATCTGGGAGCTTTTGGATGCTGATAACTTACAATGAAATGGATCTCTCCTAGAAAGAATTCACGGCAAATTGCGCAATACAGTAAACTCTGAGGTTTGCGCGCTAGATGGTGCAGTATTTGAGGCATAGTATGGGCCAAGATTAAATGAGGAAAAACCCTGCTCAGGGTATTGAGAGTTGTGGTGTTGGGTTGGTGCTCTTGAGGTATTGCTCATACGCTCAAAGAACGCCATGTTCATTTGGTGACGGTCATACTGCTCTCTACTCATGCGTTCCTGCATCGTCATGACGTGGGTAAGAAATGCATCATGCATTTGGTGTTCGGCCTCTAGAAACCTGTCGAGCCTTGCATCTTCCTGTGCGGACATTGGAGCATCCATCTCTCGGAGTTGGTCAACAAGGACATTTGACATGGCTTTAGCCACTTGGTCCGCTTTGCTCGGTTTCTTCCTTCTAGGAGGTACGGTGTAAACTGTGAAGAAAAGAAATACAAAATGAGCGTATATAAAAATAGCAGCGTTAGCAAACATGTGTTTGTGGCATTAATCAACCTACACACTAGCTACTCTGCAACATTGATCTATATATAAAAATGCAAAGCCCTCCTGGGTGGGGGCAGAAATTGCAAAGCGTGCCACCAGCGTGGCGAGCGCAGTGATCCCACAAGGGGCTCATTTGCTGCCGCCACACCGGCCACTCATACTACCCACATAACCAGATGATTAACAATTGTGGATTTGTGCTATGTGTGTTAAATTGTAAACATGTACTTACTGTTTTTCTGCAAAGTTGGGTGATGGTGACAGCACTTTGTACAGTCCCACTGTCACTGGTCTGAGCATCCACAACGTTTTCAATGGTTGCAGTTATGCTGTCGTCGTTTCTAGATGTGTTGATGGACGGGTGGGAGGATGTGTCGCTGTCCTCAGGTGTGTCGTCAATTAACAGGGGTGGTGGCGGGCAGATGTCACTGCTTGTCTGTGTATCTTCTGGACTGCCTTCTGTAGCAGTGTACTGTGAACTGGAAGACAGATAGCTGTGTGTCCAAAGATATTTGCACAGATGTCATAGTACTGCCAGTCGATACGGCCAACCCCGGTCTTTTTCCGGTTTTTGTCATGCACCTTCAAGAACTGCTTTTTAAGAGTTTTCATTTTGTTTAACACTTGCTGTTGTGTGCAGATGATTCCTTTGGCTTCCAGCATCTTGGAGATGTTTTTATAAATGACTGCATCTTTAACTGTGCCTGTGATCTGCCTCATCATTTCCTCCTCCCCCCTAATGCTCAGCAACTCTCTCACCTCCTGGTCTGTCCAGGTCACCATGCTGCCTTCCTCACACGCTTCCAGGACGCTCCCCTGGGCTCTGAAAGATGACATCATCTTTTCTGAGCCCAAGAAAGCTCCAATCGGAGGCCTTTTAACAGTCCTGGGTAGTGTATCCCGGGACGGTCCCGGATTCAACCCAGGTCGAGACCTGGGTTGAAATCCCGGGAAATTGTCCCTGTACCCTTTCACACTGAGAAAAATCCCGGGATGATGCGCGTTCATGTGCAATATCCCGGGATTTTTCTGCGAGTGTAAAAGGGGTATTAATTTACCAACACTTAGGGGTACATTTACTAAGCAATGATAAGAGTGGAGAAGTGAGCCAGTGGAGAAATTTCCCCATCAACCAATCAGCAGCTCTGTATCATTTTATAGTATGCAAATTATAGATGTTACTTCAGTACTTATTGGTTGCCATTGGCAACTTCTCCACTGGCTCACTTCTCCGCTCTTATCACTGCTTAGTAAATGTACCCCATACTGTATAATCAAACTAAAAATGTAGGAGTTGAAGTATAAAGAAATGGAGAGACAAGTGAAGAAGTTGCCCATAGCAACCAACCAATCGCATAGTCAAAACCAACCTTTAGGCAGAATCGCACTGTGTATAGGCCCCTTTGAAACCTGTGGAGTCCTGAATAGATTTATATTTTGTTACAATGTTTCCACAACTTCAGGTTCTCGTTGGCTGAGGTTCTATGAAAAATTTGTAAAATTGCAAGAATGCAGACTTGACAAATAGTAGATACATATGTTAGGAAACATTGGGGCAGATGTATTAACCTGGAGAAGGCATAAGGAAGTGATAAACCAGTGATATGTGCAAGGTGATAAAGGCACCAGCCAATCAGCTCTAATATGTAAATTAACAGATAGGATCTGATTGGCTGGTGCCTTTATCACCTTGCACATATCACTGGTTTATCACTTCCTTATGCCTTCTCCAGGTTAATACATCTGCCCCATTGTCTTCAGCCACACCTATTTTTTTATTTATTTTTTTATAATCATGGTTTTGAGGGTGAGCTGTTTTGATCTATCATAAAGTATTGTGGTTTCTTGTTGCTATACAAATTCAGTTTTATGACAGGGTGTTTCCATCTTCCCCATATGACAGTAATCACTTAATGATTCCTCAGCTATAAATGCATAAAAATGTGCAATGACTGACAGCTTCAAAGATTTTTTTTTTCAAATGCATACAGGGATGAAAAATTAATAAATGACTGAACAAAGAAAAAATAAATAAATCAGGAAATCTAGTGGTAAGGTTATTTCATGGAATGGGTGGTCTTCAGGTTGCTGGCTGTCGGGATCCCGGTGCACAGTATACCGGCGCCGGAATCCCGACAGCCGGCATAACGACTCTTTCTTCCTCGTGGGGGTCCACGACCCCCCCCTGGAGGGAGAATAGATAACTTGGCGCGCGTAGCGCGCCACCGTGCCCGCAGCATGGCGAGCGCAGTGAGATCGCAACGGGCTCATTTGCGCACACCACGCTGCCGGTGGTCAGGCTTCCAGCGCCGGTATGCTGGTCGCCGAGAGCCCGGCCGCTGGCATACCATACTACACCCCATGGAATAGGTATGCATTGACATAGTATTACTGTTATTGATTTTAGCTTGCTAAGTGATCTAATGCTAGGCTAGCGTTCAGGTTAATGTGTGCAATGTGAAAGATAGACTCCATGTATAGTTTGAAACGTAGCAGAAAAAACTTGAAGCGGCATGAATGACAGTGTTTTGAGTTCTGCTTAGTGACCAGTTGGTTTATATTCTGTGTCACCTCCCTTGGTAACACTGCAATACAGTTACTACAAATGATAATTATACAGCTACAGTAGGTGCACATAATGCACATTATGTGCTAATGGAAGATCCTGGGGGTGGCTCCCAGGTAAGTTAACCCTCTGTCTGGATGTGTTTTAACATGAGCCTTTATCATGAGGCCTTACTGTAGACAAATCACATAACCCTATGTGGGCACTGCCATTATGTAGTGTTAGGACTGCTGATATCAGAGAAGCCTTGACGCGGCCAGCAGCTAAACAGGTCTTTGCAAATGCATGCATCAATTTCTCTGAAATGCTATTACCAGGTAGGTTCAGATATGATTACAGGTCATTTTTAGTGTGCTGGGGGGGGGGGGGGGGGGGATATACCAGGGGGGAATGGGAGAGGGGGGGATATACCAGGGGGGAATGGGAGAGGGGGGGAATGGGAGAGGGGGGGAAGCACTCCCCCCCCACCGTCTGCTGATTGTTTGTGACCTCTCCCCCTTTCTAGCACCTGATATGTAATTATCTCCAGGAATGATTGAGCAACTACCGCAGTTTGTCGCCACATTATGGAACCCTGTATGGAGTATAACATAAAAAGGAGTATTATGGTAGACTTACCATGGTTAACACTCTTTCTGCGAGGTACATTGGGTTCCACAGGGAAACATTGGGGTGTAGAGTGGATCTTGATCCAGAGACACCAACAGGCTAAAGCTTTAGGCTGTCCCAGGATGCTTTGGGGACTCCTCTATAACCCCGCCTCCAGGCACTGAAAGCTCAGTTTCGTTAACCAGTCCAATGCAAGAGCAGGGAAGAGAGAAGGCAGATGTTAGTCACATAAAACCGCAGTCTCACGACAGGAGAAGGTACTAGCGGCTAATGCCATACAAACCCAAAGAAGCTAGGTACGTCAGGGTTGGTGCCCTGTGGAACCCAATGTACCGCACAGAAAGAGTGTTAAGCATGGTAAGTCTACCATAACACTCCCTTTTCTGCAGCAGGGTACATTGGTTTCCACAAAGAAACATCGGGGATGTCCTAAAGCAGTTCCTCAAGGGAATGGATGCGCCTTAGCGGATATGATAATCCGGCATCCAAAGGAAGCATCCTGGGAGGCAAAGGTTTCAAAGGCATAAAACCGAAGAAACATGTTCACTGAGGACCACGTAGCCGCCTTGCACAATTGTTCTGGGGACGCACCACAGCGGGCCACCCAAGAAGGTCCAACAGACCAAGTAGAATGGGCTTTAATAGCAGTAGGAGCTGGGAGTCCAGCCTGCGCATAAGCTTGTGCAATCACCATTCTAATCCACCTGGCCAAGGTTTTCTTATTCACAGGCCAGGCACGTTTGTAGAAACCAAACAGAACTAAAGGGTATCTGACTTCCTGATGGAGGCAGTTCTCTCCACATAGATACGGAGAGCCCTAAGCACATCCAAAGAATGTTCTTTGGGAAACAAGTCTGAAGAGATATAGACCCAAACCACAATCTCTTTGTTAGGGTGAAAAGATTACACCACCTTCGGCAAATAACCCGATCGAGTTCGCAGAACTGCCCGGTTACAGTGAACTATCAGAAAGGGTGGATGACAGGACAAGGCACCCAAGTCCGACACCCGTCTTGCAGAGGCAATAGCCAGCAAGAACAGAACCTTGGCCATGAGCCATTTAAGGTCCACCAACTCAAGAGGTTCAAATGGACATAGGGAGGCTGAATCCGAAGGACACCCTGAGTGAAAGTATGAACGTCAGATATAGAAGCAATTTTTCTCTGAAACCATACCGACAAGGCAGATATGTGAACCTTGAGGAAGGCCAGACGAAGACCTAAGTCAAGGCCTCATTGCAGAAAAGCCAGAATTCTGGGAGTTTGGAACCTAGAGACAGAATTCTTATCAGCACACCAGGTGAAATAAGAATTCCAAACCCTGTAATAAATCTGGGCAGAGGCCGGTTTGTGGGCTTTCAACATAGTCTGGATAACCGCCTCAGAAAAACTTTTGGCCCTCAGGAGTGATGCCTCAAGAGCCACGCCGTCAAAGCCAGTCTGGCCAGGTCTGGGTAGACACAAGAGTCCTGTACAAGGAGGTCTGGCTGCTGAAGTAGAAGGGGATGCCGTCTGGGCCACGCTGGAGCGATTAAAAGTAGCGATCCGCCTTGTTTGATCTTCCGTAGGACCCTGGGCAGAAGGGACACTGGAGGGAACACGTAGGGCAGCCAAAAGTTCCATGGAACAGCCAGTGCATCCACGAACGCTGCTTGAGGATCCCTGGTCCTTGATCCAAAGACCGGAACCTTGTGATTGTGTTGAGACGCCATGAGGTCTACGTCCGGTAGGCCCCACCTGTCCACAATGAGTTGAAAAACTTCTGGATTAAGACTCCACTCCAGCATGCACATCCTGGTGACTGAGGAAGTCCGCTTCCCAGTTCAGGACACCAGGAATGAACACTGCCAATATTGCTGGCAGATGGCATTCTGCCCAACGAAGGATTTTTGACACTTCCATCATTGCCATGTGCCAGGTCAGCAACAGACGAACCTCCGGAGTCAAAGTGATCATGTGCGATCTGATCCGCTGAGGGAGGCCGTCCCACTTGGAAAGGATTAACCTCTGTAGAGGGCGAGAATGAAATTGAGCGTACTCTACCATGTTGAATTCCGACACCATCAGGCCAAGTACTTGCTTCGCCAAGTGTACCGACACTCTGGGGCGACAAAGAAAGCATCTTATCCTGTCCTGAAGCTTCAGGACTTTTTCTGGTGACAGAAACAACCACCAACTGTGTGTGTGCAGGAGTGCCCCCAGGTGCACCATGCTCTGAGTTGGGAGCAGCGAGGACTTCTTCCAATTGATAAGCCACCCGTGGGCTTGCAGGAAGGTTACCATCAGAAATAGATGACTGAGGAGGACATTGTGGGATTTGCCAGAATAGGGACGGAGATGGGCCATCATCACAACCATGACCTTGGTGAAGATCTGAGGAGCTGTAGCCAGTCCAAATGGCAGAGCCTGGAATTGATAGTGGAGGTTGCCAATAGCAAACAGCAGAAACTGCTGATGCGACATGGCAATAGGAATATGCAGATATGCATTCTGTATATCCAGGAATAACAGAATTTCCGGGTTCCATAGCCAGTACAATTAAGCGCAGTGTTTCCATACGAAACCTGGACACTCACAAACTTGTTCAGAGATTAGAGGTTGACTATAGGCCGGAAGGACCCATTGGGTTTCTGGACTAGAAACAGGATCGACTAATAACCTCTGCCACTCTGGGACTGAGGTACCAGCACAACCACTCCTGTACTCGGGAGAGAACTGACAACCGTTTGCAAAGCTTGCGCCTTTAACAGGTCCGAAGGAAGAACAGTGGTGCAAAACTGGCGTGGGGGACGTCTCTTGAAAGAGACAGCGTACTCGTGAGAGACCACTTCCAGCACCCATGCATCTGAAACGGTCTTTAACCAGACCTTGGCAAACTGTAGAATTCGGCCTCCCATCCTGGGGTCCCCCAGGGGGAGGCTCTCCCCGTCATGCAGCAGGCTTGTCTTGTTTAGAAGCAGGCTAATGGGCCGCCCAGAATTGTTTCGCCTTGGGCTTGGTGGTTTTGGGAGCACAAGATTGTCTCGGGTATGCCTGAACTTTTGCTTTCCCATGAAGCCGAAAGGAACAAAAGGTGGTATTCAGGAGAAAGACAGTCTTAGCAGCCCCTAATTCAGACACAATTTTATGCCAGACTTCCCCAAACAAAATGCCCCCATTGAAGGAGAGTTCCCTCAAGGCCTTTTTGGATTTGAGGGGGTGTATTCAATATCTGTCGGAAGCTGCTGTCTTGTCGGAAAGACGGCAGCTTCCGACATAAATAGGTCGGAAGGGGTTCCGACCTATTCAATAGGGGCTGATTTTTTTCCGACTTGTCGGGAAACACGTGGATCTGCGGAATAGACGCCGATCCACGTGCTTCTGTCGGAAATGAGGCCAAATCCGACAGGTTTTGGCCCCCTTTCCGACAAACTCAATCCGACTTGAAAACAAGTTGGATTGAGGTGAGGAGAGGAGCTGTGCTGCAGGCGGCTGGGGAAACAGAGATCGATGACCGGCAGGGGGAGATGGCTGCGGGGGACATGTATGCGGTGGCGGGGGGAGGCGCTGCAGGGAGAGAGGTGCCTGGCCGTCCACTTCCATGCACCTCTCTCCCTGCAGCGCCTCCCCCCTCCGCAGACATGTTCCCCTGCTGCCAACCCCTCCCGCCGGCCGATGATCTCTGCTTCCCCGTTGCCCGCAGCACCTCTTACTGCAGCGCCTCCCCCGCCACTCCACACATGTCCCCCGCACCCAGCTCCTCCCGCTCATGGCCGCCTATCTCTGCTCCCCTGGCCGCTGCTGTCAGCGCATCCGCAGCCGCTGACAGGACCCTGTGTATAGACAAATCCGACAGTCTGATTTGGCAGTCCATTGAATAGGGGTTGTCTGATCCATTCTGACAACTGCATGTCGGAATGGATCTGACTCTTATTGAATATACCCCTAGGTCTACCTTCCATGACCTCAACCACAGAATACGGCAAGCCAGGACAGATCTAGTCGAAGCCTTGGCTGCCAACACACCTGCCTCAAAGGACACCTCCTGAATGTAATAGGCAGCGATGGTAATGTGAGACAGGTATTGTCTGCCATTGTCACAGATATCCACGGGCAGCTCTTTCTTTAATGCCTGAACCCATGCTTCAATACCTTCTGCAGCTCAAGAGGCAGCAATAGTGGGCCTATGCACAGCTCCTGTAAGGGAGTATACAGATGTCGAAGTCAAAAAAATATTACATAAAGAGAACATACAAACTACACACATTATGAGTCGCTATACGCGCAGCGAGCACAGCAATATATGGTAACACACGCATTTACACGGACATGCCACAGAGATGGATTCGACACTTCTCATACAGTACATAATTATAATAATATCAAGCGCCAGACATCATGATGATTTAAAATTATATATAATGAAGTAATGTCATGTATGTGTATTATTTGAACGAAACCAGATAGACCGGTCATGTTTACTATTGAAGCAACCATATTGATGTGTAGATTCATTTGATGCTTGTTGTGAAGTTGTGGGACATTGCAGCGGATAATTATGATTACATGTATGAAAGCTAAAAAAATCACTCTTATTAGGAAAGTGGACAGGAAGCTCAGGCCAGCCCCTTTGGACGTCCCCAAGGCTGAACCTGTTCAGCATATACAAAGAGACTAGTGACTCATCATGAATGAGAGAGTCCCCTCCCCCAAACTAGATAACACATTGCTGATCACACAGGAAGGCAGTTCCTGTTTTGGTCTCAGAGGAAGATGGAGTCCCAGCATTACTTTACAGAGAGAGAATGATATGGAAAGACGAATTTATATAACTTAAGGATAATGGTATTGTATGCTTGTATGTAACTATGTATTAACTGCTTACTGTGTGAGTTGTAATCATGTAACTATAGGTATACTGTACTTTGTAATATATATTGAATCCATATCCTTTTAATAACAAATATATACATCAATGAGCTTTAGAACTCAGATAATGTGTGGGTGTATTGTTTTCTCTTATGGGATACAGTGTTTTACAATGTATAGCGCACATTCATGGGATATGGTAATAAGAGGTGCAGGCGTTTACAATATATATTAGAGCGGGCATTTTAAATATTTGTGAGAAATCAATTTGGCATTCATAGATGAGGGCTCTTACGGGATATCAGGGTCTTAATGATGCACTGTACATTACAAACGCGGCTGTAATTGACTGGCTCCGATGGACGCATTGCGAAGCTGATGAAAATAACATCCACGTTAATGTATTGTTGTGGTATCAGTAAGCCAATGATATGAAATTTCAAGGGACAATGCGTTTCTCAAAATATTTAAGATGCTAAAATGTATTTTTATTGTTGCAAAACAAGGTTCAAATAAGTCATATTGTGTTTGATTCAGATTGGATTATTTATCTGTTAAGTAGGTTTAAAAGTTGCTGCATAGCCTTGATATAGGTTTTTTTTTTTTTTAACTCAGGCCTAAAATAACTTCTGGTGCTTGTATGGTGTGTGATTTCTTTGTGACAAAGGAAGCCGCATGGTCTGTCCTCCATTTTGGACTAACCACATGACCTGTCCACCATTTTGTGTAACCCTCATGGATGTGGAAGGGGGAAGAGCAGCGTCCATTTTGGGAAGGTCATTTTCTAAATGGCTGATTTTCACTGCTCAGAATAATCAGCTTTCCTTGGTCACATCAAACACCATTTATGAGTACCAATGCATTTATTTATCCCATGCCATAGTCAATTACAAATAGTTTCAGCTGGGCCTAGTGAGAGTTAATAGATGAATACTTGATGTAAGAATTACCTACAGATATAAACAAAGTTTTTTTCTTGTTCCTCCAGGATTTAGTTAAATCTGCTTGCTAGTTTAGGATAGCCATTGAAATGTTAATTAACCTGTGTAACTGCTTTTTCTTAGCAGTGAAAAACCACTTTTACAGGCAGGCAAAAGCACATAGCTTTGATATGCAAATTAGAAGCACTGAATGGGTAAGGTGTCTCATAGGAGACCAGTGAATGGTATATTATATATAATATTATAATTATGTGTATATTTATATCAGTGTATGTTCTGCAAGATAGCTATCCAATCTGAATCATATCATTTAAATTATTGATTATTGCTAGAGTCATTATAGATCTGTGTGAAATAGGATACATTTGTTGCTATATAGTTAAAACTGAAATAACAATGTTTAAGGAAGTAAGTATAAAGACACAAAACGCAGTTCTGGCCCAGTCGTAATAGGGTTAAATGGAACAAGTGTGTGTTGTGTTTAGTGGGCAATAGTAGTTTTTATTGCTCACATTTATCGAAGTTGTGTGATTTGTTTTATTGCGTACGCACATTGGTACACGTGGTACGGAACGTGAGGACAGCGTACAAAAACGTGCACGTGGCGCAAGGCCGCACACGTGGCATAGAGGTACGCACGGTTGCGTAATTACGCAAGCTTGCCTAGGGTGGTGTGCGCATAATAAAACCACACGATAGTTCGTTTAGTTTAAAGGTGGGACAGTAGCCACATTACAATAGCACATAACTATCAGATTTCAAAAGCAGGTTACTCTAAAAGAAGAATTTACTCACCGGTAATTCTATTTCTCGTAGTCCGTAGTGGATGCTGGGAACTCCGTAAGGACCATGGGGAATAGCGGGCTCCGAAGGAGGCTGGGCACTCTAGAAAGATCTTAGACTACCTGGTGTGCACTGGCTCCTCCCACTATGACCCTCCTCCAAGCCTCAGTTAGGTACTGTGCCCGGACGAGCGTACACAATAAGGAAGGATTTTGAATCCCGGGTAAGACTCATACCAGCCACACCAATCACACCGTACAACTCGTGATATGAAACACAGTTAACAGTATGAAACAATAGAGCCTCTCAACAGATGGCTCAACAATAACCCGATTTAGTTAACAATAACTATGTACAAGTATTGCAGATAAACCGCACTTGGGATGGGCGCCCAGCATCCACTACGGACTACGAGAAATAGAATTACCGGTGAGTAAATTCTTCTTTTCTCTAACGTCCTAGTGGATGCTGGGAACTCCGTAAGGACCATGGGGATTATACCAAAGCTCCCAAACGGGCGGGAGAGTGCGGATGACTCTGCAGCACCGAATGAGAGAACTCCAGGTCCTCCTCAGCCAGGGTATCAAATTTGTAGAATTTTGCAAACGTGTTTGCCCCTGACCAAGTAGCTGCTCGGCAAAGTTGTAAAGCCGAGACCCCTCGGGCAGCCGCCCAAGATGAGCCCACCTTCCTTGTGGAATGGGCATTGACAGATTTTGGCTGTGGCAGGCCTGCCACAGTATGTGCAAGCTGAATTGTACTACAAATCCAACGAGCAATAGTCTGCTTAGAAGCAGGAGCACCCAGCTTGTTGGGTGCATACAGGATAAACAGCGAGTCAGATTTCCTGACTCCAGCCGTCCTGGAAACATATATTTTCAGGGCCCTGACAACGTCTAGCAACTTGGAGTCCTCCAAATCCTTAGTAGCCGCAGGCACCACAATAGGCTGGTTCAGGTCAGGGGCGGAAGTCCCGGAGGCAGCGGAGTCGGCTGCCGCCGGGCTCCTAGCCTGAAGAGGGCGCCTCGCAGCGCCCACTGACTTTACACAGATTGACATGCGGACGAGCGTCCGCATGTCAATCTGCGGTCTCCCTCCCTGCTGTGTTGGAGGGACACGGAGCGCATAGAGCGTCTCTCCTGTGTCCCTCCTTGGCTCTCTCCCCCGGCTGTCTAATACAGGAAGTGCCGTTCGTGAGCTCTGATTGGCTCACGAACCGGCACTTCCTGTATTAGACTAGCCGGGGGAGAGAGCCAGGGAGGGACACAGGAGAGACGCTCTATGCGCTCCGTGTCCCTCCAACACAAGGAGGGGGGCAGGCACTGGGGGCATATACCTGGCACTGGGGGGCATATACCTGGCACGAGGGGGAGGGGAGACCTGGCACTGGGGGGCATATACCTGGCACTGGGGGGCATATACCTGGCACTGTGGGGGAAGACCTGGCACTGGGGGGCATATACCTGGCACTGGGGGGCATATACCTGGCACTGGGGGTGAAGGACTGGCACTGGGGGGCATACACCTGGCACTGGGGGGCATATACCTGGCACTGTGGGGGAAGACCTGGCACTGGGGGGCATATACCTGGCACTGGGGCGGGGAGCATATGTGGCACTGGGGAGAGGGATATATTTGGCACTGGGGGCATATACCTGGCACTGTGGGGGAAGATCTGGCACTGGGGGCATATACCTGGCCCTGTGGGGGAATATCTGGCACTGGGGGCATATACCTGGCACTGGGTGCATATACCTGGCCCTGTGGGGGAATATCTGGCACTGGGGGCATATACCTGGCACTGTGGGGGGAAGATCTGGCACTGGGGGCATATACCTGGCCCTGTGGGGGAATATCTGGCACTGGGGGCATACACCTGGCACTGTGGGGGAAGATCTGGCACTGGGGGCATATACCTGGCCCTGTGGGGGGAATATCTGGCACTGGGGGCATATGCCTGGCACTGTGGAGGAATATCAGGCACTGGGGGCATATAGCTGGCACTGTGGGGGAGTAGGCACTGAGGGGGCATATGTGGCACTGTGGTGGAATATTTGGCACTGGGGGGAGCAGGCACTGAGGGGGCATATGTGGCACTGGGGGGGGGGGGGTATATTTGGCACTGGGGGCATGTACCTGGCACTGGAGGCATATACCTGACACTGTGGGGGAATATCTGGCACTGGGGGCATATGTGGCACTGGGAGCACGGCCCTAGCAACAAGCACTACCCCCTAGCAACGAGCATGACACCCAGTGCATGAACCCCCTGGCAACGAGCATGACACCCTGAGCATGAAATCCCCTGGCACCGTGCATGGAACCGCTGGCAACGAGCATGACACCCAGTGCATGAAACCCCTGGCAACGAGCATGACACCTTGAGCATGAAAACCCCTGGCACCGTGCATAGAACCAAGAGCATGAAACCCCTGGCAACGAGCAGGTAATTTAAAAGTAATTAGAAGCCTTACTGTAGAACTTAATGTGTAATGGGCATTACGGTGTGTGGCATAATGTATCACGGACATTGCGGTGTGTGTCATAATGTGTCGGGCATTACGGTGTATGGTATACTATATCGCGGGCATTGTGATATGTGGTATAATGTCTCAGGCTCATTGTGGTGTGTGTTATACTGTGTCAAAGACATTGTATGTGCTATAATGTATCAAGGGCATTGCAGTGTGTAGCATAATGTATAACGGGCATTGCGATTCCTGTCATAGTGTGTCGGGGGCATTACGGTGTGTGGCATAATGTGTTGTGGGCATTATAGTGTGTGCATATTGTGTCATGTGCATTATTGTGTGTGGCATAATGTCTAAGGGCCACTGCAGTATGTGGCATAATGTATACTGGGCATTACTATAAGGAGGAAAAATTACAAATAATGTAAGGGGCATGAATCAGGATTATTTTTTTTTCCCGTCTGGGCGTGCAGGTTGGAAAACTGGGGTATAACGCAGTCTTTTCCTGCAATGTCACGCCCCTTTATGGTAAGCCATCCCAACGAAGCCACACACTCTATACTGCCAATTATGGAGGGGGGGGGGGGGGCAAATAATTTTTTGGCTTGGGGGAGAAAAATTTCTAGTTACGTCACTGAACTGACTCATTCCTGTAAGCCGCCACCACAGCGCAAACCCCAGGAGAGTACGCTGGTGCGCGCCTGCTGTGGGAGGTAGGAGAAGAGCTGCTGCTACCGTTGCCCCGCTGCTGTGGGGAAGGGGGGGACGGGATGGATGGACACACGTGCGAGGCGGAGTTTAAGAGCTGGTACCACGCTTGCCTTGTATTCCACTTCCTAATTGCGCTCTGCCTCCAGTAATTGGGGAGGAGAGCAGAGCCTTCTTTCACTACACAAGGTATCCATCTATGCTCCCTTTCTCCCTGTATAAGTGCACTGCCAGTATACTGTATGTATGTTTGTGTATATATAGATAGAGGTAGGGTCTGGCACAGCCACATAATAGACTAATACATTGGGTGCCCTCACAGCAAAGTAGTTTAGCAAAATAGAGGTGGTGCGGCACTCCAATGATTTGCACACTGACAACAATTGAAGTAGTGCAACGTTTCAATGCCCGTTTAATGAATCTGCATTTTTGTCATATATACAATGACCCCCATTCTGCCTCATCCCGTCCTCCAGACCTCTGTTACTCCATCTGACCCCCCCCCCCATTTGCCAAGTCCTTCTGCCCGCCCGCGACCATCCCTCCCCATCTTCCTCCCATAATTAATTGTCCTCCCGCAGGGAATACATATGTTTTACCGACAGACAGGCAAAGAATAGCTCTCACCGCAAGAGCTGTCCTTTGGAAATTTCTTCATGCATACGCCATTATGCTTGCAAAGAATGGCAGGATATATATATATATATATATAAATATATATATATAGCCTGCAGGATCAATATTGGTGTGGTGTGTGTGTATGTATGTGTATGTGTATATATATATATATATGTGAAAAAGTAGAGAATAGCGCCTAGGTAAATTCAGTAAGACCCCCTAAATACAAAGGGATAAAATGACTATATGGTCACACCTAACACTCCTTACATATACGTAAGTGGCAGCTTTTAAACAATATAGAGATAAATATTAAAAAATGAAGTATAAAAAGCGCCTAGTAGTGTTGGTGACTCACTCCTCGTGAAAAAATTGTGATAATAAAACAGATATAGTATAGTAAACTTAGCTGCGGGTATTTCTGGTAGATGACTCTTATAGACAGCACATGTAAAGGAGAGATAAAATAAACATAGTGTGTACTGTTTTTAAATTTCCACAGGTGTTTTTCTGTATATATAAAAAACAATTTATAGGAACTATGCAGGTTCCAATTTTAAAGGAGAAACTATGTTTAGTTAAAAACAATAGTTTAATAGACACACTCCTGCCCAAACATGCAGGTTACATATATAAATAAAACAGTACACAAAATCAAAGGACATATATAGCAGCTGGTTCAATTGTAAAAATGCAGGTATTAATCGTACAATGTTAAAAAATATAGCAGGCTTATCTGTCCACAAATATGGGTATTGGATTAGATTTCATCCTTGAATGCAAGTATCAAACGTACAAGATATAAGGTAAAAACATGGCTTATCTGTCCACGGATAGGAAGTCAGAAAGGGGTGGGCATCCAGTCCCTGTCCCAACGCGTTTCGTCCTAAAATGAGGACTTCTTCAAGGGGATGACATGCTGTGGGAGTCCTGGGGTTTTTATCCTAAAATATGGGGTCACCTTCTCTTTCCTGGCCGGGCACCGTGGTATGGCTGCTGTTAGAGATCCACCTGCACCAGCAAGAGAAGGCAGGGCTGCACACAGATTATTTTTTTGCCTCTATATAGGGGGGCACCTGTATTTATATTGCCTCCGGGCGTCTAGGACGAACTTACGCCACTGGTTCAGGTGAAACGCTGACACCACCTTAGGGAGAAACTGGGGATGAGTCCTCAATTCTGCCCTATCCATATGGAAAATCAGATAAGGGCTTTTACATGATAAAGCCGCCAACTCTGACACTCGCCTGGCTGAAGCCAAGGCCAATAACATGACCACTTTCCACGTGAGATATTTCAGATCCACGGTTTTTAGTGGCTCAAACCAATGTGATTTTAAGAAACTCAACATCACGTTGAGATCCCAAGGTGCCACAGGAGGCACAAATGGGGGCTGAATATGCAGCACTCCTTTCACAAATGTCTGAACTTCAGGTACTGAAGCTAGTTCTTTTTGAAAGAAAATCGACAGAGCCGAGATCTGTACCTTAATGGAGCCCAGTTTTAGGCCCATATTCACTCCTGCTTGCAGGAAATGCAGAAATCGACCTAGTTGAAATTCCTCTGTTGGGGCCTTTTTGGCCTCGCACCATGCAACATATTTCCGCCATATGCGGTGATAATGCTTTGCTGTAACATCTTTCCTGGCTTTAATAAGCGTAGGAATGACTTCCTCCGGAATGCCCTTTTCCTTCAGGATCCGGCGTTCAACTGCCATGCTGTCAAACGCAGCAAGTCTTGGAACAGACAGGGGCCCTGCTGCAGCAGGTCCTGTCTGAGCGGCAGAGACCACGGGTCCTCTGAGATCATCTCTTGAAGTTCCGGGTACCACGGCTCTTCTCGGCCAATCCGGAACCACGAGAATTGTGTTTACTCCTCGCTTTCTTATTATTCTCAATACCTTTGGTATGAGAGGTAGAGGAGGGAACACATAAACTGACCGGTACACCCACGGTGTCACTAGAGCGTCCACAGCTATCGCCTGAGGGTCTCTTGACCTGGCGCAATACTTCTCTAGTTTTTTGTTTAGGCGGGACGCCATCATGTCCACCTGTGGACGACCCCATTGATTTACAATCATTTGGAAGACTTCTGGATGAAGTCCCCACTCTCCCGGGTGGAGGTCGTGCCTGCTGAGAAAGTCTGCTTCCCAGTTGTCCACTCCCGGGATGAACACTGCTGACAGTGCTAGTACATGATTCTCCGCCCATCGGAGAATTTTTGTGGCTTCTGCCATCGCCGTCCTGCTTCTTGTGCCGCCCTGTCGATTCACATGGGCGACTGCCGTGATGTTGTCTGACTGGATCAGCACCGGCTGGTGTAGGAGCAGGGATTTTGCTTGACTTAGGGCATTGTAAATGGCCCTTAGTTCCAGAATATTTATGTGAAGGGCAGTCTCCTGACTTGACCATAGTCCTTGGAAATTTCTTCCCTTTGTGACTGCCCCCCAGCCTCGTAGGCTGGCATCCGTGGTCACCAGGACCCAGTCCTGTATGCCGAATCTGCGGCCCTCCAGAAGATGAGCACTGTGCAGCCACCACAGAAGAGACACCCTGGTTCGTGGAGACAGGGTTATTAAACGATGCATCTGAAGATGCGATCCGGACCACTTGTCCAACAGGTCCCACTGAAAAATCCTGGCATGGAACCTGCCGAATGGAATTGCTTCGTAAGAAGCTACCATCTTTCCCAGGACCCGCGTGCAGTGATGCACCGATACCTGTTTTGGTTTTAGGAGGTCTCTGACTAGAGAAGACAACTCCCTGGCTTTCTCCTCCGGGAGAAACACTTTTTTCTGGGCCGTGTCCAGAATCATTCCCAGGAACATTAGACGTGTCGTGGGGACCAGCTGTGACTTTGGGATATTCAGAATTCAGCCGTGCTGGCTCAGCACTTCCTGAGATAGTGCTACTCCCACTAACAACTGTTCCTTGGATCGTGCCTTTATTAGGAGATCGTCCAAGTATGGGATAATTAAAACTCCCTTTTTTCGAAGGAGTATCATCATTTCCGCCATAACCTTGGTAAATACCCTCGGTGCCGTGGAGAGTCCAAACGGCAGCGTCTGGAATTGGTAATGGCAGTCCTGTACCACAAATCTGAGGTACTCCTGGTGAGAATTGTAAATGGGGACATGCAGGTAAGCATCCTTGATGTCCAGGGATACCATGTAATCCCCCTCGTCCAGGCTTGCAATAACCGCCCTGAGCGATTCCATCTTGAACTTGAATTTTTTTATGTATGTGTTCAAGGATTTCAAATTTAAAATGGGTCTCACCGAACCGTCCGGTTTCGGCACCACAAATAGTGTGGAATAGTAACCCCGGCCTTGTTGAAGTAGGGGTACCTTGATTATCACCTGCTGGGAATACAGCTTGTGAATCGCTGCTAGCACCGCCTCCCTGTCTGAGGGAGCAATCGGCAAGGCGGATTTTAGGAAACGGCGGGGTGGAGTCGCCTCGAATTCCAGCCTGTATCCCTGAGATACTATTTGAAGGATCCAGGGAACCACCTGTGAGCGGGCCCACTGATCGCTGAAATTCCTGATGCGGGCCCCCACCGTACCTGGCTCCGCCTGTGAAGCCCCACCGTCATGCGGCGGACTTGGAAGAGGAAGCGGGGGAAGACTTTTGTTCCTGGGAACCTGCTGTTTGCTGCAGCCTTTTTCCCCTGCCTCTGCCTCTTGACAGAAAAGACCCTCCTTTTCCCCGCTTGTTTTTCTGGGACCGAAAGGACTGAACCTGATAAAATGGCGCCTTCTTAGGCTGTGAGGGGACATGGGGTAAAAATGCTGACTTCCCAGACGTTGCTGTGGAAACTAGGTCGGAGAGACCATCCCCAAATAATTCCTCCCCCTTATAAGGCAAGACTTCCATGTGCCTTTTGGAATCTGCATCTCCAGTCCACTGGCGAGTCCATAAGCATCTCCTAGCAGAGATAGATAATGCACTTATTTTAGATGCCAGCCGGCAGATTTCCCTCTGTGCATCTCTCATGTATAAGACTGAGTCTTTTATATGGTCAATTGTTAGCAGGATCGTGTCTCTGTCTAACGTGTCAATATTTTCTGACAGTTTATCTGACCACGCAGCGGCAGCACTGCACATCCATGCTGACGCAATAGCTGGTCTGAGTATAATGCCTGAGTGTGTATATACAGACTTCAGGATCGCCTCCTGCTTTCTATCAGCAGGTTCCTTAAGGGCGGCCGTATCCTGGGACGGTAGTGCCACCTTTTTAGACAAACGTGTGAGCGCTTTATCCACCCTCGGGGGTGTTTCCCAACGTAACCTATCCTCTGGCGGGAAAGGGAACGCCATTAGTAGCTTCTTAGGAATTACCAATTTCTTATCCGGGGAAGCCCACGCTTCTTCACACACTTCATTTAATTCATCTGACGGGGGAAAAACTACAGGTAGTTTTTTCTCCCCAAACATAATACCCTTTTTTGTGGTACCTGGATGTAAATCAGAAATATTTAACACCTCTTTCATTGCCTCAATCATGCAGTGAATGGCCTTAACGGGCATTAAATTTGACTCATCGTTGTCGACACTGGTGTCAGTATCCGTGTCGACATCTACTTGTGCCACCTGAGATAACGGGCGTTTCAGAGCCCCTGATGACTTTTGAGACACCTGGACAGGCACGAGCTGAAGACTCGGCTGTCCCACAGTCGGCATGTCGTCAAATTTTTTATGTAAGGAGTCTATACGTGCACTCATTTCCTGCCATAATACCATCCACTCAGGTGTCTGACCCCCAGGGGGTGACATCCCTGCTAAAGGCATCTGCTCCCCCTCCACATCATTATCCTCCTCAAACATGTCGACACAGCCGTACCGACACACTCCACACACACAGGGAATGCTCAAATAGAGGACAGGACCCACAAAAGCCCTTTGGGGGGACAGAGTAAGAGTATGCCAGCACACACCAGAGCGCTATATATATACAGGGACTAACTGAGTTATGTCCCTAATAGCTGCTTTTTATATAATATACTGTATACAGTGCCAATTTTAATGCCCCCCCTCTCTTTTCCCTCTTACTGTACTGTAGAATTGCAGGGAAGAGCCAGGGAGCTTCCTTCCAGCCGAGCTGTGAGGGAAAAATGGCGCCAGTGTGCTGAGGAGATAGGCTCCGCCCCTTTTTTGCAGCCTATTCTCCCGCTTTTTATGGGATTCTGGCAGGGGTATTTACCTCATATATAGCCCCTGGGGCTATATATTGAGGTATTTTAGCCAGCCAAGGTGTTTTTATTGCTGCCTCAGGGCGCCCCCCCCCCAGCGCCCTGCACCCTCAGTGACCGGAGTGTGAAGTGTGTATGAGGAGCAATGGCGCACAGCTGCAGTGCTGTGCGCTACCTTGGTGAAGACAGGATGTCTTCATGCCGCCGATTTTCCGGACCATCTTCTTGCTTCTGGCTCTGTAAGGGGGACGGCGGCGCGGCTCCGGGACCGAACATCAAGGCTGGGCCTGCGGTCGAGCCCTCTGGAGCTAATGGTGTCCAGTAGCCTAAGAAGCCCAATCCGGCTGCAAGCAGGCGAGTTCGCTTCTTCTCCCCTTAGTCCCTCGCTGCAGTGAGCCTGTTGCCAGCAGGTCTCACTGAAAATAACAAATTCTAAGACTATAACTTTCTAAGAGCTCAGGAGAGCCCCCTAGTGTGCATCCAACCTCGGCCGGGCACGAAATCTAACTGAGGCTTGGAGGAGGGTCATAGTGGGAGGAGCCAGTGCACACCAGGTAGTCTAAGATCTTTCTAGAGTGCCCAGCCTCCTTCGGAGCCCGCTATTCCCCGTGGTCCTTACGGAGTTCCCAGCATCCACTAGGACGTTAGAGAAATTTAGTTTCAAAAAAACTGTTTTGCCTCTGGGGTAAAGCTGCCTATATGAATGAAAAAATTTTCTGTACTGAAAAACCAAAGTGTATTTGAGTGAGTGAAAGCGGACAGAGTGGAACTGAACCCAGAAACTGAAGTGGTCTGAAGTGGTAACACCGGGTTAGTAGATGCCCGGCGGCGTAGGGTTCGCTACCTTGCGTGATTAGAACCGATGTGTTCTGAAGTGGTCTTAGTGATCTCATACACTGAAGTGATCTGAAGTGGTCTAGGCTAGGTGGTCTACAGCAATCGTAGGGCATATAGATAACTAGTATCTATAGGCTGTGCTATTGCATCGCATGTCCGTGTGTTCTGCACAGCACAACGTGATACCATTGTGTCATATGCGCTGTGGGAGAGCAGACGTGATTGCATAGACAAAAGGGGTTTTTCTTTGACAACGTCGGGAAATCTTCCTGGTGGGCTTCACTGGAAAGGGTGAAGGATAGTTATCTAATTTCTCTGTTTTTCACCCTACAAACAATTCCAGTTGAAAGATACCGAAAAGGAATTTTTCGCTGCCTCTCTCAGGAAAATATTCCAAACAGAACTTACACCGAAAGAAGTTACGGTGTTGTGGTCTGATAGGAGCCCTAAGTTGGGTACATTGCCTTCTCTATCGACAATGTATGGTAGTACTGGCCAACGTGGGCGGTGAGCGGGTGAAGAGCGCTCGGAGAACTTTCACTGTCACCTTATATTGAGTATTTTGGTGTTTGTGGGAAAAGGCCCACAATTATGGGAGCCAGTTGCTCAAGTAAGGGACATTTAACCAGGGTTCAGGTTAAAGAGCCGCGGCCCAGGGGGTCAGCGAAGTTTAAAGGAAAAAGTATTATGTGTGGGAAATATGGTCCACACGCTGAAGACTTTATGTCTGAATGGGAACGTATGACTGACAAAGATAGGGTACCATTCCCTAAGGTGAGCAGCTTTGAACCAGAGGTATAGCAGAATTTAAGGATAAGAATATGTCTGATAAAATCCCGAAAACAAAGGGTCAGACATTCAAAGTGTTTAAACCTGTGGCAGCAAGAGGGGTTGGTGAGTTTGATCCTAAGGTATTGCAGGTGGTATGTCTAACCAAAGTCATATAAGACAAGAATGGAAATATAAGAACTGTTTGAACTTGTAGCAACAATAAATAAGTAGGAAGAAAAAAAAAGAGAATGCAAGTACACCGCCATATGTAGATGTGGAAGCAGTTACGGCCAGCATACAAACTATAGAAAATAATAAAAATATGAAAAATATGACTGTAACCTATATATGTACTAATGAATGTTGAAGTTTTATTTAGGAGGAGAAGGTGACCTGATCGTTTTCAGCCATTTCTCATGCACCCAGAGGAGTATCCAACCGGTAAAAGAAGAGCAGTAGCCTGTGGGGGAAGTGGCTGAGACCAGTGGAACAGGTAAGTATGGTATCATACGTGTACATATATAAAAAAAAAAAAAATCAAGAAAGTAACGTCAGAGATGGAGAAAAATCTGTCAGCACATTAGTATTTGCCAGTAGGAAAGCGGACAGAGACAAGGTAACCCCTGGGTATTTCTTTCAGTTACCATATAAGAAGTATTCATTCCTAGTAATGCCCCTAGTAAAGATGAGCTCGGAAATGTTTGTTGGACCATGTACAGACCCTTAATACGGGATGAGAAGGATTGAATGAAATACTTCGCATGACCTAAAAGCTTGTTAAACTTTTGTTTTGTTTTTGTCTCTTGCAGTAATAGAAAACTCTCCATCTGGATAAGACCACTGGTAAACACTAATTCGGCAAATGGGAGGTGGCTGTCTCTGTGCAAATGGACGGGCTCAATAAGGCATTGAGTGTCAGGGTGCAGACTTCTTTGGAAAATTGGAAAGGTCACAGTAGCTAATCTTAGGACGGTAAGTATACTGGCACATACAGGAAAGACCCATCAGTCCAAACCCCAGATCCCTAATGGTCAATAATATGTTACACTTGTAGGAAGGAAGGGCATTTTGCCAGAGATTGTAGGAGTAGTAGGACACAGTCAATATAGATCCCCTAGACAGAAAACACAAGCCACATTATTAAACACATAGACGGGACCAAGGGAAATATAGTAAGGAATCACGAGCCATATAGAAAACACAGATTAGGGCAATGGGAGTAACAGGAACGATGCAACAATACCCTTTGAGTAGACCTGAAGAGATTACGATAGGGCCCTTGCAAACCAAACAGTCTTTTCTGCTGGCTGCATCGGCTCCGACTAATCTACTCGACAGAGACTTAGTGTGTAAAATGCGGTGTGTCATATATTGTACTCCTGAGGGTGTCTTCTTGGATATACCTGAGAACTATGCTCAAGAAGTACAAAATATACTAGACACCCCTCAAAGGCTAATGTCGCATTCTACTGTTCTAGATGCATGTCCATCACAGGTAGAGAAAATTATCTCACAGATACCGGGTTCCCTATGAACTTAGGATGAACAGGACACTGGATTGATGGCTGGGATAGTCCCAGTAGAGATAAGACACACAGAATTTTTTTTAAGGGGTATAAACAGTAGAGAATCACTTCCCCGTAGTGCCCAATCCAGTTGTCACATTTTTATAAAATCTTCTTCACCTCTACAAACTCATCTGTCACCAACCTCTATTCTGTTTCTCTACAGTTTTCCTCTTCATCTTTTGCGTTCACACAGGGTGGTACAATACATGGACCCAAGTACAGTTCAAACTCCACATGCCTAGGTCCTTCAGAGTTCTGCCCAAACCCAGTATATCTCAACAGCACGATGACACCAGTATTACTGCAGTGTGCCTTGTCATGCACAAAGGGTGGAGAATGGGAATACTGGTGAAGGGAAATTTTGTATAGACACTGATATGCCTGTTGGTGAATGACAAACCTGACATTTTCTTTTTCATTTTCTTCTTCCTTCTCTCCTCTAGAGATGTTTCTTTTTTCTTTTTCTTTTTTTTTGAGTTATGCTCATGGTACTCTACATTGCAAACACACGATAGTTAAATTAAGATACAAAAAAAATTGTGTTCCCTGCAGGAAGAGGCAGTCTGGAGGACAAAGGGGTATGGCCAGGAGTCCTCAGGACTGTGGGCAGGTGGACACGGTAAGCCAGTAGCCCCCAGAGCATACCTTCCAAGTCTAGCTGAGGTGGCACACGGTCTGACTCATCTAGGCAAAGAGGGTAGGTGCAGGCTGATGAGAGCCTACTGGTGTGCGCCAGGATTCTATTCTCATGCAGGTAAGAGAGCAATGACCTGTCTTGCTTGCTTGAGGAAGAATATTGGTAAAGCAATACCAACAGAGCCATCCCATATCCCTCCTGCAGACGGATCTTTTCAGGAAATACAAATCAACTTTGTACAGTTAACACCCTTTCGGAATTATTATGTATTGGTGTGCACTGATGTTTTCTCAAACTGGGTAGAGGCATTTCCTGCCGCCACGGATGCTACTGTGGTTACCACAAAGAAAAATTGCGCAGAAATTTGTGTGTAGATAATGGTACCCCTAGAGCAGTGTTTCCCAACCTCGGTCCTCAAGGCACACTAACAGTACTGGTTTTAGTGATATCCAGGCTTGAACACAGGTGACTTAATTAGTACCTCAGTTATTTTGATGTAACCATCTCTGCTGAAGCCTGGATATCACTAAAACCTGCACTGTTGGTGTGCCTTGAGGACCGCGGTTGGGAATGTCTGCCCTAGAAGTAGGAGCAAAGCCTGAAATTGTACTATTGTGATCATAGATACTGCCACTAGTATTATGTAGCTTCGGAACCACTCCTAGATCTTCACTCGATGAATCACCCTCTTCGAAATTTGTTTTTGTTTTGGTATTTGTGTCTTTTTTTGGGGTTGTTTTTGGAAGACAACCTCATGTCATGATTGATCCGCGCAATGATCAGAAATACACCAATGAGGTGACAGTACAGTACCTTGTTGAGATGAGCCAGCATTTGAGAACTTGACAAAAGAACTTGAAACTGTTGATTGCTGGTATGCCAAATACTAACTGTCTTGATCGTGAACCAAGAGACTGTGTGATTGTTCTTACGCTCAGGTTGCCTAATAGAGAGGTGGGAAGGACCATACCAAGTTTTGTTGACAGCACTAAAGGTCGCCAAAAGAGAGATTTGGGTCCACTCGTCCCACTGCAAGAAGGTCGCTGACCCGGAGAGAACTCGTGACAAAGTAGTTTATTGCTCACATTCATAGAGTTTGTGTAGTGTGGTAACTGTGTGTTCGAAGTGAACTGTGTGTTCCAAGTGAACTGTGTGTTCCAAGTGAACTGTGTGTTCAAAGAGCAAGGTGGAGAGCAAAGTGAACTGTGTGTTCCAAGTGAACTGTGTGTTCCAAGTGAACTGTGTGTTCCAAGTGAACTGTGTGTTCCAAGTGAACTGTGTGTTCCAAGTGAACTGTGTGTTCCAAGTGAACTGTGTGTTCCAAGTGCAAGGCAAAGAGAACCTCGTATCACTAGAGACTCTGTTCCGTGAAGACTGAGAGGCGGCACTGTTGAACACTACCTGAGCGTACTATAGGATTGCAGAAAGACCAGTCATTGTAATTGATTTGTTATGAACAAGAGTTGTTTTGTTCTATTTCTCTTTTCTCTCTTTCCCGCTGACAAACATTTTCTTTCAGGATATTCTATTTTTGCGAGGTTTTTTTATGAGGAGTCGAGTGTGGGACTGGAACTGGTTCTGTAGGAAGGAGTGATTTCCTTATAGGATCCCAGGTTTAGCCGATCAGTTTGTTAAAGTCAGAGAAAAATCAAAGTTCTAGTAGTTATGGAGTTCAGAGGTAATCAGGAACAGTCAGACAATGGCTATTCACACATTGCAGATAAAGAGCTCATTAATATATGTGGAAGAAAGGTTTATGAGTGGCTCTCCCCGAACTCCGAAGGTTTATGTTATTTAGGAAGGACACTACTTATAACCCTTGTTCAATGATTAAACAGACCTAGCATACGTTCCAGAAATGGAAACAATGTTCAGAAAATGATAGGAATATGTAGATCATGAAAATTTTATATGTCACTGTCACGATTTGTTTGTGTCTTCTTCATCTACCCAGCAGAACCTAAATCGAATCCAAACATCAGTGTACAAAGACGTAGGTACATGTATGTGTGAAATGTTCGTTGCAAATCAGACATTATAGGCCAAAGCACTGTCCCAGCATACTCTATAGGTTGAATGTTGTCCCACACCCAACCAGTGGTCCCGTGGCCGCCGAGTGCATATAGAGGATGTCTCGTCCTCCTCCCTGTCTTCCCCAAATATAGTCAAGTGTCTGATTTGCGAAATGCATACATACATGTGTCTAGGTCACCGATTATTGTATGAAATATTTTTTCTTATGTTAATAATTGATGGCAGTTATTGTTTGCTGCCAAAGGGTGGACTGTCGAAGTCAAAAAATATTACATAAAGAGAACATACAAACTACATACATTATGAGTCGCTATACTTGCAAATACGCGCAGCGAGCACAGCAATATATGGTAACACACGCATTTACACGGACATGTCACAGAGATGGATTCGACACTTATCTCATACAGTACATAATTATAATAATATCAAGCGCCAGACATCATGATGATTTAAAATTATATGTAATGAAGTAATGTCATGTATGTGTATTATTTGAACGAAACCAGATAGACCGGTCATGTTTACTATTGAAGCAACCAGATTGATGTATAGGTTAATTTGTTGCTTGTTGTGAAGTTGTGGGACATTGCAGTGGATAATTATGATTACATGTATGAAAGCTAAAAAAATCACTCTTATTAGGACAGTGAACAGGAAGCTCAGGCCAGCCCCTTTGGACGTCCCCAAGGCTGAACCTGTTCAGCATATACAAAGAGACTAGTGACTCATCATGAATGAGAGAGAGTCCCGTCCCCCAAACTAGATAACACATTGCTGATCACACAGGAAGGCAGTTCCTGTTTTGGTCTCAGAGGAAGATGGAGTCCCAGCATTACTTTACAGAGAGTGAGTGATATGGAAAGACAAATTTATATAACTTAAGGATAATGTATTGTATGCTGGCATGTAACTGTATGTAACTGTATGTATTAACTGCTTACTGTGCGAGTTGTAATCATGTAACTATAGGTATACTGTACTTTGTAATATATATTGAATCCATATCTTTTTAATAACAAATATATACATCAATGAGCTTTGGAACTCACATAATGTGTGGGTGTATTGTTTTCTATTATGGGATGCAGTGTTTTGCGATGTATAGCGCACATTCATGGGATATGGTAATAAAAGGTGCAGGCGTTTACAATATATATTAGAGCGGGCATTTTAAATATTTGTGAGAAATCAATTTGGCATTCATACAGACTTCAGGCATCCCTCCACATGCTTATCTGACAGGCAGAGTGGACAACACCACAAGGCGGGTGATGTGAGAATCCACCGACTGTGAATTTTCCCACCTGTTACATAACTCTGCAGGGAGAGGATAGCGAGCCAAGGACCGTTTAGGCAGAGGGAATTTCTTCCCTGGAGTCGACCAGGGTTCCCGCCTGATGTCCACGAGATGATCAGAATTGGTTAACAGTTTTAACCACCTTCTGCCGTTTAAACTTATCAGTTTTCTTTGCCACAGTAGTGGAATCCTCATCAGAGATTTGTAGGATTTGCTTAATAGCAACCACTTAAGCTAGGTACACACTATACAGTTATTTGGCAGATAGTCTGCCAGATCTAGCTGGTTGGAATGAAAATGGATGAGAGCAAATGACAATTGAGCATTTGCTCCCAAACACTGGAAAACTAACAAAACCTGTCGTTTATACAAATTGGTTAAACACAAGTTTAACCAACTTGGATGAACGACTGTTTAAGTCCATTTTGCAGTTTTTGGGAGCAAATGGTCGATTGCCATTTGCTCTCATCCATTTCCAAATTTTCATTCCAACCAGCTAAATCTGGCAGATTATCTGACAGATAATTGTATAGTGTGTACCTAGGCTTAGGCAGGGGCATCAATCTGCAAGGGAGAATCCTCATCAGTAACACCTGATTCAGTGTCTGACAGGACCGTATTGCTCCCCCTCCTCTTCAAATGAAACATCAGTGAGGTATGTGGATTGTGAGGAGGAAGCAGCCCGCTTAGATGACCCAGAGACACGGGAGTGACCTGGGGTGGATTTTTGTCTAACAAAGGACTGATTTAATTGCTGCAGCTGGTTGGATAAATTTTCCACCCAAGGCGGATTAACCATAGGGACAAATTGTGGCGGTAGTGGCACAGGTGGTTCCATAGGGGGGCGTAAGGCATTCTACCAGACAGTGGCGTAACTAGAAATTTTTCTCCCCCAAGCCAAAAAATTCTTCGGCGCGCCCCTCCCCCCCCCATCCCCCATAATTGGCACTATTAAAGGGATAAATGTGCGCGCGCCTCCGGCGCGCGCTGCAAAATAGGGTGTGTGTCTTGGTTGGGATGGGCGTGGCTTCACATAAAGGGGCGTGGCATTGCAGGAAAAGACTACGTTATACCCCAGTTTTCCAACCTGCACGCCCAGACGTTAGCCACCACTGGAAAGAAAAATAATCCTGATTCATGCCCTTATAGTAATGCCCAGTATACATTATGCCACATACTGCAATGGCCCTTAGACATTATGCCACACACAATAATGCACATGACACAATATGCACACACCATAATGCCCCCGACACATTATGACAGGAATCGCAATGCCCGTTATACATTATGCTACACACTGCAATGCCCCTGATACATTATACCACATACCACAATGCCCGTGATATAGTATACAACACACCGTAATGCCTGACACATTATGACAGGAATCGCAATGCCCGTTATACATTATGCTACACACTGCAATGCCCCTGATACATTATACCACATACCCGTGATATAGTATACAACACACCGTAATGCCTGACACATACCGCAATGCCCGTTATACCCTATGCTACACACCGCAATGCCCGTTATACATTATGCCACACTGCCATGACCCTGAGACATTATACCACGTACCACAATGCCCGTGATACAGTATGCCACACACCGTAATGCCTGTGACACATTATGACACACACCGCAATGTCCGTGATACATTATGCCACACACCGTAATGCCCATTACACATTAAGTCCTACAGTAAGGCTTCTAATTACTTTTAAATTACCTGCTCGTTGCCAGGGCTTTCATGCACTGGGTGTCATGCTCGTTGCCAGGTGTTTCATGCACTGGGTGTCATGCTCGTTGCCAGGGGTTTCATGCACTGGGTGTCATGCTCGTTGCTAGGGGGTAGTGCTTGTTGCTAGGGCTGTGCTCCCAGTGCCACATATGTCCCCAGTGCCAGATATTACCCCAGGGTGCCAGGTACTCACATGACCCCAGTGCACAATATAGCCCCCCCCCCCCATGTGCCAGGTACACATATACCCCCCCAGTGCCACATATGCCCCCAGTGCCAGATATTCCCCCTCAGTGCCACATATGCCCCCAGTGCCAGATATCCCCCCCCCCAGTGCCACATATGCCCCCAGTGCCAGATATTCCCCCCCAGTGCCAGCTATGCTCCCAGTGCCAGATTTCCCCCACCCCCCAGTGCCACATATGCCCCCAGTGCCAGATATTCCCCCCAGTGCCACATATGCCCCCAGTGCCAGATATTACCCCCCCAGTGCCAGATATGCTCCCAGTGCCAGATTCCCCCACCCCCCCAGTGCCATATATGCCCCCTCCCCCGCCGCCGCTGCTGCTCCCCCGCTGGTTTGTGTTGGAGGGACACGGAGGGCACAGCGCGCGCCTCTCCTGTGTCCCTCCTGCATCATCTCCGGCGGCCGCGGGTCTAATAAACGAAGTGCCGTTCGTGAGCTCTGATTGGCTCACGAACCGGCACTTCTTCTATTAGACCCGCGGCCGCCGGAGATGATGCAGGAGGGTCACAGGAGAGGCGCACGCTGTGCCCTCCGTGTCCCTCCAACACGGCAGGGAGGGTTAGTAGGAGCAGATTGACATGCGGACGCTCGTCCGCATGTCAATCTGTGCTAAATCAGTGGCGCCCCCGCAGCCCCTCGCCCCCAAGCCACCGCGAGGGCCGCGGGGGCAGTAGTTACGCCACTGCTACCAGAGTACCCAGTAGGTAGCAGGTTGGTGAACGCAGCCCAGGGTAGCTCCTGAGTAGACACATGAGCTGCAGACTGACTAGGAGGTATGATGTAGTACACAGACCATCATACATAACTTCCCCCTCTGGTAAATCCTTGGAGCATACTCTGCTTGCTGCAGGAGCGTCCACTGATTTACTGCCCTTTCTGTTAGACATTATTATGAATGCAACAACAGAGCGACTTAGTACGATTAAGCCAAACTAAGTACAATACCTGCGAATAAATCCGGTATTACGTGACTAACACAGTAGAATATATTTATGCAATAAATACTGTGTATTACTATATTAGCGAACCCAGACACATCTAGCCCTTAGGTTACAGAATATAGTGACAGTTATATCTGGGAAACAGAGTGAAACCATACAGCAGATACAGGCACACAGTCAATGCAGAAATTATTATCACAATAAAGCTGCACTGGTCTAATATATACAGTGTGGTTACAAATACCACTGGCACCGTGGATGTATGAGTGCTGTGGGTTCTAGCCTAACATTGTAGTGTGTGTGTGTATATATATATATATATATATATATACATACACACACACACACACACACACTGCTCAAAAAAATAAAGGGAACACTAAAATAACACATCCTAGATCTGAATGAATGAAATATTCTTATTAAATACTTTGTTCTTTACATAGTTCAATGTGCTGAAATCAAAATCACACAAAAATTATCAATGGAAATCAAATTTATTAACCCATGGAGGTCTGGATTTGGAGTCACTCTCAATATTAAAGTGGAAAAACACACTACAGGCTGATCCAACTTTGATGTAATGTCCTTAAAACAAGTCAAAATGAGGCTCAGTAGTGTGTGTGGCCTCTGTGGTCAGTTGATGGTGGGCGGGTTTGTAAGCCATTGGTGGTGGCAGCGGGCATCGTCTCAGAGGCAGTGTCGGGCATTGGCTCGGTGACGGTAGGGGTCATCGGCAGGATTCAGCGGACATTATGGCTGTAGTGCCTCACCAGCCACTGACCTCACTGCATGCCACTGGTGTGTGGGACAGTGTGTGTGTGTGTGTGTGTGTGTGTGTGTGTTAATTGTGTGTGTATGGGACAGTGTGAGTGTGTGTTAATTATGTGTGTGGGACAGTGTGAGTGTGTGTTAATTTTTGCAGTCCAGTGTGTGTGGGGGAGGGGAAAGTATGAGAATGTGTGTGTAGTCTAAGTAAGTGTGTGTGGGGTTTGGGGGTGGCCAGTCTGTGTGTGTGTAATCTACAGTGTGTGTGTGTGTAAGTAAGGGGGGGGGGCAGTCTGTGTGTGTGGGCGGGATGTACTAATGGCCATTTACCGAAGAGGGATATGTATTAAACCACGGGCACTGAGATGCCCTTCTCACTCACCATCCAGCTGGGCGGGCGAGCCGGGTAGGTGGAAAGTCAGCAGCAGGGGCAGCATGCCGGATATCAGCAGCCGAGGGTGCGGACTGTAAGGCACATGTGGAGCCCAAAGCCGGAGATCGGCAGCATGTTGACCGGCAACACGCGGCTTCTGCTTCCGCGTTCAACATGCTGCCGATCTCCGGCTTTGCGCTACGCAGGGTTCGGGGGATGGGTGTCCTCTGCCGGTGTACTACAGCTCCGGGGGTGCGGGCTCCGGAGGCTTTCAGCACTGTTGAATATCCAGCTGCCTCAAGTATGTACAGCCCGCACCCTCGGCTTCTGATATCCAGCATGCTTCTGGCTGTCCCCCCGCCCGGCTCGTCCACACACAGCTGTATGGTGAGAAGGGCATCTCAGTTCCCTAGGTTTAAACACATATGCCTCAGTGGTAAACGATACTAATGCTTACCGTGGCAGTAACAGAGGGGAGAACGGCGCACATCGGGATCCTGCAGCAGGAGAAAAGAACCCCTTCGGAGCGCAGCAGACCACACTGAAAAGGGTGCATCCCCAGTGCGGTGCTCTGCATCCCAGGTGGCGCCGAAGATGTGGCGTGTCGGAGGTGGCAGAAGCGCGCAGCTTGGGGTGAGAAACCGCTGCAGCCCTTCCGCTGCTAATCTCTGCAATTAGTCTATTAAGGGGTAGGCTCCCCTCATCACAGTGCCCCACAGGATTAGTTAATTAAGGGGGTAGGATCCCCTCACTCTATAATGTGAATTTTGGCTCATACCATGTGCTGTAACGTGAATTTTGGCTCATACTTTGTGCTATAATGTGAATTTCGGCTCATACCGTGTGGGGTAATGTGAATTTCGGCTCATACAGTGTGCTGTAATGTGAATTTCGGCTCATACCGTGTGGGGTAATGTGAATTTCGGCTTATACCGTGTGCTATAATATGAAAGGGTATAATGTGAAAGGGGCACCAGTACTAGATAGTATAAGGGGTCCTATTACACTGAAGGACATGCCCCTTTTGAGGGACCACGCCTTCAAAAATTCAACCTTGACCACTGCACCTACATCTATACATACACACCCTGACATCTTTATATACAGTGACACCGGTGGCGTCTGCACATACTTTTCTTTTGTATTTTTTTTTTTGGGTAAGGGGGGGTGGGTGCCATTATTGATCTTGCCCTGGGCTCCAAAAACCCTAGCTACGCCTCTGTTGCAATGGATCCTTTAGAGGCTGGCCAGCCTCTTTTTGGTACATTAATTAGGACTAACAGGTAATCTGTATGTAGGAAAAGACACAGTACATTCCGCGTAAATGCTTAAGCCACGGACTATGTCCAACAAACTTAACTGACGAGGTTTCATTGGCTGAAGCCTGTCGAAAAGCTGGAATGACTAAATCCTGCTTAATCTGAAACGCTGAAACCATCTTTGGAGGAAAGGAAGGTTTAGTCAATAACACCACCCTGTTCTCATACAAAATAAGGAGCCGAGATTTCCAGGAAAGGGATGAAACTTCTTGCTGAAGCAATGGCCAGCAGAAAAAACACCTTCAAAGTAAGGTATTGCAACTCCACAGACCCCAAAGGTACAAAGGGTGCTTTCTGAAGCGCCTCTAACACCAATTTCTCTTACATCCTAGAGGATGCTGGGGTTACATTTAGTACCATGGGGTATAAATGGGTCCTTTGGGAGCCACTGCCACTTTAAGAGTTTAATTCTGTGGGCTGGCTCTTCCCTCTATGTCCCTTTTACCAGACTCAGTTTAGAAAATGTGGCCGGAGTAGCCGGTCACACCTAGGGCAGCTCCTAGGAGTTTTTCTAGTTTTATTATTTTTCTAAGAGTTGTTAGGTACAGGGTGGCTACTGGCAACAGCCTTCCTGCTTCGTTGGACTTGGAGAGGGGGAAGGGGGGGGGGGGGTAGTAGGAACCAACTCTAGAAGTTAATGGTTCTCTATCTCCGCTGACAGGACACTGAGCTCCTGAGGGTGCTGATCACAAGCCCACGAGGCGACATCTCACTCCCGCAGCACGGCCGCCACCCCCTAATTTGTTTGGAAAGAAAGAAGAAATTAGAGTGGTGAAAAAAGAAGAGTGGTGAATATGACGCCAGCGGCCCGGGAATCGGGTCGCCAGCGGGAATGGTGGCACAAGGGTGGGAGCACAGCTCTGACAGGCTGTGCTCCGGAAAGGCTCAGCAGTACACTGTGTACGGCGCTGTGAGGGGCGTCCTGGGCCAGCGCACATACCCTACACTGGTCAGCTATGCTACAGGGGCCGATCCCGCTGTTAGCAGCACAAAACCTCAGGCCAGTATAGTGCGGGAAGACGCGCCATTAAAGGGGACAGAATTTCTCCTCAGAGCGGATCCAGCACTCACAGCGCCATTTTCTCATACGTCCTAGACAGGGCCGGTGCAAGGTTTCTTGACACCCTAGGCAAAACTTTAGCCTGCTCCCCCCCCCCCCCCCCCCCTGCATGCTTACATAGTGGTACGTGGTGGATGCCGTACATGCAGGAGTCTGCAATTGTGGGGGTGGGGGCTAGCGGGCAACATGCGGGAGTCTGCAATCGCTGAAGGGGTGGTAGTCAAAAACACGCCTGAGACTGAAATCGCAAGGTGTGTGTGTGTGTGTGGGGGGGAGGAGGATGTGGGTCTATTCATAATGCAGTGTAAACAGTGGAGAAGTTGCCTATGGCAACCAATCAGTGTTGAGGTAACATTTATAAAGTGTATTCTATACAATTATATAAGCTGATTGGTTGCCATGGGCAACTTCTTCACTGACTTACTTCTCCACACTTTTTACTGCTTCATGAATAGACCCCACAGAAATGTGAAAAGAGAGAGGGTGATCGGGTGAGTGTTAGAGACGGTGGGTGACAGAAAAGTCAGTAGGTGACAGGGAGAGGGTGACAGGAGAGAGAGCGGACGGGAAAAGGGTAACAGCAGGGAGAGGCAGTGGGAGAAGGGTAGAGAGTGAAGCTAGGGACAGGCAGTGACCAGTGAGTGGAGGAAGGCGACAAGCAGAGGGTGAAAACAGAGGGTGACATTGAGAGGGTGAGAGTCACTGGGTAACAAGCGAGAGAGGTGATGGGGAAATGGTGAACAACAGGAAGAGTGTAATAGAAGAGAGGTGACGGAGTGAGGGTAATACCCCTTTTACACCGCCAGCATATAACACGGATTATTGCACTTGAAGGTGCATAACCCGTGTTGCTGGCTGGTGTAAAAGGTTCGAGTTGGAATAATCCGGGTCGAGTGACCCGGTATTCCAACTTGGGTGGTTTGCAGGGTTGAACACGTGTTCAACTCGGCAAACTTTGCAGTGTACAGTGAATGTGCGGGCGGCGCTTGGAGATCATGTGATCTCCAAGTGCCACCCCCGCCGCGTCACTGGCAATATGCCGGGTTGGCGAGTGCAGTGGGAAAGGGAGCTGACGCAGGGCGCAGCCGGGTAGCACCCGTGTCAGGCTCCCGGCTGCGACCCGCGCTGTTGGTCTAAAAGCGGTATAAGAGTCAGTGAGTGATAGGGAGAGGGTCTCAGGAGAGAGGTGACGGGCGGGGAGAGGCAGTGGGTGATAGGCAGTGGGAAACTGCATTAATTAAAAAACAAAAACACATTAATATGCCACTCCCCCATACAAATTTTTAATATATAACGTCCCCCCTTCCCCTGCACACATTAATATACCACCACCCCCTCCCCTGCATACATTAATATACCACCCCCCCCCTCCCCTGCACACATTAATATACCCCCCTGCACACACTAATATACCACCCCACCTCCCCTGCACACATTAATATACCACCCTGCACACACTAATATACCACCCTGCACACACTAATATACCACCCCACCTCCCCTGCACACACTAATATACCCCCCCTCCCCTGCACACATTAATATACCCCCCTCCGCTGCACACACTAATATACCACCCCCCCTCCGCTGCACACACTAATATACCACCCCCCCTCCGCTGCACACATTAATATACCCCCCTCCCTCCGCTGCACACATTAATATACCCCCCTCCGCTGCACACACTAATATACCCCCCTCCGCTGCACACACTAATATACCACCCCCCTCCGCTGCACACATTAATATACCCCCCTCCGCTGCACACATTAATATACCCCCCTCCGCTGCACACACTAATATACCCCCCTCCGCTGCACACACTAATATACCACCCCCCCTCCCATGCACACACTAATATACCACCACCCCTCCCATGCACACACTAATATACCCCCCTGCACACACTAATATACCCCCCTTCCCCTGCACACATTAATATACCCCCCTCCCCTGCACACACTAATATACCCCCCTTCCCCTGCACACATTAATATACCCCCCCTCCCCTGCACACATTAATATACCACCCCCCCTCCCCTGCACACACTAATATACCACCCCCCCTCCCCTGAACACATTAATATACCACCCCCCCTCACCTGCACACATTAATATACCACCCCCCCTACACTGCACACACTAATTTACAACCCCCCCTGCACACATTAATATACCCCCCTCCCCAGCACACACTAATATACCCCCCCTGCACACACTAATATACCACCCCCTCCCCTGCACACACTAATATACCCCCCCTACACACACTAATATACCACCCCCTCCCCTGCACACACTAATATACCACCCCCCTCCCCAGCACACACTAATATACCCCCCCTGCACACACTAATATACCACCCCTCCTCCCCTGCACACACTAATATACAACCCCCCCCCTCCCCAGCACACACTAATATACAAACCCCCCCCCCCTCCCCTGCACACACTAAAAAAAAGAATTTACTTACCGATAATTCTATTTCTCATAGTCCGTAGTGGATGCTGGGAACTCCGTAAGGACCATGGGGAATAGCGGCTCCGCAGGAGACTGGGCACAAAAGTAAAAGCTTTAGGACTAGCTGGTGTGCACTGGCTCCTCCCCCTATGACCCTCCTCCAAGCCTCAGTTAGGATACTGTGCCCGGACGAGCGTACATAATAAGGAAGGATCTTGAATCCCGGGTAAGACTCATACCAGCCACACCAATCACACCGTACAACTTGTGATCTGAACCCAGTTAACAGTATGATAAACGTAGGAGCCTCTGAAAAGATGGCTCACAACAATAAACAACCCGATTTTTGTAACAATAACTATATACAAGTATTGCAGACAATCCGCACTTGGGATGGGCGCCCAGCATCCACTACGGACTATGAGAAATAGAATTATCGGTAAGTAAATTCTTATTTTCTCTGACGTCCTAGTGGATGCTGGGAACTCCGTAAGGACCATGGGGATTATACCAAAGCTCCCAAACGGGCGGGAGAGTGCGGATGACTCTGCAGCACCGAATGAGAGAACTCCAGGTCCTCCTCAGCCAGGGTATCGAATTTGTAAAATTTAGCAAACGTGTTTGCCCCTGACCAAGTAGCTGCTCGGCAAAGTTGTAAAGCCGAGACCCCTCGGGCAGCCGCCCAAGATGAGCTCACCTTCCTTGTGGAATGGGCTTTTACAGATTTTGGCTGTGGCAGGCCTGCCACAGAATGTGCAAGCTGAATCGTACTACAAATCCAACGAGCAATCGTCTGCTTAGAAGCAGGAGCACCCAGCTTGTTGGGTGCATACAGGATAAACAGCGAGTCAGATTTTTTGACTCCAGCCGTCCTGGAAACATATATTTTCAGGGCCCTGACTACGTCCAGCAACTTGGAGTCCTCCAAGTCCCTAGTAGCCGCAGGCACCACAATAGGCTGGTTCATGTGAAACGCTGAAAACACCTTAGGGAGAAATTGAGGGCGAGTCCTCAGTTCTGCCCTGTCTGAATGAAAAATTAGGTAAGGGCTTTTATATGATAAAGCCGCCAATTCTGAGACACGCCTGGCTGAAGCCAGGGCTAACAGCATGACCACTTTCCATGTGAGATATTTTAATTCCACAGTGGTGAGTGGTTCAAACCAATGTGACTTTAGGAGACTCAACACTACATTGAGATCCCAAGGTGCCACTGGAGGCACAAAAGGAGGCTGTATATGCAGTACCCCTTTGACAAACGTCTGAACTTCAGGCACTGAAGCCAGTTCTTTTTGGAAGAATATTGACAGGGCCGAAATTTGAACCTTAATGGACCCTAATTTTAGGCCCATAGATAGTCCTGTTTGCAGGAAATGCAGGAAACGACCCAGTTGAAATTCCTCTGTAGGGGCCTTCTTGGCCTCACACCACGCAACATATTTTCGCCAAATGCGGTGATAATGTTTCGCGGTTACATCCTTCCTGGCCTTGATCAGGGTAGGGATGACTTCATCTGGAATGCCTTTTTCCTTCAGGATCCGGCGTTCAACCTCCATGCCGTCAAACGCAGCCGCGGTAAGTCTTGGAACAGACAAGGTCCCTGCTGGAGCAGGTCCTTTCTTAGATGTAGAGGCCACGGGTCCTCCGTGAGCATCTCTTGAAGTTCCGGGTACCAAGTCCTCCTTGGCCAATCCGGAGCCACGAGTATAGTTCTTACTCCTCTCCTTCTTATGATTCTCAATACTTTGGGTATGAGAGGCAGAGGAGGGAACACATACACTGACTGGTACACCCACGGTGTTACCAGAGCGTCCACCGCTATCGCCTGAGGGTCCCTTGACCTGGCGCAATATCTGTCTAGTTTCTTGTTGAGACGAGACGCCATCATGTCCACCTTTGGTTTTTCCCAACGGTTTACAATCACGTGGAAGACCTCTGGGTGAAGTTCCCACTCCCCCGGGTGGAGGTCGTGTCTGCTGAGGAAGTCTGCTTCCCAGTTGTCCACTCCCGGAATGAACACCGCTGACAGTGCTGTCACATAATTTTCCGCCCAGCGAAGAATTCTTGCAGCTTCTGCCATTGCCCTCCTGCTTCTTGTGCCGCCCTGTCTGTTTACGTGGGCGACTGCCGTGATGTTGTCCGATTGGATCAATACCGACTGACCCTGAAGCAGAGGCCTTGCTTGACTTAGGGCATTGTAAATTGCCCTTAGTTTCAGGATATTTATGTGAAGAGACGTTTCCATGCTTGACCACAAGCCCTGGAAATTTCTTCCCTGTGTGACTGCTCCCCAGCCTCTCAGGCTGGCATCCGTGGTCACCAGAATCCAGTCCTGAATGCCGAATCTGCGGCCCTCTAGAAGATGAGCACTCTGCAACCACCACAGGAGAGACACCCTTGTCCTTGGAGATAGGGTTATCTTGCATGGAATCTTCCGAATGGAATCGCTTCGTAAGAAGCCACCATCTTTCCCAGGACCCTTGTGCATTGATGCACTGACACTTGTCCTGGTTTTAGGAGGTTCCTGACTAGCTCGGATAACTCCCTGGCCTTCTCCTCCGGGAGAAACACCTTTTTCTGGACTGTGTCCAGAATCATCCCTAGGAACAGTAGACGTGTTGTTGGAATCAGCTGCAATTTTGGAATATTTAGAATCCACCCGTGCTGACGTAGCACTACCTGAGATAGTGCTACTCCGACCTCTAACTGTTCCCTGGACCTTGCCCTTATCAGGAGATCGTCCAAGTAAGGGATAATTAAGACGCCTTTTCTTCGAAGACGAATCATCATTTCGGCCATTACCTTGGTAAAGACCCGTGGTGCCGTGGACAATCCAAACGGCAGCGTCTGAAACTGATAATGACAGTTTTGTACCACAAACCTGAGGTACCCTTGGTGAGAAGGGTAGATTGGGACATGGAGATAAGCATCTTTGATGTCCAGAGACACCATATAGTCCCCTTCTTCCAGGTTCGCTATCACTGCTCTGAGTGACTCCATCTTGAATTTGAACCTTTTTATGTAAGTGTTCAATGATTTCAGATTTAAAATCGGTCTCACGAGCCGTCCGGCTTCGGTACCACAAACAGCGTGGAGTAATACCCCTTTCCCTGTTGTAGGAGGGGTACCTTGATTATCACCTGCTGGGAATACAGCTTGTGAATAGCTTCCAATACTGCCTCCCTGTCGGAGGGAGACGTTGGTAGAGCAGACTTCAGGAACCGGCGAGGGGGAGACGTTTCGAATTCCAATTTGTACCCCTGTGATACTACCTGCAGGATCCAGGGGTCCACTTGCGAGTGAGCCCACTGCGCGTTGAAATTTTTGAGACGGGCCCCCACCGTGCCTGAGTCCGCTTGTAAAGCCCCAGCGTCACGCTGAAGACTTGGCAGAAGCGGGGGAGGGCTTCTGATCCTGGGAAGAGGCTGCCTGCTGCAGTCTTTTTCCCCTTCCTCTGCCCCGGGGCAGAAATGAGTGGCCTTTTGCCCGCTTGCCCTTATGGGGACGAAAGGACTGAGTTTGAAAAGACGGTGTCTTTTTCTGCTGAGAGGTGACCTGGGGTAAAAAGGTGGATTTCCCAGCCGTCGCCGTGGCCACCAGGTCCGATAGACCGACCCCAAATAACTCCTCCCCTTTATACGGCAAAACTTCCATATGCCGTTTGGAATCCGCATCACCTGACCACTGTCGTGTCCATAAACTTCTTCTGGCAGAAATGGACAGCGCACTTACTCTTGATGCCAGGGTGCAAATATCCCTCTGTGCATCTCGCATATATAGTAATGCATCCTTTAAATGCTCTATAGTCAATAATATACTGTCCCTATCCAGGGTATCAATATTTTCAGTCAGGGAATCCGACCAAGCCACTCCAGCGCTGCACATCCAGGCTGAGGCGATTGCTGGTCGTAGTATAACACCAGTATGTGTGTATATACCCTTTAGGATATTTTCCAGCTTTCTATCAGCTGGTTCCTTGAGGGCGGCCGTATCAGGAGACGGCAACGCCACTTGTTTTGATAAGCGTGTGAGCGCCTTATCTACCCTAGGGGGTGTTTCCCAACGCGCCCTAACCTCTGGCGGGAAAGGGTATAATGCCAATAATTTATTAGAAATCAGCAGTTTTTTTATCGGGGGAAACACACGCTTTGTCACACACCTCATTTAATTCATCTGATTCAGGAAAAACTATGGGTAGTTTTTTCACACCCCACATAATACCCCTTTTTGTGGTACTTGTAGTATCAGAAATGTTCAAAGCCTCCTTCATTGCCGTGATCATGTAACGTGTGGCCCTACTGGACATTACGTTTGTCTCGTCACCGTCGACGCTGGAGTCAGTATCCGTGTCTGGGTCTGTGTCGACCATCTGAGGTAACGGGCGCTTTAGAGCCCCTGACGGTGTTTGAGACGCCTGGACAGGCACTAACTGATTTGCCGGCTGTCTCATGTCGTCAACAGTTTTTTGCAAAGTGCTGACACTGTCACGTAATTCCTTCCATACGACCATCCAGTCAGGTGTCGACTCCCTAGGGGGTGACATCACTATTACAGGCAATTGCTCCGCCTCCACATCATTTTCCTCCTCATACATGTCGACACAATCGTACCGACACACAGCACACACACAGGGAATGCTCTGATAGAGGACAGGACCCCACGAGCCCTTTGGGGAGACAGAGGGAGAGTTTGCCAGCACACACCAGAGCGCTATATATATACAGGGATAACCTTATATAAGTGTTTCTCCCTTCTATAGCTGCTGTATTTGTATTATCTGCCAATTAGTGCCCCCCCTCTCTTGTTTTACCCTGATTCTGTAGCAGGACTGCAGGGGAGAGTCAGGGAGCCGTCCTTCCAGCGGAGCTGTGAGGGAAAATGGCGCTTGTGTGCTGAGGAGATAGGCTCCGCCCCCTTTTCGGCGGCCTTTTCTCCCGCTTTTTTTAGGAAAACTGTCAGGGGTTAAATGCATCCATATAGCCCAGGAGCTATATGTGATGCATTTCTTTAGCCATATAAGGTTTAAAACGTGTTTTATTGCGTCTCAGGGCGCTCCCCCCCAGCGCCCTGCACCCTCAGTGACCGGAGTGTGAAGTGTGCTGAGAGCAATGGCGCACAGCTGCAGTGCTGTGCGCTACCTTATTGAAGACAGGAACGTCTTCTGCCGCCGATTTTTCCGGACCTCTTCGCTCTTCTGGCTCTGTAAGGGGGCCGGCGGCGCGGCTCCGGGACCCATCCAAGCTGAGCCTGTGATCGTCCCTCTGGAGCTAATGTCCAGTAGCCAAGAAGCCCAATCCACTCTGCATGCAGGTGAGTTCGCTTCTTCTCCCCTTAGTCCCACGATGCAGTGAGCCTGTTGCCAGCAGGTCTCACTGTTTAAAACTTTTACTCTAAGCAGCTCTGGAGAGCCACCGAGCATGCACCCTTCTCGGTCGGGCACAAAAATCTAACTGAGGCTTGGAGGAGGGTCATAGGGGGAGGAGCCAGTGCACACCAGCTAGTCATAAAGCTTTTACTTTTGAGCCCAGTCTCATGCGGAGCCGCTATTCCCCATGGTCCTTACGGAGTTCCCAGCATCCACTAGGACGTCAGAGAAATTACCAGTTTCCCTCATTAGCAGCAGAATGTACCTGAGTCTGTGCTCCCCCGTATGGTATGGCTTTCTGATAGACCTGCTGGGCTGCTGCTCCTCAAGTCTGAAGGCTCCTCTCCTCTCCTCTCTCACAGTCACATGTGCACCAAGTGACTTCCTGTTCCTGTCCATGCAGGAAGCAAACTCAGCAGAGCGTCGGCTTCTGTATGAGCACACTGCAGCATGTGGCTGCAAAGGGAAAATAAAAGTGCCCTGGCCCTGGGGGTGGGGGGGTGGTAAGGGTGCAGGCAACATGCCTGAGCCCTCAAGTGAATATGTGAGGCGCTATCACGGAGGTGGGGGGGCGACAGATTTGTAGAGACAGCATTTTCTCATCAGTGTGTTCTGCCGCCCTCCAGTGGCCGGCGCTCATAGGCAGCTGCCTAAAGCTGCCTAGTGATATCGCCGGCCCTGGTCCTAGAGGATGCTGGAGACGCTTCAAGAACCATGGGGTATAGACGGGATCCGCAGGAGACATGGGCACTTTAAGACTTTAAAAGGGGTGTGAACTGGCTCCTCCCTCTATGCCCCTCCTCCAGACTCCAGTTCAGAATCTGTGCCCAGGCAGACTGGATGCACAACTGAGGAGCTCTACTGAGTTTCTCGGAAAAGACTTTAGGTTAGGTTTTTTATTTTCAGGAAGGCTACTGGCAACGGTCTCCCTGCATCGTGGGACTTAGGGGAGAGAAGTCAGACCTACTTCTAGGGAGATTAAAGGCTCTGCTTCTTGGCTACAGGAAGCCATTAGCTCCTGAGGGTTTGGAACACTGGGTACTCCTAGGGATTCACTCCCAGAGCCCGCCGTCACCCCCCTTGCAGAGCCAGAAGACAGAAGACAGGTGAATAGAAGAAGATAGAAGACTTCAGTGACGGCTTTCTGAGGTACCGCAGTGATCGCGCTGCGCGCCATGCTCCCATACACAGCGGCACTGCAGGGTGCAGGGCGGGCGGGTGGGAGGGGGGGTGTGCCCTGGGCAGCATTAGAAACCTCTTTTCAGGCTGGCAGAGTGAAATTGAAGTGCCTTGGCACTAGATTCGTACCCCAGCCGGCATTATTTATTTAAAAAAGAGCGGGCTGAAACGCACTATGTAGGGGGCGGGACAGCTCTCATCAGCGACATTTTTCTCTCCAGAGCTGCAGAGACGCTGGTCCTTCCTCACCACTGCTATAACATGTAACAGGGTGCAAAATATATATATTAAGGTTTCAGAACCGGGACAGGCACTGGGTTGTGAGCTGGCAAACTCCCTCTGTGTTTCTCCGACAGGCTTTACTGTGGGTCTGTCCCCCTTTTGGCCCGGTGTGTCGACATGTCTGAGGCGGAGTGCTCTTCCCAGGAGGAGACTGTGTTGGGGGCAGAAACGGCTGTGGGAGTGACCCTGTCGCCACCGCCGACTCCTGACTGGGTAAATGTGTTGAATGCTTTGAATGCTAATGTGGCTCTTATTAATAAGAGATTAGATAAATCTGAGTCTCAGAACCAGGTATGAAAAAAATCTGTGGAGGATGTGTTATCACAGGTACAGACCCCCTCGGGGTCACAAACGTTGGTTTGCGCAGTTAGCAGACACAGATACCAACACGGTCACTGACTCCAGTGTCGACTATAGTGATACCAGATTAGACCCAAAATTGGCAAAGAGCATTCAGTACATGATTGTGGCAATAAAAGACGAGTTGCATATCTCGGAGGACCCTGCTGTTCCTGATACTAGGGTCTGTATGTATAAGGGAAAGAAACCTAAGGTAACGTTTACTCCCTCTCATGAACTGAATGCCCTTTTTGAAAAAATGTGGGTAAATCCTGACAAAGTTTCTGATTCCCAAAAGGATTCAAATGGCGTATCCGTTCCCCTCTGGGGATAGAGAAAAGTGGGAGTCACCTCCCATTGTAGACAAGGTGCTGTCACGGTTGTCTAAAAAGGTGGCTTTACCGTCTCCTGACACGGCAGCCCTTAAGGATCCTGCGGATCGTAGACAGGAAAATACGCTAAAATCCATTTACGTCACAACAGGTATACTACTCAGACCAGCTATTGCATCTGCGTGGGTGAGTAGTGCTATCGAAAAGTGGGCAGATAACTTGTCATCTGATATAGATACCCTGGATAGGGATACCATCCTTTTGACGCTAGGTTATATCAGGGATGCTGCAGCCTACTTAAAGGAAGCGGCGAGAGATATTGGCCTCTTGGGATCAAGGGCCAATGCCATGGCAGTCTCAGCTAGGAGAGCATTGTGGATTCATCAATGGAATGCTGATGCTGACTCTAAGAAGGCTATGGAGTCTCTACCGTATAAAGGTGGTGTGTTGTTTGGTGAAGGTCTCGCTGATTTGGTATCTACGGCTACCGCGGGTAAGTCGTCATTTTTGCCTTATGTTCCTCCACAACAATAGTAAGCTCACCACTTGCAGATGCAGTCCTTTTGGCCAAATAAATACAAAAAAGGCCGAGGTTATTCCTTCCATGCTAATAGAGGAAGAGGAAAAGGTAAAAGATCTCCGGCTGTGGCAGGTTTTCAGGAGCAGAAGTCCTCCCCGGCTTCTGCCAAGTCCACCGCATGACGCTGGGGCTCCTCTGCGGGAGTCCGCACCGGTGGGGGCACGTCTCAAGCTTTTCAGTCATTTCTGGGCTCGTTCAGCCCTAGACCCGTGGATTCTAGAAATAGTGTCCCAGGGGTACAAACTGGATTTTCAAGACGTACCCCCTCAACGTTTTTTCAAATCAGCCTTACCAGCTTCTCTGCCGAGCAGGGAGGTAGTATGCGATGCAATACAAAAGTTGTGTCGGAATCAAGTCATTGTCAGGGTTCCCCCGGGACAACAGGGAGAAGGCTTTTATTCAAGCCTGTTTGTGGTCCCGAAGCCGGACGGCTCGGTCAGACCAATTCTGAACCTAAAATTCCTCAATCTTTACCTAAGAAAATTCAAATTCAAGATGGAATCTCTCCGAACAGTGATCTCCAGTCTCGAGGAAGGGGATTTCATGGTGTCGGTCGGTATAAAGGATGCCTACTTACACATCCCCATATATCTTCCGCATCAGGCTTACCTGCGGTTTGCTACTCAGGATTGTCATTACCAATTTCAGACGCTGCCGTTTGGTCTATCCACGGCTCCGAGGATTTTCACCAAGGTAATGGCGGAAATGATGGTTCTCCTTCGCAAGCAAGGAGTCACGATTATCCCTTACCTGGACGATCTCCTGATAAAGGCGAGATCCAAAGACAAGCTGGAGCAGGACATTGCGCTCTCCCTGACAGTTCTGCAACAACATGGTTGGCTCCTAAACCTGCCGAAGTCACAGTTGAATCTGACGAAGCGGCTGTTGTTTTTGGGAATGATTCTGGACACGGAATTACAGAGAGTTTTTCTTCCAGAAGAGAAGGCTCTGGAAATTCAGAGTTTGGTCAAACAAATTCTGAAACCAGCGAGAGTATCAATTCATCAATGCACTCGGCTGCTGGGGAATATGGTGGCGGCCTACGAGGCCATTCAATTTGGCAGATTCCATGCCAGGGTGTTTCAGTGGGACCTGTTGGACAAGTGGTCCGGATCCCATCTGCACATACACCGGAAAATAATCCTATCCTCCAAGACCAGAATCTCACTCCTATGGTGGCTGCACAGCTCTCACCTTCTAGAGGGACGCAGGTTCGCGATCCAGGACTGGATTGTAGTGACCACGGATGCGAGTCTCCAAGGCTGGGGAGCAGTCACACAGGAAGAAACCTTCCAGGGAAAATGGTCAAGCCAGGAAGTTTGTCTACACATAGACGTTCTGGAGTTAAAGGCCACTTACAACGGCCTTCTTCAAGCGGAACGTCTCCTTCACAACTGGCCCGTCCTAATACAATCGGACAATATAACAGCAGTAGCGCACATAAACCGCCAGGGCGGAACTAAGAGCAATGGCAGAGGCCACAAAAGTTCTCCGCTGGGCGGAAAGACATACAAGCGCTCTCTCAGCGATCTTCATTCCAGGAGTGGACAACCAGGAAGCAGACTTCCTCAGCAGACACGATCTCCATCCAGGAGAGTGGGGTCTTCATCAAGAGGTTTTCACAGAAGTGACAAGTCTTTGGGGAATTCCTCAAATAGACATGATGGCGTCTCGCCTCAACAAGAAACTTCAAAGATATTGTTCCAGGTCGAGGGACCCTCAAGCAATAGCGGTGGACACGCTGGTAACACCATGTGTGTTTCAGTCGGTGTACGTGTTTCCTCCGCTGCGACTCATTCCAAAGGTGCTAAAGATCATAAGAAGAACAAAGGTTCAGGTGATCCTCATTGCTCCGGACTGGCCAAGGAGGGCTTGGTATCCAGATATTCAGGAATTGCTCATAAAAGATCCCTGGCCTCTTCCTCTATGAGAGGATCTGTTACAGCAGGGGCCGTGCGTGTACCATGACTTACCGCGGCTACGTTTGACGGCTTGGCGGTTGAACGCCGGATCCTAGCCCGAAAGGGTATTCCCAGGGAAGTTATTCCCACTCTTCTTCAAGCTAGAAAAGGAGTAACGTCTAAACATTATCATCGTATTTGGAGAAAATGTGTGTCTTGGTGTGAATCCAAGAAGGCTCCTACTGAAGAATTTCAGCTAGGGCATTTTCTCCATTTCCTGCAAGCAGGTGTGGATGCGGGTCTAAAGTTAGGCTCGATTAAAGTACACATTTCGGTTTTCTTTCAGAAACAATTGGCCTCCTTTCCAGAAGTTCAGACTTTCGTGAAAGGAGTTTTGCACATCCAACCTCCATTTGTGCCCCCAGTGGCACCATGGGATCTTAACGTGGTATTGCATTTTCTTCAATCATATTGGTTTGAACCTTTACAGAAGGTTGAGTTGAAACTTCTCACTAGGAAAGTGGTCATGCTATTGGCCTTAGCATCCACTAGGCGGGTGTCTGAGTTAGCGGCTTTGTCTCACATGAGTCCTTATTTAATCTTCCACGAGGATAGAGCGGAGCTGAGGACTCGTCAACAATTTCTGCCGAATGTGGTTTCATCGTTCCACATGAACCAGCCTATTGTGGTACCAGTGGCTACTGACGCCTTCAAGGAGTCAAAATCTCTCGATGTTGTCAGGGCCTTGAAGATTTATGTCGCCAGAACGGCTCCACTTAGGAAAACAGAAGCTCTGTTTATCCTGTATGCTGCCAACAAGATTGGAACTCCTGCTTCAAAGCAGACTATTGTGCGCTGGATCTGCAATACGATTCAGCATGCTCATTCTACGGCTGGATTGCCATTACCGAAATCAGTGAAGGCCCACTCTACCAGGAAAGTGGGCGGCTGCCCGCGGGGTCTCGGCATTACAACTCTGCAGAGCAGCTACTTGGTCGGGTTCAAACACTTTAACGAAATTTTACAAGTTTGATACCTTGGCTGATGAGGACCTCATGTTTGGTCAATCGGTGCTGCAGAGTCATCCGCACTCTCCCGCCCGTTCTAGAGCTTTGGTATAAACCCCATGGTTCTTGAACCAACCCCAGCATCCTCTAGGACGTATGAGAAAATAGGATTTTGATACCTACCGGTAAATCCTATTCTCTTAGTCCGTAGAGGATGCTGGGCGCCCGTCCCAGTGCGGACTCTATCTGCAGTTATTGGTTATGTTTACACACGGGTTGTGTTACGTTATTGGTCAGCCTGTTGCTGACGCTGTTCATGCCGTTGACTTGTTTTCTGTTAAATGCCATGTTGTACGACGTGTTTGAGGAGTGAGCTGGTATATGTCCCACCTTAGTTAACAATAAATCCTTTCCTCTAAATGTCCGTCTCCCTGGGCACAGTTCCTATAACTGAAGTCTGGAGGAGGGGCATAGAGGGAGGAGCCAGTTGACACCCCTTTCAAAGTCTTAAAGTGCCCATGTCTCCTGCGGATCCAGTCTATACCCCATGGTTCTTGAAGCATCCCCAGCATCCTCTACGGACTAAGAGAAATGGATTTACAGGTAGGTATCAAAATCCTGTTTTCTCCCTGTAGATCATACAGATGAGGCGCTGACAGGGAGCGCTGCCCTCCTCATAACTCCAGCATACCTCTGCGGTACCAGGGAGTTATAGACAGAGGGGAGAGTGTTATAACAACTATTTATCCTATTAAGGTTATTCACTCAGCGCCGGCCATTTATTATATTAACTGCCTACTGGGGCATTGTGTGGCTGGCTCCTTATACTCTGACTCTCTGAAGGTACTCTGGGGAAACTGTGTCTGACATTTTCCTGTGTGTGTGTGTGAGCATTTATCCACATTACCATGTCTAAGGGCTCTGTATTCTGTGCTGCAGAGAGTGTATCTTCTCCTGAAGAGTCTATCCCATGTACTCAGGACTGCAATGTGCTTTCCCAACCTGTCAAATCAGAGCCCCTATGGGTGGATTCTTTAAGGGGAATGATATTACTGATTTCATCTAAGATGTCACATAATGAGAAAGAAACGCAGTTTTTGAGGAAGTCTGTAGAGGGGTTACAGCATTCAGCTCCTACTCCCTCCCATACCCCACCTACATACCTTAAGAAACGTACACTTGCCCAAATAATGCAAGTTGACACTGATACAGACTCCAATACAAGAGATGGTGATGGGAATATGCAGTGGGGGGGATGCATCCCTTGCTAAGGGGGTGCAGTTGATGATTGAAGCCATTAGGGATGTTTTGCATATTACTGAGAAGGTATCTGAGCCGAGGGAGGAATCTTATTTTACAGAAAATAAGAAATCCTCTCTCACCTTCCCTGCTTCTAAAGAGCTGAACTCTTTATTTGAAAAATCCTGGGAAAGCCCGGAGAAAAAAAAAAAATCCAGATCCCTAAAAGAATTCTCATTGCTTTTCCTTTCCCTGAAGAGGATAGGAAGAAATGGGAAACACCACCTATAGTAGATGCTTCTGTATCTAGGTTGTCTAAAAAGGTGGTTTTACCTGTCCCTGGTTCAACCGCCCTCAAGGAGCCGGCTGACCGCAAGATTGAGACTACGCTCAAATCTATATACACTGCTACAGGCGTGGCTTTAAGGCCCACTATTGCTTTGCGTGGATTTCTAAAGCCATAGTAAAGTGGTCAGGCACATTACTAGAGGACTTAGATTCTATGGATAGGTGTGACATTCATTTATTTTTGAGTCACATACAGGATTCTGCTGGGATCATAGTGGAGGCCATGAAAGACCTTGGAATGCTAAATGCAAGGACTACTTCCATGGCGGTACCAGCATGCAGAGGACTCTGGCTATGCCAATGGACTGCAGATGCAGAATCCAAGAAAAGTGTGGAGAACCTACCCTTCACAGGTCAGGCTCTGTTAGGGTGGATGCATGGATTTCCATGGCAACTGCGGATAAGTCAACCTTTTTACCCTCAGCAGCTCCACCGACTAGGAAATATTTTCCTACATCCACTCTGCAGTCCTTTCGGACCGCAAAATTTTAAAAAATCCAAATCCTTTTCCACCTTCTTTAGGGGTGGTCGGGGAAAATCCAGAAAACCTGCACCAACAGGTTCTCAGGAACAGAAACCAGGTTCTGTCTTTTCCAAATCGTCAGCATGATGGTGGACTTCCCAGCCTGGGGATCGGGCAGGTGGGAGCAAGACTAAAAAAAATTCAGTCACATCTGGGCGTCATCATGCCTAAACCCCTGGGTGACGGAAATTGTTACCCAGGGCTACAGACTGGAGTTTCAGGATCTCCCACCTCACAGATTCTTCAAATCAGGCTTACCAGTTTTGCTGACAGAAAGTGCTATCCTGCAGGAAGCCATTCAAAAATTGGTCAGAACAGATGTTATTGTTCCAGTTCCACCTACCCTACACCACAGTGGTTATTATTCCAACCTGTTTGTGGTGCCGAAACCGGATGGTTCGGTAAGGCCGATTTTAAACCTAAAATCATTGAACCCCTACTTAAGGGAATTCAAATTCAAGATGGAATCTCTGAGAGCGGTGATATTAGGTCTGGATGAAGGGGAATTCCTAGTATCCCTTGATATCAAGGATGCGCACATTCCGATTTGGCCGCCTCACCAGGCTTATTTGCGCCACTGGATTGTCACTATCAGTTCCAAGCACTGCCGTTTGGCCTCTCCACAGCACTGAGAGTGTTCACCAAGGTTATGGCAGAGATGATGCTACTCCTCCACAAGCAGGGAGTGAACATAATTCCATATCTGGACGATCTCCTGATAAAATCGTCCTCCAGGGAGAGGTTGTTGCAGAGTATTGCTCTCTTAACTCGACTACACCAGGATCATGGGTGGATCCGGGATCCGGTCTGAAGATCGACAGTGTCTAGGTCGACAATGTTTAGGTCGACCACTATAGGTCGACAGTCACTAGGTCGACATGGATGGAAGGTCGACAGGGTTTCTAGGTCGACATGTGCTAGGTCGACAGGTCTAAAGGTCGACATGAGTTTTTCACTTTTTTTTTTCATACTTAACGATCCACGTGGACTACGATTGGAACGGTAAAGTGTGCCGAGCGAAGCGGTAGCGGAGCGAAGGCACCATGCGAGGGGACGCGGTGCACTAATTTGGGATCCCGGTCACTTTACGAAGAAAACGACAAAAAAAAAAAATCCTCATGTCGACCTTTAGACCTATCGACCTAGCACATGTCGACCTAGAAACCCTGTCGACCTTCCATCCATGTCGACCTAAACATTGTCGACCTAGATACTGTCGATAAAACGAACCACACCCGGTGGATCCTGAACCTCCCAAAGTCACATTTAGAACTGACAAAGCGACTGCCCTTCCTGGGGATGATACTCGACACGGTAGTGCAGAGAGTATTTCTACCGATAGAGAAAGCGTTTGTGATCCAATCAATGGTACGGGATGTCCTAAAGCCAGCCTGGGTATCGGTTCATCAGTGCATTCGCCTTCTGGGGAAGATGGTAGCCTCCTACGAGGCTCTTCAGTATGGAAGATTCCATGCAAGGTCTTTCCAACTGGATCTCCTAGACAAGTGGTCAAGATCACATCTTCACATGCACCAGCGGATACACCTGTCCCGAAAGCCAGAATTTCACTCCTCTGGTGGCTGCAAACTTCTCACCTACTCGAGGGCCGCAGGTTCGGGATTCACAATTTGATACTTCTAACCACGGATGCAAGTCTCAGAGGTTGGGGAGCAGTCACCCAAGGGGAAACTTTCCAAGGAAAGTGGTCAAGTCTGGAATCCATCCTTTCGATCAACATTCTGGAAGTAAGGGCCGTATACAACGGCCTTCTACAAGTGGCACATCTTCTGCAAGATCAGGCCATTCAGGTTCAGTCGGACAATGTGACAGCAGTGTCCTACATAAACCAACAGGATGGAATGAAGAGCAGAGCGGCAATGATAGAGGTAACAAGAATCCTCCTCTGGGCAGAAAACCACACTGTGGCACTATCAGCAATCTTCATTCCGGGAGTGGACAACTGGGAAGTGGACTTCCTCAGCAAACACGATCTCCATCCAGGAGAATGGGGCCTCAACCCGGAGGTGACAAGCCGTTGGGGTGTACCTCAGGTAGACCTGATGGCCTCTCACCTCAACAAGAAGCTTTGCAGGTACTGCTCCAGGTCGAGAGACCCACAGGCAGTGACAGTGGATGCACTGGTAACTTTGTGGGTGTTCCACTCAGTGTATGTGTTCCCTCCACTTTCACTCATCCCAACAATTCTCATGATCCTCATTGCTCTGGACTGGCCAAGGAGGGCTTGGTACGCGGATCTTCTGGAGTTGCTCTGGAGGATCCGAGGCCTTTTCCTCTTCACAAGGACCTTCTTCAACAGGGGCCATTCACCTATCAAGACTTACCATGGCTACGTTTGGCGGCATGGAAGTTGAACGCCAGATCTTAGCTCGGAAGGGCATTTCGAAAAAGGTAATTCCTACCTTGATACAGGCTAGGAAGGGAGTAACGTCTAAATATTACCATTGGATTTAGGAAAAAGTATGCATCTTGGTGTGAATCCAAGAAGTATCCAATGGTGGAGTTTCAATTAGGATGGTTTCTCCTCTTTCTGCAGGCTGGTGTGGATGCGGGCCTATGCTTGGGCTCCATAAAAGTACAGATTTTGGCCTTATCCATTTTCTTCCAGAAATAATTGGCTGCCCTCCCTGAGGTTCAGACTTTCTTGAAAGGGGTTCTGCACATCCAACCTCCCTTTGTGCCTCCTACGGCACCTTGGGATCTTAATGTGGTGCTGCAGTTCCTGCAGTCGGATTGGTTCAAACCTTTGCAGGAGGTGGACATCAAGTTTCTTACTTGGAAGGCAGTCACACTGTTGGCATTGGCATCTGCTAGACGTGTCTGAATTGGGCGCTTGTCTTGCAAGAGCCCCTATTTGATTTTCTATGAAGATAGGGCTTGCTCAGAATGCGTCAGCAATTTCTTCCTATGGTTGTGTCTGCTTTTCATATCAACCAACCTATTGGGGTGCCAGTGGCTATTGACTCCTCAATTACCTCGAAGTCCTTGGATGTGGTGAGGGCTTTGAAGATTTATGTGAAGAGAACCTCTCATCACAGGAAAATCATACGCTTTGTTCATCCTTTATGATCCCAACAAGGTTGGGTGTCCTGCTTCTAAGCAGAAGATTTCTCGTTGGATCAGGTTTACTATGCAGCATGCTTATTCTACGGCAGGATTGCAGTGTCCAAAATCCATTAAGGCCCACTCTACTCGTAAAGTGGGTTCTTCCTGAGCGGCTGCCTGGGGTGTCTCGGCTTTACAGCTTTGCCGAGCTGCTACTTGGTCTGGGTCGAACACGTTTGCTAAGTTCTACAAGTTCGATACTTTGGCCTCTGAGGACCTAAAGTTTGGTCAATCTGTTCTGCAGGAACCTCAGCACTCTCCCTCCTGTACTGTAAGCTTTGGTACATCCCCATGGTACTAAATGGAACCCCAGCATCCTCTAGGACGTAAGAGAAAATAGGATTTTAATTACCGATAAATCCTTTTCTCGTAGTCTGTAGAGGATACTGGGCACCCGCCCAATGCTTCGTATTCCTGCATTGTTACTTGGTTCAGTATTGTTGTTTCTCTGGCTGGGTCCACAGGATTATCCACAGGATAACATTGGGATATTGTCGAGCGACAGCGAAAATGGCACCAACACGGTCACAAGCTTTCTGGCCTCCCAGGGTGCATTGGGGCATCCACTATATAGTCCCGCCCACTGACTCAGTCAGATCAGTTTTTTGCTTGGTGCGGCAGGAATCCGCATGGTCACAGGGCTGCTGTGAGAGCAGCCTCAAGCTTTTATTATTTTATTTTTATAGACTTACTATATTGTTTTTGAGCGACTTATCTTAACAGCGTCTTAAACGCATTCTAGAAAGAGTCGCTCCAACAACGCTTACCTTCGGGTATCAGTGCTGTCTCGACGGGTGTCTGTGTCGGATGTTCTAGCAGGTCCAGCAGACGTAACCAGGCTGTGGCCGGAGCATGGGGAGACAGTGAGTCTATGGACTTCCTCTTACTAGAGGGGTCAGGACACAGCTACACTGACTTTGGTGGAGACTACAAACAGTGTGTTGATGCGCCGAACATCTAGAGTGCGACAGCGCTACGCTCCGGGGATCATAGGCACCAGGACTAGGTAGAGGCCGCGATCCTGGGAGTTTAAGTCAACAGGGGGATTCAGACGCTCTCCTGGCCGTCCCTCCTCCGAGTTCATGGCCAGTTCCCATGTGTTTCTCGTTTCATGAACTAAATGACCTCACTTCCGGCTCAGACGCTACCACGAGGGTACTCGGTCGCAGCTTAGACGCTGCGGGTTGTGCACACTGGAGATAAACCCACCCAGACCGAGTCGCAGGCCTTAGCGTCTGCATACACGTGTAAGTCGCTCAGCGTCCGTGTCCGTTGGTGAGCGTCCGTGTCCGTTATCAGTTATCAAGAGTGGCAGTGTACACCAGTAGCGTCTGAATCCACTCAGCGTCTTACGAGCGTATTTGCTTGGATATGGAAGTGTGGTGAGTCTCTCTGTATCCCGCTCTACAGAGGCAGGGTATACAGTACTAAAAATTCTCTACTTCTTAGTATGCATTGTTAATTTTTAGTACCTATTGCATATGAGACCTGTATATTACTGTGTTTTCTGCATGCTATGTTGAAAAAAGAACCAGTTTAAAACAGAAGTACAATTTTCCTACTTATGTATAAGTTGTTATGGAGGTTGTATTCTCATATGACAATGTCTAATGCTTTAACATGTGACTGACTGCTAGTATGTGTGCTGATTTTTCTGTGTAATGTCAGTCCTGTTCTGACCCTCAAATCAGGTGTACTGTGGTCAGATTGATCTCACCTCTATATACTGACATATAGGGTGATTTTCAGTCACAAATTGTTTAGTCAATAACAGTAGCTTCTACAAGCAACCAAGGGGCAGGTAAGACTAAAGGGCCCTACACACATGCCGATTTTTTGAAAGATATGAACGATCTCGTTCATAAATGAACGAGAACTCGTTCATATCTTTCAGTGTGGAGACTCCTGCGATGAACGATGCGCGGCCCCGCGCTCGTTCATCGCTGGTCTCCCGTCGGCTGTGCATGCAGGCCAATATGGACGATCTCGTCCATATTTGCCTGCACTTCAATGCAGCCGCGTGACGGGGGGAGTGAAGAAACTTCACTCCCCCCGTCACTGCCCCCCCGCCGCCGGGTCGCTCGTCGGCCGTATCCGCCGTCGGGCAGCTCGGCGGCGGGTCGGCCAGTGAGTAGGGCCCTTAAGACAGATGCGTCTGTGTGGCAGACTACACAAGATGATACATCGGATGATGATGATACAATAGATTCAACTCCGTATGATGATCAGTCGCAGAGCTTTTAGTTCAGAAGATGTAGCTGAACTTATTAATGCTGTAAAGGCTGTTCTCTTGCTGGAAGAGCCAGCCAAGACAGTGTTAAAAGCAAAAGCACCTGTATTTAAACGAACAAAATCAGTGAAAGCTGAATTCCCAGCGTCAGATGAGCTGACGGAAATGATGGATGAGTCTTGGGCAGCGCCCAGTAAAAAGTATAAGATTCCTAAGAGATGGAATTCTTATTATCCATTTCCTGCTGTGGATTGTTCGAAAAGAGAAGCTCCTCCAAAAGTAGATGCACATGTTCTGCGACTCGTGCATAAATCTGCTTTACCACTGTCATCTACCTCATTGAATGATGTCACAGACCGAAGGGTAGAGAGCCTGTTGAAAAATATTTTTTCTCTAGTAGGAGCAGTGGTAAGACCTGCTATGGCTTCGGCCTGGGTAGCAAAGGCAATGGGCGAATGGATAGAGCAGGCATTCCCAACCGCGGTCCTCAAGGCACACCAACAGTGCAGGTTTTAGTGATATCCAGGCTTCAGCACAGATGGTTAAATCAAAATAACTGAGGTACTAATTAAGTCACCTGTGTTCAAGCCTGGATATTACTAAAACCAGGACTGTTAGTGTGCCTTGAGGACCGCGGTTGGGAAACACTGGGATAGAGGAACTAGAGAATGACATCCCTTTTCCTACTAGGGAGCAAGAGGATCGTTTTTGCCGTTTAAGACAATCTGCCCAGTATTTGGAAGAAGCAGCAATTGATGTAGGCACAGTTGCTTCTAAAGCTTCAGCCTTGACAGTAGTCGCTCGCAGAGCAGTTTGGCTACGGACCTGGAAGGCAGATGCGGAGTCCAAGAAAGAATTGGAAGCATTGCCTTTTGTTGGTAATATATTATTTGGAAAACCTTTATCGGATATCCTAGAATCAGAGGCTGAATCGAAAAAGGTCAGATTTCCGGCTGCTTATAACCCTAAGTCCAAGGGTTTAAAATTTCGCTCATTTCGTTGGCAAAGCAAAGCAAAAGCTAAAGAGGAGCCTAAGCAACCCCAGTTTAAATCCAGGGGCAGGAAGCAGTGGGCTAGCTAAAAGCCAGCTTCCAAACCTTAACAGAAACCGTCAGCCTGAAGAGACGGGCCTCCGCCTGGAGGATTCCAGGGTTGGGGGCCGACTCCTTCTTTTTGCACACATATGGCAACAGTCAACAGCAGATGCTTGGGTGCAGAAGATAGTATCTCAGGGGTATGGGTTCCCATTCAGGAGGCAGCCTCCTCAAAGATTTTTTTGCACCAGCCCATCTCGTATAGAGTCGAAGGCCAATTCCCTGCAAGAAGCAGTCCAAAAATTACTGCAGTCAGGTGTGATTGTCCCAGTACCTCCATCACAAAGGGGACAGGGGTTTTACTCCAATCTATTTCTAATCCAGAAACCAAATGGGTCATACCGACCAATTCTAAATCTGAAAATGTTGAACAAGTACATATGGATCCCGAAGTTCCACATGGAGACGTTATGCTCCATAATGTTGGCTATGGAACCGGGAGATTACATGGTATCTCTGGATGTACGGGATGCTTACCTACATGTGCCTATAGCACTATCACATCAGTGTTACCTCAGGTTTGCCATCCTCCAGGAACATTTCCAGTTCCAAGCTCTGCCGTTCGGGCTAGCTACAGCACCCAGGGTGTTTACCAAGATCATGGTGGTTATGGCAGCTTGTTTGCGCAAACAAGGGATAAGAATATTCCCATACCTCGACGACCTGTTAATCTTAGCACTGTCACAAGATTTACTGTTGAGCCATCTTCAACAGACGATAGTTTGTTTACAGCGACACGGGTGGCTCATAAATTGGGAAAAGTCGTCCCTGAATCCGTCACAGCGGATGGTTCATTTGGGGGCCATATTGGATTCAGACCTACAGAAAGTTCTCTTGCCAGAGAAAAAGATAGTCAAGGTGCAGGTCAAGGCTCATGAAGCGTTGCAAGCCCAGACAATGTCAGTCCATGCAGCAATGCGACTGTTGGGTCTGATGGTATCAACCTTCGACATGGTGGGATATGCGCAATTCCATTCCAGACCGTTGCAGCACCTTATTCTGACCAAATGGAACGGAGATCATCAGACGATAAAGAAGCAGATGATAAAGAATCCAGTAAATGTAAAAAAGGTCTCTAGCGTGGTGGCTACAGACAGACCATTTAAACAAGGGGAGACCCTTTTGGATAAAGGAGTGGCAAGTCCTGACAACAGATGCCAGCCTGCAGGGCTGGGGGGCGGTACTCGGAAGCCTATGGTTCCAAGGAAAGTGGACCGCAAGGGAAAGTCGCCTGCCAATAAATCTGTTAGAAATAAGGACCATTTACTTGGCTTTGGTTCAGGCAAAGGACAATCTACAAGGAAGACCAGTCCAGATCCGCTCAGACAATGCGATGTCAGTAGCATACCTCAATCATCAAGGAGAAACTCACAGCAAGAGTCTGATGGAGGAAGTATTTTAAGTAACTCCCATTCTAAAATGGGCAGAACTCCATCTTCCGGTATTGTCAGAACAAGGGACCCAGGAGCGGTCCTGGTAGACGCACTGTCAGTAAAATGGAGGTTTCAGCTGGCATATCTGTTCCCTCCAATATCTGTTACCCAGAGTAGTGAGAAAGACAAAACAGGCAAAAGGAGCAATGATTCTAATAGCTCCAGCTTGGCCAAGAAGGCATTGGTACACAGATCTGTTGAGAATGTCCGTGGGAGCACCGATACTGCTCCCTCCACGTCCAGATCTGCTAATGCAGGGTCCTTGTTGTCACAGTCATCTGGATCGCCTGTATTTGACGGCGTGGCTGTTGAAACCTCTATCTTAGAGGCTAAAGGATTTTCGAAACAAGTAATCCAAACTATGCTTAGAGCAAGAAAGCCTTCTTCGGCCCGTGTGTATCATAGAATATGGCAAGCCTATATTCATTGGTGTATTGGAAAAAATTTAAGTCCGAGATCTTTTAAAGTAGCTAGGATTTTGGATTTCCTTCAGGCAGGATTGGATAAAGGGTTGAAGGTTACTTCCTTGAGGGTTCAAGTTTCAGAGTTAACTGTATGGTTTCAGCAAAAGATTGCTGATTTACAGGATGTACGTACGTTTTTTCAAGGAGTAGTACATATTCAACCTCCATTTGTTCCTCCTGCAGCTCCTGGGATTTGAATTTAGTTCTTAAATTTCTCCAGGGTCCTTTGTTTGAACCACTTGAGAGAGCAGCTCTTAAGTGGTTAACGGTTAAAGTTCTTTTTTTACTGGCAATGGCGTCAGCCAGAAGAGTGTCAGATTTAGGAGCATTATCGTGTAAGTCTCCTTTCCTAAGTTTTTTTCCAGACAGAGCAGTTCTCGCTATCTTCCAAAGGTGGTATCAAAGTTTCACCTGAATGAAGAGATTGTAGTCCCAAGCTTTTCAGGTATCGGTACTATCTGCGGGAGAAGCATTGCTGGACGTGGTCCGGGCTTTAAGAATCTACATAGATCGTACTAGTGCCATCAGGAAAACAGATTATCTCTTCATCCTCTACGGATTCCATAGAAGAGGATGGCCTGCTAGTAAACAGACGCTGGCGAGATGGCTCCGAATGGTAATATCAGAAGCTTATTCTCATGCAGATCTCCCTATTCCGGCTAATGTCTCTGCACACTCTACACGTAAGGTAGGTCCTTCTTGGGCAGCACAACAGGGTGCTTCAGCAGAACATATGCAGGGCAGCCACATGGTCTTCCATAAACACATTCATTAGACATTATGCCTTGGATACTTTTGCCTCTCATGACGCAGACTTCGGGCGAAAGGTCCTCCTGTGCAATCAGGAGCGTCCCCACCACTAAAATGGCTAAGGGAGTCCCAATGTTATCCTGTGGATAATCCTGTGGACCCAGCCAGAGAAATATACATTATGGTAAGAATTTACCGTTGATAACGTGATTTCTCTTATGTCCACAGGTATCCACAGGGATCCCACCCTGATGCATCTGATTTGAGGATCTAGACAATCACTAAAACCTCTTCCTTCTTGTATGGAAGGGTGTGCATGTGTGTTCTTATCGCCTGTACAGGTCTCTGCCTGGTGTTCCTGCCTAAAAACGCTGTGGAAAGAACTGATCTGACTGAGTCGGTGGGCGGGACTATATAGTGGAGGCCCCAATGCATCCTGGGAGGCCAGAAAGCTTGTGACCGTGTTGGTGCCATTTTCGCTGTCGCTCGACAATATCCAAATGTTATCCTGTGGATACCTGTGGACATAAGAGAAATCACGTTATCAACGGTAAATTCTTACCATAACGTATATTTCAGCCGTTGCTGAATTGTTCCGAGTTGGTTGGCTTGGCTTTCTTTTTTTGTTATATGTGAGCTGGTGTGAATCTCACCACTATCTGTGTATTTCCTTCTCTCAAAGTATGTCTGTCACCTCGGGCACAGTTTCTAGACTGAGTCTGGTAGGAGAGGCATAGAGGGAGGAGCCAGCCCACACTATTAAACTTTTAAAGTGCCAGTGGCTCCCAAAGGACCCATCTATACCCCATGGTACTAAATGGAACCCCAGCATCCTCTACGGACTACGAGAAAAGGATTTACCGGTAGGTAATTAAAATCCTATTTTGAGATTCCAAGGTGGTACTGGTGGAACATATGGAGACATTATGCGAGTAACGCCCTGAAGGAAAGTCTGTACTTCAGGAATAATGTCCAATTTCCTTTGAAACAGGATAGACAGGGCTGATACCTGTCCTTTGAGTGATGATAACCTAAGTCTTGCTGTAAGAAAGAAAAGCAGGGATAAAAGAAAACTCTTAGGTTTAAATTAGTTCTGTTCACCCAATAAATATACCTCTTCCAGATGCAATAATAAATTTTTGATGTGACTGGCTTTTGAGTCTGGATCATGGTATTTGACGTGACGATGCAACCACATCATTCTGCAAAACTCTCTCCCCCCGTGGAGTACTAGGGAAGAAGCGGAGTGGGATCTCAGTGATGGCGGTCTGGTGCTCACCAGCGAATATACATCCCCCTTGGCAATGAACATTACCCTTGGCAGCAAGCATGTATCCCAGAGCATGCAACCCCTGGCAATGAGCATGTATTCCAGCGCATAGAACCGCTGGCAACGAGTATGACACCCAGCACATGACACTGCTGGCAACGAGCTTGACACCCAGCACATGAAGCCCCTGGCAATGAGCATGACAGCCAGCGTTTGAAATGTTTCGAATGCAAATGTTTTTTTTTCCTGTGGTTGACGAGGCCTGTTTCAGGGTTAAAAACTAGGGTGTAAGGTAATCTTTTCCTACAAGGCCATGCCTATTTTAGTGAGGTCACACCCATTGTAGCTAGGCAATGCCTCTCACCAGGAGCACACATAAAATAGGTTATTTTTATGGCTATGGTGTGGGGCGCTTTTTTTAATGTCTTGGGTGGGTGGGGGGGGGGGGGGCGACACTTTTTTAAATTCTCACACTGGGAGCCAAATTGTCTAGAAACAGCCCTGATTGGAATCAAGACTTCCTGGCTGGATCAGAGACCCTGAAATGGTCAATTATCACCAGACTGCAACCCTTGTTCAGATTTCTCTCCTCCAGCCACCAACGAAGGGACTGAAGTACTTGGAGTGATAATTTGAACAACTGTCTTTTCAGATGAGGGTCTGACTTTACCCAGTGATGTAATAACTGGTTTTGCAAAGGACAAGCATGAAATCTGGTGAAAGGTACAGCTTTGAATGGAGCCACTGTTCTCTACAGTAATTGCATGGCCCTGAGGATTGAAACACTTGGCAGTCTGAGGACCACCTTTGTATTTCGACTGGAGTTCCTGAACCTTCACCTGAGAAAGGAACACCTTTTGACACAGTGTGTCAAAGAGGAGCCCCAGAAACATAATTCTTAGAGATGCCAATTTTTTTTTTGCCAAATTTATGATCCCCAAAGTTTGCAGCAGTTCAGTAATGACCTGCAAATGTTGATACATAAGGGCTACAATATACACCCTGATCAAAAGGGTCATCTAGGTATGCTAACACATTCACTCCCTCTTTTCTTAACAGAAGGATCATTTGTGAAAACTCTGGGCATGGTAGAGATGCCAAAAGGCAGAGCCTGAAACTGAAAATCACGATTCCCTACCACAATCCTCAGGAGACAATGATGACCCCTCCATATGGGAATATGAAGGTAAGCATCATGTAGGTCTACTGATGCCAGGAATTGTTACTTTTCCATAGAACCAATTACGGTGGTTAATGACTCCATCTTGAATTTCTTCAAATGGAGATAGGGTTTTAGCTATTTCAGATTAAGAACGGATCGGAATGACCCTTTTTGGTTTGTCCCCTTTCTAATTTTGGTACAGAAACAATTACTCCTGAACCTGACAAAGCCTGTATGCCTTTTTCCTGTTCACCTCCCTTGGGAGGGGTAACCAGAAATTTTTCTGGAACATGACTCTTTAGGTCTAAGATATATCCTCTTGTGACCAGACCCTTTACCCAATGATCTGGATTGGAATGACTCCAAGTATCCTTGTACAGGAGCAACCTGGCCCCCCACTCGAGGACAGGTTCCTGGCTCTAAATAGTCATTCAGATTGCCCTGCATGCTTTACCACATGTAGGTAGGGCCTGATCCAACAAGCCCTCTGAAGGTATCACTGCGGATGCCTCTAGGCATTCCTCGATAGGCCTGAAAGTTCCCCCTATTGTGGCCACTAAAGGAACCAAACCTGGGTTTAGCCTTAGATGTACGAGAAAGGAAGGGACTTTTACCCCATAACCTGGGAAATTATTTTTAAAATTCTCAGTCAAACAGGAAACCACTTTCAAATGGCAGAGCCTCTAAGGCGTGTTTTAACTCCATATCTGCCTTCCACGATTTCAGCCATAATGAGCATATGTCCAAAATAGCAAAAGCAGAAATCTGAATCTGTATTGGACCATGTCTAAAGCCTCACCCACAAAACCAGAGCTTCCGTGACCTGATAGACTATGGCACTGGCTTCAGATATATTTCCTGGCAGAAACCTAGTGACCATTTCAGGCATCCAGTCATTGATGGCTGGGACTACCCAGACGCTAGCCAGAATAGGCCTCATGGAAAAACCTGTCCCAGAAAAAATGGATTTTTAGGAATGATTCAATCCACTTATCCCCAGCCTTCTTCAACATTACAGACTGCGCTGTGGGAAGGACCGTATTCCCTACTAACCCTGCAATGGGAGCATCTACCATGGGTGGAACTGTCCAGGGCTTGGTATCCTCTTCTGGAAATGGATGAAGAACCTTTAACCCCTTAGGGATACGAATTTATGATCATGTTTTAACCAGGCCTCCTTTATGATTACATCAAAATGAGAAAATCCAGGAAAAACACACCTATTTCTTCTTGCGTTTAAAGAAAGAACTGGAACTGGGTTCAAGAAACACTGTTTCTTGAAGATGTAATGTCTCTCAGACTGCATCAATAAGCACAAAAACCCCTAAAATTACTGGAACTCTTCCTGCCAATTGGAGTAGTCATCCCATTCATAATCCAGTTCCCCTTATTCTTGAGAAGAGACTGCTGAGGCTTCATCTCTCTTTAGGGATGATGCCCTGCGGGTCAGACAATGTCCCATCTCTTGGGCCCAATGAGGCTCATTAGAGGACTTGGGCACCCTAACTGGCTGAGAACAGAGCAATTCTTGGGAGTGACGTAACTCACTTATGGCCTCTGTAATAGACATGACCCAACCACGCATGCCCAGCTGTGCGGTCGATTCACCCATAGGATAAGCAACACACCCTGAGAACAACTGGTACACAAAGACCCTGGTTCTGTACAGGATTTAGGCAATTTTCTTTTCACATTTTATGCAGGCAAAAGCAGTCCCTATTTTGGAACCCATGTCTGACTTCTCCATGATAGAAAAAGGAAGACAATACTATATCATATAGAATTAACTATACAGAAAAACAGATTAGTTTTGCACAGAAAATCATGTGAATACACTGCACCAGTGATACTGCCCAATAAATGAAATGCAGTAAAGGACTAAGGGGGACATGTACTAAGCAGTGATAAAAGTGGAGAAGTTGCCCATGGCAACCAATCAGCATTGATGTAACATTTATAATTTGCAGACTATAAAAGTATAAAGAGCAGCTGATTGGTCACTGCTTAGTACATGTCCCTTAAATGCCAATAGTCAACCACACTAAGTTACATACCCATAGTAAAAACTCTGTTACTGCTTCTTAGCTCTTTCAGCAATCCCCCAGTGAAATGAGTCCCAGTCAGACAGCCAGCAGCTCTAACTCCCTCCAAACCATAGTTTGTTTGCAGAGTGAGTCTTTTGCACTGACTGCCCAACTGTTGCTCGTTATCCTGAGTGATTAGGGCGTGGCCCTGGCTTGCTGCGACAGCAAAAGAAAAAACCAAAGACCAGCTCACTCTGTAACCTGACACCAATGGTTGCTGACACATTGGGAGGCTTTAGGGCTGAAACACACACTCCGGTTTTTCCCGGATGGCAAAAAGCCGGACAAAGTTTGTCCGGCTTTTTGCCATCCGGGAGAAACCGGCAGTGTCTATCACACAGGACGGCTTTGAGCCGTGTGTGATGCTGTGCGCATGCGCAGCATCAGACACGGCTGCAGAAGAAACCGTTGTGTGTGAAAGCTCCCCTTCACACACACGGTTCACTGGCTCCAAAGACGGCCCGGCGGCCGCCCGGCCGCCGGACCCTCCAGTGGTGAGACCCGGCTGCAACCCGGCAGCCGGGCCGGGGCCGTGCAGTGTGAAGGGACCCTAGCCCTCACACTGTTAACTACAATGCCGGCACGGGAAAAAGCCGTCCGGCTTTTTCCCGGCCGGCAACAACCGTGTAGTGTGTTTTAGCCCTAAGGGCTGTAACACACTAGCCGGTTTTCCCTGGATGGCAAAAAGCCGGACAAAGTTTGTCCGGCTTTTTGCCATCCGGCAGGGTCTTTCACACACAACGGCTTTGAGCCGTGTGTAATTCTGTGCGCATGCGCAGCATTAGACATGGCTTGGAATAAAAAAACGTTGTGTGTGAAAGCTCCCCTTCACACACACGGTCCACTGCCTGCAAAGACGGCCCGGCGCCGGCCCGAAAACCGGACCTTCTAGTGGATATTTCCGGCTGCAACCCGGCAGCTGGGCCGGGGCCGTGCTGTGTGAAAGGACCCTACCCTTCACACTGTTAATTTTAATAACGGCACGGGAAAAAGTCATCCGGCTTTTCTCCGGCTGGGTCCACAGGTTATCCACAGGATAACATTGGGATATGCCGGAGCGACAGCGGAAATGGCACCAAATAGTCACAAGCTTCTGGCCTCCCAGGATGCATCGGGGCTACTCCATATAATCCCGCCCACCGACTCAGTCAAATCAGTTTTTTGTTTGGTGCTGCAGGAGCCGGACCATGGTCACAGGGCTGCTGTTAAGGCAGCCCTAAGCTTTTATTATTTTATTTTTATAGTCTTACTATGTTTTGAGTGATCTTTCTTAACAGCGTCTTAAATGCATGCTAGAAAGAGTCGCTCCAACAACTCTCCACCGGGTCGCAACAACGCTTACCTCCGGGTACTAGTGCTGTCTCGGCGGGCGTCTGTGATGGATGTTCTAGCAGGTCCAGCAGACGTTACCAGGCTGTGGCCGGAGCATTGGGAGAAGGTAAGGCATCGGTTCCACTTACTAGGGGATTCCGGACACAGCCGCACTGTATGGAGGAGACTACAAACAGTGGTTGACGCGCCGCCACTCTTAAGTGATCCAGCGCTATGCTTTAGGGCTCATAGGCGCCAGGACTAGGTTGAGGCCGCGATCCCTGGAGTTGATGTCAGCAGGGGAAGTCAGACGCTCTCCTGGTCGCCCCTCCCCCCAGTTCATGACCAGTTTCCGTGCGTCTCCCGTCCATGAACTGATGACCTCACTTCCTTCTCAGACACTACCACGAGGGTACTCGGTCGCAGCTTAGGCCGCTGAGGTTGTGTACACTAGAGTTGCCGCCGAGACCGGGTCGCAGACAGGAGCGTCTGCATAAACTCATCGTTCACTGAGCGTCTGTCCGTTATTGAGCGTCTGTGTCTCTAATCAGTTACTGGAGCGGCAGTGTACACTAGTAGCGTTTGAATCCACTCAGCGTCTTTCGAGCGTATTGATCGATCCTGGAAGTGGGGTGAGTCTCCCTGTATCCCACTCTACTGAGTAAGGGTTATACAGTACTAAGATTCTATCTACTTGTTAGTATAAATAGTTAATTCATGTACACAATGCATATGAGGCCTGTACAGTACTGTTGTTTTCTGCATAACATGTCTGAAAAACTTGTGGTAATAGCTGTTTAAAAATAGAAATGCAGTAATTGTACCCCTAAATACTGGAGAAGTATTTTTGTGGTTGATTATATTCTCATATGACAATGTCTAATATTTAACATGTGACTTTCTGCTAGTGTGATTGCTGACTTTTATATGTTTGTCAGTATTGTTTCTGAACCTCAATTCAGGTGCTCGGGTTGTGGTCAGATTGATATCACTTCTATATCTATATAGGTGATTTTCAGTCACAGAGAGTGTAGTATTTGTAAAAATGGATTATTTACCATGTCTGTGAGCGCCAAAAGTGACGAGGATACTTTATCAGGGACTCCTACACCCTTAACATGCCTATCTTGTAAAGTAGGAATTTTGGATGGAATAGCCCAGTATTTTACTTATGAGGGGTTATGTGCAAACTATTTTGCGTATCGGCAAAGTAAAAAGCAGGATCTGGTTCAGCAACCAGTAGAGCCACCATGGGGTGTGTTCGCACAGACCTTGTCTACAATAGTGGACAGATTAACATCTGCAGTTCCACCCCCGGGAATAGGTTACACTATTTTACACTATATTACACTATACACTAGGTTACACTATATTAACCCATACATGCAGCTCCCTTCTTATGGTTTGGTTCCAATGGCTTCTATAAGTAGCCAGGCTATAACCAGGGTAGATACATCCATGTTACAGACTACACAAGATGATACAACAGATGAGGATACAGTGTATTCAAATACCCCATATGATGATCAGTCGGAGGGTTTCTGCTCAGAGGATATAGCTGAGCTTATTGATGCCATGAAGGCTATTCTGTGTCTGGAGGAATCAGCCAAAGCAGTGTCAAAATCTAAAGCACCTGTGTTTAAACGTCCAAAAACAGTTAGGACTGAGTTTCCAGAGTCAGAAGATCTGACGGAAATTATGGAAGGACCTTGGGCTACACCCAATAAGAAGAATAAGATTCCGAAAAAATGGGATTCTTACTATCCTTTTCCAGCTGCGGACTGTTCAAAAAGAGAAGTTCCTCCTAATGTAGATGCACATGTTGTGCGACTTGTGCGTAAATCTATTTTACCATTGCCGTCTACCTCACTGAATGATGTCACAGATAGAAGAGTAGATGGTTTCTTGAAAATTTTTTTTTCTCTCTCAGGGGCTGTTGTAAGGCCAGCTATGGCTTCAGCCTGGATGGCGAAAGCAATGGTAGAATGGGCGGAGGAACTAGAGAATGGTCTCTCTGCACCTACCAGGGAGCAGGAGTCTCATCTAGGCTGTATAAAACAAGCTGCACAATATTTGGAAGAAGCAGCAATTGATATAGGTACGATTGCTTCTAAAGCATCAGCCTTGACGGTAGCCGCTCGCAGAGCAATTTGGCTACGTACTTGGAAAGTGGATGCAGAATCCAAGAAAGTTCTGGAAGCTCTGCTTTTCGCTGCTGATATTTTGTTTGGAAAACAATTGACAGATATTCTAGAATCGGAAGCTGAATCCAAGAAGGTCAGGTTTCCAGCTAGTTATAACCCTAAGCCTAGGGGTTTGAAATTTCGGCCATTTCGATGGCAAGGCAGAGCAAAAGGGAAAGATGAATCTAAGCAACCCCAGGTCAATAAATCAGCTATGGGTAGGAAGCAATGGGCCAATAGATGGCCAGCTTCCAAACCGGAACAGAAGCCATCAGTCTGAGAGTGCGGGCATCCGCCTGGAGGATTCCAGGGTTGGGGGCCGACTCCTTCACTTTGCACACATATGGCAGCAGTCAACGACAGATGCTTGGGTGCAGAAGGTGGTATCTCTCGGTTATGGTTTCCCTTTCAAGAGGCAGCCTCCTCAAAGGTTTTTTTTGCACCAGCCAGTCTCATATAGAGTCAAAGGCCAACACCCTGTAAGAAGCAGTTCAGAAATTGTTTCAGTCTGGGGTAATTATCCCAGTTCCCCACACACAACGGGGACATGGTTTTTACTCCAATCTATTTTTGATTCAGAAGCCAAATGGGTCATTCCGACCAATTCTCAATCTCAAAATGTTAAACAAATACATTTGGGTTCCAAAGTTCCACATGGAGACGTTACGCTCCATAGTCTTGGCCATGGAACCAGGAGATTACATGGTATCTCTAGATATACAGGATGCTTACTTGCATGGGCCCATAGCGCGGTCCCATCAGTGTTACCTCAGGTTTGCCATCCTCCAGCAACATTTTCAGTTCCAGGCTTTGCCCTTTGGGCTAGCGACAGCCCCCAGGGTATTTACCAAGATTATGGTGATTATGGCAGCTTATCTCCGCAAGCAGGGGATAAGAATTTTTCCATAACTCGACGATCTTTTAATCCTGGCACAATCCCAGGAATTACTCTTGAGCCATCTCCAACAGACAATAGTCTGTCTGCAAAGAGACGGGTGGTTCATAAATTGGAAAAAGTTGTCTCTGAGTCCATCACAACGGATGGTTCATTTGGGGGACATATTGGATTCAAGTCTACAAAGAATAATTTTACCTTGGAAAAAGATATCCAAGGTGCAAGTAAGAGTTGTTGCACAGTCAGACAATATCAGTCCATGCAGCAATGCGACTGATGGGTCTGATGGTGTCAACATTCGACATGGTGGAATATGCACAATTCCACTCCAGCACCTCATTCTGAGCAAATGGAACGGAAGACATCAGACAATAAAAAGACAGATGATAAAGCTTTCAATAAACGTAAAAAGGTCACTAACATGGTGGCTACAGATGGACCATCTAGACAGGTGAGACCCTTTTGGATAACAGATTCGCAAGTCCTGACAACAGATGCCAGTCTTCAGGGCTGGGGATCGGTGTTCGAAAGTTTCTGGTTTCAGGGAAAATCGACCATAAAGGAAAGTTGCCTGCCAATAAATCTGTTGGAAATAAGGGCCATATATATGGCTCTGGTTCAGGCAAAGGATATTCTGCAAGGAAGACCAGTCCAGATCCGCTCAGACAATGCAACAGCAGTAGCGTACCTCAATCATCAGGGAGGAACTCACAGCAAAAGGTTGATGGAAGAAGTAACTCACATGCTAAGATGGGCAGAACTCCATCTTCCGGCATTGTCCGCAGTGTTTGTTCCAGGAGTTCTGAACTGGGAAGCGGACTTTCTCAGTTGACACACCATTCAGGAAACCGAATGGGCATTACACCCGGAAGTGTTTCAGACTCTAGTAAACAGATGGGGTCTGCCAGAGATAGATCTCATGGCGTCCCATCTGAACAACAAAGTTCCGATATACGGGTCAAGAACAAAGGATCCAGGGGCGATCCTTGTAGACGCACTGTCAGAGAAATGGGAATTTCATCTGGCATATCTGTTTCCTCCAATCTCCCTGTTACCCAGGGTGGTGAGGAAAATAAAGCAAGCAAAGGGGGCTATAATTCTAATAGCTCCAGCTTGGCCCAGAAGGCATTGGTACACAGATCTACTAAGGATGTCCGTGGAAGCTCCAATACTGCTTCCTCAAGGTCCAGATCTACTAATGCAGGGTCCTTGTTATCACAGCCATCTGGATAGTCTGTCTTTGACGGCGTGCCTGTTGAGACCTCTATCCTAAAGTCAAGAGGATTTTCACAAGTAATTCAAACTATGCTTAGAGCAAGACAACCTTCTTCAGTTCGTATTTATCATCGAATATGGCAAGCCTATATTCATTGGGGTAGTGAAAGAAGTATGGATCCAAGATCTTTTAGAGTATCCAGGATTTTGGATTTCCTTCAAGCAGGATTCGATAAGGGGTTAAAGGTAGCTTCCTTGAGAGTTCAGGTATCAGCATTAACTGTGTGGTTTCAGAAAAAGATTGCTAACCTACAGGATGTGCATACTTTCTTTCAGGGAGTGTTGCACATTCAACCTCCATTTGTTCCTCCTGCAGTTCCCTGGGATTTGAATCTGGTTCTTAAGATCCTTCAGGGGGCTACAATTGAACCACTTAAGAGAGCAGATCTTAAATGGTTGACGGCTAATTTCTCTTTCTACTGACGATGGCGTCGGCTAGAAAAGTGTCAGATTTAGGAGTGCTGTCGTGTAAGTCTCCTTTTCTGATCTTTTATCCAGATAAAGCAGTTCTCAGAACTAGATCTGGGTATCTGTTACGTTCACTGTACTTGGTACTCCTGGAACTGGGCGGATGAGCCCCAAGTACAGGAACGTAAAGCTGCAATAGATACGGAGCTCAGCAGCAACCCCTACGGAAACCTGACTCCATTGTCTCACCCTCGCTGTCAGTCCACGCCTGTGTGACTATGGTTTCTTGGGCCCACGGCAGCCGCATTTGAAGGGCGGATTAGGTCTGCCCAACTCCGATGCCCCCAGGTCTTAATGTGAGACAAGGCGTGAACCGAGACGGGGTGATGACAAAGGGGAACCTCTAACTAAAGACAGAAATACAGAGTAAGGGGCTCTACAGAACTTAAATAAAGTATGTGCGGCACAGCCGCCAGGATAAACAACAACAAAGGAAATGCTGTCCACACGCCGACACAATACTGTTGTGTACCGGCGGTGACAGCATATGCAGAACCCTCTGCAAAACACCAGTAACAAATATAACTAAAGAATACAGCGGCCTAGGCCGACGGACGCGGCAAAGCCGCTACTCACGAAACTGGTACAAATACTGGCAAACGGACAGGAACCCCCAATGTAGCAGACACAGGCTCACAGAACTGGAGGACAGGCAGAATCCCAAACGACAGACCGGTGGACACCAAGAAGCCAGATACTCTATCAGGCACAGACAAGGCCACAGGACTTCTGGACAGGAACGCTTCACGGCAGGACACTGGATCAGACACTGGAACAGACACTGGAACAGACACTGGATCAAGGCTGGAAGCAGCTAGACAGGAGCTGCTAGACAGAAGCTCAGAAACTCAGGAACTGGCAGGAACTAGCTCAGAACTATCACCGGCGTCTGTGTATTGCACTGAGCCAGAATATAACAGAGAGCCCTAATTAATTATGTCGTGCAGCTGCCCTGTTGCACGACTCCAAACTGACAAGATGCAATTAACAGACTCACCACCGGCAGCAAACAAGAGTCTTCTAAACCAGAGCAAAGGGAAATCCTGGCCTGCAAGAGAACTATAAACATAAAATACATAAACGGAAAACAGAAATGAACCACTACCTGTGGTTCATAACAGTACCCTCTCCTTAAGGGTGGGATCCGAACACCCCATGACACCCACGGGGAACAGAAACAAAAGTATAACATAAAATACATAACCAAAATGCAAAACAGGAATGAGCCACAGCCGTGGCTCATAACAGTATCTTCCAAAGGTGGTCTCAAAGTTTCACCTTAACAAAGAGATTGTAGTCCCGGCTTTTCAGGTATCTGGACTTTCTGCGGGAGAAGTGTCGCTGGACGTAGTCCATGCGTTAAGAATCTACGTAGATCGTACTAGTGCCATCAGAAAGACAGATTCTCTCTTCATTCTCTACGGATTTCACAAAAGAGGATGGCCTGCTAGTAAACAGACGCTGGCAAGATAGCTCCGGATGATAATTTCAGAAGCATACTCTAGTGCTGATCTCCCTGCTCCGGCTAATGTCTCTGTGCACTCTACACGTAAGGTAGGTCCTTCATGGGCAGCACAACATGGTGCTTCAGCAGAACACATTTGTAAGGCAGCCACATGGTCTTCCATTAACACTTTCATTAGACATTATGCCTTGGATACTTTTGCCTCTCATGACGTGGAATTCGGGCGAAAGGTTCTCCTGTCTAATCAGGAGCGTCCCCACCACTAAAAATGGCTTTGGGAATCCCAATGTTATCCTGTGGATAACCTGTGGACCCAGCCGGAGAAATATACGTTATGGTAAGAGCTTACCGTTGATAACGGAATTTCTTCTATGTCCACAGGTATCCACAGGGATCCCACCCTGACGCACCTGATTTGAGGATCTTTACAATCACTAAACCTCTTCCCTCTTGTATGGAAGGGTGTGCATGTGTGTTCTTATCGCCTGAATAGGGTTCTACATGATGTTCCTGCCTAAATTGCTGTGAAAACAACTGATTTGACTGAGTCGGTGGGCGGGATTATATGGAGGAGCCCCGATGCTGGGAGGCCAGAAAGCTTGTGACTATTTGGTGCCATTTCCGCTGTCGCTCTGGCATATCCCAATGTTATCCTGTGGATACCTGTGGACATAGGAGAAATTCCATTATCAACAGTAAGTTCTTACCATAATGTATATTTTCCCGGCCGGCAAAAGCCGGCGTGTGCGTTTCAACACACGCTCCGGTTTTCCCGGGAGGGTCTTTCACACACAACGGCTTTGAGCCGTGTGTAATGCTGGGCGCATGTACAGCAGCAGTGGCGGCAGCTAAAAGAACTGTTGTGTGTGAAAGCTCCCATTCACACACACGGTTCACTGCCTACAAAGATGCCACGGCCCTGGCCAGGCAGCCAGAACTTCCATTGGATATTTGCGGCTGCAACCTGGCAGCCGTGCCGGGGCCATGCCGTGTGAAAGGACACATTGCTCTGAATGTGTCTCAGCAGCATGGACACGGCAAAAAGTCGTACTGGATTTTGCCGGGCGGCAGGAGCCGATGCGCAGGGATGTGCGGTGAGCTAAATAGCTCAGGAGCCACTGGCTAGCACCAGAGCCAGATTTACAAGCAATATATGAGCCAAAGGGTACATCTGGGCATTATACACAGCTGCAGCAGTATAAACTCCTGGAAATTTGGTTAGTTTTAAGAGATGAGCGTAAAAGTTAGGCAGGTGATAGACTTTTCTCATACATCCTAGAGGATGCTGGGGACACTTCAAGAACCATGGGGTATAGACGGGATCCGCAGGAGACATGGGCACTTTAAGACTTTCAAAGTGGTGTGACCTGGCTCCTCCCTCTATGCCCCTCCTCCAGACTCCAGTTTAGATTATGTGCCCAGGGAGACTGGGTGCACTCTGAGGAGCTCTACTGAGTTTCTCTGAAAAGACATTATGTTATTTTTTTTTTCCAGGGAGTACTGCTGGCAACGGGCTCCCTGCTTCGTGGGACTTAGGGGAGAGAAGCAGGCCTACTTCTGTGAGTTTCAAGGCTCTGCTTCTTTGGCTACAGGACACCATTAACTCCTGAGGGTCTGATCGCTAGGTACGCCTAGATGCTCGTTCCCAGAGCCTGCCGTCACCCCCCTTGCAGAGCCAGAAGTCAGAAGACAGGTGAGTAGAAGAAGATCAGAAGACTTCAGTGACGGCTTTGAGGTACCGCACAGCGATCACATGCTGCGCGCCATGCTCCCACACACACACACAGGCACTGTAGGGTGCAGCAGGGCGCAGGGGGGGGGGCACCCTGGGCAGCATATAAATCCTCAATAGAGACTGGCAAAAGATAATATGAGTCCCTAGGCACTATATCCAACCCCCGCCAGTATAAATATATTGAAGAAATAGCTGGGCTGAAGCGCGCCATTAAGGGGGCGGGGCTTACCCCTCACAGCTCACATCAGCGCAATTTTTTCTTCACAGAGACGCTGGCCCTTCCAAAAGCACACTGCTGTACAGAACAGAGTGAAAAACGAGGGGGGGGCACTGTTGATGGGTGCAATATATGTTAATAAAAAGCACAATATATAATGAGCGCTGGGCGATGAGCTGGAAAATTCCTTCTGTGTTTCCCTGACAGGATGTACTGGGTTCTATCCCTTATAGCCAGTGTAATGTCGGTGGGTGTTTGGTACACATGTGTCGGCATGTCTGAGGCTGAGTGCTCTGCCACAAACGACTGTGGGAATGACCCTGTCGGCACCGCCGACTCCTGTTGGTACATGTGAAAAATGTGTCAACATGTCGGTAGATGTATGTTTTTCCTAAGAGAAAACTATATGGGAGACACAGATGTGTGTGGGTTTCCCTGTCGGCACCAACAATATCTAACTGGGTAAAAATGTGATGCATACCGGAAGGGACTATACCTATATGTATATATGTATAGTAGGGTTGCATAATTCTGTGACACAGACACAGACGTAGTAATGTTTATGGAGTGTGTCATATTCATAGAATATATTTCCCTCAGACCCCTCGGGGTCACAAAAATGGTTTGTATGCCCAGTTACTACTCCCTGATGTCGACACGAATACTGTTTCTTATGTCGACCGTAATGTTTCCTGATTAGATCCACAAAATATTATTCAGCATTCAGTACATGTTTCGTACACATTATAAACGTATTAACGTCTCTAGGGACCCTGCTATTCCTGACAAAAGGATATATATATGAGATTGGTATATACAGGTTGAGTATCCCATATCCAAATATTCCGAAATACGGAATATTCCGAAATACGGACTTTTTTGAGTGAGATTGAGATAGTGAAACCTTTGTTTTCTGATGGCTCAATGTACACAAACTTTGTTTAATACACAAAGTTATTAAAAATATTGTATTAAATGACCTTCAGGTTGTGTGTATAAGGTGTATATGAAACATAAGTGAATTGTGTGAATGTACACACACTTTGTTTAATGCACAAAGTTATAAAAAATATTGGCTAAAATTGCCTTCAGGCTGTGTGTATAAGGTGTATATGTAACATAAATGCATTCTGTGCTTAGATTTAGGTCCCATCACCATGATATCTCATTATGGTATCTAATTATTCCAAAATACGGAAAAATCCCATATCCAAAATACCTCTGGTCCCAAGCATTTTGGATAAGGGAGACTCAACCTGTATGTGTCTTTATGTGTATTTAGATATATGTATGTATATATATTTATTATGAATGCTGAGGTAAAGTTCCTCCTTCTCATGTGCTGACCTCTCTGTTGAAAAAACTGTGGGTTAGCCGTGACAAGATGGTTTCAAATCCGCAAGAGGATTCCGAGTGTTTATTCTTTTCCTGCCGCGGAGAGGATAAAGTGGGAGTTAACCCCTGTTCTGCACGGGGCCCTGTCACAAAGGATCGTATGCAGGAAGCTACGTTATGTTCTAGTTATGTGTCCACGTGTGCGTTGATTATACTAACCATTACATGCGCATGGGGGAGTAGTAGTACTCAGAAATGGTCGGTTACCTTGTCATCCGATTATAGTTACCCTGGGGAGAGATGGGATACTCCTTAAGTTGGGTTGTATCTAGGACTTTGCAGCATACTGCCGTGCGACTACAAGGGATATAGGACTCTTGGGTTCGCGGGCCTATTCCATAGTGGATTCACCAATGGAACGCTGATGCTGTCTCCAAGAAGAAATGGAGTCTCTTCCCTATGAAGGTGAAGCCTGGTTTGGTGACGGCCTTGTTAATTTGATCTCGGCAGATGCAGCTAGTAAGTCTACCTTCTTGCCCTATGTTCCCTCATAACGGATGATGACGCATTATTGTTGGATGCAGTCATTTCAACCAAATAAATACGAATTCCCCTTTTCTAGACAGGTAGAGGAAGGTGAAAAGGGAAGAGGTCAGCAGCCTTTTCAAGTTCACGGGAGCAGATATCATCCTCTGTTCTGCCACATCCACCACATGACGCTGGGTCTATCTTGCGGGAGCCCACATTGGTGGGACGTCTAAAACTCTTCAGTCAGTCCTGATACAGACATGGACCAGGGGGTTTTAAGAATAGGGTCCCTAGGGGGACATACTGGAGTTCCCAGGCGTTTCCCCTCACCGATTTTTCAAATCGACCTTACCGATTCGCCTCCGGACGGAGGGGTGGTATGAGAAACAATACAAGAGTTGTGTCAGGATCAGGTCATTGTCCTGGTGTCCAGGTCACAAAAAAAAAAAAAGGTTGATATTCAGGCTGCCGAGGCCGGACGGCTCAGTCAAACCAATCCTATATCTGAAATCCCTAAATTTCTACTTAAAGAAATTAAAATACAAGATGGAATCTCTCATGGCAGGGATCTCCAATCTGAAAAAGGAGAAAGAAGGTCTAATTACGGTTTTCTTCCGCATTAGGCTTACCTGAGGTTTGCAATTCAGGATTGTCATTACCATTTTCATGAAGGCGGTATGATGTTTCTCCTTCGATAGTAAGGAGTCATAATTATTCTGTACTGGGACGCTCTCCTGATTACGGCGAGGTCATTAACCAAGTCGTGCAAAACGTTGCATTCTCCCTGACAGTTCTTCAACAACATGGTTGGATCTTGAACTTACCAGAATCACTGTTGGTCCCAACGATGCGGTGGTAGGCTTTGGGAATAATACTAGATACAGAACTGATGAGAGTTTATTTTCTTTCAGTGGAAAGGGATCTGAAGATCCAGAGTCTGGTCAAACCTGCAACAGTGTCATTCCATCAATACATTCAGTTGCTGAAAAAGTTGGTTGCAGTCTACGAGGCCATTCAGTGTGCAGGTTACATGCCAGGGTGTTTTTAGCAGGACCAATTGGACAAGTGGTCCGGGTTCCACCTGGGTTAATCTGGTCTTTCGAGACCAGAATCTCAATCCTGTGGTGGCTGCGCAGTTCTCATTTCCTAAAGGGGCGCAGGTTCAGGTTCCAGGACTGGATCCTGGTGACCACGGATGCATGCCTCCGAGGCAGGGGAGCTGTCACACAGGAGGAAAATTTTCAAGGCAGAGGGTCAAGTTAGGATACTTGTCACCACATTAACGGTCTAGAGTTAAGGGCCGTTTACAACGGTTTTTCTACAAACGAAAAACGGAACAGAAATGGCAGAAGCCAGAAAGATTTTCCGCTGGGCGACGAAACATATAAGCACTCTGTCAGCAATGTTCTTTGCAAGAGTGGTCAATTGGGAAGCAAACTTCCTCGGCAGTCACGTTCTCCATCCAGGAGAGTGGAGTCTTCTTCAAAAGATCTTCACAGAGGTGACAAATCTTTGGGGAATTCCTCAAATAGACATGTTGGCATCTCGCCTCAACAAGAAACATCAGAGATATGGTTCCAGGTCAAGGGACCCTCAAGCAATAGCAATGGAAACACCAGGGGTGTTTCAGTCGGTTCCTTCAGCTTCCACTCTTTCCGAAGATGCTGAAGATCATAAGAAGAACAAAGGTTCAGGTGATCCTCATTGTTCCAGACTGATCAAGGAAGGCTGGATATCCAGATATTCCGGAATTACTTGTGGCAGATCCCGGGCCTCTTCAGCTGCGAGAGGATTGGTTACAGCAGGGGCTGTGCGTGTGTCAAGATTTACCGCGGCTACGTTGGAAGGCTTGGCGGCTAAACGCCGGATCCTAATCCGAAAGGGTTTTTCCCAGTGAAGTCATTCCCACACATCTTCAGACTAGGAAAAGAGTAACGTCTAAACATTTCCGCCGTGTTTGGAGGAAATATGTGTCTGGGTGTGAATCCAAAAATTTCAGTTAAGACGTTTTCTCCAATTTTCTACAAGCTGGTGTGGATGCGGGCTGAAAGTTGGGCTACATTAAAGTACAAGTTTCAGCCGTATTGGTTTTCTTCAAAAACAATTGGCCTCCCTTCTAGAAGTTCAGACTTTCGTGAAGAGCGTATTGCACATCCAACCTCCATTTGTGTCCCCAGTGGCACCATGGGATATTAAGGTGGTGTTGCAGTTCCTTCAATCACATTGGTTTGAACCTTTCAGAAGGTGGAGTTGACATTCATCACTTGGAAAGTGGTCATCAGGTTGGCCTTGACAGATGCAAGGCGAGTGTCTGACTTAGCGACCTTGTTTGATCTTGTGAAGATGGAGCAGAGTTGGTAACTCGTCAACAATTCCTACGAAGGTGTTCTTTCTTCCAGATGTACCAACCTGTGGTGGTGCCGGTGGCTACTAACGCCTTCGCTGAGTCAAAAGCCTCTGCATGTGGTCAGAGTTTTGAATATTTATGTCGCCAGGATGGCTCCGTTTAGAAACACAGGCTCTGTGGGCCTGTTTGCTCCTAACATAACTGGGTGTCCTGCTTACGAGCAGACCGTTGCGTGCTGGATCTATGGTATGATTCAACATACTCATCCACGGCAAGATTGCCGTTATCGAATTACGTGAAGACCAATTTTACTAGAAAGGTGGGTTCATCCGGACCGGTGGACCGGGGGGTATCGGCATTGCAACTTTGACAAGCAGTTTTTTTAAAAAATGCTTAAATTTTCACGGTTTTGATACCGTGGCCGATATGGACCTCAAGTTGGTCATTTGGTGCTGCAGAGTCGTCCGCACTCTCCCGCCCGGTTTTAGAGCTTTGGTATAACCCCATGGTTCTTGAAGTGTCCCCAGCATCCTCTAGGACATATGAGAAAATAGGATTTTAATACCTACCGGTAAATCCTTTTCTCTTAGTCCGTAGAGGATGCTGGGCGCCCGTCCCAGTACATACTGTATCTGCAGTTATTGGTTGTAGTTACACACAGGTTGTGTTACGGTTTCTGTCAGCATATTGCTGCATATTTTTCTTGCCGTTGGCTGGTGTTCTATGGAATGCCACGTTCGGCGGCATGTTTAAGGTGTGAGCTGGTAAGATGCTCACCGTGATTTAACAATAAATTCTTTCCTCGAAATGTCCGTCTCCCTGGGCACAGTTCCCTAGACTGGAGTCTGGAGGAGGGGCATAGAGGGAGGAGCCAGGTCACACCACTTTGAAAGTCTTAAAGTGCCCATGTCTCCTGCGGATCCCGTCTATACCCCATGGTTCTTGAAGTGTCCCCAGCATCCTCTACGGACTAAGAGAAAAGAATTTACCGGTCGGTATTAAAATCCTATTTTTACTCCAGAGTTCTGGCTATAAAAATTATTAGAATAATGCAAATAACATATTTCAAACATATTCTTTGTATTTTTCATATACTTTATACAGCTAAAACTCTGGCACAAACGTTAGTATGACAGGAAAGGCTCTGCCTCACCCCACCGCACGTCAGCGGTGCGTGTCTTACAGCCCTAATGGATGGCCACTTGAACTATGTGGGAGCAGGGGCGCCAATTTATGTTTTTGCTGGTGGGTGCTGGATGATGTAATTACGTCACGCCGTGCCCGCACACGCAGTAGACCAGGAGGCTGACTGGATGAGGGCAGGCGGTGACTATAAGGACTTGCACAGTGCCAGGCGGGCGGCCCCGTGGGTTCTCATCATTTTACGTGGGTGCTCGGGCTGGGGAGCACCCACGGAATTGGCACCTATATGTGGGAGTAGCGTGCTGTCCTTCAGTATATCGACAAACAAGGTAATTACATTTATACTTTACCTTGTTTGTCTGCGGCCCGCTCAGATGTGTCTGCATAGGGAGAGTTCCAGTGACATTTCAGTGAAGGTGTAATGACTCTTCAGAGGCCGTCTTTTAGAGTGGGAAAAACTGTTTCACACAAACCTCTAAGTAACTGCTCCCACTCTGATAGTGCTAGCCCCTCTCAATCAGGGACTACAGGGATGATGTACTAAGTGCTACATTCACTGTACTCGGTACTCAGGGAACAGGGTGGACAAGCTCCGAGTACTGGAACGTAATGCTGTAATAAGGGTGAAGTTCAGCAGTTACCCCTAAGAAGCCCTGACTCCGTTGTCTCACCCTTGTGGTCAGTCTATGCCTGCGAGACTATGTTTGCTTGGGCCCATGGCAGCCACGTTTGAAGGGTAGATTAAGTCTGCCCAACTCCGATGCCCCCCGGTCTTAGTTGGAGACAAGGCGTAAACTGAGACGGGGCGATAACAAGGGGAACATCTAACTAAAACCTGAAACAGAGTTAGGGGCAACTCCAGAACTCTAAACAAAAGTATGTGCGGCTCAGCCACCAAGACAAACTACAACAAAGGCAATGCTGTCCACACGCCGACACAATACTGTTGTGTACCGGCGATGACAGCATACGCAGAACCCTCTGCAGAAAATCCAAAGCAAATATAACAAGAAGCTACGGCCAAGGCCGTAAGATGCGGCAAAGCCGCTACTCACGAAACCGGTGTGAATACAGGCGGCCGGACAAGAACCCCCAAAGCCGCAGACACAGGCTCACAGAACCGGAGGGCAGGCAGGATTCCGACAACAGGCCAGAGGACACCAAGACACAGGATAACTGGATCAGGAACAGGCAATACCACAGGACTTATGGATCAAAGGTTGACAGAATCACTGAGTTTCATGACAGGAACGCTCCAGGACAGGAAGCAGCTCACAAGAAGCTCCGGACTCTGACAGAGCTGAGTACACAGGATTCCAGTATCAGACAGGGCCGGGACACAGATGCAATACTGGACAAGACACTAATCGGGAACATACAGGTATCTTAACAGAATGTCTATCACCAGCCCAGAACTGCAGAGCTAGCTAGATAATAAGGGAACACACCCCAATCAGGATGGCTGGAAGCCAGGCACAAGATAATGACCAAAACAGCGCAAGGTAAGAGTAACACAGACCAGAGCCAGATTGCAGTACAGAGACTCACCACATAATGATCAACTATCAGACAGGTGAGGCTAAACACATAGAAACAGGCTGCAATTATACTGACTCACCACCGGCAGCCAAACAGAAGTCCTCTAAACAAATACAATGGAAATCCTGGCATGCAAACTGAACTACAATACATGAAATTAATAAACAGAATGCAAACTGGAATGAACCACTGCTTGTGGTTCATAACACTAAGCAGTGAAATGAGTGTAGAAGTGAGCCAGTGGAGAATCAGCTGCTCTTTATAATTTCATAATATGCAAATTATAAATGTTACTTGAATGCTGATTTGGTTACCATGGGCAACTTCTCCACTGTCTCACTACTCACTCTTTTCACTGCTTAGTACATCTCCCCCTAAAGCACCCTATAGTAAAACCTGAAAACAAATAAAAACCTAACTAAAAAGGTAAGACCTAGACTGAGGATCTAGGTTATGAGGAGAGGTTATGCAGTGGGTGGGAGTCAATTTGAACTAATTGGTGCCCACCTCCAACCCACCTAAGGCATAACCCACAAGTAATGGCATCTCCCAGATGGATGATAAAGAAAAGGCAGGTCTCAGGATCTGTGGTTGCTTTGGATTTGTGATAGTGGCCAAGGTGCTAATACAGCTGGAGGGTGTATGGAGTAAAATAGGAGGTCTGAGCAAGCTCTTCTTCATAGAAAGAGATATTTATTAATAACAGCTGTGACAGTAATCACATAGACTGGAGTAAAATCCAAGATAAGTTTTATTCTCACTACAAGCAGTTTACAGACAATTGCAGGATTCACAAGGCAGGTTCAGGGCTATCTTAATAGCAGCGTAGGCCCCTGGGCAAAGCAATGCACTGGGGCCCCTACCCATCCTCCAGCAGTAGGGGTGGCGGGTGCAGCTTTGATGTCCTGCCGGTGGTAAGGGTTTTTCTATCTTCCAGTCAGCATGTAGGACCTGGATCAGTAATTTCTGCTAATTACTCCTTTACTGCACAGTTGGTGGGAGACGGAGTGGGAAGGAGAACACTAAACTGTAGAAGGGGGCATTGGGCTGAATGAAGGGGCCCCGGTACATGACTTCCAGGGTGGTAGGGGGTGTTTAATATGCAGAGTAGGGGTGGTTAGTGGGGGTGTAGTAGGGCATGCCGGCGGCCCGGCGACCAGCATACGGCCGCCGGAATCCTGACCGCCGGCATACCGACAGCGTGGCGAGTGCAAATGAGCCCCTTGTGGGCTTGCTGCGCTCGCCACGCTGCGGGCACGGTGGCGCGCGCCACGCTATTTATTTTCCCTCCAAGGGGGCGGGGACCCCCAAGAGGGAGAAAAGTGTCGGTGTGCCGGATGTCGGGATTCCAGCGCCGGTATACTGTGTGCTGGGATCCCGACAGCCGGCAAACTGAAGACCACCCGGTGTTAGGTTCCTGGTGCTCAGAACAAGGGAGATGTTCATGAAGTGAGTCCAGAGCACCAGGACGTAACGCTGGGAAAGGGGAATGGAAAGGGAATAGCCCCTGGCGCCCTAACTCTGTTGTCTCACCCGTGCTATCGGAAATCCCTTGCGAGACTATGGTTTCTTGAGCCCTTGGCAGCCACGTTTGAAGGGCGGATTATGTCTGCCCAACTCCGGTGCCCCCCGGTCTTAATGAGAGACAAAGGGAAATCCGAGGCAGAATGATAACAAGAGGACCTCTAACTAAGCAAACAGGCCAGGGGCTACAAGCTAACTAAAAACCTAAAGTATGTGCGGAGAAACCGCCAAAGGAAAAGAACAACAAAGGAAATGCTGATCACACGCCGACACAATACCTTTGTGTACCGGCGGTGACAGCACAAGCAGAACCCTCTGCAAAACACCAGGGACAGAAACAATAATGGAATACAGCGGCCTAGGCCAACGGACGCGGGAGAGCCGCTACTCACGGAACCGGTACGAATACTGGCAAACGGACAGGAACTTCTAATGCTGCCGACACTGACTCTCAGAACTGGAGGACAGGCAGAATCCCAAACGACAGACCGGTGGACACCAGGAAGCCAGAAGACTTGACCAGGGACAGGCAAAGCCACTGGAACTCAGGGCAGGAACGCCTAACAGCAGGACACGGGATCAGACACAGGAATCGACACAGGGACTGACACAGGAATCAACACAGGGACTGACAGGAACCAGCTCAAACTTCAAGCAGACTGCAAACCAAGGAATATCACCAGCATCTGTGAATTGCAGTCAGCCAGCATATAACAGACAGGCCTAATTAATAATCCCATGCAGCTGCCCTGTTGCATGATTCCAAACTGACCAGATGCAATTAGCAGCCAGGTGAGGCTGAACACATGGGAACAAGCTGCAATTACACAGACTCACCAGCGGCAGCAGACAAGAGTATTCTAAAACAGAGCAACAGGAAATCCTGGCATGCAAGACAACTTTATAAACATAAAATAGGAATGAACCACTACCTGTGGTTCATAACACCCGGTTAGTGGAGTTGGCTTAATATTCATCATTTTCTGGTGGGAGGACAGTTGCCTGACTGCAGATATTTCCAGTTCCTGGAAATAGATTTCTTAGCTTTCAATGGGATAAAAAAAACTAGAGTCCCACCTTTCAGGAGGTGCTGGGAACTTGGGGATCAGAGTTCTTGAGCAGTAGCAATCCACCGATGAAAATATAAAACTGCATACCAGGCATGTGGAGCTATAGCAGAGACTGGCTGCTGGAAGGCTGATATCTCTGGTTCTTTTTTTTTTTTTTTTTTTTTTTAAATTCAATAGTTTTTTTATTGATTTTGTTTTTCAATGAAACAAAAATACACAGAAAACAAAAAACTAAACCAAAACAATTCCGAACCCAGGGAATACACAGATTCCCATCTCTAACAGTAACCGCTTACAATAGTAAAGAAGTGCGGGCTTAAATTCCAAGATAGAGATCGTAGATTAGGGCAGATGTTACATGTTTGCATGGAGCGTACATACGCATTGTACAGTGTACAGAGTAGTTTATGGCAACACAACATAATGATTGTACAGATCACACAGCTACAATACGGGCAAAGGAATGGCTGACCGCAGGCGCCTGGGTACTACACAAAGAAATTAAAGACAGTTCATCTGATGCACATCCAGGATGCCAGACTCATTCTAACCCCCCTTTACATGTCCCTTCTCCGACACGTCTAGATATGGAGCCCACAGTGACTAGTGCTCAAACACTCCGGTTCACGGAATGCGGAGACTCAAGCCATCTACCCCACAGGTCTTGATATTTTTTCCCGGCTTTTCTAGCTAAGTACACATATTTCTCGTGAGAGGCCGTATCATTTACAAGTGAGACCCAGGACCGTATAGTGGGCGTATCTTTGGCTAGCCAAAGCCTGGCGATACACACCTTGGCCAGGCCACAGATTAATTACATATCTCCTGGCAGGGGGGTCCAGGGCATCCTCCTCCACAGCTGATAACACACACATCGTCGGGGAACATATCGACAAGAGAATTCCAGTCGACACCAGGGCGCTGATAACACCCGACCAGAATACGGCAATCTTGGGGCAGAGCCAGATAATATGCCAGAAGTTCGCATCCAGACTGTCGCACTTAGGACATCTGGAGGAATGAGTACCCCCTATATGGCTCAATTGCACTGGTGTCATATATACTCTGTGTAATATAAACAGTTTCATTTGTTGGTATCTAGTGGTGGTAGTTGAGAACCGTGGAGAACATAGAGCACCCTCCCAAAGCTCATCAGAGATGGCACCCAAGTCTGATTCACACTTGTCCCTAAGAAGGGACAACGGGTCAGAGTAGTGAGATTGAAGCACGCCTGTATAAATGTTGGACACCAGATGTTCGCCTTCCAGGGACTGCAGGAGAGACTTGACCGGGGAGTCAGTAATCATTGGAGGCGCATCGGGAAACTGTGCGTTGAGCGCATGTCTCAAATGCAGGTAGCGGTAGAAATGAGAAGAGGGTATACCGTAATCCTGTTGGAGTTGCAGGAAGGACTTCAGTATACCATCATTATACAAGTGCCCTAGAGATATCACCCCCCACCTCCCCCACACCGCCCCAGTCTGCAGCGAAGCCAACTCTGGGAAGCCGAAGGCATTGTCCAGAGGGGTATCTGGGTCTATACCCTGGCCCAATAGGAGAACATGTACCTGTTTCCATATGAGAATGGCCTGTTTTATTATAGGGATCTTGGACAGTTTATGGTTCCCACAGAGAAGCATCTGTGGTGGAGAGCCGTCAGGATACACCTGTAAAAGCATTTGTGAGTGTATTGGGGGTAATTCCAAGTTGGTCGCAGCAGGAAATTTTTTAGCAGTTGGGCAAAACCATGTGCACTGCAGGGTGTCACAACTGAGGGCCTGAGCTGACGGGAGGCAGCCTCAGTTGTAGGGGCTGAGATGTAACGGAACCTGGGAGGTTGTATCAGACCCCTAGACATGTAAGTAACATGTAGAAGAAATGCCCGAAGGCGTGAACACGACAACCAGGGTAAAAGTCAATGATGTTTATTTATGACAAACTCCGTAACACAGCAGCAGTAAAAGAAAACCTAAAAATCAGCAGAGGATAAATACAGTTCCTGGGCTCTACAGGGTGGCAAGGGCCACAGGGCTCTGGTAGTGTGAGATAGTTCTTATAATCTTCTAGTTGGAAAGTCCTTACCAGGCCCGACTGTAGCAATGGAGATAGCCCAGGATCATACCAGCTGGTGTTCCAGGAAAAGCTGGGCTGCTGTGGATAAAACGGCTGCTGTGGGTACTGGCTGGAACCAGACTGATGTTGGCACGGAGTGGATACTGGCTGGAACCAGTTAAATGATAAATGTAGCTTGAGAGCGATGAAATATGAAGTGATGTTTGGAGCTTGAGAGCGGTGAAATAATAATGCCGGTGATAAATGATAATCTGTAGAAAAGGGTACCGGCACTTTAAGAAGAGCTGATCTCTGCTGGAAGCTGATTGCTGTAAGCAGGTGGATCTGTAGCTGGAAGCAGATGAATCCAAATGGATAGGAGAGTCAGGCTACACCGCAGGTGGAATGCTGGTGCGGGTCTCTTTAGTGGAGGTTTGGAGATAGGAACTGGAAACTGGAAAACAACCACAGGAGAGAGACAAACTGGAACAAGGTTTGACAACCAAAGCACTGACGCCTTCCTTGCTCAGGCACAGTGTATTTATACCTGCAGCAAGGAAGGGATTGGCTAGGCAATTATGCAGATTATCAATACTGAGAACAGATTGGTGGAAATGATCAGCTGACAGAATCCAAGATGGCTGCGCCCATGCAGACACTTGGAGGGAAGTTTGGTTTGTAATCCATGTGGTAATGAAAACAGTAATGGCGGCGCCGGCCACCGGAGACAGGAGGCGCCAGGCTGACAGATGCACATCCAACCACGCGGACACAGCGGAGGCCGCGGCTGACGTAATCGCCACTCAGACACTCTGCATGCAGAAGTTCAGGGACGGCGGCGGAGGCCGCGGGAGACGCCATGCCAGGTGTAATATGGCGTTTACTGTGACAGCGTCCCAGAGTGACAGGAGAGGATACAGGAATGTACACATCAGGATAACAGATGGTATCCGGTCCTGGAGCGCTGAGCCAGCCTTAGGAGGCATCTGATGGGTAAGAAATGGCGTCCAGATACCCGGATCGTGACACAGGGAAGGCAGATATAACATGTGCAAAGAGAGTTAGATTTGGGTGTGGTGTGTTCAATCTGCAATCTAATTTGCAGTGTAAAAATAAAGCAGCCAGTATTTACCCTGCACAGAAACAAAATAACCCACCCAAATCTAACTCTCTCTGCAAATGTTATATCTGCCTCCCCTGCAGTGCACATGGTTTTGCCCAACTGCTAAAAAATTTCCTGCTGCGATCAACTTGGAATTACCCCCATAGTGAGAGCATATGTGGCAGTCACCCACTCCCACATATGTGCCAATTGTGCGGCATAGTAGTAAAATCGAAATATAGGGAGAGCTAAGCCTCCCAGCACTCTCGGTCTGCACAAAATGTCAAGTCTCAACCGCGCTCTCCTACTGGCCCAAATCAAAGAAGAGACCAAACTGTCAATCTGTCTGAATATTTTCAAGTTAATATATACAGGGGATTGCTGGAGAACATAAAAGGAGTTTAGGCAAATACACAATTTTTACTAAGTTGACCCTACCAGTAACAGTCAGGGGCAGAGTCCCCCAAACCTTGACCTTCGAGCGGAGATACACCATTTGCGGCATAATATTAAGGGAAACATAGGTACAAGGGTCATTCGATACCCATATACCCAGGTATTTGAAAGAATCTACCCATTTAAGTTTGGTATGGATCAATGGGACCACCGAGACCGGGCCTCTAAGTGGAGTAATGGTGGATTTATCCCAGTTAATTTTGAGCCCGGAGAAGCGTCCGTATTCGGTTATCAAATCAAGGATTTTAGGCAGGGAGGAAACATAATCATCCACGAAGAGCAAAAGATCATCAGCATATAACGCTATCCTGTCATATCTTGAGTCGCTCTAATCAAACAAGCCAGTGGCTCAATAGCAATGGCAAACAGAGTCGGGGACAGAGGGCAACTTTGTCTCGTTCCCCTGGACAGGGGGAAGGAGTTCGAAACAAACCCGTTCACCGAAACTCTGGCCATGGGCAGGAAGTACAATAATTTAATGTAACTGATAAAGTTGGGGACCATGCCAAACCTTCTCATAGCCTCCCAGAGGAAGGCCCACGCCACCGAATCAAAGGCCTTAGCGGCATCTAAAGAGGCTATAACGGCAGAGCAGTCCTCCCCCCGAGAAACCTGGAAATGAGTGAACAGACGCCTCAAATTAACAGCAGTGGACTTACCAGGCATGAAGCCTGTTTGGTCAGGGTGAATAATTTGGGTGATGACCCAGTTAAGTCTGGAAGCCAGAACCTTGGCTAGGATTTTAAATACGTGGGCAGCAGGGAAATAGGACGCTATGATTCAACCCTCCTGGGGTCCTAATCTGGCTTGGGAATCACAATAATCAAAGCCTCCGCCATAGATGGGGGCAGCGCGCTTTGGGCAAAAATTTTATTGAATAAACTAAGCAACTGAGGGGCAAAATTTTTTGTGTGCTTCTTATATAGTTCTGATGGAGTGCCATCAAGGCCAGAGGCCTTACCATCGGGGGAGGCAGAGATCGCCATCTCAATCTCCTCCAATGACAAAGGGGCATCGAGGAGAGCCTTGGCCTCACTGGAGACACAGGGCAATTGGATTCCACCCAAGTAATCATACAGTTCTAGTGGGGAACATGTCAATTTGGAACTGTATAGTGCTTGATAGTACGAGACAAATTCCGCCACAATCTGGGGGGTGCGGTCCAATACTGACCCATCCAAATTCAAAACCTCCACTGCAGTATGAGAGCAGCAGTCACCCCTTGCAAGATTAGCCAAATAAGAACCTGGTCTATCCCCCGTAGCGTACTGGACATGCGAGGAGAAGAGAAGCCTGTGCTGGGTTTTCCCCCACAGGTAATCCTTCCATTCACCCTGAGCATGGAGCCACACCAACTTAGAAGCATCCAAGCCATCTCGCACATACTTCATCTCTGAAGCAACAACCCGGGCCTCCAATTCAGCTTCACGTTTACCAAAGGAGGATTTAAGACTCCCTACCCGTTTAATCAATGTTCCTCTCAAAAAGGCCTTAAAAGTGTCCCACAGCAGAGACATATCCGTGGTGTCATCATGCATAACAAAGAATTCTAACCAGCTTGCCTCCAAGTCGGATCCCTCACCCATATGCGTCAGCCAAAAAGGATTACATTTCCAGACTGCTTGGCCTCGCTGACAGTTTAGGTCAATATATAACGATATAGGGGAGTGATCCGAAATACCCCTGGTCTCATATCTGACATTTTGAACTTTGGGCAAAAGTTCCCGAGACAGGAGAGCCAAATCTATCCTTGAGAAGGAAGAATGAGAATGTGAAAAACATGAGTATTGCCTCAAACCGGGATGCTTCAATCTCCAGGGGTCAACCAAACCCAACTCAGAGACAGTGTCTGCAAATGGGGATCGCTTGGGCTGTGGGTTGGAGGATGCCGTAGACAGCCTATCCATCGCCTGGTTTAAAACGTTGTTGAAGTCACCCATACAGATAACGGCTACCCCAGGGGATGCAGCCATAAAGGCAGACGCCTTTTTAAGCACGTCATGCGAGTATGGAGGGGGCACATACATAGCCAACAATAATAGGGGGATGGAGTTGATTTTACACTTGAGAAACACATATCTACCCCATTGATCCATTTGCACAGAATCAAGCGCAAAGGGAACAGATTTTCTAATTAGGATCGATACTCCCCGGGATGCTGCGGTATGCATGGAATGGAAAGCCCAGCCCACCCAAGGTTTTTTAAGGGACATAATCTTAGTAAGTGGGTTTCCATCAGGCAAATTATATCCGAGGTATAATGCTTAATCTGTCGAAGCACCAGGGAGCGCTTAATTTTGTCATTGATCCCCCGCACGTTCCACGACAGAAACTTAACCAAAGCCATAGCAAAGCATCGCTGTAATTTTGTAGACTACCCGCGGCCAGCCACCTCCAGCAAGCATCAAAAGAAATACGCCCGCAGCTAGATGCGACATAAACATAGCGGAAATAAGCACAGTGCACAGCCAAAAGCATAAACAAACCAATATGAACAGCCTAAAATAACCCCCACCCCGTATACCACCTAAAACTTGCAGCATACCTGGTTCCCTAACAAACAAAATTCCCCTAAATACCAACAGTAACAGCTAAGGCGGAGAACACCTTCACATACTCCGCTGATACCAAACAAAACCAAATTCCTATATCCAAAGAGAGGGCCAAGAATATAATGACCTGAGACAGGAGAATCTCCCAGCTAAGCTCGAATCCCCCCCTCTAAACCACTACACCCACCCCAACTCAGTGGCGTAGCTAGAAATTTTTCTCCCCCAAGCCAAAAAATTCTCTGGCCCCCCCCCCCCCCCCGCATAATTGCCTTCGGCGCGCGCTGCAAAAAGGGGTGTGACCTTGCTGAAATGGGCGTGGCTTTGCATAAAGGGGCGTGGTTTTGCAGGAAAAGACTACCTTATACCCCAGTTTTGCAACCTGCACGCCCAGACGTTGGCCACCACAGGAAAAAAAATAATCCTGATTCATACCCCTTACATTATTTGTAATTTTTCCTCCGTATAGTAATGCCCGGTATACATTATGCCACATACTGCAATGGCCCTTACACATTATGCCACACACAATAATGCCCATGACACAATATTCCACACACCATAATGCCCCCGACACATTATGCCACACACCGTAATGCCTGTGACACATTATCATGCCCGTTATTCATTATGCTAAACACTGCAATGCCCCTGATACATTATAGCACATACATTGCCTGTGACACATTATGCCACACACTGCAATGTCCATGACACATTATGCCACACACTGCAATGTCCGTGATACATTATGACACACACTGCAATGTCCGTGATACATTATGCCACACACTGCAATGACCCTGTGACATTATACCACATACCACAATGCTCGTGATATAGTATACCACACACCGTAATGCCTGTGACACATACCGCAATGCCCGTTATACCCTATGCCACACACCGCAATGCCCGTTATACATTATGCCACACACTGCAATGCCCCTGAGACATTATACCACATACAATGCCCGTGATATAGTATGCCACACACCGTAATGCCTGTGACACATTATGACACACACCGCAATGTCCGTAATACATTATGCCACACACCGCAATGTCCGTGATACATTATGCCACACACCGCAATGCCCATTACACATTAAGCCCTACAGTAAGGCCTCTAATTACTTTTAAATTACCTGCTCGTTGCCAGGGGTTTCATGCTCTTGGTTCCATGCACGGTGCCAGGGGTTTTCATGCTCAGGGTGTCATGTTTGTTGCCAGGGGTTTCATGCGGTAGGTGTTATGCTTGTTGCCATGGGTTTCATGCGGTAGGTGTTATGCTTGTTGCCAGAGGTATCATGTGCTGGGTTTCAAGCTTGTTGCCAGAGGTAAACATTCGTTACCAGGGGTTTCATGCACTGGGTGTGATGCTTGTTGCCAGGGATTTCATGAGCTGGGTGTTGTGCTTGTAACCAGGGGGTAATGCTCGTTGCTAGGGCTGTGCTCCCAGTGCCACATATGCCCCCAGTGCCAGATATTCCCCCACAGTGCCAGGTACACATATGCCCCCAGTGCCAAATATGCTCCCCCAGGGCCAAATATGCCCCCAGCAGCATTCTCTGTCTCCGTAATGGCAGCGGTGCGCAAGGTGTGTGACGTCACCGCAGTGTAGCTTCCAGTTACACGGAGCTGCAGTCTGTGATTGGCCGGCACGGTGGCGCGTGTCGTTAGTCCTGCAGCTGGGGCGGGTTCGACTCCCACCCCTGCGCTCGAGCTTAGGTACAGGGAAAGCACAAACAATAGAGAATGCAGCTCGGCATGGGGTGCACTCGGACTGTGACAGCAGCCTCATTTTTTATTGTACACAATACTGGAAGAGATAATATTATTATCTATCACCCCCCCCCCCCCCCTAATCCCACCAGCATCAGTATATACCGCGAGGGGGTGAGAGGGGTAGGAGCAGTGACAGAGGGGGGTGAGAGAGGGGAGAAGGAGCAGTGACAGAGGGGGGCAGTGACAGAGGGGGGTGAGAGAGGGGGAAAGGAGCAGTGACAGAGTGGGGTGAGAGAGATGGGTAGGAGCAGTGACAGAGGGGGGTGAGAGAGGGGGAAAGGAGCTGTGACAGAGGGGGGTGAGAGAGATGGGTAGGAGCAGTGACAGAGGTTGGTGAGAGAGAGGGTTAGGAGCAGTGACAGAGGGGGGTGAGAGAGTGGGGTAAGAGCAGTGAGAGAAGGGGGTAAGAGAGTGGGGTAGGAGCAGTGAGGATGCAGTCCGGATACACTGGGGTGGAAGGTTGTGCGTGGTCCCGCGCTGCAGGGCGGTGTGCTTTGCATTACAGGGCGGCAGGGAGCAACAGCAGCAAGGACTATTGTCCTGGGCAGCCGGGCTACGTGGCTGCATACTGGGGGAAAGGGAAAGCCAGCTCTTTGTGCCCACTCCACAGGAGGTGGAGAGAGGGAGCACAGGAAGAAGTGCCCTCTGCCTGAACGCAGTTCCGTGGCTGCGGCACTCAGGAGGCGGAGCGGCTATGTAGGCAGGCGGCCAGAGAACAAGCAGCAGCATTCTCCATCTTCGTAATAGCAGCGGTGCGCAAGGTGTGTGACGTCACCGCTGCCGCCCGCCGGAGACCCAGGAGGGACACACAGGAGAGGCGCGCACTGTGCCCTCCGTGTCCCTTCTTCCCAAAACAGAATCAGTGGTGGCGGCTAGGGCGCCCCGCAGCCCTGCGCTCCCCCAAGCGATCGCAGGGGCTGCGGGCCCCTAGTTACGCCACTGCCCCAACTAATTAACAGTTTAATCCTCGAAGACAGTACATCAGAACAGTCGTCTAGATTATAGGGCCTAATAACAGCACTGAAGTAGCAACTAATAGTCTCCCCGTCCCCACATAGCCACCCAATCCCAGCGAAGGCCTACAAAAGCCACAGAGAGCCCCCTACATGCATAACATAGCTGCACCACACAAAACAACAGCATGAGAAACCCCCACCCGAAACCACGTTGCAAAAATAACACAGTAGAAATTCAAGGAGTAAAACATTGGCTAGTAGAGGAACTAGAGGAAGGAGTTCAATCAGCTGCTAATGCTCTCCGGGCCGGAAAGCGTGGGTCCAGCCACACTGACGCCTCGCGGGGACTCGTGAAGAATTTAGTCTCTCCATCTGAGACCACCTGCAGCTTGGACGGGAAGAGCATGGCATAAGGGATATTCAGTTCTCGCAGCCTGCGCTTCACCGGGACAAACTTGGCTGTATCCTCTATCCTTTTGAACGTCAATAGCAAAGTCTGGAAAAACTGGAAAAACTGAAATCGGAGATCCGTTCCACTGGAGAGGACCCTTAGTGCGGGCCAGTTTCAAAATCACGATAATGAAGGAGCTTGGCTATGAACGTACGGGAAGGTGCCCCTGGAGGTAGCGGACGCATCGGGACTCTGTGAGCGCGCTCCACTGCAAAGTGTGAGGTAAACTCCTCCGTTCCAAATGCATCCAACAGCCAGCGCTAAAGGAATTTCTCGGGGAGGCACCCTCCTCCTTCTCAGGCAGGCCGACAAAATGAACATTGTTCCGTCGCAGTCTCCCCTCCATATCCGTCATCTTCTTGTGTACCTCCGTCATCTGAGACTCCAGAGCAGAGGTGCGTCTACCGAGTGGCGAAACAGTATCTTCCAGAGTGGAAATGCGCGTTTCAACTTCACCGACCCTCTCCCGCACTCGCTGAAGGTCTTGGTGTATGATGGAGAGGTCCGCCTGGACCTGTCTGATCCTATCGGCCAGGCGGGCCTCGCTGGCGGTGACTGCGTCTAGGACCCTCTGCAGTGCAACATCCAAAGCTTCCACAGAGGAGGAGCTATTGGAGGGCGATGGTGGTGACGGTGAGGAGGCCGAATGTGCATCCCCCCCACGCTGTGGCCGAGCCGGAGGGTTCCTAGCAAACTTTTCTAATTTCGCTGCCGCGGCCGCATTACTTTGGTGCTGTCAGACCATCATAGCTGAGGGAATCAGGGAGTGTAGTATATCAGGACTGTCCAGTCGCCACCTGTTAGAAGTATAGTATATCAAAACTGTCCAGTTGCCGTCTAAGAAAGTGTTTAGTATATCAAAACTGACCAGTGGCTGCTTGTGGACACAGATATCAGAGCAGAATCCTCCGGATGCCGCCAGCAAGGAAGCACAGTATATCTAAAGCCCTTTCTCCAGCTGCTGTCCCCACCGTCCCCCACTGGAGACGGAGAGTGCACAAAATGGAGGCCAAACTTTGTTCAGCAGCAGTTCACCCCCCCAGTCCCAGGGGACCTCCAGGTATCAGAGACAGGGCAGCAGGCACATATATAGAAGAAGGTAGACCCTCCAGGGGTTAATGCAGACGAAATAGGTGTCTCCTGAAGATGTGGGGCAACAACACCGCACCAGGGCACACAGGGAGGCAGACCTCCCAGGCCGCCCGCCCCGCAGCGCGGTCCGGAAGATCAGCAGGGGAGCCGGAGGGCAGAGGCCAAAGCTGCGGGGAGGAGAGCAGCGGCCGGACACGCGGCGGCGTCACAGCGGGAGACCCGGCAGGCACTCAGCCAGGCAGATGCAGGGGCAGACGGAGCGTACACCAGCACTCTCCCAGCTTCAGACACGGGGCTGCAGGAGGTAGGAAGACAGGCAGGGCAGCGGCCGCGCAGCGCGGGTAAACTGGAGAGCGGCGTCCCACGTGACAGGGCAGGCCAGGGACACGGCACACATAAACGTCCCGCCCGCAGCGGGAGACGGGCGAGCGGGTCCCAGCACAGCACAGGGGCTCCTTCACACCTTCAGACAGACAATGGGGTGGTTTTCGGGCCCAGGGGGGGACACAGGATACTAAAGCAGGATAATGAAGCTGGAGAGACACACAGCCTGTGTGCTACTCCATGTCCTCCGAAGCCACGCCCCGATATCTCTGGTTCTGGGCATAGTAGAGACAAGCTGCCAGTATCCACCGAAAGGGGAGAGTCCGAGCTTTTGGAGTATACCCTCAGAAAAACGCTAAGTCTTTCAGAACCTAAGATATCTGGCTAGGAAGAGCAATTAACAGACTCGGATGGGGACCGCTGATTTGAAGTCGAATATCTCCGGTTCCCTAGGGCCGATTTTTAAAAATCTGTTACCCCTGGAAAAAGAGAACCCTCAGCTGTCAGCCTAGGGCCCTTATACAACCTGGGGCTCTTGTGCAAGTGGCCATTGAGCCCATACAAAAAGACGGTAGTTCTTTACATCCAAATGTCTTGAAAATGTTGGGTTTTACCAGGTCCTGTCACCCCAAACCTGGCAAAGATAGCTGCTTTCAGGTGTGTATAGGAATCAGCCTGAGAAGCAGGTAGATCCACATATGCCCTCTTGGCTTTTTCCGTAAGTCAGGGGGCTAACCTTGCTGTCCACTGCTCCTTAGGTAATTTTAGCCAGGCAGCCATGCAAAGTACACAGGAATGCTTCTATATCATCTGATGGTGTTAGTTTATGCACCAGCTCACGCTCCCGATGTCTGCCAGCACCCTTGGGCCATTGTCCATCTCCTCTCTTAGCATCCACGGTGATCAGTGTCCCACATGGAGCCAGGATTTAGGGGCTGCCATCTTAGTTCTTGTTACATGTCTGCAGAGCACCAATGGAGTAAAGCAGGAAGCTGCATCAGCTGGGAGCAGCTATGACAATACAGATCAGCTGACCGGTCAGGATCCAATCGGGAGTTAGTCAGCAGTCAGATGACTCCTCTGACCAATTATCAGAGACCCAGGGATATAACGATCCTGCAAAGGCACTTCCTGGTTGTCAGTGCTTTGTTGTCTACAGACCTGCTTAAATTCTCTGTAAGCTTGCTTTTTGACTACTGTGCAGTTAACACTTTAGCACCCACTGAGTGACTCCATCCAGCAATCCTGAGTAGTTTGCTGTACTCCAGCAATCCTGTATAGCCAGTACCACTCTGCAACCCGGCATCTAACTCTAAGTAGCTGGTCTTAACCCAGCAATCCTGAATATCTGGTACTGCTCTGCATCCCAGCATCTGAGCCTAGGTAGCTGGTCATAATCCAGCAATCCTGAATAGCTGGTACTGCTCCGCATCCCAGCATCTGAGCCTAAGTAGGTGGTCAGAACCCAGCAATCCTGAACAGTTAGTACTGCTCTGTATCCTAGCATCTTAGCCTAAGTAGCTGTTCGTAACCCAGCAATCCCAAATAGCTGGAACTGCTCCGCATCTCAGCATCTGAGCCTAAGTAGCAGGTTGTAATCCAGCAATCCCGTATAGCTGGTACTGCTCCAGCACCTGAGCCTAAGCACCTTGCCACAATTCAGCAATCCTGTATAACTGAGACTGCTCCACATCTCAGCATCTAAACTCTCATGTTCCAGCAATCCGCCATAGCTGTTTCAGTTCAACACTCCAACACCAAGTTATCACTAGAACACCTTAGCTCTCTTCACTCTCCTGACCTTCATGAAGAAGAGTTATATTAGGCCACCTAGTTTCTAACTCAGCCTTCCACACTCCAGTCTCATGGCAACTCCAGGTCCGAACCCACAAACTAATCCAAGCATGAACTTGGCGTGTATAGGGGAGATAGGGCCCGGGAAGGCACAACGTTTTTATGATTGGTGATATTGGCTGGGATCTGAAATGCGTGCTCAGTTGGTAGACCTGGCAAAGTTAACAAAGAGCTGGTTAGAGCCTGACCAAAGACCGCCAGTCAGAATTCTTCAAATTCTCGAAGTCGACCATTGTATGCAGAAACAAAGAACTGCAAAAGTGGGTCCTGCAGAGTGATCCACAGTCATTTGAAGGGCTGGCAATAGCCATTGACAGATATTATGCCCTGGTAAGTATGGCCCAGACAACAGGAAAGGTTGTCAGGCCAGTCGTAAGGCCAAAGCCAGCACAAGGTATTGGCAGAGACTGCAAGGTGTGGGGAGCCAGAGCACTTCCTTGGGGAATTGTCTAAATCGCCAGGAGACGATGGGCTGTTTGGTGTGGCAACTGTGCTCCATGTACTCTGTTTGTTTGACCATGTTCTCATCCATGGGTAGTCTGCTGCTGTTCTGGGTGCCTGTTTTGGTACAGAAACAGGCGGTGTTGTCAGTGATGGATTCAGGCAGTGAAGTCACCTTGCTGTCCAGCACTCTATGACAGGAAGACCTGACAGTCCAGCTACTGCCAGTAAAAGTCCTATGTGTCCATAGGGCCACTGAGGAATATGACTGTATTTGTCTTCCCATTACCGTGAGGGGACATGCATGGGTGTATGTAGTGGCAGCGACAGCTCCAAAGCTACCATTGACCCTTATTCTGGGACGATACTTTCCCCTGTTCTGGGAGATTCTTCTTTACCGCACTGGTCCAGACATGCTGGCAACTACATCACCGGCCAGACGTCCGACCCTACATCATCCTGTTACTTACACCTCAGAACCGGAGAGAGAAATAAAGAAGCAGGTAGTGGAGAAGATTAGTCTCCTGTGTTCAGAGCTATAACATTCCAAGGAATATATTTACTAAAGCGCGGTCCCAGGTTCCTCTGCCTATAACAGTAACCATGTTGACATTCATAATGTTGACACCACAATGTCAACACTAGAATGGTTCAACATATAGACAAGCACCATGTCAACATCCTCGGAATGCAAACATTTCACATCTGAAATGTTGCCTTGTGAAATACTGACATTCTCAGAATGCTGACGGTTAGGCTTTGGCTCTGCCTGCATGGTTAGGGTTAAACTGCAGGGAGATTTTAAGATTAGGCACTAGGGATGAGGTTTAGGATTGAATATATGGGGAAAATAACAAGAGCAGTTTAGTCACCCATCTGCACTGGAACTGCTGTTCACATGACTGTCAGGACCCAGTGTCATGCTCGGCTGGAATTGAGGATCCGGCGACTGATATTTGCCCGAGGAAGCGATTGCCTGTGGATGAAAAAGACGAGGAGGCTGGATATAGTTCCTTCTCATGGGACAACAGATCAATGGAGGTCGTAGGCAGAGCTAAGAGTCAGTGAGTTGTAGTTTAAAAAACGAGGCTGAAGTTAAAGAACTGCGGACTTGTGAACTGTGGTTTGAAAGACGAGGCTGAAGATAATGAACTGCGGATTTGTGACTGTGGTTTGAAAGGACGAGGCTGAAGAGCATGGGAACTGTCTGTGACCAGAGACCCTTACAGGATCGGGGGTTCCCGGGTGTACTCTCACAAGCGGCAGTAGGTTAGAAACGGCAGGGCTACTGCAACTAATATATGACGGCAGAGCAGAGCCAGGGAGTAACCCAGACACAGAAATAATCCTGGGAGCACAGAGCTGTAGCACCTACTGTACACCTAGGTAGTAACCTGAAGCACTGGCACCCCTGTCATGAACCAGCCCCCTTTTATAAGGAGAGATCTCCCTGGATTGGCTGGACACAGCAAGGAGCCTGCACCATGCCTCAGAACTGGTCTCCAACATGGCAGCTCCCTGTAAAGCAGACACTTTCTCTTACGTCCTAGAGGATGCTGGGGTCCAATATAGTACCATGGGGTATATACGGTTCCTTTGGGATCCACTGGCACTTTAAGAGTTTAATAGTGCCTGCATGGTTAGGGTTAAGCTGCAGGGGAATTTTAAGATTAGGCACTAGGGATGAGGTTTAGGATTGAATATATGGGAAAAATAACAAGAGCAGTTTAGTCACCCATCTACACTGAAACTGCTGTTCACATGACTGTCAGGACCCAGTGTCATGCTCAGCTGGAATTAAGGATCCGGCGACTGATATTTGCCCGAGGAAGCGATTGCCTGTGGGTGAAGTAGACGAGGAGGCTGGATATAGTTCCTTCTCATGGGACAACAGATCAATGGAGGTCCTAGGAAGAGCTAAGAGTCAGTGAGTTGTAGTTACAAAACGAGGCTGAAGTTAAAGAACTGCGGACTTGTGAACTGTGATTTGAAAGACGAGGCTGAAGATAATGAAGTGCGGACTTGTGACTGTGGTTTGAAAGATGAGGCTGAAGATAATGAACTGCGGAGTTGTGAACTGTGGTTGGAAAGACGAGGCTGAAGATAATGAACAGCGGACTTGTGACTGTGGTTTGAAAGACGAGGCTGAAGATAATGAACAGCGGACTTGTGACTGTGGTTTGAAAGACGAGGCTGAAGAGCACGGGAACGGTCTGTGACCAGAGACCCTTATCGGATCGGGGGTTCCTGGGTGTACTCTCACAAGCGGCAGTAGGTTAGAAACGGCAGGGCTGCTGCAACTAATATATGACGGCAGAGCAGAGCCAGGGTGTAACCCAGACACAGAAATAATCCTGGGAGCACAGAGCTGTAGCACCTACTGTACACCTAGGTAGTAACCTGAAGCACTGGCACCCCTGTCATGAACCAGCACCCTTTTTTAAGGAGAGATCTCCCTGGATTAGCTGGACACAGCAAGGAGCCTGCACCATACCTCAGAACTGGTCACCAACATGGCAGCTTCCTGTAAAGCAGACACTTTCTCTTACATCCTAGAGGATGCTGGTGTCCAATATAGTACCATGGGGTATAGATGGGTCCTTTTGGATCCACTGGCACTTTAAGAGTTTAATAGTGTGGGCTGGCTCCTCCCTCTATGCCCCTCCTACCAGACTCAGTCTAGAAACTGTGCCCGAGGAGACGGACATACTTCGAGAGAAGGAAATACTGTCACAACTGAGGGCCTGAGCTGACGGGAGGCAGCCTCAGTTGTAGGGGCTGAGATGTACCGGAACCTGGGAGGTTGTATCAGACCCCTGGACATGTAAGTAACATGAATAATAACTGCCCGAAGGCGTGACCACGACAACTTGGATAAAAGTCAATGATGTTTATTATGACAACTCCGTAACACAGCAGCAGTAAAAGAAAACGTAAAAGTCAGCAAAGAATAAATACAGTTCCTGGGTACTACAGGATGGCAGGAGCCACAGGGCACTGGTAGTGTGAGATAGTTCTTATGATCTTCTAGATGGAAAGTCCTTACCAGGCCCGACGGTAGCAATGGAGATAACCCAGGATTGTGCCAGCTGGTGTTCCAGGAAAAGCTGGGTTGCTGAAGATAAAACAGCTGCTGTGGATACTGGCTGGAACCAGACTGTTGTTAGCACGGAGTGGATACTGGCTGGAACCAGTTAAATAATAAATGAACTTGGGAGCGATGAAATATGAACTGAAATGTAGAACTTGAGAGCGGAGAAATAATAATACCGGTGGAGAGTGGTAAAGTGTAGAAAGGACACCGGCCCTTTAAGGGAAGCTGTACTCTGCTGGAAGCTGAGCTGGAAGCAGGTAATGTTGTAGCTGGAAACAGATGAATCCACAATGGATTGGAGAGTCAGGCTACACCGCAGGTGGAATGCTGGTGCGGGTCTCTATGGTGGAAGTCTTGAGACAGGAGCTGGAACCTGGAAGACAATCACAGGAGAGAGACAAACAGGAACTAGGTTTGACAACCAAAGCACTGACGCCTTCCTTGCTCAGGCACAGTGTATTTATACCTGCAGCAAGGAAGGGATTGGCTAGGCAATTATGCAGATTATCAATACTGAGAACAGATTGGTGGAAATGATCAGCTGACAAAATCCAAGATGGCTGCGCCCATGCAGACACTTGGAGGGAAGTTTGGTTTGTAATCCATGTGGTAATGAAAACAGTAATGGCGGCGCCGGCCACCGGAGACAGGAGGCGCCAGGCTGACAGATGCACATCCAACCACGCGGACACAGCGGAGGCCGCGGCTGACGTAATCGCCACTCAGACACTCTGCATGCAGAAGTTCAGGGACGGCGGCGAAGGCCGCGGGAGACGCCATGCCAGGTGTGATATGGTGTTTACTATGACAGCGTCCCAGAGTGACAGGAGAGGATACAGGAATGTACACATCAGGATAACAGATGGAATCCGGTCCTGGAGCGCTGAGCCAGCCTTAGGAGGCATCTGATGGGTAAGAAATGGCGTCCAGATACCCGGATCGTGACAGCACCCCCCCCTTTAGGAGTGGCCCCAGGACACTTCTTTGGCTTTTGAGGAAACTTGGAATGGAATCTCCGGACCAAGGCAGGAGCATGGACATCAGAAGCATTGGTCCATGAACGTTCCTCAGGACCATAACCTTTCCAGTCAATAAGATATTGTAGTTGACCGTAACGGTGACGTGAGTCCAGGATCTTGGCCACTTCATACTCAACGCCTCGTTGAGTTTGGACTTTCGGAGTTGGAGGAAGTGAGGAATGAAACCGATTCAAGATCAGCGGTTTCAACAGGGAAACATGGAATGTCCTGGGTATTTTTAAGAAGGGAGGCAACTGGAGTCTGTAAGCAACAAGATTGATGACTTGTTCAATCTTGAAAGGACCGATATAGCGAGGTGCAAACTTCATACTGGGAACTCTTAACCTCAAATTCTTCGTGGATAACCATACCCGATCACCCACCTTGAGAGCAGGAACTGCTCGACGCTTCTTATCCGCAAACTTCTTGTACCTGAACGATGCCTTGAGCAGAGCTGATCGTACGCTCTTCCAGATATTGGCAAACTGATGCAAGGTGATATCCACTGCGGGAACAGAAGTTGCTGGAAGCGGTTGGAACTCAGGGACTTTAGGGTGGAATCCAAAGTTAGTGAAGAATGGTGTTGAAGCAGATGAAGAATGATACTGGTTGTTATGACAGAACTCGGCCCAGGGAAGTAATTGAACCCAGTCATCTTGAGAGGAGGACACATAGATGCGGAGGAAGGCCTCCAAGTCCTGATTCACCCTCTCGGTTTGACCATTGGTCTGAGGATGGTAAGCCGTGGAAAACTTTAGCTTGACTTGGAGGACTTGACATAAACTTCGCCAGAATTTGGCTGTGAATTGAACTCCTCGATCTGAGATAATTTCTTCAGGAAGACCGTGGAGTCGGAAGATCTCTTGTATGAATACTTGAGCCAACTTGGAAGCTGACGGAAGACCGGTGAGAGGAATGAAGTGTGCCATCTTGGTGAACCGGTCAACTACCACCCAGATGGTATTGAACTTGTTGCACATGGGTAAATCTGTAATGAAATCCATCGACAAGTGGGTCCATGGTCGACGGGGAACGGATAGTGGAACCAGTTGCCCCGCAGGCGACTGGCGGGATACTTTATGTTGGGCACACTTTGGGCAAGATGCAATAAACTCCAAGACGTCCTTTTTCAGAGTTGGCCACCAATAGGACCTAGAGATAAACTCCAGGGTTTTTTGGATACCTGTATGTCCGGCAAAACGGGAAGCATGGGCCCAATGCATGAGCTTCTTCCTTAGCATCGGCTTCACAAAACTTTTCCCTGATGGGGGCGTAGAGTCCATCCCTACCGTGGAGAATGCCAACGGATTTATAATAGGATGCTTGTCTGAAGACTCTGACTCATTTTCTTGCTCCCATGAGCGGGAAAGGGCATCGGCCTTGCGATTCTGAGAGCCCGGACAGAACTGGAGTTTAAAGTCGAACCTGGAAAAGAAAAGTGCCCATCTGGCCTGACGAGGGTTGAGACATTGTGCGCCCTTCAGGTATAAAAGGTTCTTGTGGTCTGTAAGTATGGTGATTGAATGAGAAGCTCCCTCCAACAGATACCTCCACTCTTCTAGAGCGAGCTTGATGGCTAGCAACTCCTGGTCGCCAATGGCATAGTTGCGCTCAGCTGGGGAGAACTTCCGGGAGAAGAAACTGCAAGGGTGTAAATGGCCATCTTTAGCCCTCTGAGATAACACCGCTCCTACTCCAACGGAGGAGGCATCCACCTCTAAGATGAAAGGAGAGTCGATGTCAGGCTGTTTCAGAACAGGCGCAGAGATGAACCTTTGTTTTAAAAGATGAAATGCTTGCATGGCTTCTTCAGACCACTTGGACGGGTTAGCACCCTTCTTAGTGAAAGCAGTAATAGGCGCCACAATGGTGGAAAAGTCTCGTATAAACTTTCGGTAATAGTTGGCGAACCCTAAGAACCTCTGGACCCCTTTGAGGGTTAAGGGTACCGGCCAATTTTGGATTGCTTGTAGTTTCTCAGGATCCATCTCTAGTCCGGAACCGGACACAATGTACCCTAGAAACGGAATGGACTTGACTTCAAAGACGCATTTTTCTAATTTGCAATAGAGATGATTGACACGGAGACGGGACAGAACCTCTTTAACCCAAAAACGATGTTCCTCTAAATCGTTGGCAAAAATGAGGATATCGTCTAGATAGACCACGACATGATGGTATAGAATGTCTCTGAAGATCTCATTGACAAAATGCTGGAAGACAGCTGGAGCATTGCTCAATCCGAAGGGCATGACGAGGTACTCATAATGTCCGTCACGGGTGTTAAAGGCGGTCTTCCACTCGTCACCCTCACGGATCCGGATGAGATTGTATGCACCTCGCAAGTCCAGCTTTGTAAAGATGGTAGCTCCGCTAACTCTGTCAAAGAGCTCAGTAATCAGGGGTAAAGGATAACGGTTCTTGATGGTAATGTCGTTCAAACCTCTGTAGTCGATGCACGACCGCAGACCACCATCTTTCTTTTTTACAAAAAAGAAGCCTGCGCCGGCTGGAGAAGAAGAAGGTCGAATGAACCCCTTTGCTAGGTTCTCTTTAATATATTCCTCCATAGAATGCGTCTCAGGCAGAGACAACGGATAAGTTCGGCCTCGAGGTGGAATCTTCCCTGGAACGAGATCAATCGGACAGTCCCATTCTCTATGAGGAGGAAGGATATCAGCAGAAGCTTTACTGAACACTTCCGTGAAATCTTGATATGGAGGAGGTGGAACATCAGACGACCTGGGGGAGGAAGAACAGACAGGCAATACTTTAAACAAACATGTCTCAGCACAGGAGGAACCCCATGCCAGGATTTGCGTAGTCGTCCAATCAATTGTAGGATTGTGAAGACGGAGCCATGGAAGGCCCAGGACCACAGGATGTGTGGCTCTTGGAATCACTAAAAAAGAAATAAGTTCGGAATGAAGAACTCCCACTCTCAGACGAACTGGTAGAGTCCTTAAAGAAATAACTGCATCAAAAATTTTGCTGCCATCCACGGCAGTTAAAGAAATGGACGAAGGAAGTCTCTCGGTGGGTAGGGACCACCGTTTAACATAGGCTTCGGTAATAAAGTTCCCAGCTGCTCCGGAATCAAGGAGGGCAATGACGTTCCGATAACGTTGAGCAACTTGAAGCGAGACTGGGAGATTACAATCTTGAGGAGATGGAGAGGAGATCATTACTCCTAGCCGGCCCTCTCCTTGGCGAGCTAGGATTTGGAGTTTCCCGGACGTTTGGGACAGGCATTAATGGTGTGAGACGGAGCTGCACAATAGAGACAGAGAAACTCGGAGAGACGTCTTCGGCGCTCAGCAGGAGTTAAACGGGAATGGCCAAGTTGCATGGGCTCATCTTTAGATGGTGACAGTTGACGAGGAGGAGGAGCAGAAGATTTTGGAGCAGATGATCTTCCACGCTCAGTTGCTCTCTCTCTGAAACGTAAATCAACTTTCGTGCAGAGTGAGATTAGCTCATCTAACTTAGAAGGTAAGTCTCTGGTAGCTAACTCATCTTTAATACGCTCAGATAAGCCATGCCAGAATGCAGCATACAGGGCCTCGTCGTTCCATGCCAGTTCGGATGCCAGGATCTGGAACTGTATCAGATATTGACCTACAGTACGTGTCCCCTGGCGTAAACGGAGAATCTCGGATGAAGCTGAGGTTACCCAGCCTGGCTCGTCGAAGATGCGCCTGAATGTTGACACGAAGGCAGTGTAGGAAGATAGCAGGGTGTCGGACCTCTCCCATAACGGTGATGCCCAATCAAGGGCTGAGCCACTGAGAAGAGAAATAATGTAGGCAATTTTTGTACGGTCACTGGGAAAATTGCCAGGTTGTAGCTCAAACTGAATCTCACACTGGTTGAGAAATCCCCTGCAGAATCTTGGAGATCCGTCAAATTTTGCTGGCGTTGGAAGATGAAGACGTGGAGCAGAAATGGGTAAGGTCGGTGGGGTTATAGCTGGAGTCACTGTGGTTGACGCACCAGACGCGCCTGATCCACGGAGAGTTGTCTGAATCCCATCCAGCCGAGTAGAGAGATCCTGGAGACAGCGGATGATGTGGCCCTGTGCAGCCTCCTGATGTTCTAGTCGGGCTGCCAGTTCTTGCATCGGCCTGGCCGCTTGATCCTGGTCTCCGGCTGGATTCATTAGGTCAGTGCTTACTGTCACAACTGAGGGCCTGAGCTGACGGGAGGCAGCCTCAGTTGTAGGGGCTGAGATGTACCGGAACCTGGGAGGTTGTATCAGACCCCTGGACATGTAAGTAACATGAATAATAACTGCCCGAAGGCGTGACCACGACAACTTGGATAAAAGTCAATGATGTTTATTATGACAACTCCGTAACACAGCAGCAGTAAAAGAAAACGTAAAAGTCAGCAAAGAATAAATACAGTTCCTGGGTACTACAGGATGGCAGGAGCCACAGGGCACTGGTAGTGTGAGATAGTTCTTATGATCTTCTAGATGGAAAGTCCTTACCAGGCCTGACGGTAGCAATGGAGATAACCCTGGATTGTGCCAGCTGGTGTTCCAGGAAAAGCTGGGTTGCTGAAGATAAAACAGCTGCTGTGGATACTGGCTGGAACCAGACTGTTGTTAGCACGGAGTGGATACTGGCTGGAACCAGTTACATAATAAATGAACTTGGGAGCGATGAAATATGAACTGAAATGTAGAACTTGAGAGCGGAGAAATAATAATACCGGTGGAGAGTGGTAAAGTGTAGAAAGGACACCGGCCCTTTAAGGGAAGCTGTACTCTGCTGGAAGCTGAGCTGGAAGCAGGTAATGTTGTAGCTGGAAACAGATGAATCCACAATGGATTGGAGAGTCAGGCTACACCGCAGGTGGAATGCTGGTGCGGGTCTCTATGGTGGAAGTCTTGAGACAGGAGCTGGAACCTGGAAGACAATCACAGGAGAGAGACAAACAGGAACTAGGTTTGACAACCAAAGCACTGACGCCTTCCTTGCTCAGGCACAGTGTATTTATACCTGCAGCAAGGAAGGGATTGGCTAGGCAATTATGCAGATTATCAATACTGAGAACAGATTGGTGGAAATGATCAGCTGACAAAATCCAAGATGGCTGCGCCCATGCAGACACTTGGAGGGAAGTTTGGTTTGTAATCCATGTGGTAATGAAAACAGTAATGGCGGCGCCGGCCACCGGAGACAGGAGGCGCCAGGCTGACAGATGCACATCCAACCACGCGGACACAGCGGAGGCCGCGGCTGACGTAATCGCCACTCAGACACTCTGCATGCAGAAGTTCAGGGACGGCGGCGAAGGCCGCGGGAGACGCCATGCCAGGTGTGATATGGCGTTTACTATGACAGCGTCCCAGAGTGACAGGAGAGGATACAGGAATGTACACATCAGGATAACAGATGGAATCCGGTCCTGGAGCGCTGAGCCAGCCTTAGGAGGCATCTGATGGGTAAGAAATGGCGTCCAGATACCCGGATCGTGACAAATACATGTTATGAGCCACGGCTGTGGCTCATTCCTGTTTTGCATGTCAGTTAGGTATTTTATGTTTATAAGTTGTCTTGCAGGCCAGGATTTCCCGTTGCTCTGTTTAAGAATACTCTTGGTTGCTGCCGCTGGTTAGTCTGTGTAATTGCAGCTTGTTCCCATGTGTTCAGCCTCACCTGGCTGCTAATTGCATCTTGTCAGTTTGGAGTCATGCAACAGGGCAGCTGCATGATATTATTAATTAGGCCTCTCTGTTATATGCTGGCTCAGTGCAATTCACAGACGCTGGTGATATTTCTTGGTTTCCAGTCTGCTTGAGTTCTGAGCTTGTTCCTGCCAATTCCTGAGCTCCTGTGTAGCAGTGTCTGTCGAACTGCTTCCTGTGTCGATTCCTGTGTCAGTCCCTGTGTCAATTCCTGTGTCTGATTCCGTGTCCTGCCGTGAAGTGTTCCTGTACTGAGGTCCAGTGCCTTTGCCTGTGCCTGGTCAAGTTTCTTGCTTCTTGGTGTCCACCGGTCTGTCGTTTGGGATTCTGCCTGTCCTCCAGTTCTGAGAGTCTGTGTCGGCAGCATTGGGGGTTCCTGTCCGTTTGCCAGTATTCGTACCGGTTCCGTGAGTAGCGGCTCTGCCGCGTCCGTCGGCCTAGGCCGCTGTATTCCGTTATTATTTCTGTCACTGGTGTTTTGCAGAGGGTTCTGCTTATGCTGTCACCGCCGGTACACAAAAGTATTGTGTCGGCGTGTGGTCAGCATTTCCTTTGTTGTTCTTTTCCTTTGGCGGCAAGCCGCACATACTTTAGTTTTAGGTTTGTTAGTAGCCCCTGGCCTTGTTGTTTAGTCAGAGGGCCCCTTGTTATCACCCTGTCTCGGTTCACTCTTTGTCTCTCATTAAGACCTGAGGGGGCATCGAAGTTGGGCAGATGTAATCCGCCCTTCAAACGCGGCTGCCATGGGCTCAAGCAACCATAGTCTCACAAGAGTGTACTGACAGCACGGGCGAGACAACGGAGATAGGGCGCCAGGGGCTATTCCCTTTCCCTTCCCCTTTCCCAGCATTACGTCCTGGTGCTCTGGACTCGCTTCATAACATCTCCCTTGTTCTGAGCACCAGGAACCTAACATGGGCCCTCATTCCGAGTTGTTCGCTCGCAAGGCGAATGTAGCAGAGTTACACACGCTAAGCCGCCGCCTACTGGGAGTGAATCTTAGCTTCTTAAAATTGCGACCGACGTACGCGCAATATTGCGATTACAAACGAGTTAGCAGTTTCAGAGTAGCTCCAGACTTACTCTGCCTGTGCGATCATTTCAGTGCTTGTCGTTCCTGGTTGACGTCACAAACACACCCAGCGTTCGCCCAGGCACTCCCACCGTTTCCCCGGCCACTCCTGCGTTTTTTCCGGAAACGGTAGCGTTTTCAGCCACACGCCCCTGAAACGCCGTGTATCCGCCCAGTAACACCCATTTCCTGTCAATCACATTACGATCGCCGGAGCGAAGAAAAAGCCGTGAGTAAAAATACTTTCTTCATAGTAAAGTTACTTGGCGCAGTCGCAGTGCGAACATTGCGCATGCGTACTAAGCGGATTTTCACTGCGATGCGATGAAAAATACCGAGCGAACAACTCGGAATGAGGGCCATTATCACCAGCCCAACCACAAAAAAGAAATAAAACTTTTTTTCTTTCTTGGCCCGGTCCAGTGTCTAGTCTAGAATCCAGTCCTGTCTAGAATTCAATGTGCAGAATCCAATCCGGTGTTTAGAATCCAGTCCTGTTTAGAATTCCGTGTGCAGAATCCAATCCGGTGTTTAGAATCCAGTCCTGTCTTGAATTTAGTGTGCAGAATCCAATCCGGTGTTTATAATCCAGTCCTGTCTAGAACTCAGTGTGCGGAATCCAGTCCGGTATTTAAAAAAAAAAAAAAACTGTCTTGTTTTGTCTAGTTTAAAATTTAGTCTTGCCTTGTCTAGTCTTGCCTTGTCTAGTCTTGCCTTGTCTTGTCTAGTTTTAAATCCTCCTATGTCTACTATGCAAGCCCTGCAGGCATCTCTCGCAGCCCTGAACTCTGCTTTCAGTGCTTTGAGACCAGAGCGACTAGAAGTTTTGCAGCAATCCCTAAAGCAACTGCAAAACCTTCTGACTAAAATCTTGCTCATCTTGCCAGAAGTGGTTGAGAGTACATCTATCTCTAAAGAGACTCTTGTTCACAGTATAGTGACAAGAGAATCCTCTGGTTTAATTGAAGAGAAAAGGTTTCAAAGTTTTCTGCGGCCCAGGCTCTCAGAAGAGGAGCGTCTGCGTCGCAGAAACTTAAACTTATGCCTATATTGTGGGGGTTTAGGCCACTATCTGCAGACCTGTGAGTTGCGCAAGTCAAAGTGTGGTGACGAGTCTTGCCCTCTGGCCAAGTTGAGTCAGGATACAAGACCTACTCCTGTCTCTACTGTGGCAGAGGTACTTGTCACACAACCCACACTAAAAAGCTCTCTGTCCTATAATTGGGGTCCTTGGGCAAGGGAGCCCCATTATAGATTCAGGAATCAAAAGAGAATGTTTCTCTTCTCTCTTGAGGTTCCTGTTGAAGCAGAGTGCAAGCCCCTGGAGTGGTTCCCGATGCCCAGGTTCCTGGAGTGGTGCCCATTGCCCAGGTTCCTGGAGTGGTGCCCGTTGCCCAGGTTCCTGGAGTGGTGCCCGATGCTCAGGATCTTGGTGCGGTACCCGATGCCCAGAGTGCTGTAGCGGTAACCGATGCCCAGAGTGCTGGAGCGGTACCCGATGCCCAGAGTGCTGGAGCGGTACCCGATGCCCAGAGTGCTGGAGCGGTACCCAATGCTCAAAGTGCTGGAGCGGTACCCGATGCCCAGAGTGCTGGAGCGGTACCCGATGCCCAGAGTGATGGAGCGGTACCCGATGCCCAAGCTTATAGAGGGACATCAAATATTATAGCTCAGGTTTCCATACCAGAAGGGGTCTCAGAAGCTGTTACCCCAGGTAGGGACTTGAAGAGCGCAACCCCAGAAAGGGTATCTGAAACCATAGTTCTAGAAGGGAACTCGAGAAGCAAAACCCCAGAAGGGATCTTTGAAGTAATATCCCCAAGTGGGGTCTCGAGAGACGCAGCCTCTAAGAAGGGTCTAGAGGTCACTTCCCCAGGAAAGAACTTAAGAGGCATAGCATTTGTGGAGGTTCTGAAGGTTGTAGCTTCAGCAAAAGTCCCGGAAGTCATAGTCCCGGGAGGAGTTTCGATAATTATCGACTCAGAGAGGGAGGCCAATGGCTCAGTCCCAGTGAGGGAAGCCGATGGCTCGGTCCCAGTGAGGGAGGCCGATGGCTCGGTCCCAGTGGGGGAGGCCGACGGCTCGGTCCCAGTAAAAGAATCTGAGGTGCTGACCCCAGCGGGGTTCCCGAAGGCCACTGCCCCGGGTGGGGTTCAGAAAGTTACTGCCCCAGGTGGGGTTCAGAAAGTCACTGCCCCGGGTGGGGTTCAGAAAGTCACTGCCCCGGGTGGGGTTCAGAAAGTCACTGCCCCGGGTGGGGTTCAGAAAGTCACTGCCCCAGGTGGGGTTCAGAAAGTCACTGCCCCAGGTGGGGTTCAGAAAGTCTCAGCCTCGAGTAAGGTCAATAGTGACCAGGTCCTAGCTAAGCATTCTAGTCAGTCAGATGGGAAGGAAGCAGATCCTGACTCTGTTGATATCTCAACATCTATAATCTTTGATGGGGACTTGTTCCAATTTCTGGCGCTTTACAAACACTATTACACCATTTTGTTGTCTAGACCATTTCTGGGCATCACTTCGGAGAACATTGTGCTCTATCTGATTTATTCCTTTAGAGGAGAGCCTTTTGAGTGGGCAACCAGTCTAATGAAAGCTGAAGATCCCATTCTTCAGGATCCCCCGGCATTCAGTGATGCAGTTATTAAGAGATATGGTTCCAAAGAAATTGGTTCAGGTTCCTCTAGGTCACCCGTCTTACATGCTGAGAGTCCACTGTATACTGTAAACTCGGCACAAAAAGCTCAGCCCATTGCTTTGGCTACTGGATGTGCTTTTCTGTCTTCTCCCTACAGGAAATCTTCTAAAGTTTCGGTACCTAGGGGAATGGAACCAATCTATGGTCTGTTTTCAGATTCCGAAACTGATGAGGTTTCTTATATGCCGGGGCACTCTGGTAGGAGACGGAAGAAGCATCTGATTGCTCGACCTTTATGTTTTGAAGAATTTTTTGAGTCAGAGATTTCTTCCTTTCCTGGTATCGCCAAGCAAGCACAGGGTAAAAAGAAAAAGAAATAATTTTTGACTCTTGCCTTGAAAAAAAAAAAAAAAAAAGATTTTTTTTCCTTATCTTGTGTCCAGTGGCCACCGTCAGGGGGAGGGCACTGTTACAAGCTGTGGTTGCAGCTTGTTTCTGTTTTCGTGTCTGTTAGACCAGTGTGTCAGGTTGTTTTTGTATCCCTTGTTTTGGATAGTCTGTATTTTGGGGTCCTTTGACCCCTCCTCAAGGGGGGGGGGGTACTGTTATGGCTCATTCCTGTTTTGCATGTCAGTTAGGTATTTTATGTTTATAAGTTGTCTTGCAGGCCAGGATTTCCCGTTGCTCTGTTTAAGAATACTCTTGGTTGCTGCCGCTGGTTAGTCTGTGTAATTGCAGCTTGTTCCCATGTGTTCAGCCTCACCTGGCTGCTAATTGCATCTTGTCAGTTTGGAGTCATGCAACAGGACAGCTGCATGATATTATTAATTAGGCCTCTCTGTTATATGCTGGCTCAGTGCAATTCACAGACGCTGGTGATATTTCTTGGTTTCCAGTCTGCTTGAGTTCTGAGCTTGTTCCTGCCAATTCCTGAGCTCCTGTGTAGCAGTGTCTGTCGAACTGCTTCCTGTGTCGATTCCTGTGTCAGTCCCTGTGTCGATTCCTGTGTCTGATCCCGTGTCCTGCCGTGAAGTGTTCCTGTACTGAGGTCCAGTGCCTTTGCCTGTGCCTGGTCAAGTTTCTGGCTTCTTGGTGTCCACCGGTCTGTTGTTTGGGATTCTGCCTGTCCTCCAGTTCTGAGAGTCTGTGTCGGCAGCATTGGGGGTTCCTGTCCGTTTGCCAGTATTCGTACCGGTTCCGTGAGTAGCGGCTCTGCCGCGTCCGTCGGCCTAGGCCGCTGTATTCCGTTATTATTTCTGTCACTGGTGTTTTGCAGAGGGTTCTGCTTATGCTGTCACCGCCGGTACACAAAAGTATTGTGTCGGCGTGTGGTCAGCATTTCCTTTGTTGTTCTTTTCCTTTGGCGGCAAGCCGCACATACTTTGGTTTTAGGCCTTGTTGTTTAGTCAGAGGGCCCCTTGTTATCACCCTGTCTCGGTTCACTCTTTGTCTCTCATTAAGACCTGAGGGGGCATCGAAGTTGGGCAGACGTAATCCGCCCTTCAAACGCGGCTGCCATGGGCTCAAGCAACCATAGTCTCGCAAGAGTGTACTGACAGCACGGGCGAGACAACGGAGATAGGGCGCCAGGGGCTATTCCCTTTCCATTCCCCTTTCCCAGCATTACGTCCTGGTGCTCTGGACTCGCTTCATAACATCTCCCTTGTTCTGAGCACCAGGAACCTAACAATACACAGATAGTGGTGAGATTTACACCAGCTCACACATAACAAAAAGAAAGTTAAGCTAACCAACTTGGAATGAGTCAGCAACGGCTGAACCAACAAACGTAACCAAGTAACAATGCAGGAATACGAAGCACTGTGCGGGCGCCCAGCATTCTCTATGGACTACGAGAAAAGGATTTACCGGTAGGTAATTAAAATCCTGTTTTCTCTTACGTCCTAGAGGATGCTGGGGTCCAATATAGTACCAAGGGGATGTACCAAAGCTCCCAGTACGGGAGGGAGAGTGCTGAGGCTCCTGCCTCTATGCCCCTCCTACCAGACTCAGTTTAGAAAATGTGCCCGGAGGAGCCGGTCCCAGTTAGGGGAGCTCCTAGGAGTTTTTCTAGTTTTATTATTTTCTTGAGTTAGTTAGGTACAGGGAGGCTGCTGGCAACAGCCTCCCTGCTTCATGGGACTTAGGGGGGGAGTAGGAACCAACTTCCTGAAGAGTTAATGGTTCTCTATCTCCGCTGACAGGACACTGAGCTCCTGAGGGTGCTGATCGTTAGCCCACGAGGCGACCGCTCACTCCCGCAGCACGGCCGCCACCCCCTAACAGAACCAGAAGATTGAAGATGTGGTGAGTACAGCACTGGCGTCCCGGTTAGCGGATTGTCGGCGGGTATGGCGGCACAAAGGTGGGATCCAGCGCGAATACACCGTACACTGGTTCAGCAGCTAACAGGGGCTAATCCCGCTGTTAGCACTAACAAAACCTCAGGCCAGTTTAAACATTAGTGCGGGAAGCCGCACACCATTACAAGGGGCGGGGCTTCCTCTCAGAGCGGATCCAGCACTCACCAGCACAATTTTCTCATTGCAGATCGTAGGAGACGCTGACAGGGAGCGCTGCCCTCCACATGCTTCCAGCTATACCTCTGCGGTAACAGGGTTATAGACAGGGGGGAAGTGTGATAATACAACTAATTACCCTATTAAGGGTAGTTAGTCAGCGCCAGGCTTTTATCATAATAATTGCCTACAGGGGTGCTGTGTGGCTGGCTCCTTATACTCTGTGTCTCTCTGAAGCTACTCTGGGGGAAACTGTGGCTGACATTTTCCTGTGTGTGTCTAAATGTGTATATCCCACATTACCATGTCCAAGGACTCAGTGTCCTGTGCTGCAGAGTGTTTATCTTCTCCTGAGGAGTTTATTCCATGTACTGCAGTATACTGTCTCAGCCTTCATACTGTCTCAGCCCCATGGGTTGATTCTTGAAGGGAGATGATATCCCAGATTTCAACTAGGATGTCACATTCTGAGAGGGAGACGCAATTTTTGAGAAAATCTGTGGAGGGCTTTCAGGCTTCAGCCCCCACTACTTCGTCTAAAAACCCACCTACATACCCCCAAAAACACCCACTTGCCCAAATAATGCAAGCTGACACGGATACCGACTCATACAGGGGATGGTGATGGGGATATGCAGGGGGGGGGAATGCCTCCCTTGCTAAAGGGGTGCAACTAATGATTGAAGCCATTAGGGATGTTTTACACATTACCGAGAAGGTACCTGAGCAGGAAGAGGAGACTTACTTTACTGTAAATAAGACATCCTCGCTTATCTTCCCTGCTTCTAAGGAGTTAAACACCTTGTTTGAAAAATCCTGGGAAAACCCGGATAAAAAATTCCAGATCCCCAAAAGAATTCTCATTGCTTTTCCTTTCCCTGAAGAGGACAGGAAAAAGTGGGAAAATACACCTGTTGTAGATTCTTCTGTATCTAGGTTGTCAAAAAAGGTGGTTTTACCTTTCCCCCGGTACAACCGCCTTAAAGGAGCCAGCTGACCGCAAGATAGAGACTACGCGCAAATCATTATACACGGCTACAGGCGTGGCCTTAAGGCCCACTATTGCTTGTGCGTGGATTTCCAAAGCAGTAAAGTAGTCAGGCACATTACTAGAGGAATTAGAAACTATGGACAGGAGTGACATTGACTTGTTTTTACATCACATACAGGATACGGCAGGTTTCATGGTGGAAGCCATGAAGGACATTGGCCTGCTTAATGCAAGGGCTACTTCCACGGCAGTCTCGGCACGCAGAGGACTCTGGCTATGCCAATGGACTGCGGATGCGGAATCCAAGAAGAGTGTGGAGAATCTACCCTTCACAGGTCAGGCCCTGTTTCGGGAAGCACTGGATGCGTGGATATCCATGGCAACTGCGAGCAAGTCGACCTTTCTTCCCTCCGCAGCTGCACCGGCTAGGAAATCTTATCCTACGCCTACACTGCAGTCCTTACGGACCACGAAATTTAAAAAATCCAAGGGTCCCCCCACCTGGAAAAATCCAGAAAACCTGCACCAACAGATTCCCAGGAGCAGAAACCAGGTTCTGCTTCCTCCAAGTCTTCAGCATGATGGTGGATCTCACAGCCTGGGGATCGGGCAGGTGGGAGCGAGACTAAAAGATTTCAGTCACGTCTGGGCGGCGTCATGCCTAGACCCCTGGGTAATAGATGTTGTTACCCAGGGGTACAGACTGGAATTTCAAGTACTCCCACCACACAGATTCTTCAAATCAGGTTTACCAGCTTCGCTGACAGAAAGTACAATTCTGTAGGAAGCCATTCAAAAATTGGTACAAACAAAAGTCATTGTTCCAGTTCCACCTCACCTAAAAAACAGGGGTTATTACTCAAACCTGTTTGTGGTACCGAAGCCAGATGGTTCGGTAAGGCCAATATTGAACCTAAAGTCCTTGAACCCATACTTACAAGTGTTCAAGTTCAAGATGGAGTCTCTGAGAGTGGTGGTCTCAGATCTAGAGGAGGGGGAATTCCTGGTATCCCTGGATATCAAGGATGTGTACCTTCACATTCCAATCTGGCCGCCTCACCAGGATTATCTAAGGTTTGCACTACAGGACTGTCATTACCAGTTCCAGGCCCTACCATTTGGCCTCTACACAGCACCGAGGGTGTTCACCAAGGTCATGGCGGAGATGATGCCCCTTCTCCGCAAACAGGGAGTGAACATAATTCCATATCTGGACGATCTGCTGATAAAGGCATCTTCCAGGGAGAAGCTGTTGTAGAGTATTGCTCTCTTAACTCGACTACACCAGGATCATTGGTGGATCCTGAACCTTCCAAAGTCACATTTGGAACCGACAAGGAGACTACCTTTCCTGGGGATGATACTCGACACGGAAGGGCAGCGGATGTTTCTACCGCTTTAGACAGCATTGGTGATCCAATCAATAGTCCGGGATGTCTTGAAACCAGCCCGGGTATCGGTTCATCAGTGCATTCGCCTTCTGGGAAAGATGGTGGCCTCCTACGAGGCTCTACAGTACAGAAGATTCCATGCACGGTTCTTCCAGCTGGATCTCCTGGACAAGTGGTCGGGATCACATCTTCACATGCACCAGCGGTTACGGTTGTCGACGAATGCCAGTATTTCACTCCTCTGGTGACTGCAAACTCCTCACTTGCTCGAGGGCCGCAGGTTCGGGATTCAGAATTGGATTCTTCTAACCACGGATGCAATTTAAATAAGAACAATAAGTACATTCGGCGCACAGCCCAAAAAGGTATGCGTTTTTGCTGTGTTTTGCAGGCAATTCAAATTATGCCTCACAGTAGTGCAACTTTATTCACAATTTATCATATGATAGTGTCCCTTATTCACATTACATCACAGTAGTACCAATTTACCTTATATACGTTACTCCTCACAGTAGTGCCCTCATTCACATAACATCATACTGAATTGCTCCTTATTCACATTACACCACACCATATTGCTCTTTATTCACATTAGACCACACAGTAGTGCCCTTTCTATACGTTACGCCACACAGTAGAGCACCTTACACACATAATGCCACACATTGGTAATGCATTTATACACATAATACCACACAGTAATGCCCCTTACACATATGACATAGTTTATTAATGTTCTTATAAACATAATGCACCTTACACATTATGCCAACCCTTATTAATGCCCTTATACACATAATTTCCCTTACACATATGCCACACATTGTTAATGCCCTTATGCACATAATGGCACACATAATGTCCCATACACATATGCTGCACATTATTAGTGCCCTTATACACACAATGACACACATAGTGCCCCTTACACATGTTACACATTATTAATGCCCTTATACACATAGTGACACATATAGTTCCTGACATGAGTCAACTGGCAGCTCTGCTAACATCGGGTGCCTATTTTTTATGAAAATGTATCTTATTTGCATTGCTATGTGGCTAGGATGTGCAAGCAGCTTCTTCTGATCAAAATGATATGTGGCATGCCTATATTCTGTGTGTGACTGTGGCTGTATCTGCATACGAAATGCTACACACAGAATATAGGCATGCCGCATATCATTTTAATCTGCAGATGCCCTAGGCAATTGCCTAGTTTGCCTATGCCTAGGGCCGGCTCTGAGGTCTCCTCTAGTATCTTTAATAACTCCTATTAAAGATAGTAGAGGAGGTCTCCTCTAAAGATAGTAGAGGAGGTCTCCTCTAGTATCTTTAATAACTGTCTCCTCTGATGTGGTGGACATTTTGGGAGGGACGTTTTCAATAAATAGCTGTGGGTGGACGGGGACCGACGAGGATTAACGGCAAAGGGGGGAAGGAGGTGGGCGGATGGTGGAATGAACGGCCCAGGCCCCCCCCTATCTATCGGAGAGGCTGGGAATGATGGCAGCCCTGGCAACTAAAACACATTGCCGTGGGGAAAAAAACGCTAAAAAGACTGAGTCACGTGGTACTCAAGCAATATGTATAACACAACTTGTAGCATATGGAGCAAAGATAAGGACACATCTGCATAAGGGGATACAGTTAATAACTGACAGTTCTATACCAGTCACATGACCATGAGGTTGTATAGAATATCTTGTTTGCATTTCCACACTGACATCTGTATTCATCTAATATTGTCATATACAGTACCATTTAGGTAAACTTGCATTACACTGTCATAAGACAATTCACCAGATTCAGTTGATAACTGACAGTTCTTTAGTATTTCAGATGATTAATCTATTGAGGTTATAAATCACATCCTACCTGCATTTTACCAGTAATACATATTATCTCAGTTGTCTTTCTGTATTCATGTAACATTTTCATATACCACTTTATTTAAAAAAAGCTCACCTTACATTATAAAAAGTCATATCAATAGATGCAGTTGCTATCTGACAGTTCTCTACAAAGCAGTAACCTTTGTTTCAGGTGCTCCAACGCTCTCTGTATTATATGGTGGTGCTGGGGGTAGTGTATTAATGTGTGTGTGTGTGTGTGTGTGTGTGTGTGTGTGTGTGTGTGTGTTTTTGGGGAGTATTATTATTGTGTGTGTGAGTGATGGTCTTTGCATTATCTGGTAGGTACTGCAACACACTCTAGATTATCTAGCAGTCATTGTGATGCTCTCTGCATTGTGATGTTCTCTGCATAATAAGGCAAGCACTATGATACTCTTGTATAATATAGAGGTCACCGGCTTACTGCAATGCTCCCTGTATTACTTTATATGGCTGTCACAGCATTGCTCTCTGTATTATATGGTGGTCACTGCGTTGTCTGTATTATTTTGCAGTCACCCTATTGTCTCTGTCAGTAAAGTTCTAGCTGTGACTGGTGGTTCCAAGCTAGGTTGCGGTTGGAAGGCAGACTCTCCGAGATGGAAAAGACCTGAAGGGTTATAGTCCCTAGCTAACCCTGAGATGACGACTGCAACTGGGACCTCTGAACTGAGTTCTGATTGGGAGACGGTCTCTCCGGGGTGGAAGCGGGCTGGTTGAATAAAGTTCCTTCGCATTAAGCACTAAAGACTTGAAGACAAGGATAATGAAGGAAGAAGACTGACACGGGTACTGATGATCCGAAGGAGAATCCCTGGAGGACCTGGGACACCGGTTGTCATGTTTAAATGCAGAAAGGATAATCACAAATTGTATGTGATCTAAGGTGTGATGATTACCTGCAGAAATAATCACCAATAATGTTTTCAAGTGACTGTATATATACACTGCACAAAAAAATAAAGGGAACACTAAAATAACACATCCTAGATCTGAATGAATTAAATATTCTTATTAAATACTTTGTTCTTTACATAGTTGAATGTGCTGACAACAAAATCACACAAAAATTATCAATGGAAATCAAATTTATTAACCCATGGAGGTTTGGATTTGGAGTCACACTCAAAATTAAAGTGGAAAAACACACTACAGGCTGATCCAACTTTGATGTAATGTCCTTAAAACAAGTCAAAATGAGGCTCAGTAGTGTGTGTGGGCTCCACGTGCCTGTATGACCTCCCTACAACGCCTGGGCATGCTCCTGATGAGGTGGCGGATGGTCTCCTGAGGGTTCTCTTCCCAGACCTGGACTAAAGCATCCGCCAACTCCTGGACAGTCTGTGGTGCAACGTGGCGTTGGTGGATGGAGCGAGACATGATGTCCCAGATGTGCTCAATTGGATTCAGGTCTGGGGAACGGGCGGGCCAGTCCATAGCATCAATGCCTTTGTCTTGCAGGAACTGCTGACACACTCCAGCCACATGAGGTCTAGCATTGTCTTGCATTAGGAGGAACCCAGGGCCAACCGCACCAGCATATGGTCTCACAAGGGGTCTAAGGATCTCATCTCGGTACCTAATGGCAGTCAGGCTACCTCTGGCGAGCACATGGAGGGCTGTGCTGCACCCCAAAGAAATGCCACCCACACCATTACTGACCCACTGCCAAACCGGTCATGCTGGGTGATGTTGCAGGCAGCAGAACGTTCTCCTTGGCGTCTCCAGACTCTGTCACGACTGTCACATGTGCTCAGTGAGAACCTGCTTTCATCTGTGAAGAGCACAGTGGCGAATTTGCCAATCTTGGTGTTCTCTGGCAAATGCCAAACGTCCTGCACGGTGTTGGGCTGTAAGCACAACCCCCACCTGTGGACATTGGGCCCTCATACCACAGTCATGGAGTCTGTTTCTGATCATTTGAGTAGACACATGCACATTTGTGGCTTGCTGGAGGTCATTTTGCAGGGTTCTGGCAGTGCTCCTCCTGTTCCTCCTTGCACAAAGGCGGAGGTAGCGGACCTGCTGCTGGGTTGTTGCCCTCCTGTGGCCTCCTCCACATCTCCTGATGTACTGGCCTGTCTCCTGGTAGCGCCTCCATGCTCTGGACACTACACTGACAGACACAGCAAACCTTCTTGCCACAGCTCGCATTGATGTGCCATCCTGGATGAGCTGCACTACCTGAGCCACTTGTGTGGGTTGTAGACTCCGTCTCATGCTACCACTAGAGTGAAAGCACCGCCAGCTTTCAAAAGTGACCAAAACATCAGCCAGAAAGCATAGGAGCTGAGAAGTGGTCTGTGGTCACCACCTGCAGAACAACTCCTTTATTGGGGGTGTCTTGCTAATTGCCTATAATTTCCACCTGTTGTCTATTCCATTTGCACAGCAGCATGTGAAATTGATTGTCAATCAGTTTTGCTTCCTAAGTGGACAGTTTGATTTCACAGAAGTGTGATTGAACTGGAGTTACATTGTGTTGTTTAAGTGTTCCCTTTATTTTTTTGAGCAGTGTATAATTTTGTATTCTTTCTGTCACAACTGAGGGCCTGAGCTGACGGGAGGCAGCCTCAGTTGTAGGGGCTGAGATGTACCGGAACCTGGGAGGTTGTATCAGACCCCTGGACATGTAAGTAACATGAATAATAACTGCCCGAAGGCGTGACCACGACAACTTAGATAAAAGTCAATGATGTTTATTATGACAACTCCGCATCACAGCAGCAATAAAGGAAAACGTAAAAGTCAGCAAAGAATAAATACAGTTCCTGAGTACTACAGCATGGCAGGAGCCACAGGGCACTGGTAGTGTGAGATAGTTCTTATGATCTTCTAGATGGAAAGTCCTTACCAGGCCCGGCTGTAGCAATGGAGATAACCCAGGATAGTACCAGCTGGTGTTCCAGGAAGAGCTGGGTTGCTGAAGGTAAAACAGCTGCTGTGGATACTGGCTGGAACCAGACTGTTGTTAGCACGGAGTGGATACTGGCTGGAACCAGTTAAATAATAAATGAACTTTGGGAGCGATGAAATGTGAACTGAAATGTAGAACTTGAGAGCGGAGAAATAATAATTCCGGTGGAGAGTGGTAAAGTGTAGAAAGGACACCGGCCCTTTAAGGGAAGCTGTATTCTGCTGGAAGCTGAGGCTGGAAGCAGGTAGTGTTGTAGCTGGAAACAGATGAATCCACAATGGATTGGAGAGTCAGGCTACACCGCAGGTGGAATGCTGGTGCGGGTCTCTATGGTGGAAGTCTTGAGACAGGAGCTGGAACCTGGAAGACAATCATAGAAGAGAGACAAACAGGAACTAGGTTTGACAACCAAAGCACTGACGCCTTCCTTGCTCAGGCACAGCTTACTTATACCTGCAGCAAGGAAGGGGTTGGCTAGGCAATTATGCAAATCAACAATACAAACAGCAGATTGGTGGAAATGATCAGATGACAGAATCCAAGATGGCTGCGCCCATGCAGACACTTGGAGGGAAGTTTGGTTTGTAATCCATGTGGTCTGGGAAACAGTAATGGCGGCGCCGGCCACCGGAGACAGGAGACGCCAGGCTGATAGATGCACATTTAACCACGCGGGCACAGCGGAGGCCGCGGCTGATGAAAACACCACTCTGACACTCTGCATGTGGAAACTCAGGAACAGCGGAATCTGGTCCTGGAACGCTGAGCCCGCCTTAGGAGGCATCTGAAGGGTAAGTAATGGCGTCCAGATACCCGGATCGTGACAGCACCCCCCCCTTTAGGAGTGGCCCCAGGACACTTCTTAGGCTTTAAAGGAAACTTTGCGTGGAAATTTCGGACCAAGGCAGGAGCATGGACGTCAGAGGCATTGGTCCAAGAGCGTTCTTCAGGACCATAGCCCTTCCAGTCAATGAGATACTGAAGTTGACCGTAACGGTGACGTGAGTCCAGGATCTTGGCCACTTCATACTCAACGCCTCGTTGAGTTTGGACTTTCGGAGTTGGTGGAAGTGAGGAATGAAACCGATTCAAGATTAGCGGTTTCAACAGGGAAACATGGAATGTCCTGGGTATTTTTAAGAAGGGAGGTAACTGGAGTCTGTAAGCAACAGGATTGATGACTTGATCAATTTTAAAAGGACCGATGTAGCGAGGTGCAAACTTCATACTGGGAACTCTTAACCTCAAATTCTTCGTGGATAACCATACCCGATCACCCACCTTGAGAGCAGGAACTGCTCGACGCTTCTTATCCGCAAACTTCTTGTACCTGAACGATGCCTTGAGCAGAGCTGATCGTACGCTCTTCCAGATATTGGCAAACTGATGCAAGGTGATATCCACTGCGGGAACAGAAGTTGCTGGAAGCGGTTGGAACTCAGGGACTTTAGGGTGGAATCCAAAGTTGGTGAAGAATGGTGTTGAAGAAGATGAAGAATGATACTGGTTGTTATGACAGAACTCGGCCCAGGGAAGTAATTGAACCCAGTCATCTTGAGAGGAGGACACATAGATGCGGAGGAAGGCCTCCAAGTCCTGATTCACCCTCTCAGTTTGACCATTGGTCTGAGGATGGTAAGCCGTGGAAAACTTTAACTTGACTTGGAGGACTTGACATAAACTTCGCCAGAATTTGGCTGTGAATTGAACTCCTCGATCTGAGATAATTTCTTCTGGAAGACCGTGGAGTCGGAAGATCTCTTGTATGAATACTTGAGCCAACTTGGAAGCTGACGGAAGACCGGTGAGAGGAATGAAGTGTGCCATCTTGGTGAACCGGTCAACTACCACCCAGATGGTATTGAACTTGTTGCACATGGGCAAATCTGTAATAAAATCCATCGACAAATGGGTCCATGGTCGACGGGGAACAGATAGTGGAACCAGTTGCCCCGCAGGCGACTGGCGGGATACTTTATGTTGAGCACACTTTGGGCAAGATGCAATAAACTCCAAAACGTCCTTTTTCAGAGTTGGCCACCAATAGGACCTAGAGATAAACTCCAGGGTTTTTTGGATACCTGTATGTCCGGCAAAACGGGAAGCATGGGCCCAATGCATGAGCTTCTTCCTTAGTGTCGGCTTCACAAAACTTTTCCCTGATGGGGGCGTAGAGTCCATCCCTACCGTGGAGAATGCCAACGGATTTATAATAGGATGCTTGTCTGAAGACTCTGACTCATTTTCTTGCTCCCATGAGCGGGAAAGGGCATCGGCCTTGCGATTCTGAGAGCCCGGACAGAACTGGAGTTTAAAGTCGAACCTGGAAAAGAAAAGTGCCCATCTGGCCTGACGAGGGTTGAGACATTGTGCGCCTTTTAGATATAGAAGGTTCTTGTGGTCTGTAAGGATGGTGATTGAATGAGAAGCTCCCTCCAACAGATATCTCCACTCCTCTAGAGCGAGCTTGATGGCTAGCAACTCCTGGTCGCCAATGGCATAGTTGCGCTCCGCTGGGGAGAACTTCCGTGAGAAGAAACTGCAAGGATGTAAATGACCATCTTTAGCCCTCTGAGATAACACCGCTCCTACTCCAACGGAGGAGGCATCCACCTCTAAGATGAAAGGAGAGTCGACGTCAGGCTGTTTCAGGACAGGTGCAGAGATGAACCTCTGTTTTAAAAGATGAAAAGCTTGCATGGCTTCTTCAGACCACTTGGACGGGTTAGCACCCTTCTTGGTGAAAGCAGTAATAGGCGCCACAATGGTGGAAAAGTCTCGTATAAACTTTCGGTAATAATTGGCGAACCCTAAGAACCTCTGGACCCCTTTGAGGGTTAAGGGTACTGGCCAATTCTGGATTGCTTGTAGTTTCTCAGGATCCATCTCTAGTCCGGAACCGGACACAATGTACCCTAGAAACGGAATGGACTTGACTTCAAAGACGCATTTCTCTAATTTGCAGTAGAGATGATTGACACGGAGACGGGACAGAACCTCCTTTACCCAGAAACGATGTTCCTCTAAATTGTTGGCAAAAATGAGGATATCATCTAGATAGACCACGACATGACGGTATAGAATGTCTCTGAAGATCTCATTGACGAAATGCTGGAAGACAGCTGGAGCATTGCTCAATCCGAAGGGCATGACGAGGTACTCATAATGTCCGTCACGGGTGTTAAATGCGGTCTTCCACTCGTCACCCTCACGGATCCGGATGAGATTGTATGCACCTCTCAGGTCCAGCTTTGTAAAGATGGTAGCTCCGCTAACTCTGTCAAAGAGCTCAGTAATCAGGGGTAAAGGATAGCGGTTCTTGATGGTAATGTCGTTCAAACCTCTGTAGTCGATGCACGGCCGCAGACCACCATCTTTCTTCTTTACAAAAAAGAAGCCTGCGCCGGCTGGAGAAGAAGAAGGTCGAATGAACCCCTTTGCTAGGTTCTCTTTTATGTATTCCTCCATAGAATGCGTCTCGGGGAGAGACAACGGATAAGTTCGGCCTCGAGGTGGAACCTTCCCTGGAACGAGATCAATCGGGCAGTCCCATTCTCTATGAGGGGGAAGGATATCAGCAGAAGCTTTACTGAACACATCCGTGAAATCTTGATATGGAGGAGGTGGAACATCAGACGACCTGGGGGAGGAGGAACAGACAGGCAACACTTTAAACAAACATGTCTTAGTACAGGAGGAACCCCATGCCAGGATTTGCGTAGTCGTCCAATCAATTGTAGGATTGTGAAGACGGAGCCATGGAAGGCCCAGGACCACAGGATGTGTGGCTCTTGGAATCACTAAAAGTGAAATAAGTTCGGAATGAAGAACTCCCACTCTCAGACGAACTGGTAGAGTCCTTAGAGAAATAACTGTATCAAAAATTTTACTGCCATCCACAGCAGTTAAGGAAAAGGACGAAGGAAGTCTCTCGGTGGGTAGGGACCACCGTTTAACATAGGCTTCGGTAATAAAGTTCCCAGCTGCTCCGGAATCCAGGAGGGCAATGACGTTCTGATAACGTTGAGCAACTTGAAGCGAGACTGGGAGGTTACAATCTTGAGGAGATGGAGAGGAGATCATTACTCCTAGCCGGCCCTCTCCTTGGCGAGCTAGGATTTGGAGTTTCCCGGACGTTTGGGACAGGCATTAATGGTGTGAGACGGAGCTGCACAGTACAAACAGAGAAACTCGGAGAGACGTCTTCGGCGCTCAGCAGGAGTTAAACGGGAACGGCCAATTTGCATGGGTTCATCTTTAGTTGGTGACAGTTGGCGAGGAGGAGGAGCAGAAGATTTTGGAGCAGATGATCTTCCACGCTCAGTTGCTCTCTCTCTGAAACGTAAGTCAACTTTCGTACAAAGTGAGATTAACTCATCTAACTTGGAGGGTAAGTCTCTGGTAGCTAACTCATCTTTAATACGCTCGGATAAACCATGCCAGAATGCAGCATACAGGGCCTCGTCGTTCCATGCCAGTTCGGATGCCAGGATCTGGAACTGTATAAGATATTGTCCTACAGTACGTGATCCCTGGCGTAAACGGAGAATCTCAGACGAAGCTGAAGTTACCCGGCCTGGCTCGTCGAAGATGCGCCTGAATGTTGACACGAATGCAGTGTAAGAAGATAGCAGGGTGTCGGACCTCTCCCATAACGGTGATGCCCAATCGAGGGCTGAGCCACTGAGAAGAGAAATAATGTAGGCAATTTTTGTACGGTCACTGGGGAAATTGCCAGGTTGTAGCTCAAACTGAATCTCACACTGGTTGAGAAATCCCCTGCAGAATCTTGGTGATCCGTCAAATTTTGCTGGCGTTGGAAGATGAAGACGTGGAGCAGGAATGGGTAAGGTGGGTGGGGTTATAGCTGGAGTCACTGTGGTTGACGCACCAGACGCGCCTGATCCACGGAGAGTGGTCTGAATCCCATCCAGCCGAGTAGAGAGATCCTGGAGACAGCGGATGATGTGGCCCTGTGCAGCCTCCTGATGTTCTAGTCGGGCTGCCAGTTCTTGCATCGGCCTGGCCGCTTGATCCTGGTCTCCGGCTGGATTCATTAGGTCAGTGCTTACTGTCACAACTGAGGGCCTGAGCTGACGGGAGGCAGCCTCAGTTGTAGGGGCTGAGATGTACCGGAACCTGGGAGGTTGTATCAGACCCCTGGACATGTAAGTAACATGAATAATAACTGCCCGAAGGCGTGACCACGACAACTTAGATAAAAGTCAATGATGTTTATTATGACAACTCCGCATCACAGCAGCAATAAAGGAAAACGTAAAAGTCAGCAAAGAATAAATACAGTTCCTGAGTACTACAGCATGGCAGGAGCCACAGGGCACTGGTAGTGTGAGATAGTTCTTATGATCTTCTAGATGGAAAGTCCTTACCAGGCCCGGCTGTAGCAATGGAGATAACCCAGGATTGTACCAGCTGGTGTTCCAGGAAGAGCTGGGTTGCTGAAGGTAAAACAGCTGCTGTGGATACTGGCTGGAACCAGACTGTTGTTAGCACGGAGTGGATACTGGCTGGAACCAGTTAAATAATAAATGAACTTTGGGAGCGATGAAATGTGAACTGAAATGTAGAACTTGAGAGCGGAGAAATAATAATTCCGGTGGAGAGTGGTAAAGTGTAGAAAGGACACCGGCCCTTTAAGGGAAGCTGTATTCTGCTGGAAGCTGAGGCTGGAAGCAGGTAGTGTTGTAGCTGGAAACAGATGAATCCACAATGGATTGGAGAGTCAGGCTACACCGCAGGTGGAATGCTGGTGCGGGTCTCTATGGTGGAAGTCTTGAGACAGGAGCTGGAACCTGGAAGACAATCATAGAAGAGAGACAAACAGGAACTAGGTTTGACAACCAAAGCACTGACGCCTTCCTTGCTCAGGCACAGCTTACTTATACCTGCAGCAAGGAAGGGGTTGGCTAGGCAATTATGCAAATCAACAATACAAACAGCAGATTGGTGGAAATGATCAGATGACAGAATCCAAGATGGCTGCGCCCATGCAGACACTTGGAGGGAAGTTTGGTTTGTAATCCATGTGGTCTGGGAAACAGTAATGGCGGCGCCGGCCACCGGAGACAGGAGACGCCAGGCTGATAGATGCACATTTAACCACGCGGGCACAGCGGAGGCCGCGGCTGATGAAAACACCACTCTGACACTCTGCATGTGGAAACTCAGGAACAGCGGAATCTGGTCCTGGAACGCTGAGCCCGCCTTAGGAGGCATCTGAAGGGTAAGTAATGGCGTCCAGATACCCGGATCGTGACACTTTCAGCTTAGATGTGATAAAATGGCAATGTCCTGCGTTTAACCTCCATGCATCTAGGTTGTGTGAGAGAGAGTAGGTTCTGTCTTATCTACAGACCATAAAGTTAGGGATGAAAGCAATGCTCTATGTGCAATGACCAGACCAGAGGTTATAAATACTGATAAGAGGGAGATGTCAGGGAAATCACAATTTCTCCTGTGAGCTGACCTCAGAGTGGTGTATTGTCAAAAATATAAATTATCTGTGGTCTGGGATCCTGACATGACGTTGTAAAAGGGATTGCATTTCTACATCAAAAGCATGTGTTCAAAGCAGATATTGCCAAGCTGTGTACATTGAGGTCTGATAAGTCCAATTAGTGTTATGTCAACAGGGGGGCTCTGTAAACAGACCAAGGAAGATGTGACACCCAGATCCCAGACCTCACTCTCTTTGAAAGAGAGTCATACAGTATGCCTTTGGGCTACACCCCCTCCCCCCTGCCTGTTGCCAAGCACCAAGTATATAAAAATGGTGTATGTTTAATGTCCAGCAGGGAAGTGGTTAAAAATCCCAAGGGTGGGGGCTGATGAAGCTGAGGACTATATCTGTCTCCCTCATGGGGACAGAGAGTGCATCTCTTGTGGACTCAACAACATGTTGGAGATGACCTGAGTTATTCTGTGAAACTGCCCCACAACAGAACCACCTAAGTTCGTTTGAGTAAGTGAGTTAGGTTTTCTGTATTTTTTATTCCTTTTCATTTGTTGAGATTGGTGTATTCTGTGTGTGTTTTTAAAATATTCTTAATCTTTGTAACCTTTTTGTAACTAAAGCTCTGAAGTATTCTTGAAATTAAACATCTAATTTTTAGTTCTGATTCTGTTATTCTTATGAGTCAAGGTCTCGTGTGGCCCATGTCTACCTACTTTTCTAAGTATTTCAGTGTGTGTATGTGTGACAGGTAGAAGCGAAGGCTACCTTGCACTTAGACACTAAATTTCCTCTTGCTGGTGGCAGCTAAGGTGTTTGATTAATCCTGTGTGTCCATAGTGACCCCCAGGTCGCATGTGGCAATTCTCAAATTGGCGTATTTGTGGAATTGGCCTGCCACAGACAGGTTCCAGGCATTGGCCAGCCAAGACAGGTTTCAGACATCTCTGACTACTTCTACTTCTACTACAGCATCTACAGCTCGTGATTCGCTACAGAATCCTTCTGGGGTAACCAAGACCTAACACCTGGGAAATTTGATGGGAACTCAAAACTATGTAGAGGGTTCCTTAACCTTTGTGATGTACACTTCACTCTCCAACCTGAGAACTTTCCTACCTTCAAATCTAAAGTGGCTTTGATTGTGTCCCTGCTGTCTGGAAAAGCCCTAGAATGGGTATCACTACTATGGGAAAGGTCAGATCCCCTTCTCAGTAACTAAGCCATATTCGTGGAGTAGTTTCGGGGAATATTCAATGAACCTGGTCACCCAACTTCTGCCTCAATAGAAATCATGAAGATTTGCCCAGGTTCCAGGTCCGTCGGTCAATACATCCAGGTCCGTCGGTCAATACATCACCAGATTCTAGCCTCCGAACATCAATGGAATGAAGAAGCCCTCATTTCAGCCTTCCGGCATGGTCTCTCAGAGAAACTTATATTAGCCTCCCGTGACTTACCAACAACCCTCAAGGACATTGTCTCTGTGCAATAAAATTGACGTGCGCTTCCGAGAAAGGCATCACGAGAGATCTCGCCTTGAGAGGCCTGCTCCACGTTCTAGCTCTCTGGCTTTGGATGTTGAACCTATGCAGGTGAACCGTTCCAAGCTCTCCACCAAAGAAAGGCAGTGCCGCCAACAGCAAAATTTATGTATGTACTGTGATGAGGGCGGTCATCTAGTTTCTGCCTGTTCCAAGTGTCCAGGGAACGGACGGTCCTAGGTTCAGGAGGAGGGCTGAATCTAGGAACCCAAAGAGTCTCTCCAAGCAAAAAGGCTTCTGTTATATTGGTGTCCTTACAGCTTCCCAATGGTCTCAAAGCCATTCCGGCCCTGTTAGATTCCAGTGCAACAAGGAACTTTATCTCAGTGGACCTGGTATCTCAGTACAAAATACCAGTACAGAAGTTTTCTCAAGCTATTACCCTCACTGCTGTAGACAGGAGTATTATTCCTCATGGGACTATCACCCATGAAGCATGTTCTTTGATGCTCCTTGTAGGAGTGCTCCACTCTGAAGTCCTTTTTTTTTTGTATTATCCAATTCTTCTCAGCCTATAGTTCTCGGCCTTCCACGGCTCCAGCAGCATAATCCACTGGATTGGAATACTATGCAAATTCTTTCCTGGGGACCTGTATGTCACTCCCAGTGCTTGCAAAAAATCATTCCTGTTTGAAAATCTGAAGTTCCCATGCCGAAGACATTAACGGAGCCATACCATGCTTTTGCAGATGTCTTCAGTAAAGGTGGGGCAGATAAACTATCACCACATCAGGAATGGGACTGCCCCATTGATCTTCTTCCTGGTAAGTCATCTCCCAGAAGAAGAATCTATTTTCTTTCAATTCCCGAAATAGCTGCGACGTCAGAGTACATTAAAAAGAATCTTGAGAAAAGCTTCATTCATCCCTCGTCTTCTCCTGCCGGCACAGGTTTCTTCTTCTTTAAGAAAAAGGATGGGGCCTCCATCCCTGTATAGACTACAGGGGGCTGAATAACATTACGATCAAGAATCGTTACCCGTTACATCTAATTACTGAACTCTTCAACCGGGTCAAGGGAGCAACTATTTTTTCTAAATCGGACTTAAGGGGCACATATAATCTCATTCATATCCGAGCAGCGATGAATGGAAAACTGCGTTTAATACTCAGTATCTCATTATGCCATTCGGTCTCAGTAATGCACCTGCTGTGTTCCAGCACTTTATCAATGAGATATTCCGGGATCTACTGAATCAGTTTGTCGTAGTGTACCTTGACAACATCCTAATATTCTCCCGAGATTTGCAGTCCCATCAGCAACAAGTGCAGGAAGAAGTCCTTCATCGTCTGAGAAATCACCAAGTTTTTTGTAAACTGGAAAAGTGCATCTTTGAGTTACCCTCCATAGCATTTCTGGGATATCTCATCTCTGGCTCCAGTCTCCGCATGGATCCTGAAAAAGTGAAAGCAATTTTAACTTGAAATGAAACCACATCTCTAAGATCAACTCAACATTTTCTTGGGTTTGCGAACTACTACTGGAAATTCATTCGTGGCTTCTCCACCCTGGTTGCCCCCATCTCAGCTCTTACCTGCAAGGGTGCTAACACTAATTCCTGGTCTCCTGAAGCTAAACAGGCTTTTCTATTACTAAAAGAAGCATTTACCTCTGCTCCAGTACTTCAACAGCCAAATGTTTCTCGACCATTTTTCCTGGAAGTGGATGCCTCCGCTGTGGGAGTTGGAGCAGTTCTGTCTTAACGCTGTCCTGATTAAAAACTTCATCCTTGTGCTTAATTTTCCCAAAAATTTGCCCTTGTGGAAAAGAACTACCCCATTGGGGAGAAAGAGTTACTCGCAATCAAATTAGTCTTTGAAGAATGGCGATATCTTTTAGAAGGAGCTCAATTCCCAATTACCTTCTATACGGATCATCAGAATCTCCTCTTCCTAAAGAATTTACAGTGTTGCTCTCCTCGTCAGGCCAAATGGTATCAGTTCTTCTCCAGATTTAACTTCAAACTTACTTACCATCCGGAATCTCAGAATAGAAAAGCGGATGCCCTTTCCTGCTCCTTTTCTCAGGAGGATGACTCTTTTTCTGAGGACCAAAGTTCTGTTCTCAATCCCATGGTCTTTGCTTCAGCTAAAACAAATCTGTTACCCCCTAAAGGGAGGACCTTTATTGCCCCTAATCTTCAAAAGTAACTTCTTCAATTGGCTCATTCATCTCTTTTTTCTGATCATGTAGGAGTACAGAAAACTCTGGAGTTCTTAAGCAGATCCTATTGGTGGTCATCCATTCGGCAAGACACTCAAGCGTTTGTAGCATCCTGCATCAAGTGCGCCCAACACAAGTCCCTGCGCCAGACTCCTGCAGGTCCTCTTTATCCATTGTCCATACCTGTTCATCCATGGACTCGCATATTAATGGAATTTGTTACGGATTTACCTGTCTCCCAGGGAAAAACTACTGTCTGGGTTATCGTGGATCCATCTTCTAAAATGGGGCACTTTGTTCCTCTCTCAGGCCTACCTTCTGCTCCTCAACTTGCCAAGTTGTTCATCTCTGAGATCTTTCGACTACATGGCCTTCCCAAAGAGATTGGATCTGACAGAGGAGTTCAATTCGTAGCAAAATTCTGGAGGTCTCTGTGGTTTTTAGTACAAGTTAAACTGAAGTTTTCTACGGCCTACCACCCTCAAAGTAATAGTCAAACAGAACGAGTCAAAGAAGACTTAGAGACATTTCTTCATTTGTTCCTGTCTTCATCTCAAGACAACTGGGTGGATCTTCTGCCGTGGGCTGAATTTTCACATAATAATACTTACCACTCTTCTTCTGAATCCACACCATTTTTTACAGTATATAGGCTGCATCCACGAGTTCCAGAATTCCATACTGCTCCACCATTGGATGTTCCAGCAGCACAAAGAATGCTCAAAGACTTTCTGTTCATTTGGAAAAAGGTCCATTCTGCTCTAAAAAAGTCTTCCAAGCACTATAATTTTTTTGCAGACCAGAAAAGTAAAGCTGTTCCTCTCCTTCTCTCAAGGCCATAGTGGCTGGCTCTGGCCGCAGCACGACGAAGTTCCCGCCTCACTCCCTCTCAGCTGCGCTGATCCTGGGACTGCTGGGCACTGTCTCCTCTGTAAAGCCGCCTGCCTCCTCAGCGCTGTGCATTTACAGGACACTTAAGTATTCTACATGTCATTTAGACAGCGTTAGTTAAGAACAAGTGCATAACTTCAGGGATATTTAGTACAAGTACCCTGTGATATACAGCCAGTATTTACTGTGCATTGTTATATCTGTATACATACATAGCTTTACTCAGTAGTCCAGTTACTTAGTATTGCTAGTCCAGTGCAGTTTTATTGTAGTTTGTAATAATTTCTGCATTGTACATGTGACTGTGTGTGCCAATAGCTGCTGTGTGATTTCTATTCTGTGTATCTCACACATATTGCTATCTCTATATTCTGTACCCTGAAGGGAGCTAAGTGCATCAGGGTTCTCATATGTTAAGTTCAGATTATTTCTAATAAATATTTATAATGCCAGCGTTAATATATGCTGTGGACGCAAGGCGCATCTTATTACCATATACGATAAAAGTGCGCTGTACGTCGCAAACACTACATCCCTTAAGAGAAAACAAGCACTCGCACACATTGTCTGAGTTCCAACGCTCAGTGATGTATATATTTGATATTAGAAGGATATGCATACAATATAACACATGTACAGTATATATATATATGGTTATGGATTTACAATTACACAGGAAGCAGTTGTTACAAAATAATCCATACAGCCAGCATACATACATTACCCTTTCCCATAGAACATTTCCTCCATCTCTCCCTCTCTCCCCCTCTCTCAATGCTCAGTGAACAGTCATCTCCATCTTTAGCTCTCCCTCAACAGCAAACAAACAGCAACTGCCACTCTGAGTCCTAGAAACTGCTTATATCAAAACAGTGGGAGTTAACAGGTTGTTGTTTTCAGGCTCCTTCCATTGGTACAGGAGAGGGAGGTCTCTCATTCATGATGTGTCACTGGCCAGTTCATATGCAAGCAACATCCAGCCTTGAAGAAGACATCATAGGGGTTGGCCACTGGTTTCAGCCCACATGCTTTCTCTCAGGAATGTCCTTTTGTTCTAATAAGAGTGACTTTAGCTTTCATACATTTAATTATAACTACTCATTGCAATGTGCTACAATCTAACCACAGATATCAAATTAACACACTCATTCCCCTGATTATTTTGACACCAAGCATGACATGTTTATCTTGTTTCGTTCCAATAATACATATATATGATGTTATACTCTATTATATAATTTAAT